>NC_083327.1:83909195-85306695 GCF_963455315.2 Globicephala melas | reverse complement strand
CTGGGCCCCTGGGAGCTGGGGGAGAGGGAGCCCTGCCGCCTTGACTGCAGCTCTCTGAAATGGAGTCTCCACCTTGCTGAGCTGGAGGGAGAGAGTGAAGATGCAGTCTAGTTCAAGTATCACAGACTCTCTCCGTTCTTAACAAATTTCTGTAGATTTTCTTGAATAGATGTTTCTTCATTTGTTGTATGCTCTTAGGATCATTTGTAGAGGCTTTAAGTATATGCTTTTTGGGGTTTTTTTTTTTTCACAGTTTTCCCCAGTTTCATTGGGGAAGGAGCCCACAGAGCTCTTCACACTGCCAAGCCGAAAGTTGATCTCTAAATGATGCACCCTTAGTATTATGCATACTGTTTTTCTTAGGGGAAAAAACCCTCATTTGTATCTCTATATAGAAACATTGTTCACTTCAGGGGAAAATGTGTTACAGAAATGGGGCTGAAAAATAAACATCACTTTCCACTGACTTCATTTTCAAATAAGAGATTTATTCTTAGGGAGAAAAACGTCCCATAATTAATTGAATGAAAGGCTATGGCAAATACAGGGGAAAGCTACCAACTGGTTAAAATTGTGTTTTTAGGGAGTTAACATTCTCCACGAGTAGGTTTTTGTTTCATTTTGGAGCCTGATTTTGTTCTGATTTTGTGTCTTGTCTTTACTGTCAGTGCTCCCTTCTCATCCACCCTGTGTCCCAGATAGTTAAAAAGCAACAAAGCAAAACCTTACTGGGTGATATTTTGACTCAGAGAAGCTTCTAGCTCAACAGGCACTTACAGACCGTGGACTGCACTCTCCTCTTTTCTCATAAGTGAGGAAATGCAGTCCTCGGGGTAAGAAGCCCCTTGCAGCCATCATCCCAGCATCCAGAGCCCTGGTCTCCCAGACCCCCTGCTGCTTGCTACCCCACCTGTTGCTGTTACAGGACACTCTGGGGGTAGAGTCTAAGGGCGGTGAATCCCAACCTCCAGCATTATGTGACTCACCAGTTTTGTTTATAGATCTGACCTCCACTCCATGTGATAGCAGATTACTCCTGACTTCTCCCACTGCCGCTCTGACCCCTTCATTCCCAACATGCTGATGGAGGGGGCTCCATCACATGGCCTCGTAGCCGCTACAGTGAAACATGGTGCACAGTGACCTGAAAAGTGATTAGGTATAAGGCTGAGGCTAATGTCAAAAAGTTAAAGAATTTCCTACTTCCCTGATTTTGTAAGTTTGTCTCTGTATTTAATTAACTTGTAATGAGATATACCTGTGCACTGCCCACAAAGGCAGGAAGCCTGTTATGTGATGAGCCACCTTTCCTTCTGGTTTATGTTACATTTACAGTGCCTTGAATTATGTACACATTATCTAATATTGTTGTGCACAGATGTTGTGTGGTTTTGTGAGATGTTTCAACCTGGATCCATTAAAAGTAAAATATTTACTTCAAACTAGATTTATGAAATTCAGAATACATTTTAGAAAAATAATAAGTTGATTTCACATAACTGTATTAGCTAGCAGGAAAGAAAAACTTTAAAAAACTTTTATGAGCATTATGGGAACAGCAAGCATTATTTGAAACCCGAAAACTGCTCAGCAAGGCCCTGTGAATGTATTAGTTTGCCTTCTTGCCCGAAGTTAATTGGCTCCACCAAAAAATTAATTCCTGAGATCAATTTTGTTGGTGCCAACATGTGGGGAATACAAGGCTGTCCTTTCAGATTGGTGAGAATGATTCAAACAAATCAGATTCTTAAAACCAATACTATGTGACTTAGAGAACTTACAGGTATTTAAATAATAGTCAGAAGAGAAGCCACGATGGTGATGTGGAGTATTATACTTGGCTGCTGTGTATATTCTAAAAACGTCACTGTGATTTTAAATGTTTCACTTAACTCACGATTTCACACAGTATTCTCCAGAATGAGAATCTGAACTAACTGTTGCATAGATGCCCAGAGTGAAACTCAACTCACTAAAGCCAGTGTTTCTAAATCCCCGATTCATAGATTCAACACTTAAAACAAATTAGGGGGCGTAATGATTTTTTTAAAAAATTAAAATGTGACACCTAGAACTGGTACATCTTTTAGGCCATTGATGGTTATCTAGACCTATTCCGTCCTCTCTGTGACGTTAACAAGATAAGAGAGGAACCAGTTTCCTGCAAACTGTAAAGGTACTGCAGGCTTGTCTCTGCAGCACAGCCACTCTGGATTTAGTTGGAACCTAGAAATAAAACGCAGTACTCCACCGCTTCTGGTTGTATTAGACAACACTGTTTTATTCTGTTAGAAAAGGAAAGATTGAAAGTATGTGATCAAAAGTGCTCTGGTAATTTCTAAATATGAATTTTCTCCCAAATGCAAAATCTGTTTAAGATTTGCAGGATTTGTTTATGTGCTGTATGTGTTACTGCGAAGAAAATGCTTTCTGGACTAAGGGTTTAAAGAAAAACGCTTCTCTAGATATGCTTAACTCCTGGAAGTTTTAGCCAAAAGGCAGAGGGAAGGACAAGCAGAAGAGAGAGGGCAGCGGGATCCTGTTGATAGTGGTCATGAAGTGTGGCCCCTGGGGACAGACAGGATTCCCGAGCCAGCGACCCAGAAGCCTGAGCCCATCACTGCCCGAGGGAGCAGTGGTCTTTGTAATGCGAAATTAGAGGGAGCAGTGGTCTTTGTAATGCGAAATTAGAGGGAGCAGTGGTCTTTGTAATGCGAAATTATCATGGTACAGGGCACGCCAAAGGCCCAGTCATAATCTTGTCCTCATTCACAGATGCCCAAAAGAGGTGGGAGTGCCTTTTCCTCTTCAAAGCACAATGGTCTGCTACAAAGTTCTGCCCTAAAATACAGGCTAGGTAAGCCCTTTGTCCCACCCGCTTTCAGCATAACTGTGGATCTGAATATAAGGAGAACTTGGCAGGTGCTCCCCCAGCATCAAGCACCTTTACGATCTCACAACACTCTATGAGGCTGGGATTCATGATCAGCTGTCCGTAAAGGCAGATAGATCTGGGGTTGGAGCTGGGTATGAACCTGCGTCGAAATCCCCCTCGCTGTCACAACTCATCACCTCCCTGCACTTTTGCATGAGTGGAGTCTGGTGAACACAGCACTGTACTGCTCTAGACTATATTGGTCTATATTTGAGGGTTAGTCCTGCCACTAGTGAGGTACTTTTAACAATTATATCTTTTAACTTACAATTGCCGAGCAAAGGGCACCTATTCAAGGGATGGTTCATTGTAAGGTGGTTCATTTCTTTACTTAAAGAAAGGGATGATGTAAGCTGCCTGCTTGTCAGTTCATTCGGTGTACAGTCAAAAAGTGTAAGGGATATAATCAAAATCCATTAATTCAGTAAGCACTTAATGAGTGCTTATTTCAAAAGTGTAAGATAAAATGGTAATAAACAGGACCAATGCAGAGTTTAGAGCCCAGTGTTGGCAAGATGAAGAGCCGGGAGCTTGGGCTCCTTGGGGAGCTGAGCTGCGCAGCTCAGGGAGGGGAGGCAGCCCCCGCTGGGACTCCTGATGGGCGCCTGGGGGCTCCGGGAGGCCTCCTGAGCACACCTGGGCTGCGGCAGCAGGAGCTGGCCCTAAGGAAAGGAGGAGACTTGAGGAAGGGCACCCAGGGAGCTGGAGGCTGTTCTGTACCTTCAAGCATCTGTAGGTGGTGGCAGACGAGGCCGGAAAGCCCCTTGAAGACCCCACGGGCACGCCAACAAGTTTGGACTCGTCCCCAAGGACCAAGGGGGTGGCCAGATCAGATTCGCCATTTCTGGAGCTCACTCTGGCTTTATAAGGAAATGAATTGAGGAGGGCAGAGCCAGGAAGACCAGAAAGCAGGCGGGCTGGAGTGATGGCAATCTGTACAAACATTTGATGTGAGAACTTGTGGAGAAGCATGCCAGAAGAACAGCGGCTGAGCAGCCCAAAGCCAGAGACTGTTCATTTTCTATTGGGATGAGACCATGTACAAGATTGGAAACTGTCGACTGAAAAAAAAATGCACAACCTAAAAGTTGAGAATCATCTTTTATTTGGCAAACAAAACTGAGGATTTAAGCCCGGAAGACAGCCTCTCCGATAGCTCTGAGGGACTGCTCCAAAGAGCTATGGGGGGAGCCAGGATATATAGGAGTTTTGCAACAAAGACCAGGTAGTCAGAACATCAAGAGAGTACTGTTAAGCAAAGAAAATCAGACATCTCAAGGTAAGGAATTTAGCGCTTTTCTGTATATGGGAAGATGCAAGAGTCTGGGCTTCTTGAAATCATTCCTTTGACACGCACCTTAGCTCTCTAGGGCCGGCATCCTGTTCTCTCCCATCCTGGTCCCCTCAGGGTGCACCCTTGGGGGCTGATGCTGTGGCGGAGGGCTTGGCAGAGGGCAGATCGTTTGTCTCCATCCTGAGCTCCCGCAGGGCTCATCTTGGGCTGCAGCAGTGGCTGAGGGCTTGATGGCCTCAGCATCCTTTGTTTGTTGATAGGCAGGGAACAGTTTTCATTAACAAAGCCTTAGGATGAGGTTTAAACCAGCTGGGAAATTCGTAGTGGTCCCTGCAGAGCAGCCCCGGGGGTCTTGGGCTGAGACTATTTGACACTGAATTGAAATAGGAGGTGGCCTGTGGAGGAAGAAGCGTGAGCTTTGGCTTGAGACGGAACTGGATTCAAATCTGAACTCGGGCAGTTCTGCTGTGAGACCAACAGAGAGCCACAGGGTCTCCCAAGTGCAGGCACTCAACATTCCATAGTTAACATGCTCAGCAAATGAGACCACGCACGGCATATAAAGTACCTGGTTGGCAAAAAAAAGCAAAATAAGCTCTATTACTTACTAGGGAAAGACACAGCTGCCCGTGATGCCTGCCGAAGACCTGCGTTTACCCACATGTTGGCGAAGCCCGAACTCGCACCAGAGAGCGGCGTTCTGTGATCAGTCACCTTTTTTCGGGGACACGCTGGTGCCGGGCTCTCTAGAGACAGGGCCTCGTTTAACCTTCGCAGCAGCACTGGGGCTCCTGTTGCCCCGTCTGTCTTGAAGGCACTCGAGCTGAACTGCCCCACAGGCTGTGTGGGTCTTGTCCACATTTAAACCCAGGTCTGAGAGATTCTAATGCTTAGATTAATTCTACATGAATTCCATGCATAAGTTTTCTGTACTTCTGCTTACATCCCATACACATCCTGCATAAGCAGTGCCAGTAGGGGATGTTTTTTTAGTCTTCATTTCTGGTCTTTTGTTTAACGCATGACAGATTTTTTAAAAATTAATTTTATGACTTTAAATAAAAAACATAAAAAGGGGTATTTGGGGAAGTCTCACTCTTAACCCTGCTCCCTTTCACCACTCCCATCTGTTCCTAAACCCATGCGTGTGCACACATGTGCACACGCACGGTGCGAAGGGTGGGGGGAGAGAGGGAGAGAGGGAGAAGGAGAGGAGAGAACCACTTCTATTCATTTCTGCAATAGCTTTCCAGAGTTTCTTTAAACAATACGTGCAAATATGATTATATATTATTTTTCTCTCTTATACAAAAGGTAGCATTCCGTATTCACTGATCTTCATCATGTTTTCCTTAATGTGTCCTGGAGATCTTTCTAGATCAGTATATATTCCATTCCCCTGCTTGGCTGCCCCAGTGGTTATCTGATTAGAATATTACTATTTAAGAGCATTCAGACGATGCCCTGCCGGCCCACAGAGGCTGCTCTTAGCTGGGCTTCCTGCCTTAATTTCTAGTTGAGGGAAATCCCGCTAGTTGCCAGCTACCTATTCTGAGGCTTCGTCAACTGTGCCATTAAACCACTGAATACTGGTCCATATTAGAGGGGGCTGAGATAAACCTGTGGATTTGAGATCCATTGGAATTAATGCTCAAGTTAATTCCTCAGTTTGCATTTTCTTTCCCTTGACATTTCTTCAAAGGCATGTAAACCTATTCTGTTTAGGTTTTTCAAGTGCATCACTCGGGGAGAGTTGCAGAAGCTAGACATAAGTCCCACTCTTGTGAGAAGATGTATACCCATACATGGTACCTGCTGTGTGTTGTCAGAGTCTCAGGTGAAACCACACCAGCAGTCTACATTTGTGGGACCCGCTAGCTGGCCCGGGCTGGTGGCTCAGGGCGGGATCTGTGGACTCGGTCAGTCCCAGCTCAAATCTCCGCTCTGCCACTTACCGGCTGTGACTGTGGTGAGCTCGTCACCTCTGTCCACCTCAGCCTGCTAGTCTTCACCTCATGAGGCTGCTGAATTGTGAAGAGTGACTATTTGGGAAACACTTAATGTCTGGCAAGAGTGTCCTGCCTATAGCATTTGCTTAAATAATAAAAACCTCTCAGGGAACCTCAACCTCTGTATCTAAGGCTACCCATCTGAGTGTGGAGCCAGCAACAGTGTTTCATGGAAGCACTGTGAGACAAAATATAAAGGAATGACTTAGAAAAGACAAAGCCTGCTACATTATACAAATGTTAGTGCATCTCTGCAGTTTATACTTGGAGACAGAATCGTTTTAACGTCGGCCCCTCGGAATCACTACCAAACTAACGAACATTATTGAAAACTGCATCCTGCTAATGGAACTAGTGGGAAAGTTAAGGTGGTCGATGATATTTAAAGTAGTCTCACTGAGTGGAAACTTTTATTTCATGAACTTCTCGATTTTGCAGTTCTTCTCTTCTTAAGAGAGTGAGATACAAGGTATTGATGCTCATCTTTAATTTAAAGAACCGCTTTAGCTTCCCCTAGTTTGGCAACTTTGATCCGTAGTTAAGACATCTTCATAAGTGACGTGGAAATACAGCTTCCTCACAAAGAGCATGGCTTGGCCGGAGCAGCAGCCTGCCTGTGGGCATCGTGTGGGAACTTGCAGGGCGGGATAGGTGCTTTAAAGTGGCTGCAGGATGGGGTAGAGTGTAGGCGCGCTGGGGGGTGGACAGAAAGGAAGGCAGGTGCTGGGGAACAGCCATGCTCTGACTTGTTTTTGCTAAAACTTTGAATAGAGAGAATTTTGAAAGTCATTTAAAGAACTGTTGTTTTTGTTCTAGTGTTATTTATGTCACTCTCCTTAACATCAGACTGTTGTACATTTTCCAAAACGTTCCTGAAGCACGCATAATAGCATTCAGTGGAGAAGGTGGCTCTGCAGAGCGTTTAGGTAAGAGCTCACGCCTGGCTGGGCTGCGGAGGTCCCGTCCCATGAGAATGCTAATGCCCACAAGAGCCAGCCGACGAGTGGGTGATGCCCGTGCTCATATCTGTGCCCTGGTCTGAATGGCAAGCCTCCATTCAGACACTGCGTCCACCGCGTCTCTAAGGGTTTTCTAAAAAGCACTTACAGAAATGTGTTGGAAACAAAAGGACAGATACAAATACAGCTTACGATTTGATTGGAAAAAAGGCTATTGTTCTTCCTACCACATGCATATATTACAGACCTTCGTGTTAGACATTGTTGTACTCTGCCCTCTCTATGTGTCATTCTAAATGCTGACGCTGCAAGAATTCAGTACTCACCCTAATGTTTAAAATAGGGCCAATAAGCCAGAGTCTGGGAGTAGAGCGTGGCCACGGCTCTGCCCTGAGCAGCAACAAAATGAGGGGCTCACCTGAAGGTAGGAGAGGCCTCATGTAGCAAGCATGGCGGCCAAGATGGGAAAGAGCAGACATGCAAGGAGAGCCAGACTCATGGGGAAATCAGATCCGGAAACGTTGCTGTCATCGTTCCCCAGGCACCGTGCCCAACATGAAAGACCCAAGAGTTTGCGGCTTGAGACTCTAAACACATCTTACGTTGGGACCCCCGAGGGCTCCTCGTGGGACGATGAGTGGTGCCTCGTCAGACAAGTGTGACTGCAAAGCTAGTTCACAGGGGCCTTAGTAGGCAACGTGTGTGTGTGCGCGTGTGCGCGTGTGCACTTTTTGTTGTTTTTTTAATCTTTACCTGACTTTTCCTTTGGGATGCCTGCTGTCTGGGCTGTTTCCTAGAAGGCTGTGTTGGTGATGCCCCACCCGAAGGTCTTCAGTGTGTCCTGAATCACATTCTGTCTTGTTCATGCTGCATCTGTCCACCTGTCACCTGAGATCTGCGTCACTACTCTGGTAATCAGTCCCTTTCAGAAAACTACCCCCCTCATCCCGAGTTATTGTCTATACATCTTCCTGTCATCCATTCATTCAGCACATGTTTTAGTGAATACGTGCTGTGTGCCAGGAGCTGTGCTAAGTGTCAGATACAGTGATCCACGCAGACCTGGTCCCTGCCCAACGTTTGCATTCTAGCGGGGGTAGGTGAGGGGTGAGGAGAGACCCAGATCAGAGGGCGCCCCGCCCAGACCTGAAGGTGCAGGTGCAGCTCGCCAGAAGCAGGGACGCACCAGCTGACATTAGCCAGATTCTGGACTGTCGCTGTTGATCTTCATGTTCCCAGGTGATGGTAAATACGGTGTCTACATGAATTGGGCTGTTTTAATAATTGGGGGAAAATCAGCCAGTCAAAAACTAGATCAAGGACAACTTAGCATGACTTCATCATGGCCATTGGAAACAGATTTTCCAGAAGGACACCCACCGTTCTGTGAGTGATTATACACTCCTCTGATGGCAATAAATGATTTCAGAAAAATTAAACTCCTTATCATTAATACACATGGACGGGTCATCAAGTTGGTTTAGGCGGTCGCTTACTTATCTACGCTTCTCACCCCCTCCAGTGGCTCTGTTAGGGCAGAGCACGTAGTGGCGGCCAGTGCCTTTGTCAAACCCACCCATTTGGTCTACAGCTGCTGTTGACTCTGCAAAGGTCACACCTTTGCTAAGCTGATGCAGCTCAGAGTTGATTCTGAGTAAACGACAAATGTATTTCAAAACACTCATAGATGTTGCCTATATCCGTCCACAGTTTGCTGTTTTTAGAAGAAGGAGAGAAGTATATGTAATCACCATAGATTCCTTTATAGTTTTAAGGAAGTAGTAGTGGTATGCTGGCCCAGCATCCTCAGTGTCACCTGGGGACTTACTAGAAATGCATATCCTCAGCCCCACGCCAGACCTGAATCAGAAGCTCTGGGGCAGGGCAGTCTGTTTTGCAGAGATCCTCCAGATGATTCTCAACCTCTGCTTTAAGGGAAAACACACACATACACACACATTTCCAAAACAATTATTATTATTGTTATTTTTTGTGGTACGCGGGCCTCTCACTGCTGTGGCCTCTCCCGCTGTGGAGCACAGGCTCCGGGCGCGCAGGCTCAGCGGCCATGGCTCACGGGCCCAGCCGCTCCGCGGAATGTTGGATCCTCCCGGACTGGGGCACGAACCCGTGTCCCCTGTAGCAGCAGGTGGACTCTCAACCACTGCGCCACCAGGGAAGCCCTAAATTGGCTTTTAAATAGAGCTAAAATACCACACCCCTCTTCTCTTCTCCCTTCACCTGGCGTGCATTTTGGTCTCCCGACCTGTTGCGGTTGTTGCGGAATTCAGCTGAGATGATTGATAGGACAGCCCCTTATTCTGAACACCCCAGGCCACGGTTACCTGACGTGACCACATGCCACACACTTAAAAAATACTATCAAAATACCCTTGGGAAAATTCAGGAGTCCCAAACTGATCCTTTCAATGGGATTTTTTCCTGGACAACCTCCCATCTTCTTTCATCTTCTAATGTACTCCTTAACATAAAAGAATCTGGAAAAGTCTGGCTGACTGCTTTAAAAGCTGACTGCTTTCTTCTCTTTCTAGAAGAAAACAGACCAGATCCTTGGGGATGACAGTTGATTTGGTGGCTGTTGCTAGGGTAAAATTTCTGCCACGTGTAAATAAGAATGTGATGCTAATTTATCATTCAAAGAGAATTTTTTTCTCTTTTGGTAAGGGCTAATGTGCAAAACCTGTTAGTACAAAGGGAGAAAGAGACAGAGAAGCTGAGTGTTGGCGGAGGAGGGTTGTGATCTAGTGAGTTGGCAGCGAAAGGGTTTGAGATTAAAGCAGCAAAGGACGCTGGCGGGGGCTGGGGGCTGGGGTTTGGCACCGAACACGCAGCACGAGAGAAAACTGTTGCCATGAGGCAAGCAGAATAGGAAAGGGAGACAATTTTTACTAACTTTATTTTGGAATCCAAATAAAATGGTTATGAGGATTTGCGCTTTCACACTTCCAGTTTAAATTTAAAAAAGAAATCCCAAAAGGTTATTGCTACGTAAGAGATAATACAGATGCATTTCCCAGAAATACAGAAGACCAAGTTCTGAATACAGGCTTAACAACAGGGAAGGAATCATGGGGAAGTGTTCTCCAGAGAAACAGAACCAAAAGCGTTGGATGGGGGGGAGGGGAGAGACAGAGACAGACAGACAGACAGGGAGGAGAGCCAAAGTCTCCCTGTGTAAATGTTAATCTCATCTAAAAGATGCCTTCCCTGCAACATGCAGACCAAACATGGGCACTATGGCGAGGCGAATTGATGTATAAAGTGAACCATTGCAGGAAGGAAGAGCATCGATAATTTAAGCAAGATTTTGTACTTTTTCTCTGAAAGTTGTTATCAAAACAGTTCCATTTCTTGGGAATAAGTTAGTGCCCGTCCTGTGGGAGGAGATGGCCCTTGGGGCCGCCAGTCACCTTCAGCGCTCTTTGAACGTCTTCTTTCACCCACTCCTGAGGTTACAGGCCCATCCTGACACACAGGGAAGGAAGCACAAATGGGGATTGTCACCTTGTCAGGCTCCTAGCACCTCCATCCTTCCAGAGCAATTCAGGAAAAAAATATACGTGAAATGTGGATGATTTTTTTAAAAACAAAAGTCGGATCATGTGAGTCCACCAGTTCCCCCATTTCAGGAAGGAGGAAAACCAAGGTCAGTGGCCTAAACAGCTCACAGGAGTGGGTCACCATTCCGTTTCTGCCTCCTGGCCACGGCCGCCCCTCCCCCCTCAGATCTGCTCCAGGCTCCTTTTTGAGAAGCCACACACGGGTCCTTGTGGGGCCTTCACACAGACTGTTCCCTGGAGCACTCTTCCTCCCACACGCCACAGGGTCACCCTCATCTCCTCAGGTCTTGGCTCATACACCAGCCTCTTAGTGAGCCCCGCCCAGCCACTGCTGGAAATCTGCCAGCACCTCGACCCACCTCACTGTACCCGCCCCACCTGCCACATTACACAGTCGCCTTATTTGTGTTATTTGTGGCTCTGTATTCTCCATTCTGGAGTATAGGCTTCATAAGGGCAGCGGTTTGTATCTGTTTGGTCCACTCACGTATCCCAAGTGCCTGGAATAAGGCCTGGCACGTAGCAGACACCCAGTTAATTTTTGTCGACTGAACACGTGAGTGATTTCCTAGTGAGCCGCAACAGTGGGTGGTCAGCTGCCGCTAAATGCCTCACTCAGCATTTCTGGGTTTTCCTCATTGGCCTGATTGAGGCAATCTTGGGAAGGGAAGGGAGTCCTTTCCACTTTGCGAATATCCTCTGGGGGCATCCGTGCATATGGGCACGCCAAGAGTATGTGTACATCTGATTTTAAATGGTCTTATTTCAGCTAAATATAGAATGTAAATCATCCAAGGAAAATTTGAATTAAATATATTAAAGACTTCTCTCTCCTTCTCAGTACACAGAAAATACTTAGAGAATCATAACAAAGTAGAAAACAGAAAAAAAATGAAAGCGCAAAGAGAGAATTCAGAACAGCCGAAACTAATAACATATAAGAGAAAGTTCAAGTAAATACGGAAGCTGAGTCTTTGAAGCTGGAAGTGGCTGAGGTGGCCTGAGTTGTGGGCGGGGCCTCAGCATCTCTGAGGGGCCCTCTTGCCGCCATAGTATGGGAGCTCCTGCTCTTTGAGGACCTTAGCCCCCGTCTTTCCAGAACTGACAAAGAAGCTGCATTGGTCTAATAGAGCCAAACCTGCTACGGCATGAAAGGAAACAATTAAAAGTACTTGACGGCTCTACTTTTCTTAGTTTGGAATAGTGCGCCTCACAGTGGGGTTACAGGTTCCTGACATGTGATGCTGGCTTTTGTAAATCAGATTCCACTTAAATGCACTTGGGAAGCTCGCACACAATAGGGAATCTGCGTTCCGTTCACCTGTAATGGTGCATGTCCTCTTCCCTTCCCTCAGTCTCCTTTGTCTACTGATAAAGTTGTATGTTCTTCAGAGTTGTGCTGTGCTTGCTGACTGCTTATTCGGCAGATAGGCCATGATTTATAGACCCTCTTTAAATTCTTTGCCACTCAAAGCTCATGTATCACCACTGATTTGGGCTTTTGGGAGGCAAGCTTTTGGATTCGTCTGTTATTACAAACTTTGTATTTTGTGATTGTGAATCTACGCTTTTACTTTCCAGTTAAGATCTGCCCTCCCAGATAGACTTCACAAACCGTTCCCCCATCTAGCCTGTACTACCACAATAACAATGTCACAGTGCAATTACCAGCACAGGAGTTGTGATGGTAATTCTTCTACCCTATTATGTTTTAAAATAAGATGTGACTTATAAAACAAATGAAAGATTTGAAAATTAAATTCTTTTCACTAATTATGCTTTCTTCAGAGTTATACTGTGTTCAGTAACTGTATTCTGGGTGAATTCACCTAGAAATGACAGTTCTGGGACATGTGAAGTGTTTGGTTCCAGATTTAATTGCCGTGAGCAGTGTGGGCCCACTGCTGTTACCTTATTTTAATCTGCTGTAGAAGGAAGTGGGGAAGGACTCTTTTATACCCAACAAAGACTGGCAACTCCAGTAGCCACAGTGAAGTGCTGGAGTTATGTTAAAAGGCTTTGGTCGAGCTAGAAGCCATTGCTTTGTAGGACCATTGACCCAGGAGATGTATATGAGTAATGCATACTTGTATGCAGTTAATGAGTTTCTGGTAAACTTTGTGGAAGTACTCTTTTTTAAAAAATTTTGTTAACATCTTTATTGGAGTATAATTGCTTTACAATGGTGTGTTAGTTTCTGCTTTACAACGAAGTGAATCAGCTATACATATACATATATCCCCATATCTCTTCCCTCTTGCGTCTCCCTCCCTCCCACCCTCCCTATCCCACCCCTCTAGGTGGTCACAAAGCATCAAGCTGACCACTACCAAATGTAAAACCGAAAGCTAGTGGGAAGCAGCCGCATAGCACAGGAAGATCAGCTTGGAAATATTCTTTTTTATAATTAGAATCAAGTTCTAAATGCACGATTCAAAGGGGGTACTTTGAATCATAGATCTATCACTTTGTATTGCTCTCTCTTCTGAAAACTTACTTATATTGGATTTGTTTAAATCAGAGTTCAAAACACAAAATCAGACTTCACCTGTATTTTATGGTTACTTAAGAAATAAGATTTGACTGCAAACAGATGGATCGATTTTCATAGCATGTATACTAACCCAGCTATAAAGTCGGCCTATGTAATGCTAAGCTTGCTTTTATATCAGAAGAGCATTTTAATTGAGCCCTCTTGAAAGTGATCTCACCTTAATATATACAAAAATTTGGAAATACTGAATGCAGACATCCTGCCTTGGAGAATAAAGCACACATTACATACCTAAAGGGGAAATCAAAAGGCCTAATTTGCTTTCTGTAGCTACTTTTCATCAGGTTTATAATTCGTGTGCAAAGTCTACAAATGGACCTAAATCCCAGCCCATAAAAGCCACCTCTGAGGACTGTTACGTGCAGTTATGGGAGGTAAATTAACTGTCTTTGAGGGCAGTCACAGTGAACACACTCATGGAGAGACACAGAAAATAGTCACGTCAAGGGGGCAGAATGAGCAACCCGTTCTCTCCTGGGCTGACTTAACTCACAAGTGCTGTGTGGATGGCACATGATCAGTTCCTGAGTTAAGTGGGCGGGAGTACCTGGGCTGCGTCGACGCTCTTCAGGGTTAGACATACTCTGTGATCACTCCTGGGGTATCATGCTCATTGTCTCCCGAAAAAATTAAATTACCAAGTTTGCCAGGCTTGGGAAATGAGGGTCGGGGAAATTTAATCAACATAGTTAAAAAACAAAGCAAAACAAAACAAAACACAAAACAAAAGCCAGAAGAGGGTTTCACTGTAGCCTATCATTGGGTGATATTCACGAAAACAAATAGACTTTGGGAATTTATAGCAAAGATCATCTGCTCTTTATTCTTTAAAAATAGTGAACTTCTTTTTGCCCAAAAGGGTGATTTAACATTGACACATTGAAAACCTATGAAATCCATCTCTTTACTATTGTAGCGTAATGTGAAAGGTAGGCCATGGGTATACAGTATCTGTGTGTTAAGACTCCAGCAGTTAGCAAGAAGGCAGGGGAACACGGTCAACAGAGACACCACGCCGCTATCAGATAATATGATCAAGGTCTCCTTCATGGTGGGACCCTACCGTAATTCATTTAAAGGGGCCCTGCCGCATGAAACTTCTCCGTTTGTTTGCATACATTTGTCTCCGTTCTTGTTCCTCATGTAAGGCGTGTATAGTGTCGGCAGTTTGGGGTATGCTAAGACCCCAGGGATTGTAGGCCCTCTCTATCACCTGTAACCTGGGCAGCTTCCCCAGAAATGTTGCCACCGCTTTTAGGTAACTCCAGAAACAAGGAATAAGGCAGTCATAGGAAACACTCATGTTTAAATTAAGGTGACTATATCATCATTTATTTGTCAGTTATATAAGATTGTCAGGTAAAAGTCACAGTCATTTAAAACTTGGTTTTAATTGTTCAGTTTCATTTTTTTAACCAAGTAGAATTTTTCAGAATGCACGTTAACATTTCTAAACGTTTGTTATCAAATGAGTTGAATCTGGGTTAATGATGTTCCACTGTCTTTCTCAGTGCACCTGTGGTGAGGACTTTACACTATGGATGGGAAAACAGCAGCTGAATGGTAACTATGGTATAAATGCCTTAAAGCCACCCTTTGTTTTCTGTATTTCACTCAAACGCATTTTTTGCTGACTCATATTAAGAAGTGTATTAGGTCTGCACACGGTATATGTCAGCCTGTACACCCTCGTGGCTCACGAGGCTCATGTCCGGACCAGAGGTCCACCCTCACACCCTTTGGAAGGAGAAGATGGGCAAAGTCTACACAGAACGTGCCACGTTACTCGCCCCTCTGAAGCTCTCTGTGTCTGATTCCCCACGAGCCACCCTAACCATCCGTGTGCGGCAGGATTGTCTTCCTGGCCCCTGCCAGGTGGTGCAGCTTTAGCAAATGCAGCTTCCAGATGTTCCCTTCCTGCCCTGTTCAACCACAAGTGTACAGACTTGGGCTTGGGCCAGCTGGGTCCTTTAAAAAAAGGACCAGCGTAACATGGAAAGCAAAGCTAACAAATTATTTAACGCCACTTAACCTTGGTGTGCTCTTCTGTAAAGATGGCATTTGCCTTGTCGGCCATAGTCATGTCGCTCAGCTGGAAGCTCTCAGGGCGCAGTAAACTGAAGAAAAGTAAAACGGAGATTTATTACGGAGATTTCCAATCAGGAGGATACGTGGCTTTTTAGTATATTTTTTCAGCTAGGGTTGATACGCTAAATAGTTGGGTTTTGTTGCTGATAGCAGTGATGGTGGGTTATGTGAGTAGGGCAAGCGTCCTTACAAAGGACTGTTTTTTAAAATACTTATTTATATGGCCGAGCCGGCTCCTAGTTGCGGCACGCGGAATCTTCGTTGTGGCATGCAGGGTCTTTAGTTGTGGCATGTGAGATCTAATTCCCTGACCAGGGATCGAGCCCAGACCCCCGCATTGGGAGCACGGAGTCTTAGCCACTGGACCGCCAGGGAAGTCCCCCGTAGGACTATTTTGAACACCAGTAGGCAGAGTATGGATTAACGTGCCAGGAGCACGAGACTCCTGGGTGGAGACTTCTGGAAATTCCCTGTGGAAATCTCTTCCTGTGGAAATTTCTCCCTCTCCTGGAGGGAGAAAGAGGGAATTTTCACACACACCGTTGCAGAAATCTAACTGGAGACCGGGGATCAGTGAAGGGGCAGATTTGAACTCAGGGGACCTCCAGGTGCTTGGCCAGCACTCTCCTGTCCTCTGTCTGAAACAAGGAAATCCTACCACGTCACTGCTCACAGGTCAGGAGCTAGTGTGAATGCGGATGAGCTCCCTGGGGAGGAAAGCCCACTTTTTGACATTGCTTTTGTTGATGACTGCAGTATGAATTAGTGCAGAAGATAAAACAAAATTACTAACCCACCCCCCAACTCTCAACCAAACAAAAGGGATGTGTCCAGAGGTTATGGAAGATACATTGTCTCAGCTTCCCCTTTCTTCTGCCACAGGTCTCTGGCTTTGGGTCAAGTCACACAGACAGCAAGTGTGGCTGAAAAACCAAGGCTGCTTACCTTTTGGC
This sequence comes from Globicephala melas, assembly GCF_963455315.2. Classification (NCBI taxonomy): domain Eukaryota; kingdom Metazoa; phylum Chordata; class Mammalia; order Artiodactyla; family Delphinidae; genus Globicephala; species Globicephala melas. The sequence goes on along the minus strand of NC_083327.1, from coordinate 85,290,322 downwards.
TTCTGTTTGTTTTTTTCTGTGATAAGAGTCCTTTCAAAATTCTAGTGATCGTTCACAACGTGTCGCTTTTCCAGACTCCGGATGGTGTGTATGTCAACAAGGAGGGATGACTTAGTCTGGACAAGGACCGTCTGTATCATAAAACCCGAATCCTGAGAACAGTCTGGGCGCCGTGTGTCTAACGTGCGTAGCGCGCGTCAGCAGCCCAGGGCGCTGGACGGCCGCATGAACCTCTCGCTCCATCTCCTTTTTTCCTTTGGGCACTTTTGTAAGAGGAGCTCCGGGAAAAACCTGTCTTCGTAATAAGTCAAGGCCTGACGTCAGAACAACTCACCCGTGTGAATGAACGTGGCCTCTGCTGCATGCCCTTAAATGCCCATCCGATACTGGTCCAGATCAGAACACTTGTGCCCCAGGCCATGCCGTGGTTTCTCTTGTTTTGTTTTGAGATGAACAGAAAGGAATCACATTCTCTGGATTAAGTGAGCCATTTTGATCCTAATTTTTGAGACAAATCCGTAAGAGTCAACAGTTTTGCTTTTTCCCATAACTGCATCATAAACCCCTTGTATAAATGTCAAGGCACATTGTAAGAATATGGCTATTAAAATAATGTTTGCAAGGAAAGGATTCCCAAACCACAGATGAAGACCTGCTTATTTCAAATGACTTTAACAATACACAGTTCAAATATCACATGATAATTTGTGTGGGCGCTAAGGTACTCATCATGGGGGGACAGACTTAGTAGGAATTTTGACAACCTTTTATGAAACTCTCTGCTCGTTGTATGTCAGGTGGTCGTAGGGGTCAGAGAATCTAAGCCATTCCCTAGCTCATCCTTTTTATCCCTGATGCCCCCATGGTCACGTTCTACTTAAGTGCTTTAAATTGACTTGGCTCTCTTAAAGAAGTATTTCTTTCGTTTAGGCCTTTTATGTATATAATTATATATAAATATATGTAATCTCTCATTCAGCTTCTGTGTGACTCTTAAGACAGCCTCAAAGGAAATTGATTGTCGGACTTGTGAAAGTTTGGTGATAGTGTTGATTATTTAATCAGAACTCACTGTTGTGTTCTACTTTGTGTGTTTTTGAGAAGTGAAAAACTGCTTCAGCATTCTACAAATCTCAATGGGTTTCTAAAGTGATTCAATATTTTTTTAAATGGCAACATTTTCAAAATTTAGTTCTGTGTCATAACACAGTAGTGCTATATAAGAAAGTAAATGCTCACAGGGTTATCACAGGAACTTTGTATTGATTATATAACTTAAGCAGGCCTTTTAACTGCAGTCTCCTAGGGTCTAGATATTCACAGCCATTAAGCGGAGCTTATTTTCATGAGGGAATTAAGTGTTTGCTCTTGATTAATGAAAATGTCTACTTGATCTTGTTATTCATCAAGAGACACACTTACCCCCTTTTCAGAAGGTATGGATACCTAAGGAGATTTATTTGGAATATTAATGTTTTAACAATTGGCCTGTTATCAAAAACATTCCCTCATTGAAAATTAAACACTATTTTGGCGGTTTTTAATGAAAAATAATATAGTGTTGTTTAATAACATAAAGCAGTACTAAAATTGTAGTTTTCTAGTTAATTTGTTTGGATTCATAAAAATAATTCAATCAAAACTGCAGATTTAGGAATATTAGGGCTGAAGAAGTTGTTTTCATCAACTCTGGTCTATTTTCAAGGCAGTCCCATTCAGTGTCTTGACTTTATGATAGTATTTTTCTTACTAAAATTATAATGCCCTTTTTAAAAAATAGGCCTGACTACAACAGTACTGTAAGAATGGACCTGTCACTTTAGTCAAGATTTGTTAACAACGATGCTAATAGAAACTTGTAATCAGTTGGCATGCAGGTGACAGGTAGGGGAGCGAACACTGAGTGCCTCTTGTGTGCTGGCCTTTATGAAAGGTTATGAGTGGCAAGAGAAGCGTGACTTCCAATATCAGGCTGTTTAAAATAAAATTGTCAGTGCAGATTATACGTGCATTAAATTTCTTAAGAGGTTTAGTGCAACACGTTCATATATGCAGATAAAATGCATTAGTTCTAGGAGTCTGGACAGCAAAGCTATGATGGATTGCGGATGAGAAAAATTAAAGGAGGCTTTGAGAAAGAAAAACGTAGAACTAGTAGTGAGGGATTTGGGGGACTGGGGAGGGCATGGATTAGTCCCTGGCAGCTGAACTCCACTTTTAACATGCCAGACAAGGAATAAGTTATCTTATTAGAATGCAGAGAGTTTGTGTGATATATGTTGATAATTGACTAGCAGTTAAATGGAAAAGTCTGACACATGTTTCTGTTGAGCTTGGGAGCAAAAGACATTTGCTTATGAATTATTTTGCTCTGATAGCTGTGTATTTTAAATAAGTCACAAAAATTAAAATCAAAGTAAAAAGAATGTGTCTTTTTATAGACCTTATCTATATAAATAGAGGAGTTTAACGTTTAATCAATCTTTGTCTTATATCTTTATAAAGGTTACTAGCATTTTAAAAGTGAAAACAGATTATTCAAAAATCAGTTAGCACTGTAAAATTTACAGCTGTAAGCACTAATGTTAAAAGTTGTAAACTAAAATCAATTAAGACGCAGGCCCACATGTTGACCAAAGAGTTCATAAAATATTAATTATATTTATTGTAAACCTACCTCTTAGGCTATTAAAAGGGGTTCATGGTTCAACTATCATAAATAAATTTTATAATTTTATGAGAAAAGCAACATTTTAACATTTCTTATTCTCTTCCTTGACCCATATTGTAAAATGTTTTTAAGAACATATCTTTCAAATTAGATAATAATCAGGCAGATATTGTTTCCTCTATATATGAATTATTATGCATAAAATACTAAAATTAATATAGAATTAAAGTAATTGAAAAATAACAGCATATGGAAGAATACTTCGAGAATTTAAATATACTTATAGTTGCATAGGTCACTAATATAAGGTTTCATTACCGATATCAATTTCTTCCTTGATCATTTTCCTTGCTAAAGGGCAGAGACAGATGCTTTACATTCTTTTGAAATGCTGAACTACTAGTAATGATCATCATAATTTTGGCACCTTTCCTGGTGTTAGCCTCCCTCTTAATATTCTTTTAGTTTTTATTCTTTGCAGTGCGGGCTGGCGTTTCTTCAACTGAGAATGAGGAAGATTGTTCATTTCACAGAGGGTGCACAGTCGTGGTGTGACCTTCTGCCATTGCTCTTCTTTAGCTGGAGTTACAGCTAATAATTTCAGTTGTGCTTAAGCTGTGTTGTAATCTGATAACATTTTGACATATAGCTAAATTGCTAATTTTATGGGGGCTATCAGAATGCAGAGTGCACTTAACTGTGAGCCAGCGTGTTTATTCCTAAAAGGCTTGGAGTAACAAATGTTTAGTGACAGTCTTCTTCTGACATATCACTAAGGAAGCTCAAAGCGAAGGAAAAGAATCCCCAAGAAACACATTCTACAGGTGTTGGCAACACCTGAACACAGGGGTGAGTGTCAGCGCCTTTATGTCTATGTGTTTGTAATTTACATCTTGACTACACAATATTTGATGAAGAAAGGAACTGTGGCTGGGCGCCTGTTAGACTTATATTAACAGAAGTGGACTCCAGCATTAAGTAGGGAGAACACTTAACAGATAGATGTAACCGATAATCAGTAAACTCCTCATCGTGTTTCTTTTCCGTTGTCAGGCTTTGTCGTTTTTAATTTGTCCAGGAAATGTGTGCCTTCCAGCAATCATTTGGAGAAAAGAAGGAAGAAAAATAGAAAGAGGTTTCAGTAACCCAAAAAAGGGTTACTGAAACTTCTAAAGTTTGCGTCCTGGTTTAACAAAGAACCGGAGAACAAATATTTGATGTTTTCCATCCCGCGCCCTGCACCCTGCGCTCCTACGGCTTAATTCAAGTTAAAGGCAAATTTTCTTGTAACAGGAAAGTCACTTTAATGACTCCAGAAAGGCAACTAAAGAAACTTAAACGACAAGTAGAAACATTTTGCCTGTAAAAGAACGAACGGTAAACACTCCAAGGAGAAACACGTCCTCCCCAAACCTGCGGGCAGCCCAGGACACCCTCCCCGCGGGGCCGAGTGCTTAGCCCGCGCGAATTGCCAACTCTCAGGAAAGTAACAGGTGTCAGAGCTGCGCGGCCCAGAAACGTCAGCCTGGAGGCTGCAGCAGCAGACCAGGCAGCACGGCTCGGTCGTTGTCGTTTCTTCTTCGCCGGAAAAAAATTGCAAATGCCACGGGCAAAATCCCCCCTCAGTAAGGTAAGAACCACCAGAATCTTTTGCTTCTTCCGCAAAGTTACGAATTCCGATCCAGTGAGTGCCAGGGTCGGCGCGCGTTAACAAGCGACGGTCCGAGTCCGCCCCGCAGTCGCGGAAACGCCCGGGTACTTTGGAGAGGGAGGGGAGCCGCACAGCCTCCCAGGCGCCCCACCGGCCCAGTTTGGTGCAAATACCAGTATGCCCTTTTCCACTGTGGGTGTCTGGATGGGAGTGGGGAAAAGCAGACCAGGGAAGAATCTGGAGTACGTTTCAAAATAAAAACACCAGACTACTGGACGGAGGGAAGAAAAAGTTGAGGGCGAGAAAAGACCCCCCAGGCCAAGCGCACACTGGGGGCCCCGGGCCCTGCGTCACCGGAGCGGCTGCACCGCCGCGCACGCCTAGCGCTCAGGTGACCGCCTTGACCTTCGCGGAAGCTGGGCATCGGCGCGCGTGCTGCAGTCCTGGGAAGGTGACCTAGTCCAGGGAGTCTGGACAGCCCGTCCCACCGTGGGTCAGCAGGCCCGCCGCCCCGGCTCAGACCCGGAGCGCTGCGGGGGCCCCGCTGCGCGCGCCTGCCGGACACCGACACCAGCGCATCCGTGCGTGCAGCGCTCCAACTTTCCTAACTTCTGGCAGCCGCTCCTGGTTCTGAGCTTCCATTGGGCGGCACAGTTCTCTTCAGTAGCAACCGTGTGGATTGGGGCTGGGGAAGGAGAGACGGGCCGTTGTCCAGGAAAGCCAAAGGTGAGGACGCGGTCCTGAAGGCTTTGGAGTGATGGTCTCCTAGTTTTTAACCAAGGGCAGCCATAGTTTGCCCTTTCCATTCTCTAACGTGGCCGGGGCAAACTGGGTTGTGCACACAAAGTTCCCTATAAAGGGAGTACTGGGGACGAACCAGGTTTCTAAACCTTAGCTTATTGGAAACAGTATGCCTTGAAGGGAACTCCAACCAAATGTCTTGAGTTTGCACTCTCCTGGGAGCTCTGAGCACAGCTCAGTTGGAGCTGCTGGCCCGCCATCAGTAGGGCTCCCGGGCTCGGGCACGGAACAGGCCGACGTGGCTCGCCCAGCAGTGCACAGCTGGAGCGGCTGCAGGTACCGAATGCGGAACACTAGGATTTGAGAACGCCTCGCAGAGACGCAGCGTTTCTCGGTCCTCCCTCCCGGGCCTGGGGCGCACTGTTAGCAGAGAGCCGCCGGGGTGCGGGGCCCGGCGCGTTGAGGCCGAGAAGCTGCGAGGCGCGCTACGTGGGCGCGGGCGGTGGCGGCGTGGGGAGCGCCAGCTCCGCCAGTGGGCGTCTTCTGCAGCCGCTGCCGCCTCCACGGGCAGCGGCACTGCGGCGCTTCTCTCCGCTGCTTTCGAGCAGTCGCGGAGGCTCCGCCAGCGGAGCGCTCACACACCACGCCACGCTTGCTCGGCAGCCCCTCGCCCCGGCCCGGAGCACGCCTCAGGTCCTCCCACACCCAGGGCGGAACACGACGTGAAGACCGGGCCGAGAGGGGGAGAAGGGCTAGATTGACTGTCGGGCCGAGTGGCCTCGGAGGGCTGGTTCTGAGGGGGCGGAGCCCGCCGAGTCCTGGCCCGCCGCGCGCCCCTCCTGCCCGCGGCCGGCCCTCACCGGCGGCCCGAGGAGGAGGGCCATGGTCGGCCCCGTGGAGCCGCTCGTTCCCCGCCCCCAGGCCCCCCTGCCCGCGGCCGGGGACGAGCCCGGCCCCGGCAAACTCCGCCCGGATCCCGGGGGCAGCGCAGCCGGCGGGGGGAGCGCAGCGGTCCAGGGCCCGGCCCCCGAGTAGCCTGGTCGCGGCCGGGCCGAGCGCGCCGTGTCCCCGCGCCCTCCCCCCTCTTCCGCAGGCCGCGCCAGCCCCGCGGGGGGCCCCGGCGCCCTGCCTGCGCGCGGCGGCTGGGTCGCAGCCCGCGCTCCCTCCGCGCCAGCCTTCTCCTCCCCTGTCCGCTCCTCCACTCCATCTTCCTTTTACTTCTGGCCGCCGCCCCCTCCGCCCCCTCCTTCTCTTCTCCCCTCCTCATCTGCCTTTCACTTCCCCGTGCGTCTCCCAGGAAGGGAGGGCGCGGCGGCGGCGGCGGCGGCGATGCTGGCGGCGGCGGAGGAGGAGGACAAGAGGCAGCTCTCTTGAGCGTCCCCCCCGGCAGCAGTCACCGCGGCGGCGAGCGGCGGCGGCTCTTCCTCTCCCCTGCGCTCCAGGGCTTGCTGCTGCCAGCTCGCGCCGGGCCCCGGCCGCCGCCGCCGCCGCCCCGGCTCCCGCTCGGCCCGGCGGTCCTCCGCGCGGGCTCCCACGGCTTCCCGGGCGCCGGCGGGGGCTGCCCCGGCCCCGGCCCCGGTCCCAGCCTCGGCGGCGGCGGCCGAACTCCGCGGTGGCCGCGAGGCGCCGGCGCCGCCCTCGCCGCCGCGTCCCCGCTGCTTTTCGGTTCCGACATGGAAGATGGACCTTCTAATAATGCGAGCTGCTTCCGAAGGCTGACGGAGTGTTTCCTGAGCCCCAGTAAGTGCCTGGCTCCACCTTTCCCGCGGTGGGCGGCCGGCAGGGTGCGTGTGCCCGGAGAGTTTGGCGGCCCGCGGGCTTCTCTGGAGGGGCGGGGGGCTCGGCCAGCGGCGGGACACCGGGGTTTCCCAGGCTCCGCGTGCGTGCGGGAGAAGGGTGACCGGGAGAGCGGCGGGAGCCGAGCGTTTACAACAGGACGTGCTGCCCGCCTCGGGGTCCCGGTGCTGTTTCTGGCCACGCTTGCCCTGCACGTCTTTATACTCTCAACTCTGTGGCCACTGACGCCAGGCTCCTCTCTTTAACCTGCGGCCACTAGGCTGGAGTCGAGGCGCTTCTTTCCGCTTGGGGTCCCGCCCGCTGCGTCCCCAGGATAGGGGAGGGCAGGCCAGGGCCCCGGGACCCCGCGCTCCCAAACGTGAAGGCACTCGCGGTTCCCCGGGCTGGGTGTCGGCGCCTGGCCGCTCTACCCCCGGTCCCCTCAGTGACCCTGTTCCAGAGCGTGGACTAGCCGCGTGGAAGTGGGTGCGCCTCCGCCGAGAGTCCACTTTCTCTAGATCCTGGGGGTTAGCTGGTGGTCGGGATGGTAAGGGGAAGGACAATGGGGCGTGAGGGTGGAGGCGAAAGGTGCCGCCGGTTCGGATCCCGGCCCCCCCCAGCCCCCACCCCGGGATCACGGCCACTCCGCCTCCCCAGCCCCGGGATCGGGGCTGAGAGCGCGCTGGAGCAGGGGTGGCAGAAGGCGTGTCACGGGGGAGGGGGACAAGACTGAGCAGAATCGTCAAGGCAGATATTTGCTAGAAGGCAGGAGGCGGGAGATGTTAAGGGAAGAGGCGCCGGGTGCACAGAGGAGGGGGTCGCCGTTGTCTTGGATGGAGGGCGAGCGAGGTGAGGACCGGAGACCTGGGGCGGGGCGGGGAGGGAGGTCGCGCCCGCGGAACACCGGGCGACTCCGGCGCCAGCCGGGGCGGGCGCGGCCCCTCGAGGCCCTAGGCGCGGGGCTCCGGCGCCACCGTCCACCGCGTGCGCACCCGAGCCTTTGTCTGCTTCTCGCCGGGGAACCGCGTTTCCGCGGCGCCTTCTCCAGGCAGACTCTTCCAGGGTTGCTGTTGCGGCTTCCGTCTCCCATCTGCCGCTCACTCCCCAGTCCCGGCCGGCCCGCGCCTCCTGGGTACCCGGGGTCTAACCCCTCCTCGCGGCCGGAACTTGTCTGGGCTCACCGCCCGTAGGGCGCCTTTGGGGTGCAGCCCCTGGGCGTGCGAGCGTGTACTGTGCTGCCTGGCACCCCCACCCCCTCCCCGCCCAGCCCCGCCCCGCCCCGAGATCCCGCCTCCCTGGCGAGGTTCAGTCCGAGGGGGCCGCGTGGTCCAGCGGCCTCTCGCTTGCTGGCTGTGTGGAGCCGCTGGCGGCTGTCTCTGCTCATATCTGCCGGTGGACCCGATAGGACATCGGGGCGTGGGCCCTGGACTCGCAGCTGACTCCGCCATCCTGTAGCCTCCCGTAGTCTGACCCGCACAGCAGCTCCCAGGGGTCTGCCTCCCTTGGGCCCCACCTGCGGGTGTTGATTAATTCAGAGATGTTGCGGTTCAGGGAGGACATGGACTGGGCAGGAGTGGCCTCGCCAGCTGCCCTTGGATGTGTTAGGAATGGACATTTTTATTTGCTGAAACAGAGCCCTAGTGGCCGTGAACTGAATGAAGGTTGCGGGAGAGGACGGAGCTCCCAACCAGCTCTGACTTGTGTTGGGTTAGTCTGGGGCCTGGAATTGGGGCTCCTGTCTTCCCCCCTTCTCCTGCACTAGTGACTTCCTTCTGTAAAAAATAAACATCTCCTCTTTACAGTTGGCAGCTGGTGGGGTAGGAGGAGTGAGGGTGTGCGGGTCAGAGGCTGCCACATCTTGCATATGAACGTTTTGGTAAGAAGGCTGTGCTAGGGAGACCAGCTGTGCAGGGGTTTTCCTAAAACGAAGTTTCTGTTTGTATGTTGTTACTGCTGTTTGTCTAGGGTGGGGCAGGTTGTGAGGGATACTGGGGAGAAGAATAAAGATGAACAGCTCAGGTGGGATGGAGATGTCCTAGGGGAATCCCTAGCAGGCTTTCCTTTTGGAGAGACAGAGGACCCGGAGAAGAGGGCCATCTGACCCCATTTCCCACGCCCCTCACCTCTGTGGGGAGTTCCCACAGGGAGAAGCCCAGTGAATATAGACTCAGGAGTTGTTGGGTTTTTTTGTTTGTCTTTTTCTCTAACCAAGTCACAGAGAGGTAGCTTGGGGTTTGAATAGGAACCAGAGGTTATAAAAATCTTCTTTGGGATGTTACTAAGGTAGTAAATACTAAGGTTCTTTTAAGTAAAATCTATTATTAGACCCACCTCACTGCAAAAGTGGAAAAAGGCTAGATGGCGACTTTAAGGACCATTGCCAGTTTCTGCTCTGACCCTGTATCCTTCACGTTGGGGGACTCTGTTTCTGTCTGTTGCTGAGTGACAAGCCACATTTGTGTGAATGACTGAAGTACCTGAAGCTTGGCAGACTTTTTTGATATTTGTCAATAAAAGTGAGTCTTTTTGAGAAAACTTTGGAATTCTGGAAGAATGGAAAAATGCCCAAGCATATACAGATGTGTCGTGATTGGCGCATGTTTATTTCTTTTTTTTCCCTTTCAGTTTGATCTCCTCTAGGTCTAACAAGCAAGTTGTCATGTAAAGGCTGCTGGGTCCAACTGTTGTTTGTAGGAATGCCTGCTTTTTATCAGCATCAAAGAGCAAAATTGTGTTTTAAAAGTATAATATCCTAGTTCCATTCCTGTCCGTTTTGGCTCACACAGATTCACTGGTTCGCTCAGTAACGCACAGAGCAAACACTTACTAAGAGCTACTGCCACTTGCCAGGCGCTGCCCTAGCCGGGCTGAGGTCTAAGAGGACGTCACCCACCAGGAGAAGAGAGCTCCTAGAAGCAGGTGCAGCATTGATGCCCAGTGCTAGAAGGGTCAGTGGTCACTCTACATCCCTATCAGGGTGTTGCTGACTTCACCTCATCTGCCGTCTACCTTTCTTTGCTGACCTCTGAGCTTGTCCTCAGGCACTGGGCTCGAGCACTTTACTGCTCTGAGAGTTGTTGCTGGTTGGAATAGAAAGCAAGCCTCGTGCAGGGAGAGCCCAAATGCTCCCAGAGCGAACTGAGAAATCCACTTGGCAGCGGTGTGTGTGTGTGTGTGTGTGTGTGTGTGTGTGTGTGTACACGCATGCACATACACATAGGAAAGGAAATCCAAGAAGTTGTGCTTCGATAGGCCAGTAGGAGCTGCATTCAGTCTTCCGGAGGAAAGAGCTTACCTTGAGTACACTTGGTGCCGTGGCGGGAAGTGCAGGAACTATACCTGGCGGGCAAGGACTTTACCAGTCGAGTTGGGAACCCTGCCTTAAGGACTTCCAGAAGTTAAAGGAAGGTCATTGTCTTTCTGTCCCTCTCACGCATGCTCCCACCGCTCTGCTACTGTGTGTTTCACCAGTTGGCTGCTCCGAATGATGCAGAGTGCTGTAGAAAAGAAAACTGTTGGTCAGTGAGAGATCAGAGACAGCAAGCAAAACGAGCTAGGAGAGATTTGTTAGTGCAGGTGGGAAATATTCAATACTTCTTCACACAATTTGTATATTTCTCAAATATTCCGAACAGAATATGTGTATGTGTCTAGGAATCCTAGACTTTAAATATACTCCGCATCCATCACCGACCACTGTTGCTCTGTTTCTTGAGACTTAAGATACTGTGTGGCCAACACTTGAGCAAATCGAGCAAATGTGTCTACCGCATGGAAGCTACACTGGACTTCACGTTGAACCTGTTTTTATGGACCTGTTGAGACTGGGACTGCAGAGGGGTGCAAGGCCAACAACACAGCAACCAAACTGGGTATAACTCATTAATAGCCAACTAACAGGTAATTATTGAGGACCTATTCAGTGCAAATCATTTTAGGGAGATGCAGATAATAAGAACTAGTCCCTCAAAGGACCTGAAATATAGATGGGATACCTACCAAGATAACCAGCAAAGGAAGGCTGTGAACTCTTCCTGCCAGGCCAGGGTGCAGGTCAGGAAATGACCAGGCGTAGTGGAGGTGCCTACGTGTGTTTTGGCTGGAGTGATCAGGGCTTAAATCCAAAGGGCAAACTGTTTAAAGTGGGTGGAACTATTTAGATTCATTAATTTTAATTTCATGAAATTCCTCTTCTAATTTCAAAAAGCTTCCATGAACAAAGATAATCCCTAAAAATTTAAATGAGCAATGGTGGAAACAGTAGAAGATGGTGCCTTCTACAGTGTCAACCTGATATATTAACTTCAGGTAATTTCTGCATCTAAAACTTTTTCTACCCCATTAAGAAAAATGAATGCAGTGCGATAGATGAATAAGTGATGATAACGTAGCATGGTGACTGCAGTTACTAAGACTGTACTGCATATTTGAAAGTGGCTAAGAGAGTAGATCTTAAAAGTCCTCATCACACACACACACACACACACACACACACACACACACAATGCAGCGTGCTAGATGATTACGAGAGTTCGTTTACGATAAAGCAGGTTAAACTGGTGTGGTGAACATTTTACCAGTTAATACACTGTTAGTTTTTGTTTGTTTAAAAGCAGCTCATGCGGTCCCAGGAGGAAAGAAACTATAATTTTCATGAGAAAGGAATATTTCTGTCTTAAAAGGAGAACTCTTAGTTTTAATTCAAAACATTTTAATTTCCTTTTAAAATGTAAATCACGTTCCTTCAGCTGATCTACGTCTGTCTAAGGGAAAGCTCCACAGTGATAGAATCGCTCAAATCTTACAAAGGAGGCAGAGGACACCTAGCACTCTGCTTTTATTTGTAGCATTTACCACTTTCTGGAGTTCTCGTGCTCATTTACTGGCCCACTTGTTTATCTGCCTGTCTTCCCTGTGCAGAAGGCAAGCTTGGTGCCAGCCTGAGGGCAGTGGCTTGTCTTCCTTGGTTACATCCCTGAGCCTGTAAAGGTGGCGGACACATATATGGAGGGAGCTCAGATATTTGTGTTGAAAATTCAAAGATGAGCGGAAATGAATGACAGCGTGGTGTCTGCCTTCAAGGAGCTCAGAAGTTGAAGCCACTCATCGGAAGCTTCCTTGGTCTTGGCCCCTGTCCTGAGGAGCCAGAATTCCACCGTGGGTGAGAAAGAGCCAATGTGGTAAGGGCGCACGGCCGAGCACAGAGACAGGCCAGCTGACAAGCAGGTTCCCGGCGGAGGCGGTGCAGACGCTCCAGGACCCGGAGCTGAGCCCCGTCTCCTCCGAGGGCTCCAGAAAGGTTCCAGAGGAGATGCGCTGGGTCTTGCGGTGGAGGGTGCTTCCAGCCAGGGCTGGGGGGAGCCGGGTTCTGGGGAAAGCCTTTCTGGCCAGGGGAGGCACATCGGAGGCTGCTCTCAGGAGGCAGGTGGGGCGAGGCCTGGGGAGGGAGGCTGGCGAGGCTGAGAGGATTCTTCTGGACTCACGCCGAGGGCCTCACAGTTACCCTTTGAAGGACTCTACAGAAGAGGTGAGGTAGGAAGGCAGGAAGCCCACCTTCCGTGGGGGAGCTGGGCTCGTGGGCGACGGAGACAGAGGGCTCGGGCCTGTGGCGGACACCCCAGGTGAGAAGAGGTGGGCCTGCGCCAGCCAGCCAGCACGCGGAAGGCGGCCCGAGGCAGGGAGGACGGCGGGCGGCCGGGTGAGGTGAGGGCAGAGGGCCGCTCGGTTCTTGACGGGGGGCTTGGGCTGCGTGCAGTGGCTGGGTCCTGAGAAAAGAGGGGTCGGCGCTGAGCCCCTACCCTGGGCCGAGCGTCGTCGGTGCCTACATGCTATGGTGGAGACGCTGAGCGATCAGGCGTACAGCCGTCAGGAGGATCCAGTGCCATGAGGGTGGGCGGGTTTGAGCGGTCGTGAGGGTCTCTCTGGGTAGAGGAAGTTAAACTGCAGGTGTTAGAGAAGGAGCGCCCCAGGCCGAGGGAGACCCAAGGCAGCGAGCGAGGACCTCGATGCTGGGGCTCTGACCCAGGGGAACACCGTACCTGTGGAACGAAGACCACGAGTGCCTCGGGCCAGGTTAGCGCTTTGTAAAACGTGCACTTTACTCCCCGCGCAAGGGGCAGGTCCTGGAAAGTTCTAAGCAGGTGGCTGATGTGTGATTTGTGATCTCAGAAGTTCATTCTGGTGCAGTGTGGTGAGTGAATCTAGGGTCTGAGGTGGAAACGGAGGACCCGAAGGCCACCACGGTAGCCAGGACAAGAGACACTGGTGGCGTGGACTAGGGCGATGGTGACGGAAGTGGAATCTGTCGAACCCCATACCTTCGGGAGGTGTTAGAACATGTCAGACGAGCGGGCGGGTCAGCTGCTTGGAATAAGGGGGAGCAAGGACCAAGAATAGGGCCCAGGCTTTAGCTGGAGCACAGGCCGCAAGGTGGAACTGTGCCCAGCGCGGGGAGCTGGCAAGGGGGCCGCCAGGGACCAGGTGTCCCGCTCGGCTGTGGTAAGTCTGAGATGCCTGCTGCACGGTTTAGTGGAGGTGGTAAGAAGGCAGTTGGGTAAGTCAGTCTGGAAATCAGAGGGTTGATAGACCAAGACCGGAGAATAAAGACTATAGTCATGGTGTCTAAAACCCTGGGGCTGTGTCCCCCCCTGAGGGTCTGCAGATGCTCTACGTGACCGGGAGGGCTTCGATGGAGTCGGCTAAGAAGCAGTCGTGTGGTGCGGTGTAGGTGCTCCCCAAGTCTGATGAGTGACAGGAGGGAACCCTGCAGAGGGAGCTGATGAGCTTTGTGACTCTCCAGGTGGGCGTTGGAGCCATGGTTCTGAATGGGAACCTGAAGTAAACAGGGGGAGTGAGAGAAGGGCAGGAGTCAGAGCTGGCAGAAGAGGAGGAGCCGTGGAAGCCCTGAGAAGGAGTGCGAGAGCACGGAGGTGAAACGGGCCAGGATGAACGTGCCGTGCAATTTGGAAGAAGAACCTCGAGACAGAGGCAGCCAGGGTGCCACCAGTGACCTCTGTCCAGGGCTTCCGAGTGGAGTGGCAGAGGCGGAGAGCCATCTTCAGGGGCCGAGGAGCCGGCGGGGACGCATCTGTGTGGCACTGTAGTCCTCAGAGAAGGAAAGGGGAGACGTCACCCCGTATCTACAGGGAGAGAAGAGCTGGCTTTTCCCCACGTAGGACTGGCTGGAGAGTGTTTATTTGTTGAGGAAAAGGAGTTTGAAGAGTAGGAAAAAAGAGAACAGAATAGAACCTTAGAGAAGCTGGGAGGAATGGAATGTGGTGGGCAAGAGAAGCCTTGGCACAGCAAGGGGACCTTGTCCTCAGAGAGAACGGTGGGAAGAGCAGGTGTGGGTGCTGAGAAGGGTTTGGGTGGAGAGAGGGAACGGGGGGAATTACAGCACCTTCACAGGATGCTCTCTTCCCACTTCCCTGACTGGACAACCTTGTGGGCATCTGGGAGTGAGTGGAGTGGGAGGGCCAGCCCCGAGGGGGACGAGCTGCCCGGTGCCACGCAGGAGTCGAGAGCACGACCGAGGGTCCTGTCCAGGCTGGAGAGGATGGGCTAGTGACTGGATGGTTAGCTGGGGGATGGGAATGAGTGAGAACTTTTTTTTTCTTTGCAGTACGCGGGCCTCTCACTGTTGTGGCCTCTCCCGTTTTGGAGCACAGGCTCCGGACGTGCAGGCTCAGCGGCCGTGGCTCACGGGCCCAGCCGCTCCGCAGCATGTGGGATCTTCCTGGACCGGGGCACGAACCCGTGTCCCCTGCATCAGCAGGCGGACTTTCAACCACTGTGCCACCAGGGAAGCCCGATTGAGAACTTTTTAGAAGGGAACTGATCTAATTGAAGGAACAGTTGAGGAAGACTTATCCATCAGTGGTGTGTAGAGAGGCTTGCGTGAGAGGGGACTGGCAGAGAGCCTGTGCACACACAGAGTACGCTGAACACTTGTAAGCTCTCAGTACACATCTTGGTGAAAAGGGGCCAGTGGGATGAAATCTGAGAGGTGTCTTGAGGGAGAAAGTGTTTGGTATGTGGAGCTGAGCAAGGCCCTGGACAGAGGCAGGAAGGTAGGAACTTACAGTCCGAATCCAGGAAACAGGAAGTGGGATGATTTGATGGTGGTGAGGGCTTCACGCAGAAGAGAAGCGAAGGTAAAGCTGGTAGGATGGAGCAAGGAAAGACTGTGAGGTCCTCCCCGGAGGTCGTTCGAATGTGTCACCGGGGAAGGGGTGGGAGGTGCCGAGAGCACAGTGTTATCAGATGGTGTGGGACACAGATGTTTATCGCGGGTCTGCTGTGTACCACTTGCTGTCGTAATCACCAGTAATGGATATGTCCAGACCCATCCTTGCCTTCAAGGAGGGATGCGGACAAGATAAAAGGCCATCACGGACAGCGGATGGAGGAGTGCGTAGGTGTGAAGAACACTCTTTAATGGCATCCACCGCCCACTGTCCACAGGGCCATTTGCTTGATATCCTGAGCTCCGGGCCCAGGTCATGACGTCTCCTGCGACAGGATTTCCTCCCCGATGCCAGCTGCGGGGACCCCTGGAGTCCCGCCCCGCTCCCCAGCTTGCTCGCCGGCCCCGTCCGTGTCTCCCTAATGCCCGGTGCTTGTAGTCATCCACGCTTGCGGGTGCTCCTTGGGGGCAGGCAGCATGTTTTATTCTTTTTCTTAACCTCAGTGCCTAGCACAGTGCAAAGCACAGCAAGTCTAATGTATGAGTAAGTGAAGGTGTTTAAACGGGAGAAAACGATCAAAGCGGTCCTTTAAAAATGTTAGTTTTTGCGAAGGAAGGGAAAAATAAAATAAGTCATGTGGTTGATACATTTTGCTAGCATAACTTGAAATTCCACTTGATTCTTTTTTCTTTTTCATGTGATCCAAGTACACTGTTTGGCACCAATGACCAGGGCTTCCGGGTTACTGAGAGCACAGCGTGTTTGTCCGCCTGAGCTGCTGGATGGGGAGCTCCAGGGGAGGCACCAGGAGACGATGGGAGGAGTGGGGCATAAGTGTGTAGAGCGTTTTGGACGCCTCAGCTTTAGTTCCTGAGGCGGTGATAAAGAGCTTTTTACTTTGACGAAAACATTTTCTACACTAGGAACGAGAAAGTGTTGCTTGTGAAGTGCTGAAACAATGCCATGTGTTTGGATGTGATGAATTATTTAAAAGAATACAAGCATATTTGAACTTGTAAGTTGGTAAGTACTCTGTAAGGAGCAATTTTGCATGAAGAGCAGGTGACTGCTGGAGCAAAGCACCATGAGTGTGTGGTGTTCAAGTTTACTTCTCTGTGCGTGACGCAACTGTGTGCTTCCGTATTGGAGTTTTAGCAGCTTCCAAAATAAACATCTAAAATGATATCCAGAAGGGCTTGATTACTATGGTTTTCTAGATTTGGTAATTATATATTTATCTTTGCTATTAGGATTACATACATTTTCACATTTTCTTTTTCTCCCAGGACCAGAAGTTTACTTTGAAAAACATTCTTGTGTCCTCAGTCATCACGCCTTTTTAGGATAATACTCTTTGTGTCTCATGATTAAATATGTCATCTAATTATTTTTTTAATAAAACTGCAGTGATTAAAACAATGTGGTACTGGCGTGTGAATAGACAGACCAGTACAACAGAACAGAAAGGCCTTAGAACAGAGCCAGACTCATAAAGGAATTTAATATATTTTAAAAGTGTCATCTCATATAGGAGGAGTAGACATAGACTACTGAATAAACGATTTGGGGACAACTAGGTAGTCATCTGGAAAAAAAATAAAATTAGAGCATACCTTTTACTATACCTCCAGGATAAATTCCATATGGATCATATATTTAAAGATATACCATAGATGCTGGCACAAAAACAGAAAGATAGATCAATGGAACAGGATAGAAAGCCCAGAGATAAACCCACGCACATATGGTCACCTTATCTTTGATAAAGGAGGCAGGAATGTACAGTGGAGAAAAGACAGCCTCTTCAATAAGTGGTGCTGGGAAAACTGGACAGGTACATGTAAAAGTATGAGATTAGATCACTCCCTAACACCATACACAAAAATAAACTCAAAATGGATTAAAGACCTAAATGTAAGGCCAGACACTATCAAACTCTTAGAGGAAAACATAGGCAGAACACTCTATGACATAAATCACAGCAAGATCCTTTCTGACCCACCTCCTAGAGTAATGGAAATAAAAACAAAAATAAACAAATGGGACCTAATGAAACTTCAAAGCTTTTGCACAGCAAAGGAAACCATAAACAAGACCAAAAGACAGCCCTCAGAATGGGAGAAAATATTTGCAAATGAAGCAACTGACAAAGGATTAATCTCCAAAATTTACAAGCAGCTCATGCAGCTCAATAACAAAAAAGCAAACAACCCAATCCAAAAATGGGCAGAAGACCTAAATAGACATTTCTCCAAAGAAGATGCACAGATTGCCAACAGACACATGAAAGAATGCTCAACATCATTAATCATTAGAGAAACGCAAATCAAAACTACAATGAGGTATCACCTCACACCGGTCAGAATGGCCATCATCAAAAAATCTAGAAACAATAAATGCTGGAGAGGGTGTGGAGAAAAGGGACCACTCCTGCACTGCTGGTGGGAATGTGAATTGGTTCAGCCACTATGGAGAACAGTATGGAGGTTCCTTAAAAAACTACAAATAGAACTACCATATGACCCAGCAATTCCACTACTGGGCATATACCCTGAGAAAACCAAAATTCAAAAAGAGTCATGTACCACAGTGTTCATTGCAGCACTATTTACAATAGCCCGGAGATGGAAGCAACCTAAGTGTCCATCAACAGATGAACGGATAAAGAAGATGTGGCACATATATACAATGGAATATTACTCAGCCATAAAAAGAAACGAAATTGAGTTATTTGTAATGAGGTGGATGGGCCTAGAGTCTGTCATACAGAATGAAGTAAGTCCAAAAGAGAAAAACAAATACCGTAGGCTAACACATATATATGGAATCTAAGAAAAAAAAAAGTCATGAAGAACCTAGGGGTAAGACGAGAATAAAGACACAGACCTACTAGAGAATGGACTTGAGGATATGGGGAGGGGGAAGGGTAAGCTGGGACGAAGTGAGAGAGTGGCATGGACATATATACACTACCAAGTGTAAAATAGATAGCTAGTGGGAAGCAGCCGCATAGCACAGGGAGATCAGCTCGGTGGTTTGTGACCACCTAGAGGGGTGGGATAGGGAGGGTGGGAGGGAGGGAGACGCAAGAGGGAAGAGATATGGGAACATATGTATAACTGATTCACTCTGTTATAAAGCAGAAAATAACACACCATTGTAAAGCAATTATACTCCAATAAAGATGTAAAAAAAAATTAAAAAAAATAATGTACCATAGAAGGAAGAAAAATGAGGAAATTCCTTTGTAGCCTTGGAGTAGGAAGAGCCTTTAAATGTGACTCAAAATCTGGAAGTAAATAAAGAAAAGATGGAGAAGTGAGTCTACATTAGCAAAAACACCTTGATGGCCCTAAATACCATAAGCAAAAATCACAATATATTCCTGCGCATCTCCCATGCGGTGACGCCCTCTGACTTCCTGTGCTGTCTCTATCCTGCTTCCTACAGGACAGCTAGGGCTCCAGCAGCACCAAACTGTTCTTAACCGTCAGCTCTAGAAAAAAACTAATATCCCACATCACAGCATAGGGCCAACTTTCCTAACATATGAAGAGCTCCTAGAAATGCTTAAGGAAAAGAACAACCCAATTAAAAATTAGTCGAAGGATATGAACAAAAAGATGCTCAACCTCATTCATGATAAGATAAATGCCATTTAAAATCACACTGAGGTACCGTTTTCTCCTGTCGGGTTTGCAGAAATTAATAAATTTTATAACACGCTATTGGCAGTTTTATGAGGAAGCAGGTACTACCATGCATTCCTGGTGGGAACATCCACTGGTACAGCCCCGGAAGTGGGCAATTTGGCAGCATCGATCAGTATTAAAGATGCATGTACCCACTGAATCAATAATTCTACTTCTGGGAATTTATCCTTCTGATAGACTCACACTTGGGCAAGATGGTTTAACAAGGTATTAATATATTGCAGCATTGGTTGAAGAGAACGTTTGAAGAAAGCACCTGAAGGCCTACCTGTAGGGGCCTGGCTAAATAAAATCTGTAACAGTGAAACAAAGGTACTAAAGCTCGTCCAGATACATTGCTACATGAAAAAAGCAAAGCGTAAAGCAATGCACACATGTACGCACACACTTTAGTGTTAGAAAGGACAATAAAAGCGTATACCTGTGTGTGTCTGTGTTGCATAAAGAAACGGGGCAGAAGCTCAGGGAAGTGCGCACAGCACTTTCTCTGCAGGACTGGTGGAGATGGCGGGAGTGGGAACTGAGGGGCTGGGAACAGGATTTGTAGGGAGACTTCAGTGTATACCTTTTATATTTTTTGATTTTTGAATAACAATTTATTACCCATTCAAAAATTAAATTTAAGAATAAGTACGATTTTACTGCGATGCCGTTTAACTAATTGTAGTCGTCCTACTTTGTGGTTGACGTTATCCTTTTTTTTTTTATTGTCCTCCTATTGAGATCATAGTTGATTTTTCAGCCCCTGAAGTTTGTTCACTTGATTTCTGCCTTTCTCTAGCCTCCCACTTACTTCTCCTACACAAGATCTCAAAATGTCAAACCATGAATATTAAAAAAAAAAGTCACATGCATCAATACCTCTCATACTTACCAACTCCTTTTCTACGTCATGCACAGATTTGAAAATGGAAAAAAAAATCACTTCTATTTTAATGTAATTTGTGACTCTGATAGAGTCTATGGATTCACATTTAAGATATGAACTATTGTTTACACTGTTGGAGAGCTGCCCAGCCAGCTTCATCTGGTAGAAATCACTACATTTTGGCAAGAAACTGAACGTCTTCCCTGTGAAAACGTGGGTTTTACATCTTAGCGCTTCTTAAGTGAGTGGAAATGTAGCTTCGAGTTGTCTTGCAACTTAATAATACCCCTCAACAGGGGCCGCAGCAGTTCATTATAATTTATTCTCCTTACAGTGATTGGATTTTTCCTTTTGAGCAGGGACAGTGTGAACTCATGCATTCATTCCTCAGCAGACATGTATGTGCTGAGCCGCTGTGGGAGCCGTCTGGCGGGACCCAATGGAAGCCTGCCCTTGACCTCAGAGACCTCGCTGACCAGCAAGCGTAGAGCCCTCCTTCTGGCTGTGCCTTTGTGGTGGAAACATTCTTTAGATTCTCACGTTTGATCTATTCTCTGATTTTATTTTGGGTTTAAAGTTAATATTCACCATTTCTGTCAGTATCTAAGTGGGTTTCTTTCTAACCTCCTTAGTTATCAACGCTGCTGATTTTCCTGTGTTCTGCGTATAATGTTGACATTTTTCTTTGTCTTATCGCTTAGTATTATTTCCTCCTGTAGTCCACCCATTGGTTTTATTTTAGCTGCTACTTCCTTCCTAGTTACTGGATTTTGTGCAAACCCTTTTCTAACCTTAAATGTCAGCCTTCCACTACCCTAACCAAGTTCTCTGACCCACATATTCATGCTTCCGGGGTCTTGACACAGTTAATCCATGCTACACACCCTAGCCTTGGGGATGCAGACATTGTCAGCTTGCTCAGACTTAAGCCTCTTTCTTGAAGGCACGGTTTTCCCATAGTAGCCAGGTTTTCAGGGAAAGCCCTGATGATTATTGCTCTTTTTTCCTGGAGTGAGGCATGTGCATCAGGGGTGTGTGTGTGTGTGTTTGCAGGGGGGTGGAATCCTAGTCCTTTGCTGAGCACTGCAGATACTTTCAGAGGATTTTCAGGTCGCTGGGAATGCCTCTATGTTAAAGGTTATTATTATTATTATTTTCGTTTGCGGTACGCCTCTCACTGTTGGGGCCCCTCCCGTTGCGGAGCACAGGCTCCAGATGGGCAGGCTCAGCGGCCATGGCTCACGGGCCCAGCCGCTCCGCGGCATGTGGGATCTTCCCGGACCGGGGCACGAACCCGTGTCCCCTGCATCGGCAGGCGGACTCTCAACCACTGCGCCACCAGGGAAGCCCTAAAGGTTATTTATTAACGTTAATGCTCTAGTTTAATTGCATTTCTCCTAAGATCCTACCATAGCTGTAGAGTTTTGACACCTATGTGTCTTGTAACTGTTCTGTTCTTTTTGTCAAATGGGCCATCATTAGGAAATTTGTCATTTTTTCTTCCTAAGTGATCTTTGGACTCTTTTTGTTCTGTGTTGGCACATTTTTTTTTAATGCATCCTGGCCAGATTTTCAAGATTCCAGATTATTACGGCTTCTTGTATCTGGGTTATGGTCTGGTGAGAAGTACCCCATATTGCTATTACAGCAAGGTACCAGGGTGTGGGACGACACAGTCTTTTTGCAGATGTCATTATGAGACAGAGATCTGCCCTGGGGAGGGGGTGTGTGTGGAGAGAGATACAAACAGTTCATACTCTTGTTCATTTTTTCTTTCTTTGTTGATACACTGCTGACCCTGGTCAGTATTTCCTAGCGCGTTGGGACTGGCGACTTCTCAGTAAGGAAAAGCAGAGAGTCTGGGGTGTTGAGAAATGGGTCTGTGTCGCTGTTTGTTAAGCAGATGCCGCGGACACAGCATAACATGGTGCTTGTGGAGTTAGGCAAGCCCACGTTGGAGCGAAGATGAAATGAGATGATGTGTGTCCATTGTTGGCAATAGCGCCTTGAACAGAGCTAGTGCCAGAGTACACTCGCTGTTCTGACGTCCCTGGGCTCTGAGCTAACCCTGTGAGACAGGCTTTGCTGGGAGGGAAGCACGGCAGCCCTGCGAGGGCATCATTTGGCCAGGGAGATGGTCAAGTGGCAAAGGGAAATGAAGAAAAAGGCTGCCTAAAGCATCCGATTGGCTGGGAAAGGTGTTTCTTTGTCGTTACAGGAAGTACAGCTTCTGGAAACACTGATACCAGGAAATGGCTGGAGCCTTAGAGCAATTCCAGTTTCTTGGCAAGGAGTTAAAGGAAAGTGTGTTGAAAATAAAAGGGAAGAATTTTTGGAAAGAGAAAGAACTGAAAAACAGTGATTGTCATTAGAATTCTTGCATTTAGGGGAATCTGTTATTTGAACGGCTAATCTAATCATTTTCCCCGTTTGTGGAGCCTCTGCAGTTGCAACATCTTTGACCTCCATTTTCTCGTGTCCCTGAACTGTTCACTCTCACTTGGCCTGACTAAAGAGGGACGTTTCTGTGGGGCCTCCCTGCTGCTTCAGTTGAGCGGGAAAGTGCAGCAGCCCCGGACGCAGGGACAGGCCTCACGTGAGGCGTGTGCCGGCCCAGGATGCAGCTCCCACGTCTGGGCCTGTATCCAGAGGACAGGATAGATTAGATTTGGTTTGTACGTATACTGTTTCCTTTGCACCTGGCTCTTTATACGCTTCAGACTTCTGTAGAGTTTTGGTCTATATTCTTAGTTAACTACGTGAATGGTCTTAGTTAGTCCTATGTATGTGTTACATTTTCTGTAATTTAATAGGCTCTGACTTGGAGAAAGGTGAGAATGTGCCCATGAACAGTTACCTCCTTAAGGGTGAATTTTGAGGCTACACTTGGAACTATTTTAAAAAACATTCTACATCTGGTTTACATTTATCTGAAACGAAACTGTCAACGAGTTATCTCATTTTCACTGAAAACTTTACAAATAATTTGAGGAATTACACTTTTATCTGTTATGATCTTTTGGAATTCTTTAATACTATGTAGTAGACATGTATATTTAAAAAAAAAATACTGAATTGGCTTCTGCTTTACCGCAGAGAATAGTTCATAAAAATTGAAAGAAATTGCAGACGGGCGTTCAGCGGTGCGGCCGTGGCAAAGGCTCCTTCCCCATCGTTCTGGTCTTTGTATGGAGACCTGGGTGATTACTGTCATGATGCCGAAATTGCTCACCTGTTCATCTGTCTTTCCTTGACACTGTGAGCTTGAAGTTTGCTGTCTTTATATCTCAGATGACCAGCGGAGTCTTCAGTAGGAATCATTCACTAAGTGTGTATTGAATGAGTGAAGGATTTCCGAGAAGCAGGAGGGTGCACTGGAAACATGTACTTTGGAAAAAGAGTTGGGTTCAGATCTCAGCTCTGCTTAACTTCTGAGCTAAGCTCTGCTTATCTGTAAAATGGGTGGTCAATACATGTTAGCTTCCCTTCAGTACTTTTCCCCAAAGAAGAAAGAGCAGACCTAAGCCATAACACTTTGGAATTTTCTTGAATTGTAACAAGTTTAGGTTTGTAATGTTTTCATTTTGATTTTATGTTACGTATCAGAGGCTCAGCTTAGTTCTTTTGCATTAAGAGAGACAAGAAAATGCAGAGCAGTTTTCAGAATTCCTTAAAATATTGCCTCTGATTCTTAAAAGAGTCTGTGACTTAGCGGAAAGGTCTGTAAGGAAGCGTCAGGGCTGGGGCTGCAGGGCCTCCACCTGCCGCAGAGCTGGTCCTGGGGGCCCGTGTGGCCTCTCCCTGAGAAGACTGACGCAGGGTTCAGGATTTGACCTGAAAACCCAGTGGTTTCCATTGCTGGGTGATTTTGCCTCCTTTATTCTCCTTTCTTACCTTATGTAAGGCTATCGTCCTCAAGTGGAAGAGTCTGTGAAACCATTTGTGGTTGGTTTGGTAGCGGCTTCGGGTGGAGTCCAGTGATTGGCTGAAGCCAGTGGGAGGTTGAGGGGCTCCCAGCTGGCCACTCCTGTAGGTTTTCCAGAGTAGAGTGTGGTTGCATTGCTGTGAAATCACCCTGCACTCACACCTCTGACTCCAGTGGTTCTCTTAATTACTACGTTTCCCTTGAAGAAAGATTTCGAAGAGCTCTAGTTTTTTTGTTTTTTTTTTTAACATCTTTATTGGAGTATAATTGCTTTACAATCGTGTGTTAGTTTCTGCTTTATAACAAAGTGAATCAGTTATACATATACATATGTTCCCATATCTCTTCCCTCTTGCGTCTCCCTCCCTCCCTATCCCACCCATCTAGGTGGTCACTAAGCACCGAGCTGATCTCCCTGTGCTATGCGGCTGCTTCCCACTAGCTATCTATTTTACGTTTGGTAGTGTATATATGTCCATGCCACTCTCTCGCTTTGTCCCAGCTTACCCTTTCCCCTCCCCAGATGGGAATAAAGACACAGACCTACTAGAGCATGGACTTGAAGAGCTCTAGTTTCTTTTTTTTTTTACATCTTTATTGGCGTATAATTGCTTTACAATGGTGTGTTAGTTTCTGCTGTATAACAAAGTGAATCAGCTATATACGTATACATATATCCCCATATCCCCTGCCTCTTGTGTCTCCCTCCTACCCTCCCTATCCCACCCCTCTAGGTGGTCACAAAGCACCGAGCTGATCTCCCTGTGCTATGCGGCTGCTTCCCACTAGCTACACAGACCTACTAGAGCATGGACTTGAGGATATGGGGTATGCGTAATTTCTTTTGGCAGAATGCTTTAAATTTTTTGTACAGTTGAACTGGCTTGGAGAGATGATATTGATATATCCTTTTTTGGGGATAACTAGATTAGTTTACACAGAGGCCAATGACCTAGTACTCAGAATGGCCAATTTGTCAAGAAACCCCTGTTGTCACATACATACATGCCCGTCTTTCTTTTTTTCTTAATGTATTGATTACGGATCCTAGGGAAGATTTGGATATGCAGCCTGACTTATTATTTAGATATGTTAGGGAAATTTTTCCAGGGTTTACATACTGAATGCATGCTAAATATATTTGTGTAATAATATATATACATTACATGTGATAAACTGTTATTATTATTACAGTGCATGTGTAATAGTGATGAATGAATTATGTAATGGCTACATTAAAGGAGAAGCCTGAGGGGAAACCACTGGGCCTGTCTTCACGTGTGTGATGCCCAGGGGTAAAGGCAGCCTGTAGGGATGCTGGAAATGCCCTCGCTCAGGGGAGATGACAGGAGGACCCCAGGGCTCTCTCGAAATGGTGGGAATTCCTCATCAGCTGTCTTCAAACTGGTGTACCCACTTCCAAGAGGGGACTTGGGCAAAGGTTTTAAGAACTTAAGAAAAGGATTTAAAGAAATCAATTGCTATGTCCTCAGTGTTCATATAGACTCTTGAAAAATGAATTTGCTTCCCTTGCACGATTGCGCTTCTCCCACTTGCAAAAGAAGAAAGGCTTCCCACTTTCCTATCCAGAGTTCACATGGCTTGTTGCCCCGGGGTGTAGACGTGGGTCCTGAACCATCTGAGAAGGCTCTGCTCTGAGGGAGAAGGCTCAGCTCTGAGGGAGAAGGCTCTGCTCTGAGGGAGAAGGCTCAGCTCTGAGGGAGAAGGCTCTGCTCTGAGAGAGAAGGCTCTGCTCTGAGAGAGGGTCCGGGGAGAGTGAAGGGAGCAGAGCTCCTGTGGACGTGCAGACTCTGCTTCTCACGTTAACCGATCACTACCGAGCTCCTTGTGTGTCTCCATCCGTCCTCCATCTTCGAATTCTAACACAGAAGTGAGATGCAAGTTAGAATGTGTATCTAAATTATAAAATAATTCTTTCAGACCGAAATTAGGTCTGACTTAGTTATTTCTTGGCATGGCTTTCCAGTACGGCTGTGTGGTGGACAGACTCCATTGACTGAATGAACTATTCCTCAGCTCCAAGGTTTTGATAGAAATACATGTAAGACATATTTGTTGTAAAAAAAAAAAAAAGAAACATGTATCATTCACATCTATTTAAACCTGTGATAAAAATTCTTATGTGTCAACGTAAGAATGCGTGAGAGGTACAGTTTCTTCTGGAAGTAAAATACGCCGCAGAGGAGTGAGTAGATGTGAAAGGTGCCCTTGACCTGAACTGACGTGCTGCACGTGGGTGAATTACCTGGGCCGTGGTGTCCCCCACCTAAGAGTACCTGAAAGCCCTAAAAGGTGGAGGGAAAGCCAAAAGGGTAAAGATGACAGGTGGGGATTATGCTTGAGGTTTGGCTGACAGATGTCTTCAAGACCAGAGAGGACCCCAGAATTGTCTTCCTACGGTCAACCAGCTCCTACCCCTGGTGTCATGACCAGGGGGACTGTTTGGGATTGCTTTGCAGAGCTCGCCCTCTGGATATCTCTGTGGTGCACTAAGTTTATTTGAAATTCCACGTTGATGCACTTCAATCCAGTGAGTGTCTTTTGAGGGCTGCATGTTGTCCATACAGAGGTGAGCAAAGCTGGCAGCGTCCACAGCCCCGTGGCCCGTGGTCCAGCTGTCCAGGCAGACCTACACCAGCATGCTGGACCCGTGTGCCCAGGGGCTGAGCTAGACTGCGCCTTTGACCCCCTGGGGAAGAGACAGAGAGAAGGAAGAGGCTGATTAGCCGGTGTGGATGCTCTGAGGAGGAGGGAGGGGAGTGCAGGTGCCCTGCAGGAGGAGCAGTGGGTGCAGAGACCTGGGGAGAGGGCGCTTGTCACCCAGGTGCACGTGTCTGGAGCTGGTGTCTTGGGGCCGTCTCGTCACCGTCACAGCGACACGCTGCAGTCCCCACAGAGTGAACAGATGGATCACACGTGCGTTTGTGACAGCACCTCCCTGATGGATGAGGAAACCAAATTCACGGGAGGCCACGCCCTTAAAATGGGGGTTGACGGCCGGAGGGCAGATGCGGCCAGCAGTGCTGCCACAGCCGCCTGTGGAGGCCTCCAGTGACCTGGAGAGTTCCAGGGATAACAGCGCTTTACAGACCTGGAAGCGTTTGCAGTTTGTTCAATCGTTTTATATTCATGATCTCACATGGTTTTTTTTTTGTTGTTATTTTTTTGAAGTATAATTGACTTACAATATTATGTTAGTTTCAGGTGTATAACAGTGATTCGATATTTTTGTACATTATGCAATGATCAACTCAATAAGTCTAGTTACCATCTGTCACCCTGCAACGTCATTACAGTATTATTGACTGTACATTTTGTCCCGGTGACTTACTTATTTTATAACTGGAAGTTTGCTTTTTTGGTTCTTAAAATAGTCCCAAGAGGACAAATTGTAAGCAAAGAGAGGCGCAGAGGCGCAGACCTGGGCCCCAGCGCTGTAGACACAGCGAGCCTTGCTGCATGCTGGCTTCTGTACCTGGATGTACTTGTGCGTGGTGACCTCCTTGTGCGTTACCACCCTGAAATGGGCTGCCTCTGCCTCCGTGATCCAGCCTTTCTGGGAGGGGAAGCTTTCTCAGATTCCTCATGTGTAACTTTTAAAGCATCTACTTTTCATAATTTATTTTACATAGAAATCTTCCAAAAATGTGTGATGGCTTTCTCACCTTATTAGATGTATGTTGTTAATCTAATATTTTCCCTTTTATCCTGTGAGCATCAATTACTGTTCTTTTATAATACAGGAGTGCCTTAAAGAACTCTTAAGGTTTATGGGTCTATAGGCTCTTTTAATTAATAATCTCAGACAACTGTGTATTTTTATTTATCTTTCTTGCAACTTTTAAGGTTTTTCTTCCCCTTTTTTTCTCTGTGGATCCACGGGCATCAGCCATAGAGGCTCTCCTGTCCTCCCGTCCCTAGGCAGCTTGCTTTCCATCTCCTCTGGTCAGGAAAAGCAGACACCACATTTGTGTGCAGGTTACTAGCCCTAAATATGGGAACTGCAGGCCTGCCCGTGGATGGAGTGCACCCACTGCTTGCTGATGTCACTCCTGACTGCGTGGAGAATGGTCACTGGAGTAGTGACCTTGGATGAGTGACACTGACTATGTGTGCATTTTCAGTATTTCCCGAGAGCCTGCTGGGCAAAGTAACAGTCAGGATAAAGTTATTGTACTTATTGGGTGAATTATGTCGTTCTCTGCCAAACTTATAAACTATTTTTAATAAGTAATTTTTATTAAAAATGTATAGACCATTATTTACACAATCCAGGCTTGATCTAAATTTGGATCTTACAGAAACAACATTGCATAGTTTATCAAAACTTTATTTTATACATCTGACATCCAGATGAGAATCTGGTGTAGTTTCAGTCCTTTGTGACAAGAACTTTTGGAAGAGAGGAAGAGGGAGAGCCTCACAGCAGTTACTAATAGTTAATAGTAATGTATAGGTTATTACATGGAAGTTCTCCTTAATTTTTACTAGTTTTTGTGTTCTTTACATTTCCTTTGTGCTAAAGTAATTAACCGCTTTTCTCGCCATTTTGGAATCAAGTGAGTAAGCTTGTTTAAATTTCACAGTACAATTTGTTGATAAGTAACGTGAAATTTTTACTTTTAAACCTTTACAAACCAAGAATAGTGTAGTTGTACTTGTTTAATATGTGTTTACTGAGTAAATGATGTATTATGGTTGGTGATTTGAAAAAGGTGTAAAATCTTAATATTACATATAAAATAATACAGAAACAGAAAGGCATGTGACTTTTAAAAGATTTAAAAGAAAATGGTATATGAAAGCCGTCAGAACTTTTATGATTTGAAATGTCTTAGCCGTTTAAAAGCATTTTCAACATCTAGAAATTTCACACTGTCTGCATGTCTTGTATCCTAATGGAAGAGAGTGACATGCATGCAATTGAAAGAACTTTGCTCCATTTGATGTTACATAGGTTATTTTTTGTCTCCCTTCATTGTTTATCTTTTATTAATCGCAGTTGAGAATTGTAATAGGTATGACTTCCTATAAGAAATAAAATTAGTTCTGAGTTTTCAGTTGTACAAACTAAGGTAATGAATGAAAAGTCATAATAGCAGCAAGTCAATAAAGTACAGGTATCAGAGTGTAATGTAAAGAGTGCATGCCCTGGAATCGAATGGCCGGAGTTCGAATACGGAATAGTTTAAACACTGGCCCCTCCACCTGCTGGTTATGGCTCGCTGGGCAAACCACTTCATTTCCGAGGGTTTTCCCCAATCTGGAAGACGGTGGCAATCTTACTATCTGCCCCTCCGTCTCCTTCCTCCATTTTTGGTCAGGATAAAGATGAAATAATGAACGTGAAAGTGCTTTGTAAACTGTAAAATTCACCACCAATGCGATGCACCCTTAGGGTATTGTTACAAAACCTGGGGGACAGAGAATATATAGTTAATAGTTCTCACTGTCATATAGTGGTTGAGTGGCAGTTTTGTGCTCTAGGCCCTCAGAGACCGGCCCCCCCTCAGTACAGTAGTTAATTTGCCATTGTTGTTCACAGGCTCTATTTTAGATTGCTAGGCGGGCAACTAAATACATACCTTGTACAGTGTGGGTGACTTAACCTTGGGATGATGAACTTAACTTTTACCAGTATGACTAGTATATATTTAAATGATCAAGTTTTAAGATTTTATAGTATATGCTTTTTAAAAATCTTACTCTCTTTGCATCTTTGCATTTATCTGTGTAGTTATGTTAACAGCATAGAATATACAGTGTAAGTGTTCTATCCCAAACGCCAGTGCAGATGAGGTGATCTGAGCAGAGGAATAGGATTATGTGTATCCTTTCAGAATGCAACATAACAGTGCAGTAATTGGTATACGAAAATTAAATTATTTTTCTTTTAATGATAGGTTTTCTTTGATATCAAAATAACTGAGCCCTTCCTTCCTTCCTTCTACCCTCCCTCCTTCCCTCCCTCCTTCCCTCCCTCCTTCCCTCCTTTCCTTCCTTCCTTTCTGTTAAAATTTCTTTGCATTTAGTTTTGACTCCTACTGTGCTTACTCTGAATTGTAAAGTGGAAATAAAAGGGAAGGGTGGATGTGCTGCATATTAGAATCATTTCCAAATGGAAAAGGTTAAAATAACTTCCTTTCTTTCTTTCGTCCTTCCTTCCTGCCTTCCTTCCTTCCTTCCCTCCTTCCTTCCTTTCTTTCTTTCTTTCTTTTGGCAAAAAGTAGGAGGCTTTACTCTGAGGCATTTCACAAAAGGCATGATCTTAGAATCTGATTAGATATCCATTTTGAGTTGGACCTTTTCCCTCAGCATAAAGAAATCCTGACCCATTTTTAGAAGCGAAGTTATTGACAGCATTTACTAACAGCAAGTACTGGATGGAGGAAATGAGGACCTATGGGAAAGTGGGATTATGGAGAATAATTGCTACAAAGCATTTTCTTACTTCAAGAGGTAGAAAAGGCACGTTTTTAGACATTATTTTTTGGCTGTAGGGAATTCAAGCCAGAGTTTGCCTTCTGCTTTGGCACCCTGCCTTTATTGTAAATATCATTGCCCAGGGAATTCAGTGAGAACTCTCGAAAGGCTTTACTGCGAATCTGGGAGGATCTCCCGCCTGTGCCCGGGAGCTGCACACTCAGGTCTGGGGGTGCCTGGCCCTTGCGCCTCTTCTCCACATGTTTGGATAAGAAGAAATAAGAAGAAGTTTGTCGTACTGGGGCAAAGCCTCTTACACACCATTAAAAATGTGGCCTTTGTGTTTGTGGTCCTGTGATGCTGCTTGACACACAGCAGGTGCTCCAAAGGGTACTTACTGAATATTGACTGGAGGTAGCATCTGTTTTCTCATGGCAGATACGGGTACTTTTCCAAAGCCTGTGTGTGTACGTCACTGCCATCCACCATGAAGCTTAGTTTTGGGGACGGGACAGATTGCACCCAGTCTTTCATGGTCAAGTACAGTCGGTGCATGTCAGAGATAGATTTATCTGGTCATAAACACACCTCGAAGCCCGGGCGGGACTGGGTGGGTGGACGATGTGGGCAGTGGCTGGAGGAATGGAAGCCCGGGGGAGGCAGGGGGCCACTCTTTTGCCGGTTCTCTCTGTGTCAGCCGTGTTCCTGCCCTTGGCGTTCGTACTTGCACTTTGGTTCAGGTGGGGAAGTGCCTCAGCCCTGACCTGTCACTTACTGTCTGTGAGCAGTTAGTTGTATAACTTCTTTTTGCCCCGTTTATCTCATTTATAATATCGAATGCAAAGAAGTACTTTGTTCTTAAATTGAACTACTTAAATAATTGGAGTCAGGGCAATGCACTGAATACATATCAGCTATTATTTCCTTTATTGAGGATTTTCAGGTTAATTATCTCAAGTGTGATCATAGCCATCTTGCTAGAGAGGCAAGCTGTTGTTTTGCAGATCATAAAATTGGTTTTGAGGTGTCAAGTGGCTTGGTGACACTCACTCAGCCTGAGTGGAGGTTTTGACATTGCCATGCCCTCCCCGTAGCCTGCCCTGCCTTCCTCCCGGGGTGAAGGGTGTCTGGGCCCGGGGCTGGTTTGGGAAGCAGGGCTTTTGTACACTAGATGGAATCATGCCTGATTAAAGCAAGCGAATGGGTGGCATCAGAAGAAGCTGATTTCTATACCTCCAGTTAATTTTTCACATCTATTTTCATGTGGGTGCATAAACAGCCTATCCAGTTTTTGTAGAATAATTGCTTGTGTAGCAGATTTCTCTGCTTGAATAGTGAGTGTTGCATTTACTGTGGGAAGTAGACGGGAACAGACAGCTGCCGTTCCTGGGATTCACTTGAGCCCACGGTACGTCTGGAATGTGAGGTTTCCTGTCAGGGCTGCTTTTGCCTGCATTCTTCCTGTGAAGATTTACCAAAAAGCTGTAAATTGTAATCAGATTAGGGTGCTTCTTTTTGACGATGGATTTTTTTTTTTAACATCTTTATTGGAGTATAATTGTTTTCAATGTTCGACGATGGATGTTTATCCTCAAAGTTATATATCAATGGAAAGACTATAGATACATAAATGTAACTTATCAAATTATATTCCTATAGTTTCACCCTCAATTTTGCCCCTCAAAATAATTGTTAGAACTTTGTTTTGAGGGGTGTGTGTGTGTAGTGTGTCAAAATTTTCTTTGTACGGAGCCAATGAACTGGCTTGTATGTTTGTTAATACGACAAAATGTATGGGGGCAAGCATATGGGATTTATTTCCCAGGATTCTAACCCACGGATAGAAATATGGGATTCTTTTGATAATATGCATCACATGTCCCAGGTGAACAAGAGATTTTTTCTTTACCACGTGAATGTAAATGTCTACCTATAGATAGAATTATGCATTTGAAATTTGTAGAAAAAATAAAGGACAAACACTAAGGGACTTCCTAGAGGGCATGGGAACAGCTTGCATTACATCGAGACACTTAACAGTAATGATAAGCCTTAGCTTGTGATATTTGCAGTTATTGCGAACGTTACTGTTTGAAACACTGCAGCCAGGCAGATTACTGTAATTATATAGCATTTAATATTTTTCTGTTAAGAAAGTAGAATCTTTGGTTATTATTAAAATATGATATTCCTGTCTCTTTATTTTTTGTTCCTAATTACTCTTCTTCAAAGAAGAAGTTATCTTCTTTGTTGAATGCCTCAAATTATATATCTCAGCAAAGACTATGGTCTTTATCATTTTTTATTTGAACAGACCTATGCATTTATTTGAACGTAGTTTAAACTGTTCGCTCTGAGAAGTATTTCCAAATCTCTGAAAAAATTTTACAAAATGCATACGTAGGAAAATGTTTAGACTTGTCACAAATCCCTTTTAAAGTAATTTAAAATAGATATAAATGTACTCTAACTAAAGCATCCACTTGTTTTATTGTATGGCATAATTCTGAATCTGGTATGATACTTGCCATGGACAGTGGTTTCCTAAGTTAATTTTCTATAAATACAGACCTAAGACGTTTTGCAAGTTTCTTTACCCACTAACTGATTTAATGGACTGACTGTGATTGTACACTCAGAAAGAAGCTGTATATTATTGAACTCCCCGGCTTCCCAAAGACAACGAACACACACACACACAGGCACCGTTTGACTTGGTACCGATCTGTGATGGTATGCTTATGCCAGGACTAAACTCGTGCCTACGTTCAGCCTTGTGACCTGATAAATAATAACCCCTACTCCTCACAAATGATAATAACGAGTAAGATCCCTTCGTGGATATTCCCTATTCTGACGCCTTTTATAAACCCGTTCCCTGTGCTCGGCACGTGCCCACAACACTCGTTTCTTATGGGGTCGTCCTTGCCTGTTTGTCCCTCTGATACTGCCACCAGCTGGGGGTGGGGCCGCGGCTGCTTCTCGGTAACTGTGAGGTGGCCTCTGTGAGGAGTGCGGCGTGGCTGCTCAATTTTAGGAAAAATACCCCCTCTCCCCTCTCAGCCCTTAATGAGGTGCATGAGTCTTCGTTTCACAGACCACAGCCTGGAGGAGCTGTAGTCCAGCCACTTCTCGGGAAATGCGATAGGTCAGTGATTGCCACTTAAAAGCTGGAGTTAGGACAGGCCGGAGGCCTGTGCTTCACGTGGACTCTCGACCGTGTCCCATCGGACCTGTCAGTGTGAACACGGCTCTGTAGGGGGGACGTTATACTGAGGTTGTGTCTACAGAAAGTTTGCTACGAAAGACCAGCCGCTGGGGGACGTGTTCATTCTTTTAGTACCGGGAATATTGTTCTGTTTTTCCAGAACAAGTGGCCTGCTTTTATTCTGTGGATGCCGAGTTGTGTAAGTGAGCAGTTTGTGTTCTCACCTTGACTGCTGAAAGTTTGCAGGCAAATGTGTGGCTTATCTTATCTGTAGTGTGTGTCGCTTTCTGTGGGATGTGTTTTGTCTTATCCACATTTGTGCTCTTTTATTTCCCTATTTTTGCTTTCTTTTTCATTTTTGCTTAATGTATGTTATCTTGTTTTTTCACTACTCTTGATGTATACTTTCAGTACATACTCTGGAACAAGGCGAGGTAAATAATCTTCATTTATTCATTATTTAGTATAGTCTTGAGATGGTAGGGTGTATTATCTTTGTTTTACATAAGAAGAACCAGTTTTAAGGTCACACAGCTAATAACGTGAGTGGCAGGATTCAGGTTCAGCTGTAGGTCCCTTTCCTGGAAAAGCCAAGCTCATTCCACCAACCATGCTGTGTTCTCTCTCAGGAAAACCAACAATTACAATGTGACAACTCGTGACACTCCACAAACACAAATGAACTTTGCCTGGGGAGCTGCAAACACATCCACGCCCCAAGCCAAGCACATCCAGATTGTCCAGGCTGATCCCGTAGGGTTCTCAAGGCGCGTGGGCCCTACCCCACACCTGCATCGGAAGCTCAGACAGAGCAGGGGGCCCAGCCCCAGCTGATGCACTCTTTACTTTGAAAACCACTCGGTATTATTTTTTAGAGAAAAAAAATTGTTTCCTTAAATAATGGGCGCTTCAAGTCCATGTACATTTGAATTCAATTTTTAAGGATTCAGTTTTTAGACACCGCTTCCATAACATATATGTTGGGTGAAAAGAGTAAGTTTTAGAAATAAAAACGATCTGTACTATTCCTGTTCCTCAATACTCCTCCAAACTACCGGTCCCTGTTTCCTTTGGAGAAGTGAACGCAGGGTATTTTTTTTTTTTTTTTTCGGTACGTGGGTCTCTCACTGTGTGGCCTCTCCCGTTGCGGAGCACAGGCTCCAGACGCGCAGGCTCAGTGGCCGTGGCTCACGGGCCCAGCCGCTCCGCGGCATGTGGGATCTTCCCGGACCGGGGCACGAACCCGTGTCCCCTGCATCGGCAGGCGGACTCTCAACCACTGCGCCACCAGGGAAGCCCGAACGCAGGGTTTTTAAATGTTTACTTGTTGTTTTCTTTTCTTAATGATTCCATCCTTTCTCTTTTCCAAGGGGAGTTTTTCAGTGTTTTTTTCCAGCCTGCCATTCTGTAACTATAGAGAAAAAGCTAACCTATCAGTAAAGATTTTATAATATGTTTACAAAGGACATCCCACCTGAAGATATTGAGGAGAATCCTTTGTACTCAGCCCTTTGGTTGCAATGCTCACTGACATCAGTACGTGCTCTCGCGGGCTCCTTCCTTCCCCTGCCACGAGGAGCCCCACAGCTTTAATTTTCTTGCACATCACTCTGATCCCCTTTCTGCACAAAGGAAACCGGGCCCCCATGTTCCTGAAGCGTGTGCTCCTGTGAGCGTGCGACGCCCTCATCGTGGAGAGGCAGCTTCTGAGCTAGATTTCAGGGGCATTAACTTAATGGAGGGGGTGCCTTATTATTCATTATTACGGGCCTTATGATTACTTTCTCCCTGGCGTTTTGTTTGGATGTAGAGAAGTAACCCTACGTCTCACAAGTGCATAAACCACGGGCATTGACTTCAGTGTTCAGTGTTAACATCAGACCGAGATAAAAAGCTGCGTTTTTCTATACAAT
This sequence comes from Globicephala melas, assembly GCF_963455315.2. Classification (NCBI taxonomy): domain Eukaryota; kingdom Metazoa; phylum Chordata; class Mammalia; order Artiodactyla; family Delphinidae; genus Globicephala; species Globicephala melas. Next base: position 85,255,226 of record NC_083327.1, on the reverse strand, counting down.
GACTTTCTTTATTCTCTGAAGTGAGCATGGCACCCTCTTTACAGAAATTGTGAAATAATCTCTTCCGCATTGATTGACTGAAAAACACACAGGGTGATGGTGATGTTTTAATCATGCAGCCCCCGGATCTCGGATGGAAGGAAGCCCTGTGCCTTCAAGCTACAGCTGGGAGCCCATCTTGGCAAATCTGAGTAATTCCTGGGTGTGTAACACTAAAGAGCAAAACAGATGTTATAGAAGCATGTCAGTCAAGATGTCCTGGAGCTGGTGTCCTGTAAGCCCTCCAGGGCTCTTTCTAGTTGGAGTTTATGTGCCTGAAGGAACCCTCATTCCCATATTTGTGACTAAAGTTATTGCATGCAGCCAGCCTCTTAGGCTCTGGTGTGTCTGACTTGTGCAAGGACAGCCTTCCCCACGCCACTTCATCCCCAAGGGTTGTAGAATCTGGGCAGAAATTCTCCACACACCCCCGCCCCGAGATTTACCGGGATACTGGGACCCAAGTCATAGGAAGTCCATCTTTTTTTGTTCTTAATTTGAAATCACAAGATACAGGCGATTGTGATGAACCCTTATCTTGCAGCTTCTTGGAGCTGATAAGAATCAGAGCAGAGTTCAGTTTTCTTTAACAGTCTCATTATCAAAACAGTGCATTTCATGATGGTTCTCTGAAGTGTTAGAAGTTCGTTCAAATTACAGTGTAAGAAATTTCTCAGGGGAGAGAGGGAGCCCACTGTTCTCTGTCCTCAAGGGCCTTCTGTGTAGCTGTTATCTGACATTTTGCCATCAGTCTCCTATCTGAGCTTTCTTATGAGCTTTAAACTCAAACTGGAATTCCATTTCGTTTGATTCTAAAGCAGCATAGCTTCTGTGGCTTCCTGCTTAGCGAGGGATGGCACTCACCCCCAGGCCTCTGTAATCTCAGCCTCTTAATATCCTTTTTTATTTTTAAAAATCTTTAGTTGTGTCACTCTCCCCTTGAGTATTAGGTACTGTCTTTTGGTGGTGGCTGTTTATAGTCTAAGGGTATAAGGATATTTTTGTTAAACTTAGGTTTTATGTAAGATATAATTTCTTTTTTTTTTTTTTGCGGTACGCGGGCCTCTCACTGTTGCGGCCTCTCCCATTGTGGAGCACAGGCTCCGGACGCGCAGGCTCAGTGGCCATGGTTCACGGGACCAGCCGCTCCGTGGCATGTGGGATCTTCCCGGACCGGGGCACGAACCCGTGTCCCCTGCATCGGCAGGCGGACTCTCAACCACTGCGCCACCAGGGAAGCCCATAAGATATAATTTCTGAATGACATTTGTAAGACATTTGCAACCTCCATAGGCTACTGGTTTGGGGGATGGTGTTCCTTTCTCCCCTCTTTACTCTTGGTAATTACTAACAGTTCTTATTTCTACGTATAATGTTTTGTTTATCCATGGTTTTGTAACAGTAAATTTAATCTTGTAATAAAAAACATGGAGAAAGGTATTTAAGACACATAATTAATGGCATACTGTAATTAGTAAACCTGTAGTGAAACAGATAACGCAGCATTCGTTTTTGGAAGGAAGTTATTGATGACAGTTTACTTTTGTCCAAATTGTCTCATTCAAACAGTCCTAAGGGGACTGACTTTTTTTCCCCACCCCTGCTCCCAGGTCGCTAAGGATGATGTATACATTTATGACACGTCAGATGGTTAAGTTGAAATTAAACCCTCCTTTAGTCCATCAAAAGAGAATAGTTAGGTGGCCTCATACATACTGCACAGGAAAACAGTAATTCCAGTTATTTTGACACTTATTTTATTGTTAAAACAAAATTCATTGCACTGGGGCAGTTTGCAGGAGAGCTAGACAGAGCTTTAGGCTTGGATCAGTGAGAACTCCACCCAGCTGATTCTGCAGGAGCTGTCCCTTGGGTTCTGTCTCTCCAAGATTTCCTTCATTCTTCACACTTTCTACTCAGAAAACTTAATGTGTGTACAGAGTCTCAGACTTAGGTCTTTTTCTAGACTGTCAGCATCATACTGTCTGTGAGATTGCTTCAGCTTTTCCCCATCTGTATGTAAAACATCAAGGTTGTCAAGTGTACATTTCTCTAATAATTTACAGTAGAAATATTCTTGTTTCCAAATGTGCTCTGAAGTGTGTCCTACCAGTGTTAATTGTGGTGGTCAGAATCCAAATGTTCTAGTGTGTAATGCAGAGTAAGAAATAGGACAAAGAATGAAAAGGAAAAACTTCCTTCAAAAACAATCTATATGGGAAATGGATTCTAGATATGACACCAAAAGTACAAGCAACGGGGCTTCCCTGGTGGCGCAGTGGTTGAGAGTCCGCCTGCCGATGCAGGGGACACGGGTTCGTGCCCCGGTCCGGGAAGATCCCACATGCCGCGGAGCGGCTGGGCCCGTGAGCCATGGCCGCTGGGTCTGCGCGTCCGGAGCCTGTGCTCCGCAACGGGAGAGGCCACAACAGTGAGAGGCCCGCGTACTGCAAAAAAAAAAAGTACAAGCAATGTAATAAAAAATAGATAAATTGGACTTCCTCAAAATTTATAACTTTGGGGTATTAGGGGACACTGTCAAGAAAGTGAAAAGACAGTTGATGGAGTGAGAGAAAATATTTTGAAATCATGTGTTTGATAAAGGTTTAATAGCCAGAATATATAAAGAACTCCTACAACTGAAGGATAAAAGATAACTCAGCTAAAAGATGGTCAAGGGACTTCCCTGGTGGCGCAGTGGTTGGGAGTCCACCTGCCGATGCAGGGGACACGGGTTCCATCCCTGATGCGGAGGAACTAAGCCCGTGTGCCACAACTACTGAGCCCACGAGCCACAACTACTGAGCCCACGTGCCACAACTACTGAAGCCTGCGTGCTAGGGCTTGTGCTCCGCAACAAGAGAAGCCACCGCCATGAGAAGCCCGTGTACTGCAACAAAGAGTAGCCCCCGCTCGCCACAACTAGAGAAAGCCCGCACGCAGCAACGAAGACCCAACACAGCCAAAAATAAATAAAAGTAAAAAAAAAGATGGCCAAAGGACTTGAGTAGATATTTCTCCAAAGAAGATATACAGATGGCCAGTAAGCATATGAAAAGATGTTGAGCATCATTAGCCATTAGGAAAATGCAAATAGGGGTGGAATAAGGAGGGTGTGAGGGAGACGCAAGAGGGAGGGGATATGGGGATATACATATGCATATGGCTGATTCACTTTGTTATACAGCAGCAACTAACACAACACTGTAAAGCGATTATGCTCCAATAAAGATGTTAAAAAAATGCCATGAAATACCATTTCACTCCTAATATTGTACAATAGGTGTAATTTAAAAATGGAAAGTTATTGTTGGTGAGCATGTGGTGACATGTGGACCCTCCTGCACTGCTGATGGGAATGTAAGACGGGGCAGCCACGAGGGAACAGTGTGGTGGTTCCTCGGAAAGCTAAGCACAGAATTACCGTATGACCCAGCGAGTCCGCTCTTAGGTATACGTCCAAAGGAACTGTAATCAGGGACGCAAACAGATACTTGTATGACAATGTTCATTGCAGCACTATTCACAACAGCCAAAGGATGGAAACGCCCCAGGTGTCCATCGACAGATGAATGGATAAACAAAATGTGGTACATACATACAATGGAATGTTATTCAGTCTTCAGAAGAAAGGAAAGTCTGACACATGCTGCAACATCGATAACTATTTATTTATTTTACTTTTTATCTTTTTTGCAACATGGATAAATCTTGAAGACATTATGTCAGATACAAAAGGATAAACGTTGTGTGGTTCCACTTATATGAACTATCTAGCATAGGCAAACTTATCAAGACAGAAAGTAAAATGGAGGTACCAGGGGCTGGGGGGAGCAGAGAATGGGAATTTATTGCTTAATGGTTACAGAGTTTCTGTTTGGGGTGTTAACAGTTTTTGGAACTAGATAATGGTGATGGTTGTGTAACATTGTGAATGTCATTACTACCATTGAATTGTACTCTTAAAGAAGGTTAAAGTGGCAAATTTTATGCTGCATATTTAATAGTAGTGTGTATATTTAATAGTGTGTGTATATCCTAATTTATCTTCCCCACCCCATCCCCCCATCATCCCCTCTGGTAACCATAAGTTTGTTTTCCACGTCTCATGTGATATTTGTCTTTCTCTGTCTGACTTACTTCACTTAGTATGATAATTTCTAGGTCCATTCATGTTGCTGCAAATGGCATTATTTCATTTTTTCATGGCTGAGTAATATTCCGCTGTGTATATATACCACGTCTTCTTTATCCTTTATTTAAGACATGGAAGCTACCTAAGTGCCCAGTGACAGATGAATGGATAAAGAATATGTTCGCATATTTTTTTTACCACAATTTAAAAAATGTTATGTACCAAAACCATTGAATTGAACACTTTAAATGGGTTAATTGTATGTTATGTGAATTATATCTCAAGATAGCTGTTAAAAAAAACCCCAAATAATACTGATATTTCAAGGGACCTAGTTGACTTTGTGACATTTAACGGTGAAGGAAAATTCCCCGTATCCTGATGTCTGTCATGGAAAGCTTGACCCCATTGATCCTACTTCTCTGCTTCCATGCTCAGCCCTGCTTCCTGGGCCGTACAAGTGGAGGGAACCTTTTGCTAAATGTTCATGCAGACGCATGAAGGGCCGCAAACGTCTACCTGGAGAAATTTCAATTCCATTCAAACATGCCTCCCTTAGTAGTTTATTTAAGAGAGAGCGGGAGGGAGGGAGGGTAAAAGAGAGAGAGAGAGAGGAGTCTGTGTCACTATACATTAAATTTCATGGAATAATCACAGTCCATTTTCCACATAACTACAGTCCTTACATACATTTAAATCAGTGTCGAAATAGCCCTGCTTGGATTCTCTGGCTTTGTGCTGAAGTTAAGAAGATTTCAAGGAACTTGAAGTGTTGTTTGATGAGGGTTTCACGTTTGATTTTTCCTAATTGTGGATGAGTTCTTTATATTGACAATGGTGTTTAATTGGAACCAAAATGAAATCAGTACAGTCAAAATGGTTTAATATGATAACAATTTATTCTTGTTCGTTTTTAAATTGAAAGCAGTTGCTAATCCTGAGCTGGTTAAAATTCTCTAGTGAGCATTAATTTAAAAAAATCTCGTAACTCAAACTAGGCAACTTGAAAGTAGTTTTTAATATTAACGTATACACGCTGCTATATATAAAAAATAACCCACAAAAACGTGCTGTATAGCACAGGGAACTATACTCAATATTCTGTAATAACGTGTAAGGGAAAAGAATCTGAAAAAACACATATATAAATATAAGTGAATCACTTTGCTGTACACCTGAAATTAAGACAACAGTGTAAATCCACTGTACGTCAATAAAAAAAAATATTCATGCTTTACTTAGAAAGTTTATAAACTAATTTATATCTAATTAAGAAAATACAAAGTTTGGATTTGAAAATGTCATTCAAGTGACTTGTTTTCTGGCTTTCTGAATTCAGTATTATGATATTTAAAGACTCCAGGTCGGGGCAAACGGTTTTCTGTGGGACCTTAGCTGTATGCTGTTAGGATCACACCTCACTGTGGCACACAGCCTTCTGGGATTCTCCTTTCTGGAGGCATCTAAGGAGAACGTAGGATCCATTCCGTAACTGCTTGCTGGAAGTCCGGTAGACTTGGTGCCCTGCCTTGGAGTTCGCTGCTGCTTAGCCTACAGCTCTGTCTTATCTGCTCACACACTCCCTGCACAGCTTAACTTCTCCAACTCTTAGGAACCCTTCAGAAGTTTTTCTTCAACGCTTAGTCATCACATCCTCCCACACTCTCTGCCCACTTGCACATCAGAAATACTGAAACAGTGTCAAGTCATTCATCTCTGTATTAAAAAAACAACCAGCACCGCGAAAATCTGGGTATCAGGGATTCTGACAACTGTGATGAAAGTCTGGGCTTTTTAAACACATACGTCCGCTGCCCTCAGTTAAGTAAGGGGCCTTTTCACTCTCTAGATTTTTTTTTTTTTCAATCCAGCACTTGGATTATTCAGAGCATTGCAGTGCTTTTTACTGTGAGGGAAACATGCGATAGTGAAATCCTGGTTATCAGTCATTCTGGAGGTTTAGACCAGCTTAGTGAATTTCACCACCCTTGAAGCACCCCACTTGAAAAACTTACCGTTTTGGATGGGAATGTTTTAAATTTTGCTTAAAAGTTCTGCGTGCTATTCTGACTTCCAAATCAGAGCAAACTGATATCACTGAGCGTTTTCTTGATAGAAATAACAGAAATAACAGAAATCAGTGCATCCTTACTCTGTGTCAGGCACTGTGCTTAGCGTTTTGCCTGGATTGTTTTATTTGCACCTCAGTCCGTCCCTGTGAGGTAGTGGTGATATCCTCATTGAATATATAAGGAAAATAAATGTCAGAGGGATTAGGTGACTTGGCCTGTGAGCACAGAGAGTTTCAAAACCCAGGCAGGCTGATCCCAGAGTGGCACTGTTCTCTTAATTTTTTCATGCTTGAACACTATCACTTCACACTAGTCTCTTAAATTCCGATGGTTTAAGATTTTTATCATTTACAGCTGTTTGTGTTTGTTACGCTGATGTACCGTGGCACTGGTTTATAATCCACATAAGCAAGGTTTAAGATTATGTATAAAGCAAGAATAAACCACTTTCAAGTAAAAGATTGAGAGGAAACCTTATTAGTAAATTGCAGTCATTGAAATCTGGAGAATTTGTCTTCCCAAGCTACCATTCCTTTTTCCTTTAAGTAACTTTAAAATATATTAATACGTTTGTACCATTAAAAAAGTTTCTGTTTCAAACGTGCTTCCCTTGATGACATTTCTGGCAGCTCCTTTTTGAGGGTGTTTAGGTTGCTCTGGTTTCTTTTCTCTCCCTCTTCCCATTTCCCTGCTTTCTTCCCTCCCTCTTGGTCTTCCTGCAGTTCTTGTTTCATAGGTTAAAAGGCATAGGACGTGATAGAGTCCCTTGGCATCTAAGTTGATTGTAAAGAAATTTTTTTTTTTTTTTCCGCCGTGCCCTGCGTCTTGTTCGGCAGTGAAAGCGCAGAGTCCTAACCACTGGACCGCCAGGGGATTCCCCAAATTTCTTCCGTTTACCGGGTTTCTTTCTCACATGAACTTTTCAACGGAAGGTGTTTTCTGTTGGCTCCACTGTGTGTGTGTGTGTGTGTGTGTGTGTGTGCGCGCGCGCGCGCACGCACACGTGCATGTTTTACCATAAGGCTTTTATTAGGTATTTTAGGGTGAAGAGAAAGTGTATTAGTCATGGTTTTCCAGGAAAACAGTACCAATCCCAATTAGAACCAGTTGCAGCTGACCTAAAACGAATGCTATTCCTGACCTCTCACTTGTGTTAGAAAATTCCACTTAAAACTATGAGCAATCTTAGAGGCTCTTATTCTTCGGAATAGTCTAAACCAAAAAACCAAAGTATCCACCCACCAAATCACAGAAGTGGTACCCGCAACAAACAAGCAAACAAAAAAGAACCAGTTGTGTGTGTGTGTTTGTGTGTGTGTGTGAGTGTGGAGAGAGAGAGATTGATTGATTGATTGATTTTAAGGAGCTGGCTCACATAATTATGGAGGCTGCAACTCTGGAATCTGTATGGCAGGCTGGAAGTTCAGGTAAGAGTTGGTGTTGCAGTCTTGAGTCTGAATTCTTCAGGGCAGCAGGCTGGAAATTCAGGTTGGGTTTCCGTGTTGCAGTCTTGAGGAGAATTCCTTCTTCTTGGGAGAAACCTCAGTCTTTGCTCTTAAGGCCTTCGACTGATTGAGTGAGGCCCACCACGTTACGGAGGGTGACCTGCTTTACTCATAGGGGCCTGATTTAATCACATCTGAAAAAAGACTTCCATAGCAACGTCGAGTCTGGTTTGACCAAACACTTGGGTACCATGGCCTAGCCAAGTTACCATGTAAAATGAACCATCACAAGAAGAAAGGAAACAGTTTTGGACAATTATCTATGTGTTAGAAGCCTTAGGTATGATAGAAAATGAGGGGAGAAACCTCTTGGTATCAGGGATTTTGTCTTCTGTATCAGTCTCTTATAATCCTTTACTGACAATTTAGATCTTATGCAACCTGTTAGAGATCCTGATCTGAGAGGTAAAAGGCCTTTTCAGTCCCAGAAAGAGTCAGTTTTGACTTTCCGAATTTTATATTGTGAGCGTTATAGGCAAGTCATACTGTAAGAAGCGTAGTCATTTTTAAGCTTAAATTTGGTTATGTGATGCTTTCCTGAATGTCAGTTCCAGTTTTTAAATTTTTTAGTTCTCTAAATGTTATGAATGATATCTTTAAAATATGCAGTTTGCTTCACCGTATAGTTTTCATCACAACAGTTACATTTGATCCGGGTCTTCAATTTTTTTTTTTCTCAAATTGTTTCAGGACGATATATGGAATAAGAATTGGAGGTAAGAATCAAAGTGTGAGCAGTTGTACCTTTCTCTGCCCTTCTTGTCCTGATACAGCATCTGCTCTGGAACCAAAAATTGAGTCCGAGAGGTCTGGGCTCTTCCATGAAACTCGCCAGCATGTGAGGTAGCGTTCTTCCTTCCTCATCCTTTGCCTTTGGCCACCCCGCTTCACACCTTATCCATTCCTTTACTAGAACATTTGCTCTCTTCCTTTGGCCTTAAGTAGCTCTGCTCAGCATTTCGCCAGGTCCTGGGCTGCTGCTAGCCTAGGGAACAGTCAGGTTTTCCACAGCTACCTGGTTACAGACCCTCAGGGATGCTCTGTGGCATCAGTAAGCACAAAGCTAGTAGGCAGCTGCTCTAGCTTCGACATGTCACAAGGTATTTCATTTGGACACTGACGAGACGCATCCGCTCTTCCATTTCTACTGCCCTTCGTCACCTCCCCACGTTTAGGCACTGCTGGGATGGGGTGGCGGCAGGAGCGGAGACATGAAAGAAAACAAAAAACCCTGCTTTACTTGGTGTCTTTATTCTGTGAGCACAGAGATTGGTCCTTGGTATAAAAAAAAGTAACATGACCCAGAGTATTGAGTGGCCTGTCGATTTTTTTATTAGATGGAGGGTAGGAATTGGTAGGAAAATAATACAATTAATGGAGGCGAGTAAAAGGATACGAGTAGGGAAAGATTAAAATGTATTCTCAGCTTCTTTGGAACAGATTCTTCAGTTTAGAAATTATTAGAATTCTGCCTTACTGTTGGTTGAGACCTTGAAAGCTAGCGCAAGGGTAGCTAAGAGTCAGTTATTACAAGCTCAGAGTGACTGGGCGCCTATGAAATATATCATCTCGTGTAATCTCCACTGCTGCCCTGCACATAATCCAGGGATTACAGATACTGCAGCATGCTCGGGGGTTTAGGTAACTTATTCAGGGTGCTCTGTGGTGAGTTAGAACCCGGTTGATCTGGCTCTCAGGATGACACCCTTGATCACTACCCTGCATGTCTTTCTCACGCTGGCCAGGGGCTGAGCCAGGCCATACTCTTAGGGCTCTTTGGTTACCTACTAACACTGCTTTTTTCTTTTTTAATGCTCACCCAACACACTTCATCCTTCACATCGTGTTGGAGGGTTTTGTGCTTTTTGCTGTGAGCTCTCATGTGAACATGGCTATGACAGGAGGAGGGGAAGCCGGTAGAGGTCATCACCGTCTGGCCCAGGGGGCGTCGGGTGATGGGTGAGGGGCAGAGCTGACATTTTTGTGTATCAGTACAAACTGCCCTTGCTGGAGGCCTGAAAAAAAATCGTAGGGGGCACCAGAACCCCCTCTTTGTGACTGTGCGGAAAAGGACCGTGTAATTCTTGGATTCTCTAGTTCAAGTGACTGTTTTCTCCCTCTGTGTCTTTGGTCCTTCCTTCACATAGACCACTTTCTACTGGAGCATGTGAGCCATGTGCCTGCGAATTGCAGCCAGTTTTATGCTTGGTGTTGAGATGGGCCCGCTGTGGTGTGAGGAGACCAGGACTGACATAGGCGGCCAACAAAGGCCACCTCCGGAAAATCCTCACATGCCTTTTCTGTGTTTGCAGAATGGGTGGATTTCATGTGTGATGTAGTGTCCAGGTTTCAGGGTTTCGGATCCAAGAATTGCTATCAGAGTGAACTTTGCTCCTGTTTCTCTTTTGCTTGTGCAATCTGCAAGTTAAAGGTCAGTTATACTAACGTAAAGTAAAGAAGAAAACCCAATTACTAGACAATTATATTAGTCCAAGTGATTTACCAAGTAAAACAGCAGCAAATACACATGTAAACAATACGTATTATGTATCTATACTTACATATCTATACCTGTACACAGTACATGTTATGTAGCTGTACTTACATATCTATACCTGTACACAGTACATATTATATAGCTGTACTTACATATCTATACCTGTACACAGTACATATTATATATCTATACTTACATATCTATACCTGTACACAGTACATATTATATATCTATACTTACGTATCTATACCTGTACACAGTACATATTATGTAGCTGTACTTACATATCTATACCTGTACACAGTACATATTATATAGCTGTACTTACATATCTATACCTGTACACAGTACATATTATATATCTATACTTACATATCTATACCTGTACACAGTACATATTATGTAGCTGTACTTACATATCTATACCTGTACACAGTACATGTTATGTAGCTGTACTTACATATCTATACCTGTACACAGTACATATTATGTAGCTGTACTTACATATCTATACCTGTACACAGTACATGTTATATAGCTGTACTTACATATCTATACCTGTACACAGCACAGATTATATAGCTGTACTTACATATCTATACCTGTACACAGTACATATTATATAGCTGTACTTACATATCTATACCTGTACACAGTACATATTATATATCTATACTTACATATCTATACCTGTACACAGTACATATTATATATCTATACTTACATATCTATACCTGTACACAGTACATATTATGTAGCTGTACTTACATATCTATACCTGTACACAGTACATGTTATGTAGCTGTACTTACATATCTATACCTGTACACAGTACATATTATGTAGCTGTACTTACATATCTATACCTGTACACAGTACATGTTATATAGCTGTACTTACATATCTATACCTGTACACAGCACAGATTATATAGCTGTACTTACATATCTATACCTGTACACAGTACATATTATATAGCTGTACTTACATATCTATACCTGTACACAGTACATGTTATATAGCTGTACTTACATACCTATACCTGTACACAGCACATATTATATAGCTGTACTTACATATCTATACCTGTACACAGCACATATTATATAGCTGTACTTACGTATCTATACCTGTACACAGTACATGTTATATATCTATACTTACATATCTATACCTGTACACAGTACATATTATATATCTATACTTACATATCTATACCTGTACACAGTACATATTATGTAGCTGTACTTACATATCTATACCTGTACACAGTACATGTTATGTAGCTGTACTTACATATCTATACCTGTACACAGTACATATTATGTAGCTGTACTTACATATCTATACCTGTACACAGTACATGTTATGTAGCTGTACTTACATATCTATACCTGTACACAGTACATGTTATGTAGCTGTACTTACATATCTATACCTGTACACAGTACATATTATGTAGCTGTACTTACATATCTATACCTGTACACAGTACATATTATGTAGCTGTACTTACATATCTATACCTGTACACAGTACATATTATATAGCTGTACTTACATATCTATACCTGTACACAGTACATATTATGTAGCTGTACTTACATATCTATACCTGTACACAGTACATGTTATGTAGCTGTACTTACATATCTATACCTGTACACAGTACATATTATGTAGCTGTACTTACATATCTATACCTGTACACAGTACATATTATATAGCTGTACTTACATATCTATACCTGTACACAGTACATATTATGTAGCTGTACTTACATATCTATACCTGTACACAGTACATGTTATGTAGCTGTACTTACATATCTATACCTGTACACAGTACATATTATGTAGCTGTACTTACATATCTATACCTGTACACAGTACATGTTATGTAGCTGTACTTACATATCTATACCTGTACACAGTACATATTATGTAGCTGTACTTACATATCTATACCTGTACACAGTACATATTATGTAGCTGTACTTACATATCTATACCTGTACACAGTACATATTATGTAGCTGTACTTACATATCTATACCTGTACACAGTACATATTATGTAGCTGTACTTACATATCTATACCTGTACACAGTACATGTTATGTAGCTGTACTTACATATCTATACCTGTACACAGTACATATTATGTAGCTGTACTTACATATCTATACCTGTACACAGTACATGTTATGTAGCTGTACTTACATATCTATACCTGTACACAGTACATATTATGTAGCTGTACTTACATATCTATACCTGTACACAGTACATATTATATAGCTGTACTTACATATCTATACCTGTACACAGTACATATTATATAGCTGTACTTACATATCTATACCTGTACACAGTACATATTATGTAGCTGTACTTACATATCTATACCTGTACACAGTACATGTTATGTAGCTGTACTTACATATCTATACCTGTACACAGTACATATTATGTAGCTGTACTTACATATCTATACCTGTACACAGTACATATTATGTAGCTGTACTTACATATCTATACCTGTACACAGTACATATTATGTAGCTGTACTTACATATCTATACCTGTACACAGTACATGTTATGTAGCTGTACTTACATATCTATACCTGTACACAGTACATATTATGTAGCTGTACTTACATATCTATACCTGTACACAGTACATGTTATGTAGCTGTACTTACATATCTATACCTGTACACAGTACATGTTATGTAGCTGTACTTACATATCTATACCTGTACACAGTACATGTTATGTAGCTGTACTTACATATCTATACCTGTACACAGTACATGTTATGTAGCTGTACTTACATATCTATACCTGTACACAGTACATGTTATGTAGCTGTACTTACATATCTATACCTGTACACAGTACATGTTATGTAGCTGTACTTACATATCTATACCTGTACACAGTACATGTTATGTAGCTGTACTTACATATCTATACCTGTACACAGTACATATTATATAGCTGTACTTACATATCTATACCTGTACACAGTACATATTATATATCTATACTTACGTATCTATACCTGTACACAGTACATATTATGTAGCTGTACTTACATATCTATACCTGTACACAGCACATGTTATGTATCTATACTTACATATCTATACCTGTACACAGTACATGTTATGTAGCTGTACTTACATATCTATACCTGTACACAGCACATGTTATGTAGCTGTACTTACATATCTATACCTGTACACAGTACATATTATGTAGCTGTACTTACATATCTATACCTGTACACAGTACATGTTATGTAGCTGTACTTACATATCTATACCTGTACACAGTACATGTTATGTAGCTGTACTTACATATCTATACCTGTACACAGTACATATTATGTAGCTGTACTTACATATCTCTACCTGTACACAGCACATGTTATATATCTATACCTGTACACAGATTATTTTTGCTCCCAGAAAAGTAGGGTCACTATATTCTTCTCTGAGGATGTCATTGGTCAGTTTTCAATCTTTAATGCGTGCAATCTATTTTGGAGGAAAAGCAGCCTTAGTTGCTGTGTGATTATTCCTCTGTGCTTCACTACTGAGGATTGTGTGAGTAGCGTGGATCCTTAAAGCTGAAGCCCAGTGGGGTTTATTCTGCTCATGAGATTGATTTTGTGTTTGCTTGACCTTTATTTTGGCTAAATCTCACGCTGCAGTTGCAACTGTGCCCGTTAGGCCGGTCTGCTGCCTGGTCCTGCTTGGCCTGGGAGTTTCCCGGTTTCAGTACAAAATGTCTCATGTCCTGGGAAACCCCTCAGTCCCAGGCAAGCCGAGAGGGTTGCTCACCCTAGGGCCAGACTTTTCGGGGGGCACATTGCTGCAAACGCCTGGCCACCTCCTGGCCCTACCTTAGTGCTGACAGTTGGTAGCTGATCACCTGTAACAGCTCATTTTAAGTTGTTCGTGCAGAGTTGAAAGGTGTGGCCCTGCTGTAGATATTGTAACCCCTAAAGCTGACCCCTTCCTGATTTCTCGGCACTGCTTTGTTGGGTATTTTGCCTTTGCAAGGGGTCAACTTGCCTATGTCGGAGTCAGAGGACAGGAAGGAACCCTGCCCCCTTTAGAAATGGGCTTCACCCTTTTAGGCTTGCCCTGCTTGTTTTCCCAGAGGTTCTCCTGACATTTCAGGACTTAAGGATGTAAACGTAACCACACTCGAGAAAGCCTCTTGCGCTTGAGAGAATGTCAATCCTATGTCCTTACGAGTATCTCTCGTACCAAGATGTATTTTCTTGAAGTTGTGCTCTTAGTTTTGATTCTAGGCATCTAACACAGGAATAGTATTGACTAATTCTGCAAAGATTCAGGAGATGTCTGCCAGTATAATTAAATAAAATATTTATTTTAAATAAAATATATTGAAAAAATGGTCTGTTGCATATTTGTATTGCTTTCAATTTTTGTGTGTGTGTGAAGACGCCGGAGATGTACAATATGTGTGCCTTTTTCTCTTCCGTTTAGAAATCAGCTCTTTTATTTGTGTAGGAAACTGTAGTGCACATTAACTTGTTGGATTCAGGAGAAACTGATTGTAATAAGTTGTCTATTAACAAAATAATTCATTGTGCTAGAAGGAAGCTAGTCTTTTTGAAATTCAGTGGCTGTGTAATAATTTGCTAATAGGATATTAATTTGACATCCAAGTGCACGTAATAATGATATTGGCTTTGCCTGTATATGGTAATATCTTGTTATAATATCTTGTTATGTATCTCATTACATATATATATGTGTGTATATATGTTATATATATGTGTGTGTGTGTGTGTGTATATATATATATGACATACACATCATGAAAATATCACCAAAAACCTTAGAAAAGGCCACAAAAGATCTATCCCCTTTAGGCTGTCTGCCTAAAGAAAACGTTTCCCTAAAGGAGTGAAAGCTACTTGGGGAAAAACTGGAATTATTCTTTAAAAAGTGTTTACTGCGGCTGCCAAGGATCAGTTACTTCATGAACTCATGGGACGTGTGCTGAAGGTTGCTCCCCGGGACCTTGTGCTGTTTCCTTGCTAAATATGGTTTGGGATGTTTGCCCCTTCAAACTAGGCTTTGTGCTAAAGAGAGCACTTATTTTCAGAATAATTTTATAAATTGATTCCTGAGAGGTTTCTGGGTGAGGAAGGTAGAAAATACCGCAGCCACTGCTTACCTGGATTTCTGGTAACTTGCGTTCCTGTCACGTGGGTAAGGCCAAACGGGGGACTAAAACACAGCTGACCTGGGAAATGTCTTCTCTTCAGTTGGAAAGAATAACAGAGGAAATTAAGTTTAAGTAACTTACTAGAAAGTCAGTGTTTTGAAACTGCAAATCAGGTATAAAACAAAAGGAAGAAAACTCAAGTTTGTGGACAAAAATCAGGGTTTTAAAATATCTAACGTGAATCAATGAAAATAGATTTTGCTTTATTTCCCTCCGTTTTGGTCTTCAGGGTGTGATTCATGCATTCCCCTGCAATGCTGCAAACACAGCAAGGACGCAGGGTTAGATCACAGGAACTGGAAAATGAAAGTGACCATAAACGGGTAACGGTGTGTAAGTGGGTCCTGAATGAGACGCTGAGAGAAAGCAGCATAAATGTGAAAAGACATTTGAATTTTATTAAAATCAACTGAGTAGTAACCTAATAAAATGAATCAAAGCTGAATGAGTAAGCGTTATTATGCATAAAGTATTTCTTTGCAAAAAGGAGCTTTAAGATAGAACTTTTGATATCCATCATATTTAAAAGAACCTCAGACTCACACATCTAATGCTTTGTCATTGTTTTGTTTTAAATATTTCTTTTAAGAAAGCAGCAAAGCAATAATATCTCATTGCTTTCATCATAGCCTCATAATCTTCACCTTTCACTTCTGTTTGTCACTCGTGGAAGAAATCCAGGCTTACCTTTATCACTTTGGTATCAGAAACATTCCAGAGTTTGTTGAGAGTACCTGAATAAAAAGCTTTTTTGGAAGCCTGACATTTAAAATGATAGGTTTTACATAATTATTATGACTTTAATTAGCTACCTTATCAAATTTGTTTTATCTTAACATAACGAAGGGAATTTATTTATTTTATATGCGTGTTTGTAAGTTCGGTGCAATGAGTTTATACCACTTTGCTTAGATTCTTATTTTGTCACACCCCTTACAGTGAACAGTTCCCTCATCCAGTCCTTATTTCTGTTTGATCAGTCACTGCACCTGCATAGGGATTTTAACGTATTTTCTCTGTTTTACTTCATTTAATCAGTTATTCAGATGTTTACTGGCTGCCTCTTGTGCAACAAGAACTCTGCTAGGTGCTGGGAATACATCAGTGAACAAAATAAAAAGTAGTCCCCGTTTCGAAAGAGGCCCAGGGGAGAACAGCTACCGCAGGCTGGGCGCACTGGGAAGCTTCACTGGAACAAGGCACATCCTGATACGTGGGCTTAAAAGATACGTGGGCCTTAGGCAGATGGGGGTGGAAGTGGGGGGTGCGTTCGGCGTGGGGAGGGAGCCAGTTTACAGCCAGGCCACAGGTCAGGCTCCCGTGGTATGTCCCAGTGTCCTGGGGTCACTGTCCCTGCGCTTACAGTAGGGAGGTGGGAGGATGAGGGGAAGCGGAAGAGGTGATTTGGGGTGGGATTTGGGGAGGCTTTCTGAGCCACAACCACAGTTTTGATTTTATCTTCAAGGCACGAGGACTGGCTGAAGACTCTTAAGGAGGGAGTGTGAGGAATAAGGTCGAATGAACATCGACAAGGACGACTTTGGCATTTTTGGCCACTGGTTTGGAGGGGCACGAGTTAAAGCAGAGAGGAGGCAGCAGAGTGTTTAAGACCCAGTCACTGGCAAAAGGGGTGGAAATAATGGAAATATCTGAGAGGTGTCTGATGGCATCAGCACAGCTTGGAGCTGTGGTGTCCTGTGGCAGAGAGGGGAGGATGGCGGGGGCCCCGGCGGACCTCCAGGTGTCAGATCTGGGCGGCGAGGAAGGGGTCCCAGGAGGAGGGCCGGCTTGGGGAGTGAGAGGAAGAGCTTCGCTTTGGCCAGCTGAGTCTCAGGTACCTGTTGGCTGGACAAGTGGAGAGCGCGGGCTGGTGTTAGCAGTTCGAGCACGGGTCTGAGGCTGAAGAGAGAGAGTCAGTTGTGAATGAGAATATCGCTGTATCTTTAACTTTTATGCTGCCTTTGGAAGAGGAGCTCTGCAACAGATTGACTCAGGTAACTTCACCCTGAGCTGTGACTAATAAGTTCCACGACCTCTGCTTTACCGTTCTGTGGGCTTCCTCAGTATCCACGAATAGGCAGTTTATTGACTGCAATCAAATAAGTATTTGGTTCATCGTCTGCTGGGTTATGGAGTGAGACATGTTAAGAAAAATATCGAGACACACACAAGGAATGTATAACATCACTCTTCAAAAGGCAGCGTCTATTGGGAGAATAACATTACTGGCTATTGGCCACCTGATGCAAGGGACAGAAACAAAGGGAGACCTTTGGGTTTCAATTTAAGGTGTGAACGTAGGAAAGAACTCTAGTAAATATAAAAGAGAGCTATCTCCTAAATAAAAATATTCTTTTCTGTTGGAGTTTTAAAACATTTTATATGTCAAGTTTGAATGCGGTTTCCTCTTTACACATGGCTTCTGGTTACAGGTGTAATAAAGGATTTCGCTAGTTTCCACGTCATTCTGTTTGAATTTCTGCCCTGTTGATTAAAATGGTTTTTGATGTGTGGAAGCCTAGATATTTTTATAGTTATTCATGAAAGAAATGTAGTGAGGTGAGAGTCTCTTGCTGGAAAAGATGTTTCTGGGCTATTTTAGCACCGTTTCCCATAGTCTACTTCAGTTTGCATTCTTGGCACTAGATAAAACCACGGAGGTTTGTTTCTCACACCACTTTCTAATGTGAAGACTGTTTCAAAAGTGTGTGCAGATAAGGAGAGTGTACCTGATATTTGCTTACATGTGTTGGCTTGGGGAGAGGAATGAAAAGACCCTTCCCTAGGATTGCCCTACTTTGGAGCAATACAAGAATAACAAATGCTTCCCATCAGAAAATTACTGTCTGTTCTCTGAGCGACATAAATCTCATTTGGTCTACCTTTAGATTTATAATAGGTAATTTAGCATGCATATTCTTGTGTTGATATTTTTTCATAATGATGTTGTTCAGTATATGATGTTTCGAAACCCTAAACGAGATGAGTCGTCTTCTGCGTGTGGACAATGTATGTTTTCAGTACCAAGGAGAAGAGGACACATGGGTGCGTGAAAGAAGTGGGGGAAGGTTGTATCCCATCTTGGCGACCGGCGGAAGTCGTCTGCAGTAGTTACTGATGACAGTGTAATTTTCAAACGGAATTTGGCAGGTCTTCATAGGCTGGGAAAGAGAGCTGATTTTTGAATGAAGGACACAAAATGCGCTAAACAGCACACGATCTTTGTTTTACTTACGGTCGCATAAAACAAACACAACTTGTTTAATCCAAACATTGTGGCCGGCTTTCTTAGAGAAAATTATATTAATATTTATGGGGAATTTTCTGCATGTTGCTTTCAAGGGAATGAAACTGTGTGACGGCTGCACTGATAAAGAGATAGGTTTGCAGGTAATTGCTCAGAGAGTAGGTAAGTTTTAGAGAGAGTATTCCGTGGACAGTAGTAACTATGGCTCACCTGTCAGCTTTCGGTCACAGCCCCCGCACGCCTGCTGGGTTAGAAGGCGTGTGTCTCGGGGCTGGACCTCACAGCGTCCCGTCATCCGGTGCAGGGACTCGACCACGGCAAGGCTCATCAGAGCCCTTGCTCGGGTCTGGGAGGGGCCGCTGGGGGGAGGGCTTCTCTTGTTCTGCTGAGGCTGGTAAGCAGGGGTGGATTTGCTCGCACTCGTGTGGAGGAAGCTTGTGCTTCAGTCAGGATGGGCTAGGTTAAAAACGCAGTAACAAGTGGCCTGGAAACCTCAGTGGCTCCACAGAATGGTAGCGTATTTCTTTTTCACACACAGTTTTCCGCAGGCCCA
The DNA here is from genome assembly GCF_963455315.2 of Globicephala melas. Taxonomy (NCBI): domain Eukaryota; kingdom Metazoa; phylum Chordata; class Mammalia; order Artiodactyla; family Delphinidae; genus Globicephala; species Globicephala melas. The sequence goes on along the minus strand of NC_083327.1, from coordinate 85,235,905 downwards.
GATGACAGCTTCGTAGCTCCGTGCTCTTTGCTTGCTTGCTTGTTTGCTGAGCTAGTATGAACTGATTTCGTCTCTTGCAGTTGAAAGGGTCTTTTGAGAAACATACTGGAATTTTGTCCAGTGGAAAGGAACACCACCTTAGGAGAGAGATATAAGCGGAGCCAATGGTTAGGAATGGCATTAGGATTCACTGTAACGTGGGTACGGGCCCTCAGCTGCTTCCACTGGAAGACTCTTAAGTTAAAACTTAGACTAATAGTTTTCCTTATTTTATGAAGGGAAAGCTGAGGTGAAGTGACTTGGGCCTCCTGTTAAAGGTCAAATAGGAATGTAAGGACTGGGGCTTAAACCAGAAAAAGGGTTTCCGACTCCACATGCAGTGATTTGTCAATGCTTTACAATCTCTGTCTCACAAATAAAGGTAGAAAAGTTTTGAGGGCCTCGCTCATAAAGTATCTAAAGAAAAGGCAAGTGTATATGAGGTTAGCACACACAGTAGGCGCGTTGCCCACAGGTTGGGAATTGTATTTAAAAATCCTGTAAGTTATCGTTGATGGCAGCAGAAGCACCGCTTGAACTGGAAGAACTTTTTCTAGAATAACAGAGGGTGACTCTTTGCCGGGACAAGCGTTTTGGCATCATCTCATAACACAGAGGTCATGTTGGGGTCTGTGCTCTGTAAACTCAGCTGACACCAGAGACCCTGGAACTCAATTGGGGGTGAGTTCCACATGCCTGAGCTCCCTTCACTCCGCACCCGCCCAGCTCCAGTCTAAGTCGGCATTTGAATAATTACATTAGAGCTTTGCGGTCCACACCCCATCAAAGCCTGGGACGGGCGGTGCCAACTTCGCCTCGTTCTTCCAGCGAGGGGAAGCTGCTCCTCGTGGAGATGGCTGTGCACTGTAGGTCTTTCATGTCCTATGGTTCATGAATTTCCGAATTTCACTTTCTTCTCCATCTAAGTGGGGAAAATACTTTGAAAAAGTTGTTTTTCTGTTTCCAAGTTGTGAAGCAAGAAAATAGATACAACATGAGTATAATTATGACGAGGTAACAACAGAATAAATATACTTCCTCTTGGAATATGAAGAGCCCTAGGTTGATCGCATTCAATTGCAGATACTATCATGCCAGTCTCCTCAGTTCCCACCACTCGTGTGACCACTGACATAGCGTAGAAGCCCTTTGCAGTCTGACGCAACCTGCCTTCCTCAGCCCAAGCTCCCGCCGGGTCTCCACACACTCCGTGTTCCAGCCACACCGCGCGGCAGGCGCTTGTCTCCCAGCCTGACTTACTGTCTGCTCTCTGCCGACCTTTGTACATTCTTCTCCTGGTGCCTCCCCTGAGCCTTTCTCCCACTTGCTGTACCTGGTACGCTTACTGCTCCAAGAAGCGCTCTTCTGTTCCCACTGTAGTCACTGGTGATGTGGGGTTTCTGGGTTTGCCCCTGGTTATGAGGTAAGATTGCATTTCCCCATCCCCTTCAACCTTATAATCATGAGACTTGCCATGGCCAATAAAATGTGGAAGGAAGCGAGCTGTGTTACTCAACAGTGGACGTCTTTGATAGCCGGTGCACAGTTTACCATGTTGCCTTCCCCCGCCAGGGTAGGTAGGGATGTTCTAGACGCTCATTTTGAGTGGCTGAGTGAGAGCAAAGTAGGGGTAAATCCCCAGAACTTCAGTGGGCAAGTGTAGTGAGTGAAAAGAAATCCTTGGTGTTTTCAGTTGCCAAGATTCTGGAAGAGTTTGTTACTTCAGTGAAATTTAGCTCTTACTGACCGATGCATGCCCCCTGTAATGAGCTTCCCTTTCCTCAAGGTTATTGTAACTGCTGATGGCATTTTTTGAGAATTTACTGTGTCTCATGCTCTGTGCAAAGTTCTTCATTTGTGTTGTCTCATTGAATCTTCTCAGTAGCCCTACAGGAAGTTCTTTTTATCACTATTGCACTTTTAGGGAAACTGAGGCTTGGAGATGTAATATAATTTGTTCAGGGTCATGCCGTGTGTCCCTGGAGCCTGTGCTTCCAATGACTGCTCTCCCTGACCCCCTGGGCCGCAGTATCCTGCAAGTATCCCTGAGCTCCTGTTGTGGGCCCAGCTCTGTACTAGGTCTGAGGATGAAAATGTGAATCAGAAATAGTCTCTGGGGCTTCCCTGGTGGCGCAGTGGTTGAGAGTCCGCCTGCCGATGCAGGGGACACGGGTTCGTGCCCCGGTCTGGGAAGATCCCACATGCCGCGGAGCAGCAGGGCCCGTGAGCCATGGCCGCTGAGCCTGCGCGTCCGGAGCCTGTGCTCCGCAACAGGAGAGGCCAGAGCGGTGAGAGGCCCGCGTACGACAAAACAAAACAAAACAAAACAAGTCTGTGTCCATGAGAAGATTAGGATCGTACAGGGAGAGAGGGACCTGTAAGTACCATGAAGTCTTAAAAGTAATGCAGCATAGTGGGTACTCAAAGATTTGGAATCAAAACCTGTCCCCTGCTGTATGGTCTTGGGCAAGTCCTCATCCTCACACCCACCCCCACTTCCTGACTTCTATTCTGTCATTCCTAAAATGGGGGAAGTTTCAAAATTTTATAAGCTATAAAATTCAGAAGCCCATCTACCTCAAAAATAGCATTCACATGAACAGATCAAATATTTAAAGTCCCTGGCACTTGGCAGCCTACAGTACCTGGTAGTTCCCAGTTGATCTTGTTGTTTCAGTAGAAGATTGAGGAGAACATGAGGAAGGAGCCCTCCATCTGAGAGAAAAGGAGCCGGAGAGTTTCATGGAGGAGGTGACGCTGGGCTTGAGCTCTTGAACAGAAGTGCACGTTACTTACAGGAGGTGGGAAAGGGAAGCACGTTCCAGGCTAAGTGGAATAGCATGAACTAAGTCATGAAACATTCAGGGAACTGCAAGAAATGTATTATTAGAAAAATGCAGAGCACAGTGGAGGAAATGGCGAGAGATGACGTTCTGGCAGGTGTCCTGGGCCGACCGAGTTGCTTCAGCTCTGTTGCTCAGGCCTTAAGGAACCATTGGGGGGGATAAATTTGCGCTGTGGCTTTTTTTTGTTTTTCAAAGTGTGGATTCAGGAAGTGTGGAAGCAACGTCAGAGATGGATTGGAGGGGGTCACAGATGAAGGAAAGGAAGCCAGTTAGTAGACTGCTGGAGAGGGAGAGATGATAGTCTTAAATTAAGGCAGAGGGGATGGAATGGAGAGATTAGATACAAAGCAACATTAAAGAATGAAAGTTGAGAGACATATTCCTTTATACAATTTCAGGAGTGAGGGCAAGAAAGGAGCCCAGGAGAGCTCCCGAGTTTCGGATTTGGTGACTTAGATGTTTGTAATAAAGACTGGGAATGCAGAAAGAGTTCTGTTTTTTAACTAGCAAATTTTCTTTTTTGTATAGGGATTATTCTCTTTAAAAAATAAAACTACGTGAAAAATGCTCAAAGTAAAGGAGGAATTCTACACCCCATACGTGATGACCCTGTTAGTTTTCCCCATTTGTTTAAAACCACATGTCTGTGTAATGATCATCTTAAAAATAGTACCTTTTGCAGGTTTCTTTTGTCATTTAATAGCACGGGATGAGCAGCTTTCCACTTAAGTACATAGAGATGGATCTATTTTATTTACTAGTGTAAAAGGATAAGTTGTATTTCATTCCATTTATAATGTTTCTGTTTACTTCTTTATATTTGCCTTTACAGGTAATGCTATAAAGGATACTCGTGTATCTATCTAAAAATTGTGATAAAGTTTACAAAAAAGAAGATGTCCCCTGCATCGGCTGGTAGGAGGGACTCTAATTCTTAAATTCAGTGGTAGGGAAAACCCTCCCTGTTTGTCATATATTCTTTTTTTTTTTTTTTTTTTGCTAATCTCAATAATATTTTCTTTATGTACGTGTCTTGATTGTTGTACTTTCCATGTATCCTAGAAGGAGCACACGGTGTAAAAATTGGCTTAAACAAGTAGAAATACTCTCAGTTTGGATGATAATTTGTGTGTTTTTATTACCCGCTTTAGCTAATTGGGGGATAGTATTCCATTGTTTGCTTATACCACCTTTTGTTTTTTTCATTCCACAGTGTATAAACATTTAGGTTATTACCAACTCTTTGTTATTTATTTATTTTTTTTTTAAAAAAAGCTATTTCGGGAACAACACATCCAACACTGAACTTGCCCTGTTTCACTAGTTAGTTTAGTACTAGTTCTCTTTGCAGGTGTCAATGTGCCAATGACTTCTCCTTGCTTGGAGGCGTGCTTCCCACCTGACCCCATCCTTACTGGTACACTGTCCTCCCGGACCCTCTGCAAAGGCCTTTCCTCTGAACAGTGTAGGAGGGGCTTAGCGTCCGAATGCATAAGAAGAGGACACTATGTCTTCAGGACTGTGTGCTGGCAGGAAGACCTCTCTCTCTTACCCGAAAGCCTTCCTACTGTGGACACAACATGGGGTATTAGAAGTGTCATTTTTGCTACTGTTACTTCTCTGATTCTGTTTTAACTGTTTCCTGCTAACAACATGTGGGTTACAACTGCCTTGGGCCTTATGTCACTAAAGTACAATGCTAAATTATCGTAAATGTCAGTGAGTTTTTAAAGGGTTGCCATGGAGTATAATCCCATGAACCTTTTGGTGCATTAATTTTCCCTCAGTCTGATTGCACAGCAGAATCCTGTGGGAGAGTCAACGTTCCTGTCCTAGACTTATTCATGCAGACTCTTCAGACAACACAATTTTTTTTTTTTTTTTTTTTGCGGTACGCGGGCCTCTCACCGCTGTGGCCTCTCCCGTTGCCGAGCACAGGCTCCGGACGCGCAGGCCCAGCGGCCATGGCTCACGGGCCCAGCCGCTCCGCAGCATGTGGGATCTTCCCAGACCGGGGCACAAACCCATGTCCCCTGCATCGGCAGGCGGACTCTCAACCACTGCGCCACCAGGGAAGCCCCAGACAACACATTTTTAAAAAAGATTCTCATGTGTTACCAAAGCTGGTTCATGGGAGATCTGAAAAGGAGGCATATCATTAGTAACTATCATATATATATATATATATATATATATATATATATATATATATATATATATATTTTAACATAATTCTTCCGTCATTTTGTTTGTTTATTTTTGGCTGTGTTGGGTCTTCATTTCTGTTCGAGGGCTTTCTGTAGTTGTGGCAAGCAGGGGCCACTCTTCATCGCGGTGCGCAGGCCTCTCACTATCGCGGCCTCTCTTGTTGCGGAGCACAGGCTCCAGACGCGCAGGCTCAGTAATTGTGGCTCACGGGCCGAACTGCTCCGCGGCATGTGGGATCTTCCCGGATCAGGGCTCGAACCCGTGTCCCCTGCATTGGCAGGCAGATTCTCAACCACTGCGCCACCATGGAAACCCAGTAACTATCATATTATATAAATATTTTTTCTAACATGAAATTTGTTTTTAACTTATTTCCCTTCTTTTGAAAGTTAACCTAATTTTGTTTTCATATTGGAGAAAAAAACGACTTGCAATGCCACATAAATAAATATAATATGAACTAGTTTAGACTTCATATTATCTTTTAATTAGCGCCTCATACCTGTATAAGACATAATTCAGGAGCACTGGATTTTTGTGAGGTTGAACTTTATACCGTATGGGTGCCTATTTATGAAGAAGAACACAAATGTCTAACTTTTGCAAATTTCACAAAAATATGTGATCATGTGAAATTTTGCAAATTTCACAAAACCTTATCATTACGGTCTTTCCCGGGAACCTGGAGGGGCCTGTCCAAGTGCTAGGCCTTGAAACTTAGCTTTTTGGTAACTCATCCTCTACCCCAAAATATTGTTCCTAGTCAGTTTCCACAGTGGCTGAAGTTGCATGTCTGGGGGGGCACTCCAGTGGTACATTGCTTTTTCTGGAATTCTTCCAGTAAAATTGAAACTTCTGAGAGAGACTGAAACAGTTAAGCCACAGAGACCAGTAGGTTTATTCTCCAGGCCCGACTCCCATGGGCCGTAGCCAAATCCTGGAGTGTTTTGTTGAGGAAGGGTGTGATATAGATTGGGGTGGTGGGAGGGGGAGGGGGAGTTGTCTGTAGGATGGGGGGAGGGGGAGGGAGACCCGGGGTGGGTCAGCAGGACTTGTTTTCTGTCCCTGCAGTTTGTTACCATTGCCTGACACCTTAGCATGAGTTACTTTATGGATTTATGATATTACTTTTCCCTGTCCTTGTAAAAGCCTGTGGAGAATGCTGGGGCCTAGAGAGTAGTGAAGAAAGAAGAGGGCAGTGGATCTGGAGGAAAAGGGCTGGATGAAAGTGAAAACTCAGACCCAGAGACAAACTTGTTTTATCAGCCTGTTTAGCTCCGTAGATCCTGATCTCAAGTGTTTGTTTGTAAAAATATTGATTAGAAAAACAATTTTCTCCTTTGTTTCTGACATCTATCATATAACAATAATTATTGCAACCAGGATAGAGTTGGGTTAAATGCTGTAGTAGTAGGTATGGGACCCTTTATATTTGAAGACTTTGAGAAGAGACAGTATAATCATAAACTCTCAATAACTCAGACAGACCTGAGAGACCCTACCTATTATTTAACTCAACTAAGAGCAATAAGTAAAAATATCAGAAAATAGCCTGCCTGACTACGCTCTGAAAAATTTTAGAAGGACTAAGAAGTTGTCTGTTCGCAAGTTCCTTTTTCTTTTTAATATTTATTTATTTATTTATTATTTGTTTATTTTTGGCTGCGTTGGGTCTTCATGGCTGCGCACGGGCTTTCTCTAGTTGCGGCGAGTGGTGACTACTCTTCATTGCGGTGGCTTCTCTTGTTGCGGAACACGGGCTCTAGGCGCGCGGGCTTCAGTAGTTGTGGCACATGGGCTCAGTAGTTGTGGCACTCAGGCTCAGTAGTTGTGGCGCACGGGCTTAGTTGCTCCACGGCATGTGGGATCTTCCTGGACCAGGGCTCGAACCCGTGTTCCCTGCATTGGCAGGCAGGTTCTTAACCACTGTGCCACCAGGGAAGTCCCTGTTAGCAAGTTCTTAATGTAAAAATGTCAGGGGATGAGGCATCCAGAGACTAGGAAGTCTTGAAAGCAGGTACTCTTGTGAAGTGAATTTGAAGGATGGGGCAACTGGACGTAAGTATTGGAGTCTATCAACTTTTGTGTATTGGTGTCTTCATCTCTACCTCCTAGAGAAGTTGTAACCATGACATGTTGTAATGCCACTAGTCACATGAAACATTACATAGAACGTAGCAGGCACTCAATAAATGTTAGCAAATCGTGTGTAATAAATTATGTGTGATAAGAACTGTTTGCAAAGCAGAATGCTAGGGGGAGGGATAAATTGGGAGATTGGGCTTAACACACACACGCTACTATATATAAAATATGTAACTAATAAGAGCCTACTGTATAGCACAGGGAACTCTATGCAATGCCTTGTGATGACCTACATGGGAAAAGAATCTAAAAACGAGTGGATATGTGTATATGTATGACTGATTCACTTTGCTGTACACCTGAAACTAACACAATATTGTAAATCAACTATACGCGCATAAAAAAATTAAGAAAAACTAATGCTCATATTATCGCATTTGAGTAGGTAGAGAAAAAATATTGAAGTCATACTTAATCTAAATCTTTGAGCACTAGATTCGGCTAATATTGCTTTCAGCAGCAGGTATGTTTTAAGAATTAATTCCTTATTTGTGAGGCCAGACTGGAGCGGACAGAGAAGGAACAATGTTGCGAGTACCAATTTGTGATTGCGCTTGCTGAAATCCTGGCAGAGAAGTTAAAGGCAGTTAATAGGCCCTGTGGGAATGTCTGTGGGCAAATGCTGTCTGTGTCCTTGCTTAAATAGCCTCAAGACCTTGATGGAGTACACCCTGTGGGAGTGAAAGGTGTGCTGAGGGAAGATATGGATATAAATCTGCCAGCGACAGCTAGAAAACCCAGTGAGGAAAAAGCTAATACAAGGGGAGGTGCACCAGCTGAGCTGGCGTGCAAGGCAGAGGGGAGGGAGGGGCCTCCGTGACAGGAGCCCAGGAAGCGGGACTTGCTACGCTGTCCCCGGAAGGGCACAGTAGAGCAGTTTAGCTGGACCCGTGTGTCCACACACACACGCACTCGCACAGTTTCGTTCCTTGAACAGAAGCACAGACCCTCAAAAGGCAACCAACCCACTTTCCCATCAGAGTAAGTTTTACACTGATCTGAAAACTGTTAGTGACCAGGGCTCTTGGCCTCCTTAGTCAATAGAAATCAATCAGAGGCCAGACAAGAAATCCAGGCAAGGCTTTACTGGGGCCCCTGCTGCAGCGGGGGGCAGCGAGAACGAAAAACACGTTCCCTGGCTTGCTCGCTTGCCGAGGGCAGGGGCGGTGAGCTGGGGGTAGGGGGGGTCCGGGGCTCGGCAGGAGGGGTGGCTTAGGCGCTTCGCCCACCCCTTTGGTGGTGTGTCCAGGGGGCGTGCGCAGTGCCCTGCTTCTGCTCCCAGCTCTTCAGAAGTGGCAGTTGGGCTTTTTGGTCTCTTTGTATCTTGTGGTCCATAATTTGCCCCGACTGCGCAGGGACGCAGTTGTTGTTAGTCCCTTATAGTTTTTTTTTGTTTTTTTTTTTTGTATTTTGTTGCTGGAGGAGACGTTTGTCCGGGTGCAGGCACTGCAGCAAAGGGGCCCAGGTCCTAGGTCCTAGCCTGTCTCAAAGCCAACTTTCCCAAGAACTCATTCCCTGCCATTTCCTACCAATCGGCCTTTAGAACTGTGTGCTGGCTGGCCTCGTGCTCCCTACCAAGTGGTGAGCACCTCGGAAAAGCTCAGGGCCCCTTGGCCATTCGTCGCCATCCTGGAGCGCTGAAAACCCCGCGAGGCTTCCCTGGAACCCCCTGAGAAGTGAAGATGATCGATTGTAAGGTGTCAGATTCTCCCTGGGGTGGGAAGTGTTGGTGGAGAGAGACTCAAGCCTCTGGCTGGGGAGAGGTAAGTGAGGTGTGGTGAGGTGAAGGTTCCGGGCTTGAACTGTGATGTCAGCGGCCCTGGAGGGAAGAAGCTTGTACTCAGCCCACGGCAGTTGGAATCTGTTGGAGGGCGGTTGGCCAATCCTTGGCCTGAGAGACTTGGGCAGCAGGAGACCCCAGCGCGGTGCATCGACTTTCACTCCAGGTGCAGAGGAAGTAATCTGAGGACTCGTGCAAGTCCCTCTTCCCAGGACGGCCTGCAAGCCTGATTCCAGGCCCAGGAGTCAGGCTGCCCCAGAGGCCGGAGAGGCCAGCTTAGCAGCTCTGTGCTGTTGGCCAGAGAAGCACTCCTGCGCCCGCCCCCGCCCCCCAGTGGCTGATGGCTAACTGGGTGATGGCAAGATTCTATGGTGAGGTGGAGCCTTGTTCAGCCCTTACTGTGTACCGATGTGCCGAGCCTGTTTAGAAACCCTTGGGTTCTCTTAAGTAGCTGTTTTGTGGTATCATAATGTAATGGGGACACCTAGCATTTTCCTAATTAATGTAGGTTAAGTGATAGGAGCAGTGGCTTCAAGGGTTCCTCTGACTTTTCATTATTCTAAAAGGCCAGGAGAGAGACAGATGAGAAAACAAAACCAAAAACTGACATTAACACAGTTTATCAGAGAGAAGCTTGGAAAGAGGTAGAGCGGAAAAAAGGGGAAAACTGTAGAGGCACTGTGCATTTGTGGAACAGAGAGAAATTCAACCCCGTTGCAAGGGAGTGAGTGAAACTGAGCAAGGGCTGCACATAAAGACTTGTTTGCCTTACGAACGCGAGGGCTGACATTTTGCAACTACTTCTCTTCGTTTGCTTGTTTTAGTATGCTTTTGTTTTCAGCAGAGCATTTATTACTCAACAGAAACACCGGCAGGAAGGCAGGAGTTGGCATAAAATTCATTATGATGATGTGTATTCTTTACAGTTCATCCATAATTGTCCTATAATATGGCATTTCTAAGATTACCAGAGTGAAATAGAGATTAGAATGTCTGGATTAGAGTTCGGGTTAATCTGGACGTACTTTATGCTAGGGCTGTTTCTCACCTCTTTTGAAGTGTTGGAGAGGCACCTTTGGGTAGGGTAGAGCATGCATGGGAAGGAGAACATTCCGTAAGAGACAGCTGGAGAGCTCTTCCAGAGACAGAAGGGGATGGGGTGATGCGAAGGTTGTTGTGATGTGCTGATCTGGTCACTTTATTTTACATAAGCTAAGGTCCAAAGCCACACTCCTAGCTGAGAGCGAAAGCAAGTTTCTAACTCCTAATCCAGGGTAAGTAGTTTAAAGTTCTCCTAATTTATTTGACAAAGGCTATAGGGATAAGGATTTTTTTTCTTTGAAAATTGATTTGTGATTCTACTCACTGTATGAGCTTAATGGAAAATAGAAGAACCTCAGGAACCATTTATTGAGCAGTTATGTTCTAGGCAGTATATTGAGAATTTTACCTGCATTATTTTTATTAGTCTTTACAGTAATTCTTATAAGACTGGTACAGTTATTATCACCGTTTTACAGATATGAACCTTAGGGTAAGTCCATTGTCCTACATCACACAGTAGGGACCATACCATCTGTACCCTGATTATAAATGAAGGGAAGGACTTCCTTTCTCGTGATGTGGAACAACTTCTGTACCAATGACTTAAGTGTGGAAGACTGTAAGCAGTTTTGCCAAAAAGTATTTTTTTCATTTATTTTTTCTGTTTCAAAAGATAATTTGACAATAAGTTGCCACTGCATTTGCATGTAACTCTTAAAAGTTATATTTTTAAGGTCTCTTTCATATCGTTAGTCTTCTGGGGCTCTCTCCAAGATCTGGAAATAAGGAGAACAGAAATTAAATATCAGTAGTAAAGTTTACTTTCAAACTATTACAACAACTAATTTTACCATTCTCAGATGCAGTGAAAGAACTGCCAAGATGTATGTCGGTATTTTCAGATCTCACCAGCAAATGGACAGGCTTGGAGGTTCTCCTCAACACAAAATAAGTGGGAAAAAAGTCTTGTTAAATTAGACTATGAGTAGTTAGTTGGTCTGATTCATGGCTTTGAGTAAGCCAGGAGGCCAGGGACCAAACTGTTACTTATGCTGGTGAAGTTCTTGTTGTCATAAGTGTTTGGTTCATAGGAGACATCTATTTCACTCTTCCATGTGGGTCGCACACAGCAGATCTTAGTTGCCCTTTCTCTTCTTTTCCATTATACTAGCCTTGCAGTCTTTTTTCTGTTAGCTTCTAATTACATTCCATTATATATAAAAATAGGACTTCAAGGCATATGAGGGACACAACTAGACTGTAAGTAAACCTACTGTCATTTAATTTTTTCCTTGTCTACTTTAGTTTGACATTGCTAAGATCCGTCCACAGCTACTAAGCAATCTGGAAAATAATTAACTGGAACAAGTAATACAGACATTCTATTTCTAAAGTGGATTTGTTTCTGTCCTACAAAACTTTCCCAAGTCTTTGTTTATGCGCTACATTTGGACTTGATGGACTTCTTCTTCCTATTAATTACAGTAGTCACATTAAATATCATATACTGTTCTGTAGTCAACACAGATGACCTAAGGGAGAAAACATTTTTGTGGCTAAAACTTGAGTTCTGTGTAGGAAAATGCTTGGGTAAAAATACAACCAAAAGCTCATTGGCTTACTTTTCTACATATAGTTTGTTTTGAGAATTAAGATAACTTCATGATTAGTTCAACATTAAAAACTGATTAGAAGAAAGTGGCTTAAAAAAACACAACCCACAAGGGTAATTTTCTTTTTTTTTTTTTAGTTATTTCTGAGATATACATTTTAAAGTAATAACTAGAATTATGACTTATAACATTATACCAGAACATATAAGAGTTTTAGAAATTTCATGTAATGTCTGAAACATTTATATTAACATATTTCCATACAAATAACCCAAAGAAAGTTTAGTATTAGTTGTTTTGTTTGTTTGTTTTTTTATACTGCAGGTTCTTATTAGTCATCAATTTTATACACAACAGTGTATACATGTCAATCCCAATCGCCCAATTCAGCACACCACCATCCCCATCCCACTGCGGTTTCCCCCCATCAGTGTCCATATGTTTGTTCTCTACATCTGTGTCTCAACTTCTGCCCTGAAAACCGGTTCATCTGTACCATTTTTCTAGGTTCCACATACATGCATTAATATACGATATTTGTTTTTCTCTTTCTGACTTACTTCACTCTGTATGACAGTCTCTAGATCCATCCACATCTCAACAAATGACTCAATTTCATTCCTTTTTATGGCTGAGTGTATTCCATTGTATATATGTACCACAACTTCTTTATCCATTCGTCTGTCGATGGGCATTTAGGTTGCTTCCATGACCTGGCTATTGTAAATAGTGCTGCAATGAACATTGGGGTGCATGTGTCTTTTTGAATTATGGTTTTCCCTGGGTATGTGCCCAGTAGTGGGATTGCTGGATCATATGGTAATTCTATTTTTAGTTTTTTAAGGAACCTCCATACTGTTCTCCATAGTGGCTGTACCAATTTACATTCCCACCAACAGTGCAAGAGGGTTCCCCTTTACTCCACACCCGCTCCAGCATTTGTTGTTTGTCGATTTTCTGATGATGCCCATTCTAACTGGTGTGAGGTGATACCTCATTGTAGTTTTGATTTGCATTTCTCTACTAATTAGTGATGTTGAGCAGCTTTTCATGTGCTTCTTGGCCATCTGTATGTCTTCTTTGGAGAAATGTCTATTTAGGTCTTCTGCCCATTTTTGGATTAGGTTGTTTATTTATTTAATATTGAGCTGCATGAGCTGTTTATATAGTTTGGAGATTAATCCTTTGCCCGTTGATTCGTTTGCAAATATTTTCTCCCATACTGAGGGTTGTCTTTTGGTCTTGTTTATGGTTTCCTTTGCTGTGCAAAAGCTTTGAAGTTTCATTAGGTCCCATTTGTTTATTTTTGTTTTTATTTCCATTACTCTAGGAGGTGGGTCAAAAAGGAACTTGCTGTGATTTATGTCAAAGAGTGTTCATCCTATGTTTTCCTCTAAGAGTTTTATAGTGTCCGGTCTTACATTTAGGTCTCAAATCCATTTTGAGTTTATTTTTGTGTATGGTGTTAGGGAGTGTTCTAATTTCATTCCTTTACATGTAGCTGTCCAGTTTTCCCAGCACCACTTATTGAAGAGACTGTCTTTTCTCCGTTGTATATCCTTGCCTCCTTTATCATAGATTAGTTGATCATAGGTGCGTGGGTTTACCTCTGGCCTTTCTATCTTGTTCCATTGATCTATGTTTCTGTTTTTGTGCCAGTACCATATTGTCTCGATTATACTGTAGCTTTGTAGTATAGTCTGAAGTCAGGGAGTCTGATTCCTCCAGCTCCGGTTTTTTCCCTCAAGACTGTTTTGGCTATTCGGGGTCTTTGGTGTCTCCATACAAATTTTAAGATGATTTGTTCTAGTTCCATAAAAAATGCCATTGAAAATTTGATAGGGATTGTATTGAATCTGTAGATTGCTTTGGGTAGTATAGTCATTTTCACAATGTTGATTCTTCCAATCCAAGAACATGGTATATCTCTCCATCTGTTGGTATCATCTTTAATTTCTTTCATCAGTGTCTTATAGTTTTCTGCATAGAGGTCTTTTGTCTCCCTAGGTAGGTTTATTCCTAGGTATTTTATTCTTTTTGCTGCAATGGTAAATGGGAGTGTTTCCATAATTTCTCTTTCAGATTTTTCATCATTAGTGCATAGGAATGCAAGAGATTTCTGTGCATTAATTTTGTATCCTGCAACTTTACCAAACTCATTGATTAGCTCTAGTAGTTTTCTGGTGGCTTTTTTAGGATTCTCTATGTATCGTATCATGTCATCTGCCGACAGTGACAGTTTTACTTCTTCTTTTCCAATTCGTATTCCTTTTATTTCTTTTTCTTCTCTTATTGCCGTGGCTAGGACTTCCAAAACTACGTTGAATAATAGTGGTGAGAGTGGTCATCCTTGTCCCATTCCTGATCTTAGAGGAAATGCTTTCAGTTTTTCACCATTGAGAAGGATGTTTGCTGTGGGTTTGTCATATATGGCCTTTATTATGTTGAGGTAGGTTCCCTCTATGGCCACTTTCTGGAGAGTTTTTATCATAGATGGGTGTTGAATTTTGTCAAAAGCTTTTTCTGCATCTATTGAGACGATCATGTGGGTTTTTGTTTTGTTTGTTTTATTTTGTTTTTTTAATCATATGGTTTTTATTCTTAATTTGTTAATATGGTGTATCACACTGATTGATTTGCATATATTGAAGAATCCTTGCCTTCCTGGGATAAATCCCACTTGATCGTGTTGTATGATCCTTTTAATGTGTTGTTTGATTCTGTTTGCTCGTATTTTGTTGAGGAGTTTTGCATCTGTATTCATCAGTGATATTGGTCTGTAATTCTCTTTTTTTGTAGTATCTTTGTCTGGTTTTGGTATCAGGGTGATGGTGGCCTCATAGAATGAGTTTGGGAGTGTTCCTTCCTCTGCAGTTTTTTGGAAGAGTTTGAGAAGGATGGGTGTTAGCTCTTCTCTAAATGTTTGATAGAATTCACCTGTGAAGCCATCTGGTCCTAGGCTTTTGTTTGTTGGAAGATTTTTAATCACAGTTTCAATTTCATTACTTGTGATTGGTCTGTTCATATTTACTGTTTCTTCCTGGTTCAGTCTTGGAACATTATACCTTTCTAAGAATTTGTCCATTTCTTCCAGGTTGTCCATTTTATTGGCATACAGTTGCTTGTAGTAGTCACTTAGGATGCTTTGTATTTCTGCAGTGTCTGTTGTAATTTCTCCTTTTTCATTTTTAAATTTATTGATTTGAGTCCTCTCCCTCTTTTTCTTGATGAGTCTGGCTAATGGTTTATCAATTTTGATTATCTTCTCAAAGAACCAACTTTTAGTTTTATTGATCTTTGCTATTGTTTTCTTTGTTTCTATTTCATTTATTTCTGCTCTGATCTTTATGATTTCTTTACTTCTGTTTACTTTGGGTTTTGTTTGTTCTTCTTTCTCTAGTTCTTTAGGTGTAAAGTTAGATTGTTTACTCGAGATTTTTCTTGTTTCTTGAGGTAGGCTTTTATAGCTATAAACTTCCGTGTTAGAACTGCTTTTGCTGCATCCCATAGGTTTTGGATCGTCATGTTTTCATTGTCATTTGTCTCTAGGTATTTTTTGATTTCCTCTTTGATTTCTTCAGTGATCTCTTGGTTATTTAGTAACGTATTGTTTAGCCTCCATGTGTTTGTGTTTTTTACGTTTTTTTCCCTGTAATTCATTTCTAATCTCATAGCATTGTGGTCAGAGAAGATGCTTGATATGATTTCAATTTTCTTAAATTTACTGAGGCTTGATTTGTGACCCAAGATGTGATCTATCCTGGAGAATGTTCCGTGCGCACTTGAGAAGAAAGTGTAATCTGCTGTTTTTAGATGGAATGTCCTATAAATATCAATTAAATCTATCTGGTCTGTTGTGTCATTTAAAGCTTCTGTTTCCTTATTTATTTTCATTTGGATGATCTGTCCATTGGTGTAAGTGAGGTGTTAAAGTCCCCCACTATTTTTGTGTTACTGTCAGTTTCCTCTTTTATAGCTGTTAGCAGTTGCCTCATGTATTGAGGTGCTCCTATGTTGCATGCATATATATTTACAGTTGTTATATCTTCTTCTTGGATTGATCCCTTGATCATTATGTAGTGTCCTTCCTTGTCTCTTGTAACATTCTTTATTTTAAAGTCTATTTTATCTGATATGAGTATTGCTACTCCAGCTTTCTTTTGATTTCCATTTGCGTGCACTATCTTTTCCCATCCCCTCACTTTCAGTCTGTATGTGTCCCTAGGTCTGTAGTGGTTCTCTTGTAGACAGCATATGTATGGGTCTTGTTTTTGTATCCATTCAGCAAGCCTGTGTCTTTTGGTTGGAGCATTTAATCCATTCATGTTTAAGGTAATTATTGATATATATGTTCCTATGACCATTTTCTTAATTGTTTTGGGTTTGTTTTTGTAGGTCCTTTTCTTCTCTTGTGTTTCCCACTTAGAGAAGTTCCTTTAGCATTTGTTGTAGAGCTGATTTGATGGTGCTGAATTCTCTTAGCCTTTGCTTGACTGTAAAGCTTTTGATTTCTCCATTGAATCTGAATGAGATCCTTGCTGGGTAGAGTAATCTTGGTTGTAGTTTCTTCCCTTTCATCACTTTAAGTATATCATGACACTCCCTTCTGGCTTGTAGAGTTTCTGCTGAGAAATCAGCTGTTAATCTTATGGGAGTTCCCTTGTATGTTATTTGTCGTTTTTCCCTTGCTGCTTTCAATAATTTTTCTTTGTCTTTAATTTTTGCCAGTTTGATTACTATGTGTCTCGGCATGTTTCTCCTTGGGTTTATCCTGCATGAGACTTGCTGCGCTTCCTGGACTTGGGTGGCTATTTCCTTTCCCACGTTAGGGAAGTTTTCGACTATAATCTCTCGAAATATTTTCTCGGGTTCTTTCTCTCTCTCTTCTCCTTCTGGGACCCCTATAACGCGAATGCTGTTGCCTTTAATGTTGTCCCAGAGGCCTCGTAGGCTGTCTTCATTTCTTTTCATTCTTTTTTCTTTGTTCTGCAGCAGTGCATTCCACCATTCTGTCTTCCAGGTCACTTATCCGTTCTTCTGCCTCAGTTATTCTGCTGTTGATTCCTTCTAGTGTAGTTTCCATTTCAGTTATTGTATTGTTCATCTCTGTTTGTTTGTTCTTTCATTCTTCTAGGTCTTTGTTAAACATTCCTTGCATCTTCTCAATCTTTGCCTCCATTCTTTTTCCGAGGTCCTGGATCATCTTCAGTATCATTATTCTGAATTCTTTTTCTGGAAGGTTGCCTATATCTTCATTCAGTTGTTTTTCTGGGGTTTTATCTTGTTCCTACATCTGGTACATAGCCCTGTGCCTTTTCATCTTGTCTAACTTCCTATGAATGTGGTTTTAGTTCCACAGGCTGCAGGATTGTAGTTCTTCTTGCTTCTGCTGTCTGCCCTCTGGTGGATGAGGCTATCTAAGAGTCTTGATGGGAGAGACTGGTGGTGGGTAGAGCTGACTGTTGCTCTCAAGGCTAATTTTCTTAATCCATGATTGTATGTATGGGTTTGTCATATATTTATCTATTTGATATTCATTTACACAACAGATATTAGGAGCCTACTGTTTTAGGAATTGGGAATATAGCAGTGAACAGATTAAAAAAAAAAAACCCTCTGTGCTCCTGGATACCTACATGATGGGGGTGGGCGGGTAGACAGAAATAAACAAGTGAATATATAGAGTGTCCGGTTGGTGATAAGCGCTACAGAGAAAACTACAGCAGTGAGGGGGGATATAGAGTGTGGTTATAATTTTAGCTGATATAAGCAGGGAAGGCTGCACCAAGAAGGTAAGATCTCAGCAAAGATTTCAAGCAGGTGAGCCAAGCAGATTGCTGGTGACAAGGTTTTCAAGCAGAGGGAACAACCAGCAAGGCAAAACCCTGATCGGAGAGCATGGCTGGCATATTTAAAGGCTTTGCAGGGAGGCCAGTGTGAGTAGAGGAGAAAAGCAAAGATGGTGGAGGGCGCGCAGGCCCCCATTAAGGGTTTTGTCTGTTCTCTGCGTAAGATAGGGAGCCATTAAAGGATTTTAAGCAGAGGAGTGATCGGACTTACTAAAATCACCCTGGTTGCTGCTTTGGGAACAGGCTCTAAGGAGAAGAAGGGTGGAGCCAGGCAGACAGGTTAGGAAGCCAGTGAGCAATCCAGGCAAAGGATGATGGTGGCCAGGCCGCAGCAGAGGCAGTCGACTGGATGAAAAATGGCAGGTTGTGGATACTTAAAGGTACAGCTAACAGGATTTCCCAATGGATTTGGACGTGGGGTGGGAGGGAAAGGCATGAATGATGGTGTCAAAGTTTTGGCCAAGTTTCTTGGCCAAAGTTTTGGAAGAATGGGGGATCAGATAGGTGGGAAAATCAGGTGTTTGGTTTCGGACATGTTAAGTAGAGCTATTGAGTAGGCCTTTGGCTAAGTTATGACAGAAGTCTGGGTGTTAAAACTTGATTAAAATGGGCATTGATTTTCATTTGAGGCTGTTGTAATGGACCACAGGCAAGCATTTCATGGATATTTCTCATGGTTAATTTTATTCAGTCATTTAAATTGACTAGAACAATAAAATAATAATAATCTTTTAATTTTGGTTGTTCCATGGGCTCATCTTTATTAACTTTGCAGGCATCCATCCCTGTAATAATTGTAATAATTTTCTTGACTATAATACAGCCAAAGACATCTAGCCATCTTTACTGTAACCGTGCTGTGACACAGCTTTGGTGGTGGTGGTGTATTCTAGCTTGAATTTCATAAGGACTAACATAGAGACAAGTAGGTTAGGAAGAGGAAGGACTGAGGCTGGGGCAGGTAGGCTCCAGGGCTGGCCCTGAAGGGGTGCTGCTATTTAAGGGAGCAGTCTGCAATCGGCTGCACGTAGACTTTAGAACCAGTGGTGGTTGAGGTTGCCTGGCTCCTGTACTCAGAATAATCTGGGTTTGAGAATCAGGTGCACTTGGTTTAAATTTCAGCTTTGGCAATCACTAGATACTTGACTTTGAGAAAGTTATCAAATTTCTCCGAATTACGGTTTCTTTATCAGCGGATTGGAGATAACCCTAATTTCGTGATCTGGATCTTGTTTACCATACCAGCTTTATCTCCTGCCACCCCTGTATGTGTGACTTCTCTTTCAAATTATGCAGGAGAGTATATGGTTCTCTGGCTTAGCACAAATTCTTATTGCATCCCATAATGTCAGTTCTATTTTTGGAGATCCTAAATTTGCTCACTAGGTTCAGATGGTGTCCACCAGATGTCTCTACTATAAAGGTATCTTTTTTCCTTTGTAATGAGTAATCTGTGGAATGATACTTTGAGATGGTGTGAATATCATGTTTCTAACACCCTTTCATTCAGTGGTTTTAGCATTCATTGATTATCTTTGCTTGAATTTTTACTTTGGGGCCTACAGAATGATGATTTTGAAGAATTGTATTTGTTGTACATTTAAACCTTGAATTATCCTTATAGGCTAGGTGAGCTCCCCTCACCACCCACCCCCAATCCCCTGCTCTCTCTCTCTTTTTTTTCTTGTTTTTGTTTTGCTTTGCTTTGTGTATCATCATGGATTCCTTTTATACTCAGTGTTATGATAATACATTCCAACATTTATTCTTTTTATATTTAATATGTTGCAATACATTGCTGTATTTATTATTTCTGATCCTCAAATTGCCCTGTATTTGGGCAGTATCTATTCTCTCAAAACTTTTCCTCAGCCCATTTAACATGTCTCCATTAGCCTTAGACACTTACTTGCCCTTCTAGCACAAAATTTTCCATAATTATTTTATACTTTCCTGTCTCAGACCTGGAATTAGCCGTTTCTCCAAGGAGCCCCAGTCCTGTTTAATGGGGAATGGTAGTTAGTAGCCAAGCCCTGAGCACCAAGTGTGCTCACTGCAACTTGGCTGTTATTCATTCTAGGCCCTTTCAGTGGGTAAAGCTAGAAGTTTATACTGTGAGCTCCAATGCAAATCCAATACCACAGGGTTCTTCCTCACTATGAAAGGCAGTTAAAAAAATTATATCAACTAATCAGCATAGAAAGCAATTATTAGAAAGTCGATGTATTACAGGTTAGTGTGACTCAATAAGAATCTCATCTTATGGTACAAGTATTAATATTGATGATTTAGCTCACTTAGAATAATATCTTTTGTGGGCTATGGTAGAACAAGAAATCCGAGGAAAATTTTTGTTGTCTTTGGAATCTTGACTTGATAACTCTTTGCATCCCTAACTTATTCAGAATGACTACATGATGCATAATATTAGTGTCTTTACAAGTTGGATAGTTTAGGAGTACATTTACCGTTTTAACATTTCTTAAATTATAGCATAAATCTATTTATTAAAACATAAATGTTTACTAATAAGACTTTGAAGAAATTGAAATGTGACTAATGTAATGTCTTAATATTCGCTGTAGATTTTGTTGATGTGATAGGCAACATATGAATTTTGACTTTTCAAGTTTCGTACCCCATATTTGTGCTGCTTTTGTTCATTTTAGAGTATAGAATCATATCATCAACTCTCCTAATTAGAATATTTTTAAAAATTAATTTAAAAAATAGAGGTAGTATTGGTTTATAACATTATGTAAATTCCATGTGTGCAACATTATATTTATACTTCCATATACCCTACAGCATGCTCACCACCACAAGGTTAGTTTCCATCCATCACATACAGTTGACCCCCTTTATCTGTTTCACCCTCCTCCCTGCCCCTTTCCCTCTGGTAACCACTACTGTATTCTCTGTATGTGTTTGTTTTTGTTTGATTTGTTCATTTATTTTGTTTGTTTTTTATATTCCACATGAGTGAAATCATACAATATTTGTCTTTCTCCATCTGACTTATTTCACTTAGCATAATACCCTCAAGGTCCATCCATGTTGTTGCAAATGGCAAGATTTCATCTTTTTTATGGCAGACTAGTATTCTAGTGTATTTATATATATGTATCATAACTTTTTAATCCATTTATTCATTGATGGGCACTTAGGTTGTTTCCATACTTGGCTATTGTAAATAACGCTGAGACGAACATAGGTGTGTGTATATCTTTTTAAATGAGTGTCTTCATATTCTTTTTTTTTTTGTGGATATTCTTTGGATAAATACCCAAAAAGTAGGGTTGCTGGATCATATGATAGTTTTATTATTAATTTTTTGAGGAATCTCGATGCTGTCTCCATAGTGGCTGTACAAGTTTACGTTCCCACCAACAGCGTATAAGGGTTCCCTTTTCACCACATTCTTGCCAACACTTGGTACTTCTTGCCTTTTTAATAATAGCCATTCTAACAGTTGTGAAGTGCTATCTCATTATGGTTTGCATTTGCATTTCCTTAATAATTAGTGACATTGAACATCTTTTCATGTGCCTGTTGGCCATCTGTATGTCTTCCTTGGGAAAATGTCTCTTCAGCTCCTCTGCCCATTTTAAATTGGATTGTTTTTTTGTTGTTGAGCTGTATGAGTTCTTTATATATTTTGGATATGAATCCCTCATCAGATATATCATTTGCAACTATCTTCTCCCATTCTTGGTTGTCTTTTCATTTTGTTGATGGTTTCCTTTGCTGTACAGAAGCTTTTTAGTTTGATGTAGTCCCTTTTGTTTATTTTTGCTTTTGTTTCCCTTGCCTGAGGAGTCATATCTGGAAAGATATTGCCAAGACTGAAGTCAAAGAGTGCATGTCTTATGTGTTCTTCTAGGAGTTTAAAGGTTTCAGGTTTTCCATTCAAGTGTTTAATCAATTTTGGATTGACTTTTGTATATAGTGTGAGATGGTGGTCTAGCTTCATTTTTTTTTTTTTTTTTTTTGCGGTACGCGGGCCTCTCACCGCTGCGGCCTCTCCCGTTGCAGAGCACAGGCTCCGGACGCGCAGGCTCAGCAGCCATGGCTCACGGGCCCAGCCGCTCTGCGGCACGTGGGATCCTTCCGGACCGGGGCACGAACCCGCGTCCCCTGCATCGGCAGGCGGACTCTCAACCACTGCGCCACCAGGGAAGCCCCTAGCTTCATTTTTTTGCATGTGGCTATCCATTTTTCCGAATACCATTTATTGAACAAACTATCCTTTACCCATTATATGTACTTTGCTCCTTCGTTGACTTGTAATTGTCCACATATGTGTGGGTTTATTTCTGCACTCTCAATTCTGTTTCATTGATTTATGTATCTTTTTCTGCTAGTACCATGCTGTTTTGATTTGTAATATAGTTTGAAGTCAGGAAGTATGATATCTCCAGCTTTGTTAAACTTTTTTCTCAGGATTGCTTTGACTATTCAGTGTCTTTTGTGGTTCCATATAAATTTTAGAATTTTTTGTTCTATTTCTATAAAAAATGTCCTTGAGATTTTGATCAGAGCTGCATTGAATCTGTAGATCGCTTTAGGTAATATGGACATTTTTTTTTTTTTTTTTTTTTTTTTACCAAGTCAACACAGTTTATTACTGAATTTCACTTTCACACAATTTCAAAGAGCTGGAACAAATGTGGGGTGGGGGTTGGGGGAGGGACAGGTGCCCCTCAGGAGCCAGGATCCCCGGCTGGCTTCCCCGGACCACGGCAGGGGAGGGAGCATCAGGCCGTTCAATCTCTGGGCACCAGCTCTCCATGTGCACACGCACAGCAAGCCAGCAGCTCCTCACACATAAATACAGACACGCTTAACAAAAATAGTATATCATCTTCACAAGGAATAAAAATTAGTCTCAAATATGTACAGCAGAGAGCCCGGGGTGGCCAGGGCTAGGCCAGGATCCCCAGGGATGAGACAGGCCATGGGTGGAGCAGAGGAGAGAGGGAGGCCTGAAGAGCTCCTGGCCAGGCCACCCTGACCTTGGCAGCCCGGCTGCCCAGGCTGAACGGGGGTGGGGCACAAATCGATCAGGCCAGACAGGACTGGCCCCTCCAGCCAGCCCTACCTCCACCCCACGCACAAGGCTCTCTTTCCTGCCCTTCCTGCCTGAGGTAGGGAAGACCCCAGGGCTCCCACAGCTGTTCCCCGTGGCTCCCCCTCACCTCTGGGCAGAGGCCCCTGAACCCCATGGGCAGCAGCCCAAGGCAAAGGTGCCACAGGACGATCTCCTTGCAGGAAGCGAGGCAGCTGAGGCCATAAACAGCTCTGGGGCACCTATCTTGGGCCCAGTCGGTCCCTCAGTCGTGGTCATGGGAGCCGGGGAAGGGGAAGGGAACTGGGGTGGTGCTCAACTGCAAGGGCCACCCAAGCTTGGGCATGGGGTGCCTCCTGCAGCTACAGCTCCCCCATCCCAGGTGGGGCTGGCCTCTAGCCAGAGGCCTCTAGGACACTGGGATTGAGGGTAGGGACTTTGGCCAGGCCAGAGGTGGGGAGGGGGTCCTGGTCCTTGTTTCTGTATCCCAAGCAGCCTGAATCCCTAATTAGTCAGAAGTGGCCCCTAAGCGGCTCTTGGAGGGTGGGGATAAATGGAAGGGGAGCCCAGGTCCGGGAGGAGGGAGAGACAGGAAATGATCAATTCCGAGGCCACAAACATCAAAATGAAGGCAATCTAGTCTCTCTTTCTGGGGAAAAGGGTCAGAAAATTTTCCAGCTCCCTGGCAGGAAAGCATCCTCAGTGAGGCTAAGGGGGCAAGGGGTTCCACCAATCAGGCAGGGCACTGCAGCCCCCAGTCACAATCCCCCCAAACCTGTCAGCTTCCACGGGACAGAATCTGGGGAAATTTTGTGGGCTTTGAGGCCGGGAGAACTGAGGTGTCGGGGAAGGCGGCTTTCACAGAAGCATGGTAAATTCTAGAAAACTAAATGAGGGGACCAGGTCTAGGCCCAACCCTGTGATGTGTGGGTGGCCGTGCACTGCATGTAGTGAGTGGTTCTCCAGGTGGCGACGGTGGCTGGACGGAGGGCTGTGGTGAGGGCAGGATGGCGGTGGGCGGGTGAGTGGGTGGTCAGTGTCTGGTCATTTCCGACTGAAGAGCGAGCCCAGCAGAAGCACGCCAGCCACAGTCATGCCCGTCAGGAACCAGCGGTTGAAGCGCTCCTGGCCCTTCCGGCTCTCGGCTGCTGCATTGTTCCCATAGAGTTCCACGAAAGTGTCCCAGCCGCCGTTCTCCTGGATCCAAGGCTCTAGGTGGTCATTCAGGTAAGTGGCCATCCAAGCTGCAATCCGACTCACCAATACCTGCATCTCCTTGTCTACGCTTTCCACGCACAGTGCCCCACCGAAGGAGAAAAAGGCCACAATGCGACCCCAGTTCACCCCATCCCGGAAGAGTTCGTTCACTACCTGCTCAAAGCTCTGATATGCCGTCCCTGGGGTGATGTGGAGCTGGGATGTCAGGTCGCTGAATGCCCGCCGGTACCTCAGTTCAAACTCATCGCCTGCCTCCCTCAGCGCTTGCTTCACCGCTGCCATGGGGATCACCTCCCGGGCATCCAAGCTGCTGCTGTGGCCAGTGGCTACATTCACCGCAGGGCTGTCTGCCAGGTGCCAGGATGGGTTGCCATTGATGGCACTGGGGGTTTCCATGTCTGATTCAGTCCCTTCTGGGGCCTCAGTTCTGTTCTCGTCCACATCGCTAAACTGACTCCAGCTGTATCCTTTCTGGGAAAGCTTGTAGGAGAGAAAGTCAACCACCAGCTCCCGATTGCTCTGAGACATTTTTATAATAGGGATGGGCTCCACCAGTCCATTGTCCAAAACACCTGCTCACTCACTGAGTCTGGTCTCTGCTTAGTGGTTCTCTTCTGAGATCCAAAGCCAAGATAAGGTTATTCAAATGTCTCAGGCAACGGCAGGCAGGTGCAGCCCCCGGAAAATCTTTTGTATCATAGGTCGGGCTAGGAGGTGGCAGCCGGGATGCCGGTAACTCAACCGGCCTCGCGGCGGCTGGCAAAAAAAGCAGCTCCGGCTGGAGGGATCATGCGACCCGGCGGACTGAGAGCTCAGAAGGCGACACAGGAATTACGAAGCTCAAGAACCGGCCCCCTCGCTTGCTTCCTCCTCCATCGCCCAGATCGAGGGCGGCCGCTCCTGGACATTTTAACAATGCTAATTCTTCCAATATCTGAGCACAGATCCTTACATTTATTTGTGACTTCTTCAATTTCTGTCAACAGTGTCTTATAGTTTTCAGTATACAGACCGTTCACCTCTTTGGTTAAATTTATTCCTAGGTATTCTTTTTGTTTTGATTGTAAATGGGATTGTTTTCTTAATTGCTAGCTCATTGTTAGCATATAGAAATGCAACAGAATTTTGTATGTTGATTTTGTACCTTGAAACTTTACTGCATTAATTTATTATCTCTAATAGTTTTTTGGTGGAGTCTTTAGGGTTGTCTATATATAAACATGTCATCTGCAGATAGTGACAGTTTTACTCCTTCCTTTCTAATTTGGATACCTTTTATTTCTTTTTCTTGCCTAATTGCTCTGGTTAGGACTTCTAATACTGTGTTTAATAAGAGTGGCAAGTGGGCCTCCTTGTCTCGTTCCTGACTTTAGAGGAATAGCTTTCAGTTTTTCATCATTGAGTATGATGTTAGCTGTGGGTCTATCACATATGACCTTTGTACATTCCTTCTATACCCACTTTATTGAGAATTTTTTTAAAAAATCATAAATGGGTGTTGAATCTTGTCAGATGCTTTTTCTGCATCGATTGAGATGATTGTATAGTTCTTAGCCTTCATTTCGTTAATGTGATGTATCATGTTGATTGGCTTGTGGATGTCGAACCATCCTTTCATCCCTGGCATAAATCCTGCTGATCTTGGCGTATGATCACTTTAAAGTATTGGTCTATCTGATTTGTTGAGGATTTTTGCGTCTATATTCATCAGAGATACTGATCTTTAATTTTCTTTTTTTGCATTGTCCTTGTCTGATTTTGGTGTCAGGGTGATGTTGGCCTTGTAAAATGAGTTAGGAAACGTTCCCTCCTCTTTAATTTCTTGGAAGAGTTTGAGAAGGGCAAGTATTAAATCTTCTTTGATTTAATGTTTGGTAGAATTCACCTGTGAAGCCATCTGGTCGTGGACATTTTTGTTTTGGGGAGCTTTTTGATTACTGTTTCAATCTCTGTACTAGTGATTAGTCTGTTTAGAGTTTCTCTGTCTTCATAATTCAGTCATGGGAGGCTGTACGATTCTAAGAATTTGTCCATATCTTCTGGGTTGTACAATTTGTTGGCGTATGGTGGTTCATAAGATTTTCTTATAATCCTTTGTATTTCTGTAGTATCTGTTGTTAGTTCTCCTCTTTCATTTTTGATTTTATTTAGTAGAGCCTTCTCACTTAGTGAGCCTAGCTAAAACTTTGTTAATTTTATCTTTTCAAAGAACCCAGTTCTTAGTTTTTTTTATTCGTTTTCCCTGTTGTCTTTATAGTCTCTATTTCACTTATTTACATTCTGATATTTATTATTTCCTTCCTTCTACTAACTTTGGGCTTCACTTCTTCTTTTTCTGGTTCCTTTAGGTGTAAGGTTAGATTGTTTATTTGAGATTTTTCTTGTTTCTTGAAATAGGCTTGTATTGCTATAAATTTCCCTCTTAGTATCACTTTTGCTAATTAGAACATTTTAAACTATATATATATATATATATATATATATATACACACTATATATAAAAGAACATTTTAAACTATATATGAATATGAAATGATTTGAATTAACACTGATTATGTTGCAATGAGTGTTTATTATGCTAGTATGGCATTTTGTCTACTTATATTTTGAAATATTTGATATTTTTGTTATGAACACATAATACAATCTTTTAAATGAAAAACATTGCCGAATGACTGGGTCAGCTTTGTGGATTAAGTTCTTTTCTTTCTTCTGGCAAATAGCATAAAATCCATTGAAGGCAATCTCAGGTAGGTTATATTCTTAATTTATGTCATGCTAATATATATTCAGCTGCCACTTAACGATTTTTGATCTTTCGAAGAGCCATTTAAGCTCTTTGTTTGCATGTCCCAAGTGTGAGGTGAACTTGACATTGCATTTTGACCAGGATCGAGGAGCAGGGCAGGACTAGGTGAGTAATACTTATAACGGTTCAAATTTCTGGGAACCCATTCCATGCTGCCGCTATTGGAAAACCTGGTCTTTGAATAAAAGGCAGCAGCCAGAACTGACAGGTTTACTGTGGTAGAGTAGAGCAAAGAAAAATAAAAAAATAAACAAATAACTTCTATATTGACACCAACTACAGTTGCACCAGTTGTATTTCTCTTTTTTTTTAATGTTTTATTTATTTATTTCCTTTATTTTTTTGGCTGCATTAGGTCTTAGTTGTGGCACGCGGGATCTTTATTGAGGCACGCGGGATTTTTCACTGTGGCGCACAGGCTCCTCGTTGTGGTGTGCAGTCTTCTCTCTAGTCGTGGCATGCAGGTTTTCTCTCTCTGGTTGTGGTGTGCGGGCTCCAGGGCATGTGGGCTCTGTGGTTTGAGGCACGCAGGCTCTCTTGTTGAGGTGTGCGAGTTCAGTTAGTTGCGGTGCGCGGGCTTAGTTGCCCCGTGGCGTATGGGATCTTAGTTCCCTGACCAGGGATCAAACCCACATCCTCTGCATTGGAAGGTGGATTCTTTACCTTTGGACCACCAGGGAAGGCCCTGCACCAGTTGTATTTCAAGTACAAAACTTAAACTTCATCCCAGGTTCTGCCTTCAAAGAATAACAAACAAAGGTTGACTGAAAATACTTGTCAGGGAAAATGCTTGAAATCTATTCAGCTGTTTTGGGGGTTATGAAAGAAAAACCTCCTTTTTGTTGGCTGTCAGGACTCACAGACAGGAAGGTTGCAATGTGATTCCCTTTTTGACCATGCTATCTAATTTACAGTGAATTATGCACAGTTAAAACCTTTCCCCTTTCACTCCACCCTCTGCTCTTACTTCTCTTCCCAATGAAAATACCTCTTTTGTTGCTTTACTGCTTTTGTAATCCAGATGACTAATAAGATTCAATGGGAAAGTATCCAGGAAAAACAACTCTGTCTCATCTTCTTACTTAGTTTGGTGTAAACAATTTGTTAATTGAAGGGAAATAACTCTACAAATTTATAATTTCATCCTGATTGTTGTAATTTTGAGTTAAATGTCTACACTATTTAAAATTACATTTCTTTAACTTAAGTCATTTTTCAGCATCTGTCCAAACACTGAAATGTATGCATTAAAAGAAGAAAAAAGGGCTTCCCTGGTGGCACAGTGGTTGAGAGTCCGCCTGCCGATGCAGGGGACGCGGGTTCATGCCCCGGTCCGGGAAGATCCCACATGCCACGGAGTGGCTGGGCCCGTGAGCCATGGCCGCTGAGCCTGCGCGTCCGGAGCCTGTGCTCTGCAACGGGAGAGGCCACAACAGTGAGAGGCCCATGTACCGCAAAAAAAAAAAAAAAAAAAAAAAGAAGAGAAAAAAAAGGCTGCAGTATTGCAACTGGTGCATCGTAAGCCCTCAAAAGGTGTTTGGGTAAATATTAAAAGCATAGAAAACTCTATATGTTTGACATATGTTTGCATTATAGTTCAGTTTAATTCAAGAAGTATTTCTGCCCTTGGAATTAAGAGTGTGACTCTGGAGGCAGACCCCTGGATTTTAACCCCAGCTTTGCCACTGACTCGCTGTGTGACCAGCTCTTCAGCCTTCCTCTGCTTCCGTTTCCCCTGCTTCTGTTTTCTCATCTGTAAAATGGAGGGAATAGCAATTCTCATCTGAAAGAATTGTTGTGAAGAATAAATGAGTTAATATGTGTAAAACAATACAGTGCTTAGTCCATGGTTAATACTTAATAAATGTCAGCCATTATCATTATGATGACTACTTTCCTGTAAATCACTATTACCTGACTCTTAATTAGTAAACTTGCGGGAAAAAAAGCCCAATCCAAGATTTTCTTAAAATAAATACTGGTGTTATTTTATATGAAAACCAATCATTAAAGATTATTTAGTCATTATTCTTCTACTGAACCTCTTCTAGTCTTTATAAACATCCCTGAAACATATTCACTAATAATCCAAAAATTTATCTTATCCTCAGATATATACAACTGAAAATCCAAATTCTTCAATTAACTTTCAGAAGAAACTTTATACTTTTTTATTTTTGTCTTAAAAAAAGAAATAATACAGTATGCATATTTAAGCTAAACATTTTGCCTCTTGAAGTGTTTTTCTTTAACTTAACACTCTTTAAATTTTCTTTAAATTAAACTTAACACTTTTTAATTTTAAATAAAACTCAAAATTTTTAATTTACTGTATGGATGGACGTTTTGAAAACCTATTCCCTCAATTTCTAGTTTGTTATTGAACTTTCAAGTCATACCACATTGCATATAAGTTAGTTAGCCTGAGCATATAGTCTAAGACTTTCTTTTTCCAAATTCACAGTTTTTCTCATCCATCCACTTGGCTTTCCATCGGTCCATTCATCCATCCATCCATTCTCCATCCATCCAGTAAGAAAAATTTTCTGTGTTCGGCACTTTTGTGTGTCTGTGGATAAATGTAATTAGTTTAGAACATGAGAATAAAATGAACACCCATGCAGTAACAAACCACTGTAAGAAATACTAACTCGATTTTTAAAGTTAAAAGGTTGTAATGTTCACTTTTTACAGTTTTTGATTGTCTGTTTTACTTACACCTAAGATAAGGAAATAAAACATTTTTCTTAATTATAAACCAATGTATTTAATTAATTTATTTATAGTTATATACTTTTATAGTCTTTTCTTTTTTAAAACAAATTATTTTTATACAATTTTTAATTAATTTTTCTTGGAGTATAGTTGCTTTACAATGTTATGTTACTTTCTACTGTACAGCAAAGTGAATCAGCTATACGTATACATATATTCCATCTTTTTTTGATATCCTTCCCATTTAGGTCACCAGAGAGCACTGAGTAAAGTCCCCTGAGCTATACAGTAGGTTCTCACTAGTTATCTATTTTATACATAGTATCAATAGTGTGTATATGTCAATCCCAATCTCCCAGTTCCTCCCATCCCCCTTCCCCCTTGGTGTCCATACATTTGTTCTCTGTGTCTGTCTCTATTTCTGCTTTGCAAGTGAGATCGCCTATACCATTTTTCTAGATTCCACATATATACGTTAATCTATGATATTTGGTTTTTTCTTTCTGACTTACTTCATGTTGTATGAGTCTATAGGTCCATCCATGTCTGTACAAATGACCCAGTTCTGTTCCTTTTTATGGCTAATATTCCATTGTATATATATATATATACCACATCTTCTTTATCCATTCCTCTGTCGATGGACATTTAGGTTGCTTCCATGTCCTGGCTATTGTAAATAGTGCTGCAGTGAACACTGGGGTGCATGTGTCTTTTTGAATTATGGTTTTCTCAGGGTATATGCCCAGTAGTGGGATTGCTGAGTCGTATGGTAGTTCTATTTTTAGTTTTTTAAGGAACCTCCATACTGTTCTCCATAGTGGCTGTATCAATATACATTCCCACCAACAGTGCAAGAGTGTTCCCTTTTCTCCACACCCTCTCCAGGATTTATTGTTTGTAGATTTTTTGATGATGGCCATTCTGATGGGTGTGAGGTGATACCTCATTGTAGTTTTGATTTGAATTTCCCTAATAATTAGTGACATTGATCAGCTTTTCATGTGTTTGTTGGCCATCTGTATGTCTTCTTTGGAGAAATGTCTGTTTAGGTCTTCCACCTATTTTTTGATTGGGTTGTTTTTTTTTTTGATATTGTGCTGCATGAACTGTTTGTATATCTTAGACATTAATCCTCTGTCAGTTGCTTCATTTGCAAATATTTTCTCCCATTCTGAGGGTTGTCTTATTGTCTTGTTTATGGTTCTTTGCTGTGCAAAAGCTTTTAAGTTTCATTAGGTCCCATTTGTTTATTTTTGTTTTTATTCTCATTACTCTAGGAGGTGGGTCAAAAAGGACCTTGCTGCAATTTATGTCAAAGAGTGTTCTGCCTATGTTTTCCTGTAAGAGTTTTATAGTGTCTGGCCTTACATTCAGGACTTTAGTTCATTTTGAGTTTATTTTTGTGTATGGTGTTAGGGAGTGTTCTAATTTCATTCTTTTATATGTAGCTGTCCTGTTTTCCCAGCACCACTTATTGAAGAGGCTGTCTTTTCTCTATTGTGTATTCTTGCCTCCTTTTTCATAGATTGGGTGATCATAGGTGCGTGGGTTTATCTCTGGGATTTCTATCCTGTTCCGTTGATCTCTATTTCTGTTTTTATGCCAGTACCATACTGTCTTGATTACTGTAGCTTTGTAGTATATTCTGAAGTCAGGGAGCCTGATTCCTTCAGTTCCGTTTTTCTTAAGATTGCTTTGTGGTGGTGGGAAGTCTTTGTTGTTTCAGGGTTAGTGGAAGCCTAAGCATATTAGAAATTGATAGAAGGGGATAAAGAGAGTTTGAAGACAGGAGATGTAGAAGGGAGATACTTGAGTGAGCAAAGCAAAGAAGTAATGAAGAACCAAGAGGGGTACCTAGCTGAGTTAAGAACAGAAGGTAGAGAGAAATGTTGAATAGGAAAAGTGAAGGATGCTCTCAGGAGGAAGAAAAAAAGGTCAAGTCACATGTCAGGGAGATAATTATGTGTCTGGATGTTAAGAGTAATGTAGCAGTCTTGGTTCAGCTGCTTTGGGATCAAGATAGGGAGTCATCTTGGGGGAAATACAAAGTATTGGCATGACTGTGCATTTTTCTCTAAACAATTAGAAATACCAGTGAAAGGAATTGGATGGTGGGTTTGCCTAGTGTTGGGGATATGCAAGGGATTCTGTGGTGGTAGTTAAGCCATCATTGCAGTAATTGGCAAAGGTTTCCAGACTCAGTAGTGAGACAAAATTAATTCTAATGGCAGAGAAACCAGGTGAACAGGAGCCAAAGTGTACAGTTGAGGGCAAAGACCAGGCTCAACAGGAATGAAAGAACAAGGCATAAGGATAGGAAAAGGTGGATCAGTCTGCTAGGGCTGCTATAACAGATTACTGTAGACTGTGTGGCTTAAACCGCAGACATTTATTTCTCACTGTTCTGGAGGCTGAGAAGTCCAAGATCCAGGTGCTGGCTTGTTCAGTTCCTGGTGAGAGCTCTTTTCCTGGCTTGCAGATGGCCCTCTTCTTGCTGCATCCTCACAGCAAGAGAGACTTGGCATCTCTTAAGGACACTAATCCCGTCAGGAGGGCCCCACTCCCATAACCTAATTACTTCCCAAAGGCTCCAGCTCCAAATACCATCACACTGGGGGTTTAAACTTCAGTGTAGAATTTTGCGGGGTTACAGTTCAGTCTGTAACAGAAGGTGTGGTCAGACAGGAATTTTGTCATGGGGGAGCGAGAACAACTTTTCAATCCATGATTTATGACCTCCAACCCATATAGAGGAGTATTTGGGTGCAAATTAATTATTTATTCTAATTTAACCAGTAAGCTTGAAGGAATAATAAGCAGTGGGTTTACTGTAATTTTATGTCTATAGTTTTATTAGCTGTATAACCCGGATGACAACGTAGTTTGTGATGTGTAGTATTTTGAGATATAAATCATCATGTAAAGGTACTATCATTTTTTTATAGAGAACCATTTAACATATAAGCCGAGTTGAGAATAGTAAATAAAAATTTGTTTTGGACATTCAAAATATAAGTGTTTATTACATTG
The DNA here is from genome assembly GCF_963455315.2 of Globicephala melas. NCBI lineage: Eukaryota > Metazoa > Chordata > Mammalia > Artiodactyla > Delphinidae > Globicephala > Globicephala melas. The sequence continues at coordinate 85,203,538 of NC_083327.1, read as the reverse complement.
ACAGAATTAATTTTTACTTAGCAAGTATGATCTTTCCCAAATATTTAAAATTTGTTTTAAAGTGATTTTAAAATAAATTACAGTTTTTTAAAAAATTAATTTTTAGGTAGTTTTTATAAGTCAGTTTATCTCTGCAGGAGACTCTCAGTCCTGGTTTGAGTGACGTGACTGAGCTGCACCCGGGTGGTTGAGTGTATCTCTCTGCCTCTCAGATCTTGTGTTTAAGAGTTGCGAACATTGGCGAACACTTGAAAACAGTTTAAATCTCAGTCCCAACCCCCAAATGACTGTTTTAATGGAACTAGTATAAGAGTTACATGTACATTTTCTAACAAATTGCTTTTTCTTTAACTCTTCTAAGTGGAATATAACAGAATCATTCTTCTGGAACTGTAACTTTGACATACATTTGGGTAAGTAGGAGGAGAGGTGGTCGTCATATAGCTAGAGAGCCTTTTTAAAAGAACTCTCTTTCTCTTAAGGTTGAGTTTGAGGGCAGAAACTTTCATTATAACTAACGTATCACGTTGGACTGTTTTTTTGGTTGTTGTTAATAAGTGGCTAAAACCTGCTTAGCTCACAACTGTAACCTATACCCTCACAGTTATACACCTTCCTTCCCCCCAGGTTCGCACAGTAACGGTGGAAGTGCCAGACACTGTAAACTGATAAGATAAGCAGCACATGGTCCACTGCCATGAGCCAGGGGTCCCTGCTGGGCTGGCTGACGCACACAGCCCTCCCCTGATGTCAGACAGCTGATAAGTAGCGCCTTGGCTCCTTTCCCGCATTTTGTGCCAGAGGGAGAAAAGGCTCTTTGTCTGAAAAATCAGCTCTATTGAAGTTTTTTTTTTTTTTTTTTTTTAACATGTTATTGCTTTGCTTGACTGTAGGCCAGATTCCTGTCTGTTTAAACCATTTAATATGATTTCTGAGTTGTTTGGCAGAAATGTTGGTCAGCAAAAATATGTTTAACTCATTATGCATGATTTCTGTGATATATTTGTTACCACTTACAAGGCGTCGCATTTGTTTTTGTATTTTTTTGTGGAAAAATGAGTGTGGCAAATTAGATGATACCTGGGTATCACTCCAGGTATCTTAATAAATCTATGAGGAGGGGGAAAAAAAACAAGTATTGACTAGGATCAATTCAGCAGCCCTTAACATCTGACAGGCCATTCGTCTCAACACACTTATTGGTGTTTATACTGAAATAGGAGAAATCTTAGTTTCATGGGATTGAACCGTTAAAACTGGTGATAATCTACTGGTGTGTACACCAAACATATTCTCTCTCCTGATTAAAAACATCCAGATATCAGACCACACTCTCGAGCCAAATTATCATCACAGTGATAAGGTCTGAGCTTTATATTATCCGGTAAAATGTCTGCTTGACTATATTAATGGCTTATTATGAAATCCTTGAGAATAAAGAGAGCTTCAAATCTATAATTTTATGACTGCCTTGTTAAAAAGGGGAGCCCAAGGTGCTTACAGCAAATTGAACGGATGGTCTGCAAACCTAAACATCCTGGCACATTTTATATCAAAATTATTAATTATTAATTCAGAGATCAGCTCAGGTTAGTGAAATTCAGATTTTTCATTATCATCTAGATTTTCTATTTCAGAATACACGCTTTTGAATAAAGTTAGCATGAGAACTCTAGATTACATTGGTAAGCATGTACATCCAATTGGAATAATGGAGAAGGGTAAAATATGTTGAAAATGAAGAAGCTGTGAAGAATGACTGTTTAATGTCTATGTTTTTGTCACTCAGGAAGGTGAAAAAAAGTGCTTTGGGAATGTATAAATGCCACTGAATTCCTAAAGTTTTATTTTGAAGCTGTGATATTCTACTGCGGCCACTTTTCTGATGACATAGTGTTGTGTCTTCTGCTAATTAATACATAAACTAATGTTTTATATGTATGTGCTAGCAGTAGCTAACAATTTCTGAGCACAATTTTAAAACATTTTCATCTCATATCCTCCCTTAATCCTTAAAACAATCCTATGAGGTATAGATACTATTTTTGTCTCCATTTTACAGATGAGGAAATTGAGGCACAAAAAGGCTAAATAACTTGTCAGTAACTCAATAAGTGGGAGAGCTCAGAGAAGGACACTGATAGTCTTTCTTTAACACACAGATTAAATGGTGTCACAGTGACCAGAAAAATAATGCACCTTTTCTTTGGCTGCCAACTTAACTATCATTATAAGTGATTAAGTATTGAGGAAGGGAACTGGAGCTTTAGAGATAATAGGTGACATTTATGAAACTTTCAAGAAAACAGATATGTTTGCATTGGGTTGACCAAAAAATTCATTCAGGTTTTTCCACAAGATGTTACAGAAAAACCCGAACGAACTTTGGGCCAACCCAATATTTAAATTTTTCTCTAATATAAATGAACACAGTTCTCTTACTTCTGTGCAGCAAGTTTAAATTAGTGTGCAGAACTTAGATGTTTATATTCCTAATTGTGGCATTTCTTAGTCACCAGGGAGAAACTGGGTCATTAATTATTATTATTACTTTTTAATTTCTTAAATTATTTTTTAATCATTCTTTAAATTGAAGTATAGTTAATTTACAATGTTGTGTTAGTTTCAGGTGTACAGCAAAGTGATTCAATTTTACATATACATGTATCCACTCTTTTTTAGATTCGTTTCCCATAAAAGATTGTGACTTACTTCACTTAGTGTGATAATGTTTAGGTCCATCCATGTTGCTGCAAATGGCATTCTTTCTGTCTTTTTTTATGGCTAATATTCCATCGTGTGTGTGTGTGTGTCTGTGTGTGTGTGCGCGCGTACATGCACACATATATACCACATCTTCTTTATCTGTTCATCTGTTGATGGACACTTAGGTTGTTGTAAATAGTGCTTCTATGAACATTGGGGTGCATGTATCTTTTCTAATTAAAGTTTTCTCAGGGTATATGCCCAGGACTGGGATTGCAGGATCATATGGTAGCTCTGTTTTTAGTTTTGAAGGAACCTCCATACTGTTCTCCATAGTGGCTGTCTCAATTTACATTCCCACCAACAGTGCAGGAGGGTTCCTTTTTCTCCACATCCTCTCCAGCATTTATTTATTTATTATTGTTTTTTTTTGCGGTACGCGGGCCTCTCACTGTTGTGGCCTCTCCTGTTGCAGAGCACAGGCTCTGGACGTGCAGGCTCAGCGGCCATGGCTCACGGGCCTAGCCACTCCGCGGCATGTGGGATCTTCCCGGAAAGGGGCACGAACCCATGTCCCCTGCATCGGCAGGCGAACTCTCAACCACTGCGCCACCAGGGAAGCCCTCCAGCATTTATTATTTGTAGACTTTTTAATGATAGCCATTCTTACTGGTGTGAGGTGATAGCTCATTGTAGTTTTGATTTGCATTTCTCTAATTATTAGCAGTATTAAGCATCTTTCCATGTGCCTGTTGGCCATCTGCATGTCTTCTTTGGAGAAATGTCTGTTTAGATCTTCTGCCCATTTTTTGATTGGGTTGCTTGTTTATATATATATATATATATATAATATATATATATAATATGTATATAAATATATATTTATATATATGTGTGTATATATACATATATATGTATATATATATATATTAAGCTGTATGAGCAGTTTGTATATTTTGGAAATTAATCCCTTGTCAGTAGCATCATTTGCAAATAGTTTCTCCCAGTCTGTAGGTTGTCTTTTCATTTTGTTTATGGTTTCCTTTGCTGTGCAAAAGCTTTTACGCTTCATTAGGTCCCATTTGTTTATTTTTGTTTTTATTTCCTTTACACTAGGAGACAAATCCAAAAAAATGTTGCTGCGATTTATGTCAAAGGGTGTTCCGCCTATGTTTTCCTCTAGGAGTTTTACAGTGTCCAGTCTTACATTTAGGTTTTTAACCCTTTTTGAGTTAATTTTTATATATCGTGTTAGAGAATGTTCTAATTTTCTTTATTTTACATGGAGCTGTCCAGTTTTCCCAGCACCACTTATTGAAGAGATTGTTTTTCTCCATTGTGTATTCTTGCCTCCTTTGTTGTGGATTAATTGACCATAGGTGTGTGGGTTTATCTCTGGGCTGTCTATCCCATTACATTGATCTATAAGTCTGTATTCGTGCCAGTACCATACTGTTTTGATTACTGTAGCTTTTTAGTGTAGTCTGAAGTCAGGGAGCATGATTCCTTCAACTTTGTTTTGGCCTTACTTTCCCTCAGAGATAACATTATCCACAGCAGTGATATTGACTCTTAAACATAGGAAGTTTTTAATATCTCAGTGCCAATTATAAATAGTGTGTGATTTCTTGTTCCATTCTATTGGCAGGACTTGATTCCTTAGATTTCCCAACATAATTTCATGGCATGTGCTGTTTCAGTATATTCATATTTATCAGCAAAAAGCTAGTAGAATAAACAAAGAAGGTAACCTGCTTGCTAGGTGGGCAAGGCAGAGGGCTTAGTTCCCACAGACTCAGGTTGTTAGCTTGATGGCTAACAAACAGCCTGGGTCATGACATGCACAGCTTTTCCTGCCCTGGTGGATTCAGTGTCATATGGGTATGTTTTAGATGGGATCAAAATAATGAAATTACTAGAAGTAAAGGGAACATCGCATTATGATAGTGATTTCATTCATTTATTCCTTCAATTCTAAGACATTTATCAAATGGCTACGATGTGAAAATGAGTTGAATCTCTTTATTTGTGGATTCTGCATTTGCAAATTTGCCTACTCACTAAAATTTATTTGTAGCTCCAAAATCAGTACTCACAGTGCTTTCATGTTACTCATGGGCATGTGTACACATAGAGCAGTGGAAAATATGAGTCATCCTACACACACGTTCCCAGCTGAGGTCAAACAGTGCCATACTCTACCTTACTGTTTCAGCTCTCACCCTGTAAACAAAAGTCCTTTCCGTGGTATATTTAGTGCCACGTCTTCCCCATTTTTGTGCTTTTTATTGGTGACTTCACTGTTAAAAATGGCTTCCGACTAGAGCACTGAAGTGCTGTTTAGGCTTCTTAGGCACAAGCCGGCTGTGATGGGCCTTATTATGGAGAAAATACAGGTGTCAGATAAGCTTCATTCAGGAATGAGTTACAGTGCTGTTGGCTGTAAGTTCAATGTTAAGTAATCAACAGTATATGCTAAATGAGGTATACTTATTATATATTTAAGGTATCTTTAAATAGAAACACACATAAAACAAGGCTATATATTGATCGGTTGGTGAAAATGTTGTGACAGAAGTTTATAGGAACCAAACCCTCTCTTTCTCCAAGGGCAGTGTCTCAGTATTCACTAATTTAGTGTTTGCTTTGGATTTATAGAATATAACTACTGCTACTAACAAGAGTCAACAGTAGTTACAGGCTCTGGGAATAAGAAGATAAATAAGTTATGGTTTCTATCTTCAAAGATCATGCTAATGGTGGAGAGGGTCTTAAGTTAAAGTTTAGAAAATTGATGTACCGAAGATCCCATATAGCATTGGTCTTTTCAGCAAAGACTTTGAAGACTTTTGGGGGATGGGATGCTAGTTTATTAACTTTATTAAAGGGAATTGAGTTATTCCTGTTTTAAAATGAAGTAGTACTTGAGTATATTGGTTTTGACTTGGAAAACATTTATCTTAAAATATAATTTTTTGATATTAAATAATGAATAATAAATAATGAATTAATAAAGTAAAATAATGAATTGCTGTAATTTCAAATATGTATTGTTTGCAAGTGTATAGTAAATCACATTATTATATGCATTGTGTTAGTTCTTAGTCAGAACTCTCCCATTTATCTTGATTGTTCTAGTGAATGCAACTAAATTTAAGCATTAGGAAGACTGTAGTTATGCATTTGCCTGGCTCAGATATCAGATCAGATTAATAGTCTTTTTTTGCATGTTTATTATTGGACACAATATTTATGCATTTATTAGAAAGATTCATTCTGCCTTTAAAAACAGTTTTAGAAATAAGATTGTCAGAAAGGAGAATGTATTGGTTTGCGAGGGCTGCCATAAGGACATCAGTCACATTGGATTCTCCATCTGTCCTTCTACATTTTATTACTTCCCATTGTTTTTCAGCATGTAAAATGCAGGTCTGAGTTAGTGACTGTCCATTTTATTTCTTGAGCCAAACTGCCTCTGAGAATACTCTCCCGGTGGTACTCCTCTCTGCTCTATTTAACATTAATTCTGTAAGGAAATGTGGGCCAAAAAATATGAAACCAATACAATTACACTCCAATAAAGATTACACTCCAATAAAGATGTTAAGAAAAACAAATAGATAACAAGCAAGGAACTGCCGTATAGCACAGGGAACTCTACTCAGTACTCTGTAATGACCTATATGGGAAAAGAATCTAAGAAAGAGTGGATATATGTGTATGTATAACTGATTCTCTTTGCTGTACAGCAGAAACTAACACAACATTGTAAATCAACTGTACTCCAATAAAAATGAATTAAAAAAAAAAGACCAATAGTATCTCCAGGGACGAGTCAGCATCAGCAATAAAGATTGCCCACACATGAGTGCAGTTTAGTTCAGCCCTTAGAAGAAGACTACTTGCACTTGTGTTTCAAGTTTGTGCTTCCAGCTTGGCAAGTCCAAGTGTACTCTTTCTTTCATGGGGCACCACTATAGTAGGAAACAAGGTTTTGGTAAGAGACTGCAAATTTGCCTCCCTTTATGCAGATGTGTTCTTTTCCATAAAACAGTTATTAAGCATAAACCATATGCAGAGCGAGCCAACCTTTAACAGAGATTTGCAGATTTGATTTGGTATTTAAGGTAAACGTAGACGTTGAATTCTTTTGTAAAGCAAAGGAACCTTTTGTGAAGCACATAATAACTCATCCTTTTAGGAAATTTAGATGTTTTACACCCTGGATTTACTTAAGGTTGTGCATGATAGGTGTGTGTAGGTTTTCTAAAGATCCTTCACTCTGTAAGGTAAACCCAGATATTGTTTGACTGAAGGCATAAATCTGAAAAAGAAGGTGGGGCAAGGTAGCCTAGGTGATGTTACACAGTGCTGACGGTTTACTTTTTTTAAGAAAATGCAATGATCATAAAACTGCATAAGGCAGGTGTTATTACTTCTATCAGACAGAAGATAAAACTGAGGCCCAGGGAGATTAAATAATTTATCCAAAGTCACACAGTTAACCAATGTTAGAGCCACTTTTGGGGTCCATGTCTGCCTGACACCAAATCCTTACTTTTTCCCTAATCAATCATCGGTGTTTTATTTTTACTGCTCCTGGGAACAAAAGCCAGGACATGTCAGCTGGAACATAGAGCCAAGCTACTGTACAGAGCAGTGGCTCTGGGGGGCTGCAGGAGAGCATGGTGGGTTGAATGGTCCCTCCCCCCGACCCCCACAGAACCTGTGAACGTTACCTTATTTGGAAAAAGAGTCTTGCAGATGTAACTAAACTAAGGATCTCGAGATGTGTTCATCCTGGATTACTTGGATGGGCACTGAATCCAATGACAAGTGTCTTTACAGGAGAGACGGGGAGGGAGATCACACAGCCAAAGAGGAAGCGGGAGCCTGCCCAGGAGGCCTCAGGGCACAGTCACCTTCCCTTGTCCCTCGGCCAGAGTGAGGTCCGCCCGCCCCGCCCCGCCCCGCCCCGCCCCCAGAACTGTGAGAAAACGAATTTCTGTTGCTTTAAGTCGCCCGGTTTGGTTTGTGGTGACTTGTTATAGTAGCCACAGAAAACTAATGCAAAGAGTAATCTCTGATTCTGAAACACCCCTGAGATGGGTGTGAAAGCCTGGCTTGAGTCTCCACTCTGCTAATGGTCAGTCAGTCGTATATTCTTGGGCAGATTACTTAGCCTTGTTTCCGGTTTTGCATCATAAAAGGGGATGAGAATAAAAGCCCTAGCTCCCTCAAGCCTTTTGTTAGAATCACATGAGACAATGTACTAGGTGATCTATAAAGGTTTAAAGAAATTATGATGATGTACATCACTTTATAGAAATCAAAAGTGTTATTTGTCTTACATGTCAATCACTTAAAAATAGTAATGTCAAAATCAATTTTTAAGTAGGTTGGCAAAGTTGGAGCATGTCTTTTGAATACTAATACAGTCTAAGAACACTCTTGCAGGAGAAGAAAACACAATAAATTTACTTCTCTATGTGGAACCCAGGACAGAGGATGGCAACCGAATGGACTGTCAGTTAGTTTCTGCTGTGCATTTTAATAGCCTAAATTAAGGGAAAGAGATCTTGAATAAGCAGGAAAACAAAAAGTCCTCAGAGCAGTGCTGTCCAATAGAAATGTAATGCAAACCACATATGTAAGTTAAAATTTCCTAGTGGCCACTTAAAACACATGCACCCCAATGTTCATCGCAGCACCATTTACAATAGACAGGACATGGAAGCAACCTAAATGTCTATCAACAGAGGAATGGATAAAGATTTGGTACATACATACAGTGGAATATTACTCAGCCATAAAAAGGAATGAAATTGGGTCATTTGTAGAGACGTGGATGGACCTAGAGAGTGTCAGACAGAGAGAAATAAGTCAGACAGAGAAAAACAAATGTCGTATAATAACGCATATATATGTGGAATCTAGAAAAATGGTATAGGTGGTCTTAGTTGCAAAGCAGAAATAGAGACACAGATGTAGGGAACAAAACTGTATGGACACCAAGGGGAAAGGGGTGGGGTGGGAGGAAGTGGGAGACTGGGATTGACACATATACACTACTGATACTCTGTATAAAATGGACAACTGATGGGAACGCACTGTATAGCACAGGGAACTCACCCAGTGCACTGTGGTGACCTAAATGGGAGGGAAGTCCCAAAGGGAGGGGATAGCTCTGTGTGTACGTCTGATTCATTTTGTTGTGCAGTGGAGGCTAACACGACATTGTAAAGCAACCATACTCCAATAAAGATTAATTAAAACAAATTTCCTAGTGACCCCTTTAAAAAAGTAAACAGCTGAAATTAATTTTAATAACACATCTAATCTAACCCAGTAAGTCGTCCAGTTATTTAATATTTTTCAGTTACAGTCTCACTGTTGGCTTTGAAATCCATATATATTTTACACTTACAGCACATCTCCCTTTTGGAGAAGCAGCTTTTCAGGCGCTCAGTAGCCACACGTGGCTAATAGCTACTGTGTTGGACAAGCACAGCCCTATAGACTTTGTGACAGAAGAATGTGTTTCTAATTCTTACCCCAGAAAATGTCAAGTTTCTGGGGGTATAGGAGGCACTTGGTGAATGTTTGTTGAGTGATCTAATAAGCACCTGTGTATTCTTATAGAGCCTTTATTTTTTATCTTCAGAGGAAATTATACCTATTAATTACTTAGTTCTTTTACTAACCCTAACCGTTAATGAGCTCCTGTTATGTCGTAGGCATTCTACTTAGAGCAGAGGATCCAAAGGTAATAAGTTAGAGTGTCTTGACTTTCAGAGAGATTAGAATCTTGAGGTCAAAACAGATAAATCGATCATTAACAAGGTAAAGTGAAAGATGGAAGCTGATGTCGTAGAACTTTGGATTTGGATTTAGCAAGACTTGGATTTGGATCTTAGTTTTGGTACTTTTTAGCCTTGTGACCCCAGATTATTTATCTCTTGAACCCCCTCTATTCTTATTGAGAAAAGGCTGATAAATGCCAGGCACTTATTAGTAAGCCCTTAATAAATGATAATTTTTTAAAAAGTATTTTAAAAGTAACTTTCAAGCCAGCTAGTTTCCTGATCTGTTAAGGGTGTAGGGAGAGATTGGGGCAGGTTTCACTTAGGAGAGGCGCGGATGCTCGTGTGGAGATGGAAAGGCAGTGCTTGCAATGCGGTCAGCCACCTGAAGGCCTGAGGAGAACTAGTTAAAGACATGACAGTTTTTCTAAGTAGCTTTTAACCCCAGGCTGTATAGTTTTCATAGTTTTGTAAACCCGGGTTCGAATGTCATTTCTACCACTTGCTAGTTCGCAGTAATTTAACCTCTCTGAATTTTGGCTTCCTTGACTGAAAAATGAGGATAATCTTACCAAAGCCCTTACCGTGCCCCCTTCCTTAGGATACCCACCTTTCCGACTTCTTACAGACAGTAATTGAAAAACAGTTTAAAAATGGAATCACACAGTATTTACGCTTTTGTCTTTCGCTGCTTTTGTTCAGCGTTCTGTCTGTGCACTTCACCCACACTGTTGCACGCAGCTGTAACAAGTTCTTATTGTTATATGGTATTCCGTTGTGTGAATATACAGCTTTCTTTTCTATTCCGTTGACGAACGTTTTGGTCTTTCCAGGTTTGGGCTCTCAGAAAGAGTGCTTCCTTGAATATTCTAGTACTGTGTGTGGCTTTTTTTTTTTTTAATTTATTTTTCTTTTGCGGTACGCGGGCCTCTCACTGTTGTGGCCTCTCCCACTGCGGAGCACAGGCTCCGGACACGCAGGCTCAGCGGCCATGGCTCACGGGCCCAGCTGCTCTGCGGCACGTGGGATCTTCCCGGACCGGGGCACGAACCCGTGTCCCCTGAATCGGCAGGCGGACTCTCAACCACTGCGCCGCCAAGGAAGCCACCTGTGTGTGGCTTTGATGGTCAGAAGTATGCAGTGCTGTCAGGGGGGATTGCTGGGACATAGGAGTTGCATATGTTCAGTTTCACTAGATGCTGCCCAACACTTTTCCAGCGTGATCACGCCGATTTATCCTCCCGCCAGCAGCATATGGGAATGAGGGTGGAATTTTGACTTGCTCGTTTTGCCAGCGCTTACTCACTAAAGCTGGGATTGTTTTTTACCAGTGTGATTAGGATCCTGTCACTCCCATGCTTCAGTAAGCCCTTTAGTAGCTGTCTTTGCCTTCAGGACAAAACAGTTTATGGCTTACCAGGCCTGTTGTTATCTGACCCTGGCTTTGCTCTACACGTTTATCTCTAGAATCTTCTCTTGGCATTGTACTTCTCAGCCGGAGTTTGTTGCAATATCCCCCCCCCCCCCCCACCCGCCACCCTGCCACCCCACTCCCAAACACACACACTCATTTCCGGACTTTGACCCATGCTGTTCCCTTTGCCAGAAGGCCTTCCCTCTCCCCCTTGGCTAACCCTCGTTAGTCCTTCAGTGCCCAATTTAGATATCACCTCTGGTCCCCCTGTCAACGGACTTTTCATATGGATGTTTGTGACTCCCTCACTAAATTTGGAAATGACAAGCGAAAAAAAGCAAAAACAGAAACAAAACAGCAAAAAAAAAAAAAGGGAGACTGTACTATTGTTTGATTTCAAGACAGACCCACTGGGTTTTAATTCTGCCTTTGCCCTTTACTAATTAGACCTTGGACAAATATTTTATTCTGACTCTCAGTTTTCTGATGTGTGATATGGAGGAGAAAGAGGGGGAAGAGGAAGGGGAAAGAGGACAGAGTGGGGAAGGTGGGAGAGAGGGAGGACCGAGGGGAGGACGAGGTTTAGATGTTGGGAAGTTTGCAGTAGGGAAGAGCACTTAGAACCTGGCGCCTCGAAAGTGTTGCGTAAATGTTAACTATTATCATTTGCTAACACTGAAGTGCTTTTGCACTTTTACTCGCTGATACAGGCGGTTCCAGACCGTACAGTTTATTTTTTGAGATCATGATCTGCTCTGCTTCCTCTGGAGCTAGGGACCAGGTTCCAACACTGAGAATGTGGCTGCTGTCTTCAATACCACTGCCCAGCAAGGGAGTGGATGGGACAATGGCAAGTAGAAATGCACAAAGCCCTTCTGTTTTTAAGTTGCATTTTTCTGGATTTAATGTATTTTGGTTGCTGTAAACATCTGACTATTTTCCAAAATTCTGACAAAGTTGATTCTGACAGTTTTTGCTCTATGGAGGGTCAGGCCTTTTGAACTCCCTACTTTGCCATTTTTGTTAAGGTCACTCCATCTATAAAAAACTTACAGCTAATATTATACTTTATGATGAGAAAGTTGTTATTTTATAACTAAGATGAGGTACAAGGCAAGGATGTCCCGTTTTGCTGAAACCATGCACCTCATATTGGGACTTGAACCCACACAGCGGGGACTCGAACCTGGCTGAAACCCATGGTCTTCCAACTGAGATCACATACCTGGTTTGAGGACTTCATGAAGCTCAGGTTCTTGATGTCTAATTGCAGAAAGAATTCAGTGAGAGTCAAGGTGATACGTAAGAAGTGGATTTGTTTAGAGAGAAACACACTCCACAGACAGAGTGTGGGCCATCTCAGAAGGTGAGAGAGGCACCAAGGTATGGGGGTTGTCAGTTTATATAGGGCTGGGTAATTTCACAGGCTAATGAGGGGGAGGAGTATTCCCGCTATTTCTGGAAGGGGCGGGGATTTCCAGGAATTGGACCACCGCCCACTCTTTGATGCTTACTGTCGGCCTTGGAACTGTCATGGAGCCTGTGGCTGTGTCATTTAGCTTGCTGGTGTGTTACAGGGAGCGTATACTGGGGCTCAAGGTTTAGTGGAACGCAACTTGGACCCATTTGGTTCTAATCAGTTTATGTCATGTCCTCAGGCTGTGTCATTCTTTCAAAGGTTGTGCCCTGCCCCCTTCCCTCCTGTTTGATCACCACTCCTTTTCAACCTTGTACTGAAAGACCTAGTTAATGCAATAAGACAAGAAAAGGAAAACAAGGTATCCAGACTGGGAGGGAAAAAAATAAGTCTTTTTTCACAGATGTTGTGATTGTCAGTGTAGAAAATCTGAAAGAATCAACAACAAAAAAACTCCTGGAACTAATAAGCGATTATAGCAAGGCTTCAGGATATAAAGTTAATATGCAAAAGTTAGTTGCTTTCTTCCGTACCAGCCATGAACAAGTGGAAATTGAAATTAAAAACACAATACCATTTACATTAGCACCTCCAAAAATGGAATACTTAGATATCAACCTAAGAAGATGTACACAAAATGTATCTGAGGAAAACTGCAAAACTGAGTGAAATCAAAGGAGAACTAAATAAACAGGATATTCCATGTTCATACCTAACAAGACTCAATATTGGCAAGATGTCATTTCTTTCCAACTTTATCTATAGGTTCAGTGCAGTCCTAGTCAAAATTTCAGCAAGTTACTTTGTGGATATCGACAAACTGATTTTAAAGTTTACATGGTGTGGCAAAAGACTCGGAATAGCCAACACAAAATTGAAGGAGAAGAACAGAGTTGGAGGATTGTCATCAACTGACACCTTGACTTAACTATAAAAGTAGCGTAATCAAGAGCGTGAGGTACTGGTGAAAAAAATAGACAGATAGATCCGCGGAACAATACAGAGCCCAGAAATAGACTCACATAAATATAATCAACTCATATCTGACAAAGGAGCAAAGGCGATAAGTGGAGCAAAGATAGTCTGTTCAGCAGAGGGTGCTTGAACAATTGGACATCCACAAGCAGAAAAAGAAATCTATTCACAGACCATAAACCTTTCACCAAAAAGTAACTGAAACTGAACAGTAGACCTAAATGTGAAATGCAAAACTATAAAACTCCTAGAAGATAACATAGAAAAAGTCTAGATGACCTTGGATGTGGGCGATAATTTTCTAGCTACAGCCTCAAAGGCACAATCCATTAAAGAAAAATTGAGAAGGTGGGCGTCACTAAAACTAAACATTTTTGTTCTGTGAAAGACAATGTCAGGATAATGAGAAGGCAAGCTACAGACCGGTAGAAAATATTTGCAAAACACACATCTGATGCAGCACTATTATCCATAATATACAAAAAGCTTTTAAACCTCAACAGTAAGAAAACAAATAACCTGATGGCCAGCAACCTTAACAAGCACCTCACAAGAGGAGATATATATATATGGGTGGCAAATAAACATATGAAAAGATGTTCCAAATCATTTGTCGTCAGGAAAATACAAATGAAAACAACAGTGAGTTACCACTACACACCTATTAGAATAAGTAAAATCTAGGGCACTGACAATACCAACTGCTGGTGAAGATGTGGAGCGACGGGAGCTCTAGTTCACTGCTGCTGGGAATGCAAAGTGCTGCAGCTACTTTGGAAGACGGTTTGGTGACTTTTTACAAAATGAAACATCTTACCACACAGCCCAGCAGTTGTGTTCTTTTACCCAAATGAGTTGAAAACCTATGTCCACCCCAAAACTTACACATGTATGTTTATAGCAGGTTTATGTATAATTTTCAATCCTGGAAGCAACCAAGATGTCCTTTGGTAGGTGAATGGATACATAAACTGTGGTAAATCCACATAGTGGAGTATTATCCATTACCGGGAAGAAGTGAGCTACCAAGCCATGATGAGACATGGAGGAACGTTAAATGTATCTTACTAAGTAAAAGAAGCCCGTCTGGAAAGGTTAGATACTGTATGATTTTTAACTACATGACATTCTGGAAAAAGCAAAACTATGGAGACAGTAAAAAAAATCAGGGGTTGCCAGGGGTTGAGGTGGGGGAGGGATGAACAGGCTGAGCACGGTGGGGGGGATTGTTAGGGCAGTGGAAGTACTGTGTATGGTACAGTAATGGTGGACACATGTCATGTCACATTTGTCCAAACCCACGGAAAGTACACCGAGTGAAGCCTAATGTCAACTGTGGACTCTGGGTGATGCCAACGTGTCAGTGTAGGTTTATAGACTGTAACAAATGAACCACTCTGGTGGGGATGTTGGTAGTGGGGGAGATCACACGCACGTGGGGGGCAGGTGACATATAGGAAATCTTTGTACCTTCCTCTCAATTTTGCCGTGAAACCTAAAACTGTTCTAAGAAGTTGTCTTTAAAAATTGCGTTGAGTGTTTTGAGCTTATTCTCTTAGACTTGAATATATTGCAATAAGCGTCACTGTAATTATTTTCCCCTAAGCACTCATATTAGCCCAGGGATGTGAAAATGTACTATTTTTAAAGACACCCTTGACCCTGTTAAAAATATTTCCTCTGCAATTTTTTGGACTAAAAATTTGTAAGAACCTAGCAGCGTGTTATAGTGTCAGAGACAGGAAACGTCTTTTATCACCAATAACAGTTTGGAATTCAGCATGCCATTTGAAAGCCACTGAAAGATTTTAAAAGGGCCAGGGGGATTTTTTTTTTCTTTTTAATGAAAAAAAGCAGAGACTTAGAATTCTTTGGGAGAGATGGGATTGGGTTGGCCAAAACGTTCTTTCGGTTTTTTCCGTAAGACGGCTCTAGCAGCACTTAGTTGTCTTTAACTTCATTTGAAACAGTTTTGTTAGATTGTATGTGACAGCTGTCACATCAGCATGCATTTAAAAAAGACTTACCAAAATTGGTGAATTTTTGTGTAGCCATTTTAAAATTGAAGGTGGAAGAAAAAAAGCAACATTTTCGGCATATTATGCTTTATCATTCCAAGAACGGTAAAAATGCAACCAAAACGAGCTTTGTGCAGCATTTGGAGAAGGTGCTGTGACTGATCAAACGTGTCAAAAGTGGTTTGTGAAGTTTCGTGCTGGAGATTTCTCACTGGACGATGCTCCACAGTCGGGGAGACCAGTTGAAGTTGACAGTGATCAAATAGAGACATTAATTGAGAGCAATCAACTAACGTTGATTGTGGTATAACTACCACACGGGAGGTAGCCGACATACTCAAAATACCCAAATCAAGCGTTGGAAATCATTTGCACCAGCTTGGTTATGATGCTTTGATGTATGGGTTCCACCTAAATTAAGCGAAAAAAACCTTGACCGTATTTCCACATGCGATTCTCTACTTAAACGTAATGAAAACATTCCGTTCTTAAAACACCTTGTGACGGGCGATGAAAAGTGGATACTGTACAATAATGTGTAACAGAAGAGTTCATGGGGCAAGTGAAATGTAGCACCACCAACCACACCAAAGGCCGGTCTTCATCCTAAGAAGGTGATGTTGTGTATATGGTGGGATTGGAAGGGAGTCCTCTATAATGAGCTCCTTCCGGAAAACCAAACAAACAGTTCATTCCAACCAGTAGTACTGTTCCCAATTAGACCAACTGAAAGCAGCACTTGATGAAAAGCGTCCAGAATTAGTCAACAGAAAATGCATAATCTTCCATCAGGATAAAGCAAGACCCCATGTTTCTTTGATGACCAGGCAAAAACTGTTACAGCCTGGCTAGGAAGTTCTGATTCACCCGCCATTTTCACCAGACACTGCACCTTCAAATTTCCATTTATTTAGGTCTTTACAAACTTCTCTTAATGGAAAAAGTTTCAGTTCCCTGGAAGACTGTAAAAGGCACCTGGAACAGTTCTTTGCTAAAAAAGATAAAAAATTTCGGGAAGATGGAATTATGAAGTTGCCTGAAAAATGGCAGGAGGTAGTGGAACAAAGGGGTGAAGATGTTGTTCAAGAAAGTTCTTGGTGAACATGAAAAATGTGTCTTTTATTTTTACTTAAAAACCGAAGGCACTTTTTGGCCAACCCAGTATTACAGTAAGATGTGGGACATTCAGCTTTTACTGTTCTAGTGCACCTGTTTGGTCACGTAGCTTGGCCTTCCCCTTATTGGTGATCTCCCAAATTCCTTCCAGTTCTAAGACTTCAGTTTTATATTCCATGTTGATTCTTAGCAGTAATACTTTTATGTCTTATTGAGAAGTGGAATTATGCTAATAAAATATTCTCAGAATTTTTAAATATATTTTCCTTTTTAAAACTTGGAAATATCACATGGTTGGTTCTCCTGGGAACCAGCCCTCACCCTTGGGTGGAACCCAAAGGCCACCTTCCCTGAAGCCTTCTCAGGAACTGAGGACAAGAGACTGAATATTATTACATTGCTCTTATCACTCAGGAAATTCCAAGGGTTTTGGGAGCTATGAGCCAGGAACTGTGGATGAAGACCAAGTATATATTTTTTCTATAAATTGAAGTATAACACTCACTAAGTTTTTGGACTAGGCAAGGAGAAAAATCTGTCTATAGTAGGTCTGTCTAGCCCACATGGGTGTGGAACATGCCAGGGCAGGTGGCCACCGGTGATGTTTTCTACGATTACGTCTGAATGAGTTTGAGGAAAGATTTTTGAAATAAATTTATTTGAGAGATCTCTGTTTTTCAGGAAGATGTTCCTAGTCCAAACATTTTATTGTTGTTTGGTCAGGAGTGTGGAGGGATCTTGTCTGTCCTTGTTTGCCCTCTTGCGTCTATGTGCGCTTGGGGATGAGAAGCAGGCCCGCAGAGCCTTGGCGGCCTTGCCTCACTCAGCTGCCAGCTCTTCGTGTGGCCAGAGGCACAAACACCAGCCCTGTGCTGCTTCCTTCTCTCCACAGCCCTGCTCTGGAGAACAATCTTGGACGTCTCAGGAAACCTTTGCTCAAAAATCCACTATTTAACAGTCTTCACTGTAAATACTTGTTCTGAAGTATAGGGGTTTGAGTTGAGGATTTTTTGTTCTGGGATTTTGGGGGAGAAAAATTTCAGACCGAGGGTTTGGTGGCTAAGAGATTTTAAAATTTCTTCTGCAGAATCTCAAAGAATAGTCCCTTCCCTTTGAATGCTGTGTGTTTCTGGAGAGAAAGCTGGCCTATGTGGTTGAGGGGGAGGGAGAAGAGTGGGGGGAAGAGGACGGGAAGGTATAGATGTGTATGTTCCTTCATCTGTCTCATCATCACAACTACCGTTTCTTTGAGCCAAGTTTTATGTCTTTTCCATACGTCAATTTTAACTCTCATCAGAGCCATGAGATGGGTGTATAATTATTACTCATAGATCAGAAAACAGGTCAGAAAGCCTCCCTAACTTGCTAAGTCATTCTGCCTATTAGTGGCAGAAGCAAGAGTTTGAAATGATTTTTGTCTGATAAACATGCACATATATACCTTTTAAAGATATTTATGTATTTATGTATATATTTATATGTACACAGATATAAAATTAGTATACACTACTGGCATACTCATTTGAACTTTTTGGAATAAGAAAAGCACCTTCTGGCAAGCCCCCTTTTATTCTCCCCCATCCCCCGAAGTAAGGCATATTACCTTTCGTAAAAAACAGTATCACATTTTAACTGATGTATTTTGAATTATTGGCAACGGCTGCACCTTTAGTATTATATTTCCTGTGATAACAGACTTGCACTGATTTGTAAATAATAGCATTCATTTGCAAGGTGGTTTGCAAATGTAGACTATCTCCTCGATCTTGGGTTAGATTGAAGATAAACTGGCCCAACTGGGGAAGAGACCTTGGTCTGTTGTACAGTGGTACAGCTGAGAAATGAGAACTACATCATAATGGTATAATTTACTCAAAACATAGAGGACAGTGGTTTCATTATTTTATTATTATGTCTTTAATGTGGTCTGAATTGTGGTTTCTTACGAGGTTTCTACCCAAGTGTCAGAGGAAAGGTGAAAGCATACCTGCTTGGGCTCTGTGTCTGTAGTTTGGTTACTTCCTTACTTCCCCAACTCCCAACCCCAAATAGATGTTGGCACCCGGAATTCCTCATCTTTACCTTTTGTATCCCCACCCAGAACACCTTCTTCTGCCCCGCCGGAGACTCTTGTATCCTATTTTGAGAATCACAGACTTCTCCAGTTTCTAAATGTGAAACAAAACCAATTTGCCTGTTGAAGTTTGGGTTGAATTCTTTAGGCTTAAGCCTGCTTCTTATTATTAGTTCAAAGAAATGACGGATAATCAGCTTGTAAGGTGTTGTAGCTGAAATAGGGGAAAATCCATTCATTCAGCAAACATTTGAGCACCTCTCTTTTTACACACCACATACCGTTCCAGGTGTTGTATATAGAAGTGAGTCAAACCCACAAAATGTCTGTTCTCCTGAAGCGGAAGTTACAGTCGGGGTTGACGGAGAACAGATAATCCTGTAAATAATTCAGACAGTTTCCAGCAGCGTCAAGGGCTAGAAAGGATGTAAAAGCAGCTAGAGTATCGAGAATGACTGTGGAGTGTGGTGGGACCTGCCTCAGTGGGTAGGCAGGTCAGGCTGCTCTGAGAAGCACACTTGAGCGGAGACCTGAGAATTGGAAAGGAAGTTGTTAAATCTAGAGAAAGGGAGTGGAAGGAAAAGAGAGCAGAAAGCTCACAGGCCCTCAGGTGTGAACCGCCTGCCTGGACTTGGGTACCTGAAGAGCAGGGGGAGGGGTAGGTAAGCTGACCAATTTAACAGAGCTCGTATGAATACACTAGAATGAATAACTATGTAATAAGAAAATACGTTCTTATGCACTTTTTAGCCTCTTCAGATCTTAAAGGAAATGTTTGATGAATGTAGTGATCATAAATAAACTTTATAATTTCAAAACCGTCTGGACGATAAGAATTCGTACATGAATATATTATTGGTTCTTTGGTACAGAGATCCTGTTTAATTTCCTCCCAAGAGAGTTCTGCATACAGTTAAGTACTGAACCTTTCCTATAGAAAATATAGTTTTTTAGTTTCCTAGGCAACACACAAGGATCTACAGTATTATAGCGTACTGATTGAGAAGTGAACACTGTGGGATCAGGATAAACCACCTAGTAGCTATGTGACTTAACCTCTCTCTGCCTCAGTTTTCCTATCTGTAGAATGGGAATAAGTAGAAGCAGTTATGCCTGTAATGATTGCATAAAGTGCAGAGTACCATGCCTTCACATTGGAACAGTCAACAAAAGTTTTCATTGTAATTTTAGGATGGGATATAGTTGACACTAAAATAATTTACACAGAGGCTGTAAGTTGGCTGGCTTATTACTCTCTCCGACTCTTAGATATTTATCCTGCTCCTTATCTGTCTCCCTTTTAATTTTGTTCCTTCCCTGCCCCTCCTCTTTGCTATTTGTTAAGACTTCATTAGGGATTAAATAAACTTGGTTCAGTGCTGTTCAGCTTAGGGTCCTAATAATCTGCATTTACACTGCAACTCGGTGCAGTTTTTCCTAGTCAGCAGTACGTTCTGAATTAGAGCTGGGGTGGCAGGGGTGGCACGTTTTCTCTCATTCATCTTCTCTTTGCTGTGGTTATTGGGCATCCCCTCTCATCTGGAGGTGGGCGCCCACTCGGGGGTGAGTTGATGCTTCCGGGGAATGTGAGGGTTTTGCTGATGGGGAGCAAATCCCGGCAGTGGTCAGAGCAGCTGTTTACTGCGCAGGAGATGAAAGTGGACATCTGTACTCATTTCTCCTTGTTCATGCTGACATGGATACTTTTGGGTGCCCCTTGTTCCCTAACATACTTGGGAAATAAAAGCACATTGCTTGTGTTTGTTTATCTACAGTGCCACAGGAAATTAGCGTCTAGATCTCATTACTAACTACACATATATCGTATTAGTAGACTTCCCTTTTATTTTGTTTTGGGATATTTAATTTCCGTACACCATGCTTTTAAGTACTGAAATGATCCTGATTGGAGTATTTTATACACTTGTCTTTATAAAGTCCAAATTATATGAGGAGAGACACCGTATTTGGATGAATTAAAAGTAAAGTCCTGGATTTCTGAAATGTACCTTAACATGCATTTCAAATTTACTTCCTTCCCCAGTGTGTGGTTTACAGATGCAGAGAGATGGAGATAACATCAAACCATTTTCATAACAATGAAAGAAAATAGACGTCTTTCAAAGAACTTTCAGCTAATACAATGTTCGAATGTTTAAAAAAATTAAAAAGACAAATCAGTCTTCCGTGAGGATGTGCTTTAATTTACTTTTCCTGGTTTGGTGATTGCATTGCACAGAAAATGGTTTCCTTGGTTAAACAAGTCAATCTAAAAATCTCAGCTCAGTGGAGGAACCAAATATGGTGTATGAGCTTTAGGACATTATTGAAGCAAAAGGATTAGATTCTACTTTAGATGATGGGACCACAGAACTCCTTGAGAATCTGAGGAAAGCGTGTTGAGCCTTCCCCAGGAAAATGTACATATGTTCAGGAACGCAAAATGCCACAGTTAACCTCAGGGAGGTATCTGGATATATGAATATGTGAATTTGGGGGACTACAATTCAACGTATAACGTTCCCTAAGTGATTTTTAATTGCCATAATTTCAAAGGCCTTCTGTTTCAGATGGTTACTAGAAGTCCTAAAGTCCAGATGCCAAGATACTTAAATCAGTGTTATATCAACATCTTCAGCTACACTTAGCACATCTCCATCAGTTATCCAGGCTGTACTTTTCAGAATCTCAGTGTTCTCCATCTTCTTAATTTTTTTCCCTCCCTTCCTTTCTTTCTTTTGCTTACATTCTTCTTAAACTTCCACATGTGGGAAAGCTTCTAGTATCAATTCAGGAGACACTTATTGAAACCAGGATTTCTCAACCTCAACACTATTGATACTTTGTGCGGGGGGGTTCTTTGTTATGGGGCTGTCCTGGGCACTGCAGACTGTTTAACAACATCCCTGGCCTCTACCCACTAGATGCCAGTACAACTCCTCTTTCTTCCCCCTCCCCCCCAACTGTGACAGAACGTCTCCAGACACATTGCTAGATGTCCTCCTGGGGACAAGGTTGCCTCCTGCTGAGAACCGCTGATTTACACTTTACTATGTGCCAGGCCAAGCACCGGGGAATCCGAAGATTTGACTCTGACAACTCCCCTCCTCAGGTGACTCAGGTCACCGACACTGTTTACACACGTAGGCCGTGCAGGGCCGCAGAGAACAGCGTATCAAGGAAACTCATAGTCAGATTGTGCCAGGGGTGAGGAGGGAGTAGAACAATCTGGGAATCTAGAAGCTAAATTAAAAAATCAGCAGCTTTTTCACACGTATCTTGAAGAAATCTTAGCTGTTGTTTCTAATCGTTAGGAATTATCTCTGATATTCTCTAGACTTTTTTCATCTTTTGTCTTAAATTGCACTTTAAAAAATATTTATCTGAAAGCTATGTTGAAGAAGAGCTAATACCAGTGCCTGTGCTTTCATGTAAGATAGTTGGAGAATTGAGACCTTTCATTGATTTAAGAAGATCAAATTCATTCCTTTTCTTCACGGATATAAATTTAATAACTGACTATATTCTGTTTCTTTGTGATAGTACACCCTACATTTGAATGTAAATGTACATTTTGTTTCTAGCTTTTGAAATATTTTAAACATTATAATTGTTTTGATTATTAAAATCATAAACAGCTATAGTGAGTTTAGTGAAATAATGATGGCCACGTGCTGACTTAGTCATTTCTATGGCCAAGGAGCAGCTTTGAGAGAGTACAGTTGCTTTTCCTGACAGTCCAAAGAGGGAGGTCATGTCACCGTTGTTTTGTTGTATTTTTTAGTGCAATTACATTAGGAAATCAATTTTAATTTTGGAAATCATTTTATCTGATATTATTCAATTGCATTATAATATTTAAATCATTTAAATTTCCAATGGAATTTTGAAACAACACACAGTGGCAATAAAAAGTAACAAAAATGACTTCATACATGACTCATGAAAACTAATTTTAATACTTCATAAAATTTCGTATGTTGAGGGAGGGATTTTCTGGGTTTAAATATAGAATTGAAGTTAATATGGTTAATCTTTTATGAGTTCATGTTGGTGATTATTGGCCTAATTTCTCTTATCAGTGGTCAACATAATGTTTTAGGGGAATCAAGACCTTACTATTCGAAGGTATTAAAAGCTCTTTCAGCATTGCAAGTCAGAGGCATTTTGACCTTAATTGCCCTAAAGGGTCCTACAGATTTTTGCTTGCTCTGTTCTTGAAAACAGGGAAGGTATCAAAATATTTATATAAGCAACCTACAGAACATAGGGGCATGGTGTCATATGTGTTTGTAGATAGGCTCAAAATTTCGTTATTTGGATAAAGTCTGGTTGAGCAACGAAGCCAGGATTTGGAGACAGAGGATAAAGAAATAATCTTTTCAAAACTGTAGTCTTGGGTGAACTCCTTTGTTGTATGATGCCTCTTAGATTTTTAAAAAATGGTCCTTCTGGAAGACTAAAACTGAGAGCTTTTATTTCTTACAGAGTTTTTGGCTTTGTTTTTCTTTTAACTTCCTGGAAGAAAAATTGCTCACGGTTTCTCCCTCCATGAAGGATATGAATCTTTTTTCTATTTTAAGAGATATCATAAAGACCGTATCGTGCAGTAGAGTAAGGTGTATTTTTAGTATTTCTTTCCTCCAAATGCATTTCTCTAACTTGTCAAAGAGCAACTTGTCAGCTTTTTTAGATTTCATTTTTATCCCCAGAAATATTCGTTGTTTGGAGGTCAAATTTATTTCTCAAATAAAAATGCACTGACTTAAAAAAAGAATGTTTCGTTTATCTCTCTGACAGGATTTGGTAAATAATGGTTATAATTTGGTAACTATTAAAAAATAATGCTAACATTCTATGACTCCATAGTTCTTTAGATTATGCAAAAATATGTCGTTTTCTTACGAATAAAATACATAAGTTAAATGAAATTTGATGATCTGCAGCAATCACAGTTTTTTCAATTTATAGTTAAAGATATGTGTCATAATTCTTCTTCTCAGAGATTTACTTCTAAAACACCCGAAACACATTAATTTAGTATGCCTGAAAAAAGCACAGTGCCACTCTTTTACAGCAATAAATGGTATGCTTTTGTTACCATTTTCTTTTTCAGAGGTTTTCTTTCAGACTCTTCTGCCCAAATTCCAGACTCTTATGGGATTTTAAACAAGTCTTTATTTGAACTGTACACTTATTGATATAAAAATCAGCTTACTGGGTTTTTTTAATGAGGAGTTGTCAAAAGACATACACATTCATTCTTTCAACAGATAATTTGTTGGGTATTTATTATATGCCTGGCACCATTCTAGGCTAGGAATAAAGTAGTGAAGAAAAGAAAACTGGTCTATAAACTATATATACCAAAGGGAAAAATAAAGTAGAGAAGAGGCTCTTTATGTGTTTGTTTTGAATGGCAGAATTGGCAGTTTCAGAAAAGATACCAGGGAACCCTCACTGAGAAAATGACAACTTGAGTGGGTTAAAGCCTGGAGGAGGTGAGGGACCGGTCCTTGGGAAAACTGCGTTAAGAGCGTCCCACAGGTCAGAGACCTTCAAGATGGTGGAGGAGTAAGACATGGAGATCACCTTCCTCCCCACAGATACATCAGAAATACATCTACATGTGGAAAAACTCCTACAGAACACCTATTGAATGCTGGCAGAAGACCTCAGACTTCCCAAAAGGCAAGAAACTCCCCACGTACCTGGCCGTGTAGCTGACAAGGTCTTGGTGCTCCGGCCAGGTGTCAGGCCTGTGCCTCTGAGGTGGGACAGCCGAGTTCAGGACATTGGTCCACCAGAGACCTCCCGGCCCCATGTAATATCAAATGGCGAAAGCTCTCCCAGAGATCTCCATGTAAACGCTAAGACCCAGCTCCAGCCAACGACCAGCAAGCTACAGTGCCGGACACCCTATGCCAAACAACTAGCAAGACAGGAACACAACCCCACCTGTTAGCAGAGAGGCTGCCTAAAATCATAATAAGGTCACAGACACCCCAAAACACACCCCTGGACACGGTCCTGCCCACCAGACAAGATCCAGCCTCATCCACCAAAACACAGGCACCAGTCCCATCCACCAGGAAGCCTACATGACACACTGAACCAACCTTAGCCGCTGTGGGCAGACACCAAAAACAACGGGAACTACGAAGCTGTGGCCTGCGAAAAGGAGACCCCCAAACACAGTAAGGTAAGCCAAATAAGAAGACAGAGAAACACTGCAGATGAGGGAGCAAAGTGAAAACCCACCAGACCAAACAAATGCAGAGGAAATAGGCAGTCGACCTGAAAAAGAATTCAGAGTACTGATAGTAAAGATGATCCAAAATCTTGGAAATAGAAAGGAGAAAATAAAGAAACGTTTAACAAGGACCTAGAAGAACTAAAGAACAAACAAACAATGATGAACAACACAATAAATGAAATTTAAAATTCTCTGGAAGGAATCAGTAGCAGAATAACTGAGGCAGAAGAATGGATAAGTGAACTGGAAGATAAAATAGTGGAAATAGGTACTGCAGAGCAGAATAAAGAAAAAAGAACGAAAAGAATTGAGGACAGTCTCAGACACTCTGGGACAGCATTAACAGCACCAACATTCAAGTTATAGGGGTCCCAGAAGAAGAAGAGAAAAAGAAAGGGACTGAGAAAATATGTGAAGAGATTATAGTTGAAAACTTCCCTAATATGGGAAAGGAAATAGTCAATCAAGTCCAGGAAGTACAGAGAGTCCCATACAGGATAAATCCAAAGAGAAACACAACAAGACACATATTAATCAAACTATCAAAAATTAAATACAAAGAAAAAACATTAAAAGAAGCAAGGGAAAAACAACAAATAACATACAAGGGAATCCCCATAAGGTTAACAGCTGATCTTTCAGCATAAACTCTGCAAGCCAGAAGGGATTGGCAGGACATATTTAAAGTGATGAAATGGAAAAACCTACAACCAAGATTACTCTACCCAGCAAGAATCCCATTCAGATTTGATGGAGAAATTAAAATCTTTACAGACAAGCAAAAGCTAAGAGAATTCAGCAACACCAGACCAGCTCTACAACAAATGCTAGAGGAACTTCTCCAGGCAGGAAACACAAGAGAAGGAAAAGACCTACAATAACAAACCCAAAACAATTAAGAAAATGGGAATAGGAACACACATATCGATAACTACCTTAAATGTAAATGGATTAAATGCTCCAACCAAAAGACATAGACTGGCTGAATGGATACGAAAACCAGACCCCTATATATGCTGTCTGCAAGAGACCCGCTTCAGACCTAGGGACACATACAGACTGAAAGTGAGTGGATGCAAAAAGATATTCTATGCAAACGGAAATCAAAAGAAAGCTGGAGTAGCAATTCTCATATCAGACTAAAAGGTGGTTCATTGAGAAGATAATCAAAATTGGTAAACCATTAGCCGGACTCATCAAGAGAAAAAGGGAGAAGACTCAAATCAAAAGAATTGGAAATGAAAAAGAAGTAAAAACTGACCCTGCAGAAATACAAAGGATCATGAGAGATGACTACAAGCAACTATATGCCAATAAAATGGACAACCTGGAAGAAATGGACAAATCCTTAGAAAAGCACAACCTTCCAAGGCTGAACTAGGAAGAAACAGAAAATATAAACAGACCAATCACAGGCACTGAAATTGAGACTGTGATTAAAAATCTCCCAGCAAACAAAAGCCCAGGACCAGATGGCTTCACCAGCAAATTCTATCAAACATTTAGAGAAGAGCTAACACCCATCCTTCTCAAACTCTTCCAAAATATAGCAGAGGGAGGAACACTCCCAAACTCATTCTATAAGGCCACCCTCGCCCTGATACCAAAACCAGACAAAGATGTCACAAAGAAAGAAAACTACAGGCTAATATCACTGATGAACGTAGATGCAAAAATCCTGAACAAAATACTAGCAAGCAGTATCCAACAGCACATTAAAAGGGTCATACACCATGATCAAGTGGGGTTTATCCCAGGAATGCAAGGATTCTTCAATATACACAAATCAATCAATGTGATACACCATATTAACAACTGAAGGACAAAAACCATATGATCATTTCAATAGATGAAGGAAAAGCTTTTGACAAAATTCAACACCCATTTATGATTAAAACCCTCCAGAAAGTAGGCATAGAGGGAACTTACCTCAACATAATAAAGGCCAAATATGACAGACCTACATCCAACGTCATTCTCAATGGTGAAAAACTGAAACCATTTCCTCTAAGATCAGGAACAAGACAAGGTTGTCTACTCTCACCACTATTATTCAACATAGTTTTGGAAGTTTTAGCCACAGCAATCAGAGAAGAAAAGGAAATAAAAGGAATCCAAATCGGGAAAGAAGAAGTAAACCTGTCACTGTTTGCAGATGACACGATACTGTACATAGAGAATTCTAAAGATGCTACTGGAAGACTACTAGAGCTAATCAATGAATTTGGTAAAGTAGCAGGATACAAAATTAATGCACTGAAATCTCTTGCCTTTCTATACACTAATGATGAAAAATCTGAAAGAGAAATTAAGGAAACAATCCCATTTACCACTGCAACAAGAAGAATAAAATACCTAGGAATAAAGCTACCTAAGGAGACAAAAGACCTGTATGCAGAAAACTATAAGACACTGATGAAAGAAATTAAGGATGATACAAACAGATGGAGAGATATACCATGTTCTTGGATTGGAAGAATCAACATTGTGAAAATGACTCTCCTACCCAAAGCAATCTACAGATTCAATGCAATCCCTGTCAAACTACCAATGGAATTTTTCACAGAATTAGAATAAAAAATTCCACAATCTGTATGGAAGCACAAAAGTCCCCGAATAGCCAAAGCAATCCTGAGAAAGCAAAATGGAGCTGGAGGAATCAGGCTCCCTGACTTCAGACTATACTACATAGCCACAGTAATCAAGACAGTATGGTACTGGCACAAAAACAGAAATATAGATCAATGGAACAGGATAGAAAGCCCAGAGATTAACCCACGCACATATGGTCACCTTATCTTTGATAAAGGAGGCAAGAATATACAATGGAGAAAAGACAGCCTCTTCAATAAGTGGTGCTGGGAAAACTGGTCAGCTACATGTAAAAGAATGAAATTAGAACACTCCCTAACACCATACACAAAAATAAACTCAAAATGGATTAAAGACCTAAATGTAAGCCCAGACACTATAAAACTCTTAGAGGAAAATGTAGGAAGAACACTCTGTGACATCCATCACAGCAAGATCCTTTTTGACCCACCTCCTACAGAAATGGAAATAAAAACAAAATAAACAAATGGGACCTAATGAAACTTCAAAGCTTTTGTACAGCAAAGGAAACCATAAACAAGACGAAAAGACAACCCTCGGAACGGGAGAAAATAGTTGCAAACGAAGCAACTGATGAAGGATTAATCTCCAAAATTTACAAGCAGCTCATGCAGCTCAATGTCAAAAGAACAAACAACCCAATCCAAAAATGGGCAGAAGACCTAAATAGACATTTCTCCAAAGAAGATATACATATTGCCAACAAACACATGAAAGCATGCTCAACATCACTAATCATTAGAGAAATGCAAATCAAAACTACAATAAGGTATCACTTCACACTGGTCAGAATGGCCATCATCAAAAAATCTGCGAACAATAAATGCTGGAGAGGGTGTGGAGGAAAGGGAACCCTCTTTCACTGTTGGTGGGAATGTACATCGATACAGCCACTATGGAGAACAGTATGGAAGTTCCTTAAAAAACTAAAAATAGAACTACCATATGACCCAGCAATCCCACTACTGGGCATATACCCTGATAAAACTGTAATTCAAAAAGAATCATGTACTACAATGTTCACTGCAGCACTATTTACAATAGCCGGGACATAGAAGCCACCTAAGTGTCCATCGACAGATGAATGGATAAAGAAGATGTGGCACATATATACAATGGAATATTACTCAGCCACAAAAAGAAATGAAATTGAGTTATCTGTAGTCAGGTGGATGGACCTAGAGCCTGTCATACAGAATGCAGTAAGTCTGAAAGAGAAAAACAAATCCTGTATGCTAACACATATATATGGAATATAACAAAAAAAAAAAAAAGGAAAGAAAAAAATGGTTCTGAAGAACCTAGGGCCAGGACAGGAATAAAGACACAGATATAGAGAATGGACTTGAGGACACAGGGCGGGGGAAGGGTAAGCTGGGACGAAGTAAGAGAGTGGCACGGACATATATACACTATCAAATTTAAAATAGATAGCTAGTGGGAAGCAGCTGCATAGCACAGGGAGATCAGCTCAGTGCTTTGTGACCACCTAGAGGGGTGGGATAGGGAGGGTGGGAGGGAGATGCAAGAGGGAGGAGATGTGGGGATATATGTGTATGTATATGTATATGTATAACTGATTCACTTTGTTATATAGCAGAAACTAACACACCATTTTAAAGCAATTTTACTCCAATAAAGACGTTTTAAGAAAAGAGCTTCCCAGGCAAGGACCCAACATGCAAATGCCCTGAGGCAGCGTTCTTAGTACCTCTGACCAAGTGCCTGGAGTGAAGTAAACAAGAGGGAAAATAGAGAAGTGAGGGGTCAAGGGGGTCATTTGGGGGAGGGACTATTATTTTGAAGATACGGGAAGCCATTTGAGCCAAGTGACGTGATCTGACTTATATCAGTATTTTCACAGCATTGCTTTGTTGCTGTGTATAGAATAGAAAGAAGGAAGGCAAGGGTAATAGCAGGGAAACCATTTAGGTTTCAGGAAACTACTGAAATGTGTGGGTGAGTGAGCTTGTGGCTAGAACCTGGACAGCAAGAGTAAAGGTACTGAGTGGTTGGATTCTCGATTTAGAGCCCACTGGACTTAGTGACAGAGAGGGGAGTTAAGGCTGACTAGAGAGATTTTGGCCTGAGAAAGTCAGAGAATGGAGTTTTCATTTATAGAGATGATGGAAACCGTCAAGGAGAAGGTTTTGGAAAAGTCTTATTTTGGAAATATGTGGATTAAACAATTTTAGGTAGAATGTTGTAACATGAGTGTATTATTAATTTGTTTTTAAGACACACTATTGTAACTTTATAGTCAGTGTCAAACTTAGGTATATAAGTCTTATCTTTTTTCCATTTTCAAGATTGTTCTGGTTATTCTAGGTCTTTTGAATCCATAGCAATTTCTTATAAAAAGCTGTAGATCAGTTTGGAGAGAATAAATACCTTAATGATACCAAGGCTTGTAATCAGTATATATAGTATATCTCTCTATTTAAGTGTTCTTTAATTTGTATTTGCTGTGTTTCTAGTTTTCAATGTATGGATCTTAAATTTATTTTGTTAAAGTTGTTTCTACATGTTTTATTCTTTATGATGCTGTTGTTTTAGTTCATTTTTCAATTACTTCCTACTAGTGTTTAGAAAAGTAATTGACTTTTACATATTTATTTTTATCCTGTGACCCTGCTAAATATGCTTATTTGTTCTAGTAGTTTCTTGTAGATACTTGAGGATTTTCTACCTACAAGGTTATGTGTGTTGTTTGTGAATAAAGACAGCTTTCCCTCTTCCTTTCTAATCTGTATGTTTTTACTTTTTTTCTTGAGTCATTACATTTTTTTTCTTGCGTTAGTATACTGACTGGAACCTTCAGTACAATGTTGAATAGAAGTGGTGAGAGCAGACATCTTTGCCTTGTTCCTTGTCTTAGAAAAGCATTCAGTTTTTTACCATGAACTATGGCTTTTGCTATAGGTTTTTTATAGATGCCTTTTATCTGGTTGAGGAAATCTCCTTCTGTTTCTATATCATGAGTGGATGTTGGATTTTGTCATGTAACTTCACCTGTATCGATTTAGGTGATTGTATGATTTTTGTATCATAACTTTATTGTTATGAGTATTAACTTGCTATGTTATGTTAATTTATTTTTGGATGTTATACAAACCTTACATTCCTAGGATAAGACCCTCTTGATTGTATATTCCTTTATATATATTGTTGGATTTAATTTGCTAATATATGTATTTTAAAATTTATTTATTTTATTTATTATTTATTTTGGCTGTGTTGGGTCTTCGTTGCTGCACGCAGGCTTTCTCTAGTTGCGGCGAGTGGGGGCTGCTCTTCATTTCAGTGCACGGGCTTCTCATTTCTGTGGCTTCCCTTGTAGCGGAGCACGGGCTCTAGGCGTGTGGGCTTCAGTAGTTGTGGCTTACAGGCTCTAGAGCGCAGGATCAGTAGTTGTGGCACACGGGCTTAGTTGCTCCACAGCATGTGGGATCTTCCCGGATCAGGGCTCGAACCCATGTCCCTTGCATTGGTAGGCGGATTCTTAACCACTGCGCCATCAGGGAAGCCCTAATTTGCTAATATTTTATTAAGGATTTTTGCGCTGCATTCATGAGGCATATTTATGTTTGGTATGAGGGTAAAATAAAATGCCTCATAACAGGAGTTGGGAAATCTTCCCTCTTGGCTTTGTGTGGGATTGGTATTATTTTCTTCTTAAATATTTTAGATAATTCACCAGTGGAACCATATGCTTTTTAAAAAAATTTATTCTCAGTAATTTGCTAACTGTTTAACTTTTCACAGGGTTATCCTCCCGTGGGCTATTCCTTATGTACCTGCTGTGTCTGCTAATTGAGCCTTTGATATGAACACCTTTTAACCACTTATCCTCACTCAGTTAGGTATTTAACCCCCTTTCTAACTTAAATTTATGATATTTGCCCACTTTTTGCATTCATTGTTATTTTAAAATTCAAGAAAATTTAAGAAACCTTTTTGAATAATATTATACCACAAATTGAGCTAATTTAAGATACTTGGATTGGGAATCTCTGCTGCTGTGGACTGAATTATGTTTCCCCAAAATTCATATGTTGAAGCCCTAATCTTTACTGGGACTGTATTTACAGTAAGGACATAATTCAGGTTAAATGAGGTTATAAGAGTGGGCCCCTAATCCCATGGGATTAGTGTCCCTATAAGAGGAGATACCAGATAACTACTGTTCTCTCTCCACCACGTGAGGGCGGCCTCTCCAGAAACCAAACTCTGATGGAACCTTGACCTTGGGCTCCCCAGTCTCTAGAACTGTGAGAAAATAAACTTCTGTATTTAAGCTGCCCAGTCTGTGATATTTTGTTATGACAGCCCAAGCTGACTAATACATCTCCTTTATGCTGTTACTTTTGGAATGTGTTTTCCTAATTGTGCTGTCATGTAACTGAATACCTGATAGGGTCTTCTGCATGGGCTTTTCAAGAATCCTGGATCGAATGCTTGTTATGGTCTGCTGGGAGTGTTACAGTAGCTAGTTTTGTGAATGCTAGTTTTCACAAACTATAACCTGTCAGGAATGTTCCACCACCTGTTGGTGTGCTCCCTCAGAATCATGTACATATTCCTCACAACTGTTAGTGTCTTTCAGTGCTAACGTGAGCTTGGGAAAGTAGAGATTTACTTTTCCAAGTTTGAACTTCCATTAAACAAAAAATTTTTAAAACTTTAACAACAGTTGGCAGTTATGCTTTTTGTTAAACTGTATACAGGTCCCGTAGTTTGGGAACTGTATTATATTCCTTTTTACTTTTAAGTGGATTAATGTTAAAAATAATCCAACTTTCAAAGGAGTATTTACTATTTTTGCATAACAAATGCCACAAATTTAGTGATTTAAAACAATGCCCATTTATCAGCTCACGGTTCTGTGGACCAACAGTCTGGTGTTGTGTGACTTTTTTTTTTTGTTTAGGGTATCACAAGGCTAAAATTAAGGTGTTCACCTTACTGAGTTCTCATCTGGAGGCTCTGGGGAAAGTTCAGCTTCCTAAACTCGATCTCGTCATTGGCAGAAGGCAGTTCCTGTGGCAGTAGGACCAAGGTCCCCTTTCCTTGCTGGGCCCCCAGAGTTTGACTGCATTCCTTGACGCATGGCCCTCTGTCTTCAAGGCGGCAGTGGAGCTCTGAATCTTTCTTGTGCTTGAATCTAGAACTTCCCTTTCTGCCACCAGCAGAGAAAATTATTTGTTCTTCAAGGGTTCGTGTGATTAGGTCAGACCCAACTGGCTAATCTTCCTATTTTAAGGCCAATCTACAATGTAACATAATCTAATCATGAGAGTAAAATCCATCATTTTCAGTCCTGCAAATTATGCAGGGTGCGTACACCAGAGGAAAATCTTATGGGCATCTTAGAATTGTGCCTGTCACAAAAGGGTTTTCTGTAAGTGAATATGTCTGTGATTTTGAATCTTGATGATTTGAATAAAGAGGGACTGATCAAAGTATTTACTATGCAATCCAACTGACAAAAACCTATACATACGTGTTTTACGTTTTTCTAGAATGACTTAATCTTTCTAATGAGACAGTGTATAATACAGTTTCCCTCCATGATTTAAAAAATAGTATAGGGATGGGAATGAGCATTTTCTTTTGCTATGTATGACGCAGTGCAGTATTCCTGAGAAATCTAGTCCATTTGTAAATCTGTCATCGATACGAGTGGCTTCCAAAGTGCACACCTCTTAGCTTCTACTTCCTTCTTCTGAGCTGCAAACTTATATTTCCTGCTGCTTACTGGAAATCACCACATAGGTAATCTGATAGGCAACTGCATTTCAGCAGATCTCAAACCAAAACCATTTTCTTTTCCACGCATCTTTCACTAACTCCTGTATCTCCTATGACTGTCCGTTACCTAAGCTAGAAATGGTGGAGTCACCTCCGATGTAT
Source organism: Globicephala melas (assembly GCF_963455315.2). NCBI lineage: Eukaryota > Metazoa > Chordata > Mammalia > Artiodactyla > Delphinidae > Globicephala > Globicephala melas. Next base: position 85,170,233 of record NC_083327.1, on the reverse strand, counting down.
CCTACTGCTTCATTGTCTTTTTAATTTGTCACTAGTTCGTGTTGGCTGGCCTTACCCAGGATTAAAGAGAATTTTAAAACTTTATAAGGGTAAGGATATTGTTTGTTTATTGTATATCAACCACATAGATATGCTGGCTCACAATAGGCTCTCAATGAACACTTATTGAGTGAATAAATGAATCTCAGTGTTTAGAACTAATCATGTCAGCCAAACTCTGTGTTCAGTTAATGTACCTTACCAGCCTTGCAGCGTGGTTATCTGTCTGACCACCCCTCTTTCTACTCCTTTCTGAAGTCCCTCAGAGTTCACTTAGAGATTTGTCTTCAGCTGACTTTACCCCCTCCGCACGCTGTGAGCTGTGCTTATAGACTTGCCCATGGCCTCCACACCGCTCTGGCTCTCTCCAGTATCTAATTGGCTTAACCCGGTTTTGGCATCCATGCCTGTGTGGTCCTGCCTTCCTGGAAGCTCTCGAATTAGACCTGCTTTGGTCCCTTTGAGTTTAGTGTTCAAATACACATTCTGGTTAATATGGTGGTTAGCGAGACAATTTATGGATTTGATAGTTCTCAGTTTAAGCACTCATGGGTATGTATAAAATGTGTTACTATTCTGAAACACACCTAGATGAAATGGTCTTTAGGTAAATAAAGGTTTTGTGAAGTCAAATTACATTTAAACAGTAGCATGATTAGATACCTGTAAAAATCTTAAATCTCATAATATTTCTTGATATAAAGGTGCCCACTGTTTTGATGAAGGTGGATAATTATTCATTCATCACTTATTGTGTGTTCAGATCTTTGCATGTATTGTGTCCTTGTGGAGTAGGTACTGTTATTGGGCTCATCTTTCGTTTGTGAGGCCAACAAGGCTTAGCAGTTTAAGTGGCTTTTGCTTGAGGAACATAAGCCTGTGCTTCAGCGTACATCTGGTGACTCAGAACCTGGAGGACCAAGGCATGCTGCCTCCCACAGGTTACTGTACGTTTACAGGTGAACCTGAGTTAAACGGGTGAGCGTCTTAAACCCTTTGTGCTACAAGGTATGTGCCTGAACGGCTGCCTCTGTTGTAGGCTTCTCTTCGCTGGTGTTGTTTTCTGAGTCAGGAGAAGGGTAAAGGTTGGTGTCTTAAGCCTTCCTCGTGGTTCTACTCCAAAATCATTGTTTTCCTCCATGTCTTATCACTTTGAGCAGCTGAAGTTTTTATTTGGCTTTCTCAGTTAAAGAAACTTTCATCGATATCCTCAACCAAGGGAAAACATAATTTCATTTTGGTTTAGAAATACAGCAGTGTGGGATTTGCCTTCTGATAAATGCAAATTACGAACAATGAAAACGATGTCTTCTTTGCAGCCAAGGCACCCTTCAGGCTGTTAATTCACTTGAAATGAGCAATCAATTAGGTAGGTCAAAATCCCAGCAGTATGTTCAATTAAGGATCATTAATTGACTCCTTTTTAGGGCATAGGCAAATCTTCTTTCAGTAAGAAGGTACTTGGGTAGGAAGGAATTATTTAGGTTATATAGATAGACAGATAGAAGGCAAGAATAATGATTACAAGGCATTTAAATATTTTTTTAGCTTTATTGAGGTATTATTGACTTAACATGTATCTGTAAGGTATACAACGTGATGACTTCAGATATGTATTTATTGAGAAATGATTACCACGATAAGGTTAGTTAACACCTCTATCCCCTCACATAATTACCTTTTTGTGTGTGTGTGATAACTTTTAAGATCTACTCTCAACAACTTTTAAGTATATAATACGGTGTTGTTAATTACAGTCACAACACTGTATATTGGATCCCCAGAATTTATTCACTAACTCATCTTATAGTTGGACCCCGTTGACCAATATCTCCCATATCCCCGACCCGCGAGCTCTTAGCAACAACCAGTACTCTCTCTTTGAGTCTGGCTTTTTTAGATTCCACATACAAATGAAATCATACAGTATTTGTCTTTCTCTGTCTTATTTAACTTAGCATAATGCCTTCAAGGTCCATCCATGTTGTCACAAAAGGCAGGATTTCTTTCCTTTTTATGGCTGAATAATATTCCTCTGTGTGTGTGTGTGTGTGTGTGTGTGTGTGGTGTATCACATCTTCTTTATCCATTCATCTGTTGATGGACACTTAAGGTCGTTTCCATGACTTGGCTATTATGAATAGTGCTGCAAAGAAGATGGTGGTACAGATAGATCTCTTCAAGATAGCATTTATTTCCTTCAGATATATACCCAGAAGTAGGACTGCTGGATCATATTCTATTTTTAATTTTTTGAGGAAACTTCACACTGTTTTCCGTAATGGCTGCACCAATTTACATTCCCACCAACAGTGCACAAGTGTTCCCTTTTCGCCAACACTTTCCATCTCTTGTCATTTTGATGATAGCTATACTAACAGGTGTGAGGTGATACTTCACTGTAGTTTTCATTTTCATTTCCCTGATGATTAGTGATATTTAGTACCTTTTTATGTACTCATCTACTGACCATTTGTATGTTTCCCTTGGAAAAATGACTATTCAAGTCCTTTGCTCATTTTTTAATTGGATTTGTTTTTGCTATTGAGTTGTATGAATTTCTTATATATTTTGGATATTAACCATTTATCAGAGAGTTTACAAATATTTTCTCCAATTCTGTGGGTTACCTTTTTGTTTTGCTGATTGTTTCTTCTGTGCAGAAGCTTTTCAGTTGGATGTAGTCCCACTATTTTATTTTTGCCTCTATTGCTTGTGCTTTTGGTGTCATATCCAGAATAACTTTGCCAACAACAATGTCAAGAAGCTTTCTTTTCCCTATGTGTTCTTCTAGATGTTTTATGGTTTCAGGTCTTACATTTAAGTCTTTAATGTATTTTGATGAGTTAATTTTTGTGGGTGGTGTAAGTTAGGGGTCCACTTTCATTCTTCTGTGTGTGGTCATCCAGTTTTCCCAACCCTGTTTATTGAAGAGACTGTCTTTTCCCCATTGAGTCTTCTAGACTCCCTTGTCAAATATTAGCTGACTGTATATTTGAAGGTTTATATCTGGGCTGTCAATTCTGTTCCATTGGTCCGTGTATGTGTTTTTATGTCAGTACCATACTGTTTTGATTAGTATAACTTTGTAATAAAGTTTGAAATCAGGGATAGTGGTGTCTCTAGCTTTGCTGTTCTTTCTCAGGATTGCTTTGGCTCATTGGGAGTGGGTCCTATGAATTTTAGAGTTTTCTTTTATTTCTGTGAAAAATGACATGGCATTTGCTTTTATTTTCCTCCTTGGTTAAAAAAAGAATGATATCACTGGCTATGGGGTTTGACAGAACTCCAAAAAAGCATCTCATCTATTTGTTTTTATTATAACTTTGGAGCTATTTTAATGATATTGAAAACCATTTACATCTCTCACATTTTAACCTTTATTCATTGCATATAAAGGACTTTGCCTTTCTAAATAAAGAAGCCAAAATGGAAATTAACTTTAGAGCCCATTAAACCCTTCCTTTATTTGATAAATGGCAAGAAGGAACTGCTGTATAAATCCTTATGTTTATAAACTCACGTACACCAGCCCATTGTGGGGTAGAACTTTGATGTAAAGATTTCATATTATAGTATACACAGGGATCTGTTTCCAGAATTGGAGCTACATTATAGGTGGATTGAAGGGTGTCAGAATTAGAAAAGCATATTCAAGAAGTAAAGAAATTCTTGTTTTTCAGAAAACTTCGTATAGACATTCAAACCGTTTGGATGGAAAAATAAACGTGAAAGTAGTGTAAAAGAAAGCAACGAACCTCGTCTGGTCTCAGGGAGGATTGGGCACTTGAGTGGGAGCTGTGGGCTACTGAGAGGTGGGGCCCATTGCTTGGACACTTGCTTTCCGGCCTGGGTGCATCTGTGATCTTGCAGGGCTGGGCACAGTTTGCAGCAGCACATCTGCACATCTGTGAAATCACGTGAGAAAAATGATGACTCATGGATTAGTTCACTAATTGACGATGGTCCCTGTGTTGGGGATTCCCAGGACTACTTCTGAGTTTGGTGATTTGCTAGGAGGACTCCAGGACACATAGTCATGCTTATGGTTAAGGTTTCTTATAGCAAAAGTGCCAAATCAGCAAAGGGGAATGGTGCACAGGGTGAAGACGGGGGTGGGGGGGATCGGGCACGAGCTTTCAAGAATACTCTCCCAGGGGGGCCACACAGGACTCGGATAATTCTTCCAGCAACGACTGTGACAACACGTATGACGTGCTGTCTACTAGGGAAACTCATTAGAGACTCAGTACCCAGAGTTCCTGCTGGGGGCTTCTCGCATAGGCACCCTCTGCCTGTCACTGTCCAGAATTGCAGCCTCCCAGAAGGAGAGCAGGTGTTTGGCATAAATCATACTGTTTGCACAAGCGGACTAGGCCCAGCTGCCGCTGGAAACACTCTCAGGGCCGAGTTCCCAGGTGCCAGCCTTGCAAGCAGCCTCTCAGAACAGTTTCAGGCCCGCTGTCAAGTCTCTTCTGCACGGAGCCAGGGACTGTGCTCCGTGGACAGTGGAGAATGAGACAGATCAGCTGTCCTCATGGAGCTTATAGTCTACCAGGAGAGGCTGACGTTTAATAAGAGAACAATAGGGCTTCCCTGGTGGCGCAGTGGTTGAGAGTCCACCTGCCGATGCAGCGGACGCGGGTTCGTGCCCCGGTCCGGGAAGATCCCACATGCCGCGGAGCGGCTGGGCCCGTGAGCCATGGCCGCTGAGCCTGCGCGTCTGGAGCCTGTGCTCCGCAACAGGAGAGGCCACAACAGTGAGAGGCCCGTGTACCGGAAAAAAAAAAAAAGAGAGAACAATAAATAAATAGGGACTTCAGCTTGGGGTGAGTGATTTGGAGTATGAGAGAATCACGGAAAGGGCAGTGAATGTAGAGTGTGTGGTCAGGGAAGTTGCCTCTGAGGAAGTTGCTTTGAAGTTGGTGAGATGTCTCGCTTAGCCAGGGGAAGAGTGGGCAGACATCAGCAGAGACCACAGATGGGGAAGGGCTTGGCGCATTTGAGGAAACAGAGGAAGCATGGGGGAACGTGGGATCTTAAATTAGGCTTATTTTCAGGGCTAGCCTGTGGTTCCAGGTGGTTTCTGCTCCAAAGATTTCTTCCTGCCTTCTTAGCAAAGTCTGAGGTTTAGCAGTCAGATTTCTCAGTTTATAATTTGAAGTAAAATGTGTAATATCACTCCAGACTGGGAGGCAGCACTGATCAGTAGCAATCCCGTTAAGGTATGATAAGCTCAGATGGAGAAAGTGTCAAAAACAAAAGGCAATTTGCCTTTAAGCGGTAAGCTCTTGGGCTTGTAGCTTTGTTCCAACCTTAATTACTGCTTTTGTGGTGAAGAGAAAACTAATTCAATTACTTCTCTGTGCTCATTTTCCTTTTTTATACTTTGAAGATTAGAATTTATTTTTCAACCAGTATTTATTGATCATTTACTATGTGCCAGATACATGATGCTCTGGGGCTTCAGTGAACTAATACATGCCACCGTTGTAGCATAGAATCATATGCAGAGAGAGCGTCGAAGTGAGGCCAGCCGTGATTAACGAAGGCTCTTAGCTGGTTTATCCTTTTGTGAGGGAAGGAGATTAAGTGGTTGGAGCAGAGGTGAAGCGAGATCAATAACCAGTAGGGAGAAGGTGTACAAAGTTTGTGTTGGGGAATAAACACAGAAGGTCATGCTTAGAAGCATACACATGCAACCCAAGAGAACGCTTACCTGCAACTTGTGTGAACACACACACACACACACACACACACACGCACAACTTCTCAAAGCGTTGCCATTGAGCACCGTGACTGTCCGCCACTGCTTAGTATGACATGAGATATCTTGTTTTAACTTGACAGATTTTGTTATTAAGGCACGAAAATGATTACTGTACAGTTAGAATATTTGCTCTTTAAGACATGTATTTTGGAATTGTCTTTTGAAGCTAATGAGAATTATCTTTGCAGTAAATTGTTATATACGCCTCTCTCCTGGATAGTGTGAGAAAGTGATGACACCTCAGACTGTAAGGTGGAGACCACTGGATTCCCCTCTCCTGAACCTCCAGTTACAGAAGCTTTTATATCCTAAAAATTTCTGCCTGATATCGAAGTACAATTTGGTTTCCTAAAATGTTAATTCTAGTTTTGTCCCCTGGGTTCATACATGGAAAACAGAAAAGAAAAACCAATCCAAATTTCTTAACCTTTTTTACTTAACAGCATTCAGATTAAGCAGTAATAGTGTCCACCAGGGATCTTGTGTTCTCCCAACTAAGCATTTGTAGTCATTCCCTGACTCCTCACGTGACATGCATTTCAGCCCCCTCACAGTTCAGGTTATTCTTTGACAATTGAGCTAATATAGCACAATATTTAATAGCATGAGAGGTTTTGTTTTGTTTTGGTTTGTTTTTTTTTGGTGGTTGTTTTTTTTTTTTTTTGGTGGTTGTTTTTTTTTTTTTTGGTGGTATGTGGGCCTCTCACTGCTGTGGCCTCTCCCGTTGCGGAGCACAGGCTCCGGACGTGCAGGCTCAGCAGCCATGGCTCACGGGCCCAGCCGCTCCACGACATGTGGGATCTTCCCGGACCGGGGCACGAACCCATGTCCCCTGCATCGGCAGGCGGACTCCCAACCACTGCGCCACCAGGGAAGCCCTGGTTGTTTATTTTTAATCAAATGCTATCTTACGGTTGAATTACGACTTTAAGAATCTGAAAATTATTTACTTATTCTTCACGCCTGGAGTAAACATAGGGAAATTATAAAATTGAGACAATTATTGTGATCAATCAGAGAAAGCACTATTAGTAATGTATACCTTAGAATTTTAAAGTATACGGTTTCTTCTAGTCTAGCCGAGATGAGCTACAGTGAGATAATGGGGCAGGAGAAGACTTGATGATAAGACCCCTAATCTGAGAAGAAAGAATTCTTTTAAGATTGAGAAGACCTGAGTTAGGGTAACATAAGGGCACTGTAGAATGGGGCTCAGGAACCACAGCTCAGGAACAGGGGTGGGCGGTGGGAGGGTGCTGGGCTCCTGCCGTATGATTTTGACTGCTTTTTAAGAAAAGAATACAGACATGTATTGGGATTTTTCTCCACAAATTAAGGTAGCAGAATTAATACTTGAAAAATTGTGCTTTTTCTCATTTCTAACAACAGATCCTTTAGTACTTATAATTAATTTAAAAGTATCCCTCTGAGTGAGAAAAACAATAGTTCTTTAGCCTCTGATTTGAAAGTGATTTTCTAATTTTTTATGAATATAAAGATGGTAAGATTTCAGAAATAAAAAGTTCTTCAGCATGTAGATACCCACTTTTAGAATAATAATTTGTTATAAAGACACATTTACAGGTATATCTGGTGAACCTAAATGTATATCCAGTTGGTGACAAAATCAGAGAGAAGAATATTCGAAGTGACTTTAAAATATAGTCATGTGTACATTTCTCATGAGATATATACTAAAGGAGAAGAAAACCCACCTTATCTGTTTACAGCACTCATACTGTTACATGTGTATTGTATGATAAAACAGATGAGTAGTTATGTAATCTAGTCCGTCATTCCTGGAACTGAAACACCACTGCCCACCAAAAGGAACCAGAGATCCTAAGGAAAATTGTCGGTATCCATATCTGGGGCAGAAAATGCACAAGCTGAACCTGAAACACCCTATCCTCGCAGATTGTAAGGAAGCCGTCAAGAGCTAGTAGATTCTTGTCACAGTGACTTGGGAAGCAGCCTGAAGAGGCTCCTTCCACTGGCCAAAGGATGGGACAGTTTGAGTACCAGCAAGGAAAATAATTACAATGGAAGAAACAGATCAAATTTGTTCAAATCTATGGGTTCATAGTAGTAATATTTTTAGTTCCTCGCCTACAGGAGAATGCTGCTGAACCAACTCATTGTGAAAACTGGTAAATAAAGTGGAACAAATTTATCCTGTCTTATCTCAATGAACTAATAACCAAATACTAGATGAGGTGAAGTTTCTCTTTGTATTATTTCAGCTAGTACATGGAAAAGGCATTATAGAATTAGGAAACCACCATTTTCAAGGCATAATGAATCAATAGCTCGTAGATCATCAGTGCTGCTAATGTCACAAAGAGAGACAGCCAGATGGTGTCAACCTTTTGACAGAAGAATACAATGCCGCTTATAAAAATTGACTACTCACCTCCATGTTGAACCTCAATCTGCTGAGGTCTCTAGATCTAATTTCAGTTTTCAGGAAATGCAGAGGGAAGATGAACATGCTAAACAACACAACAGGGGTACGGTCAGAAAACTCCAAACTCTAGAAAACCATAGAACAAAAGTTCTGTTTTCTTCAGTAATAAATATATGGGGAAAACAAAAAAGATAGGGGGGGAACCTATAGGATAAAGAAACCTATGAAAATACTGAACAACTATAACTGCAGCATGTAGACCTATCTGGGTCGAGGTTTATGCAAACAACCTGGTCAAAAAATATCTAGAAAAATGGTACAGGTGAACCTATTTGCAGGGCAGGAATAGAGAGGCAGGCATAGAGAATGGATGTGTGGATGTGGGGCGGGGAAGAGAGGGTGGGATGAACTGGTAGATTGGGATTGACATATGTGCACTGCCATGTATAAAACAGATAGCTAGGGGGAACCTGCTGTATGGCACGGGGAGCTCAGCTCAGTGCTCTGTGGTGACCTAGATGGGTGGGATGTGGGGGAGGGGTGAGAGGGACCTACAGGAGGGAGGGGATGTATGTATACATACGGCTGATTCACTTCGTTATGCAACAGAAACTAACACAACATTGTAAAGCAACTATACCCCAATTAAAAAAAAATATTGAGAATTAGAAACTCAAACACTTGGATATTTGATGGTTTTAAAAATGATTATTAATTTGTCTTTATATGTGATAATAGCATCTTATAATCTGTATGCAGGCAAACTATTGCATAGATGAGGGAATGTAGTTCATTAGTGGAAATGAAGTATTTTTAAATATATTGGTTCAAATGTTCATGTTACCTTGGAATAGACATTAGTATCTATCTGTGTGATTCACTGTGTGGATTATTGGTGGCAAATTTTTAATCACTGGATGCTAGTGTGTGCTAATGACAGCTGTGGTCTGATCCCACTGCTCTCATTGGGTTTGTTTCAAAGAAACACTATAACCAAGTTTTTTATGGACATAAACAAAATGTACAGGCCATGGGAAGCTATGGAAACATTAAACCAAAGTCAGACAAAAACAAAAGAAGCATGATTTCATCATCCATACATCTGCCATTTTCCAGGAGTGTAGATAATTATTTCAGGGTCTTATATTCTGGGTTGGTCCTGTGTTGGCCCAAAGGTCCTTTGCAAAATTGCATGTTAATAGGAAGTAAAAATGGAGAAAATATTAGAAAAAAGTGCTTTGTTGGCTAAGAAAGTTGAGCATACTTTAAATGATAAAACAAAAAAATGGACATTTTAGAAAGTTTGGAGTTTTAATGCTAAAGAAATGAAAAGTTACAAACCTGTGATTTGATTCTGTGGAAAATCCAAGAATTGGCTTTCATACAGGTGAAAAATGACTTTTTGGTACTATCGATACTAGTAAATGTACTCAGCAAAAATGCTGTATGTGGATTAGCTCACTGAATTATTATGACACTGTGAGATAGCTATTATTGTTCTCATTCCTATTCAAATCCCATTCCCATACAAATAAGAAGCCAGGCTGAGAGAGTTTAGGTGCTTTGGCCAGGCTCAGGCCCAGGTGAATAGGTGAAATGAGGAAACTAACTTCTGCTTTTTATCACTTTTAATCACCAAGACATAATGACTCCCCCTGCCATTCTCATGTTGAAGGCGGTAGTTATTTTCATGAAATGTGAATGGTGACTTGGGGAGAAAAATTGTAATTAGGTATTTTGAGACATTTGAGATATCAAGCTATGTAATAACATTTGCACTCTAAAAGGATCTTACAACCAAAATGGTCTATTTTCCATCCCATTCTCTCCTACATACTTAAATCCAGGATTTGATTAATTTCTTTAGAAGTTTACTTAGACATCACAGCTCATTTATGACTCAGTCGATCTTTAAAAAATATTTTGAGTAATTTATACAAAGTAAGTGTCACGGAGTGGGGAGTTATGCTGCACCTTCTTGAGGGCAGAGTATCTGCATAAATTATTTGGAATTCTGTGTGGAAGATTTGTCTACTCTCCTCTGTTTGTTCATTTATTTATTCAGTCATTTATTTATATCAGTATGAACTCATGGATTCTCTTAGTCCATTCAGGCTGCTGTAACAGAATACCACAGACTGGGTGGCTTACAAACAACAGAAATCTGTTTTTCACAGTTCTGGAGGCTGGGAAGTCCAAGGCCACGGTGCACCTTGGTTGAGTGAGGACCCTCTTCTGAATCACAGAGTTTCTATGTTCCCGCATGGTGGAAAGGGGCTTGGGATCTCTTCGGATCCACTTCTATAAGGCACTAATGCTATTCATGGGGGTTCCACCCTTTGCCTCTCACACCTGGCAACCAGTGATCTTTTTACTATCTTTTTCTATAATTTTGCCTTTTCCAGAATGTTGCATAATTAGAATTATACAACATGCAGCCTTTTCAGACTAGCTTTTTGTACTTGGTAATATGCATTTAAGGCTAATCCATGTCTTTTCATGGCTTGCTAGCTCATTTCTCCTCGTTGCTAAAGAATATTTAATTATATGGTTATGGCATAACTGATGTATCCAACTTGCCTTTTTTAAACCTTTTTAATTTTTTAAAATTTTATTTATTTAAAAAATTTTATTGGGGTATAGTTGATTTACAATGTTGTATTGGTTTCTGTTGTACAGCAAAGTGAATCAGTTATACATACACATATATCCACTCTTTTTTAGATTCTTTTCCCATACAGGTCATTACAGAGTATTGAGTAGAGTTCCCTGTGCTCTACAGCAGGTTCTCATTAGTTATCTATTTTCTGTATAGTAGTATAGTGTGTATATGTCAATCCCAGTCTCTCAATTTATCCCTCCCTGCCTTCCCCCCGGTAACCACTTTTGCAGGACATCGTAGGTATTTCCAATTTTGGTCGATTATGAGTAAAGCTGCTGTAAACATTCACATGCAGGTTTTGTGTGGGTTCATCAGTGGGGTACATACTTGGTAGTGACTGCTGGGTCACATGGTAAGATTATATTTAGCTTGGTAAGAGACTGCCAGTCTTCCGAAGTGACCACCATTTTGCATTCGTACCAGCACTGAAGGAGAATTTTTGTTACTCCTCATTCTTGCTGAAACTGATAGTAGGTTTTTTGGATTTTAACCATTCTCATAGGTATGTAGTGGAATCTCATTTTTGTTTAACTTCAACTCACAAATGATCATCTTTGCATATTCTTATTTGCCATATCTATAGCTTCTTTTGCAAAGTGTCTATTCAGCTCTTTGACTCATTTTTAATTGCGTTTTTTTCTTGTTGAGTTTTTTTTTTTTTTGCGGTACGCGGGCCTCTCGCTGCTGTGGCCTCTCCCGCTGCGGAGCACAGGCTCCGGACGCGCAGGCTCAGCGGCCATGGCTCACGGACCCAGCCGCTCCGCGGCATGTGGGCTCTTACCGGACCGGGGCACGAACCCGCGTCCCCTGTAGGACCGGGGCACGAACCCGCGTCTCCTGTATCGGCAGGCGGACTCTCAACCACTGCGCCACCTGGGAAGCCCTCTTGTTGAGTTTTAAGCATTCTTTGTATATTTTAGATACGGTTCCTTTATCTGGTATGTAATTTGGCAAATAGGACTTGTATAATATGCACTAAGATGAAATGAAATGACAGTGAGTCAATTATGCCTTTATATTTTCAGCCTGGGTTTCTGGAAAAAACGGAGAGTAATAGTAACAGAAAACAGAAAGTTGAGAGTTAAAATCACTTTGGGAATAAGTGGGAAGGAGATGACTCATGTAGTTTTGAGTCAAGATGGAGCTTGAGGTGATGGAAGAATTTCCAAACTAGAGATTAAAAATATAATAAGATTTTGCTGTCATCATCATAGATTATTGTAGAGAAAGCAGAAGTAAAGAGCAAATAGAAGTTAGGATAAGAACCATATTGTGTCACAAAAGTGATAGAAGGAAGTTTTAAGAAGGAATCAAACGTTGAATATGTACCACTATGACGGACATAATGAAAGTATGAAAATTGCTTTGTCTTCTTGAGGTCAAGTCAGCTGTCAGCTTACTTCTATATTCTGTTCCTTTTGTATCTGGGGACCCAAACTTGCTTTGTCAAGAGAGCTCTCTCTCTTACTTTAATGAGTCTCTTATCTTTAGCACCTTGTAGAATTTCTCAAATTGAATTTTACGTCACTGAGGCTCTTTTGCAGGGTGAACGTGGGCTGGATCTTGTTTTTTTTTTTTTTTAATCTAATACAACTACATAATTATATATATATTTTATATATATGAGAGATCTGTATATCTATATAGTTTAAATTGATTTTTCAAATACTGAATTCATTGAAATAAATCAGTTGCCTTCTCAATAATACCAGTCTGTTGTAGAATCATACAGTTGTGGCTTTAGTCCCCAGCAGAATTAATTAATATGTATAAATTCTGTGCCTTGTCTGTGCTAGAAACATGCAGCCTATTCCCTGAAGTCATAAAGATATACTTGCTTTTTCTCTTTTCTGCATCTAAAAGTACAACTTTCCATTGTCTTTTTCACCTAACCATCCTTAAGGATGGTAATTTATTGAATAATTCACAGAGAGTGTACAGTAGTACAAATAATTACAATCACTGAGTAATAATTAGTGATAGCCTATTTGTGATTTTGAGTTGTTTAGTGAAATGGCATACCAACATGAAGCATCAATTTGAAAACATGTAATTTTATATTTTTTAAGTGAAGATATGTAAAAGTTCTTTGCTTGAAAATTCTGTGTATATTCAGCCGTTATCATTAGACTATGAAAATTATTTCAGTGAAACTGACTACATATATTGAATATCAACGAAAAAATGTCGAGTATTTTGAACTGAACGTTAGTTTTATCATTGGATTTAGTGACCCTGAGAAAAAGGAGAATTGGTGTTGTAAACAGTAAAAGATAAGAACTTATTCATTAAGCATGTTTTTTAGCACCTAAATTGTACCAGTGCTTTAGTCTCCCATTTGATACTGTTGCTAGAGCTTCACTTACCTTAAGTCTTAAATCTATGATAATTACTTACAAAAAAGTGGAAGCACTTTGCAAGGCTTAACCAAACAGCAGTGGAATACAGCATCAGTTCAGATATGACACTGAAATTTACTGTTGCAAAACAGCTGTGTAACATGATGCAATATCTATAGTTTAAAATTGCTAAAGTTCTAACTTTACTTTTCTCCCCCTACTTTTTCATAGTGGTAAAATATAAATAACACACAATTTGCCATTTTAACCATATCAAGGATATAATCCAGTGGCACTAATTATACTCACTATGTGTGCAACAGTCACTCCTGTCTACTTCTCAAACTTTGTCTTTACCCAAAGCAGAAATTCTGTACCCGTTAAGCAAATAATTCCTCATTCTCCTCTCCCTCGGCCCCTGGATGCCCCTAGTCTACTTTGTCTCTATGAATTTACCTGTTCTAGATATTTCATATAAGTGGAAGCATATAATGTTTGCCCTTTGTGTCTAGCTTATTTACTATATCATTCTTAAGGTTCCTCCATGTTGTAACAGGACTTCATTCCTTCTTATGGATGAATGATAGTCCATTGTATGTATATACATCTTTTAAAAATATTTCTATGCTAAATCAATCTGCGTAAATGTCATTTTTCTATATCTTTGATGTAAATGAAGATTTCGTATTGATTAATTTTATTCTTTTCAATTCTTTTACAGGTTTGACAGATGAAAAAGTGAAGGCATATCTTTCTCTTCACCCCCAGGTATTAGATGAATTTGTATCTGAAAGTGTTAGTGCAGAGACTGTAGAAAAATGGCTGAAGAGGAAAAACAACAAACCAGAAGGTAAGATCTCATTCAGATTGAATGTGGATTATTTTCTATTTTATAGTGACAAAAAAGGTATTTAATACATGCTAGAAAGTAAAATATTAGTAGTTTAATTCTGTAAGAATTTTATTCTGTTTAAAAAGATAACTTAAAATAAGTTAGCATGAGGGGAAACAAATACAAAAGGATGATCTTTAAGAAAATGCCTGGCAAAGAATTGAAAATTTATTCAGATATGACCACATTGAAAAATGCAAAAGTCAATATTAGACTTGATTTTATTTAATGGTTATTATTGATTATAAAAATATTCTTTATATATTTCAAAAATAGAGTTATATTATTATATTTTGCAAAATGAATTATTCAAACAATTTTTGTATGTGCACAGTAGGAAATGAACTCTTGACTTGCATTAGACATTTTATTTACACTCATAAACTTAAGATGTGGTTATGTTTATGGAAAAAAGAAAGGTGGACTCAAAAGGAATGTGAAATCAAATAAATTTCCCCCCAAATTGAATCTATGTTAATATATTGGATTTGGTTATTCTGGTATAATTTTAATTTTGGATTTAAATGAATTTATATTTGGCCAGTCATGACTTCTCATTTCTATGAATGTTGCTTTTATAGTGGAAATTAAAATTTATATATGATTCTAACTACATGGAGAAGTTTTATATTAAAAAAACTAAAATATTTACTATTTTTCTGGAAACTTTTTTTGTGTAAAAAAATGCTACATTTAAAGTTCAAAAATGACCATTATTAAAATATTATGCTGTAAGACCTATGCTAATAGTGTGCTGCCTGGAGCTGATTTTCCTCACTCTATATATGAAAGTTTCTATCATTTTCTTACATGATTTTTATAATAAAAAAGAGGTGGATGTTTTTAAAAAGAGAGTTTTTGGTATTGAAACACAAAGTTGTTTTTAAAGTGTCCATGGGTAGGTGTGAATGTGTATGCATGTATGTGTGGATTGAGAGGGAGGGAAAAAGGGAGAGAGGGAGAGAGAGAGAGAGAGAGAGAGAGAAATATACCTAAATCAGAGACGCATATTCTTTTCAAAAGGATCATGGCATTAATAGTAAGAACAAAGCTTGACATGGCATGTTTCATCTATTACAAACCTTACACATTTCAAAACAGTTCTAGATGTCTGAAACTTTCAGAAGTGTGACTGAGTTGTACTTAAGGCAACCTGCTATATAATGGTGGACAGTAATATAATGCAAACATATACGCTGTCAACATTGTTAATCAACTACACTTCCATATAAAATGAAAAGTTAAAAATATATATTATGTCTCTGAGATATGAAATTGAGCGTAGGTCTTAGAAAATGAAAAGAATTACATGCTGTTTTAGTGTTACAGTGATAGTTAACTTTTAAAATTTTATAAATATTTGAATGTCATTCCACATCTCCCGAATCTGTTTTCTGTATTAGTTAACCAAATAATACTTTAAACCTCTTAATACATATACTCAAGAGTTAAATGATTATTAAGAATAGCAATGTGTAACTGAAACAATACTCAGTTATGCTGGAAGAAAAACTTGTCCTTATAAGGAGATGATTTTGACAGTGACCCTGTGCCGGGCTAGAGACTGTTGATGCCACCGAGAATGTGAATGGATCGTCCACTCGGGGCTCACTGTCTAGTGGTGGGGAAAGGCATAGAAGTAACCACAGCACAGAATGCATCAGAAGTAAAAAAGGATGCAAGCAGTTTGCAGTGGAAGGGCATTGAAAGGAATCTTTAATTCTACTGCTGCGGTCCAGTAAGACCCTTTTTACCTCCTCTTCCAAGGAGTTTATCACAAAAATGGATCTCATTACATCTGCTTTATATCCAGTGAGATTCTGTAGCATGGCCCCTGCAGACAGTTTAAAGGCAAGGTTTAGCACTAAACTTGTGTGAGTAGCATGGAAAAAGCATTGCCCAGTCTTCTTTGCGATGTAGAAAGCCAGTTAAATATGTTTATTTCATTTATATAGTCATGGATTAAAGTAGTGGTTCTTTGAACCATCTCCTTTCTTTTCCCTCACCCCGCCCTTCTCATTATTATCCCTTCATTGAAAGTGTCTTGAGGAAGAAAATTTTTGTCAGGAGGATTTTTTTTTTTTTTTTTTTTTTTTTTGCGGTACCCGGGCCTGTCACTGTTGTGGCCTCTCCCGTTGCGGAGCACAGGCTCCGGACGCGCAGGCTCAGCGGCCATGGCCCACGGGTGCAGCTGCTCCACGGCATGTGGGATCTTCCCGGACCGGGGCACGAACCCGTGTCCCCTGCATCGGCAGGCGGACTCTCAACCACTGCACCACCAGGGAGGCCCAAGGTCAGGAGGATTTTTAGGGAGTGTTTCTATTTCCAATGTGTGGACCCAGGAACAGAAAGTGTGACAGCTAGAAGGTCTTGGAGAATATTTTGTTGAAAATGAGAAAAGCCCATCCAAATACTTTCAGTTTGTGTCAGTTTAGTCAAAGAAAATGAAGTAAGGAAAACTGCCGGAATAAGTAATTTGCACAACACTTTGTACATTATAAGTACTCAATAAATATTTATTTAATTTATTTTTTTAAACACTGATAAACCAGCCTCGTATGGAAATGATCTACATTAAGGGGACAGAAAATCGTGTAAGGGCATATTCTGCTTAGAGAAAGATCCTATTTGAAAATTCAAATTTTTAAACAAATGAATAAAGGGGTGATTATTTAAATTACAAAATTATATTTGCGTTTAAAATGGTCAGCTTTCAGACTGCTTGCACGTGTTTCTTAATGATGACTGTGCTATCCAAAAAGCTAGTTTTTCTTCAATCATTTAGCATTTTATTCAGCACCTACTGTTTGCTTGGTGCTCAGAAGGCAAAACTTAAAAAATAGAGAACGCATGACATTTTATTTAAACTATGGTAATATTTATAACGGACTAATATTGTGTGACCATAGAGCAGTTGTAATTTTCAAGACAGCTCACATATATTGACCCTTTACATCTGGTTGAATTAATGAAGGTTAAGTAAGCTCATGTTCATTTGGCAGATGTTGGAACTGTGCAAGGGAAGCTAAAGGGTCACTAACGGTCCAGCGTTTATCACAAGACTGTGTCTCATTACATCTGCTTTATATTCAGTGAGATTCTGTAGCATAGCCCCTGCAGACTGTTTAAAGGCAAGGGTTAGCACTAAACTTATGTGAGTGGCATGGAAAAAGCATTGCCCAGTCTATCACGTGTACCTGTAAATGTCAAGTAATTAACAATGAAAATGTTAGTGCTGTCAGCTGCCTTCAATGTTTACAAGAATGGTTTCTTTTTTTACCCAAAGAATATAGTTACATTTTTTCACCGCTCCATGATTCTGGAGATGGGATTTAATTTTCATTCAAATAAAACTGTTAGATATTTCATACAGAGAATTAGTTGGGTTTAATTTATGCCCTCCAAACCTATTGTATACAACCTAATATGTGGATTAAGTAGCATTTGCCCTACTTGGTATATAACATAGTTTCTATGCTAGTGTATATAATGTAGCAGGATATGAAGTTAACAGAGCATGAATTTGCCAAAGCGTACAATGTTAGAAGACTTCAGTCAGTAAGACTAATCAGTGATGTGTTAACTATTAGGACATACCAGGAATAAGAAAAAACACATAATTGAAACAGTTTACTTGGTACTTCATTTGGGGCACTTTCTCTCTTTTCCTTAAAATTACGTTGTCTCAAATGGTGAAATTACATTTTCACATAGAAGTTTCATATTCGTTTTCATAATGGAAAACAGAAAATGTGTTGAGGGTTGCATGCCTTAATCTAAATTACAAATAAACGTGAGTTCACCATCTGGTAACTAGAAGGGGGATAAAGTTAATATTAATTCATTTGTAAAGAGTTACTTGATGTATTGCGTTAATTCTGTTAATTGTACATGTTACTGTTAAAGGTGTATCTTTAATATATTCTTTTTGAGAGTGTTTGGGCTCCTTAGCAATCCAATCAAGTTGATTGGGATTTTGATAATTTCAAAAGATTAAGTCAGGGCTTCCCTGGTGGCGCAGTGGTTGAGAGTCCGCCTGCCGATGCAGGGGACAGGGGTTCGTGCCCCGGTCCGGGAAGATCCCACATGCCACGGAGCGGCTGGGCCCGTGAGCCGTGGCTGCTGAGCCTGCGCGTCCAGAGCCTGTGCTCCGCAACGGGAGAGGCCACAGCAGTGAGAGGCCCGCGTACCGCAAAAAAAAAAAAAAAAAAGATTAAGTCAGATCATCACAAATATTTTTAGTGATTATGAAACTAATTCAAATAAATTTAATAGCTTTGTTATAGACTAGATTGATTTCTGAAGCAATTTTTATATTATCTGTAAAGATCCTATCGGTGGTAGCTATTATTCTTTCATTCAACATTGTTACTACATTTCCTAAATAAAAATTTTGTTTGCAAGGGATTCTAACTAATGAAAATGTTATGAGCTAATGGAGTTTTGAAAATACTTTGTTTTTGTTTCTTTTTATAAAAATTGTATTTGTTAATTGCACATATTATAGATAAAGATGTGTAATAGAAGTCATTGCATCTATTTAATATAATTTTTCGGCATTTAAAATTTTGTTTCATATAACGCAGATTTTTAAAAATAAAATAAAAAGCCTGTGAAAGATAAATGATATAACCATTTCTGTGTGTGTGTGTGTGTGTGTGTGTGTGTGTGTGTGTGTGTGTGTGTTTTAATCTACCCCTTAAAAGCTTCCTGAAGATTTAACATTGGTCTGGATTATTTGACCAAAGGTTGAATAATCATTTTTAGAAACATTTATTTGAGTGGTGAGTTGTAGCTGGAATGTGACCAGGTACTACTCATTTCTCTAGCTACTTATTCAGCATGCCAGTTGACAAAGATCTGTGTAGTACCTACTATGGGAGTGTAGTTGGAAAACAAGGAATATAAATTTGATTCCCTCAAGGTCACTTTCTGATAGAGGAAAACAGATAATAAACACATAAGCTAAGAATAAGATTTATTTCAGTATTTGTTGACTGTGTATATTTGAGATCATCTAGCATAAGGTCTAGCAAATAGAAATTTTTAGGAGAATTAGATTTGTTTGAGATTTTAAAATCCACATTGTTTGCTTTTGGATAGACAGAGCCTATGTTTTATATTAAGCATGTGTGCTTGTCCATCTGTCCTGTCCTGGGCTCTTTGTAAGTCACAGGGGCACTATTTCTCTGTTTACTGCCCTTAAGGGACTCATAATCTTGTGGTGTGGAAAGAAGATATGAAACTATGAAAGTACAGCAACTGAGGGTGTATAATCAAGTGTTCAATTGTGTGGTATAGTTTATCAAGACAACACTTGTGAGAATTGGGGTCATTAAGAGGTATGAAAATTGAGAAGGCTTTTTGTAGGAATTGGTTTTTGATTTAGGCAACTTGTTCCCCAGATCACCGCCAGCATCACTTGGGAACTAGTTAGGAATGCCATAGGTTGGGTCTTAGCCCAGATCTCCTGAATCAGAAACTCCTGTGGTTGGACCAGCAATCTGTGTTTTAACAAGTGCCCACCGTGGTCCCCGGCCCCAGCCCTGGCCCCGGCCCCAGCCCCCATCCCCGGCCCCCAGCCCCCGGCCCCGGTAATTCTGATGCAAGCTAACACTTGAGAACCACAGCCTTGGGCACTGGGGTGGGGGCCTGTGGAGGAGTAAGTGTGGTGCTGCTGGCGAGCAACAGGAGAAAAGGCAGGGCTGCAGGACTTGCTGGGATTTCCTTCTGGGAGAGGCTGAAGAGGGAGGATTTGTCACAAAATTCTGAGTAGAAGCAAGTTGATAGAAAGCAGTAAGGTGGTCGAAAGCAAGTTGGCTAAAACAGCTCAAATAGAAGTTTGGTTAAAGAGAATACGTTCAGTCACTCTTCTTTTCTTTTTAGAAAAGTTTCTGGATTTTTTGTTTATTTGTTTGTTTGCTTTTGTATTGCTGGCAGTTTTGATATGCTGTGGAGTCACTTGGTATAGATTTTACATCTGGAAAATATTTTTTCTTATTCTAAGAATGGGAGAAGTTGCTGTTAAAATTTTTGTCTTTCTACTCTCATTTTATTTTAGCTATTTATTCATGTCCTGCATTGACTGTAATAGGAAAAGCAGAAACAATGTAAAAATCCAAAACAGGTGTTTAATTGATAGCTTTGCTAAAGTACGGTGAGTTGCAGAGCTACGTATATTATCACATTTTTGCAAGATAATAATCACACATAAATGCATAGACAAAGGGCTAGTAAAATATATGTCATTGTGGTTGTTTTGGGGGATTTATAGGTGTGTTTATATCCTTATATGTGTTGCTGTTATAATAAGAAATAATTAGAAGAAATATTAAAAGAAAGTTTTTAGAGTTTTTCCTATATGGAGGGTTTTGCCCCAAATTTCAGTACCTCTAATTCAGTTTAAACCAGTTATCCACTGCTTGTTTGGCTACTTTTCTGTTACAAGGGATAATAAACATTTATTCTATATTTACTAATCCCTTTATTATTGGCTTTTCCTCCCCCTCCCCCATGTGTTACCTTCGGTGACATAGATTATCACATAGGAAGTTGGTGGCTGAAATGGGGTCTAGCAAAGCACACAGCTTAGTTTTTTCCCAGAGTCACCATTTTGGGTTTACAAATTATTTTACTCAAATTTACCAAATATCTTCTGTATGTTTAGCATTTGCTAATAAGCATCAGACATGAATTCAGTTGTAATGGGATTTGCTGTCTAAAGGGGGCAAAAAATATTAAGTAATTTGACCATAATTATTTATATCAGTTATGTAAGTTTTTTCCTTGTGATGAGAACTTTTAGGATCTACTTACTCTCTTAGCAGCTTTCAAATACCATGCAGCCGTGGTAACTCTAGTCATCATGCTGTACGTTGAATCCTCAGTATTTACTTATCACATAACTTGAAGTTTGTACCTTTTGATCACTTTCACTCAATCTCCTCATCCTAAATCAGTTTACAAAGTATTAAGGTTGAAAGTTTTTTCTTGAAGGTCAGGCACAAGACAAGCTTGTCCACTCTCACCCCTTCTATTCAGCATGGTACTGGAAGTCCTGGACAGAACAATAAGGCAAGAAAAAGATATAAAAAGCATCAGAATTGGAAAGGAGGATGTAAAAGGGTCTCTATTTGCAGATTACATGATTTTATATAGAGAAAATACTAAAGACACTGCCAAAAAGTTGTTAGATCTAATCAGCTAATTCAGGAAAATTGAAGAACACAAAAATCAGTAGTGTTTCTATACACTAACAATGTATTATTTGAAAAAGAATAAAACAATCTCATTTACAATAGCATCAAAAACAATAAAATTCTTAGGAATAAATTTCACCAAGGAGGTGAAATACCTCTACTCTGCAAGACACTGATGAAAGAAATCAAAGAAGACACAAATAAATTGAAAGGTGTACTGTGTTCATGGATTGGAAGAATTAACATTGTTAAAATGTCCATACTACCCAAAACCATCTGTAGATTTAACGCAATCCCTATCAAGATTGCAGCGGCAATTTTTTTATAGAAGTAGAAAAAAAAATCCTAAAATTTACATGAAACCATAAAAGACCCTAAATAGCCAAAGAATACTGAGAAAGAACAAAGTGGTAGGTATCACACTTTATGATTTCAAGGTATAGTACTTAAAACAGTATGGTACCATATGGGAAAAGACAAATAGATCAATGGAATAGAAACAAGAGCCCAGAAATACACCCAAACATATGTCAACTAATACTTGACCATGGAGCCAAGAATACTAAAAGGAGAAAAGACAGTCTTCAGTAAATGGTGCTGGGAAGATTGAATTTTCACATGTAGAAGAATGAAACTTAGACCCCTATCTTATACCATTCACAAAGATTAACATAAAATGGATCAAAGACTTAAATGTAAGACCTGAAACCATGAAACTCCTAGACAACAACAAAGGAAAAATAGCTTCTTGACATTGGTGTTGGCAATGATGTTTTAGATATGACATCTCCAAACACAAGCAGCAAAAACAAAACTAAGCAAGTGAGACTACATGGAGCTAAAAGCTTCTGCACAACAAAAGAAACAATGAATAAAATGAAAAGCCATCCTATATAGAATGGGGAAAAATTTGCAAACAATCTCATAAGAAATTAATACATCAAAATAAGTAAGGAACCCATTCAATTCAATAGCAACAACAGTAAAAGAAAAAAAATAATCCAATTTAAAAATGGGCAAAGGACCTGAATAGACATTTTTCCAAAAGAGATAATGGGAATAGCCAACAGGTACATGAAAAGATGTTCAACTTCTGGAATCATTAGGGAAATGCAAATCAAAACCACTTCACCCCTGTTAGAGTGGCCATCATCAAAAACACAAGAGCTTTGGGACTTCCTGGTGGTCCAGTGATTAAGACTTCATGCTTCCACTGCAGGGGCATGGGTTCGATACCTGGCCAGGGAACTAAGATCCTGCATGCCACGTGGTGTGGGCGAAAAAAAAAAAGACCAAGAGCTAACAAATACTGGCAAGGATGTGGAGAAAAGGGTATCCTAGTGCACTGTTGGTAGGAGTCCAAATTGGTCCAGTCACTGTGGAAAACAGTATGGAGTTCCTTAAAAAAATAAAAATACTATTATCATAGGGTCCAGCAATTGCACTCTTGGGAATATATCTGAAGGAAATGAAAACACTCTGTCAAAGAGATATCTGCACCCCAATGTTTTCCTGCAGCATTATTTACAATAGCCAAGACATGGAAGCAACCTAAGTGTCCACTGATGAACAAATAAAGAAGTTGTGGTATATATATTACAACGGAATATTATTCAGTTATTTAAAAAAAGGGGAAATCCTGCCACTTGTGACAACATGGATGGACTTGGAGGGTATTTTGCTAAGTCAGAGAAAGACAAATGCTGTAAGATCTCACTTTTTTTAAATGTTGAATCAAAAAAAAATAACTGAAAAGGAGACCAGATTTGTGGTTACTAGAGGTTGGGGGTGGGGTGATGGGAGGGGGGATTTGGATGAAGGTGGTTAAAAGGCACACATTTCCAATTATAAGATAATTAATACTAGGAATGTAATGTAAAACATGATGACTATAGTTAACCCTGGTATGTGATACACCAGCTGTTAAGCGAGTAGACTGTAATGTAAGAGTTCTCATCACAAGGAAAAATTTTTTTTCTTTTTTTCTTTTTTAAAATTTGTATCTATATAAGATGATGGATAGAAACTAAACTTACTGTGGTAACCATTTCACAATATATGTAAGTCAAATCTTTATGCTGTATACCCTGAACTTGTATAGTGCTGTATGTCAATTATATCTCGGTAAAACTAGAAAAAAATCTTTTAAAAATGTGCTAAAAAGGAAGGTTGGTGTTTAAGCTCAGGCCTGAAGGATGAATTTGCTATTTTTTTGGCTGCACTGGGTCTTCGTTGCTGCATGCGGGCTTTCGCTAGTTGCGGCGAGCAGGGGCTACTCTTCGTTGCAGTGCGCGGGCTTCTCGTTGCAGTGGCTTCTCTTGTTGCAGAGCACGGGCTCTAGGCACGTGGACTTCAGTAGTTGTGGCGCGTGGGCTTCAGTAGTTGTGGCTCGCGGCTCTAGAGCGCAGGCTCAGTAGTTGCGGCACAGGAGCTTAGTTGCTCCGCGGCACGTGGGAATCTTCCCGGACCAGGGCTCGAACCCGTGTCACCTGCATTGGCAGGCAGATTCTTAACCACTGTGCCACCAGGGAAGTCCAGAATTTGCAATTCTATTAGAGGAGAGGGAGAAAGAGTTGGAGGACTCCAAAGGTGGAAGGGGTTTTGTTGGAGAATTGTGGAGGAGGAGGATGCGGATGTGAGCAGAGAATGATCCTACAAGACTGTTCAGGTCATATTTAAGGGCTTTGGATTTTATCTTGAGAGTAACATGAAGGTATCAAAAGATTTGAAGGAAGTCTGATAAGACATATTTTGAATGGATTTTCACAATCTATAATATCTTGTTTGGTATGAAAAAAAATCAATGCAGTGAAGTTTCAGCCTCTGGTCAGTTGTCATCTTCCCAGAACTCATCAGCACATCTGTCTGATGGTTTGTTGTGTCAGTATCAGTTGATAACTTACTTGCAGATATCTTAATGCAGTAGCTCAGTATTTTGAAATGGAAGCCAAAAGTGTGTATCTCTAACGTTTATGAAATATCAAGGAATAAAGTTTTGCTGGGAACTTTTTATAGAACCTGTATGACTAATATTTTCAAGTGGAGTAAATAAATGTTCACGTTGGTTTTGGCACGATTTAAAACCTAATGGTAAAACATTGAATGTATTTGGGGAAAAGTGAACATTGAGTGAACAAGATTCAGGAAGAGAGAAAGCACTCATTTCTTTAATCTGTATAAATCACGAAACATTATCAAGAATGACTCATAAAGCACAGAACATTGAGAAGAGACACAACAAAACAAGAATGGTTCTCAAACTTCCAAAACAATTGAACAGAAAATGATAAAAATGATGAAAGGAATGATTTATCTTGGAGTAATTTTATAAACAAATGTAATCAACAAATGAACCATTAATACTAGGGATGTTTTAGAAATTAATCTCAGACTAAGGATTTTAAAAGTCAAGGGTCCTTAGAGTAATCAGAGTTGAAACTCCTTATTTTGGAATTTATGTGATGTTCTTCACTTAAAGAGTTTACCTAAAATATATATAAACAAGCGTATTTATTTTCCTAATTATATATGTATGAGATTTATTTGAGATGGACTTATTAGTAATATTTCTCACAGCCTTGAAATTGTTTTTAGACATCAATGGAGGCACTCAGATTTCAGTGTGGCTTATAATGGTCCTTACACTGTAGTGCCTATTCAGCTTTCTATACATTCTTTTACTGTGGGGCTAAGAAAATTAAGTTCTAGACTGAGTCCTATTAGAACTTTCTTCATAAATTTTTTATATGAAAGTATAATACAAAGAAACTTAAAATGTGTTAATTTATTGGCAATTTCTAAGATACGTGACTTCAGTTCTTTTTCTGTGTTTGATACTCTGAGGAGGAAATTAGAAGTGACTTGAGAAGCAAAATACTTTTTCTGATATTTTTTCACATAAAAAGACTTATGCATTCCCCATACACATTTAAAAATGGAACATGTAGCATATATTTAAATTATTTTTGTTTTAAGAGTTGCAAATCCATTTCTTAGAACAGTATCCTGTTATGCAGAATTCTTGCTCTAAATATTCATTGAAGGAAGGAATTCACTTAAGTTAAATATGGACATGCAAAGTTTCAGTAAAACTGGGGATTACCAATGTAAATCAATCAAAGCTTTATGAAATGAAATTAGTGCCTGGCTAGTAAACACTTATAGAAAGAATGAATAAGTGAATGTAGTGAAGCCCATAAGATTACAGAAATTCCCTATACTGTTTTGTAAAAAGAAAATTTTAAAAACTGGTTTTTATGTTATTAAGGAAAAACAACAATAACAATACTCTAACAGGAAAGAGCAGGTATAGGAGATGCTCCTATGGATAAAAAATATATATATTAACTTACTCAAATAGTAAAAACAAGCAGAGATCTCAGTAAAGTTATAAATTGTGTAAAAAATGATTTTTTTCAAATGATAATGGCAAATAATAATGTGGTACTTATTTGCCAACTACTATTTTAAGTGCTTTAGATAAATTAATTCAGCTAATCCTTACAACAATATTATGAGAAGGATATTATCACCATCTCCAACTTACAGATGAGGAAACTGAAATAGATCTGTAAAGCATCAGAGCTAGGATATGAACACAAGTATTGAAAGCAGGGCCTGGGGCTTCCCTGGTGGCACAGTGGTTAAGAATCTACCTGCCAGTGCAGGGGACGTGGGTTCAATCCCCGGTCTGGGAAGATCCCACCTGCCACGGAGCAACTGAGCCCGTGCACCACAACTACTGAGACTGCACTCTAGAGTCCGCGAGCCCCAACTACTGAAGCCCGCGTGCCCCAACTACTGAAGCCCGCGTGTCACAACTACTGATGTTCATGCACCTAGAGCCTGTGCTCTGCAACAAGAGAAGCCACCGCAATGAGAAGCCCGCGCACTGCAAAGAAGAGTAGCCCCCGCTCACTGCTAGAGAAAGCCTGAGTGCAGCAACGCAGCCATAAATAAATAAATAAATTTATAAAAAAAAGAAAGAAAGAAAGCAGGACTTGGAAGATATATTTATACACGTATGTGCATCATAACATGATTAGCAGTGGCCAATGGTGGAAGCAGCCCTAGTGTCCACTGATGGATGAGTGGATAAGCAAAATGTGGTCTATCCATACAGTGGAATATCATTCAGCCTTAAAAAGGAAGGGAATTCTGACACATGCTACAACATAGATGAACCCTGAGGACATGATCCCATCACAAAAGGACAAATACTGTGTGTTTCTACTAATACGAGGCACCCAGAGTAGACAGCTTCTTAGAGACAGAAAGTCTCTAAGGTGGTTGCCAGGGGCTGGGGGAGGGAGGGATGGGGAATCAGTGTTTAACGGGTACAGAGTTTCAGCTTTGCAAGATGAAAAAGTTCTGGAGATTGATTGCACAATAACGTAAATATAGTAAACACCACTGAACTGCATGCTTGGAAGTGGTTAAAATGGTAAATTTTATGTTGTGTATTTTATCAAAAAGTTTTTACTTAAAAATTTAAAAGAAATTCCAATCAACTATCACATCATTTAGGAAGCCTTTGGGGGACACTCTCAGGTTGATTTAGATGGGCCAATTGCTTCCCATGGCACCCCGGCTTGCTCTCCTGGCTCTGGGATACTGTGCATAGGAGTAAGTCCATGGTTTGTGAGGCTTGAGAGAGACCCTCTTGAAGAAAATTTGGTATAAAAGCAAGTATTTCTTTTCTTTTTTTAATTTTAATTTTATTGGAGTATAGTTGATTTACAATATAGTGTTAGTTTCAGGTGTACATCAAAGTGATTCAGTTATGCATATACATATATTCATTCTTTTTTAGATTCTTTTCCCATGTAGGTTATCACAGAATATTGAGTAGAATTCCCTATGCTATACAGTAGGTCCTTGTTAGTTATCTACTTTATATATAGTAGTGTGTATATGTTAATCCCAAACTCCTGATTTATCCCTCCCCATTCCATGTTTCCCCTTTTGTAACCATTAGTTTGTTTCTGATATCTGTAAGTCTGTTTCTGTTTTGTAAATACGTTTATTTGTATCATTTTAAAAAATTAGATTCCACATATTCATATGATATTTTTCTTTGTCTGACTTACTTACTATGGTAATCTCTAGGTTCGTCCGAAAGTGAATATTTCTTTGGACTGGGAAAATAAATGACCTTAAATTAAGAATTTTTAAAAGCTGAAAAATCTACGAACATTACACAAATCCAGAAAATTAACATAATACTGTATTAACTTTAGTTATTTCCACTTTTGAGGAATTGTGAATAATACTAATGCAATTTTAAATAACTCCCTAGAAGAACAGTTTCATGGGAAATACTGGGTCATGTTGCTTTCACTGGAGTGTTTTTATTTGTTGACTTATGTTTTGGTCTTTCTGATGAGAGTTTAATCTTATCTCTTGGATAGGGATTTTTGAGTCTTCTGAGTCCATTTAAGACATCGTAAGATGTGTTTAGATGTGCAAAAAATATCATCTGTTTCATACTTATCCTACTTAGCTTCGATTTCTTAGAGATTTATTTTATTTACTAGGTTTCTAATTGTAAGAAGGAATCATTTGGTGGTAGAGCTTTCCAGGATTGGCTAAGCCTCTAATCTCTTATGCAATGTTTGACATAATGGGCAATATTAAATGTTCACTTAATGAATAAGAGATTGAATAAGTGAATGAATAATTCACAAGCACTCTAATGTATACAATGAAATTCGTTTTGATTCATGGTAAGATAGTGATATAAGGTTATTATCTTAGCTCATATATTAAAAATCAGCATTTTGTATTACTTTGAACTGGAATCTTTAGAGTAATTCATATATTGCTTACCACAGAAAATGAGTCACTTGTTAGTGCCCAAGGACACATTGGCTAAAGGTAGCTGTTATTTTATTCTACTATGTCCTTGTAGTTGTCGAACATGGTAAAAAGGGAGTAATTATATATGCAATTCAAAGTGAAATATGATATTTATGATTATTTTAAATATTTTTCAATTGCTGTTTTCCTTTAATGATTTAATTTGGATACATGATAGAGGGGAAGGGTGTGACCAATTTATTCTAAAGCCCCAGAAGCTCTCATAGGTCTCAAGTTAACCTCACTTTTCCATTCGTTAATGAAAAATTACTTCTGGAAATGTAAAAGTTGCTTATAATTTGTTCTTGCTTTTTTTTTTTTTTGCGGTACGCGGGCCTCTCACTGTTGTGGCCTCTCCCGTTGCGGAGCACAGGCTCCGGATGCGCAGGCTCAGCGGCCATGGCTCACGGGCCCAGCCGCTCCGTGGCATGTGGGATCTTCCTGGACTGGGGCACGAACCTGTGTCCCCTGCATCAGCAGGCGGACTCTCAACCACTGCGCCACCAGGGAAGCCCTGTTCTTGCATTCTTAACATGCAAAGTGGTGTCAGACTACTAAGTGCTTTTATACTGTCATCAGAAATAGTGCCAGCAAGTAAGCTTTCATGTGTGATGTGGTAGTAGAAGGTTCTTTGATCTGGATCAATAGAAACAAGTGAGGGACAGCCTGTTTTGGATGTGTGTAGATCTTTGGGAATAATGTAACTCAATAAAGCAATCATTAATTTGACAGTTTAGGAGTTTTATATTTTTGAATATCAGGGTTAGAATAGGGAAGCAGTATGGTGGTTATAGGTAATTACGGTCAGAAAATATAATTAAAATTGCCGTATTCAGACAGTTTGCTGTAATTCTGCTGTTCCTCTGGACTGTTTGTAACATTAGAATGATCCTATATTTACCTTCTGATTCTTACTATGCTTTCATGCTTCCTGAGACAGTAAATTGAGTTGTAAAAAGTTAATTTGACTGAACGTATACATCTGTGATGCTGTTGGGAGTATATTTTAAAAAGAAAACCTAATAGGGATACCATCATTTGGTTGTTAACTCTATAACTTATTTCTGGAGAAGTTCGAGAATTAACTTAATTTCAATATTATTGTAATTACACTGTAATTATACTCTTATTTCTTGGTAATAGCACACAGGTAGACTCAGTTTCACGTACAAAAATACTAATCTGTTACTTCCTGACTGCCACTCCAGCATGGTGGGCTTCCATAAGTATTTGTCGCACCACCTGCAGGAGGTGTAGCTTAGGTTAGCTATCAATTTATACAGTTACGTGGTTATTGTATTCGTTATCCACTCATTTATTTGTTCACTCATATATTTGCTACATGCTGGTCAAAGCGGTTCTAACTAAATCAAGTGATTCGGTGTATGATTAGGCCGTCTGGTCTGCCAGCCCAACAATGTTAGATGAAAAGTTGGAGAATATTACCTTTTGTAATTTATTGTCATTTAAAATATATTTATCCTTTCCTTATTTTCTTAGCAAAAAAAAAAAAAAAACACACAGGCGGGTTCTCCTCATTCTAGTAGATGTTCTACTGCAACCAAATTTTGGAAATGCATATTTGTTAATGAAATTAAATTTGTTTCACTTTTAAAGTCAAGTGCTGAAATTAATTTCATAATATTTTCCTCTCTTTTTGATAGATGCAGTTGAGGTTCTGTTACATTTAATTATCAAATAAGATTTGAATCCTGGGATATATTTATTTAACATAGGTTAAATTAGCTTTGCCCAAGAAGAACCTGATTTCTACTACCAGATAATTAAAAAAATTGGAAACAATAGTTTCCATAAGTTTAGAAGGGTGGCTTAAACTGATGTTGAGGATTCCCATTTCATTGTGTTTGACTTTATGTACACAAGTACTTCATGACTTAATGGACATGTAATTCCTTCATAGCAAACTTAATGGACATGTAATTACTTTGTAGCAACAGATGTGCTGGGCCTATTTTAACAGGAATTTTTAACTTGAAAGCATCTGTTAATCCTAACTTTAGAAATAGGGAGAATTTTGAAGATGAGAGGAATACGGGTAGAGCACAATTTTGGGGGGGGCAGTGCATATTGGGAGTCCAGTTATGGACATGTTAAGTTTGAGATGTTTATTAGACATAAAAATATAGGGTCAGATAGGCAGTTGGATATTTGAGTCTGAAATTCAGAGTACGGTTAGGGCTGAAGAAATGAATTTGAAATCATGAACATATAGACAGCATTTAGAGCCACGAGACTATATGAGTAAGTGTAGACAGAGGTTCAAGGACTAGGCGCCCTGTAGAATTTCAACATAGGAGTTTGAGGAAAAGGATCTAGCAAGAGAAACAGAAGGGAAGTAAGTGTTCAGTGAGCTAGGAAGACAACTGAGAGAGTGTGGTGTCCTGGGAGCCAAGGGCAGAAAACCTATGGGATGGAGTGAACAGCCGTGTCAGACGCTGCTGGTGAATCAAGTGAGATGAGGATGAAGAAATGATCGTTTACTATAGCAATGAGGAAGTATTAGTGATTTGGCTAAGCGCGGTTTTGGTGGAGTGGTACAGTTGATTGGGGTGGGATTAAGAGAGAGTGGGAGGAGAGGGCTTGGAGGTGAAGTGTATATACAAGTCTTTTTTTTTTTAACATCTTTATTGGAGTATAATTGCTTTACAGTGTTGTGTCAGTTTCAGCTGTATAACAGAGTGAATCAACTATACATATACATATATCCCCATATCCCCTCCCTCTTGCATCTCCCTCCCACCCTCCCTATTTCCACCCCTCTAGATGGTCACAGAGCACCGAGCTGATCTCCCTGTGCTATGCGGCTGCTTCCCACTAGCTATCTATTTTACATTTGGTAGTGTATATATGTCAATGTTACTCTCTCACTTCGTCCCAGTTTACCCTTCCCACTCACCGTGTCCTCAGGTCCATTCTCTATGTCTGCGTCTTTATTCCTGTCCTGCCCCTAGGTTCATCAGAACCATTTCTTTTTTTTTTAGATTCCATATATATGTGTTAGCATACGGTATTTGTTTTGCTTTTTTTACTTACTTCGCTCTGTATGACAGTCTCTAGGTCCATCCACCTCACTACAGATAACTCCATTTCTTTCTATGGCTGAGTAATATTCCATTGTATATATGTGCCACATCTTCTTTATCCATTCATCTGTCGATGGACCACTTAGGTTGCTTCCGTGTCCTGCTATTGTAAATAGAGCTGCAATGAACAGGCTGTTCATTGTGGTACATGTCTCTATTTTAATTATGATTTTCTCAGGGTGTATGCCCAGTAATGGGATTGCTGGGTCGTATAGTAGTCCTAGTTTTAGTTTTTTAAGGAAGCTCCATACTGTTCTCCACAGTGGCTGTATCAATTTACATTCCCATCAACAGCACAAGAGGGTTCCCTTTTCTCCACACCCTCTCCAGCATTTATTGTTTGTAGATTTTTTGATGATGGCCACTCTGACCAGTGTGAGGTGATACCTTATTGTAGTTTTGATTTGCATTTCTCTATTTATTAGTGATGTTGAGCATTCTTTCATGTGGTTGTTGACAATCTGTATATCTCCTTTGGAGAAATGTCTATTTAGATCTTCTGCCCATTTATTGCATTTGTTTGTTTGTTTGTTTTGATATTGAGCTGCATGAGCTGCTTGTAAATTTTGGAGATTAATCCTTTGTCAGTTGCTTCATTTGCAAATATTTTCTCCCATTCTGAGGGCTGTCTTTTCGTCTTTTTATGGTTTCCTTAGCTGTGCAAAAGCTTTGAAGTTTCATTCGGTCCCATTTGTTTATTTTTGTTTTTATCTCCATTTCTCCAGGAGGTGGGTCAAAAAGGATCTTGCTGTGATTTATGTCAAAGAGTGTTCTTCCTATGTTTTCCTCTAAGAGTTTTATAGTGTCTGGGCTTACATTTAGGTCTTTAATCCATTTTGAATTTGTTTTTGTGTATGGTGTTAGGAAGTGTTCTAATTTCATTCTTTTACATGTACCTGTCCAGTTTTCCCAGCACCACTTATTGAAGAGACTGTCTTTTCTCCATTGTATATTCTTGCCTCCTTTATCAAAGATAAGGTGACCATATGTGCATGGGTTTATCTCTGGGCTTTCTATCCTGTTCCATTGATCTATTTTTCTGTTTTTGTGCCAGTACCATACTGTCTTGATTACTGTAGCTTTGTAGTATAGTCTGAAGTCAGGGAGTCTGATTCCTCCAGTTCCATTTTTGTTTCTCAAGATTACTTTGGCCATTCGGGTTCTTTTGTGCTTCCAAACAAATAGTGAAATTTTTTGTTCTAGTTCTGTGAAAAATGCCATTGGTAGTTTGATAGGGATTGCATTGAATCTGTAGGTTGCATTGGGTAGTAGAGTCATTTTCACAATGTTGATTCTTCCAATCCAAGAGCATGGTATATTTCTCCATCTGTTTGTATCATCTTTAATTTCTTTCATCAGTGTCTTATCATTTTCTGCATACAGGTCTTTTGTCTCCTTAGGTTTATTCCTAGGTATTTTATTCTTTTTGTTGCAATCGTAAATGAGAGTGTTTCCTTAATTTCTCTTTCTGATTTTTCATCCTTAGTATATAGGAATGCAAGAGATTTCTGTGCATTAACTTTGTATCCTGCTATTTTACCAATTCACTGATTAGCTCTAGTAGTTTTCTGGTAGCATCTTTAGGATTCTCTCTATATAGTATCATGTGATCTGCAAGCAGTGACAGTTTTACGTCTTCTTTCCTGATTTGAATTCCTTTTATTTCTTTTTCTTCTC
The DNA here is from genome assembly GCF_963455315.2 of Globicephala melas. NCBI lineage: Eukaryota > Metazoa > Chordata > Mammalia > Artiodactyla > Delphinidae > Globicephala > Globicephala melas. The sequence goes on along the minus strand of NC_083327.1, from coordinate 85,137,286 downwards.
TGTTGCTGTGGCTAAAACTTCTAAAACTATGTTGAATACTAGTGGTGAGAGTGGGCAACCTTGTCTTGTTCATGATCTTAGTGGAAATGTTTTCAGTTTTTCACCATTGAGAATGTTGTGGGCTGTGGGTTTGTCATATATTACCTTTATTATGTTGAGATAAGTTCCTTCTATCCCTACTTTCTGGAGAGTTTTTATCATAAATCCGTGCTGAATTTCATCGAAAGCTTTTTCTGCATCTATTGAGATTATCTTTTGGTTTTATCTTTCAGATTGTTAATATGGTGTATCTAATTGATTGATTTGCATATGTTGAAGAATCCTTGCATTCCTGGGATAAACCCCACTTGATCATGGTCTATGATCCTTTTAATGTGCTGTTGGATTCTGTTTGCTAGTATTTTGTTGAGGATTTTTGCATCTATGTTCATCAGTGATATTGGCCTGTAATTTTCTTTTTTTGTGACATCTTTGTCTTGGTTTGGTATCAGGGTGATGGTGGCCTCGTAGAACGAGTTTGAGAGTGTTCCTCCCTCTGCTATATTTTGGAAGAGTTTGAGAAGGAAAGGTGTTAGCTCTTCTCTAAATGTTTGATGGAATTCGCCTGTGAATCCATTTGGTCCTGGGCTTTTGTTTGTTGGAAGATTTTTAATCACAGTTTCAATTTCAGTGCTTGTGATTGGTCTGTTTATATTTTCTATTTCTTCCTGATTCAGTCTCGAAATGTTCTGCTTTTCTAAGAATTTGTCTATTTCTTCCAGGTTGTCCATTTTATTGGGATATAGTTGCTTGTAGTAATCCCTCATGATTCTTTGTATTTCTATATTGTCAGTTGTTCCTTCTCCATTTTCGTTTCTAATTCTATTGATTTGAGTCTTCTCCCTTTTTTTCTTGATGAGTCTGGCTAGTGGTTTATCAATTTTGTTTATCTTCTCAATGAACCAGCTTTCAGTTTTATTGATCTTTGCTATTGTTTCCTTCATTTCTTTTTCATTTATTTCTGATCTGATCTTTATGATTTCTTTCCTTCTGCTACCGTTGGGGTTTTTTGTTCTTCTTTCTCTAATTGCTTTAGGGTTAAGGTTAGGTTGTTTATTTGAGATATTTCTTGTTTCTTGAAGTAGGATTGCATTGCTATAATCTTCCTTCCTAGAACTGCTTTTGCTGCATCCCATAGGTTTTGGGTCATCGTGTTTTCACTGTCACGTGTTTCTATATTTTTTGATTTCCTCTTTGATTTCTTCAGTGATGTCTTGGTTATTTAGCCTCCATGTGTTTGTATTTTTTTACAGTTTTTTTCCTGTAATTGCTATCTAGTCCTATAGTGTTGTGGTTGGAAAGGATACTTGATACGATTTCAATTTTCTTAAATTTACCAAGGCTTGATTTGTGACCCAAGATATGATTTATCCTGGAGAATGTTCCATGAACACTTGAGAAGAAAGTGTATTCTGTTATTTTTGGCTGGAATGTCCTATAAATATCAATTAAGTCCATCTTGTTTAACATATTGTTTACAGCTTGTGTTTCCTTATTTATTTTCATTTTGGATGACCTGTCCATTGGTGAAAGTGGGGTGTTACAGTCCCATTCTATTATTGTGTTACTGTTGATTTCCCCTTTATGGCTGTTTGCATTTGCCTTATATCTTGAGGTTCTCCTATGTTGGGTGCATAAACATTTTCAGTTGTTATATCTTCTTCTTGGATTGATCTCTTGATCACTATGTAGTGTCCTTCTTTGTCTCTTGTAATAATCTTTATTTTAAAGTCTTTTTTGTCTGATATGAGAATTGCTACTCCAGCTTTCTTTTGATTTCCATTTGCATGGAATATCTTTTTCCATTCCCTCACTTTCAGTCCGTATGTGTCCCTAGGTCTGAAGTGGGTCTCTTGCCGACAGCATATATACTGGTCTTGCTTTTGTATCCATTCAGCCAGTCTATGTCTTTTGGTTGGAGCATTTAATCCTTTTACATTTAAGGAGTTATCGATATGTGTGTTTCTATTACCATTTTCTGAATTGTTTTGGGTTTTTTGTTGTCAGTCTTTTCCTTCTCTTGTGTTTCCTGCCTAGAGAAGTTCCTTTAGCATTTGTTGTAGAGCTGGTTTGGTGGTGCTGAATTCTCTTAGCTTTTGCTTCTCTGTAAAGGTTTTAATTTCTCCGTTGAATCTGAATGAGATCCTTCCTGGGTAGAGTAATCTTGGTTGTAGGTTTTTCCCTTTCATCACTTTAAATATGTCCTGCCAGTCCCTTTTGGCTTGCAGAGTTTCTGCTGAAAGATCAACTGTTAACCTTATGGGGATTCCCTTGTATGTTATTTGTTGCTTTTCCCTTGCTGCTTTTAATATTTTTTCTTTGTATTTAATTTTTGATAGTTTGATTAATACGTGTCTTGGTGTGGTTCTCCTTGGATTTATCCTGTATGGGGCTCTCTGTGCCTCCTGGACTTGATTATTTTCTTTCCCATATTAGGGAAGTTTTCATCTATAATCTCTTCAAATATTTTCTCAGTCCCTTCCTTTTTCTCTTCTTCTTCTTCCAATTGGAATGTTAGTGTGTTTAATGTTGTCCCAGAGGTCTCTGAGACTGTCCTCAATTCTTTTCATTCTTTTTCTTTATTCTGCTATGTGGTAGTTATTTCCACTATTTTATCTTGCAGGTCACTTATCCATTCTTCTGCCTCAGTTATTCTACTATTGATTCCTTTTAGAGAATTTTTAATTTCATTTATTTTGTTGTTCATCATTATTTGTTTGCTCTGTAGTTCTTCTAGTTTCTTGTTAAAAGTTTCTTGTATTTTCTCCTTTCTATTTCCAAGATTTTGGATCATCTTTACTATTAGTACTCTGAATACTTTTTCAGGTAGACTGCCTACTTCGTCTTCATTTGTTTGGTCTGGTGGGTTTTTACCCTGCTCTTTTATCTGCTGTGTGTTTCTTTGCCATCTCATTTTGCTTAACTTACTGTGTTTGGGGTCTCCTTTTTGCAGGCTGCAGGTTTGTAGTTCCCGTTGTTTTTGGTGTCTGCCCCCAGTAGCTAAGGTTGGTTCAGTGCATTGTGTAGGCTTCCTGGTGGAGGGGATTGGCGCCTGTAATCTGGTGGGTGGGGCTGGATCTTGTCTTTCTGGTGGGCAGGGCTACATCTGATGGTGTGTTTTGGGGTGTCTGTGAACTTAGTATAATTTTAGGCGATCTCTCTGCTAATGGGTGGGGTTGTGTTCCTGTCGTGCTAGTTGTTTGGCATGGGGCGTCCAGCACTGGAGCCTGCTGGCCTCTGGGGGGAGCTGGGTCTTAGCATTTAGATGGAGAACTCTGGGATGGCTGTTGCCAACTGATATTACATGGGGCCGGGAGGTCTCTGGTGGTCCAGTGTCTGCAGTTGGCCCTCCCATCTCTGAGGCTCAGGCCTGACACCAGGCCAGAGCACTGAGACCCTGTCAGCCACACGGCTGAGAAGAAAAGGGAGAAAAAAGAAAGAAAAACAAACAAATTAATTAAATAATTCATATAAAATATTATTAAAATAAAAAATAATAAAAAAAGAGAGCAAGCAAACCAATAAAGAAATCCACCAATGAAAACAAGTGCGGAAACTGTACTAAGATATATATAAAAATCAGAAACAAATCAGTCACAGACAGCAAACCTCAAGTCTACAGTTGCTCTCAACATCCCCCACCTCAGTTTTGCATTGATTCGTTATCTCTTCAGGTATTCCACAGACGCAGTGTTCTTCAAGTTGATCGTGGGGATTTAATCCACTGCTCCTGAAGCTGAACAGAGAAATTTCCCTTTCTCTTCTTTGTTCTTCCCTTTCTCTTCTTTGTTCGCACTGCTCCTTCAGTTTTGGATTTGGGCCTGCCTCTGGGTGTAGGTCGCCTGAGGACGTCTGTTCTTCGCCAAGACAGGATGGGGTTAAAGCAGCAGCTGATTAGGGAGCTTGGCTCATTCAGGCCGGGTGGAGGGAGGGGCACGGTAGTCATAATTGGAATGCAGGGTGAGCCTGCGTTGGCAGAGGCCAGCATGACATTGCAACAGGCTGAGGTGTGCCGTGTGTTCTCCCAGGGAACTTGTCCGTGATTCATGGGACCCTGGCAGTGGCAGGCTGCACAGGTTCCTGTGGAGGTGTGGAGAGTGATCTGTGCTTGCATACAGGATTCTTGGTGGCTGCAACAGCTGCATTAGCGTTTAATGCCCGTCTCTGTTGACTGAGCTGATAGCCGTGGCTTGTGCCCGTCTCTGGAGCTCGTTTAGGCGGTGCTCTGAATCCCCTCTCATCATGCACCCCAAAACAATGGTCTCTTGCCTCTTAGGCAGGTTCAGACTTTTTTCCAGACTCCCTCCCAGCTAGCTGTGGCACACTAGCCCCCTACAGGCTGTGTTCATGCAGCCAACCCCAGTCCTCTCTCTGGGGTCTGACCTCCGAAGCCCAAGCCTCAGCTTCCAGCCCCGCCCGCCCCGGCAGGTGAGCAGACAAGGCTCTCAGGCTGGTGAGTGCGGGTCGGCACCGATCCTCTGTGCGGGAATCTCTCCGCTTTGCCCTCTGCACCCCTGTTGCTGTGCTCTCCTCCGCGGCTCCGAAGCTCCCCCCTCCGCCACCTGCAGTCTCCACCCGCGAAGGGGCTCCTAGTGTGTGGAAACCTTTCCTCCTTCACAGCTCCCTCCCACTGGTGCAGGTCCTGTCCCTATTCTTTTGTCTCTGTTTTTCCTTTTTCCTTTTGCCCTACCCAGGTATGTGGGGAGTTTCTTGCTTTTGGGGAAGTCTGAGGTCTTCTGCCAGCGTTCAGTAGCTGTTCTGTAGGAGTTGTTCCACATGTAGATGTATTTTTGATGTATTTGTGGGGAGGAAGGTGATCTCCACGTCTTACTCCTCCACTGTCTTGAAGGCCCACCCTGTATATGCAAGTCTTAAGGCTTGTTGTGAAGGAGAAGAGAGAGGGCATGGTATCTGAAGGGTGTGAGGGCCTTTCTTTTTTTTTTTTTTTTTAACATGGGTGCATGGGTTTTGTACTGACAGTATTTCCAGGGCAGGTAAGTTCATTACCCACTGGGTAGGATACATCGCAGTATCTACCACAGAAACCAAGTGCAAGAAGGTCAGAATGGTTTAGAATTCACATTTCAACCCGTCTGTAAGAAACTATTATATGCCAAGTGGTGGTTTCATTTCAAAGCAGAATATGTACAGTTTTCTGAAAAGTCTATGAAGTACTCCTCCCTTCTCTAACTACATACGTATCTTTATGAGTTCAGATTTTCTTTGATTACTTCAACCATAATAACATGCCACAAAAAATTAGGTTCAAGAGTCATTTTAAAAAGAATCTAGCCTTTTAAATTAGGCAGACTTTACAAGGATTTATAAAAATGTAAAAATATACCCCTCTTCCCAGTAAAATTTTCTTTGTTTTGGAAAATAGTAGTTTTTTTGTAAAAATTTGTATGCGTGTTATGTGTAATGGGATTATTATTATTTTAAAAGTAATAAATACACATTTAAAATGCCTGTTTTTATTTCTATTACAGCAAATATCAGTACTTATAAAAGACATAAATTAAAAGCTCTCTGGGCTCCTCATTAATTTTTGAGTGTGAAGGAATGTAAGATTAAAAACTGAGAACCACTTCAATGTAAGAATCTCCCAGATTTCCCATGGCTGGCTTTTAATGAAAGACTAAAATCTTTTAAGAAATATGGTCTAAAAAAAGAATTCTAAATACTCTGTGTAAGTACTTTATGCAGTAGAGTTGTTCATAATGTATACATTCATTTAATTTCTTCAATTCTATAATATATTAACATTATTTTCTGATATTGTTTAGCATATAAAATATGATGTATTTGTCTTACTAATAGCTAGGGCTTTTGTTAATTAAAAGGCAATTCAATACATTGTGACATTTTTTATTTGCTCAAATTCATTAGCATTCCCATCTTAACTAGCATATTTAGATTTTACATATTAGAAGCAAATCTAGAGTGTGGAAGTAAAGGGAGAAGGAACTTTTGGGACAAGTATTGTACTTAGAAGCATATAAGTTCTAGCATTTGTTTTCATAAAACAAAAAAAAAATCACTGTGCAATCACTATACAATTAGTATCAGTCATGTAACTGGAAGTGTTGTATACTTACTGCCTTTTAATGAAAATATTCTAGTCTATAAAAAATATGCTTCTTAAAAGTCTTGTGCCAATAAATGACCTGCCTCTCATGTAATCTTTTTTTTCCAATTTTTAAAATAGTGATAAAATGCATATAAAATTTACCATCTGAACCATTTTTTAAATTTTTTTATTTTTGCGGTACGCGGGCCTCTCACTGCTGTGGCCTCTCCCATTGCGGAGCACAGGCTCCGGGCGCGCAGGCTCAGCGGCCATGGCTCACAGACGCAGCCGCTCTGCGGCATGTGGGATCTTCCCAGACCGGGGCACGAACCCGTGTCCCCTGCATCGGCAGGTGGACTCTCAACCACTGCGCCACCAGGGAAGCCCATCTAAACCATTTTTAAGTATACAGATCATTGATATTAAATGCATTCATAATGTTATGCTACCATCACCACCATCCATCTCCAGAGCTCTTTTCTATACCCATTAAACAATAACTCCCATTCCCCACTTCCCTGTTGCTCCCAGAAATCACCATTCTACTTTCTATCATTTTGACTAAGTATCTCATATAAGTGGAATCATACAGCATTTTATTTGTGACTGGCTTATTTGATTTAGCATAATCTTCTGAAGTTTCATCCATGTTTTAACATATATCAGAATTTCCTCCCTTATTAAAGTTGAAAAATGTTCCTGTACGTATACACTACATTTTGCTTATCCGTTCATATGTTGATGAACACTTGGATTGCTTCCATGTTTAGCTATTGTGAATAAGGCTGCTATGAACATGGTTATACAGATATCTCTTCAAGCTCCTGCTTTCGATTCTTTTGGGAATATACTCAGAAGTGGAATTGCTGGATCATATAGCAATTCTATTTTTAATTGAGGAACCACCATATAGTTTTTCATAGTAACAACACCATTTTACATTTTCACCAGCAGTGCACAAGGTGCCAGTTTCCACATCCTCACTGACACTTTTTTAAATATTTTTGATAATAACCATCCTAATGGGTGTGAGGTGGTATCTTGTAATTTTGATTTGTATTTCCCTAATAATTAGTGATGTTGAGCATCTTTTCATGTGTTCATTCACCAGTTTCCTGTCTTCTTTGGAGAAGTGTCTATTCAAGTCCTTTGCTCATTTTTAAATCTGGTTGCTTATTTGTTTCTGAGTTTTAGGAGTTCTTTATATATTCTGGATGTTAATCCCTTATCAGATGTGTTATTCAAAAATATTTTCTTCAGTTCTGTAGGTTGCCTTTTTAATCTGTTGATAGTGTCTTTTGATGAACAAATTTTTATGCAGTCCAAAATTTCAATTTTTTCTTTTGTTGTCTATGCCTTTGGTGTTGTGTCCAAGAAATCACTGATAAATCTAATATCATGACGATTTTGCCCATTATTTTCTTTTAAGAGTTTCATAGTTTTAGCTCTTACATTAAGGTCTTTGATCCATATTGAGTTAATTTTTCTATATGATGGTATGTAAGGCTCCAACTTCATTATTTTGCATGTGGATATTCAGTTTTCCCAGCACCATTTGTTGAAAAGGCTGTCCTTGCATCATGGAATGGTCTTAGCACCCTTGTCAAATTATTTGACCGTATATGTAAAAGTTTATTTCTGAGTTCTCTATTTTATTCCACTGACCTACATGTCTGTCTTTATGCCAGCACCACACTGGTTTAATTACTGTAGTTGTAAAAGCAGAAAGTGTGAATCCTCCAGCTTTGTTCTTTTTGAAGATTGTTTTGGATTTTCGGGGTCCCTTGAAATTTCATATGAACTTTAGGATAGGTTTTCCTGTTTGTTCACAAGTCATCTTTGGGATTTTGATATGGACTGTATTGAATCTGTAGCTTGCTTTGGGTAGTATTGACATTGTAGCAATTTTAAGTCTTCCAATCCATGAAAGCGAAATGTGTTTCCATTTATGTCTGCTTTAATTTATTTCATCAATGTTGTGTAGTTTTTATGTACAAGTCTTTCACTTCCTTTGTTAAATTACTTCCTAAGTATTTTATTCTTTTTGATGCTAGTGTAAATGGAATTGTTTTCTTAGTTTCATTTTTGGATTGTTCATTGTTAGTGCATAGAAATTCAGTTGATTTTTGTGTGTTGACTTTGTATCCTGCTACTTTACATTTATTAATTCTAATAGTGTGTGTGTGTGTAATCTTTAGGGTTTTTTGCATATGAGATCATGTACAAACAGAGATCTTTTTACTACTTCTTTCCAACTTGGATGCCTTTTATTTATTTTTCTTGCCAAATTTTGCTGGCTAGAACTTCCTGTACTATGTTGAATAAAAGTGTTGAAAGTTGGCATTCTTAAATTTTTTTTTAATTAATTAATTAATTTATGGCTGTGTTGGGTCTTCGTTTCTGTGCGAGGGCTTTCTCTAGTTGTGGCAAGCGGGATCCACTCTTCATCGCCGTGCGCAGGCCTCTCACTATCGCTGCCTCTCTTGTTCTCTGTGGAGCACAGGCTCCAGACGTGCAGGCTCAGTAATTGTGGCTCACGGGCCCAGTTGCTCTGCGGCATGTGGGATCTTCCCAGACCAGGGCTCGAACCCGTGTCCCCTGCATTGGCAGGCAGATTCTCAACCACTGCGCCACCAGGGAAGCCTGAAAGTTGGCATTCTTAAAGGAAAGGCGTCTCTTTTTTATTATTGAGCATAATGTTTGCTGTGGGTTTTTCATATATGGGGTTTCATTTTGTTGAGGTAGTTTCTTTCTGTTCTAGTTGAGTGTTTTTATCATGAAAGGGTGTTGAATTTCGTTAAATGCATTTTTTTGATTCAATTGACATGATCGTGTTTTTTTTTTTCCTTCTTTCTATTAATTTGGCATATTACACGGATAGATTTTTGTATGTTGATCCATTCTTGCATTCCAGGCATAAATCTCACTTGATCATGGTGTATAATCCTTTTAATATGATACTAAATTGAGTTTGCTGGTATTTTTTGAGGATTTTTGCATCAGTATTCATAGGAGATATTGTTCTGCAGTTTTCTTTTCTTGTAGCTTCTTTGTCTGGCGTTGGTGTCAGGGTAATGCTGGCCACAAGCAGAAAGTTAGGAAATGTTTTCTCCTCTTCAGCTTTTTGGAAAAGTTTGAAAAGGATTGGTGTTAACTCTTCTTTAAATGTTTGGTAGAATCCACTAGTGAAGCCATCAGGTCCAGGGCTTTTCTTGGTCAGGAGTTTTTTTATTATTATTATTGATTCAATCTCCTACTAGTTACAGGTCTCTTCAGATTTTCTTTTTCTTCACAATTTAGGCTTGGTGTGTTTTGTGTTTCTAGGAATTTTCCATTTCATCCAGTTCATTCAGTTCGTTGGTGTGCAGTTGTTCATAGTACTCTCTTATAGTCCTTTTTATTTCTGTAGAATCAGTAGTAATATCCCTGGTTTTGTTTTAGTAATTGGAGTCTTCTTTTTTTTCCCTTAGTCCATCTATGTAGGGTTTGTCAATTTTGTTGACCCTTTCAAAGAATCAACTTCTGATTTCACTGATTTTCTATATTGTTCTCTAGTCTTTATTTCATTTAGCTCTGTTCAAATCTTTTTTTATATCCTGCCTTCTGCTGGATTGGGGCTTATTCTTTTCCTAGTTGCTTTAGTTCTAAAATTAAGTTGTTGTTCTGAGATCTTCCTTATTTTTTAAATAAGCATTTATAGTTATAAATTTTCTCCTTAGCAGTACTTTCACTGTGTCCCATACATAAGGTTTGGTATGTTGTGGGTTTTTTTTTTTTCATGCATCTTTAAGTGTTTTATGATTTCTATTGTGATTTCTTTTATGAGCCATTAGTGTTTAAGAATGTGTTGTTTAATTTCCATAACTTTGTGAACTATCCAGCTTCTCTTTTGTTATTGATTTCTAACTTCATCTCATTGTGGTTGGAGAATATGCTTTGTATCTATCTTTTTGGTATATTGAGACTTAATCTGTGGACCATCGTATGGTCTGTCTGTGAAATGTCCCATGTGCACTTGAGAAGAATGTGTATACTGTTATTGTTGGGTAGAGCGTTCTGTATATATCTGTTACATTTAGTTGGTTTATTATGTTATTCAAATCCCCTATTTCCTTGCTTATCTTCTGTCTGATTGGTTTGTCCACTATTGGGAGTGGGGTATTAAAGTTTTGAACTATTATTGTGGAACTGCCTATTTCCCTCTTTGATTCTGTTAATTTTTGCTTCATATGTTTTCATGACCTTTTATTAGGTGTGTAAATGTTTGTAATTGTTATATCTTGTTGCTGTATTAAAATTTTATTAACATATAATGCTCTTCTTTGTTTTTTATAAACTTTTTTGACTTAAAGTCTATTTTATCTGATATTAGTATAACCACCCTTGCTTTCTTTTGGTTATTTGCATGGAATATCTCTTTCTGACCTTTTATTTTCAATTTATGTGTCTTTGGATCTAAAGTGAGTTTCTTATAGATAGCATGTATTTGTATCATGTTTTTTTTTAACCTATCCTTTAAATCTCTGTCTTTTGATTAGAGAATTAAAATCATTTACATGTAAAATAATAACTGATAAGGAAGAACTTACTTCTATTTTGCTATTTGTTTTTCCACATGTCATATATATTTTTCCCTTATCTCCTGCTTTTTTGTTGTCTTTTGTGTTTGTTTAATTTCTTTTTGTGACCCATTTAAATCCCCTCTCATTTCCTTTTGTGTATATTCTTTAGCTATTTTCTTTCTAGCTATTACTACGCAGATTACATTTCACATTCTAGAGTTATAACACTTGAATTTATACCAGCTAAACTTAAATACAATACACAAACTTTACTCCATTAAGCTCTATCTCCACCCCTTCTAGTTGTTTGTCATAAAATTACTTCTTTATACATTGTGTACCCCAAAACATATGCTAATAATTATCTTAAATGCATCAGTCTCTCAATTATGTAAAAAACAAAATGTGGAGTTACAAACAAAAGTTACACTAATACTAACTTGTAAACTAGTTTTAAAAAAATATTTTAGCCTCAAATCATGTAGAAAACAAAAAGTGGAGTTTCAAACAGTTAAAATAATACCAGCTTTTATAGTTTCATGCCTGTTTTACTGAGATATTCATTTTTTTCATGTGACTTTGAGTTACTATATGATGTCTTTTTATTTCAACTTGCAGAACTCCCTTTCTTGAAGAGCAGAGCTAATGGTCATAAATTCCCTTTTGTATCTGAGAATGTCTTAATCTCTCTTTCATTTTTGAAGTATAATTTTTACTGATATAGGATTCTTGGTTGATAATTTTTTTCTTTCAGAACTTTAAATATGTTGGCCCACTGCCTTCTGGCCTCCAAATTTTCTGATGAGAAATCTGTGGATAATCTTACTGAAGATCCCTTGTGTGTGAAGAATTGCTTCCCTTTGGCTGCTTTCAAGTTTCTTTGTTTTTTAAAAGTTTGATTATAATACATCTTGTATGGGTCTCTCTGAGTACACCTTACTTGGAATTTGTTAACCTTCTTGGATGTTTATATTTATGTGTTTCATTAACTTTGGGAAGTTTTCAGAGATTTCTTTAAATATTCTCTACACCTTGTTTTCCTCTTCCAGGACTCCCACAATGCATGTGTTTGTTCGTTTAGTGGTGTTCCACAGGTCCCTTAGGCTCTGTTTACTTTGAGTATGTTTAAACAGTCTTTTAAAGTCTTTGTCTATTGATCTTCCATTAGTTCATTTTTAGGGAGAGTTTGTGTTGATGTGTTTTTTCCTTTGAATCGACCATACTTTACTGTTTCTGTGTGTGCCTTGATTTTTTTTTTTGTTTAAAATTGTATATTTGAATGAAATACATAACTCTGGAAGCCAGATTCTCCCCCTTCTCTAGGATTTGTGATTTTTGTTAGTTTGTTTTTCAATTGCTGCAAGCTATCTCTGTTCTGAGGATCAGCCTAAGGTGTAAGCTCAAAATGTTCTTGGGTCTTTTCTGAGCCTGTGTCTTTACCTGAGCATGCATGGTATATGCAGTTGTTTTTGAATGTTTTTAATGTCTTTGATGCTTGGCTCACAAGGGGAGGGGAAAAAGAGAACTGGCCTTTTAAGTCCCCTGATAGTCTCTTTAGCCAGAAGAGAGGGCCTTGCAACAGTTGGGGGAAGTATAACAACAATGGATGCCCACTGTTTTGCCAGCACCTCTGAAATCAGAAACAGCAATCAATGACCAGATTGTAGGCCCTTGATATCTGGAGGAGAAGGTCATTTTTGCTCACGCTGACTCCCGCAAGCTGTGTGCAAACTGCTATAGGAACACTGCACAGCTGCCTGCCATGGGAGTAGGGGGAAGGTAGCTGGTACTGTGCTAAGAGCCAACATCGACCAAAATTAACTGTAATTTACTATCCAAGCTTTCCCTAGAAGTTACAAACCTTCAATAGACTCTAGACTTTCAAAATAATTACATCCAACAGACTCTGCCAGTGCAGTTGTTGTCTAGAGGGGGAGACTAATTTTCAGAATTCTCTCTGTCCCTTCATGCAAATCTTGTAATATGATGTATTTTTCCCATTAGTTTGTATTTCCTTGTTTTTAAGATGTAATTTTTACCCCAACTCCTCATTCATTAAAAATCCTTTGACACAATAAAATGAAGTAGCATCAGTTGTATTGTATATTCTAAATTTAAAAATTTTATCCATAGTGTTAATTTTTATTGCTTTGAAAGACAGTTTACAACAAAACTAGATCTTTAATACTTTGCTACCTAATCTGATTTTATATATATAAGTAAGTAGTGCTTACTTTTCCTTTAAGTGAGCTGTTCCCCTCAATTAAAGTTCTGAAGTTTGGACCCTTATGAACTGTACCACCATTTCCCAAACCTCTTCAAAGTAAATCTGTGAAACAGATTTTTTAGAAAATAATTGTGAAGTGTTTCATACATGTAGCTTTAGGTCCATACAAATTACAGAAATAACTTATTGAGCATTTACATAATGTGTTGAAAAATCAAAGTTTTACATGACAACAAAATTAATGACAAATATAAATGAAAGAACCAGCAGTATGTTGGAGTGGCTTGTATTGGCTCAGCCAGTTGATACATTTTCAGGAATTTTATGACCCAGATGATATCAAAGTTGGTAGCTTGAACTCAGCCATGGGGGAAGTATTCACACCACAGCAATCAACAAATGCTATCAATACAAATCAGAATTTTACTTCTTTTCCTCTGATAGAGCTGGTAAACGTTTACTTACAGAGCAGTGAATTCCTCCCACCCTAGTCCATGACAAGCTACCAACGTGAGGCCACCAAACAGGGAATTAAGAAGAGAGAAGCAGTAGCACAACATTATATAGTATTTCTATCATACAGATACAGTAGATCTCAAGGGTATAGATAACAGTAAAATGTCATAAAATAGAGAATGATGAGTTTTCAATATTTATTACCTTTAAAATATATTCTGTTTAAAAGTTTATATAATTAAGTTTTTAATAATGGCTATTTTAACAACCATCTTGACAAATTCTTGAAAGTTTAATAATTGATTCTTTCGAGCCCATGCAAGGTGGTTTCAGCACACGATAGGACTATTTATACCACAGAGACTGGAAAATGCTACAAATCAAAGCATACTTTCCCCAAGGAGTGATTTGTTAAACACTTACCAGCTCACCACTGGAGATAAACCCTACAGTGATTCAGAGGTCTGCCTAAAATCAGCAAAAATTTTTAGAGGGTCAGTGATCCTGGGTCATTGCCTGCAAAGTAATATGGAAATTACTACATCTTGCACCTCCCATTACAAAATAGTTAGCATACTCCTGGTAGTCTGTTCAGGTCTGGAGGAAGCAGAATTCCTCCAGGTCTGGAGGAATTCCACACCTGAGAACACGCTCCACCCTATATGCTGGATAACACAGAAGGCTGGGCTTTGACTGGGACCCAGAACAAGCTCAGTCTGCCTGTAACAGATCCAGGCCATGATGCAAATGACTCTGCTTCTGGTGCCATATGACCCAGCGTATCCTGTGATGTAAGATGTGTCAGTGACGAGAGGGACTGGGTGACACAAAGGGGTATGGAGGTTATGCTTGGTCCTGAGGTCATGCACTTGGGCACCTATTTGTGACACTTGCCTTCTAGTGATGTTAGATGGGCAGGTTCCACAGCAGTGGCCTGCTTCATTAAGAACATCCCTAGGACTTCCCTGGTGGCGCAGTGGTTGAGAATCTGCCTGCTAATGCAGGGGACACGGGTTCGAGCCCTGGTCTGGGAGGATCCCACATGCCACGGAGTAACTGGGTCCGTGAGCCACAGCTACTGAGCCTGCGCGTCTGGAGCCTGTGCTCAGCAACACAGAGGCCGCGATAGTGAGAGGCCCGCGCACCGCGATGAAGAGTGGCCCCCGCTTGCCACAGCTAGAGAAAGCCCTCGCACAGAAACGAAGACCCAACACAGCCAAAAATAAGTAAATAAATAAATTTTAAAGTAAGCTCTCTAGGACTAGTTTCTCTAAAAAAAAAAAAAAAGAACATCCTTAAATTAAACTGATGTTTTTTCTACGAGTGTGGGAGAGCCTTAAAAAAGTTATTCAACACTTAGCATATTTTGTTACCGTTTGTGCTTGTTGCCTAATATTACACAAAATACTTATATTTTTTGCTACTGTATGGCATAGAAAAAAATTACAGTGACTACTAGCACAATTTGGAGTCATTGCCATGATTTGTGCTATAGCCACAGGCTGTTTTAGCAGAACAAATGTCAACACAGTTGTTCCAGGATAAACTGTGATACTTGAAAAAGTTACTCAGCTCTTTGAATATTTCAGCACCGCTTGTATTTGTTATCCAATATTCATATAAAAGGTCTTTGATGATTCTTATGTTCTGATTTTAGACAAATGTAAGGAAAACAATGACACCAGCCACATCTATAGGTTCATTCATTGTAAGGCAAAATTACAGCTTCGAAGATACTAATTCAATCTTTACGTTTGCAACTAAGTCTTTAATGAGTTACCTTATCACTGGAAACATGACAACACTGTGGATTCTTTTGCTGACTTTTCATGCAGCAGGCATTCAGCTGTGCATTTGTGTGTGCCTCTCTGGTCAATACAATAACAGTAACTTACCCTGAAGCCAGTGGCTTTGACATTTCTAGTTTGAAAAGCTATTCCAAACAATTTTGGGCTTTTAAAGAGTGCATCATGTCTACATTTAAAGTGTTCAGTTCCATTTTCTTTATACACTGAATGATTGGTCTCAAAATAACCTTGCAACTTAACTGGTACCGCAGTACTATTTGAAAATGTTCTGTTGCATAAGACAGGATAAGGTAAATCTTTAAAGCCAGGATAAGGTAAATTATTAAAGCCAAGAGAGTGATCTTTTATCATATTTTTGTTTCTTATTTACGGTTTCACCCTGTTTCTTTGGAGTAGATTACTCCCTTCCATGAGTCAGAGAATCTTCTGATAGGTCCGTTTCATCTTTTTCAATATCTTTAGACATAAATAGTGCAGCTGTAGGTTGAGAAAATGAGTTTACTGTGCCCCCCTTTTAAAGCCAATGATCTATCCTTAAATATAAGAAAATATACTATATATGAATTTTATATTTAAGATAAAATAATTAAAATATTAAATTATAAATAATAATAGTTTTGGATGAAGTATACTTTTTCTGTGTGTATGTAGATACAAAGAAAACTTGGGAATTCAAATAACTATTTATTGGATGTTAATGAAGTTGCAGAGACTGTAGCAGGTGTGACCAAAGGTAGCAAATAAAAGCACTGTGAAAGGATTGAGAACATGAATTAGCCTCTGAATACTGATATGCTAAAGCTATGACCTTAAAACATTGTAGAAAATATTAGCGTACAAAGGATGCATTCCATGAATCATGAGAGGACATATAGCCTCTGAAAAGTACGATGTACGCTTGTGAGAAAAAGATGAATAACATTTTAGTGTGATTATGAAAATATCAATAGTTTTTACCTGTGAGCCCTCTGGATTTTCTCTGGGAGGCCAGAGGTCTCTGAAGTACATGTTGATAATTGCTGCTACTCAGTGAAGATGATGAGTTTGAATGCAAAGCTAGACTTCCAGCTATGGCTGAGTGAAGAAAGCAGCAAATTCTCTTCTCAAAAAGCAATTATAAAATGGACAGTCATGGACAAAGCCAGACATTTTAGTCTCTGGATATCAATCAAAGGCATACGACAATTCGAGAGGCATTTATGGTGTGTGAACTGGGACATTCAGGTAAGAACTGTGGGTATTCGTCATGTTATGGCCTGGAGCTTCTTCCATTACTCCCTGTCCCCTTGGTTGGAGCAGAGGTTCTGACAACTTCTCTGCCACAGGTGAAAGGGCTCACTCAACTTGGAGGCCATCCCGTCTCCCCCACTCACTGGAATTTTGGGGGCCACTGAGTGACGGAGGGTTGGCAAACAGCCGAGCTGTGCCAGCCTGAGACTTTAGTCAAGATTGAGGCAAACATGCTCCTGGCTGAGGACATGCACACGTTCCTGGAGAAGCTCCTTGTCTATTCACAGCTTCTGCTGGTTACCCTTGGAAAGGGCCCAAACAACATAAAACTCAAGCAGACCTGAAAACGGTTTGAATTTTGGATTTGATCCCCTTCTGATGAACAGACCCATCAGCAGTTGATGGAGGAGGAAAAACTTCATGTCAGAAATTAGACGACTTGAATGAAACAGATTCCTGGAAAAATCAAATCACCAAAACTGAGGCAACAACAAATAGAAAATCTGAACAGGTCTTCAGTGATGAAACATATTCCCACAACCAAAAACTTGTTTCCAGATCACTGTACTGATGGGTTGTATCAAATATTTTAAATGGAATCATACCAATCCTTCACAAACTCTTTCAGAAAATAGAGGAGCGGGAAATGCTTCCCAACTCATTCTATGAGTAACATATTAACCTGATATGAAAACCAGACTAAAACAGCACAAGAAAAGTATAGATCAAGTCCCTCCTGAACATAGATGCAATAATCCCTAAATAAAATTAGGGAACCGAATCCAGTAAGATATAAAAAAGATGGTATAGTATGACCCAGTACAAATACCAGTGGGTTTAATATCAATAAATCAATTATTTAAATTTATTAAAGTTAAAAAAATGATCAGCTTAATACAGAAAAAGCATTTGACAGAATCCAACATCCATTCATGATAAAAACTCTCAGAGAAGTAGGAGAAGGGAACTGTTAACTTGAGCAATGAGAAACAAAAAGTATCCAGATTTAAGTGGAAAAACTAAATCTGTCTTTTTTCCACAGATACATGGTTCTGTATGTAGAAAATTTCAAATATTCCACAAAAAACTACTAAAACTAATGAATGAGTGAGCAAGGTCTTGGGATTCAAGGGCCAATATACAAAAAAAAGTCAGTATACAAAAATCAATTCCATTTCTATCTACTAGAAAGGAACAATTGTAGATAAATTAAGAAAATAATTTCATTCATAATAGAATCAAAAATGAAAAGCTTGGAATAAATTTAGCAAAAGAAATGCAGAATTCATATACTGAAATCTATAAATCATTCTGAGAGAAACGAAAGAGAAGTCTAAATAAATGGAGACAGATTTTATGTTCATGGGTTGGAAGATTCAATATTGTCAAGATGACAGTTCTCTCCAAATTGATCTATAAATTCAATGTAATACCTATCAAAATCCAGGAGGTCTTTTTTGCACAAATTGAGCAGCTGATTATAAAATGTAAAGGACCTACAAAGAGCCATAATCATTTTGAAAGTGAAGTTTAGTATTGAGGAGTCACATTACTTGATTTCAAGACTTACTACACAAATGATATTTCAGACCCTTTGTCACTGCCATAAAGATAGGCATATACATCAATGCAACAGAATTCAGAGTCCAGAAAAAAATCCCTACATGGTCAAATGATTTTCGACAAAGGTGACAAAACAATTCATTGGGAGAAAGGATAGTTTTTATAGAACAATTGGGTATCCACATGCAAAATAAAAAAATACCCTTTCCTCATATTGTAAACTACAGTTAATTTAATATTGATATTGTATCTATTTGTAAGAGCTAAAATTCTGAAATTTCTGGGAAAAAATATTCATGATGTTGGGTGAGGGAAAGAGTTATTTTATACAATACCTAAAGCATGATCTGTAAAATAAAAAAAAAATTTTTGAAAAATAGACTTCATTAAAGACTAGTATCTAGAATATATAAAGAATTCTTAAACTCAATAAGAAAATAAATAACCCAATTTAAAAATAGACAACAAATTTGAATATGCATTATCCCAGAGGAGATATGCAAATGACCAGTAAAGGCTGCTCAACATCATTAATTATTAGGGAAATGCAATGAGATACTGTTCTACGCTCACTAAATACATTAAAACAGGCAGACAATGTCCAGTGTTGATGAGCATATGGATAAACTGGAATCTGTACGATTCACTTTTGGAAAAATAAAAGGGTAATAGCGCTTTGGAAAACAGTTGGTCAGTTTCTTAAAAGGTTTAATTTACCGCATTACTCATCAAATCCACTCCTAAGTGTCTATCCAAGAGAAAGGAAAGTGTGTCCATACAAAAGATACGTATACAATTGCTCATAGGCGCATTGTTCAGGATAGCTCCAAACTGAAAACAATTAAAATGTCCATCAGCTAGGTAAATGGATAAAAACAAATGTGATATATCCATATAATGGAATACTATTTGACGATAAAGAGAAATGAAGTACTGATGCATATTCTAACATCGATGAACCTCAAAATATCGTGCTAAGTGAAAGAAGCCGGATGCAACTATCTCCATTTTATGTGATTCCATTTATATGAAATATCCAGAAAAGGCAAATCTGTGAAGACAGAAAGCACATCACTAATGTGGCTGGGCTACGGATGGGAGCAGAGATTAAATGTAAATGGGCATAAGGGAACTTTCTGGGGGATGGAGTGTTCTAACCCGGATTGTTGAGAGGGTTTCACGCCTCTCTAAATCGACTGGAATCACTGAATTGTATACTTACATTGGGTGAATTTTATGGTATGTAAATTCGACTTCAATAAAACTGCTAATGAAAAAACAATATCAATGCACACTTCTTAAGAGTGGCTACAATTAAACACACCGACCGTATTGTTACAAACGTTTCTTAGAGAAAATGTGGGCTAAATTCTCTCACAAATCTGCATTTTAAGATGTAACTTTACAGCACGACCACTTTAGGCGTGTTGGGAGGAAAGGTGAGGTCAGCTGTGCCACACCTGCGTCAGAGTCTTACCAGCTCTGGCAGCCTGGCTCCCACTCAGCTCCATCCTTCGTCTTCCAGAAGATCCACCTAGTTCTCTCAGTGTGTCTGTACCCTGTCCCCAGCCCATGTGAATAGATTCAGTGGGGTTAAACATCTGTGCTTGTCCTATGGGGAGAGCAGAAGTTTGGGTCCATTCAGAGGCTCTCTCTGATGGCAGCAGCCTCAGCAGTTTATCTTCTTGCACGGGTGGTCATATCCTGCCTCATTCAAACTGCTGGCTTCCTTGACTCCTTCAAAGACATTAGATCCTTGGCTCTCCAGCCTTGTACTTCCCTACTAAACCACCTGTGGTTGCAGCCCTGCCAGAACCCCGTTTCTTCAGGGCTTGTCACTACTCTGCATCCCTTGCTTGTTCAAATCCTTGAAATGACATTGCCTTTTATTGGGAACTCTCACTGTCTTTCCCCTTTGAAACGTGAGTCCACTCCAGAGTTTCCCTGGATCTGATCCTGAACACTGTCTGTGAACTGGGCTGAATCTAGAAGTTTTACGATTAGACTGTCCCACTCCTCTCCACTTTGTTCACACGTACCCAGAGATAAATGCAGGTGTCTGGAATATCCTAATCATTGCCAAGAGATGGCCTCTTTTTGGCAGTTGGAACACGTAGCTACGGAGTCTGGTGACCCAGGTGACAGTCTAGACCGGCAGTAGTAGGAGAGACTCTGGTATTGATTGATTTCAGTCAACAGATAGATAAGGAACAACTAGTCCATGTGCAGGCAGGAAACTAGGCACGGGAGGTACAGCACTGAATAGAGTAGAGACAGCTGTTTGTGTCATGGAACTTAGTTTATTTTAGCAAAGAAAGGGATGATTTAACATGCAGACAGATGGAGTAATGGAGAGTGAGGAGGGTCATGATGGGGAGCTCTGGATGGGCACTGGGGTCAGGGCAGTCTTTCAGCAGGTAGGGAGGCTCTGGTTTCATAAGATTGGACTACATGTTCTCCAGGGGACTGTTTAGCCACAAAATTTTACATTTTGTGAATTTTTAAAAGGAAAATGTCTAGCTAGGTATTCAAATACTGTTGATTTAAACCAACCATCCTACTGAGGAAAGGCTTTGCTTTTAAAACACTTAAAAAACCAGCAATGATGCCATTTGAAACCAAAGATTTAGGTCTTAAATTTATTAGCACGAAAAATATACACATATACACACAGGAGTGCATGCAAGATTGTTTCCTTTAGTATTGTATATGATACTGGGAACCTTTCCGTGTGTGTGTGTGTGTGTGTGTGTGTGTGTGTGTATGATTAGTTCAATCAAATAATATAATTTGGCCAATTGACTTCTACGTAGTTATATGCAATGTAGCATATACTCTGTGGAGCAAAACTGCACAGCATGGTCATAACGTGTTGGTTATCCGTATATTTACTTACATATAAAGATGTTAATAATATAATTTGGCCAACTGACTTCTGCTTAGTTATATACAATGTAGCGTACGCTGCGGAGCATAACACTGTGCAGCATAGTCATAATGTGATGTTATACCTATATTTACTTACATATAAAATGTTAATATTATAGTTTATAAAAGCATTCTAAATATAGTTTAGGTCGAATGACACTATTTTATGAAATGTGAATTATATTTACAGTGTATTTAGGCATAGAAAAAATACAGGAGACACCTAAAATTTCAATGATGTTTAATTCTGATTTTTGTATGGTATTAAGTGATTTAAATATTGTTTTCATTTATTCATATTTTGTAGTCTTTCTCTGCCCTTTACATATTTATATAGTAAAAATGAAATAATAAAATTTACATTTATGAACATGACTGGAAGCCATTGTAATATTATGATTTGATTTCTTCAGATATTTGCAATGTACTCATCACAATCTTACAGACATAAAAATAATATATACGCCTAGGAAAAGTTGTTTGAACCATTCCAAATAGATGTTGAACTACTGGACTATAGAAACATAATTTTACCCATTGACTTTTTTATTTTGTTTTTTTTTCTTTTTTTGTTGTCTTTTTTTCTTTTTTCATTTTTTTCTCCTTTTTACCCATTAACTTTTTCTTTTACTTTGTTTAATTTATAATGTTTTCTTTTGTTGTATTTCTTATTTTCAGAAATAATTTATGTATTTAGACATTTTTGCTGCGAACATTCAGGTTACTGAATCTCTTAGCATTATAATGACAGATCAATAAGGAGATATAATTTATTTTTACAAGGATCATAAAAGTAAAAATAATTGAAACAATTTTTGAAAAGTTTTATCCAACATGTATTAGGTAGGCAAGTTAGAAATGATTAAAGGGGCTTCCCTGGTGGCGCAGTGGTTGAGAGTCCGCCTGCCGATGCAGGGGACGCGGGTTCGTGCCCCGGTCCGGGAAGATCCCACATGTCGCAGAGCGGCTGGGCCCGTGAGCCATGGCCGCTGAGCCTGCGTGGCCGGAGCCTGTGCTCCGCAACGGGAGACGCCACACAGTGAGAGGCCCGCGTACCGCAAAAAAAAAAAAAAAAAAAAAGAAATGATTAAAGAAAGGGTGTTTCTGGGGAGGAGGACATTTGTTTCTCTAGAGATCACATGAAAAACTGGGGTGTATGAGAGAAGGAACAATAGGCTGTGAGAATTCCTGGTTTCTTTTTTTTTTTTTTTTACATCTTTATTGGAATATAATTGCTTTACAATGGTGTGTTAGTTTCTGCTTTATAGCAAAGTGAATCAGCTATACATATACATATATCCCCATATCCCCTCCCTCTTGCATCTCCCTCTCTCCCACCCTCCCTATCCCACCCCTCTAGGTGGTCACAAAGCACCGAGCTGATCTCCCTGTGCTATGCGGCTGCTTCCCACTAGCTATCTACCTTACGTTTGGTGGTATATATATGTCCATGCCACTTTCTCACTTTGTCCCAGCTTACCCTTCCCCCTCCCCATATCCTCAAGTCCATTCTCTAGTAGGTCTGTGTCTTTAGAGAATTTCTGGTTTCTTATCTTAAATGTGTTTAAAGGGTGCGGGCTGGCCTTGCTGACGATTGTCCATGGGTTTCTCACTGCCTTTGCCATTATGACGATGGTCTTTTTTTAGAAGAGTTTGTGCTTCCATAGTCTGTTATTTCTCCCATTGCCCCTTTGTCCTCCAAACCACTGCAGGCCACACACTTATTTTTCTGCATTCATTCAGTAGCCACTTTTAAGTATCTACCATTATCTGGGAGATGGGGTGACCTTCCCGCCAGGGATGGTCAAGTCCCCCATTATCTTTTAAGAAGCTTTAGGTGCTATAGATCACTCTAAAGTAAAATAAGGTAGACTGAAACTGTCTAAATTGTCACCTCAAAGAAATTTAGAAATAGGAGATAGTTTTGTTAAAGGCATAGTTTAGTCTACTGATCTATATTTAGTTTCTCCTCCTTTGTCTAAGGATTTAATAATTGAAGACAACTAGAAGATTTAAAGAAATGATTGTGCTGCTAGCCATTCATTCACTCATGGAGGATAACAATGGAATAAAAAAGAATAATAATCTAACAGGAAAAAAAATCTTTTCATTTCCTCATAAGATCCTGGGGAGATGTTGTTTTATATGTATTTGATATACTTGTCTACAAATATCAGGGTTTAGTATTTTACTATCTAACAGTATTAAAATAAAACCACCTATCGAAACCTTTTGTGATTTTTTTCTTCTTCCTATAACATTAGTGAACATCATATTTTCTTTCTAAGGTGGTAAGAAGAAAATTATCATAATATTAGTTGCCATTTTGGCCTCAAACCTCCAGGTTATTTTTATATTAATATCTGTGTTCCCATTTCCACAGCCTTGAACCTTCTGAAGTGTATGGTTAGGTGGGTTTATATTTTGAAATGTTCATTTGATTTGTTTACTCATTTTAAATTATTATCAATATTTTATGAAAATAGTTTCTGGTAAATTAGAAGAGCTCATGATGTCACATATGAATGAATTCTTTGACCTATATCAGACAGTTGTTTAAATTTTTTTTAATTTATTTTTTATTTATTTATTTATTTATTTATTTATTTATTTATTACGGTACGCGGGCCTCTCACTGTTGTGGCCTCTCCCGTTGCGGAGCACAGGCTCCGGACGTGCAGGCTCCGGACACACAGGCTCAGAGGCCGTGGCTCACGGGCCTAGCCGCTCCGCGGCATGTGGGATCTTCCCGGACCGGGGCACGAACCCGCGTCCCCTGCATCGGCAGGCGGACTCTCAACCACTGCGCCACCAGGGAAGCCCTAAATTTTATATTCAGTATAATAGTGGCTTCAGGTCTATTATACAAGGTATTGATTTTATTTATACTTTTGGTGCTGTGGTAGATATGAAATTATTAAATCTGTTCATTCACTGACTGAAGAAATTATATCTTTTGATCTTTTCAGGCTGAGAACATAGTGGGCATTGAATAAATATTCATAATCATCACTAATAAATGTATTTACTGTATACTCATGGATAAATATGATCAAGTAGTTATATATCCAATCATTCATTTAACAGATATTTACTGAATTGTCTACTTCGTGTCAGAAATAGTTCTAGGCACTGAAAATATAGAATTCTACAAGAGGTATTTCTGCCCTCATTAAACGTTCACTGTAGTGTGAGTAGAGGGAAGACAGACAATAAAATAGTAAATTAGCACTTTTTATATTATGTTTGAGGTATGAAGAAAACAAAAGCCAGGGTAAGGGACAGATGAGAGGCTGTAATCTCTATCGGGTATTCACAGACATAGAGCTCACTTTGTTGACTAAGGTGGAAATGCCTAGGCACGTGGGACTTCTGTATAATGGGAAATCCCAATGAACATTATTTTAGAACTAAAATAGAAACACATTTAAGTGTATGCAATAAGAAATGAAAGAGATAAAATGCTAAAATTTCAACCCAAGGGAAATATTTGGGGAGTTGAAGCTTGTGTACCCAGAATTTATGTAAATCTTGTTGTGTACCTGAAATTAGATTTAAAACATGATTATCTAGGCCAAGTGCCTCATACCTGAACCCCCATGCCTATTTTATTTGAATATATTTCTTTTTATAGATCATTCTCAGACCTATGATTACGAATCTTCTTTTTTCTTTTTAATTGTGGCATAAAACGAAAAGGAAATAACAGGAAAGAGAATCACATAAATAGTGGTTTCCATGCTGTGTTCCTTAGAATTATGTACTTCTACAGAAGTGCTTCAGAGGCTCCAGAAATGTTTCATTCAAATTTATTTTAATATTTAAAACTATAATAAAATAGTAGGGATGTTTAAATGTACCAAGTTTTAATCTATTGGAGACCACCAGGAGAATAACTTTGTGTTGTTGGTTCAACTTATTTTTAAGAAGAACTCAGATAAAACTTATAGCAACCTATCTGTATATTTGTTTGAACTTCTTATAAATGTGTCATATTAGTCAAGGTTTGGCTCTGTGCTCTCAGCTTTTTAAAAAAAAATAGTTCCGTGCATATTTAATCACAAGAACATATACAGGAGTTGACTTATTGTGTGTTTGGGTGTTTCTTGTTATAAGAAATTTGTATTTGTGTTTGTTATATATTTAGTGATTTAACATTGAAAGAAAAATTTGTAAATATATCTCTTTTAAGCTTCTGAGTCTTTTTTTGTTTTGTTTTCTCAGATTTAAAAAAAAATTTTTGGCTGCGTTGGGTCTTCGTTGCTGCGTGCAGGCTTTTCTCTAGTTGTGGAGAGCAGGGGGGCTACTCTTCGTTGCGGCGTGCGGGCTTCTCATTGCAGTGGCTTCTCTTGTTGCAGAGCACAGGCTCTAGGCACGTGGGCTTCAGTGGTTGCAGCACACGGGCTCAGTAGTTGTGGCGCATGGGCTTAGTTGCTCCGTAGCATGTGGGATCTTCCCGGACCAGGGATCGAACCTGTGTCCCCTGCATTGGCAGGCGGATTCTTAACCACTGCGCCACCAGGGAAGTCCCCTGAGTCATTTTAATCAAGAGACTTTTGAATTTGTAAAGCAGTCTATAAAACAAGCAAACAACAAATGCCCTACAGCAATATCTTTTATATCTTGGTACTTATGTGAGCTGTTACGGGTCTCCAACAAAATTCAGAAATGAACCTGATCCTCAGACTGATGAAGACTACAGATGTCCTTTTCTTCTGAACTGTTTTTAACATTTTTCTCCATAACTGTTTGAAAGCAATTGAACTAAGATTTTCCCCAGGAATGGGAAATAATAATTTTAATACTACCATGAGAAGAAATAATGATTCCAGGGCACCAGCCAGTAAGGCCAGCATCCCTATAAACCTGCTACAAGAGGGAAATTCATTTAAATGAGTGTCTTCTGGGAAAACGGGCAGAATCATTCTAAAATACTCTTAACATGAGAAATAACATATACTTGTTAATTTCCTAGTTACCCAAGGGCCAGATTAAAAAGATTTGTTGCAGTCAAGGGATTTTTCAGGGTTATAATATCGCCCATCAAACATCAAAACATGAGATGCCCAAGACTCTGAAAAAATTCGATAACTTTCAGTTTTACATGCAGTAGTGAGTCCCTGGGAAGTCAGTAGATGTCCTTGACACTGTGCTATGGTTAGTTTCTGCTGCTCCAGGCATTTTTGCTGAACACTGTTTTTACCTTTATCGGCATGCAGTCATAAACAGTGCCAGGGAGTGTTGAAATAAGTACGTGAACTTATTTGGTCTTGTTTACAGTAAGAATTCAGAAAACGTGGGACTCATGAATAGAATGAATGCTTATTGTTTTTATGTGTTTAAATAATTGAATATGGTTGTTTTAAAAATTAGAGTAGAATAAATTTGGAGCAAAAACCAAAAATAAAAAAAAAAGACTACAGATGTCCTCCATGAACGTCTGTTTCAAAATTTTAGGTTAATCAAATAGCTTCTTTGTTCTCATTTGTTGACCTTGTAATGTGATATATAATAATTTTTAACTCTGACAATAAATTTTTCTAACAAAACACATGTCAATTAAGGTTTGGTTATAGATAATAGAAACCAATCTAATTTAGCTTAAAGAGAAAGAAATGTATTGGGCAACTTAAAAAGCATTGGAAGGGCAGGAGGGGTCAACTCTAGGTGGAGTTACCAAGACTGCCAGTCCCAGAATTTCACTTCCTCAGCTGGGACAGGAAAAATTGCTCCCTTGGCTCCAGGAAGCCCAGAGAGGCAGGAATCTGGTGGCTGTGGATCCACGCTGTCCCTGCTTTCATGCTCCCACTTCACCCCATTCTGAACTCAGTCTCCCATTAGCAGTACATCTGATTAGATGCAAGGAAATCTGACAATGTGCTTTTTCACTTTCCAGCCTGTGCAAAACAGGAAGGAGCTTTCAATGGAGGTTGGAGTTATATCTGCCGCTATATTTCTTTTAATCTATTTAATGTATTGGGTTATTCCATATAAGACTTTATTTGGAAATAAAAACCTGCCCTGTTAGAAAAAGTTTGGAAACTAGTGATACAAGCACCAAAATTTAGATTGTGATATTCAGTACCAAACACTGTAGATCTTCTGATAACAAGTGGATGGCTCTGCCTGTCTGTAAGCACGTTGATTTGAAGCCCCTAGAATCTGCTGTCATGGCTGCACCTGTGCTCCAGAACCATAGCCAGTGTGTTTAGAGACCTCAAGTTTATTGGGATCATAGTAGAGATGAAGACTATTCAATCATTTATCTCAAATAATGCTGTAATTTGTTTTTAAATTCTAGGTATTTAATACTATAGCTATGTTTGGTTATTTTTTATAGCGTTAATAGAAAGTCATCGGGCTTCCCTAATGGTGCAGTGGTTAAGAATCCGCCTGCCAATGCACAGGTTCTTCCCAGGTCCGGGAAGATCCCACATGCCGCGGAGCAACTAAGCCCGTGCGCCACAACTACTGAGCCTGTGCTCTAGAGCCCATGAGCCACAACTACTGAAACCCACATGCCACAACTACTGAAGCCCGCGCGTCTAGAGCCCGCGCTTCACAACAGGAGAAGCCACCGCGATAAGAAGGCCGCGCATCGCATCAAAGAGGAGCCCCTGCTCGCCGCAACTGGAGAAAGCCCCCACGCAGCAACGAAGACCCAACGCAGCCAAAAATAAAAATAAATAAAATAATAAATAAATTTATTTTAAAAAAAGACATCATAGTGTTGGTCTCTAATGCATTTTTCTATTTTGTGGTTTTTTATTGAAGTATAGTTGCTGTACAATATTGTATCAGTTGCAGGTGTTCAATATAGTGATTCACAATTTTTAAAGGTTATACTCCATTTATAGTTGTTATAAAGTATTGGCTATATTCCCCGTGTTGCACAGTATATCCTTGTAGCTTATTTTATACCTCATAGTTTCTACCTCTAATGCATTTTAATTTAGGAATGTGACCTCTTGTCTCTGCTTAGTGGTTATCTTCTCGAACTTCCAAAATAATATTCTAAAAAAATTATTTCTCCCTGGGCTATACTTGTTCTACTGATCTCTACTCCATAGGATTCTGGAATTATTCTGTTACCAGTTCTTTTATCAATTTCCAGAGAACTACAGACACAGCATTTTTTAATTCAACAGTCTTTTCTGCAAATAAATGTTTGATTCACTTTTATAATTGATTATTATTAATGGATGCTGAAGAATAATGGATTTCATAACAATATTTTAGCCTTCCTTGTAGAAGTCCAGCAGCAGGATTGCTTTGGATGTGCAGAAGAAAATGTAATTTTGTTTTCTTTATCTGATTTTATGCTGCTTATGGATGACATTTCCTACTGGTAGAAAACATATAATCTCAGCGATTGAAGGTCTCAGTTACTTCTGCTCTAAAGCCTACTTTTTTGCATTAACTTGGTCTCTTTTGGAACTTGGTATTCTCCATACTTAGTCTTAGCTAAGTACCTAGGACTAGCATTATCAGAAGGTGTCAGACTGTTGTCCGAAGTGGCTGTGTGAGAGTTCCAGTTTGGGACAGCTTCTTCCTAAATTTTCTTTCTTCTCTCTGACAGTTGGGCACGTAGGGAAACTAGGAAACGAGGCAGTGATGGTGAGCAGCCTTTGGCCCTTTAACACCGTCCTCCTGGGCTCTGTTGAGCTCACTGCTCAGGCTGCTCAGGCTAACATGATGCAGGGCCTCTTAATTCCCGGGGAAGCGGGACAGGGCTTCAGCCGCCTGCCAGCCCTCCGCGTGGACTCCTGCTGCTGCCGTCAGGCCCCGAAACCCACACCGAGTTCCCAGCGACCCATGGCTGGAGCGGCTTTGCCCTCCCCGTGAGAGTCCCTCGGCTTGCTGCCTGTGCCCTCGCGTTCTCCAGTGCAGCTGCTGAACGCCTGCAGGGTGCTTTGAGGCGGGCTTGAGGGAAAGGAATGATGCGGGTCAGGTTGCGAGGTTCGCAGTCAATATGGAGGAGTAACTTGGAGGCTGGGGACGGTGGGAGAATGGAGGGAATGCAGGACACGTTAACGTTCCCTCCCCGCCCCCAGTGCCCCCAGCCAGCACTGAAGTGTAGGGCCGGAAGATGTTCTAGACAAGACGGTATCCTGAATGGTCCTGGCGCCCGCTGCACGAGGAGCTAAAGCCTAGGGCGAGTCATGCTTTCCTGTTCAATCAGCTTTAGTAAGGCAGGATTACATACAATAAATCTGACCGATTTTAAGTATGCAGGTCAGTGAGTTTTCGGGAATGTATTGTGTCATGTAACCATCAGCACATCAGCATTGCTGTCACCCCAGAAAGTCCCATGTGCCTCTTTGCAGCCGAGCTCCCCTGCCTCATCCCTCTCTAGTCTCTGGCAGCCTCTCAGCTGCCTTTGTCCTGTTTACGGAGTTTCACGTGAATGGAATCATACAATAGGCAGTATTCGCGTCTGGTTTCTCTCACTTGGCGTGATGCTTTTCAGACTCGTGTCTGTGGTGTGTATCAGTGCTCTGTTCATTTCCGCTGCTCAGTAACATTCCTTTATTTGGATGTATGACACTTTTAGCAATTTATAAATTTCCAGTTACTTCACATTCTTTCCTTTTAACTTTACCAACCTAATGGGTATGTGATGGTATCTCATTGTAGTTGTAGTTTGCCTTTCCCAAACAACTAAAGATGGTGAGCATTTTTTTTTTTTTCAGTGAGCTTACTTGCCATTTCTATGTCTTCTTTTGTGAAGCATCTATTCAAATATTTTGCCCATTTTAAAATTGGGGATATTTGTCATCTTAATATTGAGTTGTAATATTACTTTGTATACTCTGGACACAAGTCCTTTATTAGATATATAATATTATGTATCTCCCAGATTGTGGCTGTTCTTTTTTTTTTTCCTAGCAGTGTCTTTTGAAGAGCCAATGTGTTTAATTCTGATAAAGTCTGTTTTATCAATTTTTTCTTTTATGATTTTTTTTCCTAATCCAAGAAATAAATTAACTCAAGATTTTCTTTCATGTTTTATAGTTTTCACTCTTTTGTATATGTTATTTCAAATTCGTTCAAGTTAATTTTCCTATGTGGTGTGAGATAAGGGTCAAGAGTTTTTGTTTTGTTTTTCTATATGAATATCCATTTATTACAGCAACATTTGTTAAAAAAGATTATTTTTTCTCCAGTGAATAAAACTTTGGAAGCTTTGTTGAAAAATCGCATATATCCATATGTTTATTTCTGGATTCTCTATTTTGGTTCATTATCTACATATCTGTCATTAGGTTGTTTCCATCACACTATTTTATTTTTGTTTCCAGCTTTATTGAGGTATAATTGACAAAATTGTGTGTACTTAAAGGGCGCAACATCAACATCACTAATCTTCAGGGAAGTACAAATAGAAGCCTATTAGGGAGTCTGTTACCAAAAGACAAGAGATAAATGCCAGTGAGGATGTGGAGAAAAGCACTATGCAGTTGTGATTGATATAGCTTTATGGGAAGCCTTAGCGTTAACGCAGTGTAGCTTCTACAACTTCCT
Organism: Globicephala melas; assembly: GCF_963455315.2. NCBI lineage: Eukaryota > Metazoa > Chordata > Mammalia > Artiodactyla > Delphinidae > Globicephala > Globicephala melas. The sequence continues at coordinate 85,106,878 of NC_083327.1, read as the reverse complement.
TATTTTTCAAAATTGACTTGGCTTCTCTGGGTCATTTGCCTTATCATGTAACAGGGTATCTTTCTCTATTTAGGAGTTAAATTTCTCTGATCTTGCATCTTGTAATAAGTGACTGAATAAAATAATGAATTCACTTATTTATTCTAGTAGTGGTATTTTGGTGTGTTTTGTTTTGTTTTGCAGATTCCTTAGGACTGTCTACCTAGGTTATCATGTCATCTGTGAATAAAGACTTTTTTTTCCTTTCAGATCTGTATACCATATATAATATTTATATTATATGTAATATAAATTATATAACACACACTTTTTTGTCTTATTTTTCTGGCTAGAACCTTCAGTACAATGCCTAATAGGGGTGGTGAGAGAAGATATTCTTGCCTTCCTCCCCATCTTAAGGAGGAAGCATTTGGTCTTTCACCATTAGGTACGATGGTACCTGTAGATTTTTCACAGATGCTCTTTATCAGGTTAAAGAAATCCGCTTAAATTCCTAATCTGCAGTGAGCTTTTATCCTAAATATTTTATCTCTGAGATCACAGTCTTTTCGCTGCCTGGTGGCCACTGTCTAAAAACCTTCGTTTCATGCATTTTGTCTGGTTTTCTAGTTGTTGATGATTGGAAGGCCATTTCTGTTTCAGTTAATCCTTCATGAGCAAACATGGAATATTATTTTAATACTATAACTAATGTCACCCATATCAAACTTCAGACAAAGTGAAAATGAATGTTCAGTGATTCATTGCTATAAACTGCTGTTACTTTTAAATTAAGTAAAAAGTCTTAATACGGAATTATTGACAAGTCATTACTTCTTAACTGATACCAGAAATGTTGAAGAAGTAGGGTTGTGGTAACAAGAAAGAGTCAATATGCTAAAAATTGTAGACAATTAAATTCTTTGTTCAGTTCTAGTATTTTTTTGTTAGTGTCTCAAAAACATGAAGTATTTGCCTTGTTTCTTTGTTTTATTCCTTTGGTTGGTATCAATAATAAATAAAATGTATGTCCAATATAAACGTACATATTCCTAGAGAATAAGCAATTTTCAGACAGAGCTGTACTTCGTATAGGGCCATCCTCACCCCCATGGTTCAGCTGCCCACTCCTCTGCTAAGACCCCTTTGCTCCCACTGGCCTGAGCAGACTCTGTCCCTGAGGGTGTTTCCCTTCTTGGCCTGTCAGCTGGTCTGAAGCAGAAAGAGAACTGCTCACAAACGTCAGCTTTCTGCAGATTTTTTTTTTTTTTTTTTTAGCAAAATGAGACTCTTTAAAAGTTTTACCGTTTTCAGTGTCACAGAAACAAAAAAGAGAGCCAGTGTCCTAAACTTTGTCTATCGCACACTTGAAATATACTGCAGAATAAATAGAGTGAATATGAAGTAACTTCAGAGAAAAATAATAAAGCCCTTACTTTAATTTTTCCTCTGAACAGTTTTAGATTAGAACTTCCAAGATGTACAGATTGTTAGCAGTAATTAGGCTATAACAGACAATAGTAACAAAAACATCTTCAATCAAAAGTAAAGTAAAAGATTTGCACAGAACTAAAGACTTTTGTATCACAATTTCCAATTTATTTTATTTATCTTGTTCATGTTGTTACAATTCAAAATGATATGATTGAGTCAGTAAAATTTAAACCTTTTACTGAGTTCTTAACGTTTATCATCTATTTAGGCCCAGGATCACCTCCTGTTTTCATATCGGTTAAGATCTCTGGCTAGAGGCTCTTCAGTGGGGCTAATGGCAGACTCTGGGAGGGCTCACGCCAAGGAGTACTTCCCAGAACGTCTGCTCCCAGTGTCCTTGTCCCCATGGTGAGACACAGCCATCCCCCGCCTCTACAGGAGACCCTCCAGCACTAGCAGCCATGTTGCTGACAGGATTTCGGTGCTCCAGCTGGGTGTCAGGCCTGAACCTCTGAGGTGGGAGAGCCAAGTTCAGGACATTGGACCACCAGAGACCTCCCGGTCCCATGTAATATCAATGGGCCAGAGCTCTCCCAAGGATCTCCATCTCAACGCTAAGACCCAGCTCCACTCAACGACCAGCAAGCTACAGTGCTGGACACCCCATGCCAAACAACTAGCAAGACGGGAACACAACCCCACCTGTTAGCAGAGAGGCTGCCTAAAATCATAATAAGTTCACAGACAGCCCAAAACACACCACTGGACGTGGTCTTGCCCACCAGAAAGACAAGATCCAGCCTCATCCACCAGAACACAGGCACTAGTCCCCTCCACCAGGAAGCCTACACAATGCCCTTAACCAACCTTAGCCACTGGGGGCAGACACCAAAAACAACGGGAACTACAAACCTGCAGCCTGTGAAAAGGAGACCCCAAACAGAGTAAGTTAAGCAAAATGAGAAGACAGAGAAACACACAGCAGGTGAAGGAGCAAGGTAAAAACCCACCAGACGAAACAAATGAAGAGGAAATAGGCAGTCTACCTGAAAAAGAATTCAGAGTACTCATAGTAAAGATGATCCAAAATCTTGGAAATAGAAAGGAGAAAATACAAGAAACATTTAACAAGGACCCAGAAGAACTAAAGAACAAACAAATAATGATGAACAACACAATAAATGAAATTAAATTGTTCTCTGGAAGGAATCAATAGCAGCATAACTGAGGCAGAAGAATAGATAAGTGACCTGGAAGATAAAATAGTGGAAATAAGTACTGCAGAGCAGAAAAAAGAATGAAAAGAATTGAGGACAGTCTCAGAGACCTCTGGGACAACATTAACCTCACCAACATTCCAATTATAGGGGTTCCAGAAGAAGAAGAGAAAAACAAAGGGACTGAGAAAATATTTGAAGAGATTATAGATGAAAACTTCCCTAATACGGGAAAGAAAATAGTCAATCAAGTCCAGGAAGCACAGAGAGCCCCATACAGGATAAATCCAAGGAGAAACACACCAACACACATATTAATCAAACTATCAAAAATTAAATACAAAGAAAAAATATTAAAAGCAGCAAGGGAAAAGCAACAAATAACATACAAGGGAATCCCCATAAGGTTAACAGCTGATCTTTCAGCATAAACTCTGCAAGCCAGAAGGGATTGGCAGGACATATTTAAAGTGATGAAATGGAAAAACCTACAACCAAGATTACTCTACCCAGCAAGGATCTCATTCAGATTCAACAGAGAAATTAAAACCTTTATAGACAAGCAAAAGCTAAGAGAATTCAGGACTACCAAACCAGCTCTACAACAAATGCTAAAGGAACTTCTCTAGGCAGGAAACACAAGAGAAGGAAAAAAACTACAATAACAAATCCCAAACAATTAAGAAAATGGTAATAGGAACACACATATTGATAACTACCTTAAATGTAAATGGATTAAATGCTCCAACCAAAAGACATAGACTGGCTGAATGGATACAAAAACAAGACCTGTATATATGCTGTCTACAAGAGACCCACTTCAGACCTAGGGACACACACAGACTGAAAGTGAGGGGATGAAAAAAGATATTCCATGCAAATGGAAATCAAAAGAAAGCTGGAGTAGCAATTCTCATATCAGACAAAAAAGACTTTAAAATAAAGAGTATTACAAGAGACAAAGAAGGACACTACATAGTGATCAAGGGATCAATCCAAGAAGAAGATATAACAATTGTAAATATTTATTCACCTAACATAGGAACACCTCAATACATAAGGCAAAACCTAACAGCCATAAAAGGGGAAATTGACAGTAACACAATCTTAGTAGGGGACGTTAACACCCCACTTTCACCAATGAACAGATCATCCAAAATGAAAATAAATAAGGAAACACAAGCTGTAAACAGTGTGTTAAACAAGATGGACTTAATTGATATTTATAGGACATTCCAGCCAAAAACAACAGAATACACTTTCTTCTCAAGTGCTCATGGAACATTCTCCAGGATAGATCATACCTTGGGTCACAAATCAAGCCTTGGTAAATTTAGGAAAATTGAAATTGTATCATGTATCTTTTCTGACCACAATGCTATGAGACAAGATATCAGTTACAGGAAAAAATCTGTAAGAAATAAAAACACATGGAGCCTAAACAATTCACTACCAAATGACCAAGAGATCAGTGAAGATATCAAAGAGGAAATCAAACAACTACCTAGAAACAAATGACAATGAAAACGCGATGACCCAAAACCTATGGGATGCAGCAAAAGCAGTTCTAAGAAGGAAGATTATAGCAATGCAATCCTACCTCAAGAAACAAGAAAAATCTCAAACAAACAACCTAACTTTACACCTAAAGCAATTAGAGAAAGAAGAACAAAAATACCCCATGGTTAGCTGAAGGGAAGAAATCATAAAGATCAGATCAGAAATAAATGAAAAAGAAATGAAGGAAAAGATAGCAAAGATCAATAAAACTAAAAGCTGGATCTTTGAGAAGACAAACAAAATTGATAAACCATTAGCCAGATTCATCAAGAGAAAAAGGAGAAGACTCAAATCAATAGAATTAGAAACAAAAACGGAGAAGTAACAAATGACACTGCAGAAATACAAAGGATCATGAGATATTACTACAAGCAACTATGTGCCAATAAAATTGACAACCTGGAAGAAATGGACAAATTCTTAGAAAAGCACAACCTTCCGAGACTGAACCAGGGAGAAATAGAAAATATAAACAGACCAATCACAAGCACTGAAATTGAAGCAGTGATTAAAAATCTTCCAACAAACAAAAGCCCGGGACCAGACGGCTTCACAGGCGAATTCTATCAAACATTTAGAGAGCTAATACCTTTCCTTCTCAAACTCTTCCAAAATATAGCAGAGGGAGGAACACTCCCAAACTCATTCTACGAGGCCACAATCACCCTAATACCAAAACCAGACAAAGATGTCACAGAAAACAGAAAACTACAGGCCAATATCACTGATGAACACAGATGCAAAAATCCTCAACAAAATACTAGCAAACAGGATCCAACAGCACATTAAAAGGATCATAAAGCGTGATAGTGGGGTTTATCCCAGGAATGCAAGGATTCTTCAATATACGCAAATCAATCAATGTGATACACCATATTAACAACTGAAGGACAAAAACCATGTGATCATCTCAATAGATGAAGAAAAAGCTTTTGACAAAATTCAACACCCATTTATGATAAAAACCCTCCAGAAAGTAGGCATAGAGGGAACTTACCTCAACATAATAAAGGCCATATATGACAAACCCGCAGCCCACGTTATTCTCAATGGTGAAAAACTGAAACCATTTCCACTAAGATCAGGAACAAGGCAAGGTTGCCCACTCTCACTACCATTATTCAACATAGTTTTGGAAGTTTTAACCACAGCAATCAGGGAAGAAAAAGAAATAAAAGGAATCCAAATCAGAAAAGAAGCAGTAAAACTGTCACCGTTTGAAGATGACATGATACTATACATAGAGAATCCTAAAGATGCTACCAAAAAACTAGAGCTAATCAATGAATTTGGTAAAGTAGCAGGATACAAAGTTAATGCACAGAAATCTCTTGCATTCCTATACACTAATGATGAAAAACCTGAAAGAGAAATTAAGGAAACACTCTCATTTACCATTGCGAAAAAAAGAGTAAAATACCTAGGAATAAAGCTACCTAAGGAGACAAAAGACCTGTATGCAGAAAACTATAAGACACTGATGAAAGAAATTAAGGGTGATACCAACAGATGGAGAGATACACCATGTTCTTGGATTGGAAGAATCGACATTGTGAAAATGACTCTACTACCCAAAGCAATCTACAGATTCAGTGCAAGTCCTATCAAACTACAAATGGTATTTTTCACAGAACTAGAACAAAAATTTTCACTATCTGTATGGTAACACAAAAGACCCCAAATAGCCAAAGCAATCTTGAGAAATTAAAATGGAGCTGGAGGAATCAGGCTCCCTGACCTCAGACTATACTACAAAATGACAGTAATAAAGACAGTATGGTACTGGCACAAAAACAGAAGTATAGATCAATGGAACAGGATAGAAAGCCCAGAGATAAACCACACACATATGGTCACCTTATCTTTGATAAAGGAGGCAAGAGTATGCAATGGAGAAAAGACAGCCTCTTCAATAAGTGGTTCAGGGAAAACTGGACAGCTACATGTAAAAGAATGAGATTAGAACACTCCCTAACACCATACACAAAAATAAACTCAGAATGGATTAACGGCCGAAATGTAAGACCGGACACTATGAAACTCTTAGAGGAAAACATAGGAAGAACACTCTATGACATAAATCACAGCAAGATCCTTTTTGACCCACTTCCTATAGAAATGGAAATAAAAACAAAAATAAACAAATGGGACCTAATGAAACTTCAAAGCTTTTGCACAGCAAAGGAAACCATAAACAAGACGAATAGAAAACTCTGAGAATGGGGGAAAATATTTGCAAACGAAGCAACTGATGAAGGATTAATCTCCAAAATTTACAAGCAGCTCATGCAGTTCAATATCAAGAAAACAAACAACTGAATCCAAAAATGGGCTGAAAACCTATATAGACATTTCTCCAAAGAAGATATACAGATGGCCAAGAAGCACATGAAAAGCTACTCAACATCACTAATCATTAGAGAAATGCTAATCAAAACTAAAATGAGGTATCACCTCACACCCATCAGAATGGCCATCATCAAAAAATCTACAAACAATAAATGCTGGAGAGGGTGTGGAGAAAAGGGAACACTCTTGCACCATTGGTGGGAATGTAAAGTGATACAGCCACTATGGAGAACAGTATGGAGGTTCCTTAAAAAACTACAAATAGAGCTACCATATGACCCAGCAATCCCACTACTGGGCATATACCCTGAGAAAACCATAATTCAAAAAGAGTCATGTACCAAAATGTTCATTGCAGCTGTATTTACAATAGCCAGGACATGGAAGCCACCTAAGTGTCCATCGACAGATGAATGGATAAAGAAGATGTGGCACATATATACAATGGAATATTACTCAGCCATAAAAAGAAACTAAATTGAGTTCTTTGTAGTGAGGCAGATGGACCTAGAGACTGTCATACAGAGTGAAGTAAGTCAGAAAGAGAAAAACAAATACCATATGTTAACACATATATATGGAACATAAAAAAAAAAGAAAACTGGTTTTGAAGAACCTAGGGGCAGGACAGGAATAAAGATGCATACGTAGAGAATGAGCTTGAGGACACAGGGAGGGGGAAGGGTAAGCTGGGACGAAGTGAGAGAGTGGCATGGACATATATACACTACCAAACGTAAGGTAGATAGCTAGTGGGCAGCAGCCGCATAGCACAGGGAGATCAGCTCGGTGGTTTGTGACCACCTAGAGGGGTGGGATAGGGAAGGTGGGAGGGAGGGAGACGCAAGAGGGAAGAGATATGGGGATATATGTATATGTATAGCTGATTCACTTTGTTATACAGCATAAACTAACACACCATTGTAAAGCAATTATACTCCAATAAAGATGTTAAAAGGAAAAAAAGATCTCTGTTGACATAGCAGTGTGTGATGTCCAAATTTCACGGAATTTTGTATGCTCCAGAGAATTTGTGAAATCTAGAGGTGATCAGTACATTCTGGGATTTTTTTCCCCATCCTCAGAAAACTCCTAGACCATGAAGACTTCGATGCTAAGCCCTTTTTTGTTGATTATTTTTATAAATATGATAGGAAAGCTTTGGATTTCTCATATCCCCACATCCTCAATATTGAAGCATCGTTATAAAGATATGTTTTAAAAGGCATAAAATATTGTAAGAGTTTTAGGAAGCCTCAATAATTTTTTTATTTATAATTTTTACCTATCTATTATAATAAATTTTTAAGTTCCTTAGCTGTTTCTAAATAGTTACTTGAAACTATGAATTTTGGAAGACATTATTGAATATAGAACTTCCCATGCTAAAAGGTGACTAATTCTCCAAATGTTAACGGAGTTTACATTTAATTACTTTGGTTTCTTCTGTCAGAATGATAGAATTGCTTCTCTATTTCAACAGCTCACATGTTATCAATTGAGAAACTAAGATCAGCTCTGCCATTTGCCTCTGGGAGAGATGTTGCTCAGGTTGCTAACGGTGAACGTTACAGTGAGTTACAGTTGTCACGAACATGATACCAAAGCAGAGTTCAAAGACACAGAATCCACACAGCTCCAGGACATTTAGAGATAGCTAAGTTCTATAATGCAATATATAGAAATGGAGAGAAACATAGTAAGTGAATGTTTAATGATACCTAATGATTGTTTAATGATAACTTTGCTTATATATATATATATATATATATATATACACACACACATATATTTGTAGGTATAAGGAAGGTACTTTGTAAGTTATTACATTATATACAGAAGACCACCTGCAATTCACACAATGCCTTTTTAAGCCATCACTCTTCATTTATAGAATTGGAAAGCTTCATGGACTAACTCTCACTAGGAATGGTCTCCTTCTGTTTATATAGAAATAAATGCAAAGAATAGACTACGATGGGCTGTGCTAGAAAATGTGATTCTGTAAGTTACTGAAACTCATTAGAGTCCTTCAGGGAAAAAAAATAATTTTTCCTGTTTTGTGATATAGCTTGTAAACTTATTATTTCCTCCCCCCCTTTTTGACCAAGACTACAATAAGTATATAGTTCTTTATACTGTCCAGGTATTTAGTGATTTGTAGATTATTTCATGTTTCCTCATCAGTAACTGCAAAATAGAGGGTTTATTGGCAAAAATCAATCCATCTGGTACTTCAGGTCTTGATTACATGGCTCATATTCTTCCATAAATTCCTGGTTTTTAGCGTTAGAAAATTGAAGTAAGAAGCATAACAAAAGTGAAGTGATTTGAGCACTATGTTTAATAGTTAGGCCACGAGATTTTAAACCGTTGGCAAAGGTAACAATCTCCTAATGTTTTACCAGAACGTTGCTGTCTGTATGCAAAAGAATCATTATATCTTAATCATTTAAGAATCATTTTTTGAGATGCCTCCACCCCCCAGTAATGTAAAAGAAATATTAGATGTGGCCTCTTGTCTCCAGGAACTTGTATTCAGTGAAGAAGTTAAGTCATTCGTATGTATATAATTATCCACACAAAGCAGAATGTAGTCGATGCCAGGTTGAATGCAGAGAAAGAAAAGTGCAATTTATTGAGAGCCCGCTCTGTGCAAAAACTTTGTGTACATTATCTCACCTGATCCCAGCACCTCCTGAAGTGACCTCATTTTATACATGTGAGATTACCAAGTTTGGAAGGTCAAGGAGCCCATGTATGGTTTGTAAGTGAAGCTGAGAGTTGAAAACAGATCTCTTTGGACTCTGAGCCTATCTTCTTTTTTAATGTAGCAGTCTGCTCTCCTCACAGGAAAGGAGTGTGTGAGAATTCTGAGGGAAGACATATAGTGAGCCTATGTGCTTTTGAGAGGGCCTCGGAGACAAGATACAAATTGAGCTGAGTCTTGAAAGACTTCAGTGTGTGGGAAGAGGGAGGAATCAACTTTGAGGAAACAGCAGGCACCCTCATGCCTCAGTGTCTTTGCTCAGGCCGATCCCTCCGCATGGAATGCTTTTCCCTTTTCCTCAGCTGCTTCTATAGCCCATCCCCTGGAGGAGGTCTTCTCTAACCACACTTTCATCTGCAGCCTGCCCCCAGCCACTCCCCCCTTGCTTTCTGATCCTTCTTAACCTGGTCTACTTCGTTACCACTTCCAGCTTGCTGTATAATTTAGTTATTTATCACGTTTATGGACCATCTCCTGCCTTTAGAATAAAGCTTCAGGAGGACAGGGATTACTGTCTTTTTTTGTTCTCAGATATATTGTAGGCACCGAGGATAGTGCCAGGAACTTAGTTATTGAGTAGGTGCTCAAAAAATACTTGTTGTTGGAAGGTATGAAGATTTTGGGTTAAGAGTGAGCAAAGCATATTTGGGGCTCTAGTAAGACCAGTTGAGTCCTGTTGTTACAGATTCCAGTTGGAAAAATAGAACCAAATTGTGAGGACTTGAATCCTAAGCAAAGGGATTCGTTTATTTTTGCTAGGAATCGGAGAGCTTTCTGAAGATTTTATTTTAAATAATGATGTATTGATTTAATGATATAAAAGTAATATCCTATTAACATTTTATTACATTTCCTTCATTTCCTTTCCTCATTTCCTTTGGAGGGCTTTCTGTTTCACCTGGTAAAATTGGCTTAATCAATAGGGAAATAAACTGTCTCACATATGAAGAAGCTTTTAGGTAAGACAGTCTTCAAGGCTGGCTGATGAAATTGGTTAGAAATGTCTCCAGAGATCCAGCTTTTCTCTCTTTCCTCTCCCCCAGCTGCCCTCTCCTTCTGCCCAATGCTCTGTGCCCGCCTCCCCTTCTCCTCTGTTGCCCTTGCTGGGTTATTGTTTGGGGTTGACTCCTCTCATGACTACAAGTGGCTCCTGCCACCAACTAGGGCCAAAAGCTACCTTTTTGTTTGCTCTCAAAGCCATGGAATTGAAGTCCTCCCCTTTGGTATGATTGAGCCAACTGAGACATTTATTCAGTATCTGGCCATATTAGACATCTGATAGATATTTGTGGATTGAGTCGTCAAGATTGCATTGTTAGAAGACACATAGCTGTCTCTAGACAAGCTCCATAGCTGTGCCAGAAATGGCTGGAGGAGGCGGAATGGAGCCGCACCAGCTCCTAAGAGATGGAGATTTGTATAAACGATGGCTGGTTTATTCATTTTCATGGGAAATACTTATTTCCCACAAGGAGAAGACAAGTATGCTCCACTTACATTATCTGCAGAGACTGCAAGGCAAAGTGAGATGGATAATCTTGAAGGACTGAGGTGCAGTGACATCTTTGCAATGATCCCCAAGTTCTCTATCCTGTGGTCCCTGTTTCTCCTCTCTGGATACATAGTATCGATGCGTGACTTCTTAGACTTCTTTTCTTATAACTACAGGATGAGCACTGAAAGCCGAGAACTTAACCGTGGAAGGTTTAGTCAAAATAACTTATATTGTACTTCAAGGAAATGATAATCGATCTAAAAAGTTTTCTTTTTAACAATATTAAAACACATTTATACATGTATAAATTATACACGACCATAATTGTTTTCATTTCAGACTTGTAACATGATATACTGAAGAAAACATAATTTGTAATTGAAACCAATTTGTGTGTCTATGTATATAATTTATAAAATGTGTATGTGTTTACATACACTTATAGGTTAAATACATATACATATATTTTAACTTAACCAAATCATGGACAATTTTTCATGTCAATAAATAAACATAAACATTCATCATCATTTTTAGCAGCTGCAGTCTTGGATTATGTTGAATCTGTTTTCTTTATTGTAAAAAAATATATATTCTTTTTCAGTAGGAGGATTTTAAAAGATCAACAAAGAATAAAATTACTTAAGGATCATAAGACTCAATCAAAACTCTTTAATGCTTGGTTTTAAGTGGACCTTTTTTAGATCTATAATAATTTATTAAACTAATTTTGTTATTCTATTTGTTATTTTTCTTTATCACATTTTGTTTTTCTTTAATGGTATTCACTTTTGTCTATAGTTTTTATGCCTCAAATAGTAAGAAAATTTAATAATTTCTTATTGATTCTAAAGAATATGAGTTTCAGTGGAATTTTTGTCTACTCTGTATTTCTGGAGCTCTTACTTCAAGGCTAAACCCCAGAGTAAAGACGAATATTAGAAGCAGACACAGAACTTTAAATCAGTCATCGTAATGTAAATTCCTTTAAGTTCTGCTTATAAATTTGGATTCATTCCTGAAATCCCATTTCATATTAAGAAATATCAAAATTGATCACAAAAAACAACGTACAAATGTGTGCACAGTTATAAGGATTTATAAAATATTCCAAGTTAAGTACTTGCTGAAAGGTGTACTTACTAAGAAATCCTCCAGGGGATTTTTTGTTGCATGAGCTATTCTTCCTAAGGCTTTAAAAAATTATTAAAATGATGCTTACATTGAAGACGGTTTCTTTTTTTTTTACAAAAATAAATTTCTCTTTAACAAGCATCAATATTCCCTTTCTGAAATTATCTAAAATTTTTTCTTGTTTATTCTTCCCACTAGAATTTAAGCTTCTTGAGAACAGGGTTAATTAAATGCCTGGCACATAGTGCATCCGTAGTACACATTTCTTGAATAAACAAATGTTTACAGAACCCTAAAGCCACATAAAAATTAGTGTCTGCTGTTGCTAACATTTTTGTTGCTAATCTGATGCTCATGAAGGACTCAAAATCTCCCACCCATGGCAGTTTCCTTCTTTTCCATGATTGCCTGTCCCTTCACTTTTAAGTGAGCTTCATTCCTGAACCATGTGAAATGCCACTCAGACAGTTTAGCTGGGGGTACGTGTTGGAAGTGTACAGAGACGTTCCAGAGTTGTGGGTTCTTAGGAATCATTCTAAGTTGTGGTCTCTTAACCTTACATTACAAATGTTTTTGTGGAAAAGAATATTTTTCAGTATCAAATTATATTGATAGGATGTTGTCTCACTTCAGGCTTATAAGGTGGCAAAAGAAGTCAGACACCTTGCCAAAAAGTAAGGCAGCAAGTGACAGGCCATGTGGGCTTCTGACCACAGTGCACGCTCTGAGCCACTAGCTGTGCCACCTCTGCTATGCGGTCATCCTGTCCTCTCCATTGTGGACGAGAAAGTGAATAGATTGTCTGCAACATGCTGAAACTTGCCTTAGGCAAGAGAGTTCGACAAAATGAAAATTCCAAGTATAGGAAATAGGAAGGAAGCTTCCCTTATCCTAACAAATTCACTGGACCCATTAATTTCCTCAGCTAAAAGACCATGTTCCCTAAATGGACTTGACATTCATTTAACAAAAATTGTTTGGCTTCTAAGTTGGAGAAAGAGATAGATGATTTATTTCTAAATCTGTACATAAGGTGAAGAATCCAGAAATAAGTTATAGGTAGCATTTTTCTTTCAAATACTTTGTCCATAAAGCAAGAAAAAAATTGGTTTTTATAAATACTTATCAGTAGAGTTTCTTATGCACACTCAAGTTTGAGAAGCACTAAGCAAAACTAAAGGAAAAAGCAAAGGGGACGTTTATGTACAGATGTCTGGACATTCGAGCTCTTCTTCCTTTGAACTAACTTTCAGATCGTACTGATGACTGGAGAGTGGAAGGTGCCAAAAGGTCACAGCTTGAAAACTCCATTCAGTCCCACAGTAAACTTGTTCACACAGCTGCTGCTTTCCTTTGCATGTTTTAATCAACCTTGAATTTTCAACCCTGTTCATTGAATTTCTTAGATAAAAATTAAAAACAATTTAAAACATATATGCCTCTACAACTTTATAATCTGTTAACAAATTTGTCATGATGATTAAATCAAAGAGTCCCATCTTCAGAGAGGTTTAGAAAAGAATAAGAGGTTAGGAGTTAAAGAATAAATGAAAATGTTTCTATGATGTGACTTCAGTGTATAAGATAAAATAAATGTTTTTCCTATAACATGGTTACATTCTTAGGGAAATCGGATGCAATGCTCAAACCGTTATGGAACAATTATAAGAAAAATATATAAGCAAGTAGGTATTAATACAGTAATACAAAAAAATAGGAACTGCTTATTGAACGCTTACTATCTGATAGTCCCAAGCTTGCTAATTTTGAAAAGGTTCCCAGGTAAAGGCAACATGCATCAAGTTTTGAAGTCTAATTTACTTTAAATTATGAAGCATCCAAGGAGCATGATAGATGCGATATTTTTGAAAGATAAACTGGGTGGGTGAGTGTGTGTGTGTGTGTGCGCGTGTGTGTGTAGGCATGATTGCGAGGGCAGATATTGGATTCAGGGATCAGCTTAAAGGTTACTGGTTGATAGGTGATTTGGAACTAGACTTAATGTTGTTTGTGGAAATGGATGGTAAGCAGTAAATCTGAGAAAGATAAGAAAAAAGAGGAAACAAAAGGACTCAGTGGTTTAGTTAAAAGAATATTGAAGGAGAAAGAAGAATCCCAGCCCTGTCTGGGCTTGTGAACTTTGTCAGTGTTGAGATAGGTTAGGCTGTGCTTTTATGTAGAATACATTAGAAATCTGCTGTGTTAAGTGTGTGCTGGTGGTGGTAGTTAGAGGGGGTTTGGTTGCTAAACAAGGCACAAGATAGCAACAGCATGAAATTAAAGGCTGCCTCCCTGTGAGCGGTCTGGAGAGGCCCAGCTCCAGTCACCCTTCCTCTGGAAGGGCCATATCAACACCTTTTCTCTGGGTCAGAGCCAGTTACTGGGCATGGGATACTCTTAACCAGTGGACCTAAAGTGGAGTCTTGGACAGTTTGTTTCTTGTACCCTGCTGGTGGACACAGGCATATTCTTGCCCTGTAGCCAGATTCGTGGCGAGAGCCCTTCAGAGGGCCTCAGCTAGACCAGGTCAGTCCATGAGTCTGATTTTACTAGTGAAGAATGCTGACGTGCTGGTACAACCCCCCCGCCCCCGCCAACTCCTGGGACCCGTGGTACAAAGCAGCACTATTAATAGGTGTGTTTCACGCCTTAACCAGGGAGCCATGCAGGCACATGTCTTATTTCAGCAAATTAGAAATGCTGGAAATAACCCTCACAGCGCAAGTGCCAATGACCATTTGAGATATTCATGTGGGTTGTGTCATTTAGAATATTGCAAATATTACAAACCCTTTCTAGGTACGTGTATTTGATAAACCACAGTGTAGCCATATTTGCAGGTACTACCATTTTAGAAACTCTAAAAAGGTACTCTTGAAAATGACTGGCAAACTGTTGTGTTATTTCATTTCCCTCCAAAATTAATACATACATCTAGCTCTAAGCTTACTGTTTAACTTTTATAGAGTTTTAAAACCAAATTCCTAGATTTCACAAGCGGAGGCATTGCAAATAGCCTTCTAGTTTATTGAGCGTGAATGACATGTTCTGTATTTCAGAAACTACTCAGACTTTCTAATTGTATTTTTTCTCCCTTCCTTCTCCATCCCCCAGATGAATCATCTCCTAAGGAAGTCAGCAGGGTAAGTAACGTGAATATCATTTTTGGTACCACAATATAGGAAATAAATTCTTTTGTATATTTTCAGTGCGCTAACGTGTTTAAGTGTTAGAAGAATAATTACAAAAAGTGAGTGCCCTCTCCAGCGTATCACTCATCAGTATGGAGTAAAGCCAGTGAGGAGAGAGGTGTGAAATTGGAGGCCTCAAACTGAATACAGCTAACAGATGCGTTCCATTTGGCCTGCCCATGCTTATGGGGTTTTCTGAATTTTTTGCCAACATTTAGATGTTGAGAGAGTGCATATTAAGATTGGATTTCTGGCTTCTCTTGAAAAGCCATAAGATAAGGCAGCACTGACACCGAGTTCCCATGTGGCGACGGTCTGCTCAGGCCGCTTCCTCACCGTCCCCTGCTCAGTGGCTTTGCACGTGTGCTACTGGGCTAACCCTGCCTTTAAGTTCATGCACCTTCTTTCTGGGAGAACAAAAGGTGACAACTCGTGAGCTGAAGACGTGATGTTCTTCGGTACTTTTAGAAATACTAAATGCATCGTTCTCACGTTCAAGAGAAACACTTAGTGTTAAAGTTATGAGACTTAAATTTAAAAGCTTATGGGGAATGAGTATCGAGAGCATTTTAGCATGCCATGTTTAATGCTACAAAATTATAATTCTGTAATTACATATGAAAAAGAATCTTAACTATATATCCTGTTTACAGATAAAGATCTTAAAATGTGGATTCAGTGTTGAAAATAATCAGAATTGTATCTGATGCAACCTTATGTAAGAGATCACTCTTTATCATAAGATATAAACTGAAGTACTGTTATCAGGATCACATATATAGATCTATTCCTTTATTTTTAATTATCTGTAGAAAGGAATCTTTAAAATGACAAGGACCATTGTTGGAGACTGGGCAGAATTTCTTCTGTCCCTAGCAACCTAACAGACTCGTAAGAGTTCTGTAAGTCTCAGGGTTTTCCTGGGTACATGCACTATTAACTTCACATTTACAGGATTCACGCCTGGAAAGTTCCCAAGACTGAGTGCTTCGAGGTATATTAGGGGACAGAGGGATCAGCCTGGAATTTTACAGCTACTGAGAGCAGCAGAAATGGCTGAAAAGCCATGTTTGAGGATAAAAGAATATTCTCACAAGTGGACCTGGGCCGTCATAAGATACTGGGGTGTCGATATTGGCAAAGCTACTGTCTCAGATCTCTGAGATAGTACCAGGTGTCTATAAAACCAGGACAGTAGGAAAAAAACCTACAACTTACTCATCAATATTCTTGTTTTAGAATAACTTTAGTTTATAGGGAAACCCTGACCTCAATTTAACCTTTATAGCCTTCAGAAGATTTTAGACATTGTTGTTGTTTTTGAGAGAAGTGGGAAAAGAGATGCCCAGAAAGGTGATTTCAACCCACCCCATGTTTTCCTTACACCCTGTTCTGCTCACAGCAAAGACCAGAGCTGCCCTTCTGATACCTTGCTTATTTCAATATGTTAACTCTATCCACCTGTTTGGTGGAACTCGCCCTTCACCTCCAGGGTCCCCCAGTTTAAAGATTTTGTACCATACTCTCTGTCATAACTGATTTTGTTACTGCAGCTCACTCTTTCAATTATAAGCCAGGTTCTATTTGGGGAGAACAGCTATATAGACAAGGAGTAGACTTTTTAATTGAATGCATTTCTATATATTTTAGTTATGCAAAATATCGCCACAAGACATCTTGGATTCAGATTGCCACCTACTTCTTACTATGCCAGTGCCTTCTTCCGGGTGAAGAGAGAAGAGATGCAGACAATACCACACACTATCTTTAAGCCCATTAGAAATGATGATAAACTATACATAGTCATTTTTTCTTTGCTATTATTTTATAAAATTCTTTTACTTTATACCAAATTTGGAGAAAATGCAATTCCAGGTGAGAAATCATAATTATATGAACAGATAACCTAGAATAGTATCAGTTGCCAGGATCTTTAAAAGTTGTTTTTTTTTTGGTTTTTTTTTTCTGAATATACCCCAGATCTTGGTCAGTTCTGATACATAGAATTTGCATTATAAAATAGTATACCAATGTTTTAAGTTAAAATTAAGCTTTAGAAATCCTAGTGCAAACTTTTGGTAACTGGTGACTGGCCACAGGGCACATCCATTGTCAAAAGCATGCTCTTGAGTGAGGCAGATTCTTACCCCTCCAGGCAGTTCCGGTTATTGTGACATACTTTCTCACTTAGCGCCAAACAACCTCTCTTTAATTGCCATCGACTAGTATTGTTTTGACTTTTGTAGCAGCTCCAAAAAGGCTATACCCCCTACTCCATACAGAGCTCTTTAATTAGAGGGATTGTGTTCTGTCTTTCCCAGTGAGACACACTCACTTAAAATAATTTTTTTTCCCGTGGGCCTCCTTAGGGTCTGGGTTGACATTCTCTGGACAGAGTATGCATTATTAATATATTTTTTAGAAGGTGGAGGCAATGCCATGACGTTATAGACCAATTGTGGCTTGACCCTGGTAAGACGAGGTAGGCCAGGTAGCCCTCGGACACTATGTATCTGTAATAGGGTTTAGGGAGAATTAGCTTTTCCAAGAAAATATAGGACATTCTGGTTATTGATCCAGAAATGGAAGATGTTTTTTCCATGAAGTCAAGTCAGATCTATAAGTCTGAAGCCCTTTCTCCGTCCCCTCTTTCTTCCTCTCTTTCTCCTTCCATCCCTCCCTCTCTCCGTGCCTTCCTCCTTACCTGCCATTCCATAGACAAATATTTCTTGGGCATTTATATGCCAGGCACTGTTCTAGGTTTTAGGGATACAGTGCAGAACAGTATTCCAGTTATCATAGTATGGAAGGTGGTGGTGGAGACAGTTGCAAGTTTTTTTTAATTTTTATGTATCAGGCAGTGATAAATATTATGATAAGTACATAGAAGAATAAAGCAGAATGAGCTGATAGAGAGTGATGGTGGATTAGGAGTGGTCTTAACTGTAGAGACAAAGCCAGGACAGAGGATGTGGTGCTAGGGGTGTGAGTGTGCAGCCAGGGATGGCTCACCAGGGTAATTGAGGAAATATTATGGGAGATGAAGGAGGGAACCATGCTGAGAACTGCGGGAGGAGCACTCCAGGCAGATGGCACAGCAAGTGCAAGGGCCCAGAGGCAGGAAGGTTCACGTTACAGAAGGAGGTCATCTGGGCCAGAACTGAATGAGTGCAGGAAAGAGCCCTGGTCAGAGAGGTTGAGGCAGGAGGGGGTCTAGAGGGATGTGGTAGCTGTCATATCTGTGTCATTTGTTTTCATCTAGTCAGCGAAGTTAATCTTTTATTTGACTATTATTGTTGTTGTTGTTGTTAAGTGGTTCCAGCTTCTGACAGGAAAAGAGAGAGAAAACAAGATAAGAAGAGTATTTGGGTCCTTAGTGCTAGAATATGAGAAGTTTAGCCAGGTCTAGAATTCGTGGGTACTGTCTTTGTCGCTCAAAATGCTGTAGATACGTTTCATTATATTCTAATTTTTATATAGCAGTTTTAGTCTTATGAAATATGTCCTGAGGAAAAACACTGATTCAAGGCTACTTGGTCAAAGGACACAAATATTTTATGACAATTAATATACATTGTTAAGTTGGTTTATCAAATTATTGTTCCAATTTAAGGTTTCATTTTAACCCAATTTGATTAGCAATTATATCTCTTCTTGTGTAAATGGCATGCCATTATTTTAATTTTTTTTTAAAGCAAATAAACATATTGCCATATGTTAACTATGTTTCTTTTTGTGTGAATTGCATCTCTATGTCTTTTGCGTGTGATACATTCAAAAGAACTTCTCTGGTATAGTGTAAATCACACTTAGATTTGAATTTCTACTTTGCCACTCTTCATCTGGGTGACCTTTTAAAAAAATAACTTTTAAAAGGCTCAAATGTAAAATGGGGACAAAATCTACCAAACCTAAGGTGTGCAATAGGATGAAAATTTATATTCTTATATTCATTTCTAGAACACCAAAAATAAACTTTTTAAAAGCAGAGGGAATTAATGAAAAGAAATTAATGGCCCACAATTTAAAATACAGTCTTGATTAATAATGAAAAAGATATTTTCTTAAATAGATCAATAAAATAGGCTGTGTTTGGCACTCTGTTCAAGAAATAAGAAAATAACGAATATTAAGGAATGCGAAAGGAAAGATAACTATAGTACAGGCAACAGGGCGATTATTACTCATTTAATAAGGAATAGTAGATACTAATGCATTTGAAAAATTAGATGTAATGGGAAATTTTAAGGAAATTATAAATTATTAAAATTGATTGAAAAAGAGTTAAGAAACCTAAATATATTGTTAACCAACGAAAAAAAACTGAAAAGTTATTAAAAGACCCCCCTAAAATGGCACCATACCCAAAAGCTTTTACTGGATAATTCCACCAAACATAAAAAAGGAGAAAATTCCTACATAATATAAAGTATGTATTTCCAAAGTTAAGAAAATAACTTATCTCACTCAAGACCGAATTTTATTCCTAAAACAAAACTTAGAGCATTATACAAAATAGAAAAAGTATTGACCAGTTTTACTAGCGCAAACGTGAGTGCAGAAATCTTAATAAATTCGGCAGGACTTTCATTGCCAAGGGTGGTGGCAGGTAGAGGCTAGTGCGGTCATCGTGGTGAGAGATGAAGATGGCTTGTCCCCGGCTGATGAGGATGGAGGTGGGGAGAAGTGTTTGGATTTGGTAGACTGAATTCTACGTATATTTGGAAAGTAGAGTGAACAAGAACTGCCGATTAATCAGACGTCTGGTATAAAAAGAGACAAAAAAGAGCAATGATCGCATCGAGGTTTTGCCTGAGCAGATGGAAGGGTGAGTTGCTACTACTTAGATGGGAGTGTTTGCCAGAGGGGCAGGTCAAGGTGTGTGTGGAGGAGGGGGAAACAGAAGCCACTACTGGGTGCTTAGTCTTAGATGTGCTAAGTCTGAGCTACTAGTAGATTTCTAAATAGAGATGTTAAGTAGTTGGCTGGGTATATTTAAGTCTGGAGTGTAGGGAAATGATCTGGATTAGAGATAGAACTCTGAGAAGTCTTAGTAACATGGACGAGTTGAGAATCATCAGCATGTAGGGTGGTATGCGGAGTGGTGAGGCTAGATGAGATCACCTAGGAAGTGCCTGTGGTTTGAGAAGAGGATAAAAACCAAAGGCCAGCCCCGGCACAGAACATTTAGAAGCCTGAGATGGGAGGAGGACCTACAGAGACTGAAGAGAGGTGTCCAAGGGGCAAGAGGAGGACCAGGGGTGTGTGCATCCTGGCAAGGAGGAGAAATTATGTCAAGACAGAGAGAATGATCACCGGTGTGTTAAATGCTGCCTGTATTTCAAGGGTAATGAAGCCTGAGAGTTGACAACTGGATTTGGCAATGTGGAGTCATTGGTGACATAAGTAAGAGCTGTTTCACTGGAGATATTAGGTTGAGTTTGAGAGAGAGAGAGAGAGAGAGAGAGAGAGAGGAAAGAGGGAGAAGGAGAAGGAGAGGGAGGGAGAGGGAGAGGAAGAAGAGAAATTGTAGGCAGCAAATAAAGACAATTGTTTTACGGAGTCTTGC
Source organism: Globicephala melas (assembly GCF_963455315.2). Taxonomy (NCBI): domain Eukaryota; kingdom Metazoa; phylum Chordata; class Mammalia; order Artiodactyla; family Delphinidae; genus Globicephala; species Globicephala melas. Next base: position 85,086,180 of record NC_083327.1, on the reverse strand, counting down.
CTTAAAAGAGAGAAGAGAAATAGGGTGGTAGCTAAATAGGGAGCTGAGATATTTTTCTTGAGATACAATTGACACATAATCTTTCGTTAGTTTCAGGTATACAACATAATGATTCAATATATGTGCATAGTGTGAAATTATCCTCACAATAGGTCTAGTTAACATCCACCACCACACATAGTTATAAATGTCTGTTTCCTTGTGGTGAGAACTGTAAGATTTACTCCCTTTAGCAAGTTTCAAATATCCAATACAGTCCTATTAATTATAGTCACGATGCTGTGCATTATATCCCCAGAACTTACTTATTTTATAACTGAATGTTTGTATCTTTTGACCACTTTCCAGTCTCCACCCCTGAGATATTTTCTTTTTAAAATGTTTGGTTTGTCTTTTTAAAAATGGGCTAAATGACAACAGAACTATACTAACGAAAATAATACAGTCGAGAGAGAAAGCATGATGATCTGGGACAGGGGGCAAGTTGGCTGCTGCACAGCCCTTGAGTGCTCAAGGGGCCTCACCCACCTTCGGCAGCCTCCTCAGGACACATCAAGTCTTTTCCTTCGCAACTAATTCCCATTTACTCACTTTCAATTTCTTTTTATACCATATCAGTCTTAAAAAGAATTTTTAATTGGTTATCAGAAAACAAATATAACCAAAGAAACAAAATAGGGGAAGAAACAGAAGAGGAGAAATAAAAATTGGAATAGTCAGTACTTTTCTATGAATAAGCAGGCTGTTAACTTCCAGTTACGTGAAACTGAACCAAAGTAGGTTGCTTCACTTGTGTAAAGTTGACCTTAAAAATAAAAGACAGTTATTTTACCAGCAAGGTATCTTTTTTTCAGGAGTAGCAGAGAATTGCAATTTGGGATAAGAATGTTATAGCAAAGACTGTAAGCAAGTCCAGACAAAGAAGAGGAATGGTCTTTTACAGAGGAAAAGGGGAGGTTTGGAGGGGCTCTTGATAAGCAAGGAGTCCACTGGAGGAAACTGGGAGTTCAGAGTGTAGTGTCTTTTCATTGGCTGAGTTGTGACAGTCTCTTGTTGGCTGGGCTGTGCCTGGGCGGGGTGAAGATTTTCTTTTCTTCTACTGGGTAGTTAGGTAGTAAGCAGCCTTCTCCCAGTTGGAGATGCAAGGTAGTCTCTTCCTGTTTGGGGTCTGCATGAGAGTTCCCCCTTCTGCCCTTAACTGATTCCAATTTAAATAAGGTTTCCTTTATTTATTTTTACATGTCTTAGGGAAGGATACCAATCAATTATTCTTAAGGGCAAAGTTTTTATTGTCATTACTAAATTTCATAAAAGTACAAATCTGTTTATATAATCTTACATCCATCTTTAGTAAGTTTCAGAGACATACTATTAAAATGTGGTTCGCTGTTCAGTAAGTGAAGGTGATATACAAACAGCGAGAGTAGGTAGACACATGGCAGAATTATCTGGAGTAATGTTTCATGTTACCTGTACCCCGCCTCCAGCTGATAATCACGGGGCTCATGTGCTGTGGCCCAAGGACAGAAGTTAGAATGTGTGGAGAAGCAGACAGAAAGCATGTCTTCTAAAATCTCCCTATATATAATTTACTTTAATCAGGATTTGGCTAAGAGGTGGGCTTTGGACAGTTGAATATGATACTTAGAAAGAAGGCCCTAGAGGACAGGCAGGTCACCGTCCCATTGATTATCAGCATATCTGTAGGACGGAGAAGCCAGAGCTGGCAGAGATGTAGCATTCCTATCAGGGAAAGTGAAATTCTGGCATTTTGGATTTTAAATATCAAAGAGCGCAACAAGTATTTCTCACCCTGATGGAAAATCACCCACTTTCCTGAGGAATACTGGCTGGAAGCCTGCAAGCAGGGTCTGTGTTTTCCATATCACACCGGTCAAAATAGCTTCAGGCACTCCAACTTGAGTTTTGTGGAAACCCCAAAGAAAATGTCTCATAAAGCATGGCATTGTTTGTTTTAGCTAAATTTCATTTCACAGGCTTTGCCGCTAGTTATTAACTATAGCCATAGAAACCCGTGTGGAGTATCAGTTCTAAGCACCTCGGTTTCCTGAGAGAACTAGTTGCAAAATATTTCCCTATGTAACTGAATGCATCCATCTGCTCTACGAAAATATTTCATTCTATTTACATACTGGAAAACGGTGGTCAAAGATAGTGATTTTTGTTTGCTTGTACTAAGGATGAAACCCATAATCTTAACAATAAATTAAACATACCAATCATCTGTCTATTAAAGTTTGTTCCTGATCAATGATAATAAAATGATATGAGTGATGTATAGAAGAATACAGATCCTATTAATCATGACGGTGGTGATTAAAAACAATATCAAACCATTATGATAATTCTTTTAAAAAATGGGAACTGAACACATTCTTCTTTCACAAGATTTTAAATTATTACCTGTTTTTTAAGACCCTTCTTGGCAACCACAACTTTATTTTAGAATATAGATGCTGAAAAGTGTTAACAATGGAGAAACAGTATTAAGCTGTTTGGTCTTAGTAGAGTTTGGTCTTGGCCACAGAACCAAAGGCTAATTAAAGGCCATTGTTTTGTGCACATTTCCTTATTGAATGAAAAACAAAAATAGTAATGATCCAGCCAAAGAGTAGTTGTGCATAAAATCCAGTTTCTCCTAGATCGCAGTTTATTACATTAAAGGTGGCAACAAAGTCATAAATATGTTTCATTTTTGCCGTAGATGTTATCACAAGCTGATATTTTCTTGTTTATCACTTTCTCCTCACTGGGATTTAAATTCTGTGAGCGTTAGAGCCTTATCTGATACTTACAATAGTGCTTGACACGTTGGTGAATAAATATTTGTTTAAAAAGACTTATTTACTTACTGACATTCAGAAGTATACCTACTAGGTAAAGCCCTTAGATACATCTTTTGTTTCTCTAACCTTCTCTTTATTCATCTTCTCCTGATAACTTAATTTGTTTTCTATTAGCGGTCTTAAGTGATTTGAATCTATTTTACTTGAGTGATTTGAAACTATTTTATCTTGAGTGATTTGAAACTATTTTATCTCCTGGAGTCATTCTTCCTAAATTAAATTTTTATTATGAAAAGCCCTTTCATCTCATGGACCTTTTCGCCCTAAATTAAATTAGTTAATAATAGTCCTTTGAAAACTTAAGTGTTCTTTAGGAATATTAGTTTTTATTATTTCTGTCCTTGTGTTGAGCTGATGATGTGTTTTCAAAAGAATGCCTCCCTCATTTATAGACTCTCAGCCTGCTTGCTTTCGCCGCTTTTAACGTGAATTTACTGTCTTTCGTAAGTGTAAGCTGTGATCATTCTGTCCTCATGTCCTGCTCGTTGCTCTCCTGCCTTCCTCCTGTTTTCTCCATCCTTTGCAGCTTTTCGTAAGACGCTTCCTCTGAACTAGCGCCACGTGTAGCCTTCCCTCTGCACTCAGTTATGTGGCAGGACAAGCGAGGCAGCTTCCTCTTAGTGTTAGGATGGGCTCAGTTAGTTAAGATGAATATCTACTAATCCCTTGCTTGCTGTTGAGGACTTCTTTTAAAATAAGCATTTGCAAAAGGGTCAGTAGCACCCTCTTTCCTAGCCCTGTTCTCTTTTTCTCCCACGATGCCTTTGAGGCCACAGGTTTTCTTAACTGTTCATTGCGATTGCTCATCCTTAGAGTAGTTAAAATTCTTCTGCCTATGGTGTTTGTGTGAAGTAAATGACCTATATTTATAACTTATTTTCCTCTAAAATACTCAAATCATTTTGATAACTTGATCTTTAATATATAACATTGAAAAATGTTTGCCACTTTCTTGTCAAGTTAAACATGCATTTACTTTTTGACCCAGGAATATCCCTGTCATGTATTTGCCTAGTATAATTTTGTTTCTATTTTTTTCTGAGAATTAAGTATTACTTTTTAAAAAATTTATTTTTTATTGAAGTATAGTTGCTATGCAATATTATATAAGTTACAGGTATACAGTTTAGTGATTAACAGTTTTTAAAGGTGATACTTCATTTATAGTTATTATAAAATATTGGCTATATTCTTCATGTTGTACAACATATTCTTGTAGCTTATTTTATATGTAATATAATAGCTTGTACCTCTTAATCCTCTACCCCTGTATTGCCCTTCCCCACTTCCCTCTCCCCACTGGTGACCATTAATTTGTACTCTATATCTGTGAGTCTGCTTCTTTTTCATTTTATTCACTAGTTGTATCTTTTATATTCCACATATGATATCATACAGTATTTGTCTTTCTATTTCTTATTTCACTTAACATAATGCTCTCCAAGTCCATCCATGTTGCTGCAAATGGGAAAATTCACTTCTTTTTTACCGCTGAGTAGTACTCCATTGTATATATATAGCACATCTTCTTTATCCATTCATCTGTTGATGGACACTTAGGTTGCTTCGATATCTTGGCAATTGTAAATAATGCTGCTATGAACACTGGGGTACATGTATCTTTTTGAATTAGTGTTTTTGGGTTTTTTTGGATATATACCCAGGAATGGAATTGCTGAGTCATAAGGTAGTTTTATTTTTAGTTTTTTGAGAAACCTCCATACTGTTTTCCACAGTGGCTGCACCAATTTATATTCCCACCAGCAGTGCACAAGAGTTCGCTTTTCAACAACATGTGTTATTTGTGATTTTTGATGATAGCCATTCTGATAAGTGTGAGGTAATATCTCACTGTGGTTTTGATTTGCATTTTCCTGATGATTAGTGATGTTGAGCATCTTTTCATGTGCCTCTTGGCCATCTGCATTTCCTCTTTAGAAAAGTGTCTATTTACCTCTTCTGCCCAATTTTTAATCAGTTGTTTTTTTTCATGTTGAGTTGTATGAGCTGTTTATGTATGTTGGATGTTAACCCCTTATCAGTCATATCATTTGAAAATATCTTCTCCCATTCAGTAAGTTGTCTTTTTGTTTTGTCAATGATATCCTTTGCTGTGCAAAGGCTTTTAAGTTTAATTAGGTCCCATTTATTTATTTTTGCCTTTGTTTCCTTTGCTCTAAGAGATCCAAAAAATATTGCTGTGATTTATGTCAGAGTGTTCTGCCTATGTTTTCCTCTAGGTGTTTTCTGGTATCTGGTCTTACATTTAGGTCTTTAATCCATTTTGAGTTTATTTTTGTGTATAGTGTTAGAGAATGTTCTGATCTCATCCTTTTACATGTAGCTGTCCAGTTTTCCCGACACCACTTACTGAAGAGACTGTCTTTGCTCCATTGTATATTCTTGCCTCCTTTGTCATAGATTAATTACCTATATAAGTGTGGGTTCATTTCTGGGCTCTCTATTCTGTTTCATTGATCTTTGTGTCTGTTTTTGTGCCAGTATCATACTGTTTTGATTACTGTGGCTTTGTAGCTGTAGTCTGAAGTGGGGAACCATTACTCCTCCAGCCCTGTTCTTTTTCTCAAGATTGTTTTGTCTATTCGAGGTCTTTTGTGTTTCCATACAAATTTTTAAACTATTTGTTCTAGTTCTGTGAAAGATGCCATTGGTATTTTGATAGGGATTGCACTGAATCTGTAGATTGCCTTGGGATGTATGTCATTTTAACATTATTGATTCTTCCAATCCAAGAACACTGTTTATCTTTCCAAATGTCTGTGTCTTCTTAAATTTCTTTCGTCAGTGTCTTATAGTTTTCCAAGTACAGGTCTTTTGCCTTCTTAGATAGGTTTATTCCTAGGTATTTTATTCTTTTTGATGTGGTGGTAAATGAGATTGTTTCCTTAATTTCTCTTTCTGATAGTTCATTGTTAGTGTATAGAAATGCAACAGATTTCTGTATGTTAATTTTGTATCCTGCAACTTTACCAAATTCATCGATGAGCTCTAGTACTTTTCTGATGGTGTTTTTAGGGTTTTCTGTGTATAGTATCATGTCATCTGCAAACAGTGACAGTTTTACTTTTTCGTTTTCAATTTGTATTCCTTTTATTTCTTTTTCTTCTCTGACTGCTGTGGTTAGGACTTCCAAAAGCATGTTGAATAAAAGTGGCGAGAGTGGACATCCTTGTCTTGTTCCTGATCTTAGAGGAAATGCTTTCAGCTTTTCATCATTGAGTATGATGTTAGCTGTTGGTTTGTTACATGTGGCCTTTATTCTAATATAATTGAAAACCTGTGTTCACAAAATGACTTCTGCAAGAATGTTCATAACAGCTTTATTCCCAACATTCCAAAGCTGGAAACAAAAACATCCCAGATATCCAACAATAGTAGAACAGATAAACAATTTGTGGTATATTTATACCACAGATGCTACCAGAAATAGAAAGGAACAAGCTACCAGAACACACACCGACATGGATGAATATCAATAATACTATGTTGAACAAATAAAACAAGATTCAAAATAGTTCATGTGTGTGGTTCCATTTCCATAAAATTCTTAAAACAGGCACCACTCTAGTGGGAAGATGGTTAATTAAGAAGGACCATGGGAGGGACTTTATAGAAAGATGAAATGTTCTATACCTTTATTATTATTGCTGAGATGTTTATTATTTATTTTAAAAATTACATTTATTTTAAAAATTATTTTCCTTTTCTTTTCTTGACAAATAATAATTGTATATGTCTAAAGTATACGGGGTGATGATTTGATATATGTTGTAACATGATTACCACAATAAAGTTAATTAATACAGTCATCACTCACATAATTACTTTTTTCTTTTTTTGTGTGTGGTGAGAATGCTGAAGATCTACTCTTAGCATATTTCAGGTATGCAATACAGTATTCAGGTCTTACATTTAAGTCTTTATTTCTAGTTGATTTTTGTGTATGGCATATGATAAGGGTCCAATTTCATTCTCTTGTATGTGAATATCCAGTTTTCCCATCAACATTTATTGAAGTGACTATCCTTTCAATGCTGTGTATTCTTGTTGCCCTTGTTAAAGAGTAGTTGACCTTATATGCATGGGTTTATTTCTGGGCTCTCTATTCTGTTCCATTTGGTAAGTGTCTGTTTTTATGACAGTACCATACTGTTTTGATTACTATAGCTTTATAATATAGTTTGAAACCAGGACGTGTGATGCTTCCACCTTTTTTCTTCTTTCTCAAGATTGCTTTTGCTATTCAGAGCCTCTTATGGTTCCATACAATCTTAGGATTGTTTATTCTATTTCTAGGAAAAATGCCACTGGAATTTTGATAAGGATTGCATTGAATCTGTAGATCACTTTGGATACCACTGACATTTTAACAATATTAATTCTTCAAATTCATGAGTATGGGGGTATCTTTTCATTTATTTGTGCTTTCTTGTATTTCATTCATCAATGTTTTATAATTTTTAGCATACAGATCTTTTACCACCTTGGTTAAATTTATTCTTAAGTATTTTATTCTTTTTCATGCTATTGTAAATGAGACTGTTATTTAATTGCTTTTTCAGATAGTCTGTGAATAGTAATGCAACTAATTCCTGTATGGTGATTTTGTGTGTCTTAATTAGTGTATATGTTACAAGAATGTATCTGTTTGTCAAAACTTAATGAATTGTACATTTCATTTTTGTATATTTTAGTATTTCTTACATTTACCTAAAAATCTAAAACATATTGACAACTAGTTAGTAGGTTTGCTATTTTCAGTGACATGGCTTAACAATTCCGAAACTACTTCCGTATGTTCTAGGCTTGAGAAAATATGTAAATATGTTATAGTCATTGCCAGTAAGATATTTCATTGTTGGGTAAGGAATTACAGATATAGAAATGGGGAATATTAGAATGTGTACACTGTGGTGTTTGGTTGAAATTGAAAGTATCAGTAAGAACTCATAGTTTTTAATCTTTTACTCTACATGTATTTATAAATAAATAAGTAAAGAATTACATATTTGTATATATGTATATATATATTTACATAAGGCCCTCTCATATATATATATATTATATTTGTGTCGATAAGGAGCCTAGAAGCAATGACAGCAGTGGGCACATATAGCTCCAGCTCTTAGATTTTAAATGTCATTTGCCACTAAAAGGATCTAGGACTTCTTTTAAGAAACAAAAATGGCTGGTTCAAGCGCTAGCAAAATATTTGATGAGAAAGTAAGAAAGTCTTGAAAGCATCATGAAAATTTGTCAAAAGGGCATAGGAGATATCTTAAAGGGCTTCCCATTGGTCAAATCTGGGACAATTTGAGCATTAAAATGCATGTATAACAGTATTAATTAATATTAATTACACATGTTGAATAAAATAAGCATCTGTGAGTCCAGGCTCATGTAAATGAATGAATGAGGGAAAACAGAAAGCTCTTCTTCCCAGTAGAATGCCAAATAGCAAATGTAGGATGGTTGATAGTATTCTAACTTCATCACCTCATTGTATTGTTGCCGAAAACACAGAACCTGAATCTAATCTTGAGAAAATATCAGACAAATCAAAATTGGCCCATATTCTTCAAAAACATCAAGTTCAAGAAAGGCTTGAACACAGAAAGGCTGTGGAATTGTTCCACATTAAAGTATACCAAAAAGACACGACAGCTAGATGCCATATATGATCTGGAGTTCAAACCTGGACCACTGAGCGGGGGATAATTATAAAGACATTATTGGGACAAGGTATGAAATTTGAATGTGAATTTTTTAAATTTTAATTTAATTAATTAATTTTTTATACAGCGGGTTCTTATTAGTCATCTATTTTATACATATTAGTGTATACACGTCAATCCAAATCTCCCAGTTCATCCCACCCCCCCCCCCAATTTCCCCCCTTGGTGTCCACATGTTTGTTCTCTATGAATGTGAATTTTTAATTAGCTAATATTGTTGTAGCAATGTTAATTTTTCTGATTATGATAACTGCATTGTAACTATGTCTCTCACATTCAGTGTACAAATTCAGTGTATTCTCTTAATATTCTTTTTCTTAGGAAGTATATACTGAAGGTTTGGGTAAAAGGAGCATACCAACCTGTTCTCAAATATTCAGAAAAAAATATTTATTACTGTTGTGTGTATATATGTGTGTGTATAGATAGAAAAGATGGAGCAAGAGAGAGAAAGAAGAAGGAGAAAGAGAAAAAGAAGGAGGAGAAGGAGAAGGAAGGAGGGAGGAAGGAAGGAAGGGAAATAATTTACCAAGAGTATAAGGCAAATATGACAAAATGTAAATAATTGTTGGTATGCGGGAGTTTCATGTACTAGTCTTGTAGTTTTCTGTAGGTTTGAAATTACATCAAAACAAAAAGTTATTTTTTTTAAAAAAAGGTAAATTTAAAAAAGAAACAGGAAAAATCTAAAGAATGATGATGAGAAGATATTATTCAAACATTGAGCTTCATACTGGAAACTAAGAGCTCATTTTGCATGCTTTTAAGTGTTTATCCAACTTAACACCCATGTCACTCTGTTTTCTAGTGTGTTTGTTACAGTGCTTCGAGATATGTCAGTAACCCCTCACAGAGTCATGGGCTCTTGGGGCCAGCAGGCATCACAGACTTCATCTTGTTCTCTCTCCCATTCCATTCTTGAATTGCCTCTAAACTCTTGTGGTGGTCTTCCAATCTGTGTTTAAACGCCTAATTCACTTTAGCAAGTCTGAGGACATTTACTCTTCTGGTGAGACCAGGTCTCAGCTTTCTTTCTGAACCAAGAGTTAATACTTCTCCATTCATTACCACTGTGTCTCATAAAATACTATTTCCCTCTGGCTGAAAGAGTGGCCGTTCCCCTGCTTCCCAAACTGTGTTCCAAATGCCGTTAGGCACCACAACAAACCCACAGGGATGATTTAGGACATACTAATGGGATTTAGGACATCCCATTGTTTCATGGGAAACAATACCGTCTGTCAGAGCTTGCTGGCGCTCACAGTTTCAGTAGTAACCTGACATAGTTCCCGGTTTTAATGTTAGGTCACTACAGTCCTGTCAATGAAGTCATATCTCTGCAAATCCATTGTTTTAGTGGTTGTTCTAATGAAAAGCAAGTACTGCATGAAAACCAGCGTGGAACAGAAAATGAGGTTGGCCATGTCCAGTTTGATTCTAAGGTTTATACCGCCCAACTCATTGTACCTTAGAGTTCTAACTCATCTTGATTGAGGAATGTCTCAGTGATACTCAGTATATACTTTATATGGGTTCTTTTAATAAAGGCAGTGGTGAAAGGACTTTGTGACGTTAAAAATGCTGTGCAAACACAAGTTCTTAACAACTTCATGAATATACTATCGTAATTTTCTATTAGTCAAGACATAGAATTGAAAGTTTATTCAACTAAATGGAATTGATCCCTTAGTAAACTTTCTTCATCACGTTGTTTCCGTAAGAGAAGTGCGTTTTTGGATGTTCATCTCCACTTGTTGCGTCTTCCTTCCCTCTCGTGTTAGGGCTCATGACCAGCAAGATGGCCATAAGGCTAAGAACCAAATAATAATTATTCCTGTTATTCACATTTATATATAATTTAAAGTTTTCAATATATTATGGTTTGAACGATCCACTAACTATGGATGTACGTCTTTAATATTTTAGAGGTAATATTACATTTGTATAGTTTAGTAATCATAATTAAACATTTTTCTCTTATGAGATTTATGCAATTGTCATTGCTTATCAAAGCGAACAGGGTGTACTAACCCATCTGTTAGGTTCAAGATTAGAATTTGAAGTTTAATATAAACAACAACAAAATCGAGGTCATAGATCACCACAGAAGGTTACTGTTGAAAGGTATTTTAAAGACAATATATTTCAATCTTCTAGTTACACAAAAGAAAAAAATGAAGCCCAGAGACTTGAAAGGAAATCTCATGATAAACTGTCCATAACCCCAAATGTCTTCTTGTTCTCACTTGTGTGTGACAACCCATTTCCTGTCCAAAAGAGATGGAGAACAGCTGGTCATTAATGTCAGCGCTGCATTCTGGTCATTTTAAAGGGCCTATTCTCAGAATTACATTGTCAGAGAAAAGGGTCAGTCTGTATATCATTTTTATAGGGACTCCTCTATTGAGTGACTAAACACCCACCTTAAAACTAGCTAAAGTATCCCTTCCCCACCAAAAAGAGGGTATATTCGAAGAATGGATTGATTCATGAAAAAGAAATGCCTAGGGATAGAATTTTAGGCTTGAAGGCTTTTGCATGGCCGGGTCTAGGGGTTCAAAGTCTGTCATTAAGACTCAGTCTCTATCTCTTGGCTTCAGTCTCAGATAAGCTCTTTCCCAGGACTTTGGGGTGGGGGGGTTGTAGAATGAGTGGTTCTGATGAGCGGTAAGGAAGAAAGGGTATATTAGAGTAGAATATTTTCTCTGGAGTTCTTCAAAACTTGCAATAGCTCAAATAGGATCTTTTTACAGATGATAAGAAACAACAAAAGCTTTTGCGACCCCACACAATGCTGTCACGTTTTGTAGGCATCGGAATTTCAAGTGTTCTTGATTCTTATGCACATTTTCACTATCACTCTGCTAATTTCCCCTTCGCCCAGTGCACAGTTACCCAGCTTAAAGACAGCAGACCTCTTTGGGGAATGTAGGAAGAAGCACTGTAAAGTTGGGGCTATGAATCAAAATCCTTCCTCAAGGGGACCTGGTCTCCCCTGGCTTTATTCAAGAAGTTCTGTGAAGTGGCTCAAGTCTGGAATTCATTGAGGTACCTGACTTCCTGCTGTGGTAATTAAGTCAGATTTTTGTTCACTTAACCCAGAACTTCTCTCTCCAGACAAATGAAAAAATAGTAGGTCGCCCTATCTATTTCAGTTCCAGGAACACTGATCGAGTGCTTGATCCAATGTCGAAGAGCTCTACTGGCCAGGTCATTCTGATAGCAGCTTCCGTTTTGTCCATTTTGCTAACAGTACCTTATCTCTGGAGATTATGTGCTGCCTCTTGTCCCCTCGACGCCAAGATCCCATCTTCTCAGTGAAGCAGGGGACCCTGTTGGAGGGCGGTGGTGCCCCTAGTCATCCGAGGCCCACACCGCAGAGCTCTTCACACAGGCCAGGCGGGTGTGGCCTCGGGATGCATTTTTCATGGCCTTGATGAAGGGAGTGCCCATGGGATATAGATAGGGGATGGGTAAACGGGTCGTACAGGACAAATCCACTCTAGCATTTCAGTGTTGCCAAGGTTGGAATATATACCAGGGAAGTTCTGGTTTTCAGCTTCATTTAATGTCAGCCATTTGGGGGAATAGGTTTTAGCCAAGCAAGCGCTGGCGCACTGAAGCCAGTACTTCTGCTTTTTGCACCCGTATAAATTTGCCTTCCACCATCGTCTTTATTCTAGCGCGTTCCAGCACCTGCGAATAGCACCAGCCTATGCCATTCTCCTCTGTTTCCGAGGTTTCTATACATCAGCTAAATCTAATCCATTCCCCTCGGTGTGTACTCATCTCTCGACAAGCCATCCTTGATACTTGATTTTCTGGGTAATAGGTCAGAAGCCAAGAGAGGTGGTGGATGATGGACAGACCTCAGCCCTTACGGGTTCTAAGTTTCATTGGAGTCTGTCCCCATATCTCATGTCACTGAACCTTCCCTTCCCTGACCATCCTATTCAAAAGGTAGCCCTCTCCCTCCAAAGGCATTTACTGTCAGCCGTCCCAGCTCTCCTTTCTGCACCATGACCACTGCCTTCCTTCACACCGTGTAGATTACTTATTCTCTTCCAACGGGAATGTAAGTTCCTTGAGGACTGGAACTTTATTTTGTTCATGCTCTAGCATCTTTTGTTTCTAGAAGTGTTCCTACGTATAGTAGGTTGTCAGGATTGGCTGCGCATGTCTGTGGAATGATTGACTGACTGGTTCAGCCATTCTTTATTCATTTCACAGGTGTTTACTGAGTACAGTGCTCAACAGTAACAGGAAGCAATAGGCCTGCTGAGAGGGAGAGAGAGAGAGAGGGCGAGAGAGGGAGACAGAGAGAGAGAGAGAGAGGTGGCTTGAGACGGATTCCGAGGCAGAAAATAACCACATCTTGCAGTGCGAAGGCCACGCTGGGAGGAGGCTGTTGTTCTAAGTACAGTGGGAAAAACCCCAAGAGTGTTTTGAGCCACAGAATTTTATTTTATTTTAAAGTTCGCCATGGTTGATGTTAGGAGAAGAGGCTTTAGGAAGGCAAGCTGTGTAGCAGGGAAGCTCCCTAGAAGACTGTTTTCAGCCCTTTGAAGAAGACACAGTGCTGGCTATAGCAGTTTCGCTTCCACCTTCTTCCCAGACCTTTGTCCACCTGCTGTTGTTCTGCACCGCGGTGCAGCCTAGGGCCACGGGCTTGCAGCGGGGCTGCTGCTACTACGGCGGCGGCTCCTGAGCTCGTTCTAGTGGCAGAGTTGAGGTCAGACTAGAGTGGTCGCCACGTGGACCCAAGTGAGTGGAGAGTAATAGACTTTGTTTCACCCGGTGCGATGCACGGGGGGGCTTTTCTAGCTTATTAGGATGTTTCATTCAGTTAGCGAACTTTCGAACTGTTTTTACTGATCTAGTTGCCTGATACATCATATATCAATATAAAACTTCAGAAACAAAATAGTAATTTGTAACATTCGATGTTTTAGCATAAATAAGCATGCATGGAGTCTATAGATAATTCTTAGTAAGTTGTAGCAATTTTAATTTTCAATCTGTGTTTATAGTAGATCATAATATTTAAATCATGCTCTATAAAAGCATAATGAATAGCTATTACATAACATAAAGCCATATATATTAATAGTATGTTTTACAAACTAAGGAATTTTTATTTTATTATATTTAATTATGTCTTTTCTTTTATTCATAGTATCAAGATACAAATATGCAGGGAGTTGTATACGAACTAAACAGCTATATAGAACAACGGTTGGATACAGGAGGAGACAACCAACTACTCCTCTATGAATTGAGTAGCATCATTAAAATTGGTAAGAAACGTTTTATATTCCTCCTAGTGGAAAAATTAAACCGAAGATAAAGTTAAATTATGTTCTCTTCACTGATGATATATAAGCATATGTACATCGTTCTTTCCGGTTGATGCCTATATTATTGGTTATCCAGTATTATGAATATCCCTTTGTCTAGTTTTAAATACTTTAAAAATTAAATGTAAGTCTCAAATTTAAAAAATATTTTCTAATAGTTCTGATATGCACATTTTGACAGATGTATTATTACATAGTACATTGCTGTATGCATTTGCGGGTGTCACATCTTAAAAATTGCAATAGCTAATATTCTAAGTATGTGATTCAGTAAAGCCATAAATTATTTTGTTCAGTTTACTGCATGACCGTTAATTTTGCTAACAAATCCATTCAAAAGACTCATATTTGAGGTCTCACCTTAGAGAATTCACGCATGTTATATTCTTCCATTGAGATTAGTTTCTTCCTTTTTTATTACTTTGGCAGCCACAAAAGCTGATGGATTTGCACTGTATTTCCTTGGAGAGTGTAATAATGTAAGTATCTAAATTTAGATATAGGTGCTCTAGATAAGAGAATGTTATAAGCTTCTTTAAAAAGATAAACTATTATGTTACAAACAACTTAATAGATGTATCATAATTAAGTACCTTAAAGCTCATTTTGTATTTTGTTTCTATATGTGGTTATTACCAGTTGGGAATTTTGCCAACATGGTGACATTTAGGCATAAAATCATATATTTTTTATTGTTTTGGTTTTGGTTTGTGGTATCCTATTTTCTGAATGGCGTTTCTAGACTTACTGTTTGGTATAGAAGGTCTTTCCTCACTGTGGGCTGGGATGTCAGGGACAGTCTATGCCCTTTTTTCACACACAATCCGCAGTAGAAGAAAATGAGAGCAGAAGTTTTATGTGAATATTCTAGATAGTTTTTAAGATGACTCTCAAAGTGCAGGGATGGAGTTGCTACGTATAGATTCCTGAGCTGTGGCGGCCGTGGCTCAGACTGTTTGGTGGCATGGGGCTGCCCAGGGGTGCCTGGTCCAGCCTTTGGTGCGCCAGGCAGACCCTGTGTTTCTGGTTTGACTCACTGCAAGCACAGTCCACTGTCAAGTGCAGCTTGCATAGGCACTTTCAAAAGTATTTCGAGGCATTCCATTACTGGCATCTGAGTTTTATTATGGTATTAACACATATGTAACATTTTAGAAAAATGCTCTGAACCAATAACACCTATATTCATAGCCGAAATATATAAGACTCCGTTACAAGGTTATTCTGCAAACTTTTACTGTGTATTTCTTGTGCGTTTGGTATTGTTATTTGAGATTTGGGATGTATTTTTGCAATGTGATATTTGTTTTTGTGAGTAATCAAAACTCACAAAATATATAGTATAATATTTATATAATATTCATATTATATAAAATGTTAGTAGGAATAGAAACACAGTAGTCTGAGATTTTTAATAGTATTCATGTGCAAAGCACAGCAGTAGTTGCACTAAAAATTTATTTATTGGCTGAACGACTTAGCTCATAACTGATCCTCTCCATTTGCACGGCCCTCGTTTCCCCTTGCGTTGTGATATCTATGTTACAAGATTAAAAGCTCTTTAGGACAAGGACCTTTCCTTATTCATTTCTGTATTCACCTAGCATCTCTCCTAGTGCCTTTCGCATAAACAGTCAACAAGAGGGTTTAGTAAATTGAATTATTCACAATTACTCCCACTTGTAAATACTTTATGTTTTACATACTGGTCGTATTTTAGAATGGCTGAGCTACTAAAATAGCAAACAGATCTCTTTCCTCTTCATTCCAAAAATTTGTTTCTAAAATTTGAGATTTTTACTTAAAAATCAAAACTTCCTTTCAGAAAATTATTATATAATTTGCCGTAATTTTTATGATTTCTGGTATGTTTATTATCATGTAACTGTGATAGTCCGCATCTCATTACTCCTTCCCCAACATCTCCAGACAGACCCACAGGGGTTGGCCATGGCAGCCGTGTTTGTTTCATGTGACCCCTGACCTTCAATCACAGCTCTTTGTGACCCAAACGGGGACCAGTCAGATTCTCTACTGAAACCTGGATTGTGGACTCAGCATTCTAGCTGTTTACCTGAAAAGAAATGATATGAACCCTAGGCCGAGGCTGCCACGGTGGGTCGGCCCTCTTCTGCTCCACGTGAAGGAGGATGGGGAGAATGGGGAGACCTTGTGTGCAGAGGTCGAAAAGCGACGGGCGCACCGAGGCCTGGGTCTGCAGTGTGGGCACCTCCAACGGTGCTTGACTCTTGGAGCCTGGATTTAGACTCCCAAACCCCATGCTGTTAATCACTTGACTATACTTTTCACTTCATTGTTTGCATACTTCTGCGTGATTATGATTTAGAAAACACTTCTGTATCTATAAAATCCAAAATGTAATTCTCTGTATATCAATTCTAATTCTTTCACTTTTACTTATCATTCCCTTTTGTAGCTTAATTGAGGGGGGATGCCAAGTCTTTTCAGGCTTTAGTTGGCTTCTTATTCTAAACCCCTCAGGTCAGTTAATATACTCTATGTGGTTCTCTCTAGGGTCATTACTCCTTTCTCTCCCGCATCTCAGGGGCCAAGTGTATCCTGTTTAACTGTATAACCCTAGGAGCAGCAGGGTACATAGCAAAACTGTAGCTTTTTCTGACCTTCCTAAGTCAAATTCCACTCTGCTATGCTTTCTTTCTTTTTTTTTTTTTCTTGCGGTACGCGGGCTTCTCACTGCTGTGGCCTCTCCCGTTGCGGAGCACAGGCTCCGGATGTGCAGGCTCAGTGGCCATGGCTCACGGGCCCGGCCGCTCCGCGGCATGTGGGATCTTCCCGGACCAGGGCACGAACCCGTGTCTCCTGCCTCGGCAGGCGGACTCTCAACCACTGCGCCACCGGGGAAGCCCCTGCTATGCCTTCTTAATGTCATATACTTCTCCTTCATAGAATTTAGCTGAACCTGTAATTACATATTTATCTGTGATTTGTTCGGTTATTTGCTTATCTGGCTTTCTCACTAGAATATAAGCCTCACGAAAGCAGAGACCTTGTCTCCCTGGGAGGATAATTTTCGGGGATAATGACTGTGTTCTGTTCACTGTATTTTTCCTTTTATGCATTCCACATAGGTAGTGAGGCCCTCGTTACTTCCTTAACCCAGTGGTTTCTCTGGATAGGAAGAAGACATACTGTCTGAAATCTGAAGTTCACTGAGGTGTTTCTTTAGATGTATCTACCTAATTACCAGTTTCTTTGCTCTTCATTTCTTCTTATATCTCAGGTCTGACATTTGGAATCAGTTTTTTTCTGTCTCGGAGAACTTCCCTGAGTGAGAATCTGCTGACGTGAAAGAAACTCTCTCATTTTTGTGTGTCTGAATATATCTTTCTTTCACTGCTTTCTTGAAAGATATTTTTGCTGGATGGAGAATTCAGGTTGATAAATATTATCTCTCCATATATTGACTATAATTAGTTACATTTTGGTGGTTTTTAGATTTGTCTCAGTCCTTCATTTTTCTTTGTCCCCTGGACATATTTTCAAGTTTATCTTTTATTTCTTGAAATATGACTATACCTCTCTTGTATTGTTTCATATTCTTTCTGAAATTAGTTTCTTGGCTTTTGTTTCATCTGCCTTTCATCGATGGTGACTTATATGCTCATGCCTTTTATTTATTAACCATAAATCATATTCCTTTGGCCCTTTTAAATGGATATTATTGAGGCTATTGAAGTTCCTTTCCTGTTATATTTCTAGAGATTGGATATGTATTTGTTTTTGTCAATCACCTAAGGCAGTATCAATTCAGGACAATTTTAATCAAATGATCTAGTTGAGATTTTTTTTCAGACTACTGAGTGGTACAGATTCAAGCCTCAAATCCACATGATGTGCAGTTATTATTTTTCAGAGGAGATTTTTATTTTCCCTCCAGCAATAAATCCAAGATAATCTGGTTTCCTTGTAATCCCCTTGCAGCTGTAAGTATATTCACCCTTCAAACTAAGATGAGCCCATAGCCCTTTGCTGGTCCTGGCCCCATCCATGCAGCTGAAAATCCACATAAAACTTTACAGTCGGCCCTCAGTATCCACGGGTCCACATCTGCAGACTCAAATCAGCCGCAGATGTGCAGTACTACCACGGCATTTATTGAAATAAATTAACGGATCCACACAGTTCAAACCCATGTTGTTCAAGCGTCAACTCTATATCTAGGCTTTAGTTGATGCTCTCAAGAAAAAGACAGTTTGGGATTTGCTACCTCACGGGGTTCCTTTATCTGCTTCCTTTTAGATTTCTGTGGATTCCTCCATTCTTCTCAGCCCAGCAATGCATTATAAAATATTTGTGAAATATACTTTATCCAGCTTTTAAATAATTTTAAAATTGTTTTTTTCAGGAATGTCAAATTATCTAATCTGCCATATTGCTTGCAACAGATGTTGACATACTTCTAAAATGTAAGCTAACCATATTAAATAAAATAAAACATTTTTTTAACAATGAGCAGATACATGTATATTTTCTTATATTTCTTCCTTTGTACGTGAAAGGTAGCATATTATAGATATTTATCAATGTTTTTAAAAATTGTCTCTGGATTTGGAATCATAGTTAGAAAGTGTTTCTTAATAACTCACTTTCAAAACAAAATATGTATACTTTAGTGACAAAATTATAATAATGCAATCCAAATGGACTGAGATAAAATTTTTAGTCTATATGAATAAATACCAAGGATTAAGACAGACATGGCAGGGACTATAACATTCTTATACTTATAAAAGTATTAATTTCTTTTTTCGTAAATGAGAATCAGTAGAAAAAATTTAATTTCTGAAATTGATGCATTGAGGAATGTAATTTAAATAATATTTAAATACATCAAAAGTTATACTAGGAGAATTTAAAAGCCACATTCATATTACCAGAGAGGAAAAATTTAAAGAAAACATAGAAAATTTAGGAGATGATAGAAAATCTAAGTGGTATTAAAGCACTAAAAATAAAGCATAAAATATGATTATCACAATCATTTTGAAGATAATTTAAAAGATAGTAAAACAATAGAGTGAAAATGACAAATTATGAGAGGATACTTATATTAATAAATGTGAAAATCTAGATAAAATGGACAGTTTTTGAGGAAAATATAAATTGCTCCATTTAATGCAAATGATGATAGAAAAGTAATAGACCAGTAAATGGAAGAAATTGAAAGCAGTGTTGAAATAATGTGTTTTAAAAAGCTGGTAGGACATTTATTTAACACTGTTTCTTGAGCCCCAGCCTTGGTCAGGCAGTCGCTAGCCGTGGGGCACATTGATGAACCAGAATCGTTTCCTGTACTTCTGTACTCACACTCCACTGGAACAGCCCTTCAGGAGAGAGAATTCCTGTGCTATCTACACTGTCTCAGAGCTTGGGAAGAGAAGGCAAGTTTCCCAGTTAGCAGCTTAGTTTTCCAAAGAATTTTGATTCTGGAGTTGTATTGTGTGAGTTCCAATTCACCACTTTGGGACTTTGACAAGAGTCTTAAACTTTCTAAGTCTGAATTTAACCTCCATTGGTTAAATGTTACATCATGCATGTTATTTAACAGACCATTTCAGACACCTGCCATATACCAAAAACTGTGCCAAATTGCTGAGCATACAAAGATAAATAAAAAATCATTCCTGTCCTCAAAGAATGTACAACCAGTAGGAGAAATCCACAGTTAATCACAGCACGGGACCTTACGTGCGAACAGAGAGGAACCAAGGTGTTGATGGGGCTGGCAGGGGAGCTGGGGTTGGTGACACTGAAAATACCTTGGACGATGAGCCCTCTGGTGGAGCAGGGCTTAGGAGGCCTCTTCCTTAATAGACAAGAAGGGACAGTAAAGGAAGAAGCAATTTGTGAGAAATCTGGAGCTGGGAAAGGAAGCCTTTTGTGTTCTGACCAATACCAGTGTCTGACACATAACATATACAAGGTGCTCTTGAAATGTTTGTTGGGCAAAACTGATTTTTCCATGATTAAGATTTTGCTTAATTCACTTTTTAATGTTTCTACAGGTTTTCTCTTTCACACCTAGTCACATACTCCACTTACTATGTAACATTTTTTATAATGTCATTACTATAGTTTTTCTTGTGTTACCTGTAATTAGTGGTTTGTGAAATCTGGAAACCTAGTGATCTCTAATTATACGTCAAACTTTATAATTCATAAAGTAAGTTCATAGATAGCGTTTGTGTATTAGCTTAGAAACCAGTTTACAGCCAGTAGTTTAGAGTAACTGTGTGACTTTGTTCAATGCACAATGACTTTAGTAGGCTTATTTCTAAGAATTATGCTAACGAAGTTAGGCATGTGGTTCAAGGTCCAGTGTACGTGGGGTTCCTGGCTCACGCCCTCTGCCCGGATCTACATTCATCTACTCTCCAGTGCCATCTAGTGTCTATAAGAAAAATAACTTAATGGTAAGCCTAAATAATGTTTTTTCTTCTTAAAAAGTGGTTCCAAAATTTAACTGGTTGTGAGTTGAAGCCTTAACATGCAAGTGAAGTTTCACGAATCAAGTGATCTTTGAATCGTTCATGGAAAGAAAGATGAGAGCAACTGTTTACCAAGTGAAGTAGACTTCTCTCTTTAGTTGATGTCAGTGAATCAGAGTTTCCCAATTCATCAAAAAATCCTGGTTTTTAAGAAATAATGTGTGATAATCTATTCCATGGCTCTTTTCCCACCAAATCTATTTCTCAAAATTAGATTTTTTAACTAATTTGAATGCTTTTTAATCCTTCGTTGAGCCAACTTATTCATTATGACTACCGTTACCAATCTTCTCTAGTTTAAATTATTTAACTTTAGAAATACTTATGAAAATGTACTGTTATCACAAAAATATTGGGTAGTTCATGAGTTTCTTTGAAATATTGAAAGAGCTAATTTATCCCCTACTACTGCACGGCCTCGCCTCTGGATTGATTTCTAGCTCTTAGGCCAGTGTCCTTGCTTGTGTTGGGAGGGGAAAGGCCTAACAACAGTCAAGCCACCTGCAGAGCTGTCAGGTGGGAATGAAGGTGCAGAGCATCAGTGGGCAGGTGCACGCCCTGAATGCAGTGATGCTCTTCTCTGGAAAGGGTAGAGGTGGTTGAGGTTTGAAACTTTGAACCTTTTCCTTGTTTTTAGTTTTCGTGTAGTTTTCATCTCTAGCCTCTAAAAAATGTTTGTGTTAATAAAAGTTTTCATAGATTCATACAACATTAAAGCAGAAATTAATTTTAGAGACTCATTTCAATGCTGGATGTTATAGATTGTAAATGTATGCATAATAGTCTTAATACGTTTAAAATGTTATATAGTGATGTTTGATGAAAGTTTTCATTCATCCACCTATGAAAATAAATAGTGAGTATAATCTTTTTCATCTTATTAATCTGAACATCCCAGTCAAATTCTTATGTCAAAATTCATAATGATTGGCATGGAGGAGTGGAAGGTACAGACCACTGGGTGTAAGATAGGCTTCCGAGGATGTATTCTACAATACGGGAAATATAGCCAATATTTTGTAATAACTTTAAATGGAACGTAACCTTTAAGCATTGTATTAAAATTTTTTTTAAATACGTCTTTAAAAATTCATCATGATTGATTTTGAAAAATAAAGCCCTTACTTCATTTTTAAGTTTCTTTAGAACTTACTTACACCCATCAGTTGTTAATGCATTAATGCAGGCCCTTCACCAATGAAAAATGCAAAATATGTCTTATAAATTACGATTATTTTGAAACATGAAGAACCCAAGCAAGACTCGCCTTGCCAGATCACAACATGTACTGTAAACTTACGGTAATTAAAATAGTGTGCCAGGCAAATAAACCAAGTGGTACAGAATTGAGAGTTCAGAAGCAGACCCAAGTGTACTTGGGGATTTAGTATATGATGAAAGTGTCAGTTCAGCCAGTGCGAAAAAGAAGACTGTTCGATACACAACTATCTGTTCGATTATTTCTGTGGAGTAAATAAAGGTATATTTAATAAACTTTTCTCCATTCCTGAATACATGTAAAATTTAGCCTCTAATTTGGTGGTTCGTTATCGACATTGTCTGTTTGCAGTAATAGCCGCCCGTCAGCCTGTTCCACTACAAAGATCATACAGAATATGCTGTTGCAGAGCACACAGTTCAAACCAGTGATTGACCTTTAATCAGAAATGGAGGTCACGGACGGAGCTGTTGCACAGGTGAATCGTAGGGAGTTAAAAAAAAATGCCACCCAAAAAGAGTAGGAAACTACTAAGTGCACAGAGGAGAGAAATTGAAGCTGTAAAAACATCAAAAAACAGGTGTCTGTCTAGGTTGGTCCTCATTTTCCCTTCCTGTCTGAGCTTTTGGCCTTCATATGACAACTTATTCAAAATTTTGTTAGCACTTGCCCTCAGCTCTCATTTGTAAACATTTCTGTTTGGTAAGTATGAACAAAAATCATAACCTAATTAGTAAAACAAGTATAAAGTTCCCACTGTAAAAAATAATTTATTTTTTTGATAATTATTTTCCACAAGGAGTTTTCTACATCAATCAAGTAATTGAAAGATTTCTAAATCATTTATTTTCAGCAAATCTAGTACGTAAAATAGCTTTCCATATACCCAAGGTGCAGTATTTGCTTGTCTGTTTCTTGTGCATCATATAGAAAGCCTACACAGAGGCAATAAATGTTTTATATTAAATAAATGACCTAATAACCTAGGAATGTGTGTGTGTAAGCTATTTTGTCATATTGAATTATGAAGCTAAATGAAGATATTATTATGAAGATATTATGAAGATACTATTAAATCCAGCCTTAAAGGGCATATAGCAAAGTCATCCAAAAGAGATATCTGTTGTATATCTTCAAACAACAAACAAATAAAGTCAACAACTATTTTAAAAAAATCCAAAGCTTCTGTCGGGAGCTTGCTTTAGAGTTTACTTTCTATTGCTGTCATGGGAAGTTCTTTAAGACTTAACTGAACGATTCAGGTCAATTTAAGTTCATTTCCTGCAGTTCTGACTCTGGTTGAGTAAAGAAACATTACTCAGCATCCTTCTTACGATTAACTTTGTCATAGTTTGGAAAAATCATTGTCAATTCTGACTTTTATTCAGGCTAAATATACCATGTCCTTTAACATTTTTTCTTGCAGTCATCTCTCTTCCTGTTCTTGGATCATTTCGCTACTCTCTCTCAATCTTAAGAAGGGGTGACACACTGAATTGTATTGCCACATAGATACTAAATCTAATGAAAGTCTTACTTCGTTTATGTCATATGTATATTGGTGCATTATAGTAACTATAAAAACAGTGACTTATTTCTAGCCTCTTTAAAAATAAAGTGCATTTGTCATTTATCATCTTACGTGTAGCTGAATTGTAAAAATCTTTTTAAAGTGTGTAACTTGTATTTAAACATTTTAAGCTTAATCCTTTTTAAAAGATGCATTCAAAAAGCATTTTTCACAGGCATAATAGTAAATTGCTGCTTAAACACAATCCTAACTAATGTAGATATATTAATGAATAAAAATATTTTGAACTTAACTTGTAATCTTTAGGTAATGATGACTTACTTAAAGCAGATGGGGTGAGAGCCAAAGCTCTTTTCTTCCTCTCTGCTCCCAGTGACTGAAGTAGCTCAAGTTTATAGGGTTCACTCTCTTGTGACTGTAAGATTTTACTTGAAGAAAGGGCTCTTCGACATTACGAAGCTTGAAAACCACGTTGTCTAAAAAGTAATAACCACATCCAACTCATTGTCCTCAGCTGGACCTAGCTTAGTGCTAGCAAAGCATTAATGGGAGCATCTTTAGTTTCAGAGGATTGCCTAACACTCAATGCTTCAAAAGGGCATCATCCTTAAGTCACAGCACTCCAATTAAAAATAAAATAAAAGTATAGTGTTGGGGGCTTCCCTGGTGGCGCAGTGGTTGAGAGTCCACCTGCTGATGCAGGGGACACGGGTTCGTGCCCCGGTCCGGGAAGATCCTACATGCTGCGGAGCGGCTGGGCCCGTGAGCCATGGCCGCTGAGCCTGCGCGTCCGGAGCCTGTGCTCCGCAACAGGAGAGGCCACGACAGTGAGAGGCCCGCGTACGGCAAAAAAAAAAGTATAGTGTTGGGAGAATTTAGCAGAACTTTAATATTTTTCAAATTGAGTAGATAATCATAATACAGTTATGTCAAAATATTGCTCCCCATGCCCAGATGACTTGTTTGGATGAGCAATTCTTATTTAGTAGAAATTTATTTTAAAATATAATTTGGTTTAGTCAAAATAACAGATCATATTTTTAAAAACATTTCTTTTAAAATAGTTTCAAATGTTACCCTCCCACCTAGTCTTTTGAGACGGAAAGATACACCCAGCTTTGTCCTTTCTTTTTTTTTTTGGTGTGTGTGTGCAGAGAAGAGCACAAATTTTACCAAGAGTATTCTGAATCTGTAATTTTATGGGCAGGTCAGTTTTAGGAATGGAGTGGTTGAGTATTAAAAATAGAAATAATGTTCTGAAAAAGATTTTTAATGAAAATGAAAAAATATAACCAAATCACGTTGACCTGTAGTTACAGAGCCATGTGGCAAGTCTGTAGGGCGGTGGGGTGCAGTGTGTCTGTTTCTTGTGTGATAGTTTCTTGAGCCCAAGGACAGCTTACATTTTGTTTTCATTTTATTATTTTCTGTGGATAAAAATCGGAGGCTATTTTAAGAGATTTTCTGCACCTAGACATTTGTGTGAGTCCTGTATCTAGCCTGTGTGTTGTGTGCGAAGGACATATGAAAGAGAATTTCACCTCAGATGCTCAGTTTGGTCACGCAAAGCACCTTTCCTCATCTTATGTCTCTACTTTTCCTTGGCTCACAGATTTCTCGCGATTGTTAAGTAATCTTTTCGTCCTGTGCCAAAGACTTTCCTAAGTCTGTAAAACATATTCCTTTTTTCTTCCTAGAGCCTTTGTGTGTTTACCCCACCTGGAATCAAGGAAGGAAAACCCAGGCTCATCCCTGCTGGGCCCATCGCCCAGGGCACCACCACCTCTGCCTATGTGGCCAAGTCCAGAAAAACGTTGCTAGTAGAAGACATCCTTGGGGTAAGTGGCTTTTTACCCTTTGTGACATTCGTAACCTGAAGTATTTAATTAAGAAAGATAACATATACTCTTGATGTTATAATTTAAGCCATTTTATAACAGCTTTAAAGCAAGATACAGATCAATAAATGCATTTGTATGTAAACTAATTCTTTGTACTCCAAGAATTATATCTTACGTACCCCTAAGATGTTGATTTGAGTAGTTGTTCTTTCAACATTTGCCAGTATAGTTAAGCATAAAAATGTATACTCATGGTCATATAGACTAGATGATTACTGTTTTATGTTTCATATCCTAGCAGGATATATGTGAATAAGTCAGCTATTGCTGTGTGACGAACTACCCCAGATTTTATTGGGGTCATACAGCCACCACTCACTGTCTCTGGATTGGGCCATTCTGCTGATCTGGGCTATCTTTGACTGGGCTTGCTTATGTGTCTGAGATCAACTGGCCATCACTTAGGAGCTGGCCAGTCTTAGGTGGCCTTCGATCTCTGTGTGTGTCTCACCACCCCATCCAGTAAGGCTAGCGTCATGTTCTTATGATGGTGGCAGGTGTCAGAGAGAAGAAGTGGACACACGCAAGTGACTTTTCAAGCCTCTGCTTACATCAAATTCACTGCCCTCAAGTTAGCCAAGCAAATCTCATGGGAGGCCCAGACTGAGTGTAGGAGGGTCTGACCGAGGCCATGGGTACAGAGAACAGGACAAAACAGAGCCCTCAGAGCAGTCTGCCACAGTGCACATGCACACTGTGATGAAATGTCACTGCATGAGCTCAGACTTTGAAACTGACAAGCATACAAACAAGTATATAGGTGTCATGAATTTGCTCTGAAAAAGTACTAAATTGGAGTCACAAAATCTAGATATTAATTTTGTTTTTGCCACTAGTTATCTGTATAGCCTTGAACAAATCAGGTTACTAGTTACTTTATCAAAAATAAGAAAAGAAAAAGTGCTAAAAATAAATGTTTCACAGTATAATGTATATAGACAATAATACTGTATTATAATCATCAAACTTGCTAAGAGACTAGATCTTAATTATTCTCACCACAAAAAAGAAGAGATAATTATGTGGCTTGATAGAGGTATTAACAATGCTACAGTGGCAACCATATTACAATATATAAACGTATCAACACGTTGTATACCTTAAACTTCCACAGTGTTGTGTGCCAAATATACTTCATTTCTAAGAAGTAAACGTAAAAAGTAGATACTGTATAAGTTGTCATTTGAAAATGTTCTATTGTATGTATATGCAAGCTTTCAAAATATCTGTAAATTACAAAGTATAGATTTATACCAGTCTATTCATGAAAAGCTTCCTGTAGACCACAGAAATTGAATACATAGAATTGACGTTTTGATATTAATTCATTTGAGTTTCTTGTGTTCCTTTGAGTGATTTTGCTAAGCTAGAAAGTTAAGTCAAAGAGCCGATTCATTTCTTATGATAGGTAATTGGTAATTATTGGATGATTTGAATATCTAATATGGGCCTTTGAGGTTCAGTTACAATGACTTTCATTAACATATGCTTTTGTGTTATTCTAATCTTAAAAATAGAAGGGAAGAAATTTTATACATGTAATTTCCTTCCTATGGCCTTTACATTTGGAGTAATTTTCACTTGTGACCTTATACCTGTAAATCCCTTAGTTCTAGTACACACCAGGTGAGGAATAAATGAATGTTAACCGTCATAATTACTTTTATTATTGCATGAAGTTATGTATATTCATTCACTAATTAAATTCTACTGTACAATGATAAAGAAACATTAAATCCATATTTGGGTATAAGTTCCTCGTTGCTAAAGATAAGCATTTTCTTAAGCAGTGTTTATAGTGGCCATGATCATTTGGTTTTCCTTTGAAAAGGACTGCTCATTACTGATGACGAGTATAGGGAATTTTCTGATAGAATCATAACTTGATGATTCCGTTACTTTCACTGAGTTTATATCTTTTACCCTTCTGTTTTTTTAGGATGAACGATTTCCAAGAGGTACCGGACTGGAATCAGGGACGCGTATCCAGTCTGTTCTTTGTTTGCCAATTGTCACGGCGATCGGGGATTTGATCGGCATCCTTGAGCTGTACCGGCACTGGGGCAAGGAAGCCTTCTGTCTGAGTCATCAGGAGGTGAGGCCTGGACACTTCCCGTGAGGACTTTTAGTTGCACCTAGTTCGCTGAAGGTGCTTATTAATATTGTTCCGTTAATAAATGATGAATATTTAATGAGGGAATATTTAAAACCGTAATTTGCTTAATAATATTTTGATACTACTACTAACGATTTTTTAAAACATTTTTTTTGTCTTGCAGTTGTTTAGAGAGGAAACTCACTCCATATAGCGATATAGAAATTTATAGTAAGTTATTTTAGTAAGGATCCAATTTAACAACAAAAATAAAATACCATATTGTGAATCAAATGAAGTAGTAGGATGGCTTTGGAGAGTTTTCACATTCTAGTTGACCCCTTAAAAATGTCCTCTTCCTAGAGTATGTCCTGAATAGAAGTAACAGCCTCAAACCCATTTGGGAAACAATAACTTCCGTTCACTGTTCCCTGAACCGGAATGGCTCAGTCCTACTAAAACCAAACAGTACATGATCTATCTGTCAGACGAAGTGTTCACCCAGGTCCCTCCGTGGCCACTTACCAAGATGACCTGTCTTCTGCTGCTCCAGCCCCTTCCCTGCCTGCAGCCATGCTGGGCCCTCTCCTGCACACAGCCTGTGCCTCTGTTCTCCCTCCCCTTGCACTGCGCTTGTCCTGTACCCAGCCCCAGCTGCCTCCTTCAGGAATGTGCTCTAAGGTCACCCTCTCTGATCAGGCTTCACTGAACACCGCACACAGACGTGAGCGGCTCCTGTCCCTCTGTCGTGCCTCTTTTCCGCTATAGCCGCATCACCAGCCAGTATAACGTGCGCTTCACTTTATTTTCTTTCTCGCCCTTCTCTCTTCCTGCGCAGCAGCTGTGAGCTGTTCT
Source organism: Globicephala melas (assembly GCF_963455315.2). Taxonomy (NCBI): domain Eukaryota; kingdom Metazoa; phylum Chordata; class Mammalia; order Artiodactyla; family Delphinidae; genus Globicephala; species Globicephala melas. The sequence continues at coordinate 85,058,069 of NC_083327.1, read as the reverse complement.
GTTGTTCATGCTGTCTCTCCAGCATCTAGAACAGCGCCTGGTACCTAGTAGGCACCCAATAAATATTTGTTAGATGGACGAAAAATCAAAGAAGTGGAATAGCTAGACGTTTGAGCGCTTGTCAGTGAAGTCTGGGAAACACTTCCTCATTCTAAAGTGGTCATTAGAGGCCTTTACAGTAGTATTTTGGTTGAACTGAAAAATAATTATTTTATGTTAAAATCATTGGATGACAGCTCTCTTAGTCAATTTATCTTCCTTTTTAACCCAAAGTAGGAGGGACAAGAGAGCATTAAACTCAATAATAAAGAAGTGGGAAATATAAAAGAGAAACTTTATATATATTTGACTATTCACATTTGGCAAAATATTCAAAAATGCAATGATCTTACAAAATTGTTCATATATGTTTATGCTAGAGTCCTTCGCTGGGATGTCTGCATGTGACTGATAAAAACTTGCTTCATACTCTTTTTTTTTTTTTTTTTAGGTTGCAACAGCAAATCTTGCCTGGGCTTCAGTAGCCATACATCAGGTTCAGGTGTGTCTTTGGGATGTTTTCACAGGGGCTTCCTAGGAGAAAAGGGTGTTTGGAGTGCAGCATTGGGGAACGGAATGGAGGTTAACAAGTAACCCAGTGCTTTGTTTTTGGATATTAGGTATTTTGTTGTTTCTAAAATGTTTGATCTATTCGCTTATATTTACTTACTCCCTGCCTTAAATATTTTCCAATTAATTATTTTTATATATTTACATATAATGTTAAATTATTTATGTTCCCTATCATGGTTTTTGTTTTCCACTGAAAGCCCAGGAATGACCTCCTCCTGGCAGTAACACTGATATTTTTATGACTCCATTTCCTAAATTAAAACATCCACTAAACTAAGTGTTATATGAAAACATTAATCTTAAACATTAATTGTTATTTAAGATACCTGATTCTCTTGAAAATGTGATCTAATTTAAAAGATCACAAACTGCATGGAGTTTTCCCGAGAACTAGAACTAGAACTAGGAACATGGCAGCAATAGAATTCTATTTTGTATCTTCCACTTTTTCTCGTTTTGTTCCTTTAAGTCCATTTCAGCAAACTCAGGTTGATGAGGAACTGTCTGATAGGGAGAAAATGTATATATATTTCAGGATAATGGTATGAGAAGCAAGGGCTTCCTGGACCTGACAGTATTGAATGTAGGTAGGATATGCACCCAAGTACAATTTTAAAAGCATTGAAGTAGTGATTGTGTTATGCCTTTTTAAATAAATAAGGTAAATAGTATTCTGGAATTTTTATTCTTAAATAAGCAGAACTCCCTTAAAATTAATAGCCATTATTTTGTATGGCAGGTATGCAGAGGTCTTGCCAAACAGACTGAATTGAATGACTTTCTACTCGACGTATCAAAGTAAGTGTTCATTTCTAGGGATGTGGTAGCTCTTATTGATCAACAGTTTAGATTAAGTGCAGGCTCTGACAGTGATAGATTACTATCTAGTGCAGTCAGTAACAGAAGACCAATCTTTAATAGGCGAGTGATAAGGTTAAGTATGGTCGTTCGTATTTTGGATCACAGAGTTACATCCTCATCCACGTTCACTTTACAAGTGAAGGATCGCAGATGTATATGTGATGATTTTAATTTACAAGCTGGTATATATTTTCTAAACAGATTCACTAGAAGGTGTTAGAGACTATCTAGAGAGATGCACTAAGTATTGATATTTCTATTTTCATAGGAGAAAACTGACAGCAGTAGAAGGAGGACTATTTTCCAAATAGTCCTCTCTGGCCTTTTCAACAAATGTCAGTACATTAAAACAGACTCTTAATATGATCATTTTAATTATCTCATGTATAGTAGCTCAGATATCATTCTCCATAAAATGCTCCATTTCCCTGAAGTTTGACCTAGAAAAACTCCCTTGAGCTGGCAGTGGAAGCAATTAGAGATATTTATTAAATTTCATGTTCGTAGTGGGTTTGCTTGCTACAGGGAAGATCTCGTATCTATCTGACCCATCTGCTTAATTGTTGAAATCTAAAACGCCCCAGGACATGGTAACTTCAGGTCCCATCCTCTGACAAGTTAACTCAAGGTGTGACGTACCTGTGCCTCCAAGGCCTCCAACACAACTCTGTGTTCTCACTCACATGTCACCCTGGCACACTTCATAACCAACTCATCACCCAGTCTAGTAATCCTCATCACTAATGATTCTGAAGTTGCTGCTTTGTGCTTTGGAATATAAAATTAGAGAGGTATGGGACTGAGGGAGTGCTCTATTGATCCCCTAGGCCAACTATCTTCTTTGAGATGGAATTAAACAGTATCTGTGGGACACATGATATTACGACTTCAGAAACACCTAGGAAGGGAAGCTGTGCACGTTCTCGTACTAATGTATTTGAATACTTTGCAGGTCTCCCAAAGTCCAATTAAAACCCTCATGTGACACCTTAAATCTGTTCCCCAGTGGGAAACCCATTTGCTTCCCCCTGTTGCTTGCAGGATATTCCTCAGTGGATGGTGTAACGAAGCGTATTGGTAGCTTCAAGCCAGATGATTTCTCTTCTAAAAAAAAGACATTGTTTATTGCTATAACTTATCTTAATCCTGAATACATTACTAAATTCTCACAAAACTAAACTGAAAGCAGTACCTTGCCAGTCGGGTCTATATTAAGAGTATTTCTTTATAGATTCCCTGTAACACGCGCCTGTTGATTCCTCTGTTTCTCTGGTCTACATTTTAATGTATGTACCATATGCCTCCCAAATATTTACTTGCAGTTCAAAATGATGAATATATATTTTACTCGTGTAAAGTGGTCAGGTCCTTGCCATTATTTGTATTCTGAGATCTCGTCTCAAATGAATTGCCTTGCTTTCTTAGTACAGTTAAACTACATTTTAACTTTTGAGTTTTTCCAGTGATAATTTACATTTTAGCATATTAATGAGATTTAGCAAATTTAAATATTTTTATTTTCGATCAGAGTTATTTGTGAGGTATTAAGTTTGATGAAACCAATTTTATTTCTTCATAGTTTTAGTTAAATGCCCCAAACCTTCTCCCTACCTTGAATACTTACTGATAAAATAGTTACTTAATGCAGCCTCCGGAATTAGAGTCCTTATACTAAAGTCAATGATAAACTTTATTTCTCTCTTTACAATAATATTATTGGTTGTTTCCACAAAAGGACAAAAATCAAACAACATATACCTTTATGTTTTTTATTTAAATGTAGACAAAATTGGGAAATGTATTCAAAGTTTAACATGTTCTTTGTTCTAATAACATTACTTAAAGGTTTTATCTTCCTTTTTTTCAGAACGTATTTTGATAACATAGTTGCAATAGATTCTCTACTTGAACACATAATGGTAGGTTGCCTTCTGTTTGGAAAATGACTTGATTTAATCCTGAGATTCATGTCCTAATATGTGGTGGAACATTTTATTTTACGGGACATACGTGCTCTTTTAAATATGATGAAAGGGTGGTGCTTAGTGATCTGGAGGTGTCACCTTGATTTATTTGTCACTTCTGTTAATTTTGGAGGGGTTTTGAATAGTGTTTTGAAAAATACCTCAGAGTTTTTGATTATTTAGTGGAGAGCTAATTTGGAAAAACCTTTAGTTTCTTTTTATGATTTCTTCAGAATACCTTTTGCATATAGGTTATATTAGGAATTTCCAGTGGATTCTTCCTGATCTTGAGGTTCATTCTACTTAGTTTTAGTCTTAATTATTTCTCTCTTCTAGAAGACTCACAGGCAACTGTGGTTGAAAGCCACATGAAATAGAATTTTTTTCCGCCACGTGTAGTGTTGCTGCTTTAGTGCTCTGGAGAGACTCCACTGAGGAAGTGGCTTCTAGTAGTCGAAGTGATGTGCATGTGTACCCATGGGTGCCAGGCTGGCTTGCTCGGTGCTGTTCGTGCCCTGTTGTCTATTTTGATAAATATTCTTTCTCCTTCCCATCTTCCTGGTCTTTCTCAAAATATAGTAATCCTGTGCAACAAGGGTTTTTTCACCTCCAGGTTTCTGATGTGCACTGATCAATTTCTCTTTGATACCATGGCGGGCCAGGTATGGAGTGTGATATGCTCAGTGTCTTGTAGAAACAGACAGTTTACTGAGGGTAATATTAGGGGTTATTACTTTTACACATTCTTTCTGTTATTAATTACATTGATGATTTTACAGTTGACCCTTGAACTGCATGGGTTTGAATGGGTCCACTTAGGCATGGACTTTTGTCAGTACTAAATACTATAGTACTACACGATCTGCAGTTGTGGAATTTGCAGATGTGGAACCGTGGATCCGGAGGAACCGCGTATGTGGAGGGCGATGTAAGTTATATAGGGGTTTTTGACTGTGTAGAGGGTCGGTGCCCCAACCCCTGCCATGTTCAAGGTTCAGCTGTATTTGGACAAAAAAAGAGAAAAATTGATTGCACAGTAAAAAAAATAACTCTTTGGTTGTGACACAATTTAAGGAATCTGTAAAGCAATGAAAAGTATTAAGAAGAATATGAAAATATGTAGATATAATATGGATCAACATAGAGCTTGTACAAGGAGTATCGACCAGTTCTTGTATTATTAATGTTATACTTTAAGAAACAGTTTTATTGAGATATAATTCCTGTATGTTACAATTAATCCATTTAAAGTGTTTAAATCAGTGGTTTTTAGTATATTCACAGACATTTGCAACCATCACCAGTCAATTTTAGGACATTTTCATTACTTCAGAAGGAAACTTCATACCATGTTAGCTGTCGCCTCTCTATCACCACATTTTGGCTAATGCAAATAGTGCTCTTTTGAACATTTGGGTACAATTTTCAGTTCTGATACCTGTTTTCAGTTGTTTTAGGTAAGAGTGGATTTGCTAGGTCATATGGTTACTCTATGGTTAACTTTTTGAGGAACAGCCAAACTGTTTCCATGGCACTTGTATCATTTTACATTCCTGCCAGCACACGGGTTCCAGTTTCTCCACGTTCTCACTAGCACTGGTTATTATCTTACTTTTTGATTAGTGCCATCATAGTAGATGTGAAGTGCTATCTCAATGTGGTTTTTTTTGTTGTTTTTGTTTTGCGGTTCGCGGGCCTCTCTCTGCTGTGGCCTCTCCCGTTGCGGAGCACAGGCTCCGGACGCGCAGGCTCAGCGGCCATGGCTCACGGGCCCAGCCGCTCCACGGCGTGTGGGATCTTCCCGGACCGGGGCACGAACCCGTGTCCCCTGCATCGGCAGGCGGACTCCCAACCACTGCGCCACCAGGAAAGCCCCTCAATGCGGTTTTGACTATAGCATTTCCCTGGTAACTAATGATGTTGAACATCTTGTCATGTGATGAAAGATTCAGATTCATTGGCTGCTTTTGACTTTAATGTTTAGTGTTATGTTCTAAGATTTCATCAAGTATTATAGATACCACTCCCTTATGTGATGTATCATTGGCAGACATTTTCTCCCATCTGTGTATTATCTTTTCACTCTCTTGATAGTATCTTTTGAAGCACAGAAGGTTTTAACTTTGATGAGGTCTAATTTATCTTTTGTTGCTCAGGCTTATGGTGTCATAGCTAAGAATTCATTGCCAAATCAGATATTATGAAAATTGACTCCAGTATTTTCTTCTAAGAGTTTTATAGCTTTAGCTTTTACATTTAAGGTTTTGACTTACGTTAGTTAATTTTTGTTTATGGGGTAAGGGTCCAACTTCATTTGTTTTGCATGTGGCTCTCCAGTTTTACCAGTACCATTTGTTGAAAAGACTATTATTTCCCCTTTGAATGTGGTCTTGTTAGAATCGGGTGAGCGTAGACACGTGGGTTTCTTTTTAGGGTCTCGGTCCTGTTCAGTTGGTCTATGTGTCTAGCTTAATGGCAGTACCACCATGTCTTGATTACTCTGCTTTATAAAAGTTTTGAAATCAGGACGTGTGAGTCCTACAGATTTGTCCTCCATGTTCAGTTATTTCGTTGGCTGTTTTGGGCCCCTCGCAATTCCATATAAATTTTAGAAACCAACTTGTCAGTTTCTACAAATAATTCAGATGGGATTCTGGTAGGCATTTTGTTGACTCTGTAGATCAATTTGGGGAGTATTGCCATCTTAATAATATTAAGACTTCCGGTACATCAGCATGAGATGTTCTCCATTTATTTAGCTCTTCTTAATCTTTTCAACACTGTTCTGTAATTTTCAGAGTACAAGCGTTGCTCTTCTTTTGGTAAAGTTGTTCCTAGGTATTTTTCTTTTAGTGATATTAGAAATGAAATCGTGTTCTTAATTTTATTTTCACATTTTTCATTGAAAATATATAGAAATGAAATTGTTTTTATATTTTGATCCTGTATCCTGCAGCCTTGATGAAGTCATTACTTCCATTAGTTTCCTAGTGGATTATTCAGGGTTTTCTGTCTGCAAGATCATGTCATCCGTAATGAGTTATAGTTTTAGTTCCTCCTTTCTAATCTGTATACCTTTTTTTTTTCTCCCTTGCATAATTGTTCTGGCTAGATCCTCCAGTACAGTATTGAATTAGGGGATGGTGAGTGTGGGCATCCTTGTCTTATTCCTGACCTTAGAGGAGAAGCGTCCATTCTCCAGTCTTTCACCATTAAGTAGATGGATTAGTTGTGGACTGTTCATAGGTGGCCTTGATCAGGGTGAGGAAGTTCCCTTGTATTCCTAGTTTTTTGAGTATTGTAAATATTAATTGGACGTTGGATTTTGTCAACATCCATTTTCTCTGCATTTATTAAGATGATCATGTGTTTTTAAATTTTTAGTCTATTGCATTCCTGTGATGTATCCCTCTTCATCATGGTGTATGATTTATATTGGAACTACCTTAGTTTAATAAAATCTTAAGTAGAGTTGATACCTTTAGCATATGTAGTCTTCTTATACAAAAACATTGTCTTATTTTCAATTAAAAATCTCTCTAGATTGAATGTGTTGACTTTGATTCCCCATATTTGCTAAGCTGCTTTTTTTCAGTTTACAGTCTTGGATTTTCAAGAAAGAAAATCGTTTATAATGATATAATGAGAGCAGTGGTTCTACTTTTCCAGTGCTTACACTATTTCTTTTTTGTTTTTTAATGTATTCGCTAGGACCTAAGAACACTGTTGAAAGGAACCAGTGAGAGTGGATATAGTTTTCCTAATGTGCATACTGTTCCTCAGTGGGGGGTGATATTGACATTTTAGGCAGACCCTCTCCTCCTTACACAGTACTGGCCTGAGCATTGCAGGTGTTCAGCATCTTTAACCTCTGAGAACTAAATGCCAAGAGCTGCTCATCACCAGCTGGTCCACCAGAAATAGAAATGCCTTCACCGTTTTCACATTCTCTGTGGACAGGTGCTTCATCGGCTAGTTGAAAATTAATGCATGAGACTTTCCAATTAATTTTTATAAATTTATGGACACTTTAAATATTCTTCTGCTCTGTACTTAAATTCCCTTCCTCATCTGTAATTCAATTAATGAATATTTTCTCCCACCCTCCCTCTCTCTCTCTCAAATCAGACTCGCCTTGATCTTGTTTGTTCATTTGGACTCTTTGGTGTAAAAGCCAAAAGACGTCAACTACCTAACTCAGATTAGTTTGAGAGAATAAAAGGAGGGATTTCTTGGCCCTTATCACTGAAAACCTTGAAATTTCAGACTTCTGTAATTGCCGGACCTGGGGCCTCAAATTATGTTTTCAGGAATATGTCCTTCTCTGTCTGTCCAGCTCACGTATGTGTGGTCCATGATAAAACACAGCATAATTTTACTTCTTCCTTTTTTGCATTTTAATCTTATATATTTGGGGGGCGCAACCAGATATTTTAAGTCTTTTTTTAATTCGCTTTTTTATGTTACACCTGTAACTCCTTACATATCATTTCCTAGTGAATTTTACAGCTTCATTATAGTTTTAGTGGGTTCTTTGCTCATCACCTTTTCTTGTACCCCAAGTCTTCCCATGCTTTCTTGAATTTATCTATTTGTTTATTTTTGCTCAAGCTCATCTGTGTGCTTGAGAAATGTCTTTATTTTGCCTTATGACTGAATGCTAGTTTGACTTGGTAAAGAATTTTAAGTTTAAGACAAGTTTTCCTCAGAAATTTGAAGATATATTTCCACTGAATTTTAAATCCTCTGTTGCTGTCAAAAATTATCTTCCGCTTGTAAGTAAACCTGTGTGCGTGTGTATGTGTGCATGTGTGTGCATGTGTGTGTCTGTGCGTGTGTGAGAGAGAATGTATGTAGGAGCGGGGATGGCTTTTAGAATGACCTTCTGAGGCTTGGAGTTCATCAATATTACCAAAATATGCCTAGGATTTCTTTATTAACTCTTTTCCAGTATGTGAGTGTCATTTCAAACTGGAAGTTTAATATTCGGGGAGAATGAAGAAGTAAACGTGCTTAGAGTCACTCATCTTAAAACAGAAGTCTTTCTTATTGCATGTAATTGTTTTCAGTTGATTTTCTTGACTTTTCAACATACTCAGTAACATTGTCACCTAACAGTAAAACTTTTGTCTCTTCAAATATGTATACTCATGCGTTTTTTACCTAATTGTGTGTTAATACTTATAACATGTCTTTGTCTTGTTCATAACTTTAATGTCTTAATTGGTTAATTCTGGTATTTTATCATTTTGTATGATGAGGACTGATATGGTCACATATTATCAGGATATGTATACATACCGATATATACACATGTACATATATATTTTTTCTTCTCTTCCCATTTCACTAAAACTTTATCATGAATAATTACTGAATTTCATTACATATATTTTTTGACAGCCATAAAGACAATCATATGATTTTTCTCCTTTGTTTTATTGCTTTATGAGCTATAACAATAGACTTTACAATACTGGACAGTTATGAATAGAGTGTAATTTTAAAATATGGAAATTTTAAAATATTTATTCCTGTTTGACTTGCTAATATGTGTATTTATAATTTTCCTTCTGTTTGCAAGGTAAATTGGTCTGTGATTTTCTTTTTTATAGTATCTTTGTCAATTTTTAGTATCAGTGACATAGCAGGGGTTGTAAAAATAACTGGAGAAGTTTTGTTCTGTCTGAACTTACAACGATTTAAATTAGATGGGACTTTATTCGTGAAGACTCTTAAGTAATTCGTATTTGAAATCATTTGGGCCTGCTGCCTTTTATGGGAATAAATTATTTTTACAGTATTTCAATTGTCTTTATGATTCTGATTCCATTCAGATTTTTCAACTCCTTCTAAATTCATTTCCTTTTTCTAGAAAATTGTCCATTTCATCCAGATTTTTATAACTATTGACCTAAATATGTGCCCAAGTATCAAGCAGCCAGCATGCCCACTAAGGATGCAGATGTCACTGTAGATAGTTTATTATGACTTAATAACTCAAGATCGCGTGAGTGTGCAGAATAAACGGGTGATGGTTCTGGGATCGCCAGCAGTGACACCCATAGCTCCCTTCCCACCGTCACATTGTCCCTCCTCCTCAAGTATTTATTGAGAGCTCTTATATGTTCTAACCTAAGGGCTGGCAAATTCTTTTAAGGGCCAGTAGTAAAGTTTTATGCTTCGTGGGCCGTACTGTGTTGCAACTACTCAACGCTGCTGTTGTAGCAACTGTGAACCATGCCTAAAGGAATGCACGTGGCTCCGTCCCAGTGAAACTTTATTTACAAACACAGGCAATGGGGTGGATTTAAATGGCCTGTGGACTTTAGCCGTCCTCTGCTCTAGGCCTGGTTCTGGGCGTTTGGGATACCGTGGGGGAAAGGAAGCAGTTTCCACTGATGAGGTTCTCATCAGTCAGCTTGTGGCCAAGACAGGTCACCTGGAAATTCTGACACTCATAATGCCCCGTATTTGGTCCACGGCGTATAAGGCACAGCCAGTGTTTGCTGAGTGAACGAGTACAGCTTATAATAGCAGGAAAGACAAAGATACAATATGAGAATGAACCGGGGTACCTAACCCACTCTGATTTCTTTTTATTTAATCTATAAGGTATTTTTACATGAGGTTATATGTTTTCCTCTGACCACAAGGTGGCCTATGTCCCTTTTGCGTAGACTTTGTGATGGCTCTTTTTCTCTGAGAAGTAATTCTTTTTCTCTGAGCAATAATTTCACGTCTATCATCTTGACGTTGCCAGAATTCTGAATATGGGTAAATACAATTTTTTGTGACATACCTGTAATCCCAGCCCACTGGGGACAGTGAGAAATGTTAGGCATTAAAGACATACTTGTTGAAGGGAATTGATGAACAAATTCATGACAATATGAATCCACAATTTTCCATTCAGAAATGGTAAGTCATGTTTGATAATAAGAGCATAGGCCATGGAAACAGCTAGTATGAGTTCAAATACCAGATCCGTTTACTAGCCACGTGATAGCGGACAAGTTAAGTGACCTCTCTGTGCCTCAGTTTTTCTAATGTGTAGAAAGGAGGTTAAGTTTCCCCTGAATTAATATTGTTATTGTGAGGATGAAGTGAATTAATGCACATAAGTCTATGAAAACTATCTGGCACATAGTAAACACTTACTGATGGTTACACATTATTGTTAGTGCAGCAAATAAAATGCAGCTGATGTAAATATGAACACTGTGTGTCTTATTGGACACACATTTCATACTTTTTACAACTGGTATGTTGTAAACGCCAGCCGGTCAGAATGGATGCTGGCCTGAGAGCTGACAGAGGCTCAGACTAGGGCATCAGGGAGCCCTGAGAAGCTCTGGAAAAGTAGCCAGGGTGGCAGACAGGCTCTCAGGGAGAAAGGCCAGTAGCTGCTTTCCAGCCCACCCAGGAGTGCTGTAACATTCCCACATCTGCCCCCACAGCGTGGGTGGAGAGCGGCTGCCAGTGTCGGCACCTTGACAGTGACAGAGAGTATTATTTTTTGTATTTATATGCCTATGTCTATTTAATTATAATGCTAATTTCCTACCCAGTTACAGTATAGACTAGCTGAAATTTATATTTATTTCTGATAAAGTTTACCTGTAAACTCTGTGACTCTCTCATCGGCTTACTCTTGTTTTCTCGTTTCCCTTTAGATATATGCAAAAAACCTGGTGAATGCCGATCGTTGTGCGCTTTTCCAGGTAGACCATAAGAGTAAGGAGTTATATTCGGACCTTTTTGATATCGGAGAGGAAAAGGAAGGAAAACCTGTCTTCAAGAAGACCAAAGAAATAAGGTACAGCTGGAAGTAGCGTGTCGGTCGCTGTGCTGGCGGCTGTGCAGGTGCTCTGTTACCCACTTGTCTGTGCCTATTCACAGGTGTGCTGACAGTACTTGTCATACTGTGATATCATTCCCACCAGGACCCGCCTCCTGAAGGTAGTGCTTCTGGGAATGACCTTGCAGTGCCAACGAAACCGCGCCTAGGAAGCTTTAGCGTCACTCCTGGAAATGCCGTCTTCCGGAGGCGGTCCTTTTGGAAATCATGTTGGAAAAACTTACTAGTGCTGCCAGGTAGGTAAAGGTGCACCCCACCTGGAGTCTGCAAGGTTTCCTGTGTCTAGGAGCAGGTGTACTTAAACAATCCGGACCCTACCCTTCCCAGCTCATAGCGCTGTCTCAGAGTCCAGACCATAGTGGAAATTGACCTGGTATACTTGGTAACTTCAGCACATTATTCTATACCCAACAGTTGGCTTAATCGATCACAGAGAACACTTTTGTTGCGTCTTGAAACTGCAGCCTTCTTCGTTCTTTAAGTGGCAGCTGTTGTCAGTTAGGTGAACAGAATGGAGTTTGGCTGGTAGAGGTGCGGTGGCTCAGTCCTATGACATCTGGGCACCTACGAGGGGTACTGTCACAGAACCGCTAAGAAGCAAGCATAACATTCAGAAATGGTATTTTTTTTAGATATTTGCATTTCTTTTGCTTTATATTGATATATATCGTTTACCTACTTTTCCGCATAGTACGCTAAAGTGCCTTGGTAGTTACAACTTGCTAGTAAAATGCTGTTCCTTATTAATAAGAATTGCTATTCACTTGGGCCGTCTGTCATACAAGGAAACATGGAATGTGGTCTGCACTGGGCCTCACTACTGCCCACCACTGGGTGCTTCCCATTCTATCGTCCTGGGGTAATAGAACCTATATTCCATACTCACATAACGCTGACTTACAGGCACCATTTAGGTTTTTTAAGAAGTGTTTTAGTTTTAGTTTGTTTGTTTAGAGCTCAGTAGATCAGTCTGGATATAGTCATTTAGGTAAAGTCATTTCTCTTGCTGAAGGTTTGAGTGTTCCATAACAGTGCTGGCATCGATCTCATTTTGAAGACATTAACTTGGGAGCCTGTATTTACAAGTGTGGGAAAAACAAGTGAGGGGGATATGGTTGGCTGTAGCTCTCTCGGCTGACCAAGCGATGCCAGCCATTTATGGGAGGACTGGCCCCTCAGTTATGGCTTCCACTGACCCGAGATAGCAAACCACACCGAGCTACTCCTAGACCAAGAAAATAAGCATAAACCATGAAGTGGATTCTGCTGCTCTGCTCAAGGCACTCTAATTTGTTGTGGTCATGTTGTTCAAAGCATAAGAAAACCGGGGCAAAAACAACCTCGCATTTTATGCTGTGCAAGGTTGGGTTCACTTTTTGGTTTTAAGAAAGTTAGTTCTCTTTGGTGTCAATTCTCCTTTGAATTTTCCTTAGGGAAATCCTTAGGGTGGAGCTTTATTTCAATAATGATTATTTTCTATAATGCTGAAAATGTAATATTATGGAAGTAATTTTTGAGCTATTGAAATATGTAGATATTGTGATTGTAATCATCTTAACTAAATTTTGAATGAATCCATGTTTGATTATAATATCGTAATGAGAAAACTATAAATATAAGAATATTTTTAACATCTTTATTGGAGTATAATTGCTTTACAGTGTTGTCTTAGAGTATATTTATGTATAAAAATGCTGATATTAGATATCAAAACATTTAAGTGTAGTGAGATAATGCCTGTATTCTGGCTGTTTTTAAATTTAACAAATTAGAGGAGTAAAAATACTACAAGTTGCAAATTGTGTTATTTTGGTATAGTACTTGTATTGCAAATGCCTTAAAATTCAAGTCCTGTATCTCAAAGATCACAGATAACCTGTGGTTTTGGTTACATGGGTGGTGGAACGTACCCTGGCATTGACCTGCATTCTTGTTTTTATTGTGTCACTAATATTTTAAGAGTGTTGGCAAGTTATCGAACCCATATGGGTCTCAGTTCACAGTGAGAATTAATTAAGAAAATTTATGTTGAAGCATCTTGTAAATTATAAGGTATTTTGCAAATATAAAAGATTATTATTGGTCAGTGCAGGAGAATGCTAGTTAATTTTTCAATTTCAGCTTGTGATTCAGTATAATTTAATACATCGTGAATTATATCTTAAAACAAGGTTCTCAAGTGGTTACTCTGCAATGTTTTTATGCTTTACCTTTATGTATTTTATAATAATATGATTTAGAGTATGTAAATGTAAAACTAATACAAGCATTTAAAGTAAAACAATCTGTTTTATTCAGTATTTGGTGGTACTGAAATGTCTCAAATTATTTTACATCTGTATTTTAATGAGCATGTTCCTCTTTTTTGTATGTGCAGATTTTCAATTGAGAAAGGAATTGCTGGTCAAGTAGCAAGAACAGGGGAAGTCTTGAACATTCCAGATGCCTATGCTGACCCACGCTTTAACAGGTAAGAAGGAGTTTGTGTCTCCGTCGGTTTCTCCTTTCGGGTCCCGCTTGGCCGAAGCCTCTGAGGTAGAGCCCTAGTTCTTCGCGTCCCAACTCAATTTTTTTTTCCCCACTTGGTGCTGTTATACTGTCTTTGAACCAGCTTATTATCAGTAGTCAGTGTTTTCGGGTATTTATCAATATAAAATGATGGATTCTAAACCATTAATTATCTCCAGCTTCAGGGGTTTGAAATGTTATAAAAATAACTAAAAAGCAAGAGTTTAAATTTATAAAGTTACTTTTCTTCATTATAGTGTCATCATTTTGTCCTGAGCATATTCTTTATCAAACAATACCTTCAAAGGCTGTAACACATAGTGATAAAAGTACTTGTTTTGAATCCCGGTTCTGTCCTTTATTGGCTCTAGAATGACCTGGAGTAAGTTACTTAATCTGGAGCCTCAGTTGTTTTCTCATCTTTAAAATGGGCACAGTAATACCTATTTTGTAGGGTTTTTTTTTTTAAGATTAAGATTTTAAGCTTTTTAAAATATTCATAAAAGTTCTGGCAACTTTATATGACCCAAAGTAGGAACTCAATAAGTTGCAGCCTTTGTTGGATATTATTGAAGTGGATATTAGGATTGCTTATAAAGATTTTTTATTTTGTTCTGAGTGTCTTTGGAGAACTAGAAACCAGTTTATGTAGTTCGATTTTAATAAATGTCTCAAAATTGAAACCCCAAGGTTGACGCCCTGACCACTGAAAGTAATGGCTCACATGTCTTGGCGGCAGTGCTCTGTGCATTCAGACACTGGGCTTCCTTCAAGAGACAATTAAATACCATAGGCAACAGGAGGCTTTTCAGGCGTCTGATTGATTAATGTCAGATATTCATGACTCGCATATAAACACAGCTGTATCCCCGTAATAGATTTTATCAATACGTGAAGAGTATGCTGAAAATCTCAGGTTTTTTCTTAAAGGAACCAACTTGCTATTAAAGTACTTAAATATTGAAAATATTTACATATCCTTATATAAAGCCTTTATATAAAAATGTATGGATCAACTATTAAGAACCTGAAAAGGCAAGCGACAGATTGTGAGAAAATATTTGCAAAATATATACGACTGTTCTGAAAAGCTCTCTTGAAAACGGAACAAGTTCGTTAGTTTTAATAAAACACTTGCAGATGTCACGTTGTCTTTGAATTTAGACGCTAACAGTTCCATTACAGTTAGTTGTAAGAGAAGCAAAACTGAGTTGAGATTTACGATAGAACGTGCGGTTTATTTTCTTCTGCCTGTTCTTTCTTTTGTCGTCTTGCTCCTTGGCTCTCGCGCAGAGAGGTGGACCTGTACACAGGCTACACGACCCGGAACATCCTGTGCATGCCCATCGTGAGTCGGGGCAGCGTGATAGGCGTGGTGCAGATGGTGAACAAAATCAGCGGTAGTGCCTTCTCTAAGACGGACGAAAACAACTTCAAAATGTTTGCTGTCTTTTGTGCTTTAGCCTTACACTGTGCCAATGTAAGTAATACTTTTTAAACACCTTTTTTACTACTCAATATGAAATTTTATAACCTTTTAAATAAAGGTTGTTTTTTTCTTTCCCCCACTTCTTTTAGAAACCCCAAACAGCGATTCCTGGTTGTGCCTGTTTTAGGAAATACCTTAAAATGCCTTGGAAGAAAAAAAATCTCCTAATTTTTACACTTATTTCAGTGTGTGAATTTGTTAAAAAGAAAAATGAAGTTAACCTAAGGGTAAAACGTTCGAATGTAAGGTTTACATTTCCTGATAATCTACTGATGTGCATGAGAGGGTTATCCAAACCCTTAGCGTTTGTCACTTGTACCGCACTTGAGACTCTTGTACACAAAAAGAGAGTAATGACTCATGTCTTGACACGAGCCCGGAAAGTTTCCTTTGTGAGGAAAAGTGAGGCGGCCACTCAGCACATTTGTCAGATGCCTTGTAGATGTGAACTCATTTAATCCTCACAACAGCCCAACCCTGTTTACTGAATAATAAGATGAGGCCCCATTTATTTTATGAAGTCTCACTTTAAAACAGTTGAACATATATCTTTCTTTTAAATTTTTATATTTTAAATGAATTAAACATTTAGTATTCTATAAACTCTAGTAATCCTCTAATGACATCACTGGAATTTTGAAGTTAAGGAAAATTTTAGTAACCTTTTATAAAGCCAAATCAACATCAATGGGAATTATCACCTTAGTAGTTTAGAGAAACTGTCTTTTCGGAAATAGGACGGAATTCCATAGGACAAGCACATAACTAATGGAAACAGTTAAAAGAGAAACAAAAATGGCAAAAAAAAAAAAATACTCTGGTGACTAGGGATAACTGTTTACAGTGCGATTAGTGCTGTTTAGTAGAGCACCCGTCCCCTCTCTGCATCACCCGGGCCCTCACGTGGGGATGTTTATTGTTACTCGGCCCATCGGAAATAAACTAGTGCAGTTGTCAGACACTTCTTACTTCAAACATTTTCTGTACCTATGTGTCTCCTCGTACATAAAATATTGACAGTATACTTTTTTTTTTTTTTTTTTTTTTGCTGCACCACTCAACTTTTGGGATGTTAGTTTCCTGACCAGAGATTGAACCCGGGCCCTTGGCAGTGAATACGTGGAGTCCTAACCACTGGACGGCCAGGGAATTCCCTACATTTGTTCTGTTTAGTTTAAAAGTTTCAGAGAATGTAATTTCCAGTATATTCTAAATATTGATTTTCACCACTTTTAAATGTATTCGATGGACTCTATGTATTAGAACAACTTGACATTTATTATATTTTTTAAGTCCATTTAAAAAACAGAATGACTAGCTCTTAGGACTGAAAAATTTAGCATCATTTTTTTCTCTCTTTGAACATGTGTTTCTATTATGCCACAAAAGTTTATTCTAATCTAATATATTTTATGCTTTATTTTGTTAATTACCCTAGGATAATAGTCTAAAACAAACATGTATAAGAAGGATTACAAATGAATTTTGACCTATAGTATTATGTCATTATTACTATATATGTGATCAAAGCAACCATGTTATTAAATTTTGATAATTATCAAAAATGAAAAGTACACATTATTGGAAACTGTTGTTTCTTAATGAGATGGCTGTGGCTTAGAACAAAAATAGTTAATGTACCCATTCTTAAATTTTACCTATCATTAGAATGAAACTAGGCTTGCCATAAATTTTTTACACTTTTTATTTTGAAATAATCTCAGACAGAAAGCAAAGTTACAAAAATAATACAAAGGATTTCCTTATACCTTTACCCACGTTCCCCCAAATGTTAATATATTAAATGTTAATATATTAGCATTTTTGCTTTGATATTCTTTCTTTCTCCTTCGCTCTCCTTCATTCATAGGTATCATGTTTTCTCTGATACATTTGAGAGTATGTTTCAGACAATATGTCTCATAACCCCTAAATGCTTCAGTTTGTATTTTTTACAAACAAGGACATCTTCTTTTTCTACTGCATAATTAAAAATAAAGAAATTCACCTCGGTACTGTATGAGTTTGTTAGGACCGCCATAACAAATACCACAGACTGGGTGGCTCAAAGGACAGAACATTGTTTGTCCACAGTTCAGGGGACGGGAAGTTAAAGGCGAGGGTGCTGGCAGGTTCGGTTTCTTTGGAGGCCTCTCTCCGTGGCTTACGGACGCCTTCCTCATCCTCGTGTCTTCACGTGGTCTTTTCCCTGTGCAAGTCTCTGTTCCACTCTCCTCTTCTTACAAGAACACAAGTCATGTTGGGTTAGGGCCCACCCTAGCGACCTCATTTTACCTTAATCACTGCTTTAAAGTCCCCATCTCTAAGCACAGTCACATCGAAGGTACTGGGGAGTAGGGTTGCAGCATATGAATTTGGGGGGACACAATTCAGCCCCTGACAGGTACTGTACTGTTGTCTAATCTGCAGACCCCTTTAATCTCCTTTAATCTGGAGCCCTACCTTACTCTGTCTTTCATGAGTTTGGCATTTTTGAAGTGTGTGGGCTGGTGTTTTGCAGAGTGTTTCTTCTTGGGGTTTTGTCTGGCATTTCCTCATGACTGCATCAAGGTTATCATTTGACAGGACTATCGCAGATACTGTGTTCTCGTGGCAGCCGCTGCGGGAAGGCTCGTGGCCCATTGCTGGTGATGTTGACCTTTACTACTCTGTTACGGAGGCATCTGCCTGGTTTCTCCACTGAAACGTCCTTGCCCCTCTTTTCACTATTTTAGAAGAGAGTTTACCCATAAGCCTCGATATCCTTTGTGCTCTCTCTCCCTGTCTGCATATCAGTACCTCCGTGAAACGCCACGGAATGCCTTGCAGCCATTTCATTTCCATCTTTGGAACTTTGTTCTTTGATGTTCTTTCACTACTCAGCGTCAGTTTTATTTGTCCTTGTCGCTTTTATTTTTAGGGAAGCCGTAAGAATTGTGTTCGTTTTGGGTAGATGGGACAGGAAGAGTTTTATTATGCCAATTACTCTTAATCTGAACACCACCTGAGCTGAGAGGCCGAAAAGTACTGACAATTCTATCATCAAAAATTATTTTCAATGATTTATCAGCTGAAAATTTATTTAGGTCCACCTTCAGTGTCTTATGAAAGCTTTAGAAACCACTTTTAGACCTTATTAACACCAGTATTTAAAATTTTAAATTATCTCTTTGCTTTAAGAGGTTTTTGTATTAGTGCAATTTGAGAAAGGGGTGATTTGAAATGGGATGTGGGAAAAGGTCATTTTTAGGTAAATGTACGTGTGAAAGTTAAGGTGGTGGAAATTGATCCTCTTATAATCTATCCGTGTCTTCATGTATCCCTTGAAGAACTACTGCGCACTTCCCAGAATACATAAGTGTCAGTTTCAGTACTATGGAATTGATTCAGCTGTGCTGTGAGACGAGCTAGCCCAGTGGGTTCAAAGCTCTTCTGAACGCTGATTGTTGCATCATGAAACCTGGACTCAGTCACGATTAAATGATTATACCAAGCTGAATACCAAACTGAATCAAGAAAAATAACCCTCCTTCTGAAAAGTCATGAATAAGTTAACAGGCATTCTATTTTTACGTTGATTATTTAGGGTAAAGTTAGTGGAGTTTGTCTGTAGTGAAACAGACTTGTAATTTTTTTTTTTTTTTTTTTTTTTGCGATACCCGGGCCTCTCACTGTTGTGGCCTCTCCCGTTGCAGAGTACAGGCTCCGGACGTGCAGGCTCAGCGGCCATGGCTCACGGGCCCAGCCGCTCCGCGGCATGTGGGATCCTCCCGGACCGGGGCACGAACCCGCGTCCCCTGCCATCAGCAGGCGGACTCTCAACCACTGCGCCACCAGGGAAGCCCTGTAATTTTTATAAACACTTTGAAACTCACCAAAATTATTTCTGCTCTCCAACAATGACAGGTAGTGTATGTGCCACGGTTGTAGTAAGTCATCGCCCGCTGGCAGGCTCCGGATGTAAAACTCTCCCAGGTTGAGCAGACCCAGGGCTGGTTGCCTTGAAGGTGCATGTTGAAATCCGAGTAATGCAGCTTCAGCTCTCTGTGGAGTTAATTACCACTTCTTTTAACTGCAATATTTCTTCTCCTCATGAAAGCTTAAAAAAATTCTATAGTTTTTGACAGTTTCTCCAACTCAAAAAGTGTAACAGCCTCTGATGCTGCAGCTTCAGGGTACCTCTTCTTCTCCGCTTCCCTTCCCTGGCCTTCCAGTCTGGGGTTATTTCTGTTCCAATTCAGAAAAAAGACCAATTTACATACGTTCTTTAAAGTAATACTCGCTTTGTTGAAGCAAGCATCCTTCTAAAGAAGAAAGAAGAAGCAAACAGCTCCCAATTTATGTCAGTTTCAATAAGCCAGCAGTTGGTTTCTTTACAAGAGCTTCTCAGCGCTTTCTTCAGCTGAGGATGTCAGATCGTAGACCTCTAGGGTAAAGGCCAAGACCTGGATTCCTGTCCTCACTCGGGCGCTTACAGGATGTTTCTTTGAGCAAGTCTGCTTCGCAGTTTTGAACATTTTTTTCCCCAAGCATCTTATGAAGCTTCGTTAAAAACAACAACTTGTATTAGCGTTGTCCCAAGCAATTAATCGTATCCATGGCTCCCTGCTTTCCCTCAATGCTCTACTTGTTTCTAGAGAAGGTACATGAATATTTGTTGAGATCTCAAGTACGAAGAAGCGTTGTGCAGTGTGAAGGGTCTTGTAATCGCTGGCTACTGAGTCAGACTAAACAGGTTGGTCCTGGGAAATTCAAAATATTTCTGCTCCCGCACAGATTATTATATCCTTAACAGGAGCATTTTACCACATGTAAAAGGCTTCTAATACTGAATGTGATCATGTGAGAGCATCTCTTACTGTTCAGCTCAGTGGTCTTGTTTGAGTGAAAGGCCTGTCCTGGAGGCATATGTCTTTATTCTTCTTTAGTTCATCTGTAGATCTCTTAGGTTACACCCCTTTTATTGGATTAAAGGGGCACGTCTCTGACTGGCAACATCTCCATTTTATCTTTGACAGATAATTGATAGTACTGTCAATGGAAC
Source organism: Globicephala melas (assembly GCF_963455315.2). Classification (NCBI taxonomy): domain Eukaryota; kingdom Metazoa; phylum Chordata; class Mammalia; order Artiodactyla; family Delphinidae; genus Globicephala; species Globicephala melas. The sequence goes on along the minus strand of NC_083327.1, from coordinate 85,037,730 downwards.
GGTAACCTTTAAAAAGAGTGAAAGAGATTTTTAAAACTAAAAGAGCCAATTAATTTACTCATACATGTGATTTTAAAGAAATAATTTGATATGATGCAAAAAGCTAACAGGATAGTAAATACCTCTTATATCTTTTGCCTAGAAAAAAGGAGTCCTTTAAAAGCAGATTAGCTGTGTACATTTTGAATCGAGAGACATTTAACATTAAAGGAAGGTGGAAAAAATCGTTATTAAGATGAAACCAATTGGCTAGGAACAGATTTAATAAATGGTCCAAACTTTATTCATTCCTGAATTCAACCACCAAGTACTGCGTGTCTTTTCTCTACCAGAAGGTGACTATTAAGGTGACTGTAATATAAGAAGTCCTCCTAATCGATGTAACACTGACTCTGGGACAGGCACTATTGTGGACACTTGACGTATAAAAACTCGCTTCATTAGTCCCCCAGCAATCCTGAGTGAGTATCATTAGCTCCACTTGACAGGAGGAAGAATGGACACAGCAAGTGTGTGACAGAGCCAGGCTCTGAATGTGTGTAAGCCTGGCTCTGCAGCCCTGGCTATGCTCTCCTTCACTTGTCTTTAAGAAAGACAGCATTGTAAACACTTCTACCTAGGATCTGGTCAAGGAAGAAATATCATTTGCATTTGGTGCTGTGGTTTCCATAAACTAGAATAACCACGCAGGCAAAGGAAGTCACACATCAAATGGTGTATTTTTTCAACAGGATACTTTTTTTTTTTTTAACATCTTTATTGGGGTATAATTGCTTTACAGTGGTGTGTTAGTTTCTGCTTTATAACAAAGTGAATCAGTTATGCATATACATATGTTCCCATATCTCTTCCCTCTTGCGTCTCCCTCCCTCCCACCCTCCCTATCCCACCCCTCCAGGCGGTCACAAAGCACCGAGCCAATATCCCTGTGCCATGCGGCTGCTTCCCACTAGCTATCTACCTTACTACGTTTGTTAGTGTGTATATGTCCATGACTCTCTCTCGCTCAACAGGATACTTTTAATCACTCAATTCTTTTTTTATCAACTCAGTTCTTAGGGGGCGTAAATCTGTTGATTTTTCCTTGTGTTGGTCTCTTCTTTCTTGGATTCATTCATTCATTCATTCATTTACTTATTTACTTGATCTTTACTTATTTACTCAAATTGATCCGGAATTACTTGCCCTGCGGGAGACTTACATGACCTTTTCTCTTCACAGAGTCCTCAGTTCAGTAACTGGCCACAGCAGCCACAGCGAGGTCTCTCGTCCCACACGGGCCTTCAAGTCCCGGACCACGAAGCACAGCCTGTGCTGGGTCTGGTGTTTCTCTCACCCACTGCAGCACTGTTTTATGCCGCTAAATACATAGCACAGGGTTTCTTGTTCATGCCCGTGTGGAGTGTGCCTTTCATTTTAGGTTTATTTAGGGGACCAAATTAATTTTATTAACGATATCATTTAATACTGTTGACAAACATCATATTGAAAATTTGTACTCTAGCAAATACTTTGTCAATTAGGTTGGAAATGTGAATTGTGTAGAAAGGGGAAAAGAGTGCACAGTTTATAACAGCAGAAGTTAAGTTACTTTTATCTTGTGGATTGCCCATACCCAGTGGTATGCTGGTAAAGCCTGCTCTCTACCCAAGAAGAGGCCTTATTTGTAGCGTTCCCCAGTTTCTGTGGAGTGCGGGCTCCCACTACGGACTCTCTCAAGCTCCCACATAACGTACTGAGTGCAGACTTGCGTGGCGATGCGCACAGTCGGCACTTGCAAGACAGCACAGATGCCCCTGCCACTCAAGAATCCTTCACCAGACTAACATCAAGGAGCCAAATGGAGTGGCAGCAGTGCTGGTGTCATCAGAGATGAGCAGATGGTAGCTGCCAACAGCACTGAGAGCTTAACGGCACTTGACCGAGTTTGTTCTCAGTTCCTTAAGTGTGTTACTGCACTGAACCCTCACATTCTTCCTGGCTTGGGTACTGCAGTGTCCACAGTCTGTACCTGGGAGACTGAGGCACAGAGAATTAGGTAACTTACTTAAAGGTGTACCGTTAGTGAAAGTCGGAGAGGAGATTCAACCCAGGCAGGTGATCCGGAGTCTGGTTCTTAGTTGCTTTACCTTTAAGTGATTCCAGGCCTGTCATGACGTGAATAATATTAGGGCATCCTCCAGACACTACCATGTCTACTCAGAGTGATGATGATTGTAGAAATAGGCACAAGAGAAACATTCTGAAGCATCAGTAAGTATTCTTGGATGCCAATATTTATAAAATTATAAGTGGTGGCATTTTTACCATGTGGTAGAAATATGCTAGGTTATACTCCTGTTTCCAGGTCCTCTTTCTTCTGTCTTTTGTGACTTTTCCATATCCTAGAGCCTAAGATTGAAACACCATCAGAATAAATGGCAGCCACCTCTCCTTGCGGTCTCTTCCGGCAGGACAGGGAGCCCAAGATTAACTACTCAGCTGCCATAGGCAGTTCATGCAAAATCAGCTTAGGCCGCATGGTTTTCTACTTCATTCATAATTTGCAGTAGGCGGCTTCCCTGGTGGCGCAGTGGTTGAGAGTCCGCCTGCCGATGCAGGGGACGCGGGTTCGTGCCCCGGTCCGGGAAGATCCCACATGCCGCGGAGCGGCTGGGCCCGTGAGCCATGGCCGCTGAGCCTGCGCGTCCGGAGCCTGTGCTCCGCAACGGGAGAGGCCGCAACAGTGAGAGGCCCGCGTACTGCAAAAAAATAAAATAAAGAAAAGTAATTTGCAGTAGGATGAATATGGTAAAATCATTTACTAATAATATTACATTATATTATTTTCTACTATTCATATTGAAGGTCATGTAGAAAATGGGGACCAAAGTAGCTATAAAATTTGCCAAAACTAATTATTTTTTGCCGTAAAGTTAAAATTCACGTTACTTCCCTACACTGAACACAAAATAGAATAAAAATAAAATAAATAAATCTAAATTGAATAATTTATATATTTGTAAACATTATAAATTTATTGAAACTATAAATATAAGTTTATAAATAAAAATAATAAATAAAAATATAGCTTATTCTAATTGGAGGTCATAAACTTGTAAAATGATAAATGACAGTATTTTTGTGAGAGTTACGTGAAGTAGTGCGTGCAAAGCACTTAGAACGCTGCCTGCCACAGAGTTAGTGCCCACTAGTATTCACGACTGTAACAGCAGTATTATTTTGCTGCCTAACGTATAATAGCTACTTTTACTAGCACCCCCCCCCACCATAGAATTACACTGAATAACGGGTAATACCGAATCACGGTAAATACTGAGTAAATCCTGTTGACTGTTCACCCTCCTACAAGAACCTACAGTATCATCTCGAGTGGAAGGCAAGTGACAGTCCATTGCGGGGTAGGAGGGAAATGTGAGAACTTCTTTTAGGTAAATGATATTAAAGAAACTACAGTTTCTTGATTGGTCATACACGGATGTAGCTTTCATCCAGTTCATGCGTCAGGTGGTTGTGTCTTGTCCAGAGTGTGGAGTCCCCTGTGACAGAGTGGGCCTTCTACAAGGAGGAAGAGGTGACAGTGGTGTCCAGCCTGCACTTTTAAGCCCCATCCTGGCTTTTCCTCAACCATATCAGGAGGACAGCTTTGCAATGTACATTCATTTCCATTGTACCACCAAGGATTTGCTGCTATGAGGCAAAGTACTTGGAATAGTTATTAAATTCACTGATTATTTACACATATCTCTTTCACAAAAAGGTAACTCCAAATTGCTGATCTTTTCTGATGACAAATGGCAATGTTTTGTTACTTAGAAGACATATTCAAAGAAATAAGCATTTAATCTGAACTTTCAAATTGCAAGTAACATTAACACTGAAAAAGAAGATAATTGCTTTTCCAAATAAACTCATGCCACAGAGTACTTTGAAAACGGATGTTTTCATCACCATCATGTGACTTTTTTGCTGAAATTTGTGTGTCACATATACAAATTATCACATACCTTTACAAAGACTGGGAGCAAACTTTTTAAAAAAACTTTACTGGGGTTTATAAATATACTGTGAACTGCATGCGTGTAGAGCATACGGTTTGACAGGTGTGTCTGCACACAGCCCAGTGCAAGCGTCACCACATCGAGATGGCGGATGTACCCATCACCCCCTCAAGCTTCTGGGGCCCCTTTGTGATCCCTCCCATGGGACCCTCCCCATCTTCATCCCCCAGTTTCAAGCAACCACTGACCTACTTTCTATAACTTACTTTGCATTTTCTAGAACTATTTTTTATAATTGGAATCATAAAATCTGTGTTCCTTTTTACCTGGCTTCTTTCACTTAGCACAGATTCATCCATGACATTGTGTGTGTACATAGTTCATTCTTTTTCATTACTGAGTATTCCATTGAATGGATATGAGCTGTTTATGTAGCCACCTGTTGATGGGCATTTGAGCTATTTCATTTTTGGCTGTTGCAAATAAAGCTGCACATGTCTTTGCGTGGGCGTACGCTTTAATTTCCCTTGAGTAAATCCCCAGAACGGTGGGGTCATCCGGTGAGGGGATGTTTAAGAGACTGCCAAACCGTTTTCCAAAGTGGTTGTACATTCCCAATATCATTGTGTGTGTTCCAGTTTCTCCACATTTGCCATCTCCATGTCTTCTTTGGTGAAGTGTCTTCTCAAATCGTTTGCCTAATTTTTGTTTGTGATTGTCTGTTTTTTTTTTAATTGAGCTTTAATAGTTCTTTTATATATTCTAGATACAACTCATCTGTCACGTTGCTTATTTGCAAATATTTGCTCCCAGCGTTTGGCTTGTCATTCTCTTAACAGTTTCTTTCTTATTTTGAAGAAGTCTAATTTATGATTTGTTCTTTTTATGATCATGCTTTCAGCACTGTATCAAAGAAATATTTGCCTAACCTAAGCCCACAAAGATTTTCTCCTATGGTGTCTTCTAGAAGTTCTATAGTTTTACATTTTGAGTAAATTTTTGTGTATGGTACAAGGGAAGGATCAACATTTGTTTGTTTATTTGGCCCACCGGTGCCCACTGATCCAGATCCCTTTGTTGTGTAGACTTCTTTCTCCACTAACTCGCCTCTGCACCCTCGTTGACAACCAACCGACCATATACGCGTAGGAGTATGAGGCTCTCCTGATGAACTGACCCCTTTATCATTTTGAAATGACCTTCTTTATCCCTGGTAATAGTCTTTGCTCTGAAATCTACTTTATTTGATACAAGTACAGCCATTCCCACTTTCTCTAGACTGGTGTTAAATATCTTTTTCAGCCTTTTACTTTTACCCTATCTGAGTCTTTATATTTAAAGTAGGATTCCTGTAAACAGCGTGAGTTGGGGTTTTGCAGTTCTGTTCAATCAGATAACCTTTTCTTTTGAATGGGGATATTTAGACCAGGCGCATTTTATGTTTAGGTATAAGTCCATCAACTTGTTATTTGTTTTGTTTGTTCCATCTGTTTTTTATTTCCTTTTCCCTCTCTGTCTTCAAAAGTTGAATTTTTTAAAAAAATGTATTTTATGAAACAGCTTTTAATTTATTAAAATCTTCACCATGAATGATTTCATTGAGTGTCATTGGTTTTGAACCTGATTGATAATATATAAAGACGCAACTGATTAGTTTGCAAGATTAACTGATTTACATCAGGGAAAATGGAAATTTGTCTGAATTTCAGTCAAAAGTGTTAGTCATTAGGGAGCAAAACTAAGTGTGATATTTAAGAACAGTCAATACTACCTTTATTCCATCTGGATCCGCATACTTTTTGGCATATTCTTCTCCAATAGTACAACTGTTTCTAAGTATTAAACTTGACGCCACCATCTCACAAAGTAGTAAAGAAAAAACTTGACAGTTGATAACATACAATTACAGTGCTTCATTTCAAAATATATAATTGTTTAGTATGAACAAAAAGAGTCTTGTTTACTAAGTAAATAAAATAAAATATTTTAAAAATATGTACTTTTTATTTTTATCTTTTTAAATTTCTATTTTAGCTTGTTTCATAATATAAACAATATATTAGCACAGTGCATGTGCGTATAATTGCTGAAGGAGTATACGTTTATTACGCATGCATCTTTAAATTTATCTTACCAGTAAAGAACTTTACAATCGAACATTTTTCAGACTCCCTGGACTAGAGGACCTTGAGATCACCAAGAATTAAGCTAAATATTTTTAAAAGGAGACACAGAAAAAAATATCTTAACTCTTGTCTCATTTAGTCTCTGTCTCAGTCCGTTTGTGCTGCTGTAACAAAATACATGGACCAGGTGGCTTATAAACAGCAGACATTTACTTCTCTCCATTCTGGAGGCTGGGAGTCCGAGAATAAGGTACCAGGTAATCTCTCTACCCAGAGATAACGTCCGGCAAAAAGCCATTTGTTAGGGAATTTAATAAGTCTTTTAAAAAGGAGATATAATTTTTTTGAAAACTATTTGTATCTTCAAAGTCACATGTGTCATGGATATCTTCAGTGTACATAGAAATATATATATAGCAATAGTAGTCAATGGAAAGTAATAGTGAATCCAATTATAGTTCTGATTTTTTTATACCTAATTCTGAACTTTAATGACAAAACTACTTTAAACATTCTTTATTTTTTCTCTGTTGGATTTGCTTTCCAGATGTATCACAGAATTCGTCATTCGGAGTGCATTTACCGGGTCACCATGGAGAAGCTGTCCTATCATAGCATTTGTACTTCAGAGGAATGGCAAGGCCTCATGCATTTCAACCTTCCCGCCCGTCTTTGCAAAGAAATTGAACTGTGAGAGTTTTGTCTTGTCAGTTTCTTCAGGAACAGATTTTTAATTTGATTGAATTTAAAGTGAAATGGGTTCTAGAATTAGAATCATAAATATCATATTACATGTGTGGTTTCTTGTGTTGCCATTTTCCCCTTGGAAGGAAGGAAAGGCCAGATCTCTTTATCTTTTAAAAAAAAAAAAGTCTGAACACCATTTTGAAATGATTTAACCTAAATGTTAGCTTTTGTCTTTAGTCTTTTGCACACTTTACACTATGTAATATTTAATATTCAAAATGACCTTTAATATCAGATAGCTGAAAGTTTTCATTTCCATATAATTTTAAATTTACAAATTAAATCTGAGAATTTAGTAATAAATAGTTCAACTTTCACACTTTGTTTCTAATCCTATGCTAATGTATTTGATACTGGTGGTAGGACCTGCCCATTAGAAGTACAAGCCAACACTACTATATAACTACATAAAAAACCTTCAGAAGTGATCCAGAGCTGATATTTGTTTATACTTGGAAACAGAGTATTCTTAAATTAATTAAACAAGGAGGCCGTTAGACTGATGTGACTTTAATGCCCTGGCGGCCTAGTAAACGAACCTGTAAATCTAAACCTGTAAATGCCTCAAGGTAACGAGATGGAAATGCTAAGGATAGCCAGTTCTGAACAGCCAACTAGGCCTTAAGCTGTAGCCAATCAAATACTTTCTTTTCTTTGCATCTTCTCTTTAGATGTGTTTCCATGGCTCCTGTCACCAAAGCACTCAACCGCTTTAAGTTGGTGGTGCTCTATTCAAATGGGTTTTTGCTCAAATAAACTCTTAAGATTTTTAATATGCCTCAGTTTATCTTTTAACAGTATATGTATTATATAGTGTGTGTGCGTGTGTGCGTGTGTGTATATATATATATATATATATGTATGTATATGTAGCTAGTTCCTGGCACAGAGCTCCTTTTACTCTTGTAATTCCCTGAGTGATCTGGGTGAGAGAGGCATCTTTTGTTACTCATACGAAACCTCTTTCAGCCACCCTGAGTTTTTGAGTGGCTCTCGGAGGATGACGGCCAGTTGCCAGAGAAACCAGCCTATGATTAGAGGGTTGGAAGTCAGCCTTACCCTTGGACTCCTTTCCAGGGAGAACTGGGGATTAAGCTAATCACCAGGGATCCGTGATTTAGTCAACCGTACCCATGTACTGGAACCTCCAAAAAACCCTAACCAAGGGGTTCGGCGAGTTTCCAGGTTGGTGAAGGCATCAGGTGCTATAAAGGGGGTGCCCCCAGAGAGGCATGGGAGCTCCGCAGGCCTCCCCCTACCTTACCCTCCCCCACCTTACCCTCCCCCTACCTTATCCTCCCCCCTACCTTGCCCTCCCCCCTACCTTACCCTCCCCCCTACCTTGCCCTCTCCCCTACCTTGCCCTCCCCCCTACCTTACCCTCCCCCCTACCTTGCCCTCCCCCCTACCTTACCCTCCCCCCTACCTTGCCCTCCCCCCTACCTTGCCCTCCCCCCACCTTACCCTGTGCCTCTCTTTCGCTTGGCTCTTGCTGCGTTGTATCCCTCATAGTAAACCGGTGAGAGTAAACACAGTGTCTCCCTGAGTTCTGGAACTGTCCTAGCGCATCATCTGACCTGAGGAGGGGTCGTGGGAACAGCCGATGCATTAGAAGTGTGGGTGGCCTGGGCTTGTGATTGACGTTTCAAGTGGGGGCAGCCTGTGGGCCTGCGCCCCTAACCTCTGGGGTCTGCGTTAACTCCAGGTAATGACAGAATTGAACTGAATTGCAGGAAGTCAGCCGGCGTCTGCAGAGAACCGGAGAATTGCTTGGTGTGGAAAACTCACACATTTGGTGTCAGAAGTGCTGTAATGCGAGGAAAATGGTCTCTTTTAATACTTTCCCATTCTGCTTATTTGGGTTAAATGTTTGTAACCAAATTAGCACATGAAGGATAGGTAATAACTTCGGATGTTAATATTTATGAAACTTTTCTCTGGATTAAAGTAGGAAATAGACTAATTTTCATCTCAGAAAATTTCAGATGAGCTCCTCCCCCGTATCTGTGAGCTGTGCAATGTATGTGTAGGGCTCATAATATAATTATTTTGGACTTTGTCATTGCTCTGATAACAAACACAACGTTCCTTTTTTACAGATTGCTTAATAAAGAATTAAGCAATTGCTTAGATCTTGGACTAAGTTCCTGAGGGAATGTGTGGAATTTCCTCCTGGAAACCTTTGAATACAACAGAGATGTGACTGAGAGAGGCAGGAAGAGGGGGCCGAACTCCTAGTTTTTTTTTTAGTCTCTTGATAGGCAAAAAGTTAAATTACTCCCTTTACTTGTTATTATGTTTATCCTAATTAATTACATTTACTCATGACCTGTGCTTTCTGTTTATTTCAGGTTCCACTTTGACATCGGTCCCTTTGAAAACATGTGGCCTGGCATTTTCGTCTACATGGTCCACCAGTCCTGTGGGACAGCCTGGTATGTGTGACCCACACACTTGCTTTAAAATCCTCCTCCCCTACCTAAATGCCTCGCCACTTTTTTGGTTGATAATTACCTTAAATATGCCATATAGAAATTGTTTTTCTAGATATTTAAATTAAAAAAGGCTAAGATTATTGGGCAAATGTGCAGCCTTTTTAGATTCCCTCAGAGGCTGCCCCTTGGTTAACAACCAGGTCTAACCAGGTGATCAGAAGGATATAGGTGGAGCTAAAAGAGACAGAGGTTACTTCTCAACATAATTGCATACTGTTTTTAGGTGTGTTTTGGAATGTACATGCACATTTAACATCGACTTTCACCTTTAACTTCGATATATCAGTTAAAACAAGTGTGAAAGAAACAGGTCTCCTAATTCAAAGTCTAGTCCTTTGTTAGTAATGAAGTTATGTTGCCCTTTCCTTGCAAATCTCTCTCCTCTCCTTGTGGCCTGTCCCAGAGGCCTTTCATGACTTTGTATCTGTTTTTTTTTTTAACAGCTTAAACACATACTTAAAATGCAAGGAATAATTTTCTTTTTCTCTTTTTTTACTAATTTAGTCATTAAGTGGCTTATAGAGGCTCTTAGCGTCTCTAGAACTAAATTGTCACTTGTTTCCTATTGAATTCTGTGTTTTCTCTTATTTCCATCAGTGACTTTTATAAATTATTGTCTCAAAAGGATGCACATAGGGTAACTAATGCCACTTACTTCTTAGATAGCAATTGAGAGTTTGACCAGTTGAAACTCTTAAAATCACATACCTCACACTTCAGGGACATTTGAACATTTTCAGTGGAGAAAGATAAAGGTTACATGTATTTAGAAGTTTTATGGACTCTCGTCTCTTTGGTATTTCGGGGACCCCTGTTTCATATTGATATGCCTTTGTCTTAAGCTGCCTTAAATCCACTGAGAGAGTTGGTGGGGCTTTAAATACGTGTAACACATGATACACATAAAAATTTATAACCATATTGTATGATAAAATACGTCATATTCTTTCATGGACTGCGTCAAGATTTGGATATAGCCATCTGCTACCACCGCTTAATAATTTGAGTGTCCCATGGTAATTTGGATTCCTCTTGAAAGGATCATCACTCACCTAGGAAATTCTTATAGTATGCATGGTCGCAGCTTGTGAATCTGCTTTCTGGAAAAACTTAGCTAAAAATACCCTTGAACAGGATGATGATACGCTGTTGTCTGTTGAGCACGATGGGATGCAGGAGGTGCTTGAAAGCTAAGGAAGAGGTGGCGGGTGTTCATGATGGGTAACGGCAAGCTGATTCTGGGATTTGCTCCCCTGTGGGCCCGTTACCGTGTCAGAGCACGAGCCACCAAAGAGTCTGCCTCTCTCACCTGGCTGGAGAAGCAGTGAGGAGGTTGGTGAGTGAGGCCCCCGTGCTCCTGCATCCCGTCCCCGCGGAAGTGTTCACCCGTGCAAGCGCGTACAGGACAGACGTACACATCTAGTGGTCTCCTGGAACGTACTGGTTCTTTACCAGTTTCTGTCATGACAATTTCTTTTCCGCACAGCTTTGAGCTTGAAAAGTTGTGTCGTTTTATCATGTCTGTGAAGAAAAACTATCGTCGGGTCCCTTACCACAACTGGAAGCACGCAGTCACGGTGGCACACTGCATGTACGCCATACTCCAGAACAACCACGGGCTCTTCACCGAACTCGAGGTGGGTGTGCACACGCTTTCTCCCCCCCGCTTCAAATAACCTGAGTGGGTTGAAGTACTCTGTGTCTGGAGTACGTTTATGAAATAGGCGACTCTGTGTCATTCCAGGACAAATTTGGTTCCGTAAATTCACAGAAGCACACTTTTTAAATTGTTGTACCCGAGCATTTTCCCTGTTATTTTGTATAAGGAATGTAGATACAGAAATTCCAACTTCATCAAAATATCCCTCAAGGAAACACTCATTTTTGTAGTCTTTCTTCCCTATTAAAGCTGAATTCTTCTGAAAGGATGTAAACAAAGTGAATTGTTCTCTTTGCCCTTATGCCCTGGATAATGGAGACATATCCTACCCATCTGAGAACCCAGAGCATTAAATACAATTAAAACATAAATGCTTATCTGACCTTCTCTAGCATAAGGGAACAGGGGCTCGGCAATGTTCCACTGATTCACCGGACTTTACGGACTTGGAATTGGTGACGCACTCAGAGAAGATTTGGGGACACCTAGTCCATTCATGCACTGCTGTCGAGCCCCTTCCTTGAATGCCCAGCCCACGTTTGGTAATGGGGCGCCTTCGCCCCAGCTGTGCTCCTCCCAGACGGGACCTTCCTGATGGCCTCGCTGCCCTCTCTCCACAAGGTCCCAGCAGCCCTATGAAAGCCCTAACTCGAATCCACCCTTCTCTCCTCCTGCTTCAGGACACGTGAAGAAAGGGAGCTGTGTCTCTGTGATAAAGAAATTGTGCTTCTCCTGAGGTCATGTCCACCAACACTAGAACCCTGAGGTCCAGTCCTGTCCTTTCCATCCTGTCAGACCAAATTCACAATTTGGGTGGGAAACTTGAAAGACGCATTTTAGAAAAAAAATGCTATTGTAAAGAGTCAAAACGTTCCTTTTTTTATTAATAATCTTTAGATGGGGCTTAGCCTAATAAATTATTTATCACACACGATGAATTTTTTCTTTTTTAATATAAATTTTTCTAAACAATTTTCCATTTCATTGAACCCCATATTTTTGAAAATTTCAGTATTTCTCCATTCACTTCCTTTTAAGAAAGCAATTTTATTATCTTTTCTGCCAAAAGTTTAGCCTGTAAGCTTGAGAATTATAGAAATTATTCTTTTGGATTATGTTAAAATTTATATTCAAAAATGGGAACATTTTAAGACAAATGAGATAAGTTTTGTTACTACATATTGACTTCCATTTAAGTTTCTAGAATTATATCATTCTGTTTCTCCAGAAACTTCAGGTCTTTTGGCTAAAAATAACCCCCAAATAACATACATAAGTATTTAAAATATATTTTGTAAGGTGCATATGTAATCTCTAGTAGAGCTTTAGAAATGATCCTTTGATGTTTTTAAAGGAAAAGTTAACAAAGGTAGTTCTTTACTTTGTAAGTTATTTTCAGATGCTTGATTCTGGCATGCACTTGACAAAACTATTGAACATCAATACAAATAAAATAGGTTAAAAGGAATTAGAAAGCTTTTATCTATTGTGCCAGGTTTTACAACCTTGACATTTCTTACCAGATTCATTATGGCTGACGTTGCAGCATAAAATATGGGAACAGCCCCCAAACCAAACGACCCCCAGAACATACACAGTTCAGTGTCTTAAGACCTCCGAACACTTAGGGTTGGTCCCCTGCCTACCGCATAGTTTAGGGGTGCGGGTGCCCGGGGCGACCTCCCCGCCCATTAGGTGGCAGGAGAAACCAGCGCGGCTCGGCGAGACTAAGGCAGCAGCAGGGCGCAGGCGCAGTGCTCCGGTGGGGCTTTGTGCAGGCGCCGGCCCCGCGGCCGGTGGCGCCGCGCACTCCGGCTTCACGCCCTCCTCGATGCTGCCCGGGCTCCTGTCCAGAGCCGCCCTGCCAGTTGCCCTGGTCTCAGAGGTCCCTGCCCTCGCGGTTCTTCCCTCCCCCGCCCCCCGCTCCGTTAACTCGCTCCCTCCGCGCTTGGTCCTCCGCAGGCTCTGCATCCCGTGCAGGTCGCAGGCTGTGACCTCCACTTCACTGCACCCTCTGCCTCTGCCTCTCCGCTCGGCTCCCTCCGGATTTCTAGGCTCTTCTTTGCCGCCGGCCCCTGGTGGAGCCCTTGTGCTGGCCGCCTGCAATTCCTCTCCTCCCCTTTTCTCTGAAACCAGCTCCGTCACCCCCCAGAAAATGCTCTGGTCCAGGGGCCGTGCGGGTCCAAGGGTCTGAGCTCAGTTTTCCTCTTTGCGTCGCTGTTCTCACGTGGCTCCCAGGACCCCCAGCACCCTCGGTTCCCGAGCGCTCCTCCAGCCCGCTCCCCTTTCAACTTTCCCTTCTCAGTGAAGACCCCGTCCATCAGCGTCTAAGGCTGATGACCTGGCCCTCAGGCTTGGCTTCCCCTCCCCCGCTCGCCATCCTGCCCTCCTTTCTTCTCATGCCCAGCCTGCCAGAAAGCTCTGTTGATTCTGCCTGCAGAATCTTCCAGACTTTAGTCATGTCTCCTAAGCCTGCGTTGCTAGCGTCCTGGTCTAAGCTTCTGTTATGATTTGCCTGAGTCACGACGAAAGCCTCCCCCAGGTCTCTCCCACCCTCCTGGAGTCTGTTCTCAATACAGTGGCCAGCGTGGGGATCTTTAAAGAGCGTCAGCTAGATGATGTCACTGCTCTGCTGAAAACCCCGCCATCGGTCCCTGGATCACAGATAATACAAGATCTTTACCCTCCCCTCCCCTGCCCTGCCCTCAGGTTCCTCTCTGTCCTCCTCTCCCCGCAGCCCCTGCAGTGGTCAGTCCTGGTCATGTGACTCTGGTCCTGTGACTCGCAGGCAGGCTCCCCTGCCAGGATGTGCGCTGGCTGAGAGCCCCGCCCCCGCCCCCACCCCCGGGAGCCACCTGCGTCTCCCCTTCACCTGCACCTCTGCCTGTCTGAGGCCCATCCTGACTGCTGTACATCACAGCCACCCGCCTCTCACCTGTCCCCTTCAGCCTGCTCTTCCTTTCATCTTTTTGTATACAATTTGCCATTTTTCACATGCTGTATGATTTACTTGCTATATTCCTCATTTATGATAGCAGTAACATCGTTAGAATTTAATATTGAATGGATTTTTAAGTGAAGAACTGATACTGTCCTCTCCTTTTGCAGACTTGCTTTATCTGTGATTCTTTGGAACATTTCTCTAATTTGATACCACCTACCCTTTTTACCAGAGTCGATCAGGAAAACTCAAGGATAATTTGATTGTTAAGTTCCTAAGCAGAAAGACAAAGAAACTGGTTAAAAAAGAAGTTAGATTATCTGTTATTTCAGGCATTCATGAGCATGTTGGCTGCATCAGTGACAGAAGTCAGTGTGATAAGAATACTAACCGTAACTTTCCTCATCTCCCATTTCTTTGTTTTGAACATCTGTGCACTATGGTTTCTCCTTAAGCGCAAGGGACTGCTAATTGCGTGTCTGTGCCACGACCTGGACCACAGGGGCTTCAGTAACAGCTACCTGCAGAAATTCGACCACCCCCTGGCGGCCCTATACTCCACGTCAACCATGGAACAGCATCACTTCTCCCAGACCGTTTCCATCCTTCAGGTGAGGCGCCCAGGGCCACGTGCCTGACCGCTGCCCCGTGTGTGCGTCGTCTTGTCAGAGAGACCCACGGTTTATACGTAAAAGAGGGATATTCTTCTGGCTTTCTTTAGAAACAGCAGCTACATCTTATCGTAAAACCTTTTTTAAAAGATTTATATATATTTTGCAATCACATTTGATTTTTAAGTACGTTATACCCTAAGGCAAAGTTTGTTTCACGTAGTTAATTTAATCTACATGGATCATCATGTTCTTGAACCAGAATGTGTTGAACAACGAATCTTGAACGTTAGGCAAACAAGATTTTAAGTGCATTGAAGTTCTTTTATTTTTTCTTTTGTGTGTTTTTAAATCGAGTTTTCTTGCTTTTAAGATGTCCTTAGTGACTGAGCTGGATGCTGACTGGTCTCCCTTCCCTGTGAGATACGTACGCTCCTTCTTCACTTCAAACCTTTTTCTCAAAGTCATCTTAACTACGTAACTATCGCCTCGTAATGCTTTGACTCCTCTCACAGACAATTTTTAAAATGTGATCTCTGTTTGACTTAAGAATAGTGGACCCCGTTTCTTCCTCTCACTGTCAGCACCTCAAAATAGGAAGAGAAATCTTATTAGATCTTTTGATTACATGTCTACGGGAAGGATTTGGAATTTTCAAGGTTGTGACACAAAGCCCCGGCAGGACCTCAGCAGCGCCTGGCTGTGGGCGACTTGCGAAGCAGAAAGGTGTCTGCCACTTGGTGCAGTTTTCCTTTCTTGTGTAGCCCAGCCCTCCCCTGACCACCCAGGGCTCTTTTCCTCTCCGTAGCTTCTCCTAGTGGTGCCTCATGGTCCCAGCTGTCCCAGTGATTGGTAGTACTGCACACTCAGATCTTTTCAAAACCCAGCAACATGTACGTGGTCAGGCCCCTTTTCCTCAGGGCTGAGAAGGTAAATGGTGAGCTCACTGAAGTTCAGGTGCTCTTCTGATGACCTGCGGGGTAGAGTGAAAGGTCTGTCAGATACGGAGTCATATCCGGCAGCTGGCTGAATGTCCCCCTTGCTCCCGGGCTGGTTCTATCCCTGAAAGCAATAGGTAGTCACCATTCCCGATGTTCCCTTGGCAACAATACTTTATTTTTTAAATGGTGTATGTTATGTATGTTTGGCTGATAGATAGATACATGCATACATACCTAGAAATTTAGGCAGGATAAAAGATGTGTGTGGATATATGTATATGTGTATGTGTTTGTATGTGTGTATGATATAGATGCATGTCTCTATATATGTGTGTGTATAATAGGTGTATATACACACACATGTATATTAACACACACATGCATTAGAACATGCTTTTTGTAAATAGACATTTATAAAACTTTATGACAGTTTATATCTGCTTTCCCCTTAGGCTATTTATTTGCCCAGGAAGAAGGGTCTGCGCCAGAAAGGACATCAGGACGCCTTCATTTAGGAATAATTAGGACTCCTGGGCCCCATGTGCATCCTGTGTCCTAAATGAATTCATACATGTGACTGTGACAGCATTTCTGGCAACTTAATCTGCAAATGAATTTTAATAGCCTTCCTGAAGTTCCCTCAGAAAACCTATTTTAAATATAAGAGAATTTACAGAGGCCAGGGTTGCAAGGTACATGGCTGCTGGATGGAATAAGATATAAACTGTGTGATACAGCAGTGATACAAAGCAGAAGGGGTGGAGAGGGTCTGACCCAGCCAAGGAAGACTTCTGGCAGGAAGACTTACTCCGTTTGCCGCCGTTGACAGTGGAGGTGGCACAGAGCAGTTTGTCGCATTTTCAGCAAACCCTCAGCCACGTGGGGGCTCTGTGTTCCATGATGCGGTGTTCCTAGAATGACCAGAGTATCATCACGGGGACTCAGGCAGTGAATTAAGTTCAGGCACGCTGCTGGCATCCACAGAGTTGTTGGAGGGTAGTTAGATTCCGAGTATTAGAGAAGGCATTTCAGTCACTGGTGGGGGGAACATAAGGGCACCTTTGTTCTTGTGTCTTTAGAGAGGTGAGGTTCTCAGCAGACGAATGGGATGGGAAGCTGGCTAGAAGAACCGTCATGGCCACAGGTTCAGCCCACCAGTTAAAATCTGAATCTGTATCCTGGCTTGACCAACACCACCTGTGTGAGCTGTGACAGGGAGAAACATAGGGGGCATAAACTCATGGCCCCATCTTCACGGGCAGGAGCATGGCGGAGGGCCCCTTCATTTTCTGGAAATCTCTAGAATCTGCCGACCGTACATGCTCACGATAGCTCCTCTGAGTTTTGCTTCTCAGATCCATCTAACTGCCTCGTGAAATTCGTTTCAGTAGCGAACGTATTTATTCACTGTCTCGCAGCTGCCAGCACATGTCTCAGGCCCGGGGGGACAGGGATAGCAAAAGCACAGATGCCTGTTGCGTCCACAGCTCCGCCCTCAAGCGGCTCTTCTTGCCGCTCCACCTGGCCGGCCTCCTGGGATCCCAGCCATCCTAACAGGCTGTGGCTCTCACGCCTGTGTGTCAGCCTGGGGCACCGTAAGGTTCTGTTTCCAAACGCTTGAACTCTGTTTGGCGTTCAGTGTGGCCACAATCGTGCTGAGTTACTTTACAGCTCCCGTGATGGTGCCTCCCTCACCCCACGGGCCAGTGACCCTGTTAGAGTCTTTCCCCCTCACCCTGCCCCCAGCTCCAGTCACCAAGCCCTGCCAGTTTGAAGTTTTGTCAGGACACCTCCAGACTTGACCAATTAAGGTGATATCCTTGGCCGAGAGTAAAATTTAATTTCAACATCCAGTTACTGAATTATCAGACAGAACAATATGTCATTACGTCACATGGAGCCCTCTGATAGGTCTGTCCGCCCAGTGGTCAGGGTAGGGAAGGGCTTCTCCTTCGGCGTCCTCATCTCCGCAGGCAGCCTTCAGCGCTCTGGCTGCACAGAGGATCGCAGTCCCGAACTATTCATCCTTTGGCAACGTGGCCAAAGAGGAGATAAAAAAATTCACCACGATGGTTAGAGATGGTTCCCCACGAGGCCTCCTCAAAGCTGTGTGTGTGTGGCTCTGTGTGTGTGTGTCTACAGACCACAGTCTCGTTAACCCGAATGCTGACTTTCAGTGTTGTTGCCACAATTACTTATGGGATAATCTGGGCGACTGGGGAAGCGTGGGGAAGAGGCCCCCTGTGTGACCACAGCAACCTCAGCAAACAGAAAGGGGAAGTATATTTAAAAGCTAACCTCAGTCCTTCACACACTAGCACAGAACTATTCACGGTACAGCACGGCAGGAGGGGTGTATGTTCGTTCACACTTGCCTTCACTTCCATCACAGGGAGAAAGATGCAGTGGGCAGTTCCACCCTCCCCACCCGCCCCCGCCCCGAGTGGGCAGTGGGAGGAGACTAAGTCAGGAATGAAGTAAGGAGAAGTGTGAAAGCATCTAGAGGAAAGATAGGCTCAGATTCTTAACTTTTGCTGAGCTGCCCCTTGTCTCAACATTGGGTCTCAGGACTGTTTTCCCGGTGACTGGGGCCAGGGGCTGTGTACAGGCCGTGAGGGGCATTCATAGGAGACAGAGTTCCCATTTGGCGCCTGTAGTGGATGCTGAACTCGCCCCTCTGAGCGTACAGTCTCCTACATGTCCATCAAGGACCTTTCCCGAGTGACATCCCAAATTCCGCCTTCATTAGACGTTGTCTGTTTGACTGACTTTTCCCCCAGTTTTTTTTTTTTTTTTTTCTTTTTCT
Source organism: Globicephala melas (assembly GCF_963455315.2). Classification (NCBI taxonomy): domain Eukaryota; kingdom Metazoa; phylum Chordata; class Mammalia; order Artiodactyla; family Delphinidae; genus Globicephala; species Globicephala melas. The sequence continues at coordinate 85,019,402 of NC_083327.1, read as the reverse complement.
TTTGCGGTACGCGGGCCTCTCACCGTTGCGGCCTCTCCCGTTGCGGAGCACAGGCTCCGGACGCGCAGGCTCAGCGGCCATGGCTCACGGGCCCAGCCGCTCCGCGGCATGTGGGATCCTCCCAGACCGGGGCACGAACCCGTGTCCCCTGCATCGGCAGGCGGACTCTCAACCACTGCGCCACCAGGGAAGCCCCTTTTTCCCCCATATTGATCACCACTTCCCCAAACTTGTGGTTCTCAAATTTATCTTCCAAATATATGTCTGAACATGTTATTCTCCTTTTTTTTTTTTTTTTTTTTTGTGGTACGTGGGCCTCTCACTGTTGTGGCCTCTCCTGCTGCGGAGCACAGGCTCCGGACGCACAGGCCCAGCGGCCATGGCTCACGGGCCCAGCCGCTCCGCGGCATGTGGGATCTTCCCGGACCGGGGCATGAAACCGTGTCCCCTGCATCGGCAGGCGGACTCTCAACCACTGCACCACCAGGGAAGCCCTGCATCCCGGCCTTTTTAAAAAACTTTTACTTTAGTTCTTACCATTTCTGTATTAAATTTGCCTCAGCTGCACGGAAGTGTCTGTGCTTCCAGCGAACGCTCAGGGTCTCATGCCTCCTCTGTTCCTCCACCGGTCCTTCAGAATTCATGTCGCCACCGAGAAGAGCGTCCCATGTGCTCCCGTGGTCTTCATTGACCTCATTCGTGGGGACCATGCTACTCTATTTTTTGTGTACCACTGAACAGCGAACGCCTTAAAAAAAATGAACTTACGTTGTTTAGGACCTTGGATATAGTAGCTACTAATATCCTTACCCAAAGTGAGACGCTACAGACTGAATATCTGCTCAATGAGACACACATTCCTCATTTTGTGGTGGGAAAGATACAGCTGTGGCAAGAAAGCAGTGCTCTAACAGTGAATCAGAACGCTGAGAATCCTTAGACCCATCATGTTTGAGAGTAGGAGGGACCTTAAGGACCATCCGCCTTAAAGACCTTAAAGTGTGTCCCCGATAAGTCTCTCAGCATCAGGACCGTTTCAGCGTTGTTTCTATTCTCTCGTACATATCTCACAAATCTTAGCTACTTAAGCAGCTGAGCCTTTACAAACAGAGCCCACTCGTAAGCTTTCACAGAGGTAAGAATTATATGCTCCTTACCTATTTTGGGACTTTAGAAACATTGCTGGGTATAAAATGCTTGTTATTTTATGCTTGATTGATACAACATGGGATCAACTGCCTTGAATTAATACAAACTTTAAACAGCGTAACCTGGAATATTAGTTATAATAAACTTATCAGTTGGTATATAAAAGCATCTTATTATTTTGTGAGGTTTTATTAGGTTGTTAACTAATGTGAAATTGGAGCTTTCAAAGCATTTTCAGCGTTTATCTGCTGTGCTTGGTTGCTGTATCTCCCTTATTGTCTTTTGTTTTGGTAGGAGCAAAGTGTTGATAAATATATACTATATTCTCTTGAAAGGAAGGGGCCATCTATTGTTTCTTTTTAATCACTTATTCCCTTTACTCTTGTAAAATGTTGAAGGAAGTAGTCCAGCTGTTCATTATAAAGGTTCACTGCTGAACTTTTCCACCTAGTTTCCCTTTAATATCGAAAAGTAAAGTAAAAAAAGAAATAATGAATCTGAAATAGCCAGCAGAATATACAGATCCTTTAAAATGGGTCTTACTTTGTCTTAGGTCGTGGACACTTTTGAGAATCTGATGAAAACACGTGTTTATGGATGCCACACTCAACGTACTATATACAGTTGTAGTGAGTTCATTGCTCTGTGGTCCCCAAGAGAATTTATAGAACCCAGGCTAAGAAGTCCCTATTTTAGAGAGGTTAAAACGTAAAATCCAACAGTATGTGAGAATATTTTATGTGCTATAATTTAATAGTTTGTTGGTGATAGAGAGAGTAAATCATATAAATATAGATCACACGTGATTCCTCTTCAGACGACCTGCCAAGAGCAGATGTGTGCATGCGTACCAGCCAAACACATCCAATGTGGAACATGTGTATGAGGGGGGGAGCCCAGGTCACAGAGCATTAAGTGCTGAAGCAGAGGCCAGCTGCTTTACTTGAGTTATGATCAAAGCAAAGCAGCTTTCTTAGCACAAGTCAGAGTCAAGATTTCTTTCTTGTAACTTTGTACAATACAAGTTTAGAGTTGAGGTTGAAAGGGGCTTGGAAGTTAATTACCTTCCCAGTGACTAAATCCCCACCCCTTGTCTCCCATCAGTTACTAACCAGCCTGTGTTTTGAATGTTTCCACAAACAGCATCCCATGCATAGTTCACCTGGTAACTCTGAACATTTAGATGGTTCTTCCTTGTGTTGAGCTGAAGTCCTGTCCTTATGATGTCCACCTCTTTGGCCCTATTGTATTTATGAAGGCTGCTTCAAGTGAGATCACCTTCCTAAAAATTACTGAAATAACCAGTTTATATAAGTACGGCAGTTTTTCTTTAGTCAAATAAAAATGTTGTTAATGCTTCAGCAAATACTTCGTTTCAATTAGATATCAAAGATGCATTTAAATGTTATAATTTGAAAGTGCAATCGTGTGTTTGAAAGTGCTTTATAACCTTAGAGCATTCTACAAACATGTCCTTACTATTATCATTGTCTGAAAAAGAACCAACTAGAACTAACTCCATTTATCATAGGATAATTTAAATATAAATATAATACCTTTAAAGTAAATAATACAGGAAGATTCTGATAACTGAAAATAAATGTGGCACATACAACCTTATTTCAGAGTAATAGGAAGCAGACGATATCTTAGTGAGATGTCTGATTTTGTAAAGAAATATACTTTAATAATTTCAAGTTTGTCATGTAATTTATCAGTCAATATATGTAGCTTAAGACAAGCGGGAACAATTAAAAATCAGTTTATAGTACAACTGTGTTGACTAATGAATCATTAAAAAATAATTGATGAACCCACAAATTGAATATCTACCTTTTTTCGTTTGAACAAAAATGACCCGTTTTAACCTCAACTACAAATAAAACTTAAAATCCCGAGGAAGAAATTATTGTAAAAAGTTTTTAAAAGATTCATATACAGAAGAATAATTATGAGAAAACAGAATTCAAATGACCAGTGTTTGGTCTTGTTTAGGGTGATGATCTGCTGGGTCCATCTCCCATGAGGACAGAAGACAGGATGGCCTTACAGTTTTTGCACCTCAGGGATTTGTGCTTTATGTAAAAGCATTCTTGCCTGTAGGGAGAGTTTTTAATATGCCTAAATTTTATGTTCAGGTCCTGGGACATTTTCTTCTATGATACAGAGAAAATAGTTTATTAATCATGAGGCTTGCGGAAGTGGACAAATATATAGATGACTTTTTAAGCCCATTAATTTCCAGTATAATGTGAAACTTACCGAAGTTCTTAATTAGTTTAAAAGGAAAAGTCTTTTACTTAAATATTTTGCATATTCCAGTCCTTTAATTCCTTACTAGAAATATCCCAAAACTAGGTGTATATTTAAATCACTGGGATTTTATGGTGGGAAATGTTACGTAGTTTAAATAGTTCATTGAAGTGGTAGCTTCATTGTTGTATCGTGAAGAGAAACCAAAACATTAATTTCATTAGTCATTTCAAACTATCCTTTTGTTCCCCCAAAACCTGTCCTGACCAAATGCCATTGACTGACTGTTGTTTCAAGTAACTGAAAATGTCATTAGATTGGAGCTTGTGCTTGTTATTGGTGGTGTTTATTTGTATTTTTTCCCTAGTTGGAGGGGCACAATATCTTCTCCACCCTGAGCTCCAGCGAATATGAACAGGTGCTTGAGATCATCCGCAAAGCCATCATTGCCACAGACCTTGCGTTATACTTTGGAAACAGGAAACAGTTGGAAGAGATGTACCAGACCGGATCGCTAAACCTTAATAATCAATCACATAGGTAAAAATAATTTTTGAAAGTTTATTAGCCCAGGAAGTGTCATTTGGAATAAATTTATATTTAAAAACAAAAATGTAATTTGGCATAAATTTATATTTGAAAAAAGAAATGTAAAAAGAATTTATGTGGTTTTTTTTGTTTGTTTTATGTGCACTTTATATTTACTTTGGATATTTCGTTTTGACAAGATTGCTGACAATGTATTGTGAAGGTCACTAAAACATGAATTAGAATTGAAACTGGTCACATAGGAATGGGTACTTTTAAAGGGAAGTCATTTTCCAAGAGGCCTCTCCTTGAATTTATCACAGTCCAGCGTTTGGTCATTGACCTCACAGACTCAAAAGCAAATGAAAATGGATTCATCAGAATCCAGATCTTATTAACCAAGCCAATGCGATTGATCTATAAAACCTGAATTCCATTTTATTGATCTGCAAGCATACATTCTAGTTATAAGCATCAGAATATTGGCATTCAGCGTGGTCACAATCCTTCAGGAAGCCAAGTGGCAATCCAAGGTTGGTTTGAACATGAGGTCAGAACAGAGAGAATGAGATTCCTTAAATGTTCTAATGCATCAGGCTAAGGTAGTTTGATTCCTTTTTTTCTGAGAAGGCGTGACTTGCCCGCTGGTTTCAGAAATGTATCACGTGTTTTCATCGTGCACCTGTCCACCCATCTGTCCATTAGAGCTCAGTCCACTGGCTAAAACCCCTCTTGGCCTCGCCGGTGTGTAGGTGGTTACCACCAGCTTTTCTTTGTAGGACTTTCCTTTGGCTGTTTCCATGTCTGACTAGGTCCATCTTAAGTGATGCCGTCTTTATCTTTAGATTTGGGAACGCTTGTTTATTGGTTCATCCTAGTCTTGGTGAAGTTGAATCTATTCTTTTTTGCTCAGATGCTTTGTGTATCTCCTCTATGATCCATTAAGGTACTGATCATAACATTTCTTTCTAGAGAAATCTGCTTTCAGTTCTTAGAAGCAGTTCACTCAGGTACCCCAAACACAACACATTAGGTCTACAAATGACTAGAGACAGATAAGTAATAAATAAAGTTGACCTCTTCAAGAATATGATCATCAGAGTTTTTATGGGGAACCTTCTTTGAGGAAAAAAATATACATCTTAATTTTACAGAGGGCAGTCTGGACACATTGCCAGCACCCTCCCAGGGATGGCAGAAGGGTCAGTGTCATGCAGGACAACACACCCTCTTCTGCCTGCAGCCCAAGGGATGCGTGCGATTTAAAGTCTTCATGTCTGTAGAAATGGGAGTTTATCCACGGTTCTCTTTCTTATGGCAATGGTAAGACTGGAGAAATACGCACTGGGTTAAGGTATCCTTTGGCTGAAAACTCTGTGTATACATGGTTTTTAAGTTATAAATAAGAGTCATGTAAGTAGGAACAAGTTTCTTGCATATGATTTTAGCAAAATGATTACAATAATGATATTCTTATAAAATAGAAAATTTAAAAATCTAATTGCAAGTAATATTATACTTGGTGCTTAATGCACATGCACATGTTAGTGGTGTATACTGTATAGTTATGATGATTAAATCACTTTAAAGGTGTTGCATATTTGTTTTAAGAATTCAAAGAGTGCAGGTATATACAAGAAAAACAATAATAGAGTCGGCCGTGGGTGTTCGTTCCCGGAGCCCCTGCAGGTACCAGAATACGGGTATTACGTCCCTTGTATAAAATGGCCCTGGACGATGAATAGGGTCACTCTTCCGTCTGCACAGAGCGGATGAGAGACCCGGCGGTCCGCTGGGTCCTGTTCTGCAGAACCAATAGAACCATGCATTCTCCTCTGTTTATTCTAAGCTGTTTATATGCACAAACATGCATCTTTAAACAAAAACATGATTACAGGCCTTCCTCGGTATCCACAGAGAATGTGTTCCAGGACACCACCTGCATAACAAAATCAGTGGATGTTCAAGTCCCTAAATCCCTTCGTCGGCCCTCGGCCCTCGTGTCCGTAGGTTCCGCCTGTACAGGTTGAAGCAACATAGTACAGGATCCGAGGTCAGTTGACTCTGCGGATGCAGGACCCACAGATGAGCAGGGCCGACGGTATACCAGATGCTTGCCTATTTTTAAGAGTTATGTGACATCACGTAGTATGGAGGACTAGCTAAAGGCTCACTAAACCTTCCTCCTATTGATAAGATGTTTCTAGAATTTTGCACCATAAATAATTCTGCAATAAACTCTTATAAAGTCATCTACTGTCCTTTAAAAATATATATCACATTGCATACGGTGCTAGAAATGTAGATACATGTTAAATTTTCTAAAAGGACGGTAGAAATTCACACTTCTCCTCACATAGGGTGAAAACTGTTTCTCTTTAAGTATGCCATTCTCTGACAACTCCCTGCATTAAAGATCTTTTCATGTTTGTTGACTTTGTTCCTACTTCTGTTTGTTCACAACTTTTGTGTAATTTTTGTTGAATTCTTTACTTTTTTTATAAATCAGTTTTCATTCTATATTTTTGTTAAGGATGTTAACATTTTCTCTGTTATGTGTTACACACATTTTCTTAGGTGCTTTTCAAAAGTTTTGTTTAGATTTTATTTTAAATACAAAGAAATTTAATTTCTTGAAGCCAAATCTTTCATTTGTTTTTATCAAATCTGGTTTCCTGTCTTGCTTATGAAGACCTCCCCTATCCTCAAAGTAATATAAATTGTACTTAAAATTTTCTTTGCATATTAATGCTTCTGGAGTTATACTTTTTATGAACATAACTTTATTTCTTCCTGATGAGTTGAATCAATACCATTTAATTAACAATCTATTTTCTTCCACTGAATTGAATTGAAGTTTCATATAAATTCAAATACTTCTTTGGACTCCTTAAGCCATGTAATTGTTAATTATCTAATCCTCGACTGTGATCATACTGTTTTGATTATTGTAACTATGTTGAAATTTATCATACATACCTGGTAAAATAATCTTCATCTTTCATTTACTTTCCGAAAACTTCATGGAAATTGTTACTTAGTAAATGCATTTTTTACATTTTTATAAGGAAAATTTCAAACTTAAGAAAAGTAGAAATTATACTAAAATGTATACTCATACCCACATTCAAGAATTATTAACATTTTAACGTATTTTTTGCCTTTATTTTTTGACTGTGCCACTTCCTTGTAGATTATAGACATCATGACCCTTTATTTCCTTCATAGTGAAAACTTAAAAAAGAAAAAGAATATTTTATCGTGTTTGTTTTCAATTAAAAATATCCACATTGGGATTTTGATTGCAGTTATATCGCATTTATTTCTTCACTTGTAAATGAGAGTATATTGGCTTCTCATCCAAAAGCATTGACATGACTTTTTAGTTTTGGATAACATTTTATATAGTTTATTTACACAGATCCTATCTTTTTTTAGTTAAATTATACTGGTCACGTTATAAATGTTATCACTTGTGAATGTGTTTTTTCCAGTTTTTAATGGAAATACAATTTCCAGTATAAAAAAGTTATGAATTTCTATATATTTCTCAATTTTGCTTCATGTTTTTAGAAACTGTTATTAGGTGCTTATACATTTGTGTATTTGTTATGTCTTCTCTATGATTTATCCTCTTGTAACTATGAAATTCTCTTTTTATTCTGTTAATACTTCTTGCCTTAAAGTTTTCTGTGTCTAATAGCCACAGCAGCTTTCTTATGCTTACTTATTGGCATGTCATATTCTTTTCCAATCCTTTACTGTTACCCTATCTGCATCCTTATATTTTAAATGTGTCTTGTAATCAGCAGTAGTTGAGACTTTCAGTGGTTGCTTCCTTTAGGACTGTCAGTTCGTTTGCCTTTAATGTAATTATATTTATGTTTGTCTCATTATCTTGTTTGTTTTCTCTTTAACCCTTTGTTCTTTGTCCTTCCTTTCCTGTCTTCACTGGAGTTAATGAAATGTTTCCTTTGTTGCTGTGTTCTATATCTTCTATTGGTTTTTATTGTTACGCTTGTATGTTTTCAAGTGGTTGCTCTTGAGTTTACATGAATCTGCATTTTTCAGTCCACCTTGAATTAATATTACTCCATTTCTGTACAATGTAACAACCTTAAAAAGACAGAATCCAGTTATGCCCAGTTTTGTCTTTTATGCTGTTGTTGTTAAATATTATACTGCTACATATGTTGTATACACCACCAAGGTTGCTAATACTTTAAATTAAATAGTTAATAGATTATTAAAGAATTTTTTACAAAGAAAAAGATAATCTGTCATATTTTCTCATATATATACCATTTCCAATGCTTTGCATTCATTTGTGTAGATCCAGATTTCCGTCTGGTAACTGTTTTACCTCAGTCCAGACAGCAGATTCTTTCAGCCTTAGTTTATCGCCTTTATTTTGGCTTCACTTTTCCAAGATATTTTTGCTGGATTTAGGATTTTGAGTTGACAGGCTTTCTTTCAGCATTTTTAAAATGTTATTCGGTTGTCTTCTGACCTCCATCTTTTTCTTTTTTCCCTGATGAGAAGTCAGCAGTCATGCTTATTGTTATTCTCCTGTATGCAGCGTGTCTTTTTATTTAAGATGTTCTCTATATCCTTGGTTTTTCAGCACTTTGTTTATAATGTGCCTCAGTTTCCTCCTTGTACTTGTCCTTCTTGAGTTCCTCTGAGGTTTCTGGGTCTCTGGGCTGCTGATTACAGGAAAACGTAGTAAAGTTTTAACCATTTTTCTTCAAATATTTTTTTCTGTCAACCCGTTATTTTTCTTCTGCAACTCTAATTGCACATGTGACAGATCACTTAATACTGTCTTACAGGTTATTAGGGCTCTGAACTGTTTTTTCAGTCATTTTTCCTCCCTGGGCCTCCCTGGGTAATTTGGTATGATTCGCCTTTAATTTCAATGATCCTTTCTAATGTTCTCTCCAATCTGTTGTCCATTCCATCCAGTGATTTATTTTATGTATTGTGTTTGTCAGTTCTGAGATTTATTTGGGGTTCATTTTTATAGCTTCTGTGTCTCTTTTAAAATTCCTGTCTCTTCACCCATTGTATCCAAGTATATATTTTCCTGAGATTCTTTAGTATATCTATCAGTTACTTAACAATGCTTGTCTTCATTTCCACTAACTGAGTCCTCTGTGGGTCTTTTTTTGTTGACTTTTTTTTTTTTCTGAGTCATGGAACACATTTTTCTTTTTCTTTAGATGTCTAGTAATTTTTTAATTTATATGCTACATTGTGGATAGTATGTATTCTCTGTTATCTTTCTGGAGCCTGTTATCCTTCTCTGAAGATAATTGACTTTTATTCTAGTGGCCAGTTAAATTTCTCATGGATTATCCTAAATTTATGGATATGTGCCTTAAGCATTTTTTGTGTGGTTCTGTTTCTGTTTTGGCCTTGGTCCTTAGGTCCAGCCAAGGATTTGAGGGGAATATGAATGCATATTTGGGGACTATCGCCTTTGTGGCTCTCTCCTGTCCAGGATTTTTCTCCTCAAATTCCATGTGCTCTGACAGCCCAGATGCTAACCTCTCCACCATACTGTGACTTTTTGGGAGCCTCTAAATGTCTCATACCCCAACTGAGCCATAATCTTAGCAGAAAAGCTAATAACTGTGGATTATGCCCAAAGGTTTTGAACTCCTTTCAGTTTCTGCCTGCTTTTACGTACTCAATTGCCTTCAATGAGTTGTTTTTAAATTTTGTTCAGAATTTATTCCGTCATTACTAGAACTCTAAAAATGTGTTTTCTAGCAATTTTATTATGTTTTCTGTGTCAGTTGAAAATATTAATCTCTTGGATTTTCTAGGCGTACTTTCACATCATCTACAGTTAAATATCATTCGTTCCACTTTTCTGATATCGATACCTATTTTGCTTTCTCATCTGACTGTATAATTAGAACCTACAAAACAGTATTGCATTATGGTGAAAAAGCAAGTATATCTAATATGTGTTTGATTTTAATTGTAGTGATTTTAGATTTTAATTTTTTGTGTGATTTTTTTGGTAAATTATTTTCATCTGGTATGAGTTTTTTTCTTCATTTCTTGTTTATATTACTTTTTATTAGGAATTTTATCAAATTCATATTTCAGTGATAATATGATTTTCCTAATTTCTGTGTTATTGATTTCTTATTTTATTAATAGATTTGTAAATTTCCTAATTTTGTGCTACCACTGAGTTCCTTGTACTCTAGTTTCCCATGGAATTACTTTTTTAATATACTAAGGAAGTCAATTTTTGCTTTTTTTTTTTTAGCAAGTGTATGTCAAATCCATTAATTGACATGTAGTTGTTTTTCTGTATGGTATCATAATTTGCTATTAAGATTATGATAGTTATGAAATTAAATTTCTCTCTGGTCTAGAAGGGTTTAAATAACTAAAGATATCCATTTGGGGAAGTTTAAATTATATTTATTTGTAAAACCATTACAGTCTGGCACATTTTTTTAATGGAAGATCTTTAACAAACTTTTTAATGTCTTTTGTGGTTTGAGGTAATTGTTTTGGTTTTTCCATTTTATTTCACCTCTTGGTCAACTTATTTTGCTAGAAAATCATTTTTCCTTTAGACTTTCAAATTCACATAAAATATTTACACAAATTATTCTCACTTAAAATTTATTTATCTTACTATATCTGTAGTTATCTAATTTTCAGTATTTTTATTTCTCCCTTTGTTTCTTAATCAAATTTGTCCTTTCATTTTAATTATTCCTTTTTTACAAACTTTTTAAAAATTTATCATTTCTTTCTTGTGTGTTTGCTCTTTCATTAATTTTTTTTTTTTTTTTTCGGTACGCGGGCCTCTCACTGCTGCAGCCCCTCCCGCCACGGAGCACAGGCTCCGGACGCTCAGGCCCAGTGGCCACGGCCCACGGGCCCAGCCTCTCCGCAGCATGCGGGATCCTCCCAGACCGGAGCACGAACCCGCGTCCCTTGCATCGGCAGGCGGACTCCCAACCACTGCGCCACCAGGGAAGCCCTCTTTCATTCATTTTAACTTTTATTTTTATACCTTCTTTGTACCTTAGTTGTTCCTTTTCTTATTTCTCAAATTTCATAACAAAACATATATATGTATTATTATCTGACTACTAATTGAACTGTACCCTGCAAGTTTTTGATGAAGCATTCTTCTTTTTCTTAGTTTTTAGATAATTTTCATTTCTGTTTCCATTTCCTCATTGATGTAGAGGTTAATTTAAAGGAATTTCCTAATTTCCAAGTACTTCGGGTATTTGCTTACTTTTTGTTTTGTTTCTAAGGGTGCTACTTTGGATCCTTAGAAAAGGATCCAAAAGAGAATATGACGTATGAATTCTCATATATATCTTCTAATTTTTTATAAGATAAACGAGTGATTAAAGCAAAAATAATAATTGTACTAAGGTGAGGTTTATAGCATATGTAGAGATTAAATATATGAAAACAATCGCACAAAGAATGAGGGGTACCTAGAATTATAGCGTTATAAGGTTCTTATGTTTGTGAAGGGTGAGAGTGAAGTGCTAAGTGGAACAGTATTAAATTTATGTGTGTGTTATAAGTATGTATATTGTAATGTATAGAAACCATGAAAAAATAAAAGTATAGCTTTTTTTAAAGAAAGGAAAAACGAATAATAAAAAGTACATTTTATTAGCCCACAATGCAGCAAACGGAAAGCAAATATGAAGACAGTAGACTTGAACCCAATCAAACTAACAATTAAACGTAAATGGATTAATACCTCAATTGAAAACCAAAAATTATCAGACTTGATAAAATAACAAGACTTAATTATATGTTATATAAGAAATACACACTCTAAATAGGAAGACTCAGATAGGTTGAAAGTAAAATGATGAGAGAAGATATAGCATGCAGACACCTTAAAAAAGCTGCGTGGCTGTAGTAGTATCAAACGAAGTCGTTTTGAAGGCAGAATACTGTGAGCCAGTAAGAGGGATAATTCACCACGACAGAAGGGTCAACGCATAGAGAGAAATAACACTGCAAAACGTGCGCGCGCACCTAATTAACAGAGCTGCAAAACACATGAAGGAAAATCTCACAGAACAGAAAAGGAAACTAAACAAAACCATAGTTCAAGAGTTTTACATTTTTCTTTAAGTAATTTATAGAGCAAGTACATAAAAATCTAAGGCAAAGGAAAAATCGACACTGTCAACATAACCTATTTTATATACACTGAACACTAAAAAATGACTACACAGTCTTTTCAACTGCAATGGAATATTTATAAGCTAGACTGTGTGCTGGTACCTAAAATAAATCTCAATAAATTTCAAAAGATCGGATTCATAGAATATTTTTTATTGTGATGGAAATAAAAATCACAATAACCTATGTAGAAAAGCCCTACGTATGTGGAAATTAAACAACACCCCTCTAAATAACTCATGTATCAAAGAAGAAACAACAAAGGAAATAAGAGAATATTTCAAACTGAATGATAGGGAAAACAAACTATCACAATTTGTAGGATTCAGCTAGAAGTTTATTTTTAAATGCCTGTGTTAGTCAGTGTGTTAAGATGACACCTTAAGCAGCTAGAAAAAGAAGAGTAAATTAAACCCTAACTTGAAATGAATAATCAAGAGAGGAGCAGAGCAATAAAATGGAGAGCAGCAAACAACAGAGGAAACCAATGATGCCAATAGTCGGTGCCTTGAAAATATTACTAAAATGTATAAACCCCCAGCAAGCCTAAGTAAGGAAAAAGGAGAAAATACCAATCACCAATACTAAGAGTAACAGAGAGGATATTGTTACAGAATATGGGCAGAAAGAGGCAGTAAGAGATTATTATAAATAATTTTATGCTAATTTCAAACAGTTAAAAATGGAATAATTCCTTGAAAATTACAACTTACTGTACATGAACCAAGATGAAACAGAAAATCTGAATATCCCCTTAAAGAAATTCTATCCTTAAACAGAAAATTCTCCGGGACCTCATGGTTTCACTTGTGAATTCTATCAGACGTTTATGGAAGAAATAATATCACTCTTACACAAAATGTTACTGAAAATGAGACTACTACTTACCACTTTATTTTATGAAGCCTGAATAGTACTGATACCAAAAGCTGACAAACACGTTACAAAAACAGTAAATTAAGGATCTATATTGATTGACATGTATGCACTGCTATACTTAAAAGAAAATGCCTTTCCATAAAAAAATAAAGATCTATATTCCTTATGGACATAGATCCAATTCATAACAAAGTATAACAAATTCAGTCACATATTCAAAAGACAATATAACGAATGGATTTTATCTCAGGGATAGAAAAGTGGTTTAACCATTTGCTAATTAATATAATTCACAGTAATGGAACAAAGAAGAAACACCATATGATCATAGCCAGTGCATTATACTGAAAATAAGTAAATAAATCAACAAATAAAGTTAGAAAGGAAAAAGTAAATCCGTCTTTATTTTTAAATCACATGGCATCTACTAAAAAATTCCGCAGGAATCTCCAAAAAAATCTACTAGAATTAATAAGTGACTTTAGCAAGTTCACAGGATACATTTAAAAATTAATTTAGTTTATATATGAATATTAATTGGAAATTCAAATTAAAGCAATTCCATTTGCAATGTCATTTAAGAAATAAATTTAACAAATGATATAAAATCATTTAAAAATAAATTTAGCAAATGATAAAATACATAACATTTCCTGAGAGAAATAAAGAATACTAAACGACTGGAGAGATGTATCATGATTATGAATTGCAACCCTCAATATTGCTATCGATTCTCTACAAACATTCCTCCAAAACTGCGATTCTAGTCAGAATATCCACAGGCTACTTTTTGTAGAAAGTGACAAACTGACCTCAAATTTATCTAGAAATACAAAAGACCTAGAATAGTCAAGGCAATTTTGACAAAGCAGAGACAAATTGGAGGACTTATACTATCTGATTTCAAGACCTACTATAAAATAACAGTAATCAAGACTGGGTGTATTGATGTTAGCGTAGACAAATGGGGACAGATTACAGAAGACCCATTCTAGGTAGCCTGTTGATTTTCAGCCAAGGGGCCGAGATAATTCAACTAGGGAAAGGATAGTCCTTTCAACATTGCTTTTTAATTACGGAGGTTTCAGATGGATGATAGACTTAAATGTAGAAGCTAAAATTATAAAATTTTTAGAATAAAACATAGGAGAAAGTCTTCATGACCTTGCATAGGCAAAGATTCCTTAGCACACAAAAAGCATTAACCTTCAGAGATGTCCGTCAAAGGGTACAAACTCTCAGTTATGAGATTAATAAGTTCTGGGGCTCTAAGGTACAGCATGGTGATTATAGTTAGTAACACTGTACTGTACACTTGAAATTTGCTAAGTGAGTGGATCCTAAGTGTTCTCACCACACACACACACACACACACACACACAAAAGGTAACTGTGTAAGGTGATGGATGTGTTAATTAACTTAATTGTGGTAATCATTTAACAATATATACATATATCAAATAATCACGTGTACAACCTAAATATATGCAACTGTTTTTAGTCAGTCATGCCTCAATAAAGCTGGAAAAAACAAAACAGAAAAGCACTAACCTTCAAAGAAACAAACACATGATAGATCGTCTTCATCATATTAAAAACTTATGATTTTCAAAACAGCTTTTAAGGAAATGAAAAGACAAGCCACAGAATGTGAGAAAATATTCTCAATATTTGTGTTTGATAGCAGTCTTATATAACTCTTACAACTCAATAATAAGACAAATAATCCAAGTAGAAATTACATGAAAAAATTTCCTTTTCAATTTATTTAAGAAAAATTTGACTGACTTTAAAGGAGATTAAGTATGTTAGTACAGATGCTATCAAGTGAAATACAGTATGTGGAGTGTACTGTCCGAGATGTGAGCGTGTTGTGTCAGAGGCTCTTGAGGGATCGGCCAGTAAGTAATGGGAGAAGGGAGCAGAGACACCAAGGGAGACACCCAATTCCACAGCTACAGATTCGGTACCTTTCAGTGCCAAGACTAGGGCGAGCGCTGGGTGTGCAGCAAAGAGCCAGACATCCCCTGGCCCTGCTGTCCTGGTCCTTCCAGTCTAACAGGGAGGTGGATGCGTCAACTAAAGAACACTACAACACATTAAAATAAACTTGTGTTCTAGAAAACTCTTACGGGATGAATTGTGTCGCCCCACAGATTCGTATGTTGAAGTCCAGGTTCCCAGAATGCGACAGTATTTGGAGATAGGGCCTTTATAGAGGTGATTAAGGTAAAATGAGGCCATGTGGGTGGGCCGTAACCCAACATGACTGATATCCTTGGAAGAAATTTGGACAGAGATGTGTCAGTGGGGAGACCATGTGAAGACACAGGGAGAAGATGGCCATCTGCCAGCCAACAAGAGGAGCCTGGAACAGATCCTTCCCTCATGGCCCTCAGAAGGAACCAACCCTGCCAACACCTTGATTTGGACTTCTGGCCTCTAAAACCGTGAGGCAATAAATTTCTGTCATTTAAGCCACCCAGTTTGTGGTACTTTGTTACGGCAGCCCTAGCAAACTAATACAGAAGCTTAAGTGAGTTTTTGTCTTCTGCAATCAAAAGAGCCCAACTGACCCTGGGAGCAAATAGTCTTGAGTTTGGGAAGGCACGAGCCTGGCCAGGCCTAGAGACTTCACGGGGCTTCCTGGGGGTGGGGTGGCCCCCACTGTGCGCCTGTTTGGCTTCACTGTCACCCCCATCCCCACTGCTTCCTCACCCCGGCCCACAATCCCTCCGACCCCAGACACTCATCTCCTGCCCTGGGTGGGGAGTAAGTGGTTAAGGAGACTCCTGCCTCACCCCTGCCCGGTCCTGGCCTCCCTGATGTTCTAACCCTCATCAGCCGTCACAGTCCTGCGGGAAGGGCTGGGTTCACTGCCAGGAAGAGAAACTCCAGGGATCCCACTTTCTGCTTCTGGGGATAAACGGGTGGAGTGAGATTCTCCAGCCCTGACTAACGCGAGGTCTCATGGAGAAGGGAAGTTGAGAGAGTCACAATGACCGTACTGAAGAGCAGTTGAGCTCTTCCACTGCAGCATTACCCGGAATCAAAACCTGCATGATTTGATCCTGTTTGCGGTCGCAGCTGCCGTGAACTAACACCCAAGCCATCGGAGCAGGGTGAGTTCAGTTTGTTTGGTAGGATATGCTGTCTGAACCCATCTGGGCCTGGTGATTTCTGTTTTGGAAGGTTATTAATTATTGACTAAATTTCTTAAATAGATACAGACCTGTTTGGATTGTCTATTTCTTCTTGTGTAAGTTTTGGAAGATTGCATCCTTTAAGAAATTGATTCATATTATCTAGGTGACCAAAGTTGTGGGCGTAGAGTTGTTTATAGTACTCCTTCATTATCCTTTGAATGTCCATGAGATCTGTAGTGACGTCCCCTTTTTCATTTCTGATATTAGTAATTTGTATTCTCTTTTTTCCTTAGTTAGACTGGCAACAGGCTTATTGCTTTTACGGATCTTTTCAAAGAGCCAGCTTTTAGTTTGGTTTATTTTCTCTGTTGATTTGCTGTTTTCAATTTCATTGATTTCTGCTCTAATTCTTACCGTTTCTTTTCGTCTGCATATTTGGATTTAACGTGTTCTTCTTTTTCTAGTTTCCTGAAGTGGAATCTTAGATTTTTAATTTTACATCTTTCTTCTTTTCTCTTATATGCATTTAATGCTGTAAATTTCCTTCTAAACACTGCTTTCACTACATCCCACAGATTTTGTTAAGCTGTGTCCTCATTTATGTTTAGTTACAAATATTTTAAAATTTCTCTTGTTTCTTCTATGGCCCATGTGTTATTCAGAAATGTTTTTTAATCTCTAAGTATTTGAGGGTTTTCCAGCTATTTTTCTGTTATTGATATCTAGTTAATTTCACTGTTATCTAAGAACATACATTGTATGGTTTCTGTTCTTTTAAGTTTGTTAAAAACTGTATTTTATGGTCTGGAACATGGTCTGTCTTGGTGAATGTTCCATTTGAGTTTGGAAAGAATGTGTCTTCTGCTGTTGCTGGATGAAGCAACCTACAGATGTCAGTTGTATCATTGATGAAATTATTGGATTCAAATATGTCCTGATTTTCTGCCTGCTGGATCTATCCAGTTCTCATAGAGGTGTGTTGAAGTCTGCAACTATAGTAGTGGAGCTGATATACTTTTCCTTGAACTTTGATCAGTTTTTGCTTCACCTATTTTGATGCTCTGTCGCTAGGGGAATACAGGTTGAGGACAATTATACCTTCCTGGAGAATTGATCCCTTTATTCTTATGAGATGTTCCTCTTTATTGCGGATACCTATCCTTGCTCTGAAGTCTGTTCTGTCTGAAATTAATCTGGCTGCTCCCATTTTCTTGTGAATAATGTTAGCCTGGTATATCATTCTCCACCCATTTACTTTTAGTCTATATGTGTGTTTATAGTTAAAGCGTGTTTCTTATAAGCAACAAATATTCAGGCCTTATTTTCTGATCCACTCTGATAATCTCTTTTAATTGGTGTATTTAGATCATTGACATTTAAAGTGATTTTTGATATAGTTGCATTAATATCTGCCATACCTGTTACTGTTTTCTATCCTTCGCACTTGTTCTTTGTTCCCAATTTTGTCTTCCACTTTTGTTCTGCCTTTCGCACAAAGGCTTGGACGCAGATATTCACGGCAGCATTATTCATCATATATCTAAACCAGAAGCAGCCCAAAGGTCCAACAGCAGTGAATGGATAGACAGTTTCTGGCACTTACTCAGTGGAATACTGTACTGTTCAGCAATAAAAGAAATTAGAAACTACAGATTCATGCAACATCATGAAGAAATCACACAGTCATTATGTTGAACAAAACAGTGCCTACTCTATGAAAACATTTTTACCAAATTCTAGAATAGGCCAAACAAATCAATAGTGTTAGTGATTGCAGTAGAATTCAGGCTGGCAGGTGTTGGTGTTGGATAAGGGATATTGAACGGGAAAGGGCAGAAGGTGTGTCTGGGTCATGAAAATGTTCCCTGTCATCGCTGGTCTGGTGGTTGGACTGTATACATTTTCATACTCATTGAACTATATCTTTCAAATTCATGCATTTAATTCCATGTAAGTTACACCTAAGTTAAAGTATGAGCAACAAAAATGTACAATGTAGAAGTATGATTCTGTGATAAAATATGATACACTTTTGTTTCAAGTGTTTTGTTCTTAAACAAGGTAGAGTATGTCAATTATATCAGTAGGCCTTTAAATGAAATCTTTAAAAAAAATTAAATAGAATGGTCCTTAATTCACCAAATGAGAGCAAATCTCATTTCTGTGAGGTGATTAGGAGTTGATGAGCTCATAGAAGCAGTTCACAGAATTCTGCATGGTACTGAGCAGCTTTTAATCTATTTTAGTATTATTAGTGAATTCAGCATTCATGCATTTGACACGGCTTTGTTGGCCTTTCATAGATTTTCTTGTGAGGATTCCATAATGACGTATGTAAGAAATTGCATAATTTGAGCCATTCTGCGTTGTCCTAGGAAATGGTAGACATGGAGTTCAGCCACGGGGGCATTTTACAAAGGCTCAGGTCTGCCCTCGCCGTGGGAAATGTTTATCTTCTGCTTTCTATTTTCTAGAACCTTTACTACACTTGAGTTAACACAGACATCATTTCCCCTGTGACTAGGGTACGTATTCCACCACCTCTGTCATAGACACAGGTTCGCTCCAGATGTTCTGTACATGGCATCGTCTATAACTTGACAGCTGTTTCTCCAGTGAGAGCTGCAGTTTCCAGAAATAGCTCCATTGAGCACTGTACGAAGTGGACAGATATCATCTCCAAATTAGGCTAGTTTTTACATCTAGCTCCTTGTTTTCTTGCTCTAGCAATTTCTGCTCGAAAGAAACATGGCAAGGGCTCTCTTTCCTGACTCTGCTGGTGCATTCACGGGGCAGGTGCCTCCAGGGCTGGCTGGTCCACATTCACGGTGGCCGGGGGTTCTCTGCATATGGTTTGAAAAGGATGCTTCTCCAAAGCTGTTTTCTATCTGTTAGTTAATGTGCAGTCTATAAGCTGGAAATATACTTTTGAATAAAGTTTATTATGTTATTTTACTGTCTATCTTTGCTTAACAGTGTGGTACCCTTCTTTGATTGTGAATTCTTGTTCTCTTTCGGGACCCTGTTCCAGCAGCACTTTCTGGTGCAGGCGTTTACTTCAGCCCACTGATGTTCTTCTCCTCTTATGTGAATATCCAACTTAGTTTAGTTTGTTTTATACCTTTAATAAATTATTTATCTGGTATTCGACGTTTTGTAGTTAAATATATGATTATATTTCTTAGAAGATAATTGTTAAGAGATAGTAATTGTAATTGCTCCAATAGATAGTTAATAAATGACAGACATGGCCTCTCCCTTTATACCTGGAATTAATGCTAAAACACAAAAGATGCTACCATTGGTCTGAGGACATCAATGGCAGACTTTGGCCAAGAGTGAAGTAACCTAATATCTAGAGAAGTGCAGCGTTTATTTAAATTAAGAATCACTGTATTTCTAAACCATAAGCAGAGAGGTTAACAGTACTTACAAGAGCGTTTTATGTAGTTACATGTGCATATCCATGTTAAGCCTAAAAATGTTTAGATGGATATTTTTTCTTCCCTACCAATTATTTGGTAAAAATTAATATTTAAGATTAATATTTTTCATAACAATTCTCAAAGTACTGATATTATCTTTATTTATTTTGTGATATTTTTGTGTTAAAATCAGGGTGACCAGACTCCCTAGTTGGTCTGGATCATTCTCAGTTAATACCTGTTGTCCTGATATAATTAATATTAGTGCTCACTTTCACTCTCAAAACTCTCTTGTCTCAGACATAAATTATCATGGCATAATGTCCTGTTGAGCATAATCAGAGGACAGAATGTCACGTGATGGAAGTAATTACATTCCAGGCTTTTGTCCACTTGTTGGGCCCAGAGCTACGGGTAACTGTGACGCCGCTGAGCATGTAGGAGCATGTTCAGTATTTGTCGAGCAAACAAATAATCCAAAATGACAAAAAATGAAGAGTGTAGGTTTCATAATGTGATCTTGTATTCTTATTATATCTTCAGTGGCATTTTGTGTCCTGGTAATTTACCAATATTTTACATGTCCTGATGAAGCTGGAAATCTGCCCTTCCTGGCATCCAGTCCTTTCTGAAGAAGGACAGTATCATGTCAGATATCTCAACTCTCTGGGTTTTTTTTCACAAGTATTCTCTAGAGCATGACAGATAATCATTTTATATCAAAAGGTATAGTGTATTCTGAATGAAGCCAGACGGCCGCATGTGCATTAAGTGTTTTATCAGTTAGGAAGGCGTTTAGTTTACAAAAGATAAATCCTAATGACTAGTGTCTCAAAATATAAGGTTTTATTTTTTATCCTATTGTAAAGAGTCTGAAGATAGGTAGTTGCTGGCTTAAGTTCAGCTGCCCAGTGATGCTTTCAGGAAGCCAGGCTCTTTGTGTTTTTCTGCTCCCTCGTCCTTGGCGTGTTGGCCTCTTATTGGTCTCTTACTTTTGGGTCAGCTGGACTTTACACAGATCATTCTCTCATTTTATGGCTCTCTCAGTCTTTGTTCCACTCGGTCTGGAGCTGAATGTCACGTGATCTCTTCATCATTGCTGGGAGTCCTAATATTCTGACACTTCTTCCCTACCTTTTGTCCTTACCACTGGTCCTTGCCACCTGCCCTTTGACATTTACTATTATGACTATTTTAAATTAAATTTTCATTTTATATTGGAGTATAGTTGATTTACAATGTTATGCTAGTTTCAGGTGTGCAGCAAAGTGGTTCAGTTAGACATATACACATATCCATTCTTTTTCAGATTCTTTTTCTCATGTAGGTTATTACAGAGTATTATATTGAGTATAGCTCCCTGTGCTATACAGTAAGTCCTTGTTGATTATTTTATATATAGTAGTGTATATATGTTAACCCCAAATTCCTAATTTATCCCTCTCCCCCTTAACTTGACACGCCCTTAACATTGACTATTATGTCTTGTATGAACTTGACATTGTAGCCACAACTGTGCTTGAAAATATTAGGTTATTTTCTATTTTGAAAATGAAGCAACCAGAGACCAGATATGTATGAAAGTCATTGCCATGTGTCTTTCAAAATCAGATGAGTGACTCACTTTTATATTAGACATACATACAGTTTTATTTTCACAAATATCTCACATTTAGTAATGAGTATGTTCTTTAAACTTTTTAAATAACAGAGCCTGCCAAGTGATTTTAGGGCCCCAGAAATGAATTATTAGATCAGTTTAAATCTAATTTATAAAAGGGGACTTGCTAGTGACATAAAAGATGGAGAGGAGGAGAAATAAAGTGCACCAAAAAGAGAAACAGAAATTGTAAACTAATTTATTCCTTCACTGAAAATGTCCTTCAATACTCTTTCCCTAACCACAGTCAAACCACAGTTAACCACAACTAAAATGAATGTCATATTCGGAAACTAGCTCTGGACTCAAGGCAAAGGGTAGCTTAGTTTTTCCCTGAAACAGCTAGCTGTCCCCTTTTGACAAAAACTGAAGAGAACATCCATAGAAATCAGAGCACTATTCTTGAATTACAGCATCTTTCTTAATGGAGGAAAACATACAGTCTTACCTAAGGACCACTTAACAAACATTATAAAAGATCAAATGTTTTTTAAGTTATGAAATCAAGTTAAAGTATCCTTTTAAATGTTAAATGACAAATATATGAGTTAGTAGTAGCTTTTATAATTTTTATTTCCATGTATTTCATGTTGGAATTGCCTTCCTCAAACATGTATTTTAAAAATCGACTAAGTGCAGAATTTTATCCTTAAAAGCTTTCGGAAATATATGAATGAAAATGCTTATTCTCTTAATCTCAGGGAATATTTGTACCCTTCAAAGACATTCCTTTGCCACCATTCTTCCGAAGTCTTTCCTTAATTTAGATTTAGGTGCACATCAAAGAAAGGGTACGTTAAACACCTGACCAATTCTTTAAGCAATTCAGAAACAGAGCTAGAAAAGATGTACACTTTCACACGGCTACTGCTCTGTACTTTGTTCGTGTGGTTTCCTTTATTCTTAGACCGTAATGCAGTTTCCTGTAGCATTTTGTCAACGTGACACCAGTGATGTGTCTTTACCTGCAGTAGTAAATGTACGAGGGCCTCGTTCTGCTAGGTGTGTGTTTTATGCTTCAGCCGAAGAACTTGAAATGTAGGGAAACTACTTTCTAGCGTGAAATCACTGATGTCTTCACTTGATTTAAAGTAATACAGAGTTGCCCGTGTTAGGAGGTCAGAGTCATCAACTCTGGGACTAACACAAGGATTCTGTTAGGCAAAGAAATTTTAAGTTAGAATAAGTTTTTAATAACGTCAAATCCCTCTGTGAGACACATTTGCTCAAGACTGATTCTGCATTGACAGATAATTTCGTTTTCTCTCTTCTTAATGGTGTTTTTCAAAAAGCAACACAGGGTTCCACAAAAATAAGAATTGAGAACGTAAAGTTTACTGAGAGAGAGCATCACTATATCACGCTGATGTTTATATTAAAGAGTTATTGTTTGTGTCTTTGGAAGCAGTAAGATTCTGAAATCTTGTCTATGATTTTGGTTCTGCACCTGTTCAAATAATATTCTCAGAATCTACAGCATCCTTAGTCCAGTTTAATGTCTAATAAATTAACCAAATAGGTCATATTATGAGAGAAGTACAGTAGTTTTTATAGACATGATTTAAGTTAGTACAGTGATTTAAAAGTCCTTGAGGATAAGTTTTAAAACAAGAAAAAAAATCATTAAAATGATAATTTAAGGGAAAACGGATTTAACCTAGTCTCTTTTCCCATGCTATGTATGACCTAATTTTAAAATAAAGGGATTAAAATAAGGCTAGATGACAGTTTCTAAGGAAAACATCCACTTGTATACCCCCAAGCACTTGCTTTTTTTTTTTTTTAACATCTTTATTGGAGTATAATTGCTTTACAATGGTGTGTTAGTTTCTGCTTTATAACAAAGTGAATCAGTTATACATATACATATGTTCCCATATCTCTTCCCTCTTGCGTCTCCCTCCCTCCCACCCTCCCTATCCCACCTCTCCAGGCGGTCACAAAGCACCGAGCTGATCTCCCTGTGCCACGCGGCTGCTTCCCACTAGCTATCTACCTTAGGTTTGGTAGTGGATATATGTCCATGCCTCTCTCTCGCTTTGTCACAGCTTACCCTTCCCCCTCCCCATATCCTCAAGTCCGTTCTCTAGTAGGTCTGTGTCTTTATTCCTGTCTTACCCCTAGGTTCTTCATGACATTATTTTTTCTTAAATTCCATATATATGTGTTAGCATACGGTATTTGTCTTTCTCTTTCTGACTTACTTCACTCTGTATGACAGACTCTAGGTCTATCCACCTCATTACAAATAGTTCAATTTCGTTTCTTTTTATGGCTGAGTAATATTCCATTGTATATATGTGCCACGTCTTCTTTATCCGTTCATCCGATGATGGACATTTAGGTTGTTTCCATCCCCGGGCTACTGTCAATAGAGCTGCAATGAACATTTTGGTACATGACTCTTTTTGAATTATGGTTTTCTCAGGTTATATGCCCAGTAGTGGGATTGCTGGGTCATATGGTAGTTCTATTTGTAGTTTTTTAAGGAACCTCCATACTGTTCTCCACAGTGGCTGTATCAATTTACATTCCCACCAACAGTGCAAGAGGATTCCCTTTCCTCCACACCCTCTCCAGCATTTATTGTTTGTAGATTTTTTGATGATGGCTATTCTGACCGGTGTGAGATGATATCTCATTGTAGTTTTGATTTGCATTTCTCTAATGATGAATGAAGTTGAACATTCTTTCGTGTGTCTGTTGGCAGTCTGTATATCTCCTTTGGAGAAATGTCTATTCAGGTCTTCTGCCCATTTTTGGACTGGGTTGTTTGTTTTTTTGTTACTGAGCTGCATGAGCTGCTTGTAAATCTTGGAGATGATCCTTTGTCAGCTGCTTCATTTGCACGTATTTTCTCCCGTTATGCGGGTTGTCTTTGGTCTTGTTTATGGTTTCCTTTTTATTTAACCACTTGGTGACACTTTACTGACCTGCTCTAACAATTACAGTTAAGACGCCTCCTGATAGAAGTCTGGTCTTTGAGCAGCTCTTTCTATATGCACACTCTAAGATAAGCAGGACGTGCATTTGTTTTCTTTTTTTTTTCTGTTGTTTTGGTGACAGTCTTGTGCTGGGTCCCCAAAGCCTAATGGCATAGATTTTCTTAGATTAGTAGAAATGTTGGCTTTAAATTCATTTTTCTATTTCTGTGCAATTTAATACTTAAATGGTTCAAATTTCAAATGTATTTTTCCATGTGAACAACAGCTTTTTAGCTCCCCCTCTGGGCTACTCCCATGTGCTGGGCGGCCTCCTTTTGGCCCCCAGATCCACTAAGCTTGTCTTCCACTTTGACCCCCAGGAGCAAGTCACTCAGCTCCCTTGCCCTCCCTCCAGCTTCCATCTGGATTCAGCCACGGGTGGGATTGACCAGAGATCAGAGGGCAGGAGGAGAGAAGAGTTGGTGTGTTCATTCCCCTCGCTTCTTCCTTGTGGGTCCCCGGTTTAACAGCGCGTCTGGGGGCAAGACCTCAGGCCCTTGCTAGCTGTCCTCCGTCCCTGCAGGCGCAGGGTGGGAACCTGCCCACTATCACTGGCCCTCAGTGCCTTACTATTCCTTGGTTTCCCTCCAGGCCATGCGAATAGTCCCTTCAGTCAATCCTCCAATTCTCCTGGGTGTGTCATCTGTTTCAGGTCAGGATCCTGGCTGATATAACCTTGTATTGAAGCAGGTATTAAAGTTACTGTGTTTTACAACTGGACTATGTTTCTAAATTTTTCTCCCACTTAAAGACTTAGTTGGTATGTGGGAGGTTGCAATGAGGTCAGAGCCTAGTAAACAGTGAGGGTAGAGAATCAGAGGTACTGAGTATTACATTTCCAGCTCACTGTGGAAATCCAGCCAGCCTTTCAGTCTTTTTGAATTCCAGTTATTCACACAGTGAGTAATTGTAATAATAATCGTATGAGAATTCATTCTTTGTTTATCTTCACAGTGCTACCTGAAATCTTTTATAAAGTTGCTTATATGTTTCATCTGCATGGTTCTACTTCTTTTCAAATAGGACATCGTATCCTCGGCTAACTAACTTTACAGAGTCTGTGGCATGGGATGAGGGGGCAGTGGGGGAGAGCTGGGGCTTCCTTTTTGGCCACCAGTAACTCCCCTGAAATCCTGCAGGCTGTGTGGTTTCTTTTCTCTCCCTTTTGTAAAGTTCAGTGATTCTGTGATCGTGGGATGTGGGAAGAGAATTTTAAAATAGGCTGGCACTGGGAAGGTGGACGTACGCACTGGCGAGAGGCGCTCACTTTCAGGTCGGAACCTCTGCTCACCTGTGACAGGTCCTGTGTTTTAAGTTGCTCGACCCGGTCTGGGATGGTGCTGGGGGGAAAGACAGGGAGAGAGATGTCTCTTATTGTAACTCCTGTGGATGTTAACGTATTTCAACTCGGCTCTGCCTCTAACGACTAGAACCCTCCTACTTTCTTTGTCTCCACTACTGTCACCTTAATTCAAGCTGCCGTCCTTGCGCATCTGGACTGCTGTGTGTTCTCCTAAACAGCCTCCTAGCAACCTTCCTCCCCCTACAATGCTACAGTTCATCCTCCTCTGGGCAGAGCTGAGGGATCTTTTTAAAAGTGTGTCATGTCGCTCTTCTACTCCCAGCTGCCAGCATCTCACCGTCAGACTTGGTCCTGTCTTGTCTGGAGACTTAGCAACGGCCTGGCACCTCCTCACTCCTGCGTTTCTGCCAGACTGGCTTTCTCACTGTTCCTCCAGCACACCTCACCTATTCCCATGTTAGGACTTGTATGCACACTGCCGCCTCTACTGGACTCTCTCTCTCATCTTCATATTTTTGCCTCTCTTAAAATATTTATTTATTTATTTGTTTGTCTGTTTGCACTGGGCCTTAGTTGCGGCACGTGGGCTCCTTAGATGCGGCATGTGAACTCTTAGTTGTGGCATGCATGTGGAATCTAGTTCCCTGACCAGGGATCAAACCCAGGCCTGCTGTATTGGGAGCGTGGAGTCTTATCTTCCCTGCACCACCAGGGAAGTCCCCTAAAATATTTTTTATATAGACTTGTTGAGTGAAAATCTTTACCTTATTTTTTACTTCTCCCCGTTGGAACATTAGTTCTACAAGAGCAGTGCGTATTTTGTTTACTATTTTCGCCGTGCCTGATACATACAGGCATTCAAAACTTTTTGGAATAAATGAATGTAGTCAACCCCCCCCCCCCCCCAGAAATTACCCCCGTAGGAACCATCTGTGATAGAGGCGTTGTGCTGTGCTCTTACTGCGGTGCTCTTAGTCAGGGGACTTTGCAAGATCATACCAAGAGCACAGTTGGCATAAACTCCATCCCTTTCACAGTTGGTTATTGGAATGCATTATGAATTCGGTCTCTATACCATTAGGTCTATATTCCACTCAGAGGAAGAAATAAAACAATTCCAATTCAGGTTAATATTTCTGGAAAACCATGACCATCTAGCTGATTTGTCATGGAGAGTAAAAAATGAGTAATTTTTATTTACTAAAGGCATTTGGTACAAATTTTCTTATCTGTCTTATTTTTTACTTGTTTGGCTCACAGTAAAATACTCTTAAATTGTTTTGTCTAAGTAATTTTGATAGCGAAATCTAAAGGATGACTAGATTATAAACTTTTCAACCCTAGCAGTAGCAATGCTACCACAGAATCATATCCAGTGAGAAAGGTGGCTTCACTTGCTTCCCAGTGCCCAGTTCTATTAACATTTTTTCATAGATTTATGAGATAAGAAATCTCTTTTGAGATAAAGCTTATTACAATATTTAGCCAAAGGAAATCAATGCTGATTTTTTTGTGTGAATGTAGATTGAATGAGATTGAATTATTTCTATCTCATGAAATAATTATTTGTTAACAAAATAATAGGTTTTTTTTCATGTTCTATTTCTATTTAAATGAATTTATCTGTTGAGCAAACAGATAATATACTTGTTGCTTTAGAAGCCCAAATCCAGAAATAAATCTTCTTTTAAACCACAAAGTGCTTAGGAAACTACCTCATCAAGAAACGATGGGGTTTCCTGATCATTTTAAGGGATTTGCATCTTCACATGGCATCTGTTTTGGGGTCACAGGATGGGTACATGTAAGTCTCATTGATGTTTTTAAAGTTACCTAGGCTTCCCTGGTAGAGACATGATACCCTTTTGACATGTGTCCTTAATGAATAGTAAAGTTGTAGAAGATACCATTTAATTAGGCTAATGGGCTAAACGAAATTGGCTGATGGGAAATGAAAGAACCTTAAGAATGATTGGCATCAAAGGAACCTGCTTTAGGGAACACCACTAAATCAGAGACTCTGCCCACGCGACAGACAGATGCTCTTACTAGGCTGTGGGCCTGGTGGGCAGGCTCAGGACCCAGGGAGTACTGTGCCCACAGATGGGGATTGTCTGTGCACCTCCAGGAAATAAGGCGGCCTTGAGTAGCAGTGGAGTCCTCAGACGCATTAGAATTTAGGTAGGAGCTGGAATTATGACACCTTCTCACTTGTTATGTGGTTTTGTGTCTTTCTCGATAATTTTCCTTTTATTATTATGTAATTTGCTTTGTAAAAGTTAATGTCAGTAATATTAAAAGCTCTTAATAACTTGTACTTAGTGCCACCGTTAAGTGTAGACTTCATTTAGGGTGACCTCATGTCACTAGACCAGATGCATTAAAATTATAGGGGATATGTCTGTTTGAATTCTTTTAAGCAATTTTTATCTTTCTCCAAGAGGAAATATTAAGCCAAACCATATTTAGAATAAAAAATCAGACCTAGAACACATAGTTGTGAGTGCAAAGCAATTGAAAAGAAAACTCCTTTCAGTTGGAAAGTTGGAGCTTGTAAAGTGTTTGGAGACATCACATTTCTCTGCAGGTGGGGAGATGGGAGAGAATTCTGGGAATCTACATCTACTCTGGCCTTGTCTTGAGCCAGTTATACCTTGAAGAAATCATTTCATTTATTTGCACCTCAGATTTTCCTTATATAAAATGAAAGGATTGGGACTTTTTTCTTCACGGTTTCTTCTCACTCTAAATTTCCAGAATTCCACAGAAGTCAAAATCTGGTTTGTGGCAGTAAAATACAGCAGGGGATTTAGATGGTATCAGGGCCATGCCCACATAATATTTTATTTCAACAGTAACAACCAGGCAGCAGGAACATAGGATATACTCTTTGTGGAACTAGGGACAGAGTGACTGATGTTCTTACAATTAAAGTTCTTTCATTCTTTATTTTCTTGCCTGTTAGCTGTATCTGCTCTGTAACGCTATCGTTCCCCCATCATGAAGCGATGCCCACTTTAGGCCTCACTCACTCCTGAAAATACAGAAGTCTTTCCAGTTGTTCTTATAAATTTGCAAATGCTGCAGTGACCAGT
Organism: Globicephala melas; assembly: GCF_963455315.2. NCBI lineage: Eukaryota > Metazoa > Chordata > Mammalia > Artiodactyla > Delphinidae > Globicephala > Globicephala melas. The sequence goes on along the minus strand of NC_083327.1, from coordinate 84,990,784 downwards.
TTTATATTATTGTGTTCTAGAGACCGTGTCATTGGTTTGATGATGACTGCCTGTGATCTTTGTTCTGTGACAAAGCTGTGGCCAGTAACAAAATTGACGGCAAATGATATATACGCAGAATTCTGGGCTGAGGTACGTCCTTGATTTTTATATGAACATAGATCATATCAAGAAATGAGAAACAATTGGGAAGAAATTAAATATAAGGATAATTTAGTCACAGTATCTTAGTTGCTCATGTTTATGTTTACTTAAAAAACTATTGTTTAGCATTTATACAGGTATGAAGGAAGAACAGTCATTCTGTTACATCTGACTTGAATATGTGTGTAAACTCTCTGATCTCCACTGAAATAGTTCAGGAACTGATGCCCTGAACAGTAGTGCAACAGTTTTCCTTATTTAATAGCCAATCTTTTGTCATCCATCCAATAAACTGTATTAGGCCATCTCCTTTATGACAGCCACTGGAAAACGTACTAAGAGGGACCCACGATATCACGGGCTGTATGTGCCTACAGCTAGAAATTCGAGAGACTAATCACGTTGTACCGTAGAAACTGAGATGATGTAAATGTACCAAATGGTCAATTCAGCTGAAATTATGAGTTCTGTAGAATATGTGGGATGTTAATCCATGAATTCCTGACATGAGAAACAACCATGTGAATTACTTTCATGAATACCTTTTCTAGACTGAATTATCCAAATTATCAGAAACATGTGTTTACTCCTTGATTTGCCATGAGTAAGTAGAATATAATTCTCTTATTCAAATGAATCCACAAATACTTAGATCCCTGCATGTTCAAAGATTATGGAAAAAAACTAAAGTATTTGTACACCTCATTTGTTCTGAAGAAGTAAAAGTAAATTTGGAGGACAAAAAGTTTGGTAGTTGATGGTTCAGACCATAAATCTCATCCATGTAGAAGAGTGGATGTAAAAAGTAAAAAACAGTAAATCGTTCAGCTAACGATTAGTAGAAATAGTCTATAATGTTGATCTGTCTCATAATTGTAAAGCCAAAGAATTTTTGTTGGGTGAAGACCACGGGCCTTGAGTTGAATATACTCATGGTGTTATTTCTCAAATACACAATGCATACATTGTGTAGGCATCCTCTTGCACGGTTTTTTTTTTTTCTTTATTTTATTGTGTGTGTGTCAAAATCTAGTTACTATCAGACTCAGGAAGATTGTTTTTAGATGTACATGTCTGAGCTGTAATGTTTGACTTTATTATCACAGTCAACTTAATTTGCATGTGTGTCTAAAAGTAGTAACCTAGAATTAATTCTATAAACACCACATAAGAAAACTTGTCTGAAGCTAGCTTATTGTTTTGCAAATACTTTTATTTATTTAACTATGACATACTTCATACCATAACAACTATATCTGTATTCTAAAATACGAATCGAAATGTGAGAGACATGTAGGCTTTTTCCCTTTCTATTCCCCGTTGGTTAAACAGTTCACAGGGAGCGATTAGCTGCCAGTATCCTCATAGATGACGTCTGCAGGGAGCTCCCGGGGTGGAAACAGAAACGTAATCACCCAGACTTGCCAGTTGATCTCCTAGACGTTCATAAAGTCCACGCTTCTCACCTCAGCCCCGCACTCTCTCCCATTTCTTCAGAGCTTCACCAGATCCCGCCTGGGTTACTGCAACATCTAACTGGGTTCCTTGCCTTTATCTTTTAAAATCAGTGTAGCAGTGATTAAGAGTATAGTCTCTGGTGTCATGTTGCTTGAGATGAAATCCTTGCCTTAGTACTGAGACTGAGCCCTCAGGCCAGTTCTCTGACTCATCTCTGTGCTTCAGTGACCACGCTTGCCGGTTCAGGACGACTTTAATTCTGTTTATGTCAGTACCACACCTCCCGTCTTCCGTCTCTCCACACTGATATGATAAAGATGAAAATCACACGCTCAATGCAGCAAGCCCTCTGCCTCTCCAGGCTCTCCCACATTTCAGCCCCTCTGTCCTCTGGGTCCCTGACCGTGCTGTGCAGTTTCACCTGCCTGGGGCTCCCTCCCTCACCCCTGCGGCCCCTCACCCCTGAGCCCCAGACACCCCTGTGCTCCTGCACACACGGTCCATGGTGTCCCGTTGTTTTCCTCGTCAGCATCAATCCTTATTCGGGTACATATTCAAGTCACTGCTTATTTTAAATCTTTTTATATGTTGGGCTTGTGAAATCCTTGAGCAAGGGGCCTAGTTATTTTCATTCACTTAGGACATAAAAGAAAAAAAGCTTGAGAACTACTGCTGTTCATATTTAAAGCAACAACACCAGAGCAAACTCTATACTTCAAGTGCCTTTAGTAGTCAAGGCAAGTGTCTTTGTCCTGCACGCAAACATTCTTAACGAGGGTTATAGTAATTTGTCTCTAGACCTTATCTTAGCACATTCAGGGTGGTTGTAGTTGTTCTGTGCTTTGCATTTCTGAAAACAAGCATAATTAAAATAAAATAATTAAGAAATGTGAGGGAAGAGTGTGAGGTATTCAGGAAAAATTTTAACAATCTTTAACCTTAAAAAATAAATAAAAACAGTAAGATAATTTTTAAAATCTATAAAACGGGGATAATAATATCTAACTCATAGTATTTCATGAAGATTAAGTGAAATAATAGTACAAGTTGCTTAGCCCAGAGCCTGCGATATCATACAGCTTTAATAAATATCTGTAATTTTTAACCTCTATGCTGATGTCTAGCCAGTTATACTGTATCTTTACTGACATGTTTTAGTAGACCATTGTTTATTATTGATGTATCAATATTCCTCTTTAAAGCCTAGCTCCACCCGGTGCATTGCATGTGAAAAATCATCTGAAGAAGTGAGATAAAGACCTTGCGGTTATCTCACATTTTGTTCTTGTGTTCCACCTCACACATTTATCTCCTCTTATTACTAACTTTCACTAACTTCTACAAAATGAAACCAGAAGAGATGGCTAGGTTTCTGGTAATTCAGTACAGGAGAGGAATATCAGGATAAAGCCCTGCAATAATACATTACATTTTTTATTATTCTGACATTTGTTTGGGTCCTTAAGCAGCAACATTATTCATTTTGAAGAGAATTAACGAACAAAGGGAACAACTCATTAATACCAAAGTTTTATAGCAGTTTATAAAATTGAGAGAGCCTTGTTTTCCCCTGTTTCTCCCAGGGTGATGAAATGAAGAAGCTGGGAATACAGCCTATTCCCATGATGGACAGAGACAAGAAGGACGAAGTCCCACAAGGCCAGGTATGAATTGTGTTGTAAAGTCCAATCGTTTACAGTGGCCATAACAGCGGATATGAATAAAAAGCACATGCAGTCTTATAGGACCTGGAACCACCTGAAATCTCCATTTAGACGGACTTGGAGGATAGTAAGACCACGAATGGGAAATCCTAGCTGGATTTAAAGGATTCTCAGCTAGCTTTGTCATCATCACCTCTTCTACGGATGAAATTGCAGTCAGTTGCAGGCTTTCTTTTCTTACTTGAAATAGAGGGGATGGATGAATTTGAATTGTTGATATTTTTAACAAGCAGAAAATATTTTGTCATCAAATGTACAAAGATATTTTTTGGAGAATAACATTATAGATTTTGATTAGGTCCACTTTTCCTAACAAATAATGCATATATTTTAGTACATTTTGAGTTCTGTCTTACCATAAACTGGCACTAATTATTCTCTTTTCAGGTCTTACTACATAATTTATGTTAATTTTTTATGTTTCGAGAGCTCTTGTGCCTTGTTAGTTTTGCATGTGTGCATGTGTGGTGTGATATATTCCTTTTATTATGGTCCTTTTAAACTCTCAATCTTCTAACATCATAATAAGGATGTTAGTTATGGACAAATAATATAAAATTCAGTTTAGAAAACATTTCAGAAAATTCACAAGATGAAGGTTTTGGATAAGTTCTCAAATTTTCCTACTTTATTTATTTAAAGTTAAGTTATTAACTCTTAATACAAAAGTTTAAGCTTGTCCACAGCTCTTGGAGGGCACAGCCCAGCAAGAGGTGGCGTGATTTTCTCGCCATCATTGCCTCTGGGGAGCAGTTCACTCGTTCGTATCCTTAACCAGTTCTTCTAGCAGGAGGCCCACTTTCCGTCTCTGCTGACTGTGTACTGACATACCTACCACGCATGGTGCAGTTTAGTTTTATTTTAACATTGTTTGTGGAACTTTCCCGTGTAGGTCATCACAGTGATTATCCTTTCCTGTCTTGTGCCTGCTTTTTATGTCACGTTGTAAAAGTCCTGTCCCACCCTGAGATTATAGAAACATTTGCCTATATTTTCTTCAGTTATTTTTTTTATTTCATCACTTTATATTTAATTTGTTAATTCGTTTGGAATTTATCTTGTTATATGGCTAAGATAGGGAGTCGATGACGTTAGCTTTTCCTTGTAAATAGTTGAGCACTCATCCCAATAGGGTGCGTAAGAGAACTGAAGATGTCGCCAGGGAATGAACTTTGTTCTCCTGTTACTTCACTAAGAGTAGTATGTTTCTGCCAAAATCCCAGATCCATTTATAGTATTAGAGAATTTTAAATACAATATTTCTGTGATCAGCTAGTACTTTACCAAATATATTGCTTCCGACTTGAGATTACTATGAAATTATTCTTTGCCATAAAAATAAAAGACTCTCCTTCCCAATAATTAGTCTCTCTCTCGAGACCTTCTGCACCATGGCATCTGCTAAATATTGACATAAGAAAGTCTGTGCATGAACTGTAAAGTTAAAAATGGAAATGCATTTATTCTAGCAAGATGACTCTGATGATAGACTTTACACCAGGAGAAAGCAGAAAGGAACCAAGTATATTTGACTCTTCTATATTCCCTGGTGTGTCTCACCGAAATTCAGTTAAGAAACCGGTAAGCCATGGTTTGCCGGTCACTTCATCTAAGGAGCCAGTTTTATCTTGTACATGTTGTCAACCATTAGGGCAGTTATTTGTAGCCAAACAGTCTGTGTTCTCTGGTTAATCATCCAGCAGCTCTTTTCCATGTGGCCTTCAAAGGCCAGTTGGGGCCCTCATCACTTATGTGCACAGTGGCCCAGAATAATTCCTAATAAAATCTTTAATATATTTTTAAAAGTATCACAGACTAAAAACTTTAAATTCCGACGTATTGAGAGAGCTGTTACCTGAGAGGGCTATGATAAAGTCAGTGAGATTTGTCGTAGGTCAAAAAAAGGGAGGAAGGAGATGAAGAAAATTTCAGTAAACCCAGTGGGTACCAAAGCTAAGAGTAACAAATGAGACACCCAACAGTGGGTGATTCCTGAGTATTAAGTTGGTGAAGAGTCATCCGTGTAGAAGAATAGCAGATTTGACTTTGAAATGCTTAACACTTAAAGTACTCAATTTGACCAGAGATAAAAATAGGACCTGAATTATAACTGATCTATAAAGAGAATCCCATTGAATATTGTACTTGGGTTTTAGATTAACTTCTTTCTATGTTTTAAATTTTTATGTTTTACTTTGTGAATGTATTTCAATGAATTTTTAACCGTAATCTGCAGTAGTGTTCCTTGAGCCAAAGATTACTTAGCAAAACCAGAACATTTCGTTTTTTAGGTAGGCTTGAGAAGTAGAAAATTCACTTGAGGAATATAGCGCTACTAGAATTGCTAACGTGCAGTTGTGTTTCTTGTCCGTGATTTTTGCACTGAGGCAGCTTGGATTCTACAATGCCGTGGCCATTCCCTGCTACACCACTCTCACCCAGATCCTCCCGCCCACAGAGCCTCTCCTGAAAGCCTGCAGGTATGCACAGTAGTTCAACCTGGGATGCTATTTTTTAAAAGATAAGAATGTATAGGATTTTATCTCCAAGTATATATGTGTCTTCACTACAGTTTACAATAAATGGGCTGTGTGTTTGCCTATGTAACAAGGATACATCAAGAGTATTTATTCATAAAAAGTTTTCAAGTTTTGTTTGTTCGTTTTTATGACTCAGAGGTCCCCGCCCAATGCTGTTTTGAAGGAGACAATAATGTCTTTTCTGGGCTGCTGGTTTGGAAAGGGACCCAGTTTAAATCACACAGTTTATCATTTGAATGGAAGAGATGGAATCTTGAATGGCATCTTCTTTAAGTTTCATTTTCTTCCCAAAAGAAATGCAAGCCATCAACAGTTGATCAGAACAGATTTCTCTGTGTCCTCTCATCATCTTTTTGGAGGGCTAAACTCAGCTAAGAACGTTGGAAATTTTTTAAGATTTTCATCTTACTTTGAAAGGAAATTCCTTTGGGGAGGGCGAACGGTGATGAACATTGGCTGTGTGAGTTGATTCTCTGCAGGGGAATTGGTTTCAACACGATTTTTCTAACCACTCAGCCAGAACCACACTGAGGGGCTGGAGTGGTTGCACCGTTGAGGGGAGGAGAACAGACATGTGACGAGATATTTGTAAACAAAATCCGAGGGTTTAGTGTGCTCCCATTCTTTGCTGTGGAAACTTGTCTGATGAACTCATTCTTTAAGGAAAACAAACTAACAAGCAAGAAAATTTTTAAAAGATCCTGCTTTTTCCTTTTTAAGTGATTCTCTTTCTTCTCTGCTCCTGATGCAGGCATTACTCAGAAGTTCTTTTTGTCCAAAAATTCTCTGTATTTGCGCGAAATATTTAGAACCAGCAGAATGAACGCTTGCTATTATTATCAAGCTCTGGGATTGTTATTCAGCTGTCTCAGCAGTTTTCGTGCCTTCTTGCTACTGTGGACTTGGCTAAACCGCATAATCCCTTAAAGGCCATTTCAATATGATTAAAACTTGAAAAATTCATCATGTATCATTGTATCCAAGGAAACACAACAAACTTAGTGGGTGTTTTTTTCCCAATATATAAAAAAATCTCTTCAGGTTCTGGGAAAATGATACCTGATGACATAGGACAAACGCTAAAGTGTTACATTTTTCAGGTTATATTTTAGGGGTTTCTTTTGTCCAAAGGTGTCTTAGCAGGTCTTCTTTGCATGAATTTTGTGTTTGCTACTGATAAGGTTCCCTTCTGATTTTGACTTCGCGTGTGAGAAAGCAAGGTGCAAGGTGGGGAAATGTCGAGGAGGCCTCTGCGAGGTTAGCCGGGCCAGCAGGGTGGTGGTCAGGCAGCCGGAGTTCTCACACCATCGGAGGAGAGGAAGATGCTGCAGCCCTTGAGCTGCAGATACTGAGAGGGGAAGATAGGAGGTGGGGGAGTGAGGCTGTGTTTGAGACTAGAGGCCACCGGAGCACAAATACAACCTCGTAACGAGGAACTTTTAAAAGTTTGTAGCAGGTGTAACTTATGGTGCCTTTCTAATACATGACACGGTGTTCAAAATAAGGCTTCTCCCCGGTCTCGCATGTGAAGGGGATGGAGCCGCCCCGGGGGGACACACGCTTCCCCCCATGGGGTGGGAAGGCCTGGCCGGAGGTGTCGTTGGTGGATGAACTTGCGGCTCCGGGCCCCCTTCCACCCTTTCCTCCCATCCCACATGTCCTCGGTGGTCACCCGTTGGCTCAGTCCCCTTTCCAGTGAATCGCAACTAAGAAACGAGCTGGTGGGACGGGGCTTTGGTGGTTGAGGCTCCTCTGAGGAGACTGAGCAGTGGTGCCGAGTCGGGGGACGGGCTGGGAGCCTGCAAGCTGGTTATAGTCAAGGTCACCAGAGTCAAAACGACACCCAAAAGCCGTCAGGCTGAGTTATGCCACAGGATGGTGCGGATGATTGTTGGGACAGAGTCCAGAAATCCTTTCTGAAACAGCCCCTGTCGCTGTGTCTCTTATTCCAGGAATAACCTGAGCCAGTGGGAGAAGGTGATTCGAGGGGAGGAGAGTGCCGTGTGGATCTCGAACCCGCCGGCGGCCCAGGGGACCTCGGAGAAGCTGCCCGTGAAGATCGATGACTGATGGCCGCCCCTGAGCCCTCCCACCTGAAGATGTTCATCTTGCTTCTTTGACTTTTCTTCCTTTTATTTTTGTGGGGGGAACCTACACCTGGTAACTGGGATGCAGACCTCTTCAAGAAGGTACCATCAAGTAAACACATCCAGCAGACGGCTCCCTGCCAGGCTCCTCTGTACTGCGTCACAGACGGTGATCAGCCAGGACCAGAAATCCGCAGCCCCAGTGACTCCTTGTGAACTGGCCTTTTCTAATGGGCTAATATAGCTGAGGCCTTAATGGAAACGGACAATTGTTCGGAAGGGGGTACTTTTCCACTGTATCTTTCCAGTGAGGGTTAAAACGGTACTATTAGGATATTGTACTTTGGCTTTAACACCAGTGTTGCTTTGATGTTGTTGGTTATAAATAGGAACTTTTACGTGTTACTCTTGTGGATGTTCATGTGTGACCTACTTGTAATTAGCGTGAATCATAGCAGACAGCCTCAGACACGTGGCATCGAGGTTACAGAGTAAGAAGCGCCTTTCTGCAATCAGTGATGGAAAATCCATCCTTCTTCAGAGCCGCATGAACTAGAAGTTAGGTGGACTTAAAGCGTGTTCTGCAAGCTTATACTACAGGGCTTAGATGAATACATTTAACACTAAAGGAAGCAGATTTTCTGTCCCCTTGAGACGAGATGCAGGTATACATCATACTAAATCTCAGAAATCCAGGTATCAATTCCAAAAATGTCAGAGAATATTTTTTCTTGATTTTTTTCTTTATTGTAGTCTTGGCAAATTTCCTAAACCCTTTACATAAAGAACAAAATAAAAGCAAGGCATACAATTTTTTTTCAACGGACAAGTCTTACGGATGTCAAATGTGAATTTTTAACAATGATTCTTCGATGTTTTCACTCGATGTCATTGCAAAATCTTAAGCTCACATTCCAAGTGAAAGGGTTGTTCTACAAATTATTTAATGACAAGACCATACATTTCTCCTAAAGTCAATTAAACCGTAACATCTAAGCCTCCCGGAGTCTCCACTGCAAGCCGCACATTCAGCTCTTGTTCGTACTCCCCTCGTGCTCGTGCGCTCTCGACGGTCTTTCGTAAGCTCTCTGCCCTCGGCAGCTGCCTCGGGGCCCATCTCTGTTCTCTTTGCTCTGCTCAAGGTCAGATATCTACAGAGACACCTGCGTCTGCAGAGTCTCTCCTGTATCAGTTTTGGTAGGCTCATATTACTCTACAATGTAAATGTTTTGAAAAAATATACAAAAGTAATAGTCTGGACCCCCTCCTACAAGGATTATAAACCAGTCACTTCTGGTGCATAGTTAATGCTTTAAAGATTTTTAGCACAATGACATGGTAACCTCCGAAGCTGTGCAAGTCCTGACCTGAAGGAATTAGAGTCTCAGAAGCGCTAGGCTGAGCCATAACAAATGGCTTATCCGCGATCCTCGAAGCAGGAAGCTGGAATATTACTTTCAACAAAATAAATTTTTAAAAATATTCTTCTCCATATCCAATACTATACACATTGTTGTTCATATGAGCTTGGTTTTTGCAAAAATGATGAAATCAGGTGTTTCTATAATATGGTTTATTTGTGTTGCAGCAGAGTTAGCTATACATAAACATAGTTCTTATTTTAAAATTAACACTGTGTGTTCAGTTTCCTTATGGGCTTCTGAAAGTTGCCATCTTCCTTACATGGAGCTCCATTTGCTATTATAATTATACAATACGAGGTAAAATGAAATAACAAAAGAGAGAGAATACCACCGTGGCTAGATACACACACACACACGGATGTATGTAGCTGTGCACACACAGACATTCATGTAGGTACACACATGTATGTAGATACACACACACATATGTGTGAGAGAGAGAAAGGGAGAGAGAGGCAAACACATCTTTGAAAAGTAAAAATCAGCCCCATTCTTCAAAAAGTGATTTTTCATGTTGGAAAATGTATGTGGTTTGATATAGGGCTGACTAGAAAGAGTCCTTTCTCATGTTAATGTATTCACAGAACCGAATTCTAAAAAGTTGCATACATCCAAGCTTTCTACAGCCAAATGTATGAAACTGGACCCATGAGATTCAACTTTAATCCCAAAAGTTACTTAGGTCATCTAACTGAACCTGGAGACTGAATTGCAAGGGGAAAGGAAATATCATTGAAGACTATTGTTTCATTAAAAGGATTTTAAAAGAGTGCATGAATTCTGCTTCTTGAAACAGACAACAGTCACGGAGGAGGAAATGCTCTGGCTATGTTTGCATTTTTAAGGTTGCTGTTCTGACATGATTATTAGAGAAAAGTATCTTATTTTGGCATACCCAGGTGTATTGCATTGTGTGACCTGTACTTTGAACAGTAGTTTCCCAAAGAAACGTGTATGGAGTTATCGGTTGGTTGATTTCTTGTGAAATAGTCATAATAGAAGCAAAGTTTGAACAAAGGACTGTATTCTAATGTAAACTGTTACTATTACTTTTACCATGTGTAAGATTGACTTAGGAATCATAGATTTACCTAAAATGAAAGGGCCTCAGATGCAGTGATATTTAGTTAACAATCTGTTTTGGAAAACACACAGTTAGGAGTATTTTGTATCTCGGCGGATTTATTTAGCAGACACGCTTTTGAGTTCTGTTTCGTATTTTCCCCAGATTTTTTCTTTAAAAGGCAGATGGTTTTTATGGCCAAAAGTTTTGGTGAGTTTCTCATTAAAGTGGTATTTTATATTGGGCCAAAGTTTCCCTGTTCAGTATAAATTTGGTAATCAGCTGTGAGTATATGTAGAATATTTGATTTGCAAAATTTTTTATTGGTTGTGCTGATTTATAATAGATACAGTTTTATCATCAAATGCAATTATTCCATTCAGAGATAGTGAATATATTTTTTAACTAGAAATTTTCTTGGAAATGCATGCTAACAACGTGAACTATTGAACTTGGGCAGCGGAATAAAATTCTAAAAAATGCAAGTATCTGATTAATTACTAGTTGTGATTTAATTAAATAGAAAATCTTAAATGCAATTAATGTGGAAAGGAATTCTAAAAAATGACCCTTTTTTTTTTTTTTTTTTTTTTTTGCGGTATGCGGGCCTCTCACTGCCGCAGCCTCTCCCGCCGCGGAGCACAGGCTCCGGACGCGCAGGCCCAGTGGCCACGGCTCATGAGCCCAGCTGCTCCGTGGCATGTGGGATTTTCCCGGACCGGGGCACGAACCCGTGTCCCCCGCATCGGCAGGCGGACTCTCAACCACTGCACCACCAGGGAAGCCCACAAATGACCCTTTTACTAGGGCAGGAATTGTGATCCATTTCCCAGCTTTAGTTATTTCTGAGAAGCACGTGAGAAACCAATGTTGGAAGAGAGACCAGGTTTTGAATTAGTCACACACCGTTGTCCTCCAGCCTGACTCTTCTTTCAATGGAAAAGCATCTGTGCAGACGATCACGGTACTGCTCGGGGTGACTTGTTCTCACAGCAGCAGAAACAGAGCTAATTCAGAACTAGATCCGCTCAGTGTAGGTTTCCTCTCTTTAGCATGCTTTTATGCAGTCACCCGCAGTGAGTTTTGCTTTCTTGGTCTATTCAAGCACAGTAGCTATGTTTGTACATGATACACATAGATGCATAAATCCTTAGCTTCCTGGATTGCTTAATAGATTTAGTTTTGAGTATTATGTTGCTGGTCTTTTAACCCAGAGTAGGGTTTGAGTTTTAATAGGACTAAGTGATTCACCACCCCTCGGCCTGTGCCTTTATTTTAAACTCTGTAATCTTACCTCTTCATTCATATATTCATTGTTTTGCTTTCTTGCTTAACTATAATTAACAACATTTCAAGGGACACATCCATGGTTAATGTTATCAAGTGGAATGAGTTAGGATCATTCTCTCCTTATCAGATTTCTATCCCTTATTTTATTTCATTCCCAGTCACCCTTGTGACCATAACCGATGAACTGTTCAGATTCAGTCTTTTTTGCAAGAACTTCCAAGAACTGTGACACTGATTATGATGTGATTTTGTTGGCTTTTTCAGGTACATATGCATGATTTAGATTTTGAAAATCACTTCTATCTTTGTATATTTCAAATGTATTTGCTTTCTACACTTGGCTGATTTTATTCAGGATTTAATTCTTTAAAAACATATTCATTTAGTCACCTTAGTGTATCCCTTCTATTGCAAGTATTAATCTGATTTTAAAATCACTGTAAAATGTAAATTAGCCGAGTATGCTGTGAGTGATGGTTTCCCCAGGCTTGTCTGTAGTGCATGGCTAGTATATTTTTACCTTTGCATTAAGTATTTATCCTGATACACATTTTGCCAATTTCTTTAAGCACTTAAGTTTAAATTAGTGATACCCAATGCAGTGCTTACACTTTTTGTTTTCCGTCTTTTTTTTTTTTTTTTTTTTTTACTGGATATTTTGGTTGTCTGAAGCACTAGATACATTTATGTGATGATAAGAATAGAAAAAAAGGAAGAAAACAGTTTTGATGCTGTTCTGGTTCTAAATTGAAAAGATGGGACAAAGTGAAAGACAAGAAACACATTTGAAATCCAAAGAAGTATTACTACCTTCACCCGAACTCTAAGCTTTTCCCTTCTCTGACTGACAGTGGAAGGTCCTGCAGAGCTGACCGCCCTGAGAGGGTGCAGACCTGCGTGTACCTCTGCTGGGCACGGGTTAGCGTTACCCCAGGACCCAGGCCGAAACTTCCAGCCAGATCACGCTTGCCAATTAGGGTAATCGGTTTCCACACGTCAAGTTTCAGCTAGTACTTTTGAGGAACGTACATTCACTGAAGCTTAAGTGGAAAGGTTTTATTCCTATTGCAGGATAAGTTTTAAAAGTGTGTTATCCAGTACCCTAGTCCACCTAAAATATCACCCTATCCTGGGCATTGCAGCTTTTGTTTTTTCTTTAGTTCCCAGTCCTGTGCCGTATCGCAAATATACTGTGTAAACGACATATGGGAACACTCTTCTCCATATGACCTGTTGTCTGGTGTATGCCCTTTATATTCACTTAGTGTGCACACTGAGAGTAGATGTCGTTGTAGAAGGTGTTTCTATACCACACCCCCCACCTGTTCACCAGAACCCACCCAGTGACCCACTGGAAAAAGTGTGCGTGCCCAGAACACTGTGAAACAGTTACCAAAATTTGTAGAAATGCAGCATCTTGACTCTTTCTGAAAAGAAGGGGTGACTTTTTTTTTTTTTTACAAGTCCTTATGAACAAAGGAGATCCTCTATCCCTGCCTAGCCAAGGCAACTAAGAGTTTGCTGGTGATAATCTCCTTGCTGACCAGAAGCTGCTGGAGTGGAATACAGGTTACAAGCTGTCAAAAATACAACACTCATGATAAGCTGATTCGTAGAGTCAATGGATCTGTATCCAAAGTTTTAATGGGCTCACTTTTGGAAGGAGAAGGAATTTTGAGTTAACAATGTCCAACTTCATTACAGTTAATAAGTTATAAATTTAAAAATATTTTATATGTATGACATATAAAAACTTTGTAAAATGCACAAGTGCAATAATTTAAAGAGGTCTTAATTTTGCATTTATAAATTATAAATATTGTACATGTGTGTAATTTTTTCATGTATTCATTTGCAGTCTTTGTATTTAAAAGAAACCTTTACTGTCATGTTTGTATAATATAACAATAATCACTGATTATAACCTAGGCAAGTTGTAAATAAATTCATAATTCAAACAGCCAGTATATATGCATATATGGGTGTTACTTTGCAAAATCTTTGTTTTACTTACATGCTTAGAGCAGCAAGAAACCTTTGTTGATATGTAATTATACATTTAAAGTATATATATATGTATGATACATGAAATATATGTAGAGATGTTCATAATTTTAATGGCTATCCTTCGGTGTGAATAATTGAATACAAGAGTTTTTAAAATATCACCTTTCACGTTTATCATTTGTTCTCACGTGTGGGGAAGGTAAGAGATATTTGCAGCTTCATAAAAGTTCATGTGCAAACACTCCAAGGCTTGTCTGCAGAGGAGAGACCAAGTTCACACTGGAGCAACGTGGGATGTTTGCTTCAGCCATTTTCTAGCAGAAAGGATGAGACAACATAAAACGTTAAAGTTTACACGATGATTTGTATTAACTCCACTGTGTCATTTTAAAAGTGAAAAGACTCTTTGGGAAAAGTGTGGTCTTTTAGAAAGACTGCTTCATGTTACAAAACTCATGAGCCCCAGTGCCAAGGCTGGTTCCTGAAACAGCTTCCCCGCTGGCAGGGCTCCCAGGACCAGTCCAAGCCCACATGGCTTAAGAGTGGGAAGGACTCCACGGGGCGGGCGTGTTTACACTAAGCGCTGGGATTCTCTCTGCTAGGAAAAAAAGATGTTCTCAGCTCAACTCACAGTATCCTCATGGCTTCATCTTTAAAACTCCGCTTAAAGTAATGGTGTTTATTTGGCACTCTCTGCTGCCGTCAGGTGGGCAGGGAAATGATAACTATTTAAGACCAGAATGTTAAAGCTGAATCGCATCCCAAGACCCTCTCGAACCAAACACATATTAGAGCTACATTTGGGAGTGAATGAAATAAATGTTGCCTGGAATAAAGACCTGTTGCATTGTTAAACATGGGTGTCCACGGCCTTGTTCCTTGTTAAGTAGACGAACGTAGAAAGACCTTAAAATGGAATTCTGCACACCAAACTCTTACGAATGGACTGCTCTCCGAGTGCACAGCACTGTGCATGTTGTAGACAAGATTTTTGTTCAATATTCATTTCCTGTGAAACTGTATCAAATGTTTACTGTGTTAAAAATAAATTTCATGAGCTAATATCTCCAGAAACTTATTTGGTAATCGAGCGTGCAGATTGGTTCTCTGTAAGGCTGATCTGAATTTGAACCCTTATCTTTATTACACAGGTTTGACTTTTCCATCAGACTTACCATAACCGAGAGCTATTTCCACACCAGAGGAACCCTAAAAACACAACACTATTAAGCAAACATTTTTTCAGCAAGTGTGTCGGGCGCCTGATGTTCCGGGAAGTGCAGGGAGGGGCGGCTGGGAGTCAAGGGCAGGACGCAAGTCTTCCTTCCCCGAGGCCTTCTGTCACCTTACTGTGACTTGCTGTGCCCTTGTCCCCTCCTGTGATGACTGTTTTCAGAGGCCCAGTTCTGGGAGAGACAAAAGGGAAACGACGTATTTTTTGACCTGAGAATCTCACATATTTAACAAGACAGTTTTTTAAATCTTCCAAATAATACACGAATGATGCGGTTTGCAAGAGGACGGAGCCTGATGAAACAGAAACCTCTCCACCCTCCCCACGGCCCTCTCCCACCATCACGTGAAAGGGAGCCGTTGAGATTTGTCCTCGATTGATGTTGAGGGGAGAAAGGAAAGGGACTAGAAAAGAAAACCAGGCGTTTGTTTGAAACACCAACTTCCAAATATTTATTTGGTAACGGTATACATTTCGATAATGTCGGCCTTGTTGATGTCCGTGTCATTAATTAGGTAGAATTCTTGCTCAGAACGATATTGTTAGAATAGGGTAAATGCTCAGTCATCAACAAAAAAGTCAAACATTTTAACACCCAGAATGACTAAGATACATTATTATATTAATGTATGGTAAGAAAATAACACTTACCTGCTTACTTGGCAGTAACTAAAGAAGCCATGCATCAAAATACCTGTTTCCTAAGCCTTCCTGGTAAACTGAATTCTGTCCTTGTGAAACTATGACTGTCAGAGTTTGGACTTGAGGGTCACTGGTTTGACCTTCCACCAGCAACTCGAGGTCACTTACTCGCCACCTCTGGTAGATGGTCCTCCAAGTGGACACCGCTTCAGGGGTGGAGAACACGTTCCCATCATGCAAACCAGACCATTGCCCGACGGCTCTGGCTGCCAGAGAGCTTTTGCTAAAGTTGTCCTGATATCTGTAGCTTGATGATTTTTCTTCCGAGACGCTAGTTCTGTACTTGCAGCGACACAGGTACCTCCACGTCCTCTTTCATCGGACCGCCTTTCAGTTACCTATCGGGACGCTATCTGGCCTCCTGCGCTTAAGCTAGTCTCCTTTCAAACAGTGTAACTTGGCTCAGGAGCCCGTGCAATTCTCGACATCCTCCCCATAGGAATTTGCCGGTGGCCTTCTGCTGGGCCTGTACTTACTAGAGAACCAACTGTCGGGGTCATCAGCTGGCACTCTGGGTGCATCTCCTACCCCTCCCGTCTCCGTGGCTCTGTCATCCCAAGGCGCACCTGTTCTTGGCTCTTCCCACGTGTCCTCTCACGAACACGCCCCATAATGATCTCTCTCGGGATAACCTCCGTCTGGCTTCTGCTGAGTGCATCCTGAGAGGCACGAGTGTTCCCTCGTCTGTTCAAGAATCTCTGTTCCTCTCGCTCAGTGATCTGCTCCCTCCTGACTGTGCTCACTCGGGACAGGGACGCACCCCAAGCCCAGACGGAAATAACAGAGGTTAATATATATTGAGCCCTGGCCCTCTATGTGTCTGGCCCTCTAGGTACTACTTGGATCAACTGAGTATTGGACAATTCTATAAATTATGCATGCTGTTGCCCCCATTTAAAGGTGAGGAAAATGAAACCCAAGGAAGTTAAGTAGCTGGTGAAAGAGAAAGCAGGCTGGGCTCGTCCAGGGCCAGAGACCCACCCACAAGCACCCTGCCGTCCTGGGTGAGCCTGGCTTCGCTGCCTGCTGGTAAAGGGCGCCTCTTGACTAACGTAGACACGTGGAACCTTGGAGGCGCCCGTGAAGACCGGCCCCAGAGCACATGGTGCTTTATAAGCAAACCTCCTTCCCTGCCCTCCCTCAGTGAGGACCTGAACGGGGACTCAAAGGCGAGAAACCGCACTCAGCTGTCGATCTGCAAAATCACACGGGGAAACTCAGATGAAGTCTTAAGAGAAACGCTTCTATGGGTGTTTATAAGCTGACAGTTCGGCTGAAAAGAGTTGTCCCCAGACCGTTCTGTCCCGGTACTGAGGGTCGCATGGACCCGGGGAGGACGGACTGTGGAGAAGAAAGCTGTCGAGCTGTCAGCGTGCCGTCTCCACCAGGTGAGAACCGTGCAGGGGGGGATTCACCCCAGACCTGTTCTGTGGAATCTGGTCAACTGGATCCTGGCGCCCACTTTTTTCCTAGAGCTTGGAGAGTGGGTGCAGGCCGCAGCTGAAGCCTCAATCAGCCTGCGGGGCGGGCTGCCTGGGCCGCAGGGTGAACACAGCCCACGTCCTGCTCTGGGGGTCACAGCCCTGCTCTGGTGGGGGGGGTCACGGCCCCGCTCTGGGGGGAGGGTCACAGCCCCGCTCTGGGGGGTCACAGCCCCGCTCTGAGGGTCACAGCCCCGCTCTGGGGAGGTCACAGCCCCGTTCTGGGGAGGTCACAGCCCCGTTCTGGGGAGGTCACAGACCCGCTCTGGGGGTCACGGCCCCACTCTGGGGGTCACAGCCCCGCTCTGGGGGTGTCACAGCCCTGCGGACCTCCTTCCTGTGATGGCAGCACGTGCTGAGTGGTTAGGGGGTAAAGGGGAGGGACACTGCCTCCGAGAAACCAGCCAGAGGAGCACAGACTGGCTCAGGGGACATCCTTGAGCACAGATGGGCAAGGACCAGGCAGGAGAGAGCAGCCATAGCTCCCCCATCACCCCCCAACCAGGCTACAACCCAGCACAGCCCGCTCCTGAGCCCGCATGACAGCACCCACCCCGTTACCCCGCACCCCCTGCAGCCACACCCAGAATTCAGGTGGAATGGAGCAGGGAGACAGGCTTTTAATTTGACTGATTTAAAACCCAAGGGACTTCAGGACACACTAAGTTTACTACAACTGACCCCATCATGCCTGAATTCATTTTCCACATTGGACAAATCAGGAAATCAAGGCACGTTAAATACAGTTCTAGAAAACTAGTTACATTTTTTTTTTTTCACTGAATTCAGGGCCAGTGAAATGTGTCTTTGCTATCTTGATATAGCTTATTCTGGGTTTCAAATTCTTCGTTCCAATAGTTTAGAGATTTATTTAACTTCTACTTTGCCAGCGTTGGCCTGAGAGTGACATGGAATTTACTAGAGTGAACACGTGCGTCTGTGCGTCACAGTGTTGACGAATCATAATGCGGTGCTGTCACCAAGGCGGAGTTTCCTCACTAGGGGAAGTGTTAAAATTCCCTTTGTAAAAGTTGCTTCTCTTTCAGAATAAAAGTGCTACTTTTATTCAATATCCTATTAACATTCACGGTCCAACTGAGTCAGCCCAGGAGGATGAGTCAGGGTTCCCCAGAGAAGCAGAGCCAATGGGCTATACACCTGCACGTGTCTGTACGTACGTACGAATGTCTATATATATCCCGCTGGCTCTGTTTCTGTGTAGGACCCTAACACACACACGCACACGCGCACACACACACACACACACACACACACACACACATTTATTACGAAGGATTGGTTCACGCAATTACGGAGGCTGACAAGCCCCACCATCTGCCGCCTGCAAGCTGGGGACCCAGGGGAGCTGGTGGCTTAGCTTCTAAATTCTAGTCTGAGTCCTATGACCTCAGAGCCAGGAGCAGCGATGGTGTCAGTCTCATTGCAGGGGCAGGAGAAGACCAGCGTCCAGGCTCAGGGTCAGGCAGAGGGAGCAGCCCCACCACCCCTGCCTTCTGTCTATTCCGGCCCCCAGCAGCTTGGATGGGGCCACCCCCACTAGGGAAGGTGATCCGCTTGATGCTGTACCGATTCCAATGCTCACCTGATCCAGCGACAGCCTCCCAGATGCGCCGAGACTTCTGTTCAGCCGAATATCTGGTCCCCGCAGCTCAGGCATTGACACGTAACATGGACCCTCACATGGACCCTCACATGGACCCTCACAGCACGACGGTGCTTTCTTCTATCAATCAGGGCGCTGACTGTTATTTGTAAATCGTTCTCCAGCTCACAGAGTCCTCCTCGGATCTCTGCTCTTTATGTGTGTGCTGCCTTTTGTTTTGGCCCTTTTGCCTCCTTCCAATGTGCGCTGCAGAATCCAGCTGCACACTGCCCTGCTCCGGAGGCTTTGGCCAGTGGTACTGCCACTCGGGCGCTCGAACAGCTCTGCTGTCATTTCCCCGGCTGTGGTGAATTCTGACCGCGAGTCTGGCTCTGTTCCAGGCACTGGGCATCCAGCCACGAATGAAAACAAGAGAAACACTGCTTTCAAGGAGTGTACATGCAAGTGTGGAAAGACGGATGAGAAGCGAGCAAGCCAGACAGTACATAACGTGTCAAATGGTGACAGCTGTGAGGAAGAAAAGCAGGGCGGGGGGTGAGGGACGGGGGGGATATCTCTAATGAGGTGGCATTTTAGCAGATTCCTGATCAAGTGACCTTGGGGTAGGTAACAGTTGCTTGGATATGACACAAAAACTATCAGCGATAAAACAAATAGATCAACCAGACTTCACTAACATTAAAAATATTTGTGCTTCAAAGGACAAAAAGTGAAAAGACAACCCCCTACAATGGAAGAAAATATTTACACATCATAAATGCGATAAGGGACTTGTGTCCAAAATATATAAAAAGCTCTTTCAACAATAAAACAACAATCCAATTTCAAAATAGAAAAGGATTTGAATAGATGTTTCTCCAAAGAAGATATATAAATGGCCGATGAGCACATACAAAGTTGTTCTACGTCATTCGTTGTTCGGGAAATACAAACCAAAGCACAATAGTGTACCGGGTCACTGCTACTGCAATGGCTAAAACCAAAAAGACAGACAATAACAAGTGTTTGGCAAAGATGTAGAGAAACTACAGCTATCACACGTTGCTTGTGGGATTGTAAGATGGTGTGGTCACTTCGGAAAACAGTTTGGCCATTCCTCAACATGTTCAACTTAGAGTTTCCATATAACCCAGCTATTCCCCCCCTAGTTACATATTCAAGAAAAATAAAAACTTATTCATACAATACCTTGTACACACATGTTCACAGCAGCATTCCTCATAATATTGAAAAAGTGGAAACAAACCCAATGTCTGTTAACTGGTGAGTGTATACTCAGAGGTGGTCCATCCACCCAATGGAAAATTATTGAGTCATGAAAAGGAATGAAGCGCTGAGACCTGCTAAAACGTGGGTGAAACCTTGAAAACATTATGTTCAGTGAAAGAAGCCAGTCATAAAAGACCACACACAGTATGATTTCATTTATATAAAAATGTTCAGAGGAGGTGAATTCATAGAGATAGAAAACTAGATCAGTGGTTACCAGGGGCTGGGGGACATGAAGATGAGGAATGATGCCAGTGTGTAGAGGGTTCCTTTCTGTGATGACGAAAAAAACTGTCCTCAAAATAGACAGTGGTGATGGCCGCACGATTTTATGAACATACTGTAAACCACTGAAATGTGAATGTAGCACTAACCACTGAATAGACACTTCAAAAGAGTGAATCTTATGGTATATTAATTATATTTCAATAAAACTTACGGAAAAGAATGTGTAATTGATTATGTTACGTTGGATACATTACAAAGAAAAACCTACAAGTCCAGAATGCTCCTCAAAACAAAAAGAAGGAATAAATCCAATAGGCAGTTTTGGAGGTGACCACAATACCAACTCCTTTCTTGAAAAGAGGCAATTAAAGGTAAGAATAAAATACTTCCCTCTTTAGGAGATGAGATTCCAAACTGATGAGGGAAAGCCCTTTTTACAGAATTGCATCTCATCAGTGTGGATGACATGAAAGTGGAAATAACCATTTGCAACCCCTCGGAGCTAATTGATTCGGGCGAGGAATATCCCCGGATGCGAAAGATTCTTGGAAACCGGGCGGCTTCATGACCTCAAAGCATTACCGCGCAGCATCCCTGCTGATCACAAAGGGAAAACGCATCACCACAGTAACAAGATACTGTGTTCGCCCCTCCAGATGCAGTGATCAGACTTTACATTACTCATAGTGGAAAGTACAGATCACCACCCGTGAAGGACTCTTACTTACCAAGATGTTTTGACTTAAATATACTTGGGCCTTAGACTCACTTCCACTTTGTAGGTGATATAAGGCAGGCAGCACAAAACAACCACAGCACAAAAGAAAGAACCAGGCACACCTCAAAGTAGACGGTGCATGAGACAACTGGCCTGGTCTTCTCAAAGGGCCACTGTCATTAAAAAAATGGAAAAGTGTGACTGTTTTAGGTGAAAAAAGCACAACTCTGTGACTATATTAGAAAGCATCTAATTGTAAACATTAAACGGGTGAATTGTACACCATGTAAATTACATATCAAAGCTGTTTAAAGAAAGAGGCAGCAACTAAATGTATGGGTTCCTGTTTGAAAATACAGCTAGGAATGATATTTTGTGGATGATTAAGGAAAACCTGAATATCGGGCTAGGTATCAGCAGACAGAAAGCAAAGACTTACTTTTCTTCAGCGTGATAGTGTCCTGTGGTTATGGAGGAGAAGGCGGGTGCCGTAGTATTTAGGGCTAAAGACTTGTGATGTCTACCACCGATTCTCAAAAATGTCAGCAAAAATGATGGAGGGAGAGATAAAGTGAATAAGTCAAAATGTTAATATTTGAATCCGGGTGGTTGTTTAGTCTACTGTTGTTTTTTTAAAGAATAGTACATGGTACATTTAGTGGGCATGAGTTTTACTCTACAGTATAGGTGTATAAAAGGGATAATTTTCAAAACTCAGATCTGACTGATCATTCCCCTTCCCGCCAGCTGGTGGGAACATCACCCCTTTTATCACGGGCGACCTCCTCAACGTCGTGTGAGAGCCCCCAGCTCTGGGTGCAGGGCGCCTCTCTGCTGGGCTCCACACTGGGTCCCGAGGACGTGCCCTTGTCCAGGGCAGTTGGAGAGCAGGATTGGTGCAAGGTCCTTCTGAGATGGGGTCCACCCTGGGTATCTGGGGGTCCACTCTGATGTCCTGCTCTTTGGACGCTATGAGAGACGAGTGCCGCTGGAGGAGCCCCACCCACTTCTCCTCTCGAGGCCTTGGACCCTCCTCTCTCTGTTCTACTACCCACTCCATCCCCACCCCACAAAGGCTCTTTTCTTTTCTTCTCGCCTGGGCACACTTCCTCCAATGAAATGAGGTTTCCAAAACACACACTAAAAACAAGAAAGGAGAGTCACTCCATACAAGGTCAGCTCTCTGCCTGCATCATAAACCTCCCCAAGAACTGAGAAATCTGGAGGACAGAGCACAGATTCTATGGCTGTAAATTCCCCTGCAAGGCCCCCAATCCCACCACCAAAACCAGAGAAACAGCTGTGGGTGCCACTCCGTTTAAGGAAAAAGATGTTTTACGAAGGAAGTTCATTTAGCATTTCTCAAAGCATGTTGCACAGAGTGGAACCTTGAAGAAAAAAAGGTCTGTGATGAAATAACTTTGGGGGCTGCTGGAAGGAGAGAATGGGTGAAGACACTCCCACTCCAGCAGATGCTGAGTGTAAACCCTTCTCAGCATTGGCTCAGACTATCCGTCAGGTGCATCTTGTGCAGGATGGAGAAGGTGGCAAACAGGCACAGGGTTGTCCAGGGCCCCATCACTTGGCCAGGAGCCGGGAGCTCTGTGCCCTGCCAGGCGGGCTGGTGACAGCCTGGATTCCTGGCTGCAGAGTCGCACCTGGAACCAGACTCCATCTCAACTTTAAAATATCACTTAGACGTATTTCTCTTATATTGATGTAAACTCTGGCTTGATTTCTTATGAGAGTAACAGTGTTCCCCCACTTTTCTCTTCCACATCGCTGGGAAAAGGGCCATCGGACGAACAGAAGGAAGAGCCCTCCTCTTCTGCACCCGATCTGCCTTCCCCAGGAGACCTTCTCACTCGCTCTCAAAACCCAGGAGACCCTGATAGATTCCTAAGGCTTGTCAACCGGGCAAAAGCGGCCTGTTCCCAGCGGTGCAATCACCACCGTCTCTGGGTTTGTTTTGGGGAACCCACAGGCCGCCATGATTATTTTTAAAGGTGAGCAACTCTTTATCCCGATGAAAAACCAGCGATGCAAAGGATGAGTCAGAAACAGGCCGTGTAGGGAAACATCCGGATGGTTTGTTTCCTGTAGCGACAGGGACCGTCTTCCTCCGGCTCTGCCTGTGTCCCTTGGGAGGG
Source organism: Globicephala melas (assembly GCF_963455315.2). Lineage (NCBI taxonomy): Eukaryota > Metazoa > Chordata > Mammalia > Artiodactyla > Delphinidae > Globicephala > Globicephala melas. The sequence continues at coordinate 84,967,641 of NC_083327.1, read as the reverse complement.
TCCTTGTACCTTTCAGACATGTACCGGATGGTGGAATTGAATGCCCCCCGTCAGTAGGTTCTCAACCTTCCCTTCTCCACGGCCCTTTCCTTAGCCATGCTCACATCTCTCCAGTCGTACAACATCAAACAAACAAAGCCCATCACACCCCAGGGCAGCACCATCTACAGCGCCTGCTCTGGCTCCCACCATCCCTCTGCTGTCCCGACAGAGACGGGTTGGGAGCCTGGGTTTCACCTCTACCTGGATGGAGCCTCACCTCCCGTTCCGCCTCTGACGCCAGAAGCCTCTTCCTCTGGCTCTGGGTGTGGCAGGCAGGGTCTCAGGCCAAGCGTCACCTCCTCTGGGGGCAGATTCCTTGGCCAAGAGGAAGCGAGGCTGCAGGTGGAAGGAAGACTGCTGGGCAGCTGACCTTAGCCAGAGGTCATGGCCTGCGCTGTCCCCTGAGCCCAGGATCACAACGGTCCTTCTAAGGGGGAGGGGGAGGCAGAGATCTGTGATGTGATGTGAGGAAGACTCAACCAGCCTTTGACCATCAGGCACTTTTTTTTTTTTGCGGTACGCGGGCCTCTCACTGTCGTGGCCTCTCCCGCTGCGGAGCACAGGCTCCGGACGCGCAGGCTCAGCGGCCGTGGCTCACGGGCCCAGCCGCTCCGCGGCATGTGGGATCCTCCCGGACCGGGGCACGAACCCGCATCCCCTGCATCGGCAGGCGGACTCTCAACCACTGCGCCACCAGGCAAGCCCTATCAGGCACTTTTAAAAATAGTTTTCCTTCAGCTATACTGAGATACAACGGACATTCAGCACTGTGCACGTTTAAGGTGTACAGCACATTCCCAACCTTTTGGGGTCTTGTAGTGACTTTGCCCTCAAGTACCACCTAAAAATAAAGTGATGCTGCAGAAAAGCACTGTTAAGGCAGAGTCGAGGCTGCACGTGAGAAGGTGTGAGCTGCGTGGAGACAGGACTGTTATGGGTCACCCGGGCGGCTGCCCCGCTGCGTCTTCCCACCTCAGCAGGTAGTCCACTGCGCTGCCTGCGATGTTCTCTGACTACCACCTGTCCCATCAACAGTAGCTATAAAAAGAAGCACAACTGAGTTATTTGTAGTGAGGTGGATGGACCTAGATAGAGTCTGTCATACAGAGTGCAGTGAGTCAGAAAGAGAAAAATACCATATCCTAACCCATATATACAGAATCTAAAAAAAAGGTTCTGAAGAACCCAGGGGCAGGACAGGAATAAAGACACAGACGTAGAGAATGCACTTGAGGACAAGGGGAGGGGGAAGGGTGAGCTGGGACGAAGTGAGAGAGAGGCATGGACATATACACACTACCAAATGTAAAATAGGTAGCTAGTGGGAAGCAGCCGCATAGCACAGGGAGATCAGCTCGGTGCTTTGTGACCACCTAGAGGGGTGGGACAGGGAGGGAGGGAGGGAGATGCAAGAGGGAGGGGATATGGGGTATATGTATACGTATAGCTGATTCACTTTGTTATACAGCAGAAGCTAACACACCATTGTAAAGCAATTACACTCCAATAAAGAGGTTAAAAAAGTAATAAAAAATGCGAGGGCGCCTTTGCCTTAGAAAGAAGTGGAGTCACAGCCGAGGTTTGCTTTTATATGTATTTAAGATTGGAAAAAACGAGAGCACATTTGTTTTCCCGATGGAAATGTTCCATCAGGTGGAGGGAGGGAGGGAGGGAGAAGGAGAGAAGGGCAGGGGCAGAGGGGAAGACCCACAGGTGGGGTGCGGACCCCAAAAAGGCAAGCAGGCAAGGCAGCGCAAAACCCCGCTGTGGGCCTTTGATGGGCGAGACTTTCTTTCCTCCACGTCCGGACGGGGTGGGATCGGGGTGGACTTGCAGCCAGCCCTCCTTTCAGTGTGTGGACCTGGAAATGCCCGTCTTGACTCTTACTACTGCCCTGTCACCGTCTACAATACAGCACCAGAGTTATGCTTCTCAAACGGAAACCTGTGCTCACCTCTCTACTGTGTAAACTCTTCCAACAACTCCTTGTCATCTACGGGACCAAACTGAATTTCCCTCGTGACGCTGCCCCGTGCACCCGGCAGCTCTCAGCATCCCTACATTTCCGCATCTTCCCCACTCGGGCTGGCATGTAATTTCCGTCTCACCTCAGGTTCCCTCTACGCATCTCTGTTTCACGCCTCCAGAGCCGAGGTCACAAAGATGTTTAAAAAGTCGGTTCAACTTTGCCCATTTCTGCTCAATGAATTCTAATAACGGAAAATGTTTACTTTTTCCAAGCCATTGGCTGTTCTGACCCACCCGAGGCTCTCCTCCCGCCCCCGGCGCTTCAGTCTGGGGTCCTCGACCACTCCCTCCTCTGCGCCTTTTCCTCTGGTCTCCGCAACGCTCAGATCGCCGCGTGCGTCCCCTAAGCTGTCTGTCTCTTCTCCACTCTGCATCTTCAGGGAATAAATCGTGCATCTCTGCAGTCTTGGCAAAGTGACAAGAGCAGACAATATTCTTTTTCTTTCTGGACGCGGAGTAGGATGGAGGATGCGGGGACACGAGCTGGGACGGCTGCATCTCACCTGCGTTCCGTCGTGTTTTAAGATGTGCTCCAGCGCCACCTAGAGCTGAAACACAAAATAGACCATCCATCCCGGTGGAAGTTAACTCCAAGGTGAGCCATTGTTGATTCCTACACAGACGTCTGGCCTCCAGGAAGACGCCTGTGGTTCCGGCAGATCCGTTCGCTGCGCCCATAACGTACTACTTAAATCCATTTCTGCTTCAGACACTTCGTTGAAATATTTAGCAATCGGAGAGCCGCAGGTGGGCTTCTAAGCCTTGCTATTGATTTGACCAACGACTCCCTGAACTGTAGTGTGTAAGGGGTAGGTTAATTTACTTTATGTGTGTCCATAAGACTTGACTTGGGAGACACTTAGGTCTTGGGGACAAATGTATCATTTTCTTTCTGATCTAAACCAAGACTGTGCTGTCCACGAAGAACGAGCCCTGGCTGAACATGGAGGCCGCCCACCAGCCGGGGCTGACACCCCCCAGCTGTCTCTACCACGGCCTCGGAGCCCTGTTGCTTCAGCCTGCCTGTGGGGCGGAGTGGGGACACCTCTGCCACCTGACTGCCTGCCCCTACAGGGTGGAAAAGGTGGGGTGCTCTGTCTACAAAAATAATCGGCCATTTTACTAAACCACTAAGCGGTTCTGAGCAGAAGAGCTCACTGTTTCATCTCCAGTAGTTGGTAACATGGCAACCTGGATTGCCACACGTTTGCTCTTAATTTATAATTAACTGAAGGCGGGAACTTTCCTCTCCTGGGTCAATGCTTAGCTAGCCTCGTGTAATGTGGGCCTTTCCTGCCAGCATTTCTCATTATGGTCGGATGCCTAAATACTGTGAACGTTGGAGAGAGAAGATCAGTAAACATTTTCGTTATCTTTTTCCAGGTTAAATTCAAATACACCTGATTAGGGAGCCGTCTGAGCCTGCTAGGGTCGTGACAACTTCATGGTTTCAGAAAGGCTCACATTTAAAGTGTCCGGCCAGCATTAGTGGAAAGAAAAGAAAACTACGATGTGCCCTGAATGTTTCACAGGCACTGCCTTCATCCTCCCAATTCTGTAAGGTCAGATTTGTCACCTTTGTCATCTGGAGCTGGTGAGTCGTGAGGGCTGCTCAGCGTGACGTCTCCTGAGAATAGAGGAGGCAGCATTCCACTGCACTGAATTCCCTCTGCCTGGAAGAAATTTAAATTGAATACAGTGTTTAAAGATAAGAATCTTAAGAGGGTTTTAGAGTTTCCTCCCTTGACATATGGGTAGCCCGAGGAAAAAGCACGGACTTTGCAGCCAAATGTGAATTTACATGCTTTTGTTCCCTGCTAACTGATCAACGGCAGGTTACTTCACCTCACGTGATCTCAATTCCCTACTAGGAACTTCGGGATAATAACACTAAAATGACTAAATGATCATTTAGAGACTGGCACCGACTATGCACTAGAACTCCAGGTGCAGTTGGATGGGTCGTGCACTGTACAATCTGTACATCTCCATAGAGGATGCCCAACGAAAGGTCACTTACCTTTGGCTTCCTGGGCTTTGGAAAGGAATTAAAGGGTGCAAGGGCATTTTGATGTTTTTCAAATCACAAAAAGGAAATTTTAAAAAGGAATTTTAAAAAGGAAAACAGGCAAGCAAACCTAGTACTCCCTGTTCAAGAAGGCCAGAGGCATATGAGGAGGTCAGAGGAGAGATCCCTTGGCAGGGGGCTGTGTGCCCTGGTTGCCCAGCAACAAAGGAACCCTGGGGGAGGGACTTGGAATGTTTGTCTGTCTCCAGGGCAACTCCCAGCCTCAGCAGCTGCAGTGGGAAGGTGGTGATGGCTGAGGATTCGAAGCCTGAATGTAAGTGGACATTGAGTGTTTCGTGTTTGGTGTTTGATGTTTGATTGCCTAGGAACCCAGCTTCTCTAACCCAGTGTGAAGAATCAAAACCTTTCTTGTGGCTGCAACTCAGCTCCTGGATCACCAGGGTTTAGGATTGGATTTGGGGATTGGAAACTTCTCAGAAAATCCAATAATAAAAGGCAGAGAAAGAGGTCGGATGTGTGTGTGTGTGTGTGTGTGTGTGTGTGTGTGTGTGTGTGTGTGTGTGTGTGTGAGTGTCTTCTGGGAGGAGGGAGGATGGGGGACATTTCTAGATGCTGTTAGTATGTTCTTTTTCATAAAACCACATTTCAGGATTTTTTTTAGCACACGGCCCTTCCACAGTCTCGCTAAACAACCGCAAACCACAGGAGCTCCGCACCGCTGCGTACAAAGTGCGTCCCCATCTCTGATTTAGATTCATCTCTCTGGAGGCTGGGTTAGTGATTTTACAAACGGGGGGCAGGCTTCGCCCTGGGTCTTCGGACTCTGAAGCCCTTGCTATCTCATCACACAGCGTGCCTGAAAATGCTGATGATTCAGATGAATTTGGGACAGAGAGAAAACTTGTTGGATTGAAGCAGTCTGAATTATAAAATATTTTAATGGGATTTTATTACTTCCAAGTGCGTTTGTACTGGCCTCTGTGCATTGGTTAGTGGGCAGGTGAGACCATGGGCTGTGGAAGCAGCTTTCCGGGAGCCGTGCACACCTGATTAACCACCTGTGTCTCAGTGTCCACATCTGCAAAAGGGGATGGTAAGAGCACCTATCTCCTGGGGCCGTGGTGAGGACTAAATGAGCTAGTGCATGTAAAGTGTTTAGGATACCAAATTTAAGTACTCGTTAAATTTGCCATTACTATTACTGTTTCTTCAACAAGGTAATGAGTCTAGTTCAAGGGTGGCTGGACCATATTTCTGTTTTTTAATTAATTCATTATTTATATTTTAATTTTTTTAACATCTTTATTGGAGTATAATTGCTTTACAATGGGGCACCAGTTTCTGCTTTATAACCAAGTGAATCAGCTATACATATACATATAGCCCCATATCTCTTCCCTCCTGCGTCTCCCTCCCACCCTCCCTATCCCACCCCTCTAGGTGGTCACTAAGCACCGAGCTCATCTCCCTGTGCTATGCGGCTGCTTCCCACTAGCTCTCTATTTTACGTTTGGTAGTGTATATATGTCCATGCCACTCTCTCACTTCATCCCAGCTTACCCTTCCCCCTCCCCATATCCTCAAGTCCATTCTCTACGTCTGTGTCTTTATTCCTGTCCTGCCCCTAAGTTCTTCAGAAGTGGGCCATATTTCTGAACGTCCTCAAATGTCTCATGGAGACTTTCAGCCAGAACGCGAGCTTCCCTCACATGCACACTGGGATTGGTCTCAGGGATATGGCCCAGTCAACGCACTGCAGGAATCGCCCAACTTAACAAATAAAGGCGAACAGCAGCCGGTGTGAGTGCAAAAGAGTCTTGGAAATGTTCGCTGCTTAAAACGTGATTTTGTAAGTTCTTTGACTATTTCTTCTGCGTGCAATTACTCAACATACTAATTGCGTTTAAGAAAAACCCTCTTCTTTATAAAGAATATAAACGATCGTGTCAGTCCCCTCCCTGGGCGAGTGTTCTCAACACTAGGAGGGAGAAGAATTTCTAATTGTGCTACTTTAGCTCTTGTCAAGCTCCTGTCTGCTTCCAGGTGTGTTGCCTCCGTCGTACCGATCATTCAGACAGTTCTGCACAAAATACCTGTTTCTTTGTGTCCCGTGAGGGTGTCAATGTTGTTCCCGGGAGAGGTGGGCGGGAAGGAGGTGGGCGCCCAGAGTAGAGCTCATGAGGTTGAGACAGAACCTCCAAGCCCACTTTGCCGGAACATCCGTGTTAACGTCCCTGACTCTCAGGAACTGCCCTACAGAATTAAGTTCATAAAGTAACTTCATTTCGCGTGTAAAAGTACAACTCGGTGGTTGGACGTAGAAAAGCATCTCACCTTATTTTTGTATTTCTTAATAAGTACATAATCTGTAAATTAAAAGTAGGAAGAAAAATTAGTTGCCAGGCAAACCCCTACCAGGTAAAGTGGGTAGAAGGCCAGAGTCGGTGTTCGGTGCCAGTGAGGCTGAGATGCCCGCATTCCAGCCGTGGGAAGTTCAATGGACAGCGGTGGCAATTCTTCGGTCGGTCAGCCCTGGAGGTCATCCTTTCTTTAATAGGCAAGTAAAGAAACGGAAGTCGCACTTCTCCATAAGGTTGGGGGGTGTCATTGCTTTCTTCCGTTTAGGGTCCCTGGGGGACGGAGACGGTGGGCTCTGGGTGGTCACCCGCCACCTCTTCTTGCAATGCCTGCTGTCCTTGAAATGCCAGTGCTGTCTAGGGATTTTGCTGTCCCTTCTGCTGGCCACTAGCTTCCGCCACCCTGTCATCACTGTCCCACCCTTCCTATCACAGATCAACTAAACCTACATTCCACTCACTGTCCCAATGTATTAGTTTTCTGCTGCTCCTATAACGGATTACCACAGCTTAAAGCAACACAAATTTATTAGCTCCGTTCTGTAGGGCAGAAACCTGGGTGAGCTCAGGTGGCCTCTGTTCAGGGTCTCACTGGGCTGAAATCAAGGTGCAGGCTGGGCTGCCTTCCTTTCTGGAGGCTCCAGGGCACAAACTCCTTCCAGGATCATCAGGTCATTGGCAGAATCCTGCTCCTTGAGGTTGTAGGACTGAAGTCCCATTCCCTTGCCGGCTGTCAGCAGGGTCCACTCCCAGCTCCTAGGGGCCTCTCTCTAGTTCCTGCATCTGGACCCTCCACCTCACAGCTCCCAATGGTCCTGAATCCTTCTCAGGCTTAGAATCACAGAACTCTGCCCTCTCCTTCTGCCACCTCTCCCTTCTGACTTCAGCCAGGGAAAGTTCTCTGCTTTGAGGGATTTATTAGACTGGACCCAGATAATTCAGAAAAATCTCTTTATTTTAAGGTTATAACTTTAATTAAATCTGCAAAGTCCTTTTGTCAGGAGCATGGCTTAGGAGGTGGGCATCTTTGAGGCACCATTATTCTGCCTTCCACTCTCAACCAACTTAAGAAAGATAATTGACATAAGATCTCTTTTTCCTTTCTCAGTCAACACTGTAATGTGTGCTTCTTCCACAGCACCTGTATTCTCCCTTATCACAGGTGTTCATATCTTCTTCCTTATCGGACTTTAAGATTCCTGGTGGGACATTTGCTTTATCCCCTAAGAGAGAGAGCGCACAGTGTGCGGTACAGAATAAAATTTTAAATTATTATTTAAAATTCTGAAAACATTACGTCTTTTCCACATTTATTCATTAAACTAAACAATTACCCCTGATCTTTTCCCAAAGATGCTAGTGTGAATACAACATAGTTATTTCCCTTGAGGAAATTTAAGAGTCATAGCAGAAGTGTATGGGAACAGTCCCAATGCCATCTGCTGGGCTCAGGAAAGAAAGATGACAATCTTGAGAGGAGTTTTTAAATATCCTCCAGGTGGATAAGATGGGGCAGAGCAAAATAGCCAGAAGGAGAGGGTCCACATGGATGGAAACATGCCCCTTGTAGGCTCTGTTAGGAGTTGGTAGGGGCCACAGAGCACAGGGAAGGACCGGGTTGTCTGAAGCCTGGCACCCCACCTGGCCTGGCCTGGTCTCTGAATTCTTGCTAATAACACATTCCAGGATATTTGCTGACTTCAGGATGGAAGTGGGGGAGACAGAGCACAGAAAACACAGGTGGTGTAGGATGTTCTGGAAAGAGACCAACGAGATTTCCATGGAATGCCAGGGTTCCCAGAGTTCAGATAACACAGGGCAGTGATTTCTCATAATTTTGATGTTAAAGACCTGTTGCTTCTATTCTGAAAAAGGTGAGTTACTGAAAAACAACACCCCGTGTTTAAAAATATCAAATGCTAATAATGGTTGAAATATCTGTTAATTCAAATCTAGTCCCCCAAACCTATTACTGTATCTGCCTTATCAGTATCTATTCAAAAAGTTGGTTTGGTTTTACTTAAAGCAAATTTATTCCTTGATCATTTTGTAAAAAATCACATTTTCCATGAACCCTTTCAATTTTTTTTCCCTGGTTGTCAGCTTGAGATGGCAGTATACGCAAATCACAATGTTTACAGTTAGAAAAATCATTAAAATATTCATTGCTGAGATGGGACCCTTGGTACTTATCATAAGATCTTGGCAGAGAGAAACGGAATCTGGATTCTCCAAGTCTAGTGACACAAGTCTTCCTGCAAACTAAGGAAAACAAATTCTAAGTAGGAAACTGATTTTACTAAGTAATTTGCTGGTGGCTCTAACTCATTTTTGGAAATAGAATAAACAAAGGAAAACACAATTGAGTCATCTCCTCCCATTTTCCAAAAAGAGTGGGTCTAATGTGTGTGATGGTGAATTTTAGGCGTCAGCTTAGGTGGGGCTACAGGGCTGGATATTTGGTCAAACATGCTGGATGTTTCTGTTGAAGGTGTTTTTGGATGAGATGAACGTTGAAGTAAGGAGCCTTTGAATAAAACAAATTCCCCTCCATAGTGTGGGTGGGCCTCATCTAATCAGTTGAAGATCTTAATAGACCAAACACTGACCTCCCGCAAGCAAGAGAAAATCCTCCAGCAGGAGGTATTTGGACGTGTCCTCTGTCTCCAGCCTGCTACCTCCCCTGCAGATTTTGGACTCTCCAGACTGCATAACTGTGTGAGCCAATTCCTTACAATGAACCTCTGTCTCTATATATTCATCCTGCTGGTTCTGTTTCTCTGGAGAAGCCCAACTGACGCAATGTTTTTTTAGTGCTTTCTTTGCGTGTTGGTGCGCTTGATGAATTATGATTATCTGTCTTGAAAACTTGTTCTATTAATGTTTTAATATTTCCTTGATACAAATGAACTTATTTACAAAACAGGCTTGGATTGACATGTACACACTGCTATATTTAAAGTGGATAACTGTATAGCTCAGGGAACTCGGCTCAATATTATGTAACCTAAATGGGAAAAGAATTTGAAAAAGAATAGATCCATGTATATGTATACCTGAATCACTTTGCTGTACACCTGAAACTGTCACAACATTGTTAATCAACTATATTCCAATATAAAATAAAAGGTTAAAAAGAAAAAAGGAATTCTGGCTGAAAAAAAATTTTTTAACATTTCTTAATTGGTTTCTTGGAAGTACTAAACTACTTAGCAAGGAAATTCTCAAGGATCCCATTGCTAGAAGTGTTTGCTCCAGGATCCAACCGCACAGGAGGGAAAGGATGATTCTTTTCCACCTGGGACAGTGCAGAGGGAGCCTGGGCTCTGGGCTTGGGGTGGGCAGAGCCCTGGGGTGGCCTGAGTTCCCTGCCCCCTGCTGTATGTGCCCAGCACAGATCCCAGGACCGAACATGAGGCGAGCGCTCTGGTTGCACTGCGTCCCATGGCACCAATGACCTCACGGCAGGGAGAGTGCAGGGTGGGCCTGACTTGATCACATGAGGTCAGTCACAGGGGAGGAGTCAGAGGGTGAGGCCTTGGGAAGTATGCAGAGTGCCCTTGCTGGCTCAGGGATGAAGGTGGCCCGTGTGGCCAGGAAGGTGGGTGGCCCCAGAAGCCAAGAGTGACCCCCGCCAAAGGCAAACTAGGAGGTGGGGACCTCTGTCCAACACCTGCAAGAAACTGGCTTCTGTCACAACAGGACTGAGCCCAGGGTCAGATTTCCCCTCAAAGCCTCCAAGGACCCAGCTAGGCCCGCACCCTGATATCCTCGTTGTGATCCTGGCGTGGAGAGCTCAGCCCGCGGGCTGAAGTGCTGACCATGGAGTAGTGAGCTAGTCTGGCGGTGTGAAGCTTCTGGACGTAGGGGGCTTCGCCACGCAGCACGAGTCGCTGTTACCCCTCCTCATACCCTCTGGGCCCTCATTTCTTCTCTCAGGTGGCAATGGAGACAATGACATGTCCTGATTTATGGTCCTGCTTTCAGACGTGGATTGGCCAGAGGAAGGGGTTTGGTGTGGGTCCCAGAAAGCCCTGCCCTGGCCCCCTTTGCTCGAGCCCTTGTGGAATGAGGGAAGAACCCAACAGTTAGGGTAAAGTTGCTGCATTCAGAAATCAACGCTGCCACCTGTCAGGTGCCGGGACTTGAGTTGATCACAAAACTCCCCTCGGCTTCCCTGTCACCAAAGGGGCCTAGTTACAGGCGGGCCTGTCATGTGGATTGAGGGGGTGTGGCAGGTGTGGATGTAGGTGAATCCTGGGCCTCTGAGAGCTCAGGACAGGCCCTCAAGGGCCCCGATGGGCCTGGTTCACTGCCTTGTTCCCAGGGCCCCTCCCAGCTCGGGTAACAAGGCAGTGATACGATGATGTCTGCTGGCTGATTCCTCCAGCGTTGTCTGGGAAGGTCGTGCACCAGGCCTGCCGCTCCGTGAGCATCTCAGCGACAGCCCAGGAAGAAAGCCCTCCCCCGTGTCTCGTTGGAGCCTGGGCCACCCCTGTCCTACCAGAAGCGTGAGAAGGTGCTCCCTGGACTGCAGTCCTTTGATAAAACTAGGTGGCCTTTACGGAGTGTCTACTCCATCCATGTGCTCGTTTGCCGAAAGCAGCTCCATTTGGTTGGCAGTCGGCCCTTCAGAGGAGGACGGCTCTCCTCATCGTGCAGAGGACGGGGCTGCTTCAGAGAGGTTATGTAAGGTCTCTGCACTCACACAGTTAGGAACTGATTCAGAAGGCCGGCGTTTCCCAGTGCCCAGACAGACTCCTACCTCCGGGACCCTTTGTGGAGGGAGCTGGGCCCCTGTCAGCACAGCCACAGGTTTCACTCTGTGGCTCGTTTCCTTCCTACGCGGGGCGGGGGATGTGTGAACGCCTCATCAGTCATGGATCCGTTTGCTCAAGGACTCCTGAGATGTTCAGTTTTAAGGGAGAAAGAGAAACACCTTTATTTATTCCCTAGCATAGCTGTCTTCAAGCGTCATTAAGAATTATGACCATGCCTTTAGATTTTTCTCCTAGAGCCTTTGCTAAGAGAGTAAGAAATTCCCTGTCGGATCAGAATCCCCTTTTCCTTCCTCCTGGCTTTGCGGGTCCTGGGCTTTCTGAGGGCGGCTGCCCATCACGTGCCCTGGTTCACCCTTCGTCTCCAGTCAGACTGGCCTGTACTCTCTCCTCTCTGTATGTGTGGGTCCTGCTCTGGGAGAGGTATATCCCGGCTCAGCCAATGCACACAGCCCTCTTACAGCCTCTTTGTGGAGCTACAGTGGTATTTAACGTTATTCTTGTCTTTCCTGACCAGTTTACCTAAGGTGGAAACACTGTGAGACACCAGGTATTAAGACTCTGTGCAGTCTAAGGACACTTCTGAACAAACTCCAGAAGGACCACAGAGATGATGTCTACAGGTACACCTCCGGACACCTGAACCCCAGCAAGCTCTACAGGCCTCTGGAGACAATCCTGCATCACTGGCCCAATGCCAACAGGCCCAAGGAGGCAAACGTCTTGGGAGGAGAAAAGCCATCTGACAAGAAGGCTGAAAAGATGAAAGGTGCTTTAGCTTATTTTGGCATCAACACAGCTGTGGGCCCAGACGATGCCGAGAACACACCGCTCTTCAGGTATTTGAACCCTCTGACACGTGGTTCCCACGCTTCGGAGGAGGATTCGATTCCAAAGAAGGGTTTGAGAGAGGAAGGTGCCCCCGAACGGCCAGAGAGAGAAGAGCTCAGATGGCCCAAGATGAAGGTTCTGAAGTACAAAGAAGTGAAGTCCAGCCGTGAGTGTGCGATGTGGCCCCCAGGCAGGGACGAGTTCCTGTACCTCAGCTCACACTTGGCTGGCATAACAAAAGCAGACAAGTACAGGAAGTTCATGAGTTTCCAGAAACAAGTTCTTGCAAAGCAAGATGTCTTGAAGAGGGACTTCACTGGGAGCAAGGTGGCGACGTGCCATGAAAAGAAGCTGGAGCAGGTAAGGAGGGCAGTTCTGCGATGCTATCGGTACCGGTGCCAGTCCCGGGAGTCTAAAGAGTGTGGGCGGGGCTTCCCTGGTGGCGCAGTGGTTGAGAATCTGCCTGCCAATTCAAGGGACACGGGTCCATGCCCTGGTCTGGGAGGATCCCACATGTCGCGGAGCAACTAAGCCCGTGAGCCACAGCTACTGAGCCTGCGCGTCTGGAGCCTGCGCTCCGCAACAAGAGAGGCCGCGACAGTGAGAGGCCCGCGCACCGCGATGAAGAGGGGCCCCCGCTCGCCGCAACTAGAGAAAGCCCTCGCACAGAAACGACGACCCAACACAGCCAAAAATAAATAAATAAATAAATAAATAAATAAATAAATAAATAAATAAATAAATAAATAAATAAATAAATAAAGATTGTGGGCGGAGGCTGGCTCTCCGACACCTCACTTACTTTCCCAGGTAGGCTGGAAAAGGGCTGAGAATATCCCACGCGATGTAGATGGTAACAGGGTGAAATCAAAGAAGGTTAAGTTTGGAAAGTGGTGCCTTGGAGGTGATGTCGTCATGGAGAGTAATGGATGCTGCAGAGCAGCTCCAGTCAAGCAAGTGCCCCTGCGACAGCGGAAGCACCTGAGGAAGAGGTTGGCCTAACTCACTATGGAAGAGTGTGAAGAGAGGGCGAGGAGAGAGTTGAGGATGCAGGTGAAATCCACGTAGGAGCCAAGCGGTCTTTAGAAGGTAGTTTGGCGTCGTGGGACATGCTGCCGTGAGCGACCGAGGGCTGAGAGTGGAACTTAGTGATGGGAAGGGTGAGGATGCAGGGAAGAGTCTACATGTGAAATAACCAGTGATGAGATGTTTGGCTGAGAGGACTGATAGAAAGAGAAGGACCTTGAGGACACTGCAGAGGCAGAGAGTGAATCCCTGATTCACAGGATGCAAGGGAATCAATAAAGAAAAATCAGGCCAACATAGGTTCTCAGCCCCAGGTGGTTTGGCACTCAGCTCTGCTGAGACCCAACGCTGGGGGGCGGGACCTGTGCCCCCTGATAGAAAGCCCCGTGGAGTGTCTGATTCCTCAACCTGAGAAAGTAATCAGAGAGGAAAACGAAGTCATCCTGAAATGGGCTGGTTCTCTTTTTCCTCCAGAAGCTCCAGAAAATATGTGTCTGTGACCCTGAAGAGTTCAACAGACTACAGGTCTTTGGAGAAGTCTTTGAAGATATTTGCAATAGTTCTTTGATATTTGGTGATATCTTGAAAGAAATTAAGGTAAGAGAAACATGCTTTTCCCAGATAACAGTTGAGAGCCGTGCATGATTTTTTGCACACATGAGCTCAGGCCTCACAGAAATTCTGCCGAGTATCATGGTGTCCGTTCTACACATGAGGAAAATCATTCCCGGAGAATTGAAGGAATATGCCTACAGACACATGAGTCATAAATGGGTCACGTGAGATAAACACCCAGCTAGCTCACTCCTGAAGCCCATATATATACTAAAGCTTCCTAATTGTAGATAAACTCTTATAAACTGCACATATGTAACACAGAAACTTCTATGGTTATGCATATATAATTTTATATGAATCTTTAAGGAGTTTTAAGTTTGTTGTGATTTCATGGTGAAAGTGACCATCACATCATAGCTGAGTTGGAATTAGGTTGCTTGTGGAATCTGCTATTGTCCAAGTCCCCAAAACAGGCAAGGCTTAAAAGCAGGGTGTGGTGGTCTGCCCTCCAGAGAACATCTCCATCTCTGGAAGGTCAGTAGGACCCAAATCCACGGAGCATCCTAGTGGCAGGAGGTCATATGTTGTACATGTGTCAAGGTATTTTGTGATTCTATCCTGAAGTCCTCAATAGTTAATATTCAAATATGCTTTAAAGATGGTGAGATTTTGTACATTTTAGTACGTATACTATTTAATGTACTGCGGGAGCATTCTTACATTTTTTTAAATGATCTGAACTGACATCCTTAGCTTCCATTTTATTTACATATGCAAAGAATATTACATTGTGCTGTAATCTCATAACGCATTTCCAATGGATCTTTCTTTCTTCTCTCCTTTCTCCCTTGCTTCCTTTCTTCCTTCTTTCTTTTTCTCTTTTTTGCTCTCTATAGGATGAATATGAACTCTACATGTCATTGCTTCTGAAGACCCAGCCCACAGAACAGAAGGTAACAGTCAATCATGCAAGCCTTAAGTAGAACCTATTTCTTCCTATTTCCTGAGCCCTGGAAACCTGTCTGAATCAAAGAAGCCCCATTTGTGCCTCCATAATTTAGAACAGCTGACACTTTTAATAGGCATTGGCTTTATACTCATGAAGGACACTCCAGGTAAAGGCAACAGTGAGGGATGGGCGGGGTAGGCACACACGTTTCTTGTTTTTTGCAGTATCTCTGGCCACCAGTTCTCCGTGATCTCTGCAGGCCTGTCCTTCTGTAACCCAGTCCTCGCGTGCCTGCTTCTCTCAGAATCGGCCCTCTCTCTCTCCTCACTCTCTGCTGGTAGATGAGATCCCTTACACGGATGGCTCCTGGCTTTGTAGGCATCTCCCCAATCTTTCCTGTGAGTTCCAGATTACAGTGTATCCAGCCAGTGTCCCCTGGAGGCTGACACTTACGTGTCTGAGTCAGCAGGTTACAGACCTTAGAATTGGGAGATTATCTTGAATTAACTGGGTGGGCCCAATCTAATCACACAAGCCCTTAAAAGCAGAGAACTTTCCCTGGCTGAAGTCAGAAGGGAGAGGTGGCAGAAGGGGAAGTCAGAGTTCTGTGATTCTAAGCCTGAGAAGAATTCAGGACCATTGGGAGCTGTGAGGTGGAGGGTCCAGATGCAGGGACTAGAGACAGGCCCCTAGGAGCTGAGAGTGGACCCTGCTGACAGCCGGCAAGGGAATGGGACTTCAGTCCTATAACCTCGAGGCACCGGATTCTGCCAATGACCTGAATGATCATGGAAAGAGTTTGTGCTCTGGAGCTCCAGAAAGGAAGGCAGCGCAGCCTGTACCTTGATTTCAGCCCAGTGAGACCCCAAGCAGAGTCCAAAAGCCACTCAGATTTCTGCCCTACAGAACAGAGATAATAAATTTGTGTTATGACACTAAGTTTGTGGTAATCTGTTATGACAGCAAAATGAAAGTAAGAATATGTCCCACAAACATCTCCAGTTTCCAGCACTGTTGTTAAGCTGCTCTTTACTGAATATTTGCTGCCATAGTTCGTGTGTGGTCCTTGTCTCCTGATGCCTCACCAGCTCCTTCCAAACTGCACATTCTGCATTTTCCCAATGAGGTGAAATAGTGTCTACCTGGAAGCTGGGTGACCTCTTGGCAAATAAGGTTTGTGCAGATGTAATCAAGTTCAGATGTGGTCGTTAGGGTGGGTCCTAATCCAATGACTGGTGTTCTTAGAGGAAGAGGGAAGTTTGGACACAGACACAGCATGGAAGTTGGAAGCAGAGATGGGACTCTCTGGAGTCCCAAACCGTGGAGTAGCTATAGATGTTAATGGCTTGGGGATATAGAGGGTGCTACGTTAGTAGTTACTGGAAAGCATGGACAGTTGTTACCCTCAGGGGAGAGCGAACAGCCCACATAAACTGTGGCTACCTCCTCTCACTGTGCCAACTTCCAGGGGTTCCCTCTAGGCTTAAGCCACACCTGTGGATGTTAACAAGGAAGATGGACTACAGGAATGATGTTATCACTTACAAAACTAAGAGAATATAGCACTGTAGCTAGGATGACTTTTGACATTTTCAATAAAGTTTAAAAATTCTATCTTATAAATTGGGAAGAAGAATGCCTTACTTTGTCTATGAAAAAAAAAAATTCACAGCCTCATAAGGAAGTCTGTTCTAACTTAGCTCTTAATCGAAAATCACATGTTTGCATGGTGTTCTTTGTTTTGAGCTTTTCGTGCTTCAGAAAAAAGCTTTTGTTTGGCAGGAATAAGAAATGGCTCCAGCTGGGGGTCTACCCTGTTCTTTACTTATTGAGGTTAAGTCACAAAGGAACATATATGCCTATATCCCAATCAAACACCAGAATGAAAAATTCCCCAGGGCATCAAGGCACTAGATCCTTCTTTCTGCTTCTGGAAACTTGGCAGCCCGTCACTTAAGAAGGCAGAGACCTTTGTTTCACCACATTTGAGAAGCATCACTTTATATCCATATATAGCCATCGGGTTAATATCGTTTCTCACTAATTAGAAAAACAATTGCAGTGCTGATAATAATGCGCTTGAAGCACTTTATTCAGCACTTTCCTTCCCCCACACAAACCAACAGTGAAATCCCACCACTCTAAATTTCTTAGGAAAATAAAAACTTAAAATTAAAAAATATATACCTTACCCAGATCTTCACATGGCTATCTATCCCTCCTCTGATATTCCTCCCTCCCTTCTGTCCTCCCTATTTACCTATTTTGACTAGAATTTGTATTTTGACTCAGGACATCTTGAACACACTGTATTAACAGAAAAAGGAAAATCCTCACCCTTGCTTTGTGTTTGTCTCACCTGTTACGGCCTCATTCTGCCCAGACTTTGCTGACTCACATCCATGGGCTGGAGACGAGGAGGGTGAGGACCGCAGATGTCAACCAGGCCAGGGAGGAGCTGAGGGCGCTCGTGATGGCCATCAAAGCAGCCCTGGACCGTAATGACAAGTGAGGGTTGATCTATGCTGGGATTACACTTATTTTACAATGTCTTAAAACCATGTGACAAGCATATTTTACACTTTTTCCTGCCTCGTTGGGTGTGGCACCCTGCCTTTATCAACACCAAGCTGGTCGCCGGGTGTCTTGCACAAACCGTCACACATGTGACTAGGATGTTCTACTAAATCTGGTGTTTCTATGAGGGGAGTTTGGGGAGGTTTCGGAAGGAATCTCAGGCCATCTTCAGTTGTCCCCTGAGGATTTATTGTGGGCTGAGTATGCTGCAAATTCAAGACAGCTTTTAAGAATGCCCTAGTTATTTTTCTAACTTAGAAAATCTTTTAACCTCTGTGATTAGTCTTTCAGGGTGAAACCACAACCTGATAGGGTATAATTTTTTTAAAGAATTAAAAAAAAGATGAAAGTAAATCTGACACACTCATAATATGCTCAAGCAAACAAAACAAGAAACAAAAATCAAAACTCTGCCTTCAGTGTAACTAAAAGACAGAAAGTGTCCTAATTTCAAAATACCTGAAAATAGAAAATAAACATTCTGTGCCAGTGAAACATTATCTACTCTCTTTCTGCAAAACTTGGTGAAAGCAAGGTCAGTCTGGGGCAGAGAGAAGAATGGAGTTAGTAGAAATCCTAAAATTGTCTTAAAAGCACTGTGTGAGAGAGAGTGAACCACCCAAAGTGAGAATACTGCACAGGTTACTGGGAGGTCCACCAGAGCACTGACTCAAAAGAAGGGGACATAAAAGTGAGTGTGGAAGCAAGGAAACAATTCTGAGATGATGATATGGGTGAGAAGAGGGTTAAGAGGAAGTGATCAGCATACTTGGAAGAGAAAAATTAGCAAGGGAGAGAAATTTAAAACCCCTTAAGAGAAGAAAATCAAAGGGCACACAACCCCTCCCACTACTGTTTTTCCGTCTCTTCAAAAAAAAAAAAAAGGAAACAAAATAAAACCCAAACAACAAAAACAACAGTATAATTTGCTCTGACAGAAAAGTGTCTTCTTGAATTAAGAATCTCACAAACTAGGAGCCCTAACCATAAAAATGCAGAGTCTGTGTCCACACAGCTGACTCTAAAAAGAAAACAGAAAATAAGGACCCATATGATTTAGCTGATGAAAATCCCTAACATCTGACAACAACAACAAACAGCTGGAGAAGAAAACTGTGCCACAGCCCTGCAAACTAAACCAAATATTCTCAAAAGAGCATTTCAGGGTATAAAAACAACCTTGCATCATAAATTTAAAACTAAACACAGAAATCAACAGCAGCAAAAGAGGAGGCCATGAAACAAGATTTGACAACTGAGGAAAGACAGTGAAAAAGTCAAAATTATATTATAGATCAAGCCTAAACTAGGACATGTCCAGGGAGGAATTGTTTTGAATGAAAATGTAACAAGGGGCATTAGAAAAATCAAGAAACAGTCAAGAGAATTAAAACGTGATAAATAAAGTAAAAGAGTTGGAGAAAACATGGTCGAAATAAAAGATAGGCAAAGAAGATCCAACTTATATGTAATGGAAATCCCCAGAAAGAAAAACAAAGCAGTGAAATAGAAACATAAGTAAATTTAGAACTGTAACACATTAAAAGTTTTTCTTTTTTAATTTATTTTTGGCTTCATTGTGTCTTCGTTGCTGTGTGCACGCTTTCTCTAGTTGTGGTGAGCGGGGTCTACTCTTCGTTGCAGTGCATGGGCTTCTCATTGCGGTGGCTTCTCTTGTTGTGGAGCACTGGGTCTAGGCATGAAGGCTTTAGTAGTTGTGGCATGCAGGCTCAGTAGTTGCGGCACATGGGCCCTAGAGCACATGGGCTCAGTAGTTGTGGTGTGTGGGCTTAGTTGCTCTGCAGCATGTGGGATCTTCCCGGACCAGGGATCGAACCTGTGTCCCCTGCTTTGGCAGGCAGATTCTTAAACACTGCATCACCAGGGAAGTCTCATATAACACAGCACATCAAAAGTTTGTGGAGACTGAACCCTCTGAAATACATATTGAAAAGGTTTTCACCATTATTATTAACCCACTTAACCTTAATTTCTTAAACTTGGAGTCATAATACTTTTCTGTTTCTTTTAGTCTGTCATAAAATGAGTTAATGCGTATGAAAATCTTAAACCATCAAGCCCCTTGTAGACAAGGCAGTGTTAAAACATTTGTGGTGTTGATGTTTTTCACCAAATCACAGGGTTTCCCTCAGTATGTGCAAGACTTATTTGATTCCTTTTTCTCTCTAAATCTATTAGAGATAGTCAGTGTAGTTTATTTTGAACGAGGAAGAAGATACAAAGAGATAACAAAGGTTTTATTTCCTCCTTTTAAAATTTCTTGTGTTTTATTTTTAGTGGATTTAATATAGTGGAATTTGTAAATTTTATCTACGGGATACAATCAAAATTAACAGGGAAAATGCAACATGTATTCCAATATCGGTAGGATTTTTCCATTATTGGACTCATTGTTTCATTATTGGCTTCAGAGTGTAAAATGCTAGGTTTCTTACCCCCTTGCTTCTTAAAAATTCAAGTCACAAAGTAATATCAATAAATGCTGTAAGACCAGCTCCTTTACCAGTGGCTTAGGCAAGCTTGGTAAGAAAGTATTCTTCTGTTTATTGAACTTGACTGATCCAGGCGCTCATACATCTTCAAATCACCTTTTTTGTTAGAAACTAAGAAGATCTGTTCTTATTTCTCAATTTTAGGACTGTTGTATAAAATAGACAAAAGGAAAATGGTACAAACAGGGTTCTAACACATCACTATGTTTTCTCACCAAACCGTAGACTCAAAAGTGAATTGGAGCTGGAACGCATGCTGCTGCAATCCACTAAGAAGAGATCAGGTGAGTGACCGTGTGATTGATCTTCTGATGTGACTTTTGCTGTGACCTTCGGGTGAGGAATCTTCAAACCTTGTCCACTGTTCATGGTCTCTTCTGTTAGTTGTTTGAAAGGGTTTTTCAGAGAGATTATTACGTTTTATTCCCTTTTTCCCCCATCAAGTTCTTTAGAAATTCAGTAAGTTTTCATTTTATCTGAAGTGGTTTAAATGAAATACTTTAAAGACACAAGGAAGCAGTTGATTTCTTTAAGAGATTATGTCATGGCCAAGATCATTATCCCAGTTTCTGCTGCTTTGGGCACTTTGGGTTATTGAGTTTCTCTGTAACAAGAGACGACTTGTGTGCATTTCATTTTCCTCCAGGATCTTTGTGGGTTTTAGTGGAACATTGAATGAATTCAGGACCTTATGTAGCAAGAATTAGGTCAAGCTTTGACCAAGATATTTGGAATAGATTCTAGGAAAATTGACCAAATGATATAAATATGAGAGTCAGCTCCCTCGAGGAAGTGCTGAAGGACTAAACGCTGTTGATTTTAGAGAAAGTGTCTTGAAATATATAATAGTTTTTAGGGGCGGGGGCAGACAGTGAACACTTCAGCACAACCAAGTGAGATGGAAATAGAGGAAGCGGGGCCATGGCCTGTGGTTTCCAGGGTAACAGCAAGGAAGACAGCCCAGCCTGGTTTTCACAACCTTTACATCTTTATTCCTGGATCAGAGGAGTTAGCTTTTCCAGACAACAATGAGTTTCTGTCCAGGTCTGGGGTGCCCTCTCTTGCAGATGGTCCTCAACCTGCCCATCACAGCAACCCACTCACATGGCTGTCATTTGAACTGCTTTCATCTCAGCTGCTGCCTGTTCACTGGGGACAGTGACAGTGCTTCCCTCAGTCATTAGGAGGATTCAGCCTGATGACCTGTGTGAGGCAAGAGCACAGGGCCAGGGCCTGGCACAGCAGAGTTGCTCTGCCTGTCAGCTCCTTCTTGTATCATTATTACATGTGAACAGGAACACACAGTTCACAGGAAATTAATTACATTTTGTGAACATTTATGAAGTAACATAAAATAATTTAAAAATATTAAAAAATTTTAAAGATATTTAAACATAAAATATTTTAAAGATATTAAAAATTATCTCAAAATTAGATACGCAACTTAGAGTTTGATTAAATAACCAAAATAAGTTCAATTAAGTATGCCGCTCATTAATCTTTACTGTTTACATTTATGATTCACTCAAATGTCATTTTTCCTCCAGGTTTGTTCCACACTAACTCATCCTGGAATTACTTTTCTCCTCTCGGCGTCTCTGAGGCTGTTCTCACAAGTCTAACCTGTTTTGAGACTGGTTTTGAGAAGAAATCTGGTGTCCTGTATTCTTCCTCCTTTATTCTTTTTCTAAAGTTTTCTCATTCGCAAGCCTTCTCCAACCATACACATTTTCTGTGGCATTCCCCCCATTTTGACATGACAGTCTTGCTCTTTAGGTAAAAAAGAGGAACAGTTGGGTCACACTCCTTTTGGCTTCTTTGCTGACAGTTAATTGTTTCAGGTGAAACCCTCAGGTTAGATCAAGGTGGGGATCAAAGACTTTATTTTGTAGTATCTCTCAGAGTTCGTGTAGAGGCTTAATGACTGTTTCTGCTCTGTTAGCTCATCATGTATCAAAACTTACCTTCCCACTTTTCCCTTCTTCCAAATTTGGCAAGTTTGAGTGATGGCAATGACTTGGGTCCTGCTTACCTATGTATAAGTAGGCATGATCGCTCTTTCTGCCTTTTTTCCTGTCAAAAAGGAGTAGTCATTCTTTCTCAAAAAATTAAAACCTCCCACTCATCAGAATCTAGCTGTGCTGCTTGAAAACAAAGCAGCCTTAGCAGTGAGTTACTCTCTGTCTCCACCGCCTCTCTGTACTCCTTGAATACTGATATTGATTGGAGCCCAGCATGTTTTTGGTTCAATCCACATGTCTTTGATTCTAAATCTCTTCCCTGCTAAAATACATTTTTAGGCTTAAGATCTGTATATGCCACTGCCTACTGGACATGGCACGTGAGTGTCAACTCAACAAGTCCAAGGTTGGGTTCGCTCTCTCTGAATCTTCATGTCCTTGGAAATTTCAATGAATGGCATCTCCAAACGCATGGCAGCTCAAGTCAGAACACCACTGGCAGGCGTCTTCACTCTCCTCCCTACAACCATGTCAACAGGGCTTGTAGTAAGTGGCCGTGGCCAAGTTGGGTTTAAACCCAGTTCTTTCTTTAAAAGCCTTCAAGTCAGCTTTGACTGATTTCTTCACGCAGGTTAGAAGACCTTTCCTGATCTGCCCGCTGTTCCTTTCTAGTGTCATTTCTTCATGTCTCTCACCGGTCCTGCAGTGCCCCCAGCCTACTGTGTAACTTTCCTTTTACTGAATGTGCCAAATTCTGCCCTTCCGCCTCCTCCCCACACCCTCCCGCTTGTCTGACTGCTGTTCACCCTCCTGGTCTCAACTTAGTCACACGTCTCTGGTAAAGTCATCCATCCACGCATCCTCCCCACACTGTGTTAGGCACTCAATAAATACTCATCAATTACATAAATGAATTAAAGGAGTAATCCCCCCATTCTTGGATCAGATAATTTTTTCCTTTTATCTCAGTTGCTATGCCTTTACTGTTTATATTTTTAATAGGAAAAGATTCACAACATAGAAAAATATATAGATACCAAGGCAATGAAATACATATACTTAACTTGGATCAGATAATTTTTATGGATGTGCTTGAAGTTTCAGTTACATTATAGTTTATAACTATGTGCAACATACATAATATTGTTAATACATAATGTTGTTAATAAGGACTAAGGTATTAAACATAGAATACTTTGCTTTTATAAAATATTCCAGAATCACCTGAGAAAAATGTAATGAAGGAGGAGTGCCTTACTCTTATTGAGAAGGTTGAAAAAAAGAGGTGTGAAGTGCTTAATAAATGGGATGAAATTCAAACTCTTGAAAGAGAAATTAAAACAACTTTGGTTCATACTGGAATTTTGCATATCACCGAGAAAAAGATTAAAAGCTTAGAGGTATGCAAATTGTTTATTTGAATGTTTACATTGTTCTTTTGCTGGAAGACCTTGGCAAACACATGAAGCGCTTTGATTTTGCCATAGGGAAAAAAAAAATAACATAACATTTGGTCCAAACATATTTTCCTTTCAAAACACTTATAGCAAATGATTAGAATAATTAAGACATACAGCTAAAACAACAAAAATGAAGGTGATAAAAATTCTGTACAGCTCTGTTAAGGGTCAAATTGGATCTCTTTCAGGTCAGTTGACATCTCTTAAAACTTAACAATTTTGTATAGAAAATGTTTATCATAAAAATTACTCCCATAATTCAGTGTCTAATATATACTATGTAGTTTAATCTGAAGCCCAGAGAGGCTAAGTGACCTGCCCAACTTGACACAGAATACAGGTGGCAAAGCTGGGATTCAGTTTAATTCTTCTGGGCCCCAAAGTCCTTATACTTACTATTGAGCCACGTAGACTCCATACAAGTTGTACAGTTATTCTGGAAGATAGGATTAGTTACTGCCATTGAGGGTCTACTATATTAGACTTTATCAATTGTTGCTAACCATTTTCTTGATAAACAATAAAATATAAATTATGATCTATGTTTTGAAATGCTATGATGCCCAAATTTTTAATGTTATGACCTAATTTTTATTTGTGCAGAATCTGACTCAATACAACTTCTACTTAAAGAATTTATAAGTGATATTTGAATATTCTTTTCTTCCTGGTTATAGAGTTACATATATTTTCCCAGTACTACCTTTTTTTCTTTTTAAGTCAAATTATAAAGTGTATAGGAAGGTGGGGGTGGTCTAAACCTGTTTTGATTTCTCTCTCTCTATTTTAAAATAATCTGTTCAGATTTCCTTCTGTGTTTTCATTTAGAGTCTGCCCCTTCCTTTTTAAACTAAAACTGTCTTGAGAAGAAACACTAATTTATAGTTGAATTTTTAAACAGTGAAAACGAGTTGTAGCTTTATGTATTGTGAGCATGTTATAATGCAAAATCATATAAACTTTTCTTTCATAATTAAGACCCCTTTTAAATGGATTGAACCTAGGAAATAGAAGATTCCCTATAATTATTCCATATCAGTAATTTATAATACTTTAAATATTTATTATTTATATTTGGCTCCTTAATTCAGATACTGGAGGGTACCATAGAATTGCATTTATTATCCTATTAAGTAACTGGTATCTGGATCTGGATTCGAAATGTTATTTCTAACCAGAAGAAAAAATAACTAAACATATCACGGATTTACAATGCACAGATATTGCTGTAAACAATACAAAAATACTATTTCATTTAGTTCCCAACAACCCTAAGAGATAGATGCTGTTAGTAACCCTCTTTTTCAGATAGGGAAACCAAGGCACAGGTATACTAAGTAACTTGATTAAGCTCACGGCATCAAGTAGTAGAATTAGGATTTAAAGTCAGCCCGACTTCTTAATTTACATTATCCAGCCTCATGATGCAATGGTGAATCCTTTTCAATATGGTGGATATCTGGAAGAGCAGATATCCTTTCTTCATCATTATTTTGCTCACAGTTATCTTGGATATTGTCATTTACAGTATTAACTGATTTTTCAGTTTCAGTAATAATACTCTTGGTATTTTTATTGTGCTTCTAATGAATTAGAAATTCATTAGGGAAGAAGTGACAGCTTTACAATGTGAGCACTCCATCTAGGATCATTTTGTATTTGTTTATTTTAATGCATTGGTCTTAAATATGTTTTATTACTTTTGTTCTTGCGACGTTTTGGTATCTGTTACTATTGTGAATGGCAACTCAAAATTTTTTCTTAACATTACAGTTTATAATCAGTTAACACTGATATTATGTGACTTATTGCTGTTTGTATTTTTATACTGTATCTGGCTATCTTAAAAATTCCATTATTAGCTCTGATAGATGAGTAACTCTTCTACTCCGGAACTTCCCTAAGCATCTCCAGTTTTTTGCAACATCAGCTTCCACCTTCTCTAGTTTTTGACCCAGAGGGCCAGGATCTTTCTGTTTTAATAAATGTCCTTCAAGTCATGCTTTGTTTATTCATTGTTTTTAAGTGGTGTGCTGCTGAATACTTTTGAAATTAGAATAACAGCATTCACATAATACTTTTTGTTCCATAAATGGGGAAAAATATTTAACAAATATTCTTAACCAAGTATCTTTCTTTTCAAACCATTTTTCCTTCAGACTGAAACTATAAAGTTGGAGACAGAAAATAAAATTTTAAAGAAGAAAATACAAGTAAGTTTGTGCAAATCTATGTTTTTCAATAAAAATATTCCCCCTAGTGCCTTCTCGTACTACGTCATAAACCAAATATGAAAGTATATGCATAATCTTTCTAAACGATAACTTTCTCTCATGCCAGGAATATCTCGCTATGCAGACATTAGCTTAAAACTGGACAGGTGTAAACTAATGTATTAATGAAAAGAAAAGCATTCTTTTTTTACTAGTTGAATGTGTCAATCAGAATTGACCATTTCTGTAACCCCTCTGCACATAAAAATTAATTGTAATAAGTTTATTTGGTGACAAGGAATGTAATGAACTGGCTCCCTTAATGACTTTCCAGGATAGCCCTCCGAAATGCATGGTAACAATTTGTTGTTTCGTAGATGGTAGTGCTGCCTTAATTACATATGTATTATATATAGTATGAAGTGGTATGCTATGCCTGATCTAGAAGTGGTAATGCATTTGGATGTAATCGGCAACGTCACCGCCATTACCCATGAGCAGTATCATGCATTATACATGACCAAGTGATTTCTGATTCTTGGTAGTTTATTGAAAACCATGTGAAGTGGATCATGGGGAAGAGCAAGCTGAGTGAGGGGGAGCAACAGTGAGTACTGATGCCCTGGGAAAGGAACTGTCATAATAATCTGATGTTGAAACTATCAAGATCGTCCATTTACAACTAGATTACACTGGACGGTACTTTTGAAGTGTTTGCATTCCTGAGTGTTCACTTCACACATGCATGTCACACATCCTTTCCAGTGCTTAAGAATGCTTAGTCCAAGATTTCAAGCTCCACTGTACATATTATTCAGCAATCTAGAAATAAATTCTTTGGACAAAGCTGATGGATTGAGGGTGAATCCTCAATGCTTTCCAGTGCTTAAGACTGCTTAGTCCAAGATTTCAAGCTCCACTGTATATATTATTCAGCAATCTAGAAATAAATTCTTTGGACAAAGCTGATGGATTGAGGGTGAATCCTCATGGACAGGGATCAGGAAGGTGGGGAGGTGTGGGGCTCCGAGTGGCTTCTTTTCTCAAATTATATGGCTTTCAGTGATACTGAATCTTTGAAACAACCTATACAGGTATGATTCTGAAAATTTTAATTTAAAAATAAAATGCTGATTTGTATTATCTGTTACACACGTTTAGATTTTATAAAGTTAATTTTTGTTTGAGTTGGTACCATAGTTTAAATCTCAGGATTTGGAAAGCCTGGGAAAACCATTGATGGTTTAAATATGGAAAGAGCTTATTGTATCAACAAGTAAAAAGACGTTTAGTTGTTGGTGGCGTAGGTTCAATGAAAGCATCAAGGAACCAGGGTTCTTCTCTCTTCCTTCCCTGCTTTCCTTAAGGATGGTTTTCCTCCTCAGGGCCTCAGCGTGGCTGTCTTCAGGCACTGGGTCCGTGTCCCATGTGGGAAGAAAGGGGAAAGTACAGGACAGGTGGTAAAGAGCTTCTCATTATGGGCTTATTCTGTTTTATTTAGGAAGGAAAGCCCCTCCCAGGGACTTCCACCATATCTCACTGGCCAGCACCACATCCCAAGGCCACCCTTAGCTGCAAAGGAGTCAGAAAACAGAACCATTCCACTTGCCAGTTTACATGGCAGAGAGAGGAGAAAAGGTGTTAGTATGGGTGTTGACTGAGCCACACAGGTAGATCCAGGCTCTGTGAGGCCTTGTATTATCCCCAAAGGAAAAGAATACAGAAGTACAAATACAAAAGAGGGAAGAGTCCTTCCATAGTCTTGGCAGTGAGAATGAACTGACCTGACGTTTAAACATCATTATCGTCAAGGTAAATCTACCTCTGCTGCCACACCCTACTTAGCCTCGAAGATGTTGCAGGGGACTGTGCCCATATGTAGAGAGAGAAACTTTGCTACATTCAAGGCCAAAAGTCTACTACAAATATCCTTTGAAAGAAAGTGGAGGGTTGCAAAGTCTTACTCTAAGTTTTTGAGTAAATGTGTCCTAAATAGATGTTTATTTTGAAATTTTCTTTTTTGCTTAATGTACTTTTTTCTAACCCATTGTACTCATTTGTTTTGTATTTTAAGGAACCTTTGGGAATTTATTAATGAATTTGTAAAATTAAAACAGACAGATAACTCTTAAGTGACTGGAAGAATGACCCAGGAAAACTCACGGCCACCATCTACATAGTGTGGCTGTTTGCAGAGGTATAAATTACTGAAGATACATTTCATTTTGTCAGCTTTAATCTCCAATAAAATTAATGTGGTATATGTATCCTACTCAAGATATTGAAATAAGGACATGTATTCATGTGATTAGTTTTACTTTGTATACATATTCATAAAAATAGTAGTTCTTAGAGTATTTTCTGCTTCCATTCAATAACTTTCTCCAGGAAAAAATACTTTCAATTGTTTGATAGGGATAGGAAATTCAGCACTGCTGCAATACAGATTAAACATTTCTTATTTGCCAATGCAAGTTTATGTATAAACATTTAATAAAATGTAGTAGTCATTGAATAAATATCCATTTAATGAAATGAC
The DNA here is from genome assembly GCF_963455315.2 of Globicephala melas. Taxonomy (NCBI): domain Eukaryota; kingdom Metazoa; phylum Chordata; class Mammalia; order Artiodactyla; family Delphinidae; genus Globicephala; species Globicephala melas. Next base: position 84,939,780 of record NC_083327.1, on the reverse strand, counting down.
ACAGTGCTCTACTGCCGTTACAAAACTACCATGGGGCTTTGCACTGCACATGACAGCCTTTGGACCCGCACTTTGCCTATAACATGGTCTGAACACTCAGAGTAAATGCAAGTCCAGTTACTTTGGACAACTGTATATAGGGCTGCAGTGAAGATCAAATGTCAGTGATAGGTATAAACATGAGGGTTTTAACCCTAACTTGGAACTGTAGGGTTTGAGGTTAGAGAGAGAGAAAGAGATAAGCAAGGTTTACTTTCTATGGACTGGAAGGTGAATGAGACTTTATTAATGTTTGTTGAGTTCTCTATGTACAAGTTGCTTTCTATGGGTTATTTATGTTCTTTGGAATCTCATTGAGTAGGCACCTGATATCCCATTACACAGGGGAGAGAATGAAAATGTAAAATGGTGAGTTGATTTGCTTAAAGTTCACTTAAATAATAGAACTGGGATCCAAACCCAGGTGTGGCTTTTGCTCAGTTCCTAAACTCTTATCACTGTAACGTGCCATCTCATTTTGACACATCACCAGTCAAGATATAGGGAAATGAATTTCTGCAATGTCAAAGAGTGACATAAAGACCACTGGAACTAAAAACAGACCAACACACAAAGCTGCATTTACTTGCTTGTCACGAAAGGGAGAGTTATTCACTCAAGAGACAGGGTCAGGGAAGATCTACTTTGGAGGCAGAGAAGCTGGATGTAGAGGCAAAGGGATGTGTTATTCCATGTTATGAGGGCTACTGTATTTAGAGACCAAATGGATTTGTGGGGGAGGAGTGGAGGGGCAGGAAAATCCTTCTTTTAATTGGCCATTATTCTGGCTAATGCCACAGAAACACTGTTTTTGAAGAGATATGAGATAAACTATAACAAACCTTTGTCAAGATCAAAGTCTTGTAGCAGTCACTTTGGTATGTATATCCTTGGGACTGGTTAATTTTTCTTTTAAAAAAGTCATCCTACTATTCATCCTACTATTCATTCATTTATTCAAACAACATTCATTGCTTGTCATTCTATTATTCATTCATTTATTCAAGCAACATTCATTACATCAACATTCACGTACATTTCAGACAATATGCTAGTTGCTGGAAGTATGGGAAAGAAGACACAGTCCCAATCCTTAGGGAGTTTACCGTTTGCTGCACAGATTTCTGAACAGAATAACAACAAAAAAGAAAGTCTGCTAAACCTAAGTGCACACAAGGACATGGATAAGCTAAGTCTTACCCACTGCTGAAGTGAGTGTACATTGATACGAACAGGTTAGAATGTAATTAGGCCACAAGTTGTGCTGGTCAGCGAATATCTGTGTTCCTAATGTGTCCCAACCCCCCTTGCAGGAAGACCAGGTAACACGTTTGAGCCAGTGTGGGAGGGTTGTGATAACATATTACAAGAAAGGTGAGCACCGGAAAGATCAACTTATTTGTAAAAATAAATAAAAAGGAATAATACAAAAGAGTCAGAAATTTGGACTTCTTACTATGAAAAAAAATGACTGCTTTGAGTCCAAAGATGTAAGAGATGAGATTATAAAATCTCTGTAACTTGACTGACCATGTGAAAATAAAGAGTAAATTACAGGTGTGGCCTTTCCACCAAAGCCCCATTGCCTCCAGGAAACTGTCCTTGAATTGCAGATTAGAGCTGGGCAGTGGGAAAGAGAAAGCAAAGAAAAAGATCTGAGAGCATCTCTAAGCAAACAGTGGTCACCTGGAAGTGACTGGAAGCAAATGGAGTGGACATCTAATGAGTTTTGAGGGGAGTTTTACTGCCAAGGAAATTGGAAACCTAAGGCAAGAAAGTCCATTGCTGTTCAAAATCTTGAACCATCCTTGGACCCTGAACTTCAATGAAGAGGTGAAGGAAGGAAGCTGAGAAAACGTGTATCTCCCAAGGAAGCATGTTCCGGGAAGCCCACTTCAAACGTGTCCAAGTGGGGAACAAAGGAAGGCCAAGCCAGTGACAAGGACAATGAACAAGATGGTTCCATTCAGATGCAGAATCAGTACTTAAACCGAGCACTTCACCCCATGCTTCCTAGGGACCCTTACAGTATCTCTCTGCAGGCCCTCAAAACGCTGCACAGCAAGGGCCGCTATGTGTATGTTCTATTCTCACCTTTTTTTAAAAAAAATTATGTATTTTATTTATTTATTTTTGGCTGCGTTTTGTCTTTGTTGCTGCACTCGGGCTTTCTCTGGTTGCGACGAGCGGGGGCTACGCTTCGTTGTGGTGTGCAGGCTTCTCATTACGGTGGCTTCTCTTGTTGTGGAGCACGGGCTCTAGGCATGTGGGCTTCAGTAGTTGTGGCTCGCAGGCTCAGTAGTTGTGGCGCACGGGCTTAGTTGCTCCGTGGCATGTGGGATCTTCCGTGACCAGGGCTCGAACCCGTGTCACCTGTGCTGGCAGGCGGATTCTTAACCACTGCGTCACCAGGGAAGCCCTATTCTCACCTTTTCTGTATGAAAACACACTTGTACATTTATTGCAATTATTTCTGGTTATCAGCGGATGGGGAGACTACAGGGTATCCCCCAGTGGTCGTGGACTTTGAGCTGGATGCAGTGACTGGATGGGAAGTCGTCTCCCTTAGAGAGTTTGGGAGTCGCTCCATGCCAGGAAGGAAGTGAGCACAAAGATGCTGTTACTCAGAGTGTGGATTGTGACATAAACATTTCCCTGTTGCAACATCAGTAAGATGTAAGCTTTATTACAGCTATATATATTATACATGTCAATAGGTATCAGGATTAACTTGTTACTGCAGCATAACCTATCCTGATCTACCATGAAGGTTGACCCTAGGGAAGTCCCTGGCGGTCCAGTGGTTAGTACTCCACACTTTCACTGCCGAGAGCCCGGGTTTGATCCCTGGTCAGGGCACTAAGATCCCATTATCTGTGTGGCTGGCCAAAAAAAAAAAAAAGTCTGACCCTAAAGAAGAAACTCATGTACATGTACCCAGGGAGATTTCTTTCTCTCATTTGGTCTGTCTATTATCTATATATCTATCTATCTATCACCGATCTATCTATCTATCTATCTATCATCTATCTATCTCTATCTATCTGTCTATCATCTGAATACCTATCTATCAATGGTCACTGTATAACTGTGATAGTGGAAAATGGAAGCAACTTAATGGTTCCTGAGTGGGGTAGTAATGGTCCTGGTGATGAAATCTTTCAATGGAACACTATAGAGCAGTTAAAAGAAATAGAGCTATATATGTTAACATTGTTAATATCAAAAATATAATGTTAAGTGAAAAAAGCAAGTTTCAAGAGGATACATATATCGTGGTATCATTAATTAAATATAAAATTAAACAAATAAACAATTATTAAATAAAATTAAACAAACATATAATTAAACACACATTGGTATGAAGCTCACGAATTCTAGGATGTCGATTAGCTGTAGGGAAGAAAAGAGAAGGCATAGCTAGCTTTAATGGTTTAGTATATCTGTAATGTTGCATTTCTTTTAAAAAAGAAAAATTTGAAGCAGATATTCCTAGATACATTCCTAATGTATGTTTAATATTGATAGTGGATTCACAAGTATTGATTATATTATTTTCTATACATTGCTGTACAACTATTACGCTAGCACCTAACGTGTATTCAACACTCACCGTATACTAGACGCTAGTCTATGCGCTTTACGTGTGTTCATTTAATTCTCACATGACCCCATGTGGTAGATTACAGTTATCATTCTCATTTTATAGATGGGGAATTGCTTATTTAAAATGTTTCACAATTTAAACATATTTTATAAAACGATGAGTGGCATAGCCCCGTTATGGGGCTGTGGTGTAAGTATTTGTAAATGGTATAAGGAGAGTAAAAAGATGGACCCAAAGGATTCATGAGCACTACCCATGGGAGAGAAGGGTCAGAAAGGCCTGATGGCCTTTTGGAGCCCTTTGTTACCATGAAGTTACCAGGAACAGTACCGCCCTCCCAGCCTCTTCCTGCGCCCAGTCCTGCAGCCACGATCTGGTACTCGGGATGGAGTGAGAGAGAAGTGGCCCTCAAAGGCTCACACCTTCCCCCATGGAAGATCATGAGCTGTCTTGGCCCTCAGCTGGGCTGCCCTGGGAGAAGGATGATGTGGTAAAGTCAAACTTCTCCTCTTACCCACGCGAGTGCATCCAAACTTGTGTTTTTTGCTCCAAAGTTGTGCAGGACCTTCTCCTCTGGAAACCTGGACTTCACAGGCTCCCTTGACTGTAGGTGATTGTCTAAGACAGCGTTTTTCAAGGGCTCCCATGGCTGAGAGGGGCTGGTGCTGGTTCGTGGGCCCCAGCAGGGTGCACACCTGGGACCAAGGTCTGCCTGCCTATCACCAGGTGCATGCGTGGGCGAGGCTGTCCCTGGGTCCCTTGACATATGGTGCTGGATCCCACAGCTTCCACAGAGGCACCTTTGTCTGCGGATGAACCATGAATTGTTGTTGTGGAGTCGGGGTGGGGGAAGAATGAGGGACATATTATTCAACAATGATGTTGACATCACTCCCTGAAGACTGGGTTGTATCGCAAATCTCACAGCATTTTGGAAAGAGTCTATTGGGTGACATAGATTTATTTATTTTTAAATTTTTTATTGGAGTATAATTGCTTTACAATGTTGTGTTAGTTTCTGCTGCACAGTGAAGTGAATCAGCCCTACACGTACACACATCCCCTCCCTCTTAGACCTCCCTCCCCGCCTCCCATCCCACCCATTTAGGCCATCACAGAGCACCGAGCTGAGCTCCCTGTGCTATACAGCAGGTTCCCACTAGCTATCTGTTTTACACACAGTAGTGTATTTATGACATAGATTTATTTAGATAAACATTTAACTGTCCAAGTCCCAACTGTTAGGATATAGGAAGCGAGTGCAAGGTCTCCAGGGGCTTGGTGGTGCCAGGAGGGTCCATCAGAGATGCTGCAGGAATGCGTGGCTTTGAAAGGGAATGAGAATCATAGTAGAGAGAAGCTGGGGTCATAACAGAGATGTCTTAAGCATTACGTTTGAAGTGAGGAAGGAACAGGAGAATCAGTTGCTTTCTGTGATGAAAGTGGCCACTGGAGTCCAAGGGAGTGGGTGGGGGGTATCCCAAGGGTGAGCAGGGCGTGCTGGCATTCGTGAATGGGGACCATGGGCCACGCTTTCTCTCCTACACACGAAAGCCACGTTCCCCAGTCCTCTGTCTCCTACAGGTCACCCAACAGGCAAGCTTCAATTTCCTGCAGGTGGCTTCTGCTTATAGACAGGGGATCTCAGCCTGTAGCACTCTCCACTTGTTTCTGGGCACAGGAGAAGGTGTCTCACATCTGTTTCTGAGAGGGTTCCTTTCTGGTAGGCCCTTCACCAGGCGCTGTGTCTCCCCCTGAGCTCTCCTTTCCCCCGCAGCCAGCACACCACAGCCCTCTTGCAACGCGAGTTTGCACGAGTTTGCACGGCCGAAGGGAGCTAGGAAGCACATCTCCAGCATGCGTTATGTCCTGTGCAGTAGAAACATCCACACAGGATTGCTTTCACGCCTTCACCACGTGAGGTGGTACAACCTTCTAGGCAAAACATATTCACTATTTACTTTTCCATGAAAGGCAAAATTCTAGACCACAGTCTGCTCATGGGTCTAACTTGCCTATTGGAATTGACATGAATCTTGGCTTTTAATCTTGTCTGTGTAGTTTTAAACCTTTATCTTGATTGTAGAGATAATACTACACATGCTATCATCCCAGGGATCTATCTCCCAGAGATACTCATAATATTGACTCAAGGGATGACCTTCTGGATGGCCTTCTATGTAATTGGTGCATATACATATCTCTATAATAGGCTTGTGCACTTATATTAATAATTAATGATAAATTGATTGCAACTATAAATTAATAAGTGCATACATATTTTAACAAAACTGGATCAACTTATAATAGCTTTGAAACTTGTCCTTATTTGACATTATACTAGCATCATCTTTTAAAATAAGAACATGAAAATCTGCTTTTTTGTTGAATGGCTACATCGTATTCTATGGTGTGGCTATATTTTAATTGATTTAACCATTCTCTCATGGATTACTCTTAGCTTGTTCTCAAAATCTTTTTGCAATGAAATGGACGTTTGCAACTGCCATGAACAACCTTTATTTGAGACGGTAGTGTTTTAAGATAAACTATTCAAAGTAGGATTTCTACGTAAAATGGTACATGCATTAATTTTTTCCTAGCTTTGTTAAATTTGGCCCAAATCGTGAAACTGTAATTTGGTTGTACCAAAATTAAACCCTCATCAACCATAGAACACCCATTTCACCTCTTTGTAACTAGCAGCTATTGGAGTTATTCTTTCTAGTTCAATCATTACTCACAATTATTTATTGAGGACATACTGTGTGCTGGGTGTTATCCTACTTGATGGAGACACAGCTGTAGATGCCAAATACAAAGCCCCAGGAGTCCTGGGCTCAGGAACCCCAGTTCCTGACCAGTTCCTGACCAGTTCCTCACCAGTAAACTGGTGAATAAGTCAGATGGCAATTAGTGCTATGAGTGAAAGTAAAGCAGAGGAAAGGAGACAGGGTGTGTGGAGGCGAGTGAGGACGATGCCATTCCACATAGAGCGGTGAGGGAACTCTCCCTCCTATCATTATATTGGAGCAGACACCCTAAAGAAGAGAGGTGAAATCATACAAGGGTCTGGTGAAAGAGAGCACGTGCAAAGGCCCTGGAAACAGAAGGACGTGGGACTTCAAGGCACAGCAGAGGTGTCCATCCAGTACTGCTCGCGCTATCATCCCAAGAATAGGCTCAGCAAGGAGGGAAACGCAGCAGAAAGGAGGGAGCAAGGGAGAACGAGCAGGGAGAGATGCCCGGAGTTAGGGCAGGGCTTCTACTGTGAGGGCGACGGGCAGTCACTGGGGGTGAGAGTAGAGGAGAGAGGACCAGTCTGTCTCCTGCGTAAGGGGCTTAGATGGTGAGTTTTATGGGTCAGACTATGCGGGCCACAGTGCCCAGGGATTTAATCAAATACTGTTGCGGTGTTGGTGTAAAGCTATGTGGTAGGTGGGGTTAACATCTACCATCAGTTGGCTTTAAGTAAGGGTGATCACCTTCCCTAATGCCGCTGGGCCTCACCCAATCAGTTGAAGGCCGTAAGGGCAAAAACAGGATTCCCTGTAAAAAAGTTCTGCCTCAAGACGGCAGCATCTACTCCCACCTGTTTCCAATCTGCTGGCCTGTCCTATAGATTTCAAGCTTGCCAGCCTCCACATGGCATGAGCCCATTCCTTTAAAAATTCATTTTAACATGTATAGCCTACGGGTATCTTTCCCTGGAGAACCATGGCTGATACAGGCCCCAGGGCAGAAACCTTCTACACAGGGACCCCACGAGGAGAATTTTCCAGGAATACAGGCAGGAGGTGATGCTGAGCCAGCCAGGAAACTTGGGAGTGGCGAGAAGTGGTCAGATGTGCTAGAAACTGGGGGTAGAGGAAAGCAGATCTGAAGGGGAAATGGCAGGATTTGCTCATGGTTTGGCTCTAACGCTGGAGGGAGAGCAAGGAATCTAAGGCCACTTTAAGGCTTTTTGTCTGAGCAACAGGCAGGAGCTGACTGTGGGAAGCATGGGTTTTGGGGAAATGGAGAGAGTGCAGTGGGAGGGAATTATGAGTTTTTAGTTAATTTAAGATTCTTGAGCTTTTAAAAATAAATTTTATCTGGCCATTTAATGTCTTCTTATTAAGAAGACCAAGCATCTTAACATATGCATGTTAGCTATTCTTTTCCCCCTTCTCTGTATTTTTTGCATGTGGGAGATACTCAATAACTATTTTTCATTGCTTATGGGCTACTCATTTATGTCGTGCCCAAGTGTTTTATGTGTTTTTCATCTGAATTCTGTGTGACTTGGCACACGGACCTTGTGTAGCATTCAGCAAGTACAAAGCATTGATTTCTGTTTGGAATAACAGCAATTGAGACAATTGGACTTCAGTTGTTAAGTAATCATGAATTTATTCACCTGTCAATTGTACACAGAGTGTATTCTAACTTTTTTTTTTTTTTTTTTTTTTTTTTTTTTTTTGCAGTACGTGGGCCTCTCACTGTTGTGGCCTCTCCCGTTGCAGAGCACAGGCTCCGGACGCGCAGGCTCAGCAGCCATGGCTCACCGGCCCAGCCGCTCCGCGGCATGTGGGATCTTCCCGGACCGGGGCACGAACCCGTGTCCCCTGCATCGGCAGGTGGACTCTCAACCACTGCGCCACCAGGAAAGCCCCAGAGTGTATTCTATTAGTACTACTTTATTTAATTAAAACCGCAAGAAAGTTGAAATTATTTTTTTAAGGCGTGTGCCTGCTTGAGTGGGGTTCTGAAGTGTGTGGATGTGTATGTTTTCACTGTAAGGGGTCAGGCTGGTTGCCCCACATGGCTGGTTGGAGCACAGCCAGCTCCATCTGGAATTTGGGGGGCCAACCTGTAAATAGGTAACAGCATTCTGAAGGAGGAGGGGGCAACGTGCAAAGTTCTCATGGTTCTCAGAGCTGATTAGAACCTCTCGAAAGCATCTGGAGAGCCCTTCTTTCAGGAAAATCACATTTTGTTCCCATTTTGCAGATGAGAATACTGAGTCTCAGCTGTAGGTGGCTGGGGGCCCAGGCACCAAGATGGTCCATCTAGGTGAATCCACGTCCTTACCTGCTTGTGGAAATCAGGTCAGATGTATCACCGTGGAGGTCCACACTGTGCCTTTTGTGGACAACAGATCTCGGCTTGGGCCAGTGACTAAGAGACCTTTCCCTCTGTCCTGAGCCACAGGACACCTCCATAGCCCCCACTTCTTCCATGCAGCTTCAATTTCTGCTACTGGCCTTCATTCCAACTTGGCAGAAAACAATTTTTAAAATGATACAAATGAACTTATTTACAAAACAAAAGCAGACTTACAGATATTGAAAACAGACTTACAGTTACCAAAGGGGAAAAGTTGGGGGGGGGAATATATCAGGAGTTTGGGATTAACATATACACACTACTATATATAAAATAGATAACCAACAAGGACCTACTGCAGAGCACAGAAAACTCTACTCAATATCTTGTAATAACCTATATGGGAAAATCATCTGAAAAAGAATGGATATATGTAAATATATGTCTAACTGAATCACTTTGTTGTACTCCTGAAACTGAAACAACGTTGTAAATCAACTATACTCTAATAAAATTTTTTAAAAAACAAAGAAAACAACTAAGACCGGAAGTCATCTGATCAGAGCCATCTTTATGTCCTGCTCTTTGCTGACAAAATCATCCATATTCACAACCATCGTTGCCGCCTTCCTCGAATTTACCAGGTGTCGTGATCACAGTAAGAGCCCAGTGCCGGGCTCGCTGTTCTAAACAGAGGAAGGGGCTGCTATTATCCCAGCCCCGCAGATGAGGAAACCGCGGCACAGGAGGTGAAGGACTCGCCCAAGTTCACAGAACCTTGCGGCCAAGCCGTGCTGTCTGGCCCCGGGGCCCTGCTCCTAAGTGCTGCTGTGTAGCCTCTGGAGTCCAAGCTCATTCCACGTGGGAGACTATTCTGCCCACATCCTCATCCTGCTCTTTCCTTCCCTGGCCCCTCGACTCAGTGGTGTCTTATTTCCTTATATTGTCAGATAGCCCTTTTCCATCGGTTCCTTCACATCAGGGTAAAAATGTCTAAATCTCTCCTATTAAAAACAAAAAGAACCAGAACTTCTTGACTCGATAGTCTTCTTAGGGGAAAATCTTTGTTTCAGAGTCGAGCTTCTTAACAGATCGTTTGCCTGCACTTTGTGGGTTTGCGAGCAGACATCCTGCCCTGTGTGCCAGGGACTGCAGTTGGCTGCACACACATGAGTCAAACAGAGGGTCACTGCCTGAGCCCATGGAGCCTGAGGGTCTGCGTGGCACGACAAAGTGGCAGGTGAGCACGAGCGTGCAATTTGCTCCTAACACACATGGAATGCCAAGTTCCTTTATTTCTAAGTCGAATTAAATTTGGCTCTGAAACTCTTATCCACCTGGTAGAAAGATAGCTCATATCAATTATTAGAGTTCCTCTCTCCAGCTACTCTTTTGTGGGTATAAAAATCTTGGGGGTAATTTCTTTTCTAAACATTGAAAAGACAATTTAAAAATTTATTTGGAAAAGTGAAGGACCAAGAATCAAGGACATACTTTACCTGACATCAAAACTTACTATAAAGTTGATCAAGAGAGTATGGTATTGGTAAAATGACAAAAAGTAGAGACCAGAAATAGACTCGCTCCTATATGGTCAGTGTTTTTGAAAAGGATGCTAGAGCAATCCCACGGCAAAGGAAAAATATCTTCAACAAATGGTGTTAGAATAACTGAGTATACGTAAGGGGAAAGTGCTTTCTCAAGTTCTACTTCACACCATCCAGGAAAATCAGTTAGAGATGGGCCTACACTTGGCAATAATGCTAAACAATAAGCCACCAGAGGGAACACAAGAGAATATGTTCATGAGCTTGGGCAGCAAAGACATTCTTTTTAAGTGAGGACACAGGAAGCGTGGGAAAAAAAAGTAAAAGGCAATGTGGAATTCTGGATTGGATCCCGGAACAGGACAAAGACAGTAGTGGAAAAACTGGTGAAACCCAATCAAAGCTGGTAGTTTAGATACCAGTTGTGGACCAGTGTTAATTTCATAGTTTTCACAACTACTACAGTTTTCATGCACTGTAGTCACGTAAGATATTAACATTAGGGGAATCTGGGTGAAGGTTCTTAGGAACTCTCTGCACTTTTTTATACCTTTTAAGTAAATCTAAGAATGTATTATTTTAAATGTCAGAAAGCCTAGAGGCAGGCAGTTTAGAGCTGATCCAGTGGCTCCAGTGTCCTCGGTATCCAGGTTCTGTCCATGGTTCTGCTGTCCTAGTATTTTGGTTTAATATTTAGATTTCTTCCCTCATGGTAAATTTGCCAAAGAAGAGAGGCATTTCATGTTATTCCTCGTTTTTGTATCAGGAGGGAAATCCTCCTGATTAGAGGATAATCTAATGGACCTATGTTGTATTTAGGATAATCGATGGACCTATGTTGACACACCATCACCTTAGGGGTTCACTCTTGGTGTTGTTCATTCCATGGGTATAATGACATGCATCTACCATTATAGTACCATGTAGAGAAGTTTAACTCACTGTCCCCCAAATCGTCTGTACTCTGCCTATTCATCCACTCGCTAACCCCTGGCAACCACTGACCTTTCTACTGCTCCACAGTTTTGCCTTTTCCAAAACGTCATATAGCGGGAATCATACAGTATGTAGCTTTTTCAGATGGGCTTGTTTCACTTAGTTGTATGCATTTACGTTTCCTCTATGTCTTTTCATGGCTTGATAGCTCATTTCTTTCTTTCTTTTTTTTTTGGAAAAAGAAATTTTTTATGTAGTGCATATTTTTCTTCTGGTTTTATTTTTTTTTTAATTTTAATTTTTTATTTACTTTTATTTATTTATTTTTTGGCTGCGTTGGGTCTTCTTTGCTGTGCGCAGGCTTTCTCTAGTTGCAGCGAGCAAGGGCTACTCTTTGTTGTAGTGCACGGGCTTCTCATTGCGGTGGCTTCTCTTGTTGCGGAGCACGGGCTCTAGGACACACGGGCTTCAGTAGTTGTGGCATGTGAGCTCAGTAGTTATGGCTCACGGGCTCTAGAGAGCAGGCTCAGTAGTTGTGGCGCACGGGCTTAGTTGCTCCACAGCATGTGGGACCTTCCCAGACCAGGGATCGAACCCATGTCCCCTGCAGTGGCAGGCGGATTCTTAACCACTGTGACACCAGGGAAGTCCAGCTCATTTCTTTTTAATGCTGAATAATATTCCATTATCTGGAGGTATCACAGATTATTTATCCATCACCTAGTGAAGGAAATCTTGGTTGCTTCCAACTTATGGAAATTATGAATCAAGTTGTTATAAACATTCACATGCACATTTGGGTCATTTGGGAAGAGTATATTTAGTTTTGTCAGAAACTGCAAGACTCCTTCCAAAGTTGTTGCACAATTTTGCATTCCCACCAGCAAGAAATGAGAGTTCCTGTTGCTACACATCCTCATCAGCATTTGGTGTTGTCAGTGTTCTGGATTTTGGCCATTCTCACATGTGTGTAGTGGTACCTCATTGTCATTTTAATTTGCATTTCCCTGATGACAAATGATGTAGAGCATCTGTTCATATGCTATTTCCCATCTCTATATCTTCTCTGATGAGGTATCTATTAAGATCTTTTGCCATTTTTTATTTGGATTGTTCATTCTCTTATTGTTTAGTTTTAAAAGTTCTTTGCATATTTTGAATAATAGTCTTCAAACTTGAATTAAAAACATTGACCAAATAGGCAGAATGAGTGAAATAGCAATAACTTTAATCAAACACCATAGTCTTTTTTTTGTGAACTATTTTTATAAACTTCATTAATTTGCACTTGCAGTTAGTGAGCTCATTTAAAACCGATTTATAATATGTCTTTATCTTTATAATGTTGAATAAAGCATTCTGTTCAGAATGCTGAACATCCTAACTTGAATCTGGTCCCATATTTTAATTTGCTCTAGGTCCATTCATAAATGTAAAAATAAATTGTTAAGAGGAACATTTTTGCAAGAGTAAACTACGATTTTTCAGCCTTCATTGATTGTTATCGTGGAGACTTGATCTAAAATTTTCACTTTATCATCCAAATTTGCTTAGCTTTGGCTCTCAGCTGAGCCTTCTAGTTATAATATTTAAATGGATATTATGTTTTATGTTAAATATATACAAAATCCCTTGGATCTAACTGATTCAAAATTTATGACCTTAAGAACTATTTAATTTGGTCTATGGTTGTGCCATTTCTCCCATGTTTTCTTCTCGCAACGCTTAACAGCATTTTAATTCCAAGATGAGTTTTTAAATTCTGCTATCAGTGTGTGTTGTGGATTTGTTCTTGTACCTTTCTTGCCTGGAATAGTAAGAGTCAGGGCACTCTGAAGGGTTTTCCAATGTCCTAAGGATGCAAAACTGTTCTGAGCTGCAAACAGAAAGTGAAAGAGCACTGCCTTCCAAGAAGGGAGGAAATAACTATTGATTTTAAGAGTGTCCTCATAGAGCACTCTCCAAGACTCACTCCCTCTTTACTTATAACTTCCAGTTGCTAAGCAGCGGCTCTTTTTGGATCTCAGAGTCTACTCTTATTTGCAAGGGACTCAACGGTGTGTTAACAGCGCTTCTCTGAGCATTTAACTTGTGTACGCTCTAAGCCTCTGGAGATACCCATTTCTGACTCTTCAATAACCTTGCCCCATCAATCAGACTCTCTGTCCTTTATCTTTAATCGCTCCTTTCCTGGGTCTTTTCCCTTAACTTGTAAACATGGCCAAGTTATCCATGTTACAAACAAACATACAGCAAGGAAAAAGAACAAACTTCCCTTGATTTTACTCTGCTGTAGTGTGGGCTGCCTACCTAGCATCTGTTACCCACTCTGCCTTCCTAAAAGAATCCGTGTTTTTCAATTGTGTTATACTTTTAATTTTTTTCCACCGTACCCACACCTCCTCCACCATAGCCCTTGTAATGTGGCAGACCAGACCTTCCTTCTACATTCAAGAGTGGATCCCAAATTCGACCGCGCCAGTGGGTCTCAATTTTATCTGAACATTAGACTCCTCCGCGGGAAATTAAGAAAAAATAGATGCCTGAGCTTCAACCTGGACTAATTAAATCGAGAGATTGGTGAGACTTGGGTATTAGAAATTTGTATAAGTTCCCCTGGTTCTTCTGACGGCTGAGCTGGTGCTTTTGACTTTATCCCTCCCCAGTATCTGGGCAGGAACTCAGGCTGAAGCCTGGTATAGGGGACTCTTACTGTCTAGGGGTCCAAGACCTACATTGGACTAATCAGATGAAAGTCAAGGATGCTACTGTGCGGTCGGGGGCAGTGTCCTCTGGCCCCCGAAGGTCAACAAGGAGGCAAGTTGCTCAGTTGCTGCTGACAGCTGTCTGGCAATGATGAAGAAGGACATCAAGAGAGCAGCATAGACACACAGAGATTGGCACAGGGAGGAGAGGGGCATGCGGACTGTGAACTGATCTGACCACAGTCTCCCGAAGGCCACCCACCTCTGCCTTCTCAGTGAGTTTTCTTATTTGAGCCACATTGACTCAGGCTCTACTTCTTGGGGCCTTCTTCACGTCATCGCTTTCCTCTCCAAAGGGTTTAGAGCCGCTGTCTTCTGACCTCCTCACATCCAGTTGAAGGGCTGGCATCAGACGTTGATCCAGGACACCTGACACTGTTCTTGGTCCTTTTCATTGGTCCCCTGTTCATCCCGTTTCACGCTCTCTGTCACAAGCACCCATTCCTGGCCACACAGAGCATCACACCATCTCTGCTTTAATGTCACAGAGAAGGTTTCTCAGCCTAGAACAGCCTTCCCAACCTTCCTGCTACAGTAAGTAGGATCTATCTTTAAGAATCAGATGTTCACCTTGTCTAGGAAACCGTCCTAGGGGCACAAAGTCCCTCCTGTGTACACATTGTCACCGATGTGGTGATTTTCTGTTTGTGGGTCTGTGTCCCCCCACAAGAGGGGTGGCTCCTTGAGGCAAGAGCCACAAGTCATACCTGTTGCCTTCAGTATCCTCATAACACGTAATGCGTTTTGATGACGCTATGGGTTGAACTGTGTTCTCCCCAAAGATGCTGAATTCTTAATCCCCTGTCTCTCAGAATGTGAACTTATTTGGAACTAGGGTCTTTGCAGGTTATTAAAGATGAGGTCATAGGGTGGGCCCTAATCCAGTATGACTGTGCCCTTATGCAAAGGGGAATATTGGACCCAGACCCGCACACAGGGAGAGCAAAGCCAAAAAACCGCCAGGAGCTGGGAGAGCAGCCTGGAACAGAGCCTGGCTCTGCTGACACCCTGATTTTGGCTTCTGGCCTCCAGAACTGTGAAAGCATCATACACTTCTGGTGTTTAAGCCGCTCAGTCTGTGGCACTTTGTGACAGCAAAGTGCAGGGCTATGTTCTGGGGCTCAAACCTAGACGGGCCCTGCTCAAAATGGTGTAAATATTGGATGTGACTTTTTACTTGTGAATTCACACTCCTCATTTTTAGTTAAGAAAATTATCTTTTAACCTAAATTTTGTCTAGATTTCTTATTCTCTGGTCTTTTAAGAATTTATGTTAGACTTTTCTGAAACGCAAGCATCGTATAAGCAATTGCATATTTAAAATTTATTTCCAGGTAATTATTTGCTTCACTGTATCTTCCATTTCAAATTCTCTCAGTTCATTGAAAGTAATTCAGGTTTTCCCTCTCTACAGACCATGCTTTGCTAGACATTTTCCTACACTTTCAAAACATACTGAACTCAGAGTCCTTGGCAGAAATGAGAAAATAGTGGTGAACTTCTCTTCAGGTAGTAAAGTGAAACTGACCTATTTGATTTTTCAAATCTCAAGGAATTTACACACAAATAAAGTTGATTTACCCTCTTGTAAAATGGCTGAACAGTTATTATCTAGTTGTTTCAGAAATGCAAGTATTAGCTTATTCTTTCTGAGAACATTACTCTTCACATTTGCACAATAGGAAGCCCATTTGGCTACTGTATTTCCCTTCCACCTGTAAGGCTTAGGGCATGAACGTTCATGTCCCCTAGTCTAAATTCCATACTTTCAAGTTTCCTTGGCTTGTGCAGAACAATGGCTTTTGGAGCTAAGTTAACTCTCATTGGCATGTTATCCAGAATATTACAAAGAAGAACCCCAAGTATTTGATGGGACCTTCCTATCCCTGAACAGAGGCTAATACAGGTGACCTTTCCGTCTCTGCCCTGGCAGGGCCGGGGAGGCCAGGTGGAAGGTTACCCTTGTGTTAGTGCCTTAATGTCCTCCAGTTTCCCTCTTTCAAAACGGGAGGTGGTAATAATAACTCACGATAACTACGGTGAAGGTCAAGTCCCAGATAATTGCTTTGGCAATATCAGTAATTGTGGTGAGATCCCCTTCAGAGGGAATCCCACACCCAGCCCTGAGTGGGCAGCAGGTTACTGGGCACCAGTCCTCAGTGTCACAGGATGGACACCTGAGCCCCAGGAATGCCTAACTGAAAGCACATTGCACGTCTGCTGTGGGCAGCTGGGATGCTCAGGGAGCCTGTACCCAGCCCTGAATGATCCCACCCAGGAGGGCGGAAGCTGGGGTATTTATCGCCAACTTCCATCTTGCGTGGGTTGAGAGTTGCTTCTGGGGGTGCATCATGACCCTGGTGCTCCTGAAGGAGCCAGCAGGCCTCTGTGGACAGAGAGAGATCTCAGGAGAGGGGCCCAGGGGTGCGTGGGAACTTCCCGCCAAGCTGCAGGTGACATCCAGGGTGGGGTGAGGGGCTCTGGGAGGGCAGGGACCGTACATGATGCTACAGGGAAGGGAGAAAGGCCAGGAGAAGCCGGACAGAGAGGACACAGTGCGTAACTGCAGACACGCTGAGGTGAGACATGCCGGGTAGCCCCTGGGGACTGAGAGACGCTTCAACGCCAGACTTGCGTGTCTGAGCTCTGGCCTGTAGGGTCCTCATAAAACCTCTCCTTTGGCGGTTCGAATAGATATCTGTCACTTGCACCCAATAGCCTGATCAGAGCACCTTTATGATTTCACAAATTCAAGCATTGATTCATACGACTTGACTGAGTGCTATGGGGCCCCCTCTGCGGAAACAAATATTCACGAAATACGGGAATTGCTTCCATTGTGTAGAGCTGTTTAAACTAAAAGCAGTTATGATTCTTGCAAAAGGACGAGGAGATGTTAATATGCAAAGACATGTCTTAACATACGTGTGGAATTCAGGTTTATATATTAGCGTCCTCGGAAAGGAGCACCCCTAGAGAAAAGTGTATTGTCTGGATCTGGTGTGCCGGCCTGACATTGTCACCTGCTTGTCACGGGCTGGAGGTTCTGCACTGCCTCGGTCACCCTATATGGAGGGTTCCTGGTGACATGTCCTCCTCCCTCTGTCAGCAAAGTTATCTTTCTGTATCCTGGAGTGGGGGGGGTCAGCCTTGATACTATGCAAGAGGCTTCTTCTGCTTTTGGAATTTTTATTCCCCCCGTAGACACCTCCAGAAATTCTTAAATTTCTCCGAGAAAGATGACTCTTTTTTTGCAGATATGATTACCTCTCTAAAGAAACATTGTTCCACATGTCTAACCTAAAGCATATTTACTGCAGTTTAAGTGAATTTTTGCTGCAGGCAGCAGGGAGAGTTAGCAATTTTGATACTATTGCTAACTTTGAAGCCGTTCCCATTTCTGTACATTTCACAGAAAATATGAAGCCCTGAACTGGAAACAAAATGAAACTTTGTGACGAATGACACAGTCCTACACATCACACATTGCAATTTCTGGGTAGATTTCGCTTTAGTTATGGGTGCATGCTGACAAGAATTCAGGGCTGACCCTTACAGACTCAGGCTCACGTCTGGGGGTGCTTTCAGCCTGCTCATCCAGGAAGAACTTTTATCTTCAGACTTGGTGCACATGCCTAAGCCCCTCTGCTCTCAGAAAACAGGAATACTTTGCAATCTATATAAATATGCTAATTACACTTTGACTGAACTTTACTTATATATTGTAGATGTTGTAATGTTGTGGAGTGCAGACATGCAGATCGTCCGCCTCTGCAGAATCAGAGGTCGAACATCTGGGTTGGCAAAATATTGGAAAGACAGGGATAACAAACATTTCCGTTTCTAGCTGTCTGTGTCCCACCACCTTTCCTCATCTGCTGTGACAAGAACTCATCAAGAGAGCAGGGACAGACACCGAATGTCACGGGCCCTGTTGAAAATACCGCTGCTTGCTTTGCCCTCAGAGTAGATCCAGAGTCACACTGCTATCACTTGTCAGTACCACCTGGGCACCACCTTGCACTTGGCCCGGGTTATATTTTTCTGGGATTATAGTGATTGCCTCCCACTGGTCCCCCTGCTTCTCTCCTTGGTGCCCCCAGCTCAACACCCAGAGGGATGCTTCCGAAACGTGGGGCAAGCACTTACTCTGCTCACAGGCCCCCTGGCACCCAGTCCTGAAGAGTAAATTCCCAAGTGTTTAGGTGCCTGTCTGGCTCTCATGGCTCCGCCCACCACTGTTCTGCGACCCCCTCCTCCCAGTTGGTTCCAACCAGAACACTCTG
Source organism: Globicephala melas (assembly GCF_963455315.2). Taxonomy (NCBI): domain Eukaryota; kingdom Metazoa; phylum Chordata; class Mammalia; order Artiodactyla; family Delphinidae; genus Globicephala; species Globicephala melas. The sequence continues at coordinate 84,921,512 of NC_083327.1, read as the reverse complement.
GCCTCTCCCTGTGGACTGAGCCTCTGCTCAGGGTGCCCTGGTGGGGCCGTCCATGACTACCTTACTCAAAATTACAGCCCTCCATCTCCCATCCTTCGTACCTGCTTAATTCTTCCCCCAGACATATAGATCATGTAACACCCCAATTAATTTACTTATTGACTCTGTTTATTGCCTGCTTCCTCCCAGCCTGAATGTCAGCTCCAAAAGTTGTAGATTTAAGTTGGTTTTGTCCACTCTGTCCTCCGAGCCTAGAACAGTGATGGGCACAACGAATTTGTGACACTTTTTCTGATGCTTTATGTGTCTTGTGTACCTCAGTTCCTCTAATCCTCCTTCCACCCGTAAGAGTAGGTACCCTGTTATTATCCTCACTTTATAAAGAGAAAGCTGAAGTGAGCCCTGCAGGGCCTAACAACTGACTGAGATCCTGGGGTCTGTAAGCAGGGGAGGTGCCCTGGCTCCAGAGTATGTGTTCTTTTTTAATTTTTTTTTTAACTTTTTATTTTATATTGGAGTGTAGTTGATTAACGATGTTGTTTTAGTTTCAGTTTCAGCAAAGTGATTCGGTGATACATATACACGTTCTTAAGTCTTTTATCACCACTCAGGAGCCAGGGCGGTCCACACCTCCTCAAGTTGAGTGTTTTCCCTTCAGAGCTGGGGCCCCGGCCTGGGCTCAGTTCATTGCTTTGGGTGTGTTTCGGCATCTCCATTGGTGGACAGTGGTTGGTTTGCTCCAGGCACACAGATGTTTAGAGATATTTAAAATAAGCTTTATTTTATCTATACATATCTTAACTCCCTTCTTAACAGGAGGCTCTAAGGAGCTCTAAGTCCTGCTCTTATATCCTCTTCATGTCCTTTACTTCTCAGAAGACTTCATTGTAAGAAAACTTGACTCCTGCTTTGCCATCTGCTTTTTGTCCCATTTCTGTACCCAAACCCCAGTTTTCTCTTTTTCTAATTATCCCCAGGGGGAGACAGTGGAATTCCATATATCCTAGAGTTGTAATCCTTGCCACTGTTGGGAAGATATTCATAAATAAATGTATGCATACAAGAATTTTGCATAAGTGCAAATATTTGGTTGTGGATAGATATTGAATATGATAGTTGAGGCATAAACTGACAAGAGGTCTTTTGTAATCTCCTGTATTGTTACTCTGTGTGTCATGTATTTTTAACTCTGGTAGCCTTCAAGAATTTATTTTTACTTTTGACTTTTAGCAGTTTGAAGATGATATGTCAGAGTTTCTGCGTGTCTAATAATTTTTGAGTGCTGAGTATTGTAGACTTGTAGAGACTGAGCTCGTCTATGGGTCCACGTTTCATCTATAATGCTTTGAGTATGGCACGTGAAGTCAGTGCAGTCAATATCTGAGTTGGATTTAGGTTTTATTGTTGCCCTGGTTCCACTCACTGCACCCCTAGCTTCAAATTCTGTGAGTATTGCTTTGTGTTGAAGGTGGTGGCTGGTATCCTGAGGACTTTTCTCAGGTTCATCCTCCATCTTCAGCTCTTAATCTTTGCTGTGCTCCTATGCCTGGGGGGCTGGGTATTAGTTTCCCAGGCCTGCTGTAACAAATTACCACAAACTTGATGGCTTTCAGCAACAGGAATGTATTCTCTCACAGTTCTTGAGGCCAGAGGGCTGAAATCAAGGTGCCAGCAGGACCATGTTCCTTGCAGTCTTCCAGGGGAGCATCCTTCCTTGCCTCTTGCAGCTTCTGGTGGCCCCAGGTGTTCATTAGCTTGTGGCAGCATCTCTGCAATCGCTGCCTCTGTTACCGAGTTCAAGCTCATACTGCTCACCGCATGACAGGCCAATAAATTGAGAGAAAAATTGCTGGGGCAAGGAATAGCGACTTTATTCAGAAGGCCAGCAGACTGAGAAGATGGTGGACTCGTGTCCTAAAGAACCATCTTGCCTGGGTTTGGGTGTTCCTTTCTTATATAGAACCAAGTGGGGTAGGTGAGGAGGTAAAGTAATAAAGGTGATAAGTTGTTACAAATATTTCCTGGTTCCAGCCAGACTCTGGAGGGGATGGGTTAATTTCTTCCTTCCTGCAGCCATTCACAGGTGGGCCTGGTCAGGATGTTTCTTGCAGCTAAACAAAGGTATTTTAGCTTAACTTCAGGCATGGGAGGCAGGGTTCCTGGTGATGGGCCATTATGTGTAATTTAAGTTATAGGCAACATCCCTTTAGTGATTAACTTGTAGCAAAATCAATAGACTACGAAGGTTAAAGTAAAAGGAACAGATCCAATATGGAGCCAGATTTGTTCTTCCCTGTTACACCTCTGTCTTCGTATGGCCATCTTCTGTCTGTGAATGTCTCTGCCTCACAAGGCCTTTTCCACTCTGTATGTCTGTGTTCAAATTCCTTTTATAGACACCAGTCATTGGATTAGAGCCAACCTGATCCAATAACCTCATTTTAACTTGATAACAAATCCAAAGATTCCATTTCCAAATGAGGTCACATTCACAGGTACTAGGTGTTTGGACTGACATATAGTTTGGGGGGGACACAATTCAACCCAATGCTCTCACCCCCCTCCCAGTGGTAGATTGTTGTCACTTGTTCCTCGGTGCTTGCTAACCTGGTGGGGGGCACTGGGAGGGAGCATTTCTCTGTCTCCCAGTGTAGCCTCAGTCTTAGGCTCTATGTACCTGAGTCATGATTTTTTTTTTTTCAGTGATTCTGGGAGGTCTTTCTTTTCTTCCCACAGTGGTAAAAGACCTCACTGAATTGATTTAGGATCCTGGGTCCAGGAGTTTTCCTTCACCTTCCCCAGGACAGAAAGCTTTTGTTCCTTTTACTCTTTCCCCAGCTGCAGTGGGTCATCACGTGAGCACTGGGATTGGCCGGGTTCTAGTAGTGGCTTAAAGCTTAATTTTCAGAGGGGAGGAGTCCTTTTATCTTGTGCCTTTTCTACACTAGTAAACCATCGCCTCCCCCAGGCTGCACCAGAGCCCATAGCTCTCTCTGTCCTGCCTTTCTGGGAGGACCCAGCAGAAGTATGTAAGGATCCAGCGAGAGGGTGTGACCTCCTCTTGTGTCTCTGGCTTCCAGAAGTTCTGTATTCTCAGGCTTGCCCACACAAGCCTTTAGGAATTTCTACAATCTTTGGATCGATTCTTGGCGCCTCCTGTTTCTTCCCGTGTTCTGCTACCAGTGAGCCAGGTCCATCACCTCTTTCCTTGGATGGTTATGCTTTTCTGTAGATTTTAGGTTATTTGCTCTGTGACCTTAGCTCTCTGTGGGGATACCATTATTATGTTTTTGAAATTATCTAGCTTTTTCTTGTGGCTGGAGTAGGAAGAATGTTCTTCCCAGCTTTCTGACTCCCAGGCACAAGGAGAACACCTTCCTTCCGTTGTGTTTCCAATTGCAAATCTCTACTAATAGCTTCGGACATATTTTGTCAATAGAGTAATTTGTTTTTACAAACATAATCCTCATGTGTTAGAAAATCTTGACAGGCCTTTTGAGTCATGTGAGAGTCTAATGATTATCTAGCACTGCTTTGGGATCCTATTTACTTAGAGATCTAATTTGTTGAAACTTGGTTGTACTTGCAGGATGTAGCCACGATGAACATCAAGACTCCAGACCCACTTCTCAGCTTTGTGTAACAGCCCTTGGGAATTGAGAGGGAGGGAGGTGTTACCATGGAAGCAGTCAGGCAAGGGGTCCCAGGTAACAGATCGCACTGATCTACTCCTGAAAATCATCACTGTTGAGAACTGTAGCTTGGAGTTGCTGCTGCAGTGGCATTTTGGGGCTTATTTGTCTGTTACCAGGTCATTATCATACCCATCCCACACTCACCCTGCCCCACGCTGCCTACTCCCCACTTCCAACTTGATATTTTTATTCTCAAACCAAGTCATTTAAAATAGTTAAAAGTATTTTCCATTTTGCATTCCATTTACACTTATCATTTTTACCCAAGACTTTCTATGGAGACACTTGAAAACATAAAGAAATGTTTATAGTGAAAGGATGAAATATTCATTTCAGATCTCACTTTCTCTCCAGGAGTGTATGGGATACATTTGTGATTGCCAGCTGGAGTGCCACCAGTGGAATGAATGGGTAATAGGGGTAACTATGCAGGAGAGAATAGAATAGAGGATTTCTAAAAAATTGGGTATCTGGAGGTGTTATTGAAACGTTTTTGAGCTACATGAAATATTTTATCAAAGTTTTCCCTGAAGTAATTGCTTACTTTTGAAAAGCAATGCTATTTTATTTAAATTGGCTTGAGTCTCATGGGTAAATGAAATATAGTATGCAGACATATGAAGGAATAAGGAAATTTACCGCTATTTAATTTTGTCAGGTTAGGAGTTAGAGAATTCAGCAGAAAGAAATAATAGATTTCACTCAGCAACTCATTTCAAAATTCATGGGTTCTTTACATTATTTATTTTGTAATAATAATAAAACACTTTTATTAAAAGCTTTCTATTCTATTCCAGGAAAACATAAGTCTATTCCTATGGAGTTGTTCAAATATTTATTCAGCCCCCTTCTGTTTGTTACACACTGTGATGAATAGAGCTTAGCCCCTGTCATCAAGTGGTTTAACATTTCTCATGTAACTGACAAGAGTCCAAGCTAGATTTACACACATTTTTCATTTCCTTCAGTGGATAAAAGAAAGAGTTCTTATGGCACTGTGTATTAAGTCTTATAAATGTCTTTGTGTTTTTATAATATTTTACCTGTTCAAATGGAAACTTTAGGAGTCACCAGGGTTTTTCTTCTAACCAGTTTGACTTTTGAATTCATTTGGATTGATTGAATTGACTGGTGGTTTTGGCTCTGAGAACACATAGACAAAAATCATTTTCTAGCTGATCTTTAGCTAAAAATGTCAGTCATATAAACTTCCATGTAGTTATTATTCTCTAGCTTTTTAAAATATCATTATAGACCACTTAAATTTTCTTGCCCCTATTTCCTATTGATCCTTGGGATACTGAAATAGTTTCAAGGTCAATTTACTAAATTAAGTATGTTGTGCATTTCATTTGTGTCCTCTTTTTAAAGCCCTTAGAAAAATGTCAAAATATTTGCTGTGAAGTCACTGATCAGGATATGTTTGAGGGGCAACTTTAGAGTTTCATCAGTAGGGAAGGTAGGACCATGTTCACTTTTAGGGAACACCTGTAGCCTAAAGATGGAACTTGGCACCAGGAGAGTCCAAGAGGACTTTGATCCTAGTGCTACCTCATTCATAAGGCATAAGTGAATTCATAAGTGCAAAAACCTTCAGATGTGGCCAGTGGCTTTCTATTATGATCAGCTTGCTAGAGGTCAAGATTTAGAGAAGGAAAGGATCCATTTCAGTGAATAAATCAGGTGATAATATTACAAGGGTCATGGCTCTTTGAGTCTAATAAAAGTAGCAGACTCTAGGAGAACTGATGCTGAAATTGCAGGCTTAATCATCTGTCCACTCTGATGGTGTATTCTGTTCCTTTGGCTTGTGGACATTCTTATACACCTTATTTCCTGGCTAGGTGAGGGCCCTTTGAATGCTCTTTCTCAGTGTGGTTCAATGACCACCTGCATCAGAATCTTCTCAGATTTTGGAAAATTTGGATTCCCTGCTCCTATTCCAACTCAGAGTCTCTAAGGGTGAGGTCTGGGAATCTGTATATTTCCTCTGCTTCTTGAGTGAAAATGTCTCCTTCATTTTGGGGGGCCTCATTTTCCAGAGTTTTAAATCAGGGGATTAGACTGGAATGTGGTTCTGAAGACCTTTCCCCAAAATGTGGGATGCAGGCACAAGTCAAGGAACGCTGACAGCCCCCAGAAGCTAGAAGAGACAAAGAATGGATCTTCTCCTAAAGCCCCTGTGGGGAATATAGACTTACCAATACCTTGATTTCAGATGCTGGCTTCCAGAACTGTGAGAGGATAACTCTCCGTCATTTTAAACTACCAAGTCTGTGATAATTTGTTATGGAAGCCACAGGGAGCTAATACACACATTCAGTTTTCACTGAATATAAAAGATAACTTCCTGGGAATTTTCACTTTTATCACTTGTTGGATTATCTGGGATTAGATTTGCCTTCTTACTCTAAAAATCTAGAAACTGAGTAAAATAATGAAAGAACTGCTTACAGACATTGGGCAACAGGCGATGTAGTACTGTGTTCCCTGAGAGAAGAGAACAAATGAGGGGGCCTTAGAGCAGGAGGGAGGTCACCAGTGAGTGTTGATAGTTGGAGAGACAAAAAGGCTGGAATCTGCAGGACAGTGGACAGAAGAGTTGTGAGCTGTGCAGAGAAAACATTCCAGAAGTCTGCTTATGTGACTCTTTGAATCTTTGTTAAGTACTTATCTGAACATCTGTACCTGCTCATGTGTACTGTACACTTGTAGTGTGTTGATGAAAAATTAATCAGTTGATCTAAGAAACCATTGGAAAATTTTATTCAAACCAAATTTGAGGATTGTAATCTGGGAAGAGCATCTCAGAGAGCTCTGAGAACTGTTCCACCCATTAGAAGTCAAGACACGGTTTATATAAGTTTTTTGAGACAGAGAGCTGTGCATCAACAGATGTACGTATTATTGACAGTTCACACAATCCAGAGCTAAGCGCCACATGGCCCCTTACGAGATCAAGAAGGAAGGTTACTTTTAAGGAGTCGTCGTGTTGACGTTGGGAGAATGCTGCTGTTTATGGTTGAGCAGATGTTCCTGCTGATGGGGGAGGTCTGGTTGATGCATAATGCAGATACACAACATGCGGTGGAGGGAGAGGAGAGGTCAAAGGGCAGAGAAGAATTTTTATGTTTAAATTTTTCTTGTCTTGCCATAAAATATGAATCTTATTTCACAGGTGTGATGCGTATCATTAGTAAACAGGACAACGCATCCTGAAACCGTAGAGAGATATTCCAGGATACTTGCTCTGTCAGCTAAAGTGAGGTGTCCACTGTCGGCATGGATGTGGTGCAACAGGTACAGTCATACACTGCTGGTTGGAAGATAAAATGATATAACCACCTTGGAGCAAGTTCAAGCAGCTTCTTATAAAGTTATTATACACTCACGATATGACCTTGTGAATTTACTCCAAGGCATTTCAAGAGAAATGAAAAGACTTGTGTACAAATGTTGACTGACTTATTTATAATTACCCCGAACTGAAACTACCTAGACATCCACCAGGTAAAGAACGAATAAACAAAATATGGTATATCCATACAATGGAATACTACTCAGCAAGAAAAAAGATTAAGTTCATGGTACATGCAACATGGGTAAATCTCCAAATCATTATGGTGAGTGAAAGAAGTCAGGAAGCAAAGCAAATATATTGTATGTTTCAATTTATCAAAAATTTGAAACCTGGCATAATATAAAAGAAAGCGTATCCGTGGTTAGGGCTGGTATGGGGGGGCAGCGTGGCAAACAGGCACGAGGGAAATTTGGGGGGTAATGGAACATTTTATTTGTGGTGGTGGTGGTAGCGACAGTTTTGGTTGCATTTGTCAAAATCCATTGAACTGTACACACAAAATAAGTGAGTCAATAAATTTGATGAGTAACATGTTTCTCATGAATTTTTATTGAGAGTTCCAAGTAAGTGTTGAAGAGCCCATGGGGATGGTTGAAGTTGGGCTAAGTTGAAGACCCCTGCCACCCCCTCTTCTTAGTTCAGTTCTCTGGAACATTCCTTCTTGGAATACGGACACCATCCTCTCAAGAAATAAAGATCAAGTTTTGTGTGTCAATTTTGAACAGAAGATTTTCTTTGCATAATATCAACCACAAGATGGCAGAGCAGCCTGCTTTACAACATTTTAAAACGCTCCATCCAAATTCAGTTATGTTTGCCTTATTGTTATGATCCTAACAACGATTATTTGGCGTTTTGGTTGGCAAACGTCCCTCCGAGGCTGAGAGAGAGGGCTATCCTTTCAACCAGGGACTCCCAGCCATACCTGGTTCATTTGAAGAGCTGTGCACAGACAGCTTCCGTTACCCTTACATTTCTATTCCCCTCCAATGCTCAGGGAGCGCCAGTGTAGAGAGAGGCAAACCTTATCATGGCCATGCACCACTTAGCAGGCACTCCTGCTTGTTTGTGACGTCAGAGGTTTTGAGATGCATGTCATAATAATTTGATTCAATACACACTGTTATGACAAGGTCTTCAGCAGCCGGGTCAAGAGGCTGCAGTATTATTGAAACTCTGACTTGGAATGCTTCCGTCACTGGCTCGCTGTGCCCAGAGCGCCTTCTTTCACACCTGCTGCCACCGTGTAGGGGGAGGAGGGGCAGGGAAGGGAGGGAGGACGACCACAGAAGCACATTACTCCTTGGTGGGCACAGGAATAGACGCTGTCTTCTTCTTTTTTAATTTTATCCAAGTATGGCTGACTTACAAGGTTGCGGTAATTTCTGCTGTACAGCAAAGTGACTCAGTTATACATATATACATATATATATTTTCCCATTATGGTTTATCCCTGGATATTGAATAGAGTTCCCTGTGCTCGACAGGAGGACCTTGTTGTTTATCCATTCTAGATACAATAGTTTGCATCTGCCGACCCCAACCTCCCAATCCATCCCTCCCTCCCCCCCGCCCCATTCCTTGGCAACCACAAGTCTGCTCTCCAGGTCTGTGCAGACTCTCTTCTGTTGGCCCCTGCTGCCCAGGTGCTGGGCAGGCTACGGGCGGGGATGACCTCTAACTTAAGACCTGAGTGAGAGAAGTTCTCTTTAGTCTTCAGCGTAATTTTGAACTCTTTGGACTAATTTAGTCTTTGGCCTAATTTTCAAAATATACTTGGACACTTTTCTTCTTTTATCCTCCCATGGACTCTTCGTTTCCACCTCATTAAACGCTTCCTTGGCTTTCTGACACCTTATTTACTTTTCATCATTTTCTCTGATTCCCCTCTTCACCTCTCCCCTCGTGTTCCCTGCCTCAGTGCTTTCCTGGAAAGACTTCTCTTTTTTTTTCATTTTTGAACAATTCATTTCTCTACTTTGCCGTAAAACTTTACATTACTACAATGAAAGTATTTAGCTATAGTCAGTGAAGAATCTTAAAGACTTCACAATACACTCACATATTTAAACAGTATCATCAGATGAGAGAAATAACAGCTGATTGATGCGCATACAAAAGGCATATCGCAGAAATGTGACTCTTTATTGCTTGTTATATTGTTGTAACTGGGATGTTTTGCAATTATGAATGTTTATTTGACCTTTTATATGGCTGGGAAAATATATTTATTGTTATTATTTTGATGTAGTTTACTAGTAGAAGATACCAAATGTGTAAAGTCTCACTTACTGGATTTACATGTTTACAATAATATTTTTGAAAGGAAATATAGCTTGTTCTTTATTTCTCTTTCTCTCACATATTCAAACACATGTATACATGGGGGATATGTGTTCATTATTCAGCCAATGGAACTTATTTATCCTCACACTGATAAAATCAGCCTTGGAAAACTTAGAAATGACTAAGAATAGTAAGAATGGAGCATTTAAATGTTGTAAAGGTAGTAGCTATGGTGAGACAAAGCATAAATATCGGCAGAAAAGTATTTAAAAATCTTTATGAAAAACCTTTGAACTTAGAAATTATACCCAAGAAAATTAGGTATAAATTTAGGTGCAGTGTAAGAGTTGTTCAAGCCTTCTTCCAAATGATTTAAAACTAATGTTTATTGCATTTAGATTGACTTTAATGAGAAAATATATTTCTTAAGTGAGAGCACATTTTTCTCTCTGATAAAGCAATATATGGAAAGTTTATTTCTCAAATGAATTTGAATATAAAACTCTAAAATTTTATTTTGGTTCATTTTTACCTAGAAGAGTTGTCTTGCAACTGATGGACAATGGATATTATACTGTGTGTTCCACAGTAAATAATAGAGGTTGGAAGAAAACGACACCTTGAGCATCTATGCAAAATAAATGACAACTTGTGATAGTAAAGCCAAAAAGTTATTAGAGGTTGACTATAAGATCAATCGATGAGAGAAGTCAATGAAACCATTGGAAAGAAGCTCATGAAGACATGCTTAAAGCTACTAGGTTTAAGGGAACTGAAAATTAAAACCACTGTGAGACATACCTTATAGACTACCTTACAGGAAAATGAATGACCATGCAAGGGCTGACAAGGTTGTGGAGGACCTGAAACCCTCATACAGCACTGGTGTGACTGTAAAATGGTACAATCACTTTGGAAAAGGATTCAGCAGTTTCTCAAAAACTTGAACATACACCTCCCACATAACCCAGGCATCTTACCCTTAGGTATTCAGAGAAATGAAAGAACACGTCCTTGCAAACATTTGTACACACGTTCATAGCAGCTTTATTTGCAAGAGCCTCAAACTGAAGAAAACCTAAACGTCTATCCATAGATGAATGGATAGATATATCCATACAATGGAACATTATCCAACAATAAAAAGGAATACGCTATTGATATGGGCCACAAATGGATGAATCCCAAAACACGATGCTGAATGAAAGAAGCAGGAAGGATATATTGCATGGTTTCACTTTGAGATTCAAACTCACCTATAATGACTGAAAGTGGGTTACTGGTTCTTGGGGATGGAGGTGAAATGAAAGGGGCAGGAGGGAAGGATTTCAAAGGGGCAGAAAGAAACTTTGCACATGGTTTTTATTTCATAACATTGATTACAGGATATAAACTTGTGAAAATTCTTAAATTGTACCCTTTAAATATGCACAGTGTACTGTATATTAGATAGATATCAACAAAGCTGTTAGAAATATAAAAAAAGTAATAAAGAAGTAATCTACTAGAGAATATGTTCTAACCACCTCCAAATCAAATAACCATTACTTTAGAAATGTTATGGCATGATGCCTGACTTTGTTAACCTGAAGTGATTTGCTTCCTGGACGTTAGATCCACAGCCCGTTCAGTCTTAGGCTCCAATGGCTCTGTTGCCTGCCTGTTGTTTGTGACGCATTGTCCTGACCAGCGATTCCTCATGGACAGTGTATGTCCTGGTTGACTGCTTGTATTACTTTGTTCCTAGAACCAAGTCAGTAATTCCGAATTCTTTGCTCCTCCCTGTGTGTGCACGTGACCTTCATGGTTCTTCTATTTTCTTTATCCAGTACGCACAGCTAATTTTGTTTATAGTGAATCTCAGTGATGATGTGTTGTATTAATGCTCTGAGCAGCCTTGATCACTCAGGGCAATGTTCTTCCTCTGCCACACCGTGTCCAGAGCAGCCAGCAGGCCGCCTGCAGTCTCCCAAGCCGGAGGATGACAGCCTCTTACCTGCCGTGTGATTCCAGACCAGCACTAACCACGTCTCCTAGGCTCTGGTCTCATGGTGTCACACCCTGGAAATCCTTACATATATAATGGAATATTACTTGGCCATAAAGGAGAAGGAAATGATGCCATTCGCAGCAACCTGGATGGACCTGGAGATTATCATGCTAAGTAAGCCAGACAGGGAAAGACAAATATTATATGACTCATTTACATATATATATATGTAATATATATAACTGATTCACTTTACTGTGCACCTAAAACTAACACAACTTTGTAAATCAACTCTACTTCAATTAAAAAAAATACTTAATCTGAAAAATAAAAAAAAACAGCATTTGCTGTGTGGGCAGGGATATCGGGTATGGGAGTGACCGCTCTGCAGTCCGTCCCGCTGGGGGTGAGGGAGCGGCGTCCTGTCTCGGCGTCCAAAGTCCCCTGGAGCAGGTCTCATGGCAACGCGTGCTTGGGTCTGCGTCCCGTGGGCTCCGAGAAGCCTTGGGGATGAGGTCCGCTGCTGGCACCTGTCAGGTGTGAGCGGCGTGGGCTGCACTGCCTGTCCCTCTAGGGCCGGGGCTGCCCTGGGCTCTGAATCCGTGCGCCAACGTGAGCTACTCTGTCGCTTTGCGCTCCCCCGTGGGGGGGGGGGGCGTAGCAGCCCGGGGAAGCCAGGGGCCCGCAGTGGAGCCTCTGCCCGTGGTCTGCGCACCGAGTCGGGCTGAAATCGCGTGGAGGGCAAGACACGATCTCTGAAGCACAGGGGGCTCCCGACCTCTGCCTCGGGGCCCCGCGAGGCTGCCACCTGGGCCGCCTGCCGACGCAGAGCCTGGGGTCCCGGACACAGAGGGCCTCTGTCTGCAGTGCTGGTGGGAGATACCTAGGGGGAATGAGCACGTTTATTTTCTCTTGGGAATTAAAGCAAAATAACCAAGCAGATCCTGTTATACTTGCTGACTTCTATTCAGATTCTATATTCAGACACTAGTATTTAACTTGCCACCCTGGCTGGCCTGTTCGTACCTGTGGAGGAGAGCCAGGCCCTGCGGCAGACAGGCCGTGAACACCTGGCGGTACCTGACCAAGGCAGAGCTCATTGGAGATCCTCCACGCTGTGCCCTTCCGGCGGCTTCCAGGGGGCAGGCACTCCAGCCTGTGGCCTCACTAGAAGGCCAGCTGACCCCTCAGAAGGAGACCAGCTCTCCCCAAGCCAGATTTTAGGCAAGAAAGGCAGATGGAGCAGAAAGGTTGAAAGGCAGAGGAGAGAAAGTGACAGGATGGATCCAGTTATATTTTAAACCGGGGTCTAAATATTTCAGAATCTTAAGTGAAATGAAAGTGACATAGATTTATATTCAGCGTGTAGCCTTTTGGGTACCTAGACGGAGAGGACCTGGATGTGGTGGGGAATTTTATGTCAGCTTGGCTGGGCTGTGATGCTGGTTGTTACATCACATACCATCTAGGTGGTGCTCTGAGGTTACCCCGTAGATGTGATGAACATTTGCAATCACTCTGCATTTGGTTTAGGTAAAGCCCATTACCCTCCATCATGTTGGTGGGCCTCATCCAATCAGTTGAAGGCCTGAAGAGGTCTCCTGCAGAAGAAGGAATTTAGCCTCAGGATCCCAACGTCAGCTCTGCCTGCGTGCCCAGCCTGCCCTCCTGCCCTGTAGATTCTGGACCTGCCAGCCTCCACGATCTCCCAAGCCAATTCCTTAAAATAAGTCTCTCTCCCTCCCTCTCTCTCTCATTGGTTCTGTTTCTCTAGAGATACCTGACTGATACGGCATGGGAGAAAAAGGGTTTGAAGACAAAAGAGGATGTTTTCATAATTTGCTGGCATAAAATTGGCTTTTTGAGCATGAAGAGACACTTGCATCCTTTATGCTGACTCCAGGGGAAGAGACCCAGGTTGGGTCTCCACCGCCCCTCTTGCCAGCCTCTGAGCGGCTTGTGTGGGATTGCCTGTTTTTTCTGGAACTCGTGGACTCCCCTGTCGTGGCCCCAAGGCTGGTGAACCGTGGCACGTGATCCCGCAACACATGTGTCTTTGGGGCACACTCCTCCAATATTTAAAGAGTTTTCCTCACAATCCTTGGGATTAGGATCTGCAGCAATCCCAGCTCTCACTGCAGGAGTGGATTTGCATCTTTTGGGAAACATTCCCCCCGTCGGCTGGCGGGGTCTGTTCCAAGCGTTTGTTTTGGAGGCGTGTGTGTTGAAGCTTTTCTCAAAAGGATCCAATATCACACTGACTTTTCCTGGAGGCAGGACATGGCACCAAAGGGACTCTTCTTCTGATTCCACATTAAATACAGCCTTATTTCTGTTTTCTCACCGCCTGGAAAGAGCTACTCTGGGTAGTCCTGAAGCCTTCAGATTTGGCGGTATTTAGTCGTGCTGGGTCAATATTCCTCAAGTTTGATCTTTCCAGTTTCAATGTGAATTTTACATCCTCTTTTCAGCATACTTTGTTTTTCTCACAAAGGGCTAGGATTCAGCCTTTGATAAATTCTCATCTGCAGAAGGGGAGTCAAAGGAGAAAAAAAGCACTTGGACCCTTATAACAAATAAGGTTTTACCGTGCGATGGTTTTGAAGTTTGAAGGGTAACACGCGCGCGCGTGCGCACACACACACGTGCACTTCAAACATGAAAAGAATTTGAAATAAATCAGGCACCATGCAAAGGGATGGAACTCAGAGAAGAGGATTCTGTAAAGGCTGTGACAAGCCTTTTCTTTACTCTCTCGAGCTGATTGTTTGTGCCCCTTGACACACTGGCATCAGGAGTAGTGAAATCCTGACAGGCTAATTCGAGCTGGTGGTTCCAATGAAATGTACATAAGGCACTAGTTATATTTAATGACAATCAGGGCCATTTTTCTGTTTAAAAGCAATCCATTTATTTGGTCGCCTGTGAGTGCAGTAGCCCTTTGGAGGGACCTAGAGACTTAGACCCAGTAGGACAATGCGGGGGGAGAGACCAGAGGGCAGAGAGAAGGCCCTGGCTATTGGCTGCTTCGGGTCACCCTGTGGGCAGGGCCTGAGAAAACGCAGGATGGTGACACACGCTTGCCTTTGACAGTAAAAATGGGCTTACACCTTGCCTGGGTGATTTCAGCCCTATTTCGCAAGATCTTACAGATTTTGACTAGCAGAGATTCAGATGGTGATTTTATTTGGTTATAAGTTCAGCCTGTGGCTTTAGGTAGAAAGTTAAAAGTTAATTCCACATGGATTCCAGGAAGCACTAAGTGTCAGCCCAGAAAAAAATCAATAAAATGAGAAGGGGGGGGCGGAATATATTTTGCCAGTAGGTGGCAGTATCGAACCAGGCAGAGCACAGCTTCCTGCTGGGCTGCGACAGGGAGATTAGAGCTGTATAAAATTTCCCGTTAGCATAGAAGGTGAAGTCAAGGGTTGTAATAAAGACCACTTTGAGTCTTTGAAAATGCCGCGTGTCAGTAGCAACCAACACCGACCCTTTGAAAGAAAAGCCCAGGGACCGGCTCACCGAAGAGTGTACTGAAACAGTGTCCTAGTTGAAATAATGTCTGATGTCATGCGTGAAAATAGACAGATCGCGGCTGTTTATGTCGACCATAAAGTGGTCACATTTCTTAGGCGTCTGGAAGTTATTTCATTTTAAAAGAGAGAGGCATATTAAAATAATTTTTATACAGCTTATTTTTCAGAAAGATAAAGAAGATATTCTAAATAATATATATCTCCTAAATCTTGCGTGTGCCCCTCAGGAACCCTAGTGCTAGAACAGCAAGGTCAAGGTAGTATGTAATTACAGTGCCAGATGGGAGACTATTTCTGCCATCCAAAATTCTAATTTAGTCCTTCTCTTCATCCAGCACTAAACTGACTCAACCTAATAGAACCACACACGGCCAACACCACCACTGCTGTGTAGCATTCTGATTTGTGCCTATCTTGTAACATTTCAGAAAAGCCACATTTTTAGATTGAATGAACATGAAATAGGAATGGTACAAGAATAACTAAGTTCCAGAGAGACTGCAGAAGATTTAAACACAGTGTAAACTAGCCTGAAATGGTACTCTGACCCTATAAAACCTTACCTGGGGGAGGTGAGGTGATGTCCCGATTGGTGAGCTGTCATCCTAAGCTGCTATTTCCTTAATGTTGAGACCGGACTGTCCTAGCAAGATTTTTGTTTGTTTGTTTTGCTCAAAAATCTTTATTGAGCCAATTTATTTCCCCCTTACTGAAAGCGATCATCAGCTAAAGCTGTAGTAAAACCCCCTTCCCCCCAAATCGCTATCGTTTCTGGGCAATGAAATGGAATCAAGTCAGAGGTGTGCTGTTTTCTAAAACAGTGGTCCAGCCATGAGGACTTGGGGATCTCGCTTCCTTCCAGAGACATGTGTTAGTGCCATTTTATTAGGGAACAGTAAAGTTATGGGCAGAAATGTAAGAAATAGGGCTGAAAAATTGGTGGGAGAGAGAGCTCGGAAGAATCCAAGTGTGGTCAAGTGAAACAGTTGTGCACTGGGCAGCCCGATTTCGGGAGCCCCATATTTTGTTTGGCTTATTTTTTTCTTGCCAGAGTGAACAACTATTGATACGAACCAAGTCAGAGTCCTGCAGAGGCAACTATGGCAATTTTCCAAATGGAATTTAGGCTTGGTCAGTTTCATAAACTCCGGTAGCTAAATTCTTCATTATTACTCATTTGGCCTCTCAAATTAATGCTGCTTTATTGCAGACCTCCAAATTCACTCAATCCCAATGCATACAATTACTGCTCCAGGCAAATCTTTTACCCTAATGTTCTCCTTGTGAAAAGAGTCTGGATTTGGAGTTACAATCTCTGACTTCATTCCAGGTCTATAATTTGCTAGTTTGGGCTCCACTTCTGATCCAGACCTGGCCAGGCCATGATGATTCACTTCAGGACCGTCCTTCCCATATTTCTGGACACACTGGGAAGGAGAGGGGTTGTCAGGCTCTCTGCTCTCCTCTGTGCTTCGAGAGGGTTATCCTATCATGATTCCTTAACAAATGCTTCCTTTTTTCGATCGTCACCATCTGATTACATTGTCCTTTTCAAGCCCTCATTGGTCCTGGTCCACTGACATTTAGCCTATCCGGACACCTTCTTTGGAGCCACAGTGAGGCTCTCTACCTTGTCATGGTAGGGACAGAGTAAAGGGACAAAGTAGGTGATTAAATAGTTAATCCCACTAACGGATCCTAAGTAAAGGAAACAGTATGGGAGACCCCTGTAACTTGATGATCACTCAAGAAAGCAGGTTTGCTTAACCACAAAACCAAGCAGGCTTGTTTAGCAACAAGACCATGCAACAGAAGCATGAGACATGCCCCCAAACAATACAACAATGGTGGCCTGAGACCCAGATCCTGCCCAGTGAGTTCAGTAAGCTGATGATTCCTAAGACATGCTCTTCTGGGCACACTAAAAACAAAAATATAAGGAAAAGGTGACTTTACACTGAAATCTGAGAAGATTTACCATATTTTAGCATATGTTACCAACTTTTTGCTCATTTTTCCACGGCACCATGACAGTCCCAGTTTGACCATGTAGGGACAAGAAAACTCCCCCGCCCAACATGGACGAGGGGCACGGGCTGATGATGGAAGCTCGACATCTACTCAAGAATGAGGAAGAAGGTGGTCTTCTCCCCCTCCCCACTTTCCTTTTGATTATAAAACTGTAGCCCACCAAGTTCTCAATGCGGCACTCTCTTGCCTGACAGCTTGCATTTCTCACAAGCCTCCTATTCTAATAAACTCTTTCCTTACCTGTCACTCTGCCCCTTACTGAATTCTTTCTGCATCGAGACAGAAGAACCTATGCTCTACTAAGTACCGAGATGCGTTCTACCAGTTTTAGTCACAGGGCCAGTCGAGTGTCGGTTAAAAAACGGGTGGATGTCCTGGAACACAGCAGTTGTGACGTTCTGCTTGTGGACGTACCACAAACTCATGCTTTCTCTCCGTAGCCAGCTATCTGTCTTCCTTTCCAACCATCTTAGAGTAAGAAGGATCTCATTTCCAAGGCTAACCCTTCCAGTTGGCGTCTCTGTGTCCTTCAGGATTGTATTCTTTTAATGTTCCCTTTTGTTCCTCTTTTATCTCAATGTCCTCCCTCCCCACTGCATCTCCTCTGTGCCTGCAGACATGGGTATTTCCCACAAGAATAAAAATGGGTAAACATTTCCCTGGAATACTGTCAAGGATCCCCTCTCATACCCAAATCATGGCCTTTTCTCTGGAAACCACCTCCAGGAGTCAGCATCCTACCTCTGGAGTCACGTAACTGGTATCCTGATTTCTGCTTACATCCCCTCCATTCCATTCCACACATCAGCATGCGTGATTTCTTTTAAGCATAAATTCATTATGTCAATTAATGGCTTAACATACTCCAGTTACTCTTAGAATAAACACCAAGCTCCTTACCGCATTGCCCTGGACCCATTTGCCATGGAAGGCTTGGGTTGTGACAAGCACTGTGACCTCACTTTGTGTTGCTTCATCTTGTCTGTACCCCTGCAGTCACCCCAGTCTGCTTCTACTGTCACAATGCGTTGAGTTCTTCACACCACAGAGGCTTCCCATTTGCTGTTCCCTCTCTTGGAATGTTCTCCCCCAACTCTCCTCAATCTTATAGAAACTTGCTTCTTTCTTTTCTGGCACTTAACATAATATTTAATTAGTGAACTTGTTTAGCTTCTGTCTCTTCTAGTAAAATGTAAGCCTCATGAGGGCAGGGATTATTTCTGTTTGGTTCACTCTTGTATTCCCTGCACCCACTCAGCAGGGCCTCTGGTATATTAAACACACTCAGTAAACAATTTATTGATCTAGGGAATTAACAAAGGGACGGATGAAGTAATTAACCCTGTGACCTCAACCAGCCATCTGCCATGTGGACATTTGTCCACTGAGCCCTATTACCTCTGCTGCTGTTCTGTGAATACTCATGCTTCTCCACGCCATTGATTTAATGAGAGCTAATTCTGAAGATGCAGACCTCATTTCACCTACTCAAATTATTCCACTCTTAATCAGCTTAGCCTAAGCTCATCTTTCCCTTTTCTCTGAGTCATAGTATATGTGTGTATATATATATACATATATATATATATATATATATATAGTATATATATAATATATAGTATATTACCTTGTACTATTTACAAAATAATTTTTTCATGAAAACATGCTTTGTTCTTTTAACTGGATTATGGGCCTTGACAACAAAAAACGTGTTTAATATCTTTTCAATTTCCTAGAGTTTTTAGCACTATAATGACTGACTGCTAGACTTGAAAAGGAGGATGATGAAAGACACTTACTGAATGTTTAAGCTTTCATCAAGATGGAATAAATCATATAAGAGTGACTTTCCTAATCTTTATATCCTTTGCTCCGAGATTTCCTTCCACTGTGATGAAAAAAAATAGAATATTTTAAAAATACTAAATAATCTGTAATATACTTCAGTGCATATGACAAATATGGCTCAATGTAGCAGATGAAAATATAGTGTCAGCAATCCTTGTACCTTATCTTTTGAGGAGAAATTCTTCCCCTTTTCTTTTAATCTCTCAGGTAGGGTTGGAAACTACTTACCCAAGAAAATCAATGGAGGGAAGTCATTTGGGAGCCAGACTGCTGCCAGTTTTGGATCAGAAGAGGTTTTCAAGTGTTTTCAGACAGTAAGGTAGAGCACGGTCTACACACGGTGGCTGGGGTGCTTGTTTGTGTGAATATAGCAATGCTGCTACAAAATGAGTTCATCATATTGCACTCATGTAATGATGTGGATTTGGTGAGACGTGCTTAAAATCAGTTCAGTGTCACCCACTGTTGGAGAAAAAAAATTCTGAAATTGATTCAAACAGCTTTGTGGTTTGGCTCTGATTCAATGGGGTAGAGTGATCTAAACCACTTGTTACCACTCTAGTACCCAGGAGGCTGTACAATGTCTTCTAAACAATATGTACTTGAACAAGGTATCAAAGGCCAGCGCCATAAATTGAGGATTAAAAGGTAATACAGAAGGAGACATTTGGGACAAGTTAGAAATTGAAGGATAAGTATAGAAACCCTACTTGAAAAATGCCACATGATAGATTGTCACTCGGATATAAAAAAATAGCAAACACATTCCCGGGAAAGAGTTAGGTTAAAGCCAATTAGTCAAATTAGAATTGGAAGCAAAGATTAAATCAGAAGTCAGAGGAAAGTCTCAAGTGCTCATGGAACATTCTCCAGGATAGATCATATATTGGGTCACAAATCAAGCCTTGGTAAATTTAAGAAAATTGAAGTGGTATCAAGTATCTTTTCTGACCACAATGCTAAGAGACTAGATATCAATTATAGGAAAAAAAAATCTGTAAAAAATACACACACATGGAGGCAAAATAATACACTACTGAATAACGAAGAGATCACTGATGAAATCAAAGAGGAAATCAAAAAATACCTCAAACAAATGACAATGAAAACATGATGACCCAAAACCTATGGGATACAGCAAAAGCAGTTCTAAGAGGGAAGTTTATAGCAATACAATCCTACCTCAGGAAACAAGAAACATCTCAAATAAACAACCTAACCTGACACCTAAAGCAATTAGAGAAAGAAGAAGAAGAAAAACAAACCCCCCCCCCACAAAGTTAGCAAAAAGAAAGAAATCATAAAGGTTAGATCAGAAATAAATGAAGGAAATGAGAGCAAAGATCAATAAAACTAAAAGCTGGTTCTTTGAGAAGATAAACAAAATTGATAAAACATTAGACAGACTCATCAAGAATAAAAGGGGGAAGACTAAAATCAATATAATTAGAAATGAAAAAGGATAAGTAACAACTGACACTGCAGAAATACAAAATATCATGAGAGAATACTACAAGCAACTATATGCCAATAAAATGGAAAACCTGTAAGAAATGGACAAAGTCTTAGAAAAGCACAACTTTCTGAGACTGAACCAGGAAAAAATAGAAAATATAAACAGACTAATCATAAGCACTGAAATTGAAACTCTGATTAAAAATCTTCCAACAAACAAAAGCCCAGGACCAGATGGATTCAAGGACAAATTCTATCAAACATTTAGAGAAGAGCTAACACCTATCTTTCTCAAACTCTTCCAAAATATACCAGAGGGAGGAACACTCCCAAACTCATTCTACAAGGCCACCATCATCTTGATACCAAAACCAGACAAAGATGTCACAAAAAAAGAAAACAGCAGGCCAATATCCCTGATGAACATAGATGCAAAAATCCTTAAAAAAAATACTAGCAGACAGAATCCAACAGCACATTAAAAGGATCATACAATGTGATCAAGTGGGGTTTATCCCAGGAATGCAAGGATTGTTCAATATATGCAAATCAATCAATGTGATAAACCATATTAACAAATTGAAGGAGAAAAACCATATGATCATTTCAATAGATGCAGAAAAAGCTATCAACAAAATTCAACACCCATTTATGATAAAAAAAACCCTCCAGAAAGTAGGCATAAAGGGAACTTACCTCAACCTAATAAAGGTCATATATGATAAACCCACAGCCAACATCATTCTCTATGGTGAAAAACTGAAACCATTTCCTCCAAGATCAGGAACAAGACAAGGTTGCCCCCTCTCACCACTATTATTCAACATCGTTTTGGAAATTTTAGCCACAGCAATCAGAGGAGAAAAATAAATAAAAGGAATTCAAATCAGAAAAACAGAAGTAAAACTGTCACTGTTTGCAGATGAAATGATACTATACGTAGACAATCCTAAAGATGCTACCAGAAAACTACTAGAGCTAAACAATGAATTTAGTAAAGTAGCAGGATACAAATTAATGCACAGAAATCTCTGGCATTCCTATAAACTAATGATGAAAAATCTGAAAGAGAAATTAAGGAAACACTCTCATTTACCATTGCAACAAAAATAATAAAATACCTAGGAGTAAACCTACCTAAGGAGAAAACAGACCTATATGCAGAAAACTATAAGACACTGTGAAAGAAATTAAAGATGATACAAATAGATGGAGAGAAATACCATGTTCTTGGATTGGAAGAATCAACATTGTGAAAATGACTCTCCTACCCAAAGCAATCTACAGATTCAATGCAATCCCTATCAAACTACCAATGACATTTTTCACAGAACAAGAACAAAAAATTTCACTATTTGTTAGGAAACACAAAAGACCCCAAATAGCCAAAGCAATCTTGAGAAAGCAAAACAGAGCCGGAGGAATCAGGCTCCCAGACTTCAGACTATACTACAAAGCTACAGTAATCAAGACAGTATGGTACTGGCACAAAAACAGAAATATAGATCAATGGAACAGGATAGAAAGCCCAGAGAAAAACCCACAGACATATAGTCACCTTATCTTTGATAAAGGAGGCAAGAATATACAATGGAGAAAAGACAGCCTCTTCAATAAGTGGTGCTAGGAAAACTGGACAGCTACATGTAAAAGAATGAAATTAGAGCACTCCCTGACACCATACACAAAAATAAACTCAAAATGGATTAAAGACCTAACTGTAATGCCAGACACTATAAAATTCTTAGAGGAAAACATAGGCAGAACAATCTATGACATAAATCACAGCAAGATCCTTTTTGACCCACCTCCTAGAGAAATGGAAATAAAACCAAAAATAAACAAATGGGACCTAATGAAACTTAAAAGCTTTTGCACAGCAAAGGAAACCATAAACAAGATGAAAAGACAACCCTCAGAATGGGAGAAAATATTTGCAAATGAAACAACTGACAAAGGATTAATCTCCAAAATATACAAGAAGCTCATGCAGCTCAATATCCAAAAAACAAACAACCCAATCCCAAAATGGGCAGAAGACCTAAACAGACATTTCTCCAAAGAAGATATACAGACTGCCAACAAACACATGAAAGGATGCTCAACATCACTAATCATTAGAGAAATGCAAATCAAAACTACAATGAGGTATCACCTCACAAAGGTCAGAATGGCCATCATCAAAAAATCTAGAAACAATAAATGCTGGAGAGGGTGTGGAGAAAAGGGAACCCTCTTGTGCTGTTGATGGGAATGTAAATTGATACAGCCACTGTGGAGAACAGTATGGAGCTTCCTTAAAAAACTAAAAATAGAACTACCATATGACCCAGCAATCCCACTACTGGGCATATACCCTGAGAAAACCATAATTCAAAAAGAATCATGTACCACAATGTTCATTGCAGCTCTATTTACAATAGCCAGGACATGGAAGCAACCTAAGTGTTCATTGACAGATGAATGGATAAAGAAGTTCTGGCACATATATACAATGGAGTATTACTCAGCTGTAAAAAGAAATGAAATTGAATTATTTGTAGTGAGGTGGATGGACCTAGAGACTGTCATACGAGTGAAGTAAGTCAGAGAGAGAAAAACAAATACCATATGCTAACACATATATATGGAATCTAGGGGAAAAAAAAGGTTCTGAAGAACCTAGGGGCAGGACAGGAATAAAGACACAGACGTAGAGAATGGACTTGAGGACACGTGGAAGGGGAAGGGTAAGCTGGGATGAAGTGAGAGAGTAACATTGACCTATATATACTACCAAATGTAAAATAGATAGCTAGTGGGAAGCAGCTGCATAGCACAGGGAGATCAGCTTGGTGTTTTGTGTCCACCTAGAGGGGAGGGATAGGGAGGGTGGGAGAGAGATGCAAGAGGGAGGAGATATGGGGATATACGTATATGTGAATGTATAGCTGATTCACTTTGTTATACAGCAAAAACTAACACACCATTGTAAAGCAGTTATACTCCAATAAAGATGTTTTAAAAAAAAAAAAAGTCAGAAGAAAGAACAAGGCAAGGAAGCATGTAGGAGAAGTTCCTGGGCCACTTGCTTCTCTCTAAGAGAAAAGAGAATATAGCAGATTGGATTGGACTGTTTTGTTGCTCTCCGACAAAACTGTTTGCCTATTGGGAGAAATCCAATTCATTCACTTGATAGAGACTGTCTAGAACACCAGTTGGGTTCCTGGTGGTTGAGATTCATCAGTGAACAAAAAACAAGATTATTGTCCTTCTGGAGTTTATATTCTAATGGAGGTGGTGGGAATGTGAAGACAGAAAGTAACAAAGACATATTTGAATATTTAATTTGTAACTTGTTAGAAGATGAGTGCTATGAGAGAAGACACATACGGGGGCTTCCCTGGTGGTACAGAGGTTAAGACTTTGCGCTTCCACTGCAGGGGGCGCAGGTTCAATCCCTGGTGAGGGAACTGAGATCCCTCAAGCTGCAGGGTGCCACCAATAAATAAATAAATAAATAAAACAGTTTTTAAAAAGAAAAAATACATACAAAGTAGGGTCAGGTGGATTTGACGTGGGAAATGAGATAGGAGTCAGGGTGATGAGTGTTTTTGTTATGAACAACTCAGCAAAATGTGCATGTGAAACTAATGTATTTTTCTCACTGTTTTTCCTTTTCAGGGTGTCAACTAGTTTGGCATGGAACATGGGCTAACGTTAGCATGATTATCAGTCTGCAGCTAATATGGGCATCTAATACGGAGAAAAAACTCGATAGCCTAAATCCATCTAGTGAAACCATGAGTTGAGTACAAAAGAAAGTGGGCAAGAAGTATGGATTAAGTGGCAACCACCATCTTCAGATGGAATTAAGTATATTATTGATTCTCCAAGTTCCTCTCCCTGGTGGGAAGCCTGGCAAAGTTGGCCTGGTGGTTATATGTCCCAGGGGACCTGGATGGGTAGGAGGAAACACCTTTGACTCTCAGCCTTATATTTATGACCTGAGGGACATTTAATTTGGGTTAAGCTTAATGTTTGCTGACATTAATCACTTGGGGCCCTATTTCCAAATGGATTGTCAAGCAAGCTGAGTCTGAGCCTCAGCAGTGAAACTAGAGGGTAGAAAGCCAAGAACTCTCACAGGCGTGACAAGAGCAAGAGAAACAGGTGGACAGAAGGGAAATCTTGTTAACCTCAAAGACAGAGTGCATGCTCAGATTATGATGGTATAATCGTAAAAGCTTCAGGTAGCGTAGACCCGAAGGAGAGTCTATAGCCTTCTCTGATTTATTCTGGAAGGTATATTTTTAGATACCATTGTCCATGTAATAGCTACGAACTGGCACATTTACCTGAGTAGAAGCATTTGTTTCTGATGTTACATGTAGGTGAAGAGGCTTGTGTAATTATAATACAACCTCAATATTTGGGATGGAGGTTGGATGGGTCCTAAGCAGTGACTTTACTCTGACATTGTCCTGTCCCTGGATCCTACATGGTGGAGCTCTCAGCCAGCTGTATGAAAGGCTAAGTACAAGAGAGAGAGAGAGATTATTCTACAAGGCAAGGCTCCGGGGCTTGTTCTTTTCCAGTTTTCTCTTTTTCTTCCATGATACCTGTGATGGCTAATCTTATGAGTTAACTTGACTGGGCCATGAAGTGCTAGGATATTTTGTCAAACATTATTCTAGTGGTGTCTGTGAGGACCTTTCTGGTTGAGATTAACATTTGAATCTGGAGACTGAGCAAAGCATATCACCATCCCTTATGTGGGCAGCTTCATCCAATTAGCTGAATACCTGAATACAGCAAAGCACTAACTGTCCAGCCAGTAAGATGGAATTCCTCCTGCCTGACTGTCTTCAAGCTGGAACATTGTTTTTTCCTTGCCTTTAGACTTGAACTGTATGATGGGGGAAAAAAAAAACTCAGTTTTTTCCTTCCCATGTAGGGAATAACCCAGTTCTTCCCTACCGTGTGTCCCCAGAAAACACTTCACTTCTGACACTTCTGGTTACAAAATGTATGGAGGTTTTCCCCACACCAAGCAATTCTCTGCGACACCAGCTCTGTGTCCTATAATTTAACTCAATTCTGACACTACTGACTTGGACAGAGCATCCGATCCCCCAGGTTAAGGGCTCAGTCCCACAAGACTGCCTCCCCTCCTCCACCCACCCCCCACTTCAGATGGTTGTCGCCAGCCTAGGTTATCATCTGTGGTTCTGACCAATTGGCTACAGATCAGAGATTCCAATGATTCCCCTCCCTGGGTTTGATTAATTTGCTAGAGCAGCTCACAGAACTCAGGGAAACACTTATTTACATTTACCCATTTATTAAAGGATATAATAAAGGATACAAATGAACTGCCAGATGAAGAAATAAATAGGGTGAGGTCTGGGAGGGCCCTGAGCACAAGAACTTCTGTCTTCATGGAGTTGGGGTACATCACCTCCCAATGCGTGGATGTATTTGCCAGCCTGGAGGCTCACCCAAGCCCATACTATTGGGGTGTTATAGAGGCTTTCTAATGCAGGCATGGTGAATTATTATCTTCATTTCCAGCCCCTTTTCCCTCTATGGAGGATGGAGGTGGGGTTGGAGCTGAAAATGCCAAGCTTCTAATTCGGACTTGGTCTTTCTGGTGACCAGCCCCCATCTAGGAGCCTACCCAGACTCACCCCATTAGTACAAAAGATGCTCCTAGTTTTCTTACCATTGAGGAACTTACAAAGATTTTTATAAGCCCCGTGTCAGGGACTGAGGGGCAGAGATTAATATATATATTTTTTCTATTATCTCACAAACTGAAACATTGGGTTTTTCCGGGTGTTGACTCTGCCAGCCCCTGGACTTGAACTACATCATCAGGATTACCGGGAACTCCATAGTGACAAACCCTGTGGTCACCTCTCTTTTCACAGTACATTTGACTACTTAGTATTATCTGATGCAATTGACATCATTTTTTTCCCCCCTAGATCAGAGGTTCTCAACTGGGGGTGATTTTTATACACCATTTGTTAGCTGGGAATGTCTAGAGACATGTTTTGTTGTCCTGATGGAGAGGTACTACTGGCATCTAGTGGGGAGAGAATAGGAAGCCCTCACAACAAAGAATTATCCAGCCCAGCATGTCAGTATGAAGTGCCAAGGTGCTGAGGTTATCTTTTATTTGTAACTGTCTGATGGTTTCAAGGGATACTCCTGTCTCATTTGCTCTTATCATCTTCCAGATAACCTCTAAATGTTAGAATTTTATAAGATTTGGTCCTGTACTTCATTTTCCATTTATATTCTCTCCATGGGTAATCGAATACATTTTCCTGTTTTAAAATACTATTGGTATGCTGATTGTTCTAGCTTTAAACACCCGATGGCCTCTAGACTCACATATCTAATTGCTTACTTGACATTGCCATTTGAATGAATAATGGGATCACAAACTTCATATGTACAAAATATAATTTGACTTGCTTCACCAAACCTGTTTCTTCTCCACTTTTCCACTTCTCTGTAAAGAGTCCCACAACTTACCCAGTACATAAAGCTCTAGCCATCATGCTTGGTTCCTCTCTTTCCATAGCCCTCTATAGTTTGTACATTAGCAAGTCATATCAGCTTTATTTATATTTCCTGATTTAATTGAATTTTTTCCAGCATCTCATCTAAGACATCATTAAATATTGCCTGTATTTCTTCAATTACTTCTAAATGATCACTCTGCTTCTGCTCTTGCAACTTATTACCTATGTAGGGTCCCTAAGTAATATTTCAAAACCATAAATCACCTAGCTTCTAGTGAGTTATACTGTATTTAGTAAAAAGACTACATCTCCTTACTTGGCCCACATGTCCTGAATCATTTGACTGCTGCCCATCTCTCTCACTGCACTAATTGCATCAGCAGTCGTGCTATAGATGGCAAAACAGCC
Source organism: Globicephala melas (assembly GCF_963455315.2). Taxonomy (NCBI): domain Eukaryota; kingdom Metazoa; phylum Chordata; class Mammalia; order Artiodactyla; family Delphinidae; genus Globicephala; species Globicephala melas. The sequence continues at coordinate 84,894,387 of NC_083327.1, read as the reverse complement.
CAAATATTACCCTCCCCAGATTCATGACTTACTGAAGCTTATCCCATCAAAAGATGAAGTCTATTTCTCTCCCCCATGAATCTGTGTTGGCCTTGTGATTGCCTTGATTAAATGAGTGCAGCAGAAATGATGGTGCATCCGTTCTGAGTCCTGGCATCAGAAGGCCTACTGTGCTTCTGCTAGCATCTCGAGTCACTATCCAGACACCATGACAGCTGCCTGCTGGAGGATGAGAGACCACGTGGAGCAGAGACTTGCTATCGCCTTTGAGGCAGTCCAAGATCAAGAAGCCCCCAACAGACCCAACAACTGACCACAGATCCAGCATGGGTGAGCCCCACTGAGACCAGAAACACAGTCTATCTCAACTTGCCCAAATTGCTGACTCATGGAAAAGTGAGCCACATTAATAGTTGCAGTTTTAAAGAATTAAAGTTTTTTTGGGTAATTCGATATAGAGCAACACCAGCTTTCATTCTGTTCCTCTAACCAGAAAAAACGGTTCCCTCATCTGGATGGCTCTGCACTTGCTCTTCCTTCTGCCTGGAATACTCTTCTCTTAGCTCATTTTAGTCATAGTTCTTCTGAGTCTTTGTGATCAGGAAGAAACTATTTAAAAATTTTGCATGGGTTATCTTATTTAATGCTGATGACATTATTATTTACATGTTTCCCAATAAGAAGACTGAAGTACCACAAGTAGCCTGTTAGTTTTCTCAGTGAACCAGTTGGGGAACTGGGACTCAAGTCAGGAGAATTATGATTCCAAGAGCCCATGCCATTTATTCTCCCTTTATGCATACACAGTAAGATACTAATAAATATTTGTTAAATTAAAAAAAATGTGTAAGTGAATGCATAAGGCAAATGTGTGGCAGAAACACAAGAGTAGCAACCTTCTTTTGGAGACTGTGCTGGGGGACAAAATGTTTCTTAAGAACTTTTCCAATCATACATTTTTAGTATTTAAACATAAAGGGAGGGAAACTATATTAAGGAAACATTGAACATTAATGATCATAATAGGTTTATTGAATGATCTGAGCTCTGAGTACTGAATAAAGAAGCAACTTCTGTTTTGACTGCACTGCACGGCTTGCAGGATCTCAGTACCCCGACCAGGGATTGAACCCTGGCTGCAGCAGTGAAAGTCCGGAATCCTAACCTCTAGGCCACCAGGGAACTCCCCACAGCAACTTTTTCTGACTCATGTCAGAGGGCCCTCTCCCTAAGAACAAAGACTCTGGCAAACACTCAGTCAATTTCAGATACTGATAAAGTTTCACGCACAGAAAAGACCTAAATCGAAGCTTCGGTTTCTCATTCAATTTAAACTCTTTTCCACAGGTCTTCTGGCCTAACCCAGGAGCTTATGTAGGAAGAAGGTGTGGTTTGCGTTTTCCTCTTTCCTCCTTTTCTTCTCTTAGCCCTGGTTCTTCTGGCGCCTCCAGGGTGAGCAGAGAGAGGAGTTGTAGGAATGTAAAGGTCTTGCTTGACTGGTGTCATTGCAATCTGGTATAGTACTGATGTTTCTGCTGTGAAAATGCAGACACTTCAGTCTTGGGGTAAAGCTCATACAGCTTCTTTCCATTGGTGTCGCTTCTCCCTGACAAGCCATTTTTGGGACGGGCTCTTTCATGGAAGTTCATGGGCTACTTTCCATGGTGACTACTCTGGCCCGTGGAAAGCACTTGGCAGGTCACTCTCCATGTAGCTACAATTTCTCACTCATCTATCGCAGATACCTACAGCCAAACTCTTGCTTTTGGGTTTTTCTAGATAAAGGTCAATTACTCAGTCTCTATGCCTCAAACTTTATATGGTGGATGTAATGCTTCCTTTTACCTGACTTGAATTAGAGGAAATATACCCTTTCCTGGATGGGGGTATAGGACACACAGTACTCTTCAAACATTTTCCAAGGAAATCCTCCTGGTCAGCCTTCTCCCTTACTGATCAGTCTCCTGTAAGTACCTGGCCTGGGGGAGAGCTCCAAAGAGCTTTCATCGTCTTGTGTGTGACTTGTTTGTACTGGCTGGTGTATCTCTTTCGAACATGGGGATACTTAAAACCTAGAGTCCTTAGCAGCAATTCTGACTGGAAAAGCCTAATTTAACATGTTTAATAACTTGGTTCCCTAAAAGGTAGCTTAGATCTGATCGCTGAGCAAATCAGTGTTAGGAGAGTTTGACAGAATGGACTGAACATGGCAGGGTTAGGCAGGGTCCGGCAGGGTCCTAATGAAGGACCCAGTATGTTCCCAGTAAGTTCCCAGTATGTGGGAAGAAGACCGTATGCTGGTGGAGGCAAGGCAAAGAAAGCTTCTCACAGGGTACCAAGTGCGTGCCCAGAATAAAGATCATTAGTCTAGTCTTCACGACAATGTCCTGCAATATCGTTATTCTCATTCTACAGATGAAGAAACTTAACGCTAGTTATATTATTTTTACTGTTTTCTAGACAAAGGAGAGAACAAATACTTAGATTGGTAACCGATGAAAATATTATCACCCAGTAAATAGGTATTTTGCTTTCTGTGTTCAGTTTGATAAATCATTTTAATTACACTGCTTTGTTCATTATCTGCACTCTAATGAGTGAAATGATCGTTAACTTTAATGTTCCATACGTTGCTTACTTTAACTTTCATGTTTCATCTCACATTGAATTCTCATCTACGAAGTGACAGATAAAGGTTTTCAGTATTGACAGGAATTGACCACTCGAGTTAATTCCCATGCTGATGTAGTTAAAAATTTTACCAGTCTGGGCCATTTAAAATAAGAATGCATGGGAACATACGAATATGCTCTCTTTTTGTCCCAATCCTCCCCCAGGTTCTTCTAAAATGACCCCACTCTTGCCAACTCTACTATCTTCTGTATTCATCTATTTCTATGGTGTTTATCTGTGGTATCTAGACTCTGAACAAATATTCATTCAGACTGAGGCAAAAACACTCAGTGTAAGATTCCAAGGGAAACCAGTCATGCACTCTTTATCTGGACACATACAGAGAATGTAAAAATAGTTGTCAAGTCCTTTTTTGTCTGTGTAAGAGATAAGACACTTTTTTCTCACCTTCCAATTTATCATTGCCCATTGGAATGTTTATCCAGTGTCAGGAAAACAACCCAAGCATCTATTTTCTACTTTAATAGGCTGCCAGACACAGGTGCCCAAATAGCTTTTATTTTGAACGATATCCTCATTTTTATTACATTTACTGTTTGTTGATCATATATCACTTGACATAACAAACTTGACTGTGTTCTTAAAATATATGACAAGACATGATAAGGGTTTAGGTTTCAGATAATTTTGACTGAGTGGTGTTGGATTCTAGCACTGCTGAACCAGACTGAGACTTTTCCTGATGGGAGAAATGTGAATACATTAGAATCAAATGTTCAGCCTTTCGTATCCGAACTAATGGGATGCAGAATTTAAACAAAAAATAATCACAGCAGCACTGTCAACATTCCTATAGGAGAAGCAGCTGTGCTAACACACTGCCGCCCCTCTCTTCCAAAACCTGTCTGCATGTAAGATGTCAAAGGGTCACATTTGCTTACAGCTGTGATTCCCTGAGATCTTTCATCAAGATAACCAGCTTCTGGGGAATGCGATCAGTGTTCATTTATCTCTGCAGAATGTTCAGTTTAGAAAAATGAAATGCCTGTATGAATTAAGATTTAAGGAAACTTGAAGCCAAGCTGAAATCTCTATTAATTAATTTTTTTCCACACCATTGTCTCGTCTGTTATAATAACATAAACATTAAATGCACACTAATACAGTAACACTGAAAGATAAAGGCACAGGAAATTGTTTAGGTTTAGGAATAAGACAGAAATGAACTTTTATGGGGCAATTATTAATATTTCCCATGTGTATGACTTGAAGAAAAAGAAGATGATGTGTCTTGACTAAACTGTCATTGTTTGCCAGCTGCAGTTACAAAGGTCGCCATGTCAAGGTAGGGAGTGTGAAAGCCAGTTGATGTCGGCGGTGTGACACAGCTGTCTGTTAAGACTTTCCTCAAGCGGAAGATGCCAAGGGTGAATGCTAAAATTGAAATGGCATCAAGAATATTAGGGCCACAGAATAGAATTAATTGAACTGAAAATTGACCTGATCATGAGGACAAATGCTCCCTATCTTATGAAAGTGTTTTAGGAGCTCTCCAAAAGAATTTTCTATCACGTGTGCTGACTCAAGCAGCTGCAATTTTCACCAGCTACAAAGCTCTCCTCACCCTGAGCTGTTCTTACTGCACATAAGAATTTTGACTCAGTACCTTCATATCTTGTTTGGTTACCACCAAAATCTCCATTGTTTTCAAGAACACCTTTAGGATTGAATTTCCCCATGTTTTGTTCCAAATAAAGTTAGTTCAACTGGGGAGAGCTTTGGGCGCTATCTGTAATTATGCCTTTCTTCTTCCTCTGGACAACAATCTCTGTACGACTGCTCTGGAGCTGGGCCAAGCACAGTACCACACTTCTCTGAAACACCCTGCTTCACAAGCGTGGTGCTGGGCTCAGGGGAGAGCAACTGGGGCCCTGGTATTCTCCACCTGCCATGCTTAAGGCCGAGCTTCTGCGTTATGAGTGAGAATTGGGTAGATAAGAGTCTCAGATCCCTCTGTTGCCATTGTCTGGAAGAAAGCCCTCTACAACATGGACCTGGGGCTTTGGTGAAAAAACACTGGTAGCTTTCCCCTCCTGGGGAGATACCATAGCCAACCACTGGGAGCTGGGGGGAGAGGAAGCTGTGTGTCCTCTCCTGTCCCCATACATGTGGTGCTTCTGTCACTATGGGTAAAGGAAAGAGGAGGGAAGGAGGGGATCATGGCTCAAATACTACAGACTGTTTCTATTCTTATTTAGATTTCATAGATTTTCTTGACCAAATGTTTATTTGTTTGCTATATACACTTAGGACAATTTCTAGAGACTTAAAATTTTTTTTTTTAAAGAAAAGTTTCACCAATCATGCTCATTTCATAAGAGAGTGGGTCCTTGCTTATGCTACCAAACCAGAAGTCATCCTCATGTATGGTTTTTAAAATTAACGTTATTAATGTATAATTTTCTTACAATAAAAGCACCCATTTTCAGTGCATCTTTTGATGAGGCTGACAAATTGATACACCTGTGTATCTACGAATGCAATCCGTAGGTAGAGCATTTCTGTCACAACAAAATAGTCCCTGTGCCTCTTCCCAGCCAACTCCCCAGCAGTGACCCCAGGCAGCCACTCATCTGTTTTCTGTCTCTACAGGTTTTTCTTTTCTAGAGTTTTAAGTACATGGAGTTATATAGTATGTACACTTTTATGTCTGCATTCTTTTACTCATCACTATAAATTAGAGGTTTATTCACGATATACCTTGTAGTAACAGTTCATTCCTTTTTATTCCTAAATTGTATTCCATGGTAGCAACGTGCCACAATTTGTTTATACATTCACTTGATGGACATTTGAGTTGTTTTGATTTTTGGTTAATTCAAATAAAGCTCTTATGAACATTCTTTGTGCAGACACATGTTAAATACCCAAGATTGACATTGTTTTCCAAAGTGACTGTACCATATTGCATTCTTGGAAGGAGTGGATCAATTTTCCTATTGCTCCACATCTTAACTCTCTGCATTGTTTTAAAAATTTGAGTCATTCTTGCAAGTTTATAGTAGTGTTAAATTGTAGTTTTAAGTTAGATTTACATAATAGCTAATGATGTTGAGCGTCTTTTCATGTGCTATTTGCTGTCTTTATATAGCTCTTCTTTGGTGAAGTGTCTGTTCAAATCTTTAGCTTATCTTTTTTTTTTTTTTTTTTTTTTTTTTGCGGTACGTGGGCCTTTCACTATTGTGGCCTCTCCCGTTGTGGAGCACAGGCTCCAGACGCGCAGGCTCAGCGGCCACGGCTCATGGGCCTAGCTGCTCCGCGGCATGTGGGATCTTCCCGGACCAGGGCACGAACCCGTGTCCCCTGCATCGGCAGGCAGACTCTCAACCACTGCACCACCAGGGAAGCCCTAGCTTATCTTTTTAACTGGGTTTTAAAATTTTTTATTATAGAATTGAAAGACAAAAGTATTTTGGTTATAAGTTCTTTATTGGATACATGCTTTGGAAATATTTTCTCCCAGCTTCTCTGTTTATTTTCTTAAAAGTGTTTATTGTTATGTCTTCTGGGAAAATTGATCCCTTTATCATTGTGTAATGTGCTTCCTTGTTCCTGATAAATTTCCTTGCTTTGAAGTCTGCTCTGTCTGAAATTAATATAGCTACTCCTGCTTCCTTTGGATCAGTGTTATCATGGTATAATTTTTTTCAACCATTTACTTTTTTTTTTTTTATTTTTTTATTTTTGTGGTAAGCAGGCCTCTCACTGCTGTGGTCTCTCCCATTGCAGAGCACAGGCTCCGGACGTGCAGGCTCAGTGGCCATGGCTCACGGGCCAAGCCGCTCTGCGGCATGTGGGATCTTCCCGGACCGGGGCATGAACCCGTGTCCCCTGCATCGGCAGGCGGACTCTCAACCACTGCGCCACCAGGGAAGCCCCCAACCATTTACTTTTAATCTATAATTAAATATATTATTTAATTATATTTAATTATATTATATTAATTTTATTTAATTATATTAATTATATTTAATTATATTATTTATTTATATTATTATATATTATATTTAATTATATTATTTATAATTATATTATTTTCATAGGCAACATATATTTGGGTTTTATTTTTTGATTCATTCAGATAATCTTTTAATTGGTACTTTTAGATATTTGATGTTAAGTTGATTACTGATGTAGTTGAATTAATATCTACCATACTTGTTACTGTTTTCTATTTGTTGTCTTGTTATTTGTTCCTATTTTGGTCTTCCACTTTTTATGCCTTTTGAGGTTTTAATAAACATTTTATATATGGTTCCATTTTCTCTCCTTAGCATATCTGTTATACTTTTATTTATTTATTTATTTTTAGTGGTTACTCTAGTGTTGGTAAAATACATTTACAACTAATTCAAGTTCACTTGCAAATAAAACTATATGGCCCTACAGGTAATGTGAGTATCTTATTTTTTTCTTTTTTCTTTTTAATTCTTTTTGTTATTTTGAGTATCTTATAATAACAAAATAATTGTAATTTCTGTGTACTGTCCCTTGTATCATTCCTTTCATTCATTTCAATTATACATAAGATATATACATAAGCATACATAATGGAATACAGTGTTATTATTTTGAACAAATTGTTATTGGTTAGATCAATTAATAAGAAAAATAAAAATTTTATTTTACCCCCATTTACTCCTTCATTGATATTCTTCCTCTCTTTATGTAGATCAGAGTTTCTAAGCTGTATTATATTCCCTCTCTTTAAAGAACTTATTTTAACATCCTTTCAGTTTCTGTTTCTGAGAAAGTCTTCATTTCTCCTTCACTTTTAAAAAATTTTTATTTATTTATTTATTTATGGCTGCATTGGGTCTTCGTTGCTGCGTGTGGGCTTTCTCTAGTTGCGGTGAGCGGGAGCTACTTTTCGTTGTGGTGCGTGGGCTTCTCATTGCGGTGGCTTCTCTTGCTGCAGAGCATGGGCTCTAGGCACAGAGGCTCGGTAGTTGTGGCACGTGGGCATAGTTGCTCCATGGCATGTGGGATCTTCCTGGAGCAGGGATTGAACCCCTGTCCCCTGCATAGGCAGGTAGCTTCTTAACCACTGCACCACCAGGGAAGTCCTTTTCTTTCACTTTTGAAGGATAATTTTGAAGGGTACAGAATTTTAGGCTGGTGATTTTTTTCTCTTAGCACTTTAAATGTTTCACTCCACTCCTAGCTTGCATGGTTTCTGTGAAAAGTTGATATAATTCTTATCTTTTTTCCCCTTTAGGTAAGTTGGTTTTTATCCCCTCTGGCTTCTTTCAGGATTTTTTTTTCTTTACCTTTGATTTTCTGTACTTTGAATATAATATGCCTGGGTAGATTTTTTTGGGACATTTGTTCTGCTTGGTGTTCTCTGAGCTTCCTGGCTCTGTGGTGTGGTATCTGACATTAATTTTGGGGAAATTCTCAGTCACTACTGTTTCAAATATTTTTTTCTGCTCCTTTCTCTCTTTCTCCTCATGCTATTCCCATTATGCATATGTTGCATAGTTTTTAGTCATCCAGCAGTCCTTGGATATTCTGTTTTATTTTTTTCAGTCTTTGCTCTCTTCACTCTTCAGTTTTCGAGGATTCTCTTGATATATCATCTAGCTCAGAGATTCTTTCCTCCGCTGTGTCCAGTCTACTAATAAGCCCATGAAAGGCATGTTTTATTTCTGTGACAGTGTTTTCACCTCTAGCATTTCTTTTGGGCTCTGTCTTAGGGTTTCCATCTCTGTGTTTATATTCCATTAGAGTCCTTGGCATGTTGATGACAGTTGTTTGGAATTCCGTATCTGATAATTCCTTTATCTTTGTCATGCCTGGTTCTGATACTTTCTCTGTCTCTTCCAGCTGTATTTTCTGTCTTGTAATTTTTCCTTCATAGCTGGATATGATGCACAGGGTAAATAGGTCTTTAGTAATGTGTTGAGGTTTGGGGCTGGGGAAGCATTCTATAGTCCCAGGTTATGTTGATAAAACCATGTTTACTTATGCTTATTTATGGCATTTAGAGGTGGGGATCATGAAGATTCTGGAATGATGCCCACATTTTTTGGGTGGTGCACGGCCGGGTACTTCCGTGATCATTGAAAAGGGAATTTTACAGGGAGATGCTTGTAAGAAAGGCTGTCACTTCAGTTGAGGAGGTGTTGTCTTTGAGATGCCCAGGTGCAAAAGCCTTGTAGGTATTGGGTACCCCAATAGATACCTGAGCTGGAGAAATATATTTAAAACTTATGCACCTTGGGAATGGAGAGAGAGAGAGTGATTGCTTTTGTGGAATGATGATTCCAATAAGGAAAGAAAAGTTCAGTGTTTTGCTTTGATTTTGACAGAAAATCAGCACTCCTAAGGTGAAATTCATCTTATGGTATGTAGAAAATGCTCTTTTGTTGAATCATTTGTCAGGGTAGAGCTGCTTTTTGAGGCAAATCCAATATTTATTTATTTTGTACCTTGTCTTGTTACTAAAAGCATTTCAAGTGGCTTTCAAGGGTGGATGATATGTGACAATATTAAGGACTCGATTACAACACGAAGAGGAAAGAGGAGGAGGGAGGGAAGGATGATGAGAACAAACTGCAGACAAGGATCACGTTAAACATGTGTTACTAAGGCCTGCATGTATTCTCTGATTGAGTCCTAAGGCATTCTGGTAGTGCATGTGGCCAAGATTATTTGTATGTATTCTATACTTAGAATTGGAACTGCTCTGGGGCTAATGTCAGGTGAGAATTCAGAGAGCGTGGTAAAGAATTACACTCTATGTAACACAACATACAAAGTCCTCAGTAATGTCTTTATGGTAGTTACTGAGTTTTATTACTGGGGGATGCTTGTCCCCCACTCGTGATGTTTCCCTCCAAGTGGAGAATGCTTCATTATAGAAGCACGTCTGGCCTCTCTCCATCCTCTCATTCCCTTTGTGAGCTGGTGCAAAGCAAACCTTGGCATGAAGAGTACAGTGGCTTCACCCTCTCCTTGGGAGTAAGGTGTCTGCTGGGATACAGACTTCCCTCTACTCTGAGTTATCACCTATTACAGGGGAATCCCTACAGCCATCAAAAATAATGGGAAATGATGCCAGCCCGCTACTGCCTATGACTGGATCTGTGAATAAATCCGAGTAATCCCACTGACTGAAAATTCTTTAATATTTGTTTATCAGTCAAAAAATAGTATGTTGGATTTCCGCCTGTTTGCTTATTTTCTATTTCTCGATTGGCTCAGCTCTCACATGGGGAAGAGATGTTTGTTTACTTACTGAAACCCTTAGAAATGCAATAATTTTCACAGTTATTTATTTTAAAGATAATCAATGTAAGCTGATATCATAAAAAGAAAATGCAACTTAGTAAGTGATTCCACAAGTGTGCAAATTTGACGTTGGTACCGTATTTTGCTGGATTTTCTAGATCTTGAAATGTATTGTAGAATATCTAGAAAACAGTAGATGGTCTGCATGACCTTGAGTTTGCTTTGTTTGCTGGAAAATAGTCAAAGAGCAACTTGTTTGGGAATCAGGAGACCTTTATTGCAGTTTTACCTCTGCTTCTGGATTAACGGTTGTGGCAAGTCAAATGACATCTTGGGAACTCATGCTTCTGATTCTCTAAGGCTCTGCTTCCTAAACCTGCAGTTCATCACACTTTCTTGAGAGCTTATCCTGTGTTGTGGCCCGAAGACTCTGGGCCATAAATTCTTGTGTGCACTACTTGAATCTGGATTTGATCAGCAGCTCAGGAAGAGAGGTTTTTCCCACTCTGAGAATCCGTGATTCCCTGAACTTTCCAACTGATGGATGACATTTTCTGTCTCATCCTTAGTATGTCACCCGTCACACCATTCCCAACATCATCTTCACAGGTACGTTTTTATGTAAAATATATTCTCAATTGAGTGGTGATACGGTACCTGTAGCAGGTTGCGTACAGCAGAGTGTGGCATCGTGTTCTTACAATCACCCCGAATCTGAAGACTCCAGAGGAAGCAGGGCCGGGAGACTCGTCCATTTTGAGTAGTGCTGGGAGTGACGCACAGCCCACGGTTTTAGTGGCTAGTTGACAGGACCTGGTTGCTGTGAACGGGGCCCCCCTTAGTTCCCTTCAGATCACTCATTACTCATCTGTGCCCGGTGCTTCATGAAGGAACAAATGCTGTCCTCAGCTCGGAGCCTGGGGCCACCCAGTGGAACTCCAACAACGCATCCTGTCAGCCGGGTGCTCCTAGACATGAATAAGGAATCTTTTAGATAAACTATCTTGTCAATCTGCAGTTTGCAAATTTGCGTAAATAGGATTTTTGATGTGATGCCTTGGAGCAGCCCCACGTATGCTTTGCTTTGTCAGTGTGCTGTGCTAATCCACAGAGAACTGTTAGGATATTAATAATGTCGCGGTGTGCCAAGCTCATTTCTAAACCAATGAGGCAGATCTTATGGAAATGGCAGGGTACAAGGTGGGGAGCACTACAAAGATAGAAGAAAAGGGATTCACTGGGTTTTTTTGTCTATAAAAGGACAAGAGAGAGATTATTAATCGTTGTTGTCAGCTTTCAGACCCCTCCACAAGGTACTGTTTGAATCACACATGATTTAGAGAGGAAATGAATTGGACAGTTTATCTAGTCAAATCTCTTCACTGCAAAAATGAGGAATATGGTCTTTAGAGATGTGAAGTGATTTTTCCAAAATAACACAACTAATTGATAATAGATCCAAAAGTATAGGATCATTTACCTTGTGAAAATAGTAACGAGATGTATTCTTCCTGTCAATTTCTGACTCTCTTTGTGGAAGTACTATTTTTTCATTTCTCAGCTGTCATATCAGACATATATATTATCTGATGGTTTCCTAATTTAAGCAACAAATGCATTACCTTCTTGTAAATTTTTTCCCCAGCGACTTATCAAAAGTGATACTCATGCCATTGACTCAGTGGGTTTCAGAGACAGAGCAAAGATTGGTGACATGTAACCGCAAGGGACCCAAAGACAAGAAAAGTCATAATATTAAGGAGCAGCCCGTAGATCATTCAAATACGCATTTCTGGAAGGAAACTGGGATTATCCACTTTTAAACAGGGAACATTAGAGAAAAAAAGACTGTGAAATGCTGATTGAGATTGAGTCTGGAAAGCTTGCTTTGTGCAACAAGTAGCACAATATTTAGTTGTTTCAAAATAGGTAATACAGAGTAAGGTTCCAACATATTATTTAGACATTGCTAATTAAAGATGGAGGCTCTGGAGTTCAAATTAGTAGTCATTACAGAAAACAGTAGTGCCCAGAAATACATGTTCTTGTTACTCTTTTTTTCCTCTTAAGGAGGTTAAATGGGTTGAAATTGGCCACAGTGAAACAGGTCATGTTACCATCTTACAATTCACATTTCATGTGTTTTCACTCATGGAGGAAGAAATAGGATATTGGTTTGGGACAGAATTTGAATAAAACTTGTGATCCTCAAACATTCAGTGTTAGCCCTTGGTTACAAATTGGCAGCAAAGGGGATGTTTATATATCTCAGTGTCAGAGCAGGTGCACGTTGGTGCTGCACCTGAGATGAGGTAGAATGTAGCACAGTTACCTCTCCAGGTAGCAAGTGGGATGATGACTTTTTTGTGACATTTTCAGAGGGAAAGTATTTTTTCCTTCATAGACCTTTGGTATTTACCTTTTGAATCATGCATTAAATCATCAGTATTATAGTTTTGAGAGTAACAGCGCAGGACTTCAACAAGAAAAATATTCCCTCACCCTCAAATGCATGGGCTCATTAACCCATTCATCACGTTTCTTGCACACCTGCCATTACAAGGAGCTCTGTCAGGAGCTACAGGGACTGTGAAAGTGAATAAGGTATGAATGGGCTCTACACCCAAGGTCAGAATAAGAGGTGTAGATCTCTTGTTACTTTCTCTACTCCATGTGTTTAAACATTTAGATAATGTCATAATATGCAGAAAATGTATTTTCTTCCATCACACCATGGGGATTCACCTCGTAGGGTTTGTTTTTCAAATTTAACAGCTCCAGAACTTGTGAAAAAACGATGACTCCCCCCACCCAACACCCCCCTTTCCAAACGGGACACTCTTGTATGCTGTCTAGGTCACTACCTCACACAATTTCTGAGGGTCAGCGTTCTGGGAATGGCTTAGCTGGGTGCTTCTGGCTCGTAGTTTCTTGTGAGGTTGCAGCCAGTCTGTTGGCTGGGGCTTCAATCATCTGAAGACCCGATGGGGCTGGGAGATCACTGGCATGGCTGTTGGCAGGAGGCCTCGGTTTTTACCATGTGATTTCTTTGTGGGGCTGTTCAGGACTTGGCGACTGGCTTCCTGTAGAGTGAGCAATCTGAGAGAGAAAGAGAGAGAGAGAGAGAGGAAGTGGAAGATGGAAGCACAGCACCTTTTACACTATCATCCCAGAGGTGACTCACCATTACTTCTGCCATTTCTATTGGTCGAATGGACCAACCCTAGCACAATGGGAGATGTGAGGTCTGGGGCCATCTTAGAGCTACCATGACTGGGAATGGACTGAATAGGATTGAAGATCCCTTTAGTCCTCCGACTATCTGATCTTTGAATTTATTTAGAGAATGAGACTCTTTTCTATTTGGCCCCATTAGATGAAATTAAGAAAGGTTCTAATACACTTCTCCTTTGTAATAAATGGTGGATGCCAAAAATGCCTTATAATACTCCTAATGAAATAGAACATACTTTTGTAAACTTTGGTCTCTTAGTCTATGGCCCTTATAGCCCACTGAATATGCTGGAGCTTGGTAGAACTAGAGGTATTCCTCTAAGCTGGAGGCTAGGACCAGAACACCTGTGCAGAGATGCTATGGGAGATCAGAACCCTAGTAACAACTAGACACTCACTGGGTGGTGCTGAGTCCTGGACAGTACAGACGGTGGGCAAAGCAAGTGGGAAGTCCAAGCAGGTGAGGACAGAAAGAAACTTGGACAAAGATTTACAAGTGAGTCAAGGAGCAAGTGGGTCTAAATCATGTTCCTCAGAAAACTGACTTTGACTTGTGTGGATAAGTCTGGGTGAAAATCATGGGGGTTGTTCTTTCTGTTGTTTTCCCAAAGCACCTTTTCACCTGTTCAAATAATTCCAGCCCCAGCTGGCAACCAGGCATGGTGCAAGGTTCTGTCATGTCGCCAATATAGGGCAATTGCATCTAATGAGATGGCGGCCCATTGTAGGATAAGGTTAGTGATTATGTAAGGTTATATTCCATCCTGAGGCTGTAAGAGGCTTACACAGCAGTGGAGATCTGCATAAATGTGATTAGCTTCAGCTAATTAGGATCCTTCTAAAGCTGAGAAATCTGGATTCCAGAAGCAGAGATGAGAACATTTGGACCACTTTACTGAATTACAAAGCAGCTTACATTTGCCTGTGGCCGGTGCTTGTTTAAATCCTCAAATAGTAAAGGCTTTAGCTGAGGATATTCAGTCTGGCCTGAACAGAGCAGCTGTCTACAAAAACCTTGGATTTATCCGATGGGGTCCCTAAGGTTTTGATTGTTGGACTATAATTGTTCAGATGGAGTCTGCCCCATCCAAACCATGTAAAAAAGGCGAGAAGGCCCACTTTCTCTTAGAACATTGAAGAAAGAAGAGCATTTACTAAGATGCAACCTGCTTTCTGGATTAAGAATGGCAGAGGTGCTTCTTTCCAGGTGTTAGATTTGCCTAGAAACCACGGCTGTCCATAACAAGTGGAGAGGTCCTGCTTTTCTTCAGGTTCTACCTGCCTTGAGGGTGATACTTACGTAGCACCAGACAGTCGTCTCTTCTCATCAAGTTCAGTCGCTTTGGGGTTCTGCTGAGCTTTCCGCCATTCCTCTGTTTTGCCCGATGAGCTGAAGAGCTGCGTGTTTCAGGCCCTCACACGCTTGCAGAACATCCTCAGCTTTTGCTTAGGTACGTGTTCAAAATCCCTCTGATATGCAACCTTAGTAACTGTTTCTGGTCTCTGTGTATTGGAATATGTGTTAGAAAGGAGAGCTGCATATCACCCCAAGAATAGCTCCTGTAGGCATGTGTCCGAAGGCCCCTCTCCGCACTGAGTTCTCTGCGGCTAAGGTGTGGACAGGGCTCTTGTGCTGATTGGGAATATGGACTGAAAAATGGGCCTTTGCTTTGAAGCACTGTGATGCTGCCTAGGTAACCCCAGTAAATACTTCCCTCCAGAAATCCTGATCCCTCCTCCAACTAGTGCAAGCAAATGTCCGCACCGTGGGCACACACACCATAGATGCAGGGTTAACTATATCCAACTTTGTTGTGTCTTAGACTACTATTAGCTTATTTGCTTAGAAGTGTAGAATAGTGGTTAAGGACTCCAGCTCTGGGGTCTCACTTCAGCTCCTGGTGTCTGAAGCTTGATTCTCCTCAATGTTTGACCTTGAGTGAATTACTTAACTTCTCTGAATGTCAGTTTCCTCATCGTCAGATATCTATCTATCTATCTATCTATCTATCTAATGTATCCTCTATCATCTTTCTCTGTCTGTCTCTCTCATACCTGTGTATCTCTATTGACTATCACTACATCTATCAATCCTCTGCCTCTCTCGTACCTCTGTATCTATCTGTCATCTATCTATCTGTCGTCAATCTATCAGTCTTCTATCTATCATCCACATCTATCCATACCTCACAGGTTGTTGTCAGGATTAAACAAGTTGCTTTATGCAAAGTGATTCAAACAGTGCCTGGCCCATAGGAAATATTTAATAAATGTTAGCTTTTAAAATTGTCTAGTGGCACCCTTAAAATCACCCATTTTATAACAGCCAAGTTTTTCCTTCTCCATTTTCTCACTTGCATACATGCCCTGCTGTGTTGCTTTTATCTTTAACTGTTGTGTATGTGGTCATCCCTATCTGAAGGGCATGAAAGGAAATTGGAAATGCTGTTAATTTTGACTAATAAGTAGATCTACATATTTAACAAATTTCCAACCAAAATCGTAATGCCTTTCCTTTCATAACTAGACAGCACTTTTTCTGAAGTTCCTAATGAAGAAGTGTATGAAAATAAAGATATTTTTGTAAACGAATAAGAGGGCTGCTTGCCATACAGGTGAGACATTGCATTGATGACCCAGGGTGAGGGATTGAAAGGACTCACAGACTCCACAGGGTACACAGGACACATAAGTGAAGATAAAGGATGCAGCAAACAGGAGAAACTGCTGAAGGTCACGGTCACAGAGGGGTTCCGAATGTCCAGGTGCAGCTACTTTCCCTCCATCCCCCTGGTCCCTTCTCACCTTCATGGATGTACTTTATGAACCACTGAGAAATATAGCTCAACATCAGAGGAAATCAGTGAGGAAAGGGTAAAGTAGTCAATAAATTATAACAGTGTGTTCTAGGCATTTGTTGTTTTTCTGGAGTCATCATTTCTATTTTATGATATAAGTGACCTTTAATTTTACTTCCTGGTAGCCCAGGGACTCTTCTGATGGTCATATTGCAGTAAGATACCAAGAATACATAAATTTCAGGGAAAATACATTATTACAGTTCTCTGTCAAATTTTCAAAACTATGCTGTCCTACATGACTTCGGTGCTATAGATATTGGAAGTAAGACCAAAAAAATGAGAGAGAGAAAAACACCATATTTTCTGTTTTATCCTAATTTTTACTGGAAGTCTATGAAGTTTACTAAAGAATCTCTTTTTATTTTATTTTTAGATATTTTCTTTCTTTTTTTTTTTTTTTGCGGTACGCGGGCCTCTCACTGTTGTGGCCTCTCCCGTTGCGGAGCACAGGCTCCGGACGCGCAGGCTCAGCGGCCATGGCTCACGGGCCCAGCCGCTCTGCGGCATGCGGGATCTTCCCGGAGCAGGGCACGAACCCGTGTCCCCTGCATTGCCAGGCGGACTCTGAGCCACTGCACCACCAGGGAAGCCCTAGATATTTTCTATTTTAATACAGGGCAGATGTCTATCTTATCATGAACTTTAACACCAGTATTATTCCAGTTTCTTTTTTTATACAGCAAAGTTTTGATAGGCATACTTAAAAATGTCCTTTAAAGATATACATTTAAATGTATTTATCATCTTCAAAACCTTTGTTACTATTACTTGTGCTTGTTGAGTAAGGCACTCAATTTTGTCTTCCAAGCTTGTTTCTAGGACAGGAGTTTCCTTGGAGACCGAGCATAGATATGCTGGTCATTGGAAAATTGTCTATTTTCTCATTATTATAAAATAATATATTGGCATTCTGTGTTGCAATCTGCTGGTCTGGCCTCTGGGAGCCAGGTTCTTTTAATCAGTTCCCTAGGGCTTTAGTTAAATGCTCTTTGTCCTCCAGAATTGAGAATAAAAGGAGCATTTTACAGCAGATGTCAGAGACAAGCTCATACCACACAGTGAATAGGGTGCAGTGCATATGAAGGTTGCAATGAACAGCTTTTTACTTCTTTGGTCAGAAAACTCTAAGATTCCACAATAACTTTGTTTCTAATGTTATCATTATATCTCTGTTTATTAGTATTCTAATGACCAGTTCTCAGCCAAATACACTTGCATATTTCAACAGTCAAGATACGTTTGCAACAGAAAAAGTGGGGTTTTTTGGTGGATAAAGGCAAATGAGGACTGGAGAAGATGTCGTCAGCACAAATGTGCTCTCTTTCTGCTCTTCATGAATTAGAAAGCTTCGTCAGTGATTTCCTTTAAATTATAGGCTCCTAATCTTACCACCTAGCAGTCACATAATTACCAAGTCCTTATCTGTTGCCACTAATTTTCCATTTGTAACGTGTCCATTTTGGGATGAGAGAAGAATGGCACAAGGGATTCTCAAATAAGAAAGATAATGATAAAAACTTCAAATGTTCTGCCAAACAAGAATAAATCCACTCTCATTTCATTTCCACACCATCTTCTTTTCTATATCACAGTCTGTCCTAAAGACTCCTGCAACGGCTGAGATATTAACAAAATATGGCTGATGTTTCAAAGTCAAGTTCAAGTTTGGCAGCAACACTGAACTTGATATAATAAAATAAAAGAATGAAGCTATTCAGTCTTAAATATTAATGGAAAGATCTGTTGGCTTCCTTCTTTTCTTGATGGTAACTTATAAGCACCTCTTGCTAATATGAATAAAACTCTTTAATTTTGCATGTATATGTAAAGTATTATTGATGTATATTTAATTATATTAATTGAGTTTTATAGATGTTTTATATGTTAATTTCACAAAGCAAAACAGGATAACTGGAGAAGGAAAGTCATGTGATATTTAAAATATAACAAACATGGAAAAAACACTTAAGAATATTGAGACTTTAAGATGAGTTATTGTTCTGAGCCAGCCTGATCAGAGGTAGTGTAGGGTGACGGAAAAACACTGGGAAGGAAGTCAGGAGACCTGGGCTTATTGTGATGTTTTTTCTGACAATTTTTTAATTGTCTCATTTTCTGCATTGGGAAAATGACTGTGTTGGGTTATTAGGTCTGATGATGTCAAAACTCTCAGAGTTCAAACATTACCTGATATTTTCATTTCTCGTGTTGTCACTAAAGTATAGGGATTTTAAAAGCTTGATGAACTAAAGGTGAAGAATCACACAGAACCATTGTTTAATTTTGTCTGATGACATACTTCAGAGTAAATCATAGTCTGCTTCAGGAACTGTGCTAGGCACTTCCATTAGCTATTCTCCTAAAATAACTCTCCATTTAACAGCTGAAGAAACTAAGAGAATTTAATTGAGTTTGTCAAGGTCGCACAGGCAGTGAAGGGCAGGCAGAGTTGGGATATGACCTGATCTGCTGTCTCTGAGTACAAAGCTGTTTCCCTAAATCTCTGACTTGGCATAATATTTATATCTAGATTATGACAATATTAATTAATGTTACACTGATGTTTTTTACTCGTAAAATAGAAAGTGATGTGTAGTACAATTTGAAGAAATGCTGATGGAACGACTGACACTGATATTGAAATTACCTTTTATGAAATGATTATTTTGGAAACACGTTTAATTTAAATCTTGCCTAAATTTGCCTGCATTATTAACTTCTCACAATACATTAGTATAACTGATAACAGAAATAAAACGGTTTTCCAAGTTCCCCGCTCACTGGTCAGTATTTACTGATATGGCCATTATCCCAGTATAACTAATAGATGGGTTCAGAGATGAGCAACAGTCCATAGAAAAGGGAAGTGGAAGTTTTATATGGGGAACTAGACTAGGGATGTCTTCCCATCCACTGATCACTGATACAGTGGATTCTTGTGACAAAATAAATTTTATGGTTTTAAAGTGAAAAAAAAAAAGATTTTATTACTAGCAAGAAAGGAAAATAGACACTGGGAAAGAAATTGAAGTCCCAACATATATCAAATAAGGTTCCAGAAAGACATAATAAAGTAATAGGGAAGGAAGTTTTCTGGAATTGAAAAAAAAAGACATGAAACTTCAGTATGAAAAAGCACAATGTCTCAATAACAACAAATAAAAACACGTTTATTCATAGGCACATTGTAGGAAAACTATTATGGGCCATCAAATATGAAAATAAATATCTAAACAGCTATCAAAGAGAAAAGACAGAATGTCTACCAAAAATGACTATTGAAAAGTCTACTCTGCAGGAGAAATGAACATCGCAGGACAATAAAATGCGTCAGCTATAGTGTTAGGGGGATAATGGTAACGACCTGAATAGAAATCAGGAGAACTATGAAGAAAAAGACAAAAAACATGTCAGAAGTGAAAAAAAAAATTATTGGGTGGCTTAGAGTGAATCAATTGAAATATACTAAGAAACTTTGAAGAAAGGCAGAAAAACAATGAAGAAGATGAAAATGTAATAAAAGTGAAATGTTCAGAGGGAAAGAGTTTGTAATTGAATGCAGGAAAAATGGCCCCAAGTAGATATAATTGGAGTTACTGAAGAAGTAAAACAAAATAAAGGAAGAGAACCAATATTTAAAATAACAATCTAGGTAAATTTTCTGGGAAAGACTGAAGTTTATTTCTTGAAAATGGCCATTGTTTTCCCAGGAAATTGAACTGAAATCACTAAACCTGAGAGAAAGCCTATTAAAAGTATTCATTGGACCTCCTGAAAAAAAAAGTTACTGATGTGGTTAAATGAATTAGGCAAACTTGAGACCAAGTAGTCCTCCAAGTATAGGCTTTGGGAAAAAAACACTGAAGGTGCGGGAACTCAGGGGACAGAGTGGACACATGGGCTGCGTGAAACATCACCGAAAAGATGTCCATCATCAAGTGGGGAAGCCTTAGCAAAGAATCGATGCTGATAACTTAATCCAGTTAACTGACGAGCTAAGATTAAAACAAGAATATGTTCTGACAATGTAGAAAGAAACACGTAAATAATGGCAATTAGAGGAAGAGACAAAGGGAAATTGGAGTAAGATCATTGAAAATAGAAAATCACCGAAAATAGGTGTGAGTCAAACAATACAATTTAAGCCTCACAGACCTAATAGTGGTGGTTATGTAAGAAAACAAAAAGAGGACTCTGCGTTGTAAAAGGTATAAACATACATTTAACAGCTAGAACAAGTTTAAGCCTTTGAAAAATACCAAAGGAATTTAAAAAGTAATAACAGAGGTGACTCCCCATATAAAGAAACAATAAATATGACATAATACATACAGGTATTATAGCAAAAAAATTATGTGACAGACCTGAGACCAATATATCAGTCATATCAGTAAAAGGTGAATGGGCTTGACTCATCTATTAAAGCTAAAATGGGACTTCCCTGGCAGTCTGGTCCAGTGGTTAAGACTCCACACAACCAATGCAGGAGGCATGGGTTCAATCCCTGATCAGGGAAGTTCCACAAGCCATGTAATGCGCCCCCCGCCCCCCACAAAAAAGCAAAACCATCTTCACAGTGGCAGATAAAATAAAACCCCGCTCTATGCTGTAAATAAAGACACACCCAAGGCACATTGATTCAAAAAGCTAAGAATAAAGGGATGAGGGACTGTATACCAGGCATGGAAACAATAAGAAGATTGGTGCTGCAATTCTGATTTGGGATGAAGGAGAATTCAGGCAAAAGAGCATCATATGAGGTTACTTTAAAATGCTAAGAGTAAAAATTCATAACCAAGAAATGATTATCTATGCCCCAAACAGCCACTACCTGCACAAAGCAGAAACTACAGGAGATGCAATGGGAGATACACATAAACACACTAATAGTAGAAAATTTTAACATACTACATGGTGAAAGACAGGTCAAGTGCACAGGTAAGTAAGAATATAAAGGATCTAAAAAACATCTAGAATAAAGTAGCTCTTATGTATATGTATATATACCTATATCTGTCTATATCTTTATCTATGTATCACTATATATAAAAATATATCCTGAAAATAGAGAATATACCTTCTTCACAACTGCACATAGGTCATGTACAAAAAGTATGTAATTTTGATCATATATCAGATCATCAAGAAAGCATTTGTAAGTTCTATGTAGTAAATATATTTCAAACAAAACTCTTTAATCAAAAAAAAAAAAACCCTCCAAAATCCTAGAAATTTGAAAAGGAATTAAAAACTCCTCAAATTCCTTCTATTTGGAAATTTAAAGCCTTCTATTAAACAACTATGGGAAGAAGGGAAATATGAATTGAAATTTCAGAATTTCTGGAAAAAATAATAGGAACTTATATTACATGTCAGAATCAATGGGATACATTTAAAGCAGTGACTAGAGGAAAATATATAGCCTCAAATAGCTCTAGCAATGAAAGCAAGAGTGAAATAAATGTATTTACAATTTAAAAAGTTATTCAAAGTACAAGGTAAACAGAACAAAAGCACAATAAGAAAATAATAAAGAAAAATTAATGAGGTTTGGAACAGAAAAATATTAGATAAATCTAATAATCCAAAATGTTGGTTCTTTGCAGATATCAAAAAAAAAGAAAGAAAAGAAGAAAATCCACTGAACAATTTCATCAAGGAAAATGGGAAAAAGCACATCTATACAAAATATTTATTGATACAGAGGAATTTGAAACAACATAAAACACTTTTACACCGCTATGGAAATATATTTGAAAATCTCAGTGAAATGAACAGTTTCTTAGGAAAATAAAATTTATCCAAGTTAATCCCAGTAGAGACAAAAAGCTTCTATTCATTCCTGTAGAAGAAATAGGAAAGTTATCAAGGCCACAAAAAGCACCAGGCCCAGATGCTATCACAGGGGACTTCCACCAAATCATTACATGACCAGATAATCTCAAAGTTAAAAAAAAATCGTAGAAAATGAATGAAAACGTCTAAATTCATTTTATGAAACAAGATTAACATTGACACAGATATGCCAAAAATAAAATATAGATCAATGTTGCTTATGAATATAGTGCAAAAATACTAGTTACAATATTAGTAAGCAGGTTGAAAACCACGTTAAAAGTAAGTACACCATGACTAAGTGAAATGTATACTATGAATGCAAATCTGATTTAGTATTAGGAAACCTTTCTTTTTTTTAAATTTTATATTTGGCTATGTTGGGTCTTTGTTGCTGTGCACAGGTTTTCTCTAGTTGCAGCAAGCAGGGGTTACTCTTCAATGCAGTGTGAGGGCTTCTCATTGCGGTGGCTTCTCTTGTTGCAGAGCACGGGCTCTAGGTGCGCGGGCTTCAGTAGCTGTGGCTTGCGGTCTCTAGAGCGCAGGCTCAGTAGTTATGGCACACGGGCCTAGTTGCTCCGTGGCATGTGGGATCTTCCTGGACCAGGGCTCGAACCCGTGTCCCCTGCATTGACAAGCAGATTCCTAACCACTGCCCCATCAGGGAAGCCCAGGAAACCTATTAATATAACTCCCCATACTAATGAATCTAAGAGGAAAAATCATGTAATTATATCCAAACGTGGTTTAAAAACTTTGAATTTGGCAAAATTCAACACCTGTCCTATTAAAGACTTTCAAGAAAATAAGTACGGATAGGTACTTTCTTAACATCATAAGATATAAATACCTCAGTCTTAACATCAGACTATTAACGGGGAGGAAAGAGGCATTCCCTTCGTGGTCAGGAACAAAGCAAGAATATTTAGCAGGTCATGGGAAGCCAATGCAATTAAGAAAGAGAGAACAATTACGGACACAAGACTTAGAAGAAGAGTAAAAGCACTATTAATAGCTGATATGAAAGCATGCTTGGAAAGCCCTAGAGAAACAATAACAAAACTGACTCAAACCATGAAAGGATTTATCAGGGTAGTAGAATATAAACTTTGCACACAAAAGTCAATAGTCTCCATATACAGAAAAAAATAACCAATTAATGGAGGAGAAACCTCCATTTATAACAGCAACAAAAAAGATAACATAGGAATAAATTTAATAATTTAAATGGATTACATCCATCTATTAAAAGACAAGTATTCTCAGAATGGATTAAAGAAAGTCTAGGTACATGCGGTTTAGAAGAGTTATCTATGTACCTAAAATACAAGGATATAGAAGGGTCGAAAATGTAGAAAGGGAAAAAGATAAACCATGGAGTTATTATCTTAAAGAAAGCTAGATTAGCTATAGCAGAAAAAAAGCTATGGGGAAAAGAATTAAGGAGAATAAAGGAGGAGATTTCTTAATAATAAAAGCAATATTTCCTCAAGAAGATATAAAAATCATGTCCCTTATTCACCTAACCTCAGGGTTCCCTGTGCTCTACAGTAGGTCCTTATTAGTTATCCATTTTATATGTGGTCGTGTGTATATGTCAATCCCCATCTCCCAATTCATCACTTCCCCCTGCATTTCCCCCTTGGTGACCGTAAGTCTGATTTCGAGATCTGTGACTCAGTTTCTGTTTTGTAAAGAGGTTCAACCGTATCAATTTTTATTAGATTCCACATATAAGTGGTATCATATGATATTTGTCTTTCTCTGTCCCACACCCAGCTTATTTTTGAAGAGGTTCAGAGACGCAGCTGGGGACACTCCCCTAGAATGCAGGGTGGCTCAAGGGGCTCACATTCTTGGGATTCTCCTGCTCTGAGTTCCCCAGATTGGCCAAGAAAGCAGGCACCTCATCCTGGCGAGGTTTCTGGAATTTCCACACTGCCTTCAAGTCCCAGCTCACCACAAGACTTGAAATTGTCCCCACAGGTAATCCAGCCTGACAGTGGTCCCCAAGGAGCTGAAAGCACAGCCAGACTTGGGATGGGTTTGGAGGCTGCCAAAGGCAATCCTGAACTAAACTCCTGGCTGGACCCACAGTGGGGTAAGACACCTCAGGGACAGTGCAGTGGACATTGTTTTTATTCTCTGCTCTGAAGTTTTCTTGTTTTCTCCATGTCCTGTATCGTAAATGACGCTTTCAAGTGTTTTCTCCTGTCTCCTTTACAGATGATTTTTTTCTTGAGGATAAGCAATACCACCCGTACATTCCCACATCACACAGAGCACAGTGCCTCACGAGAGACGCACACTCGGTAAGGACTGATGGATTGACTGGATTGCCACTCCATGGGTTTTCTCATATTGTTGCTTGATGTTCCCCTCGTATTTTAGCAAAGAAGATTACATAAAAGAGTACAGGAGATTCCAAAGCAAAGAACGTAATTGCAGCCTAGTGTGGGCAGATCTGCCACAGCTGACTAACAGGTACAGCTGTTCAGGCTTTTCTGTACTAGGCAGCTATGGCATATTTTCAAACTCAAATTATATTTGCATTTTCTTGGGTTGACATCCCAAGTTCACCGTGTAAGGTTCACACTTAGGATAATAAAGAAAAAGAAAAAGCAAAGCTTTTACATCTTGCAGTTTTTTTTTAGGTCAACACCAGCAATTAGGAGGCAAAAAGGAGGTGGGGAGGAGGGAGAAATAAGAAGAAAAACCTCAGCCCTGCTTTATAGAAATGTATCATACATCTCTACTGGAATATTTGACCAGAGCTGAAATGCAGCTTTTGGATTTAGCAGGAAGTTTTGCTGTCTAACCGGCAGGCAACTGGCAGCCCAGAGTCCAGCAGAGTCTACTCCACAGCAGCTGGCCCTGGCTGTAACAGATATTCTCCTATCAGCTGAGAAGTGGGATTAGAGAGCAGTTAGGGTCTAGCGGAATCTAATCCAATATACTTCAAAATTTTATTTAAAATAGATATTTTATAAAAAATCATCTACTTAATTCACAACCCAGTGGTGTAGATTTCAAATTTCCAAATCCACTTGAAATCTATTTAATTCAATAAATAAACAATCAAATAAGCCAATCGCTGTACTAGGTATGGACATTGCTCTGGACATCGCCAGGTAATGCCCTCCAGGAGCACGTGATCTAGCGATTCTTCAGAAAATATTTTCCACTGTTGATTTACATGCTGGCATATCTGAAGATGAGAAGCCATACGGTTCTTGGAAAAGGGCTTGATTTCTATGCATCCTGGGTGAGTTCACCACTGAGCTTATCCAGCACATATGGATTTTTCTTGGAGGGTCTTCAGTAGATACTTTTCAGAGGTGCTGAGAAGGTCACTGACGTCCTTAAGCACTTATCTTCCAGGTCTCCGTCATAGTTTGAATTCCAGGTGTTAAGGGCGACGAGCCCTTTAGAATTTCTCCTTGTGCTGTTCTTACCAGTGTTTGGCCTCCCATCTCATGGCACACACTGGAGCCATTGGGACTTCTGTCCGGTATGTTGTAATTTCACCATAGCAGTCGCTCTAATGCTGATGTCATGTGGCTAAATGTACTTCACTAAGTACCTTCTGATGCCATCCGAGCACTAAAATGCCACTCTGTGGTGTGTTCTCTTGACTTATGATATCGGTCTCAATGCTTTTGTTTTTGTAAGAAGAAAAATATTCTCCACATTTTTTTAAGAGGGAGAAAGAAAATCTCCCAGAGCAAAGACATCCCTCTCTTGAAATGCTGAGGGGCGGAAGATAGTGGTCAGAAAGCTGTCTGAGCTTTTCTCTTACAGATGGATCCCTGACTTTTCAGTACCTAAAATGCCACTCTCATGTGACAACTTTTATAAGAGGAAAGGCTATACCTTGGCAGATTACAACATGTTTTCATTCATTCACCGTGAATCTTCTGGACTCATTATTGATAAAAATGAGCTGGCCTTCCTTTAAAGAAAGACTAAGTGCTTTTCATACAGATAGGATCTTTAGTCCTTTCTATTTTAGAAAAGCACATAGATAAGAGTTTTGATATTTTCTCTGGTCCTGAATGCCTTCCACAGACTGCAAAGGCTACCAGTAGCCATGAAGCAGCACAGAGGATGCCGGTCGGAGTGGTGTCTGCTGCCCGGCCTCCCTGTGCTGTAGGACCTGCTAAGGCCAGTGATGCGGGGTTTCTGCACCTGGCACTGGGGACTCCCACCTCCTTCTACAGGACCTGCTGCCACCTCTTGTTACACAAGGCAAGGCCGCAAGGGAACCTCTTCCCCTCAGTTTGTGTCACACCCTGGTGTTTTGGGCTCCTGACCTGTCATTCATTCATGCAGCAAGTGTTTATTTATGCACCTGCTCTGGCCTGGACACCCTGCAAAGTCTTGGGATGATGCATCAGTGAAGAAATAGACAGTGATCCCTACCCTGATGGAGGTTCATATTAAAGTGGGACCAAAGCATCCCGTGTGTGGAGCAGAGTCTGGAGAAGCTGATTTGGGTGAGAAATCAAAGGAAGGAAAGGGGCGAGGGACCAGCAAGTCCTGGTGGAGAGCAGGGGCTGTCATTGCTGTGGCTAGAGGGGCACCACAGCCGGCCTTCCTCCCTGGTTGCCCGTCCTGCCCAGGGCTCCTTTGGTGTCACACGAACCAGGAGTAAGGACCAGAATCACTCACAGGAGGGTGAGGCAAGAAGTCAAGTGTGGACGAGGAAACCATGAGCCTTTCTCCAGAGCTGTGTGAACAGACCTCCAGAGGAGCCTCTCAGTGTCTGTCAGAAGCCCTTACCCAATGCTTGGGGCTTTCTTTTCCCTTGTTGCTTAGAGTCACTTTGTACTTTATGAGTTCTCTACTCCAAAAAAGAGGGTGAATTAGTGAACTGTTAATGTTTCTTATGGCTTCAGCAAATATAAAGTCTGTATATAATATTTCAGAGCATAAGGTATCAGGTGGATTACAAATACGGACCTTTCTAATCCGTGGTCCAAATCTAGTCCGATGGTTTCTGGCCCTGGCGAAAATGTATTCTTCTGGAAAAATGTAACAGGGAAACTGGATCAAACCTGTCCGATTCCACTCTGGGCAAGTGTCTGACACACATTCAAGCTGGGTTGCCCACAATGCTCTTGTGGGCTGAACTAAAGGCCACGTCTTACAGTGTGAAATACGGGGAGGACTGTCTGAAAGAGGGGAAATCTCTGAGAAACCTAATGAAAATACTTCCAGGGGCTTCCATGGTGGCGCAGTGGTTGAGAGTCCGCCTGCCGATGCAGGGGACACGGGTTCATGCCCCGGTTGGGGAGGATCCCACATGCCGCGGAGCGGCTGGGCCCGTGAGCCATGGCCGCTGAGCCTGCGCGTCCGGAGCCTGTGCTCCGCAACGGGAGAGGCCATAACAGTGAGAAGCCCGCATACTGCAAAAAAACAAAAAACAAGAAACGAAAAACTTCCAGTGCCCATCCTGGCCAGAACATCTTCCATCAACTATTATTTGGGGAAGAAAAGTAACTAGACCAAGGAAGACTAAACTCATGCTCATTTGTTCTGAACTTCTTTTCAGAAGCAATTAAAAATTCAGAATCAAAATCTTCCTCTGATTACAGGACAATAAGTAGTGTATCCCTTTGTCTCCCCATCCCTTTCTATTTTTCTCTCTCTAACATCACGGAATTGACTGATGACATTTTAAACTTAGGTGGTGATGATTCAAATTCCTTATGATGGAAGAGAGAGACAAATATGCCATAGCTGGATTTTGAAGGCAAAACTGTGTGTAATTGAATATTTGCTTTCAATACATGTAACTTGAGGATCTAAAATAATTAAGTAATAATTTATTCAACACATATTCAGTCAGCGCTTATCAAATTCTTACCATGGGGGAGGTGTCCTCTGTCAGGCCCTAGGTGTTAATAAGATGACCAAGAATCTGTCCTTTTTCTTTAGAATCTTAACATCCAATCAGGGAGCCAGGCATGTCTGTAAACGATTTTATTCCAATGCAGATATACAATAAGTAAGACACAATATAATACTGAGGGTAAAGGAAGGGAGAGGTCAGTTTTATCCGTGAATACTTTAAAAAAAATCTGTGTAATAGCTTCTTAAAGAATCTAGAACTGGAGAGGTCATTTAAAAGACGCCTGGAATTCAGAAGGGCAATTCATGCAGAGGAAACAACTTGAAGAAAGACAAAGGACTGATTATATTAGAGGGAATAGAACTTCATCAATTTAGGGGGCTTTTAAACACCAGGATGAAAAGTTTGAAATAGAAAGCAACTGACTATTTTATAACGGAGGGGTGGCATTCTCTGCTCTGTATTTATGGAAACAAACCTGATGATGGTAGCTATAAAGAGCACAGATTTGGAAGAAGCAAGATGGTAGGAGGAGAGCTATCAATTCCAGTTATGAACCTGGGCAGTGGCTGCAATAAGATAAAGGTGGATTCGAGGAAGTGGATTTAATGATTGTTCAGAGTGGAATTAGAGAGGCATTGACGATATATCTGAGTAGGAGTAGTTTGCCATGCGTCTGTGGGGACTCTGTGATAAATTCTGTTTAGAAAATGTTGTTTCAAAGGTTTGGGAATCTTGTATCAAGATGTTAATCAGGCAAATCAAAATGTGTTTTTGGGGCTTCCCTAGTGGTGCAGTGGTTGAGAGTCCGCCTGCTGATGCAGGGGACACATGTTCGTGCCCTGGTCCAGGAAGATCCCACATGCTGCAGAGCGGCTGGGCCCGTGAGCCATGGCCGCTGAGCCTGCGCGTCCGGAGCCTGTGCTCCGCAACGGGAGAGGCCACAACAGTGAGAGGCCTGCATACCGCAAAAAAAAAAAAATAATAATAATGTGGTTTTGGAGCTCATAAGATAGATCAAAGCTGCAGGCAAGGTTTTGTATTCCATCAGCTTAGTATTGCTAGTGGAAGCCATCAGAGTAGAACATATTGCCAAAGGAGAATCTGTGGAGTGAAAAGGAAAGAGAATGAATATTAAGGTAGGTAGCAGCTATAACAATGATGACAGCCACAGAAGCAACTAAATCCCTACGTCAACGGCTGTGGTAGTGAACTTCCCAGACGGCCCTGAATGATTCTCAGCTCCTGGTGTCATGTCTGCTTTGGTCAAATAATGCCCCCTTGCAAAATCCTGTCCCCCTGGAACCTCAGAATGTGATATTTTCTAGAAATAAGGTTTTTACAGATGTAATCAGGTTAAGGTGAGGTCATACTGGCTTGGGTGGGTCTGTAAATCCAATGACTGGTGTCCTGACTGGTGTCCCTATAAGAAAAGGGAGATCTGTAGACACAGAGTGTAGAACCCCATGGGAAGCCGCACACAGAGACTGGGTGATATATCTTAAGCCAACGACAGCCAAGGATTGCCAGCAACCACCAGAAGCTAAGAGAGAGGCAAGGAAGAGATTCTCCCTTCCAGAAAGAAGCAGCTCTGATGACACCTCGATTTTGGACTTCTTGCCTCCAGAGCTGTGAGAGAATGCTAGTTTAAGCCACCTGATTTGTGGTACTTCGCTACAGCCGCCCCAGGAACTAATACAAGGCCCTGTGCTGTCCTCTCTCGCATTGGACAGGGCTGGGCTGCCTGACCCATGGGATATTGCTGGCATGACGTGTTGCTTCCACCTTGCTCTCTCTTGGAGCGCCCTCTGCGGGGAGCCAGCTGCTGTGTCTCAGGACACATAAGCAGCCCAGTGGAGAGGTCTTGGGGTGAAGAACCGCAGCCTCGGCCAGCCACCAGCACTGACTTGCTGGGTCAGATGTCGGGCCACACTGGAAGAGATGCCCCAGCCCAATCAAGCCTTCAGACGATTGCAGCCCAGCCAGCATCTTGCCGGCAGCCTCCCGAGGGAGCCTGAGACAGACCACCTGACGAAGCTGACTGCAGATTCCTGACCCACGGAAATTGTGCAAGCTTATAAGTGCTTGTTTTTTGAGCTGCTAACTTTGCAAAATGACTTTTACACACTGAAACAAAATGGATTCTCATTTGGAAGGGCTTTTCTTTTCCCTTCTCCATGGCTACACCTAAGGCAGGTATGGGGAGTACGCTCTCCTTAATGACTGAACATGCAGTTTGCTTTGGGCTTGTTCAACGTCTAGCTCCTCAAGGCTTACCTAACAATCATGTTTTTTTTTTTCATACCAGAATCATGGTTTCCTGGGCAACACCTTCCCCTTAGAAACCATCATGCTTCTGGCCTGTTTCCGGTCAGTTGTGTGCGGGAGAACCGTACCCAAGTTCATTCCTCGACGTGTCTTTCATCTTTTCTTCCTCCTTCCATGCTTCTTTAACCATATAAGCATCTTAAATAACAGGCTTAGGGGTGGAGCCTGGTATTGATCGCAGCTCCTGGTCACTCTGTCCAACTGAGGAGTCTTATTAGCCTTTGTTGCCCAAAGCTCTAATCAATCTTATTCTCTTCTATTTGGGCCAGAAGCACTTGGCTTTTCTTTGTTTTCAGAAGTTCTGTATTTCCTTTAATTTCAGCTTGAAAACCATCGATGTTTTGCCTAAGCTTATTTCATACGTTGCTAAGGGCAGCCCAAAGCAGCGCAACACATGATGTTCTGACTCTGCTTTATTTATTTCCTGCTTATCTAACCAGAGCATATGGGTCAACTTCAGAGTTTCTAGATGTAGGGGATTCTGTTCCTTACATTTTATCCAGGGACTCAGGCTGCCAAAGCATTGTCACCTTGACATTGCCCTCCAATGTTCAGCCAGCACACATGTAAAGAAGATGGGGATTATGCAGAGAATATTTTTATGGGTCTGACTTGGGACATATATAGGTCATTCCCACTGGCTGTGTGTGAAGCTGGGAAATGTAGCCTGACTGTAGCTTAAAATACAAGAAAATAGGATTGATGGTCAGCTAGCAGTCTCTGACACAGATATGGAATCTTGTAAAATACTCTCACTTAAGGAATAATTATCAGAAGAAAGAAAAGATGAAATTGAAGATGAAGCTCTTAGAGTGGGATGAGACGCAACAGAATCCAGTGACAAATACATACATACATACATACATACATAAACAAAACAAAAAGAAACAAGGAAAGCGATAATTCTAAGGACTGAGGGTCAGGTTTTGTGTTTAAGTCTGTAAATCTCCCTTGTCACCACTTATATCTTCAGAAAAATACACTATGCACATTACATATGTGTATGTATGTATATTTAGAATGGGTTGAGATTAAATGTTGGGTTTATGCAGTAAATTATAGAACAAATTGCTAGTTACACATACCTAGACCATCTTTGATCTTAAAGCTACATTGGAAATATCGGGTGAAATAAAGCATACTCATATTAAAATTATGTCCACACTGGTTTCAAACCAAGTTGATTTAGTTAAATTGACCAGTTCACCAGGCTATGTGGTGGAGATGTGAAGAACGAAGGCTCTGGGTTCAGACAGACTTGGACTAGAATTCCAGCTCTGCCTCTCTCCAGCTGTGAGGCCCCCTGGGAGCCTCAGCCTCCCATCTTTAAAATGGGAGTAGCAACCGTAGTGCTTATTTTGTACAGGCTTTGATAGGATTGGTTAAAATAATACATGGAAATCAATAAGCATAGTTCCTAGAACAAAACAAAATATACAATAATGGTCATTTTATTCATTTTTAAAGAAAGGGTCCAAGCAGTGGGTGATTGTAGCTGGAGCACAGCCTCTAGGGGGTTGCAAAATTTCCCACCTTCCTTCTCCCATAAGGAAGTGGCATGTAAAGGAATATGGTGGAAAAATTAACCCTACTATGACTAGGACTTTTATATTTTCATAAGTAAAGTAAATAGAGCTTTTGAGTGGAAAATCCAAGTGGTTCAAAGAGGTCTTTTCCATGTCCCTTTTTGATTTCTTTACCATTTAGATTTTCATCTTTTATTGTATTCCTTTTCCATGGGAGTAGTGATGAAATGTGATCCAGGATTTCCTCCAACCTGGGAGAAAATACTTCTCTCATCCCTCTTTCTACTAACTCTGAGTTATAAAGGCAGGTAGTTGCAACCCAGTGGGACGCAGGAGACAATAAGCATGAGAGAAACCTCTTAAGGTCACATTTTGTCCGGGCTTCAACCTGGAGGTAAAATCAAGATTTCTTAATCTGACTCACATTACCACATGAGGAGAATTTACAGAGATATGTGGCTGAATTTCTAGTAATCACCGATGTGTGAATTTTTGTGGAGTGCCTTTTGTGACATGTGCCCATAGAAGACTAGCAGAGAATGAATTTTCAGAAATTCTGATTCCTGGCTCTCTTCACAGAAGAGAATAATAGTGATAAGTGAACAAATAAAATGAGTAAATAAGGCTTCCACCTTGAACTGTATTTTGTTCCCTTTCTTGTGCTATTTTAAAAATGTCTACATCCTATCTATCTATCAATCATCATCATTTATTCACCATCTATGTATCTTTTATTTTAGTAACTGTTGGGAAACATTAATCATTTCTAACCCATACATTGGAGATTGCTTGATAAAGTACTTCTTTAAGTACTATAAATGGTCCCAGAATGTCTTTTGTACATTTATTCATTTCATATTGAGTACATTTGCTTAGGGCAGTTTCTAAATATCACTGTTGGAGTAAAGCAATTGTTGTACCCCTTTCCTATCATTATTCAGGCTGCCCTTATGTTAACGGGTAATATGGTTATGTCTAATTCTGTGCTATGCACTCAATAATGTTTTGAGGTCTAAGTCACAATTAAAAGTGAGCCCAAAATACCAATTGTATATCAGAGCATTAATTCATTAGCTTCTTTCTCAGTAATATTTTTATGATGTTACTTGTTTCTATTCTAATTTTAAAAGAAGATTGATTTCATAGTAGTGTCTATTAGAAATAGAACAAATAAGGAAAAATTTATAAATTGTTACATAAAACAATTATTAATACATTTTATATTTCTAGTTGTTTTATATTTCATGTAAATACACATATATAAACTTATGCTTATATGGTGAAAAAATTTGCTTATACAAATGTATATGTGGAGGGCAAAATTGGAATAACTCTGTACATGATGTATTGTTCATAATAGGGTCATGAATCTTTTTTTGACTTAACATGACATTATGAGCATTCTTAAATGTTATTAAGTAATTTAAAAACATTTTCTAATAGAATTATACTTTAGATTTACAATTTAATCATTTTCTGTTATTGGTGCTTTGGTTTTCTGTTATAAATAGTGCTGTGAATGATATTTATTATTATAGTTTCTTTATAACAAATGCTAGGAAGTAACATTACTGATTTAAAGGGTACAATCTTTAAAAAAAGTCTGCACTGTCTCGCACTCTCACCAATGATACATATTCACAAAATAACTCTTTATACTAAGTATTTACTAAGATTAGAGGTGAATATAATGCATCAGTGTTTCAACTTGTATTTCTGTAATTACGCGTAAGATGGAATTTTCCCCATATTTTTATCAGGCATTTGTATTTCTTTCATGAACTGTCTTTACTTGGCCTTTGCCCAATGCATATTATGGATCTCAGAGAGATTAGATTAATAGCATCAAGAAGATAGGACGGTTCCATTATTTTCATGTTCAATGTTTTCATTGATTATTGGCACAAATAGAGTGATCTTCCTCCCTTCCCTACTGTGTTCTCTTCTCTATCATCTCTTTTGAAATATCATACTCATAGAAAACAGAAAGTAGGTGGGGTAAAGGGGGGGACTGTCGGCAGAACATTGGTCACAAGTCAGGGGCCAGGAGGAGTGTGGTGAGGGGGAGAGCTCTGGAGGAGTGCATGCTGGGATTCATGGTGGGCTCTGTGTTTCATTGGTTGGGAGTATTGGGAGGTCCCGCTCTGGTCCAGCAGAACCCACCTGGATGAATGTCTACTGAACATGAAGATAGAGGGAAAGAAACTATGTCCATCAACTTATTCTGCACCTGAATATCCTACGAGGAATTTTGATTGTCATCCAAGTGGATGGGGAATGAGTCAAAAGCAATGCACATGCCTCTCCTGTTGGTACAGAATGGTTCTGTTGAGAAACTGCCTTACTTTAACACAAATAAACAAGGGTTCTATGGAAGACCAAAGGGGCAAGTGAATGACATCTTGAGTCATAGAGGGAACTTAACATTCTTTTCAATTGTTTTATTACATGGATAAGAAGAAAAATGTAGAAAACTGCTAAACATTCTTAATAGGTTGTACGATAGAATGAACTCTCAAGACACAGGGGCTGCTATACATTGGAAGAGAAGAAAGAGGATAAAAACTGAACAGGGGTGAATAAACATGGAGATGCGTGAGTTAAGAAAGGACTGCAGTGAAATTTTTAAAAATGTAATAGTACCTTTAAGTCAATACGAAGGGTTCATTTACAAAATGATAACTGCATTTTGGAGTAATCGCTTCGCAATCTCTTTGAGAAGAGATTCATTCCTAAATCCACTAGGTATTTTTCTTTTCCTTTTTTAAAAAAAATAGACTTTATTTCTTAGACCAGTTTTAGGTTCATAGAAAAATTGAACAGAAAGTACAGAGAGGTCCCATATGCTCCCTTCCACCACACACGCACAGCCTTCCCTCTATGGTGTTTTTCTTTTTAGTTATGAGAACTTAGAAAGATTCTGGAAGTATTGAAGAAGTATGAATCTTTTACATTCAAAGGTGCAAAAGCTTAAGTTGGCTTCCTTCTTTTCCTCTGCACCTAGTTTCAGAAGAAAACTGTGCCGTAGTCAACATTTATGAGATAAATTCTTGCTACCCAAGAAGCACGTGACCAAAGAAGTTGTTTTTTACTCAGGAGGGCATTAAAGACAGTTACAGATGTACAAGAACTAGGAAAATACACTGTAAATTTGTTATTTTTATGGTAAAAAGAAACCTTGGAAACATACCAAGATGCATTGAAGCTATGACTTTAAAAGTAACATATTTGGGGCTTCCCTGGTGGCGCAGTGGTTAGGAATCCGCCTGCCAATGCAGGGGACACAGGTTCGAGCCCTGGCCCAGGAAGATCCCACAGGCCACGGAGCAACTACACCCGTGCGCCAAAACTACTGAGCCTGAGCTCGAGAGCCCACGAAACACGACTACTGGGGCCTGTGTGCCTGGAGCCCGTGCTCTGTGGCAGGAGAAGTCACCGCAATGAGAAGCCCATGCACCCCAATAAGGAGCAGCGCTCACTCGCTGCAACTGGAGTGGGCCCGCGCGCAGCCACGGAGACCCAACACAGCCAAAATTAATAAATAAATTTATTAAAAAAAAAAAATAACATATTCATGGCTCAAAAGGGCTTGCAAGTCTTCCCTTCCTGGATTTCACCAGAGACTCTGGAATTTAGCTGAGCTGTGTATTCTGACCAGTACTGCAGGTGGGCCCATGCTGGATTTTCCTCACTGGTTACACACCTGACTACTCTTCTCACGACGATCCCTTTTCTCAGCCATGTTCTTCCCCCCATACATGGAAACAGAATCTAACGCTCAACTTTGTGTCCACTTCTTATGATTACTCCTTTTTCTCTTTCACTACTCACCAATTTTGGTAAAATATTTCTCTAATTTGAACTCTGAGACTGGAAAATTACTTATTTAAAAAAATCTAATCTTAACTCCTATTCAAACAATGTTGTGAAAGGCAACAAAATGGCCATTTATAAAAGAATTTGAATGGTAATTTTATTTTTTTTAAACCTCCTTTTGATTGATTTATACACTGCATATGTTAAAGTTAGGAAATACAGATAAACTACTTATTAATAGATATTATTTGTTTCCAAATGTCTTCTGTTTCTTTTCTGTCTGTAACCTATGCCTAGAGCAATGCTATCATTCTAAATATATTTAAACAAGCATTCCTGGCAAAAATTCTGGAAGGAAATATTAGAAGTAATTATCTATTTAAAGCCCTAGAGGCGTTCCTTCTTTTCTTCTACACTGTGTGTTTCAAATTCACTTAGTTGTCCTGAATTTTTAATTTGGAAGAAAACAGTTATTTTATTGATAAAATAAAAGTTATAAAAATACAATTTTAAAATGGCTTCCATACTTTAAAAAGAAAAAGAATTGACATTTTGAACCTGTGATGCAAGATTTTGAGCAAGATATAGATTCAAAAGTATCATAGGGCTTCCCTGGTGGCGCAGTGGCTGAGAGTCTGCCTGCCGATGCAGGGGACGTGGGTTCGTGCCCCGGTCCGGGAAGATTCCACATGCCGCGGAGCGGCTGGGCCCGTGAGCCATGGCCGCTGAGACTGCACGTCCGGGGCCTGTTCTCCACAATGGGAGAGGCCACAGCAGTGAGAGGCCCGCGTACCGCAAAAAAAAAAAAAAAAAAAAAAGACAAAAGTATCATAGAGAACTTAAGTTTGCCCAACATTTCTGTCTACTCTTTTAATAGTAAAAAATAGGCAAATATTTTGAGTGAATATTTTTAAAAATTATATGTTTAAACTGTGGTACTTTACAAATTTACAATATTTTTAAATTAAAAACTCAACAACAGAATTTATTTTGAAGTGTAAATTAATATTTTAAAAATCAAGTTTGGAAAGTTTTCAGACTTTTAAAAAATATTCGATCCGCCCCTTTCTTTCTCTCTTCTCTTTCTGGGATTCTCATTATGTGTATGTCGGTACCATCAAAGTGCCGTAAGTCTCCGAGACCCTGTTCATTTTTTTAATTCATTTTTAATTTCTGTGATTTGGAGTGGACCGTATTCATTGACTTATCTTAAAGTGTACTGACTGTTTCTTCTGCCAGCTCGTCTACTGTAAGCCCCTCCAATGAACTCTTCAGTTCTTTCATTTTTCAACTCCTATTTAGACTTGGTAGCTTTTTCTAATTTGTATCTCTTTTTTGATATTTTCTATTTGTTTTCGTATTTCCTCTAATTCTTTAGACATGGCTCCTTTCATTTCTGAACATATTTATAATAGTTCATTTAACATCTTTGTCTAGTAAGTCCAACAGGGGGGCTACCTGAGAATTTTTATTGACTTACTTTTTCCTGCACAGGGGCCATACCTTATAGCTCCTTTGAATGTCTTGTAGTTTTTTTTTTGTTGTTATTGAAAACTGGAATTTTAAATAACACAATGTGGCACCTCTGGAAATGATATTCTCCACCTGCAGTTTTCAGAGTTTGTTATTGTTGATTTTCTTTTCCTGTTTGTTGCTTTTCTTTAATTACTTTCTTGAACTAATTCTGTAAAGTCTGTATTCTTTCTCATGTACAGCCACTGAAGCTCCTGACCTGCTTATCTTAGTGGTCAGGTAATGGTTGTACAGAGATTTATTCAAATACTTTGACATAATACTCCAGTGTTTGCTACTGAGCTCTGTGTTTGTGTTGGGGATCTGTCTACAATGGGTCTAGAGTTTACAACTCTGCCTCTGTCTTCCCTTCATACGTGCACAAAGTTTCAAGGTTCACCGAGATAAGTGTTTATGATCTTCTAAGGTCTTTGCTGGGAATGCATACAGCCTTGCATATGCATGTTGACTTCTAGATTTCCAGGAATATGTTGGCATTTTTCACAGCTTCTCTGGATATTTCATCCCTCAGATTTTCTTTTTATTTTGTGAGCCTCTTGTTTTATCCAGATATTATCCCTTCCTCAGGCAGCTATGATGTTAAACAGTCACCATTGGTTATTTTCAAAATATGTCTGGAGGAAAAGAGTTCAGAGTCTGTGACTTCTGAGTGAGGTTCAATAAAGAGAAGTCCTGAAAGTGGGGGGTTTCCAGGGAGCTTCCAGACAGGTCAGATTGTGACAATTCACTGAGGATGGAGCTTTGGGAGTTCCAACCCAGTTCTCTCCCATCCAGAGGTGCCTAGACTGCTGGTCTTCAGATCTCCTGCAGTCGTGAGACTGTTGATTCTCAAGGCCCCACGAAGATGGGGTGAGGAAGATGGCAACAGAGCAGGTTAAAACACCCAAAACCTCACTGTTTTTACTGAAGTCCTGTCATTTTCCTTGAATAAACTGGATTGTTGCAAGCCTTTGTTTAATTTCCAGAGTTCTGAAAAAGATGATTTGCCATTTTTGCTAGTGTTGTCGTTGATGTTGTGGAGGAACACATTCTCATAAAGTGGTCCTTACTATTATAAGTGGTCCTTACTCTATTATTCTGGATGTTGTATACCCCTCTCCTTATTCTTCTCACCAGGAACATGGAAGACATGTCTGGGGGTGAACAGAATCTTGTTATTATGAACACAACTGTCCCACAGTAAGGATAGCAGAGCAAGAAGATAAATGGGGTCTAAGTCTTTCATGTTGTTGAACCATTGAATCAATCCTGCACTGGGATTCCATTTGTGGAAGAGGAAAAAATCCCTTATTTTTAAAATCATTGTTTGATGTCTGTTATTTTTGTTGCCATTACTAATAACTGAATGCAAGCGCAGCCTGGCTTATGGCATAGAACACTTGTTTAATGAATCATTTTTGAAAAGCATTAGTTGATTGATAATCCCTAAGCGTAGGTTCACTAGGGAATGCTACCTGGATGGCAGTTTATGATAATTTACTGAATAGATTCATTAGATATAAATCTATTAGAGACGTTCCTTGAAGGAATTCAGTAGGCAGAGCAGACCTGGAGGAGGAAAGTGTCAAAGCATGGCATGAAGAATGGCATCGAGGCAGAGAAGTGGGAGATACAAAAGGGGATGTTGGGGAAATGCAGGTTCCATGGTGGGAGCTGAATTAAGAAAGTTATGCTGAAGTCAGTTGTCAGAAGGCCTTCAATGGTGTGCTAAAAAGGTGGTTTGGTCCTTCTAACATATGCAGATTTGGTGGTGGAGTCTGTCTTTTCCCAGACGTTAAGAAACATTTCCTTACAGCTATCTTCAGTCTTTGCTTTAAAAGAATGAGAGTTACACACCACAGTTTCCTGCCTGCCAGGTCTCAGCGGGCATGGAGAGATAGGACCAGTCCAATTTCAATGTCATTGTCTCTTCTATAAGCACATTAGCGCATGATCAGCAGTAAACATGGAAAACTCATCCCACAGCTCGATAAATACCTGTTGAGAAATGCCAGCCTTCCTAGGGGCAGCTTCATCTCATAAATGATGGGAGCCCTAATGATAAGGACCACTCCATAAGTGCGAATTGATGGGAAAGAAAATGCATAAAATATTTAATTTAAATTCTTCCCAATCACATATTACTGTTTCACAGAATTTCTCCACAATAATAATCTTCCGTGTCACTTTGAAGCAAAGCAACTGCATTAAAACTGTTTAACAATTTTTAGTAAAATCTCTAACATATAGAAATGGAAAATATGGGCTTGGCTAGTCTTTCTGTCATAACTTTGGAAAACAGATCTTATGAAAAAATGACATTAACATGAAAATATCACTGCATATTAAGTTTGCTTATGATATATATGGCAGTAGCTAGTAGAAGACCCCAAAACAGAGATTATTATCAATTAACTAAGCCTGATTCTATGTTTAAGCCATGGAAGGTCCTTATGAAATATTATTTTTATGCTATTAACATTCCTACCTGTAAACTTAATGAAATTGAGAATCAGTCAGGACACATTCTTTCTGGTGGGAGCATACCAAACCTCTTAGTTATATATTTAAAAAGAGAAAATAATGGTTGAGAGGAATTAATCTTTTGCCTATGTGGACAGTAAGTGTTGATGTTTGCGGTTCCTTCAAAACTTGCTTTTACATCAGCTTTCACATGTCTTCTTCAATATTTAATGAGGTCATAGCTTCACAGACCTTCATTTGCAAGCTCTAGTTGGATTGCATGACAGGAACACTTATTTCCTATGATAATCTGCCTTGTGTTCTAACCAAGAACCTTCTGAAACAATCATTTCTCTCACTAAAAAATAAAATGTTGAAAGCTCTAAGTTTCCGTCACCTAGCCTCCACACATGCTGTTTCTAAGTACTTCTACTGTATTCAAAAGAGGTCTGGAAAGAATGAAGAATTAATATCTTTTTTCCATTTCAATCTGAAAAATAGTGTTTTCCTTGTGAGTAATTTTAGATAGTGCTGTCCAGTAGAACT
This sequence comes from Globicephala melas, assembly GCF_963455315.2. NCBI lineage: Eukaryota > Metazoa > Chordata > Mammalia > Artiodactyla > Delphinidae > Globicephala > Globicephala melas. Next base: position 84,854,485 of record NC_083327.1, on the reverse strand, counting down.
ATCTGCAGTGACCATTGAACACTTGACATGTTGTTAGTGCAACTGAGGAATTCTTACTTTTTTTTTTTTTTTTTTTTGCGGTACGCGGGCCTCTCACTGTTGTGGCCTCTCCCGTTGCAGAGCACAGGCTCCGGACGCGCAGGCTCAGCGGCCATGGCTCATGGGCCCAGCCGCTCTGCGGCATGTGGTATCTTCCCAGACTGGGGCACGAACCCGTGTCCCCTGCATCGGCAGGCGGACTCTCAACCACTGTGCCACCAGGGAAGTCCTGGATATACTTTTAAAAAATATTTGCCTCCAGCAAGTGGATTGACTTATAAATTTTTAAGCACCTCTGAAAGAGAAAAAAATTTAATTTTGAGGAAGTTCAATTTTTAATTTTTGTTTTGTGAATTTGTGTATTATCTTAGAAATTTTTAAAAAAATTTAAATTAAAGTTTTATTAAATATACACATTAAATATGGAGAAATTGACAAAGATTTATAGGAATCATAAATCTGTATCCATTAAACAAGAGAACTTCCAAGTAAACTTATAAAGGTTTATAACTTAAAAAAAATTATTTTATGGTTTTAACCATTTCTCTAAATTGAAGTATAGTTAATTTACAATGTTGTGTTAGTTTCAGGTGTATAGCAAAGTGATTCAGTTATATTTATGTATTCTTTTTCAGATTCTTTTCCATTATAGGTTATTGCAAGATATTGAATATAGTTCCCTGTGCTTTAGAAATGTATTTTTTTTTGCGGTACGCTGGACTCTCACCATTGTGGCCTCTCCCGTTGCAGAGCACAGGCTCCGGACGCGCAGGCTCAGTGGCCATGGCTCACGGGCCCAGCCACTCTGCGGCATGTGGGATCTTCCCGGACTGGGGCACGAACCTGTGTCCCCTGCATCGGCAAGCGGACTCTCAACCACTGCGCCACCAGGGAAGCCCTAGAAATGTATTTTTAACCGACAGTAATAAATTATTTTCATCTGTTTAGTTCTCAGAATATTATAGATTTAGCTCTGACATTTAGTGCTATGCTCTGTTTGAAATTTACTTTTGTTTGCAGTGTAAGGTGAGAATTTAAGTTTATATCTTCCCCTTTTCCTTCCTTCCTCTCTCCTTCCCTCCCTTCCTTCTGTCCTTCCTTCCTTTTTCTGCATCTATGTATCTAGATGTTTCAACACCAGCTGTTGAAAAGTTCTTCTTTTACCCATTGAATTACCTTGGCAACATTGTAAAATATTTATTGACTGTACATGTATGACCTGTTTCTGGACTCTCTATTCTGTGTTGTTAGCTTGCATGGCCACCTCTGTATCGTGTAGAAGCTCCTCCTAAAATCAGCTGGGTGAATTATGCTGTGTGCAACTAAGAATGATGACTAGGAGGTACACTTTCCATCTAACTTAATTATAAAATTTTGCTCTGAAAAAAATGTTCATTTTGGTTTTTGAAAAGTCCGTATGACAGTATATAACTCTTGAGATATTAGAGATGCTTAATGATAAAGCTGGTTATAGGAAAGGAATTTTCTTTTTTCCACACTACACGATTTTGGAGTTGCTTATTCAGCAACAAGGCAGGACAGTCTTTTGATTGTCCTTAGTCAAGTGGCTTACTTCCCTGCTGAGGGAGCCTCATGAGTCACTGTTCAGTTCTACCAAATGTAAGAAATGAGATACCCCCTTGTGAATCAGAGGAAATCTGGTGTCTGCCCCCTGAAGTGGATTTGAAGCTAGTTAAACCCACATAAAAGCTTAGAAAAATAATCTTTAGATTTTTTTCACATCCTTAATTTCATTTTTACTTTAGAAAAAACCAGTAATTCTTTTGGGAGAGATGAAATTTTAGGCTAAAATTAACTAGTTAAAAACAGGCAGGAAATTATGATGGCTTTTGCAGAGGACGTATACATCGTACAGCTCTTAATTCCTTCTTTGTTTTCAGAAAACACCATGAAGCACCTGTCTCTTGGTTTCTCCAGCTCTTAGATTATTCCACGTTTCATCTCTTACCCAGACAATGCAAATCTAGCATCCCCTATTCTCACTTTAAAGTTTCACAACACCTAGTAATTTTGGCCCTAGGGTTTAGGTAGAATCTACTATCTGGAATTTATTTTACCCGTTGACAATCTTTTATTCAGGGATACACAATATACATTTGCCTACCACATCCACCCCATTAATGTTTACACATTCATGAATGAAGAGAAAGTGGTGGGCACTTTAAAACTTAGATATGGAAGAAGGCACACATTCTGAAATTGACTTGCCTCTTATCTTGCATTTGTTTTACAAGCATATCAATCTTATCTTTCTAGCTAGATCAAAACTATTAGCAGTTCGGGCCCTGGGCCTTAACCCATTTTTCTCTTTTTTACCATTTAAGCATAGCTTTGAGCATTCAGTTGTACTGAGTAAATACCTGTTGATTGATAAGTGGAAGACATTGACGATTGTTGTAGACTTTTATAGAGAGTGGGAGGCTCATGTTCACAGAGATTGATGGAAATGGATCTGACTGGTGGCATGGGAAAAGACTGAGGGGTGAGGATCTGCGACACCAACAATGGGGTGATGGATACCACCTCCCACTGGGAAGTTTGCAGGGAGAACAATACACTCCCAAGGGGTTGAGATAAATATTCTTGTAATGAGGGCTAACTGGAGGTTGGTGAAGTTGCTAATGGAATTGTACTCTAAGGGAAGTTAGAGGAATCCAAGATATTAAAATAAGGCCAAAGCCTTGAAGAGATCGTAATGTTAATGATGTGTTTGGGCCCGATTCATTTTGATCCCCTCGGAAGCACCATGAACTGTGTTATCAGCTACAGGGTGGACAAGTTACCTGTTCTCTCTACGTTTCAGTGTCATCTCAACTTGTTTCCTCAGCTGTAAAGCCAGGTTGAAGGTCATAGCAGTACTGACATAATAGGACTATTTTGAGGATTAAAAGGGTGGTTCATGCTAAGTGCTTAGCCTAGTGCCTGGTACCAGGTTAAGTGTTCAAACTATTTTAGCAATTTTGTTTTCCTGTGATGGTATCTAAACAGCTTCCATGACTCCAATCTCTGCTCCCTGTCTCTGAACAGACTTGATTTTACTATTCCCAGCTCTAAAATCTTCCATGTTATCTTCTTATGTGATAAAATATAATTCTCTTATCTGGATTTCTTTCACTGTCTTTTACAATCTGGCATCTGCTGTTTCATTCCTTATTAAAACCCTCATTCACAGACCCTAGTTTCTGAACACTTTCAGAAGATGGAATATTTCATGGCAAAAATTATAGAGAGTAGATAAAACATGATCTGAAGTTTTGCTTTTTCTGGCTTTTTATCTGTAATTTCCATTTCTTCTTTCTACCTGAGCTTGAAGATCTAGCTCACTTTTAAAATCCTCCAGGAAACCTTTTTTAATTCCCTTGTCACAGCGAATCTGCCTGGATTAACCCTTACAGAATGCCTAGGATATAATTCTCTCTGCCTTTGTACTCTTAGAATTTTCATGTACTTCCACTATCACACACATTACATTTGCTGTATACTGTGGTAATTTGTAAAAATCTCCCTGAGAGAAGGGATCTAATTTTTATATGAATTTTTCTTGAAGCCCTTAGCACAGTAAAGCATGTAGCAGATCTTTATCAAATCTTTGATGAGTAGGCTTAAGATAGGATAAACAAAGCATCAAGATTTCAGAATAGAGTGATGAACCAAGAATAATAAAAATTATGTGAATTTTCCTGTTACTGTACTCTCACCCACTTCGTGTAGATGGTTCAAAATTGTCCATTTCCTAATTTATATAGTTTGCTTAAACAATAGGTCTCATCTTCATCCTTCTCTCATTCGCATCTATCAGTAGAAAGAATATATTTCTTTACACATTTTACACATATTACATTTCTTATTACATGTAAAACTCAACTACTGTTTAAATGTGCTAATGCCTCTTATTAGGAAATAAAATCTTAAGGAAATTCACCTTGAGATAAACCCACAAATGACAAATAAATCAAAATTTCTTAATAGGTCTTTCCTACACAATATTTGGTTATTGTCTGTAACATAAATTCAGTTGCATACATATCTTTGTACATTTAGAGTATTTTGGTCTTATAGCTACATGTGTACGCACACTCACACATGCACACACACACAGCCAATTCACCCAAATGTATTTATGTTGTGTCTTTATGTTGAGTGTCATTACTTTTCTTTAAAGATATTTAGGGTTTTTTTGTTTTGTTTTGTTTTTTACAAAAGCTTTAACTGGAGTTAGTTTCTCCAGGCATTCCTCATGTTTTATGTTACTGGACTTTAATCTAGGACTAGGATTTTGTTGCCAGTCTTTTAGATTTAAGCATTAGTTAAGACATCTAAGAATTAGACTTCCCATGGCCCAAGAGCATATTGAGTGATGTAACTTATAGTTAAAAGAAACAAGAAAAAAATAGTGCTGAGTAGAGCTATACCAAAGAAATGATCCATTTATTACCAACAATTAAAATAATTTAATACATTCATTTTCTTATGAAAAGGGACAAATTAAATCCTGAGTAAAATTTGAATGTTTGACTAGAAATCCATTTTGTTAAGGAAAACAATTCCTATACCTTAAAATGATACTTTGTTAAATCCACAGTATTAAGTTGTTGTTGGTGGGAATGTGGTGAGGACCCGGGGGTTTGTGGGTTGCGCTGAAGAAGGTAACTAGAAGAAAGCACCAAATGAGCTGAAAAATAAACCGTTCCACAAATATTGAAGCAAAGGATGGGTGACCACTGGGAGATAAACTATAAATACTTTGTTATATAGAATGTGCTTTGACTGGAGAGTGGGTTTATAAGGAATTGGCATTGGGAACACAACCTGACCTGCTAGTGGGACATTAGTCCATAGGTTCACACTGTCAATTTACTTTATTGATGTTTTCTATCTTGATGATATTTGCAAATTTTATGCTTTTATAGAGCAAATGCATCTCACAACTTACAGAACTGAGTTAATTAATATATAATGTCATATTTTATGTTCTGTCATATTTTTAATAAATGCTTATAATTTTTCCACATGTATTGGGATTTTAACTTGTTATGGTGGAAATTTGGGGATTGGAGATAATATTGTGTCCTTGGTGTTTCCCTCATTCTATCCCCCATATATGATCAGGACCATGGACAGCACACTAATGGTGATAGTTGATTCTAAGCTTTCTGTTAACTTGGATATTTTAATGATTTAATGATTTTAATCTCCCTCTTCCCTAGGGAGGTTAGATCTTAGTGTATTGAACACCATGGTTTTTATGCACAAATTTCTAAAGAAATAAACTAGAAGTTGTACTTGATTAATGAAGAAAGAGTTGAATTAAGAATTTTATTTTACCACATTTCAACTGTAAGATTGTCTCTGTTTTTACTGTTACCTTAGTTTATATCACTGCTCTCTTACACCTTTTATTATTGCATTCTTGAAATTCATTTTCCATGGGTACACAGAGTTTTGAGTATTTTATAAATTAATCAGGGATAGATTTCTTAGGGTTTTCCAATTTAATTATGTTTTAAAATTTATCTAGTTACTGAAAGTCATTTGACATCATATTAAACTACTTGACTCTGAAAATTGTGTTTTGGAAAAATTGAAATATTGAACGTGCAAATCTTCAAATGATCTGTAGATTTAATTCTACATTGACATTCATAAAATTAAAAAATGACAGATTTTAATCTGACTTTATTGGGTTTGACACTTCCATCCATATTCAGAGCACCCTTACCTCCAGATTCAGGAACTTAAATACCATTCCACACTGAAAAGAAGAAGGACCACTTAAATAAATGGCTGCTTCTAGGTCTGGGGAGCAGTATAAATTTTGGACATTTTGTCATTTCAGAAAGCAAGTAAATCATCAAAGACGACTAGAGGAGTCTTCTTTGAAGTTTTTCCATTGTTAGAATTAGGCTCCATGCTTGACCTTTAGCTCCATTTGCCTTTGGATTGCAAAATATGAAAATTCGTTCAAATGTTTCAAAGGAGTTCACTGACCTTCACATTATGCTCTAAATTGTGCTGAATAGATCTGTGGCTGCCATTTTCTCTCTTCAAGGAATCTATGGCCCTTAGCCATGTTCATCCAAGTCTATAAACCTTAAAATTACCAAGTTCCCCATGTTTTTCAAATGACAGAGGTATTGTAAGAGCTAGTGTGTTTCCTTCTATGTTTATCCAGATCCCGTTTATCAGAGGTAGATGCCTTAGCAATCACACATCTACTTGCTAAGTTCTAGCCATACTCCACCCATCACCAATCATAAAAACCTCATTGCCTTCAGGTCTGCCAGGGATCCGATTCCAGAACCCCATACCAAGATTCTGTTTCTAGAGAAGTTGATTGTCACCAACCAACTTAAACTGAGTTCTCTAAAAGCCATCCCCAATCCAGTGTTCAGAGCATGTGATTTACAGTATTGAGTGAATGCTCTTTGGGAAAAATCTGTAGCTTGTGAAGCAAGAGAGAGCAGGGGGAAAAGCTGAGCAAGCTGCTCTCAGGTCAAGCCTAGTGTTGGCCTGACCCACAAAGGGAGCATAATCCACACCAGGGAGTTGCTTCCCTCTGCCCACCTTAGGCTAGTGAGCCAGGCTTTCATGTCCCTACGTAGCTTGGTCATTGGCTTTAGGCCATCAGGTGTGAGATGGTGGGAGCAATTTCCCAGGCAAGGTGGCTCTGTCAGTTGTAGGTAGTTGTCCAGAGAAGGGGAACAGCTATAAGCCATCAGCATCCTTCACCCACAGTTCCTGGGGGATGTTTGCTGGACCAATAGCGGTGACCAGGGCAGGCCAGCACAACATCATCCTCAACCAGGTAACAAAAAGTATGGGACAGAGAGAGAAATGTGTTAAATCCAGAATGTGGGTGTATTAATTTGCTAGGGCTACATCACAAATACCCCAGGGCAGCTTAAACCACAGAATTTTATTTCCTCACCGTTTTGGAGCCTGAAAGTCTGAGATCAAGGTGAGGTATCAGCCAACTTGGTTTCTTCCATGGCCTCTCTCATAGGTTGTAGATGGCTGTCTTCTTTCTGTGTCCTCATGTGATCTTCCTTCTGTGCACCTGTGTCCCAATCTCCTCTTCTTATAAAGAAACCAGTCAGATTGGTTTATGAACCTCCCTTCCCCCAAGGACCTCCTTTTAACTTAACTACCTCTTTAAAGGTTTTATCTCCAAATACAGTGACATTGTGAGGTATAGGGGATTAGAGCTTCAATACATGAATTTTGGGGGAACACAATTCAGTCCAAACAGTGGAAAATTCATCAGGACAAATAACCTAATCTCTTCAAATAGTCCAAAAAAGAAGGGGGGAAGGGAACTTGTTATAGATTAAAAGACATCAACAAAATGTAGGATATGGGTTTTCCTGGAATCTAATTCAAATAAATCAACAATAAAAAGACATTTTTGAGTGAATTAGAGAAAATCATATTCAGATTGGGTATTAAAAGATATCAACAAATAATTTTAATTTTGTTAAGTGCACTAATGGTGGTTCTGTTTTTATAAAAACGTTCTTATATGAAAACAGGTACTGAGCATATGTGAGTGAAATGATACACTGTCTGGGATTTGCTTTAAAATAGTCTGGATGTGCTCCCTCCACAAAAGAAAAGCTGAAGGTGTATTAATGAAAGAATAAAGGTAAACATTATGACATTTTTGAAACTGGGTGATTAAGCGTTCATTATACCATTTTTTCTATTTTTTTTGCTTTTAAAAATGTTCATTAAAATGTTAATTAAAAATAAATTAAAAATCATGTTCAAATTGTTCCATGAAAGAGACCTATTCCTTTAGGTCAGTAAGGTTTTCTATTACTCTGCTAAACAGGATCCTCACCCATCTATGCTGTCAGGACACTCCTTCAGGGCAGCAGTTATATATCCTTGGGTTTTCTTTTTGCCACTATTGGACCTGTATCAGGCCTGCCCATGGCATTCCAAGTCTTGATTTTAAATATTCTTCAGACTCTGCTTCTAACTCAGCTTCTCACTTGCACTCACCACATGCTGACCATACTCCTTTCTCTCACTATATTCTCCCATGTGTTAGGGTTATCAATATATTTGCTTTATCTTCCCTATTAAAAAGGGTGTTTTCTGAGGGCAGGGAGCATGTTTTGTTTATCTTTTATATCTACAATATTTTCACAGGCTCTTGCATAAAGTAAGTGCTCAATAAATATGTGAATTAGCTACAAATTAAAATGTTAAGTTCTTCTTCTTCTTCTTCTGCTTCTTCTTATTATTATTTTAGTTCCTGTTAAATGTTATACATTAAAATAGTTTTTTGCATGTAATTTTTTTGTCTCACTTAATTTGGATACTTTCCCCAGGATATTTTTTTTCCGAATAACTTTGACTTCTAAATTTCTCATATTATATTTGTCAATATAGATATTAAATAGATTTAGATATAGCTATCATACAAATTTAACAGGCATAGGAAAAAAGATGGCACAAATGACAATAGAAATTCCCTCTGAATACTCTAAAAAACTCTATTATTATAAAGAGTTGTGATCTCCACACTGGTTGATGGCCAGTGTGTGAAGGGCTCATAAACCTTTACAGGTTGAATTAACATCTACTCAAGGTCTGTACTTTAAAAAGGGCCTTCCCCCCTTGACCTATTTAAAAAATTTTTTTTCTTGATGTGGATCATTTTTAAAGTCTTTATAGAATTTGTTACAATATTGCTTCTGTTTTTTTTTTTTAATGTTTTTGGTTTTTTGGCCCTGAGGCATGTGGTCTCTTAGCTCCCCGACCAGGGATCAAACCCACACACCCTGCATTGGAAGGTGAAGTATTAACTAGTCCCCCTAGTTGGCTCTATAGAAGGTAACAATCCAAAGCTTTAAATTTCCTACAGACTGAAAGCCAGTGAAATGCTTGGGTCTCTCTCTGTCTCTCTTTGTCTCTCGATCTCTGTCTTTCCCTCTCTGTCTTTAAATCTAGTCACAGGCAGGAGGCTTGGAACCTCAGAAGCAGGTGCTAGTGACAATTGCTCAAATATTGGCACATTGGTCTGGCTTTTAATTCAGAAATGTTCTTTTCATCCCTATCATCTGCCAGATGACAGCAAACTGCCTTGCCTACAGGTGCCTGGCACCTGCAGCCATAGGGTAAGAGGCTTACAGCAGCCACCCACCGAAGTCAGCAATGGAATACTTCATCCACTTAAGGGCAGAATGCATGGTCCTGCTTTTTTGACCCTTCTTGCACACAAAAGAAAGGAGCAAACCTAGAGGCTAAAATGTCTTGATATAGTTTACGATTTCACTTTGGAGTTTGGGTTCCTTCCCCTGCAGATTTGGTTTTCTTCTGCTTCCAGAATCTCTCTGTTGGCAGCCTGAATATTGCTGAGCTTTCTGATAAAATTCGGGTTACAAAACTAAGTCCCAGCTGGAAGACAGACCCTTTGGCTTTTGGAGATTCCTTATTGTGACACAGGTTTGCTTCTTTTCATGTTTTCTGTGCTTGCTCTGTTTTGACCCTTGTTTTATTTCTTTGGTGGTAGCCTGGAAAATCTAGCATGGCTAAGAAGTGTCATATTCTAGAAAGATTAATTCATAAAATAACTTGTATTGATAGGCAACCTATTGGAATTTTAAGAATCCTTAGTAAAGAAAGAATCCTGGGGATTGTTTCTGAAGTTTCAGCTGAGGAGCCCAGGATTTATATCAATGCCACTTTATTCTTATGATTTCAGCTATTTTTTTCCTTTTAATGAAACAGGCAAACAAACCAACAATAATGCCAGCTTGGAAAAAGGGCTTAAAAATGTCATCACATAAAATGAACTTCCAGTTACCTTTGACTTGCATTTCCTTTTTTGCCACCTAGTTTCTATTTGGATCCAATTACGCTAAAATAGCAACAAAAAAAAACAAAAGCAGCTTCATTATTTCCCAGCCTAGGAAACACGTGAACCATATGGATCCCACACTGAAGTTCTGATATTAAATCTATGGCAGAACATTCACTTTTTATGTCCAGAAGATCAAGCAGATGGAGAAGCCATTTTACGTGGGTGGGAGACTCCTATTTGAAGCACCGATAGCTGAAATAATAACTAAATAAATTCAACAAAGAGGTAAACTGTTTTCAGGTGCAATTTTTCTTTCCTTTTATAACTTTACCAAGTATGAAAATTCACAGAAGTAAAGACACAACAGAGAAGAAAAGCAAAAAATATAAAGTTTCTATGGAAAGTGGTGAGAAAACAGCCATGGATCAGCGGGCTATAGAAATCACAATGATTCTGGTGTGTCCATCAGAAAATGCCACAAGAAATATCCTACATTTATTCTTTCTCTTCAGTTCCAAAGGTAGAACAAGGTATTAAGAATATTAAAAAAAAATGTATGTATATAGTTTGCTTTTTCCAGATTAAAAGAGGAAAGATTCATTTTCTCTTCTTCTAAAATGTAATTAAGCATACACACACATGCACATAACATCAGAGACGTGCACATACATGCACACACATCCACATGAGTACACGTGTATGCATGCACATAAGCACACACACAGATCACCAAACAAGTGCTGGTTGCAACAGCTCTCAAATGGCAGTAATGGATTGTACCAGATGGCGCAAGGTGGGAACAACTCTGCCAGTGAGTGATTTGTGTTTTTTGTTGTTATTTCAGAAAGTAGAAAGTATATCAAGTGGAATGTAATTTGTTTCTATAAGAGGAATGGGTAATTCTTTTGCAGGGTCACTGATGTATGACGAAAATCGCTATACTTCATTAGACTAGCTTGTCATACACTGTTTAGTGGAAATACCTTTTCAGCTCTTTTGTCAGTTATCCTGACAGACCAGAGAGACCTCAATTTTTCAGGAAATATTCCATTTTACAATGGAAAAGGGAGTTGTAGACTGAGAGGGAGTGAGGCATAAACACATGTGGAAAATATGTCTTCACAAGTTTCATTGGAGTATATTTCAAAATGCCTCAAAATGAAATTTAAGGCAATGTTTTCCAGAATATGATAATTCAGAAAACCCTCAAGTCTTTGGATTCTACAAGAAGGCTACACTGACCTGTTAACGTTAGAACAGTATTATTTTCATCTAACTCACTACTAATATCTGATGCTGTTGTAGTTTATTGAGGGTTACACCAGGGTAGCTTGTGTATTAGCTTATAGGTTAGCCTTTTCTCAACACATTATTATTTTGCTGTTTTTGTATTTTAATTCTGGCATAGATAAGAGTAGCCATATCCCCTAGAATTAAAATGCAAACATCTATTTTTAATGCAAATTTTCTCATCTAAGAGAAATTTCCCCTTGACAATGCTGGCTCATTATATATGTGGCTAATAAATAGCAATTTATGCCTGGTATTATGGAAAGGAAGTCACAAAAAGTCTTTGACCTCTGTGGACCAAAGTAGATAAAACAGGATACTGCAATTAGCAACTAATGTAAGCCCTGGAGAGGCATAAAGAATGAAAAGAGGTGTACACATTTTTCTTTGGAAGGATTTTAAGAGAACTAAAGCAAAGAAGGATATAAAAGTGGTGAGATAATGGTTTCTTTTATATGTCTACCAGGATAACAATGTCCATTGTTATCTGTGTAAAAAAACATTCATTAAACGTCTAATGACACACCAAAGGATAATAATACTAATTCAATATTTTAGCCCAGAAATCATTTACAAAAGTTGTTAGCACCATAAAATTCACCTTGGAAAGTTAGATTCCATCAATATTTGCTAGGACAAGGATTCCAATCATTTAAAGCAGGGCATTCCACTGTTTTAGGAGATGGAAGTCAAATTCTTTGTGGACTTTTGTGATATTCTCATTGTCTCTTCAAACTATAATATTGTTTATTTTTTGAATTTCAAAGAAATTAATTTAATTTAATTTTGAGGATCTTTGAAATACACAAACATGCTCTTGAAACACCTGGCAAGAGTAGCAATGTCATAAAACCAGGCTTGGAACTGCTGGCCTATGGGAAGAAATTACACAAAGAGTTAATGGGATAAATTTCTAAGACTATGAATTTAAAGTAATAATGTTATAATTTTTCACTGCCAGATAACCAAACCCCGAAATAGTGACAAATCATAAACATACAGAATGTCTGACCACGTGGGAACAAACCTAGGTGTTCATTATCCAGGGCTTGAAAGTGAACATTATACATGCCTCAGACCCCTTCATGCTGTATAGTAATCACTACCTCCCATTCTTTTCTTCCCCATGGGTAACCATGGTAACCATGACATGGGTAACCATGACATGGGTAACCATGACGAGGGTAACCATGACAACCATGACGTTGACTTCTAATATGATGGACTAGTACTACTTTTTGTTTAATGTAACACAAAAAGAATCACATACATGTATTCTTTGTATCTCATTTCTTTCCCTTACTATGATGCTTCTAGGTTTCAGTCTGGTTGTTGTGTGTCCAGGTAGTTTGTTCATTTTCATTGCTTTGTAATACTCCATTGTATTTCACAATTTCTTACTACATCTCACAATTTATTTATCATGAGAAAATACCACATAAACCCTGATTGAAGAACATTCCACATGTCTTTTTTAAGACTTTTGGTGCCCATCTATATGCATTTATGTTGGGCATACCCATTAGAGTGGAGTTGCTCTTTCTACAGTACATATGCATTCAAATTTAGAAGATAATTCCTTAACTGTTTTCCAAAGTGGGTTCCAATTTACCGCTTGCAGAGTGTGAATGTTCCCGTTGCTCCAAATCGTTGCCTCTTGTCCTGTGAGTCTTTAATTTTAGCTATTCTGGCGAGTGTATAGAAAAATCCCATTGTGATTTTAACCAAAATTCCTTAATGACTCATGACATAAGTATGATTTCTATTTTGGGGAGGTAATTTTCTCATTGATTTATGGGAGGTGTTTTCAGATTCTGGAGACTTGTTACTACGTGGGCTACAACAGTTTCTCCAATTTTCCAGCTCACTGTTTTACCCTCTGGAAGATGTTTTTTGATGAATATAAGTTCTTAATTAAAATGTAGTCTCACTTATCAGTCTTTTTCATTATGGGGAACTTTCTGTGTTCTATTAAGAAGTAGCTGCCTACTCCATATTTAAATTTAAATTAAGTAAAATAAAGTAAAAATAAAAATTAAGTGATCCAGTTACAAGAGTCACATTTCAGGTGCTCAAAAGTGGCTAGTGGCTACCATGTTGAATGGTGCAGGTAGTAAAGCATGTCCATCAGCACAGAAAGTTCTATTGGATGACACACTTCAAGGAGTGCTGTTTTTTTACCTTTCACGTTTAGAACTCCAATCCATAAGGTATAATTTTTTCGCTGTGGTATGAGGCAGATGTCATTTTACTTTTTTGCCATATTGGTATCCAATTGACCCAGTACAATTTTTTTGAAAAGACGGTTCTTTCTCCACTGCTCTGTGGTACAAACTTTGTCATAACAAAGCGTCCACTTATGGGAGGTTCTGTTGGTAGACTCTTACTATTTTATTTCTATTTATGGATCCTTATGCCAATAACACACTCCTTTAATTAGCGTGGCTTTATGTAATTCTCAACATCCAGTAGCTTGTCTTGAAATAATCTTGGCTTTTCCCTTCTGTACAAATTTTAGAAATGTCTTCTGAATTTCTACCAAAATGTTAATTTTCTAGGGATTTTGTTAGGATTTCATGAAGTCTGTATAACCTTCTTGAGGAGTGGGATGAGGCATTCAACATGCTGAAAGAAAAAGGATTGACAGTCAAGAATTCTATATCCAGTGAAACAATAAGAAATTAAGACAATTTCAGATAAAGAAAAACTGAGAAAATTTATTACTAGCAAGGTTTCCCTATAAGAAATGCTAAAGTGAGTTCTTTAGTCTGAAATTACAGGACACTAGACAATAACTCAAATCCACATGAAGTGATAAACAACACCAGTAGATGTACATACACATACATCATAGGTATATATAAAAGTATATACATAAAAGACTGTAAACATGATTTTTTTGTTTTAAAATATTTCTTCTCCAGTAAGACTGACAACCTTGAGCTAAACTTATCAAGAAAATAAGAGAAAAAATTCAAATGACTAAAATCACTAATAAAAGATGGGACATCACCACTGACCTCACAGAAATAAAAAGGATTATAAGAAAATAGTATGAACAAAGCATGCTGACAAATCAGGTAACTTAGGTGAAATGTATAGATTCTTAGAAAGGCAAAGATTACTGAAACTGGTCAAAAGAAAGAGATAATTGAAAGAGACTGATTACAAACAAAGAGATTGAGTTAGTAAGTAAAAATCTACAACAACAACAAAAAAACCAAGCCCAGATGACTTCATTGGTGATTTCACCAAACATTTAAAGACTTAATGCCTATCTTTCACAAACTTTACCAAAAAAGTAAACAAAGAGAGAACACTTCCCATCTCATTCTGTGAGGCTAGTATTATCCTGGTGTCAAATCCAGACGGATAATACAATAAAAGAAAACAACAGATCAATATCACCTATAAATATAGATACAATATTCCTGAACAATATAACGCAAACAAAATCAATCAGCATATAAAATGATTATACATCATGACCAAGTGGGACTTATCATTGGATAAGAAGGTTGCTTCAACATCTGAAAATCAATGTAATAGAACAATGGACAAAACCACATGAACAACTCAATAGATACGAGAAAATCATTTGACAAGAACCTAATCTATTTTTATGATAAAAGCACTCAACGAACTAGGAATAGAGGAAACTTCCTTAACCTGGTAAAGGACATCACGGCCAGTAAAGCTAATATACTCAATTGAGAAAAACTGAATGCTTTCCCCCTAAGATCAGGAACAAGACAAGTGTGCCTGCTGTCACCACTTCTATTCAACATTGCATTGAAGGTTCTATCTGGTGCAATTAGGCAAGAAAAAGAAATAGGAGGCATCAAGTTTGGAAAGGAAGATGTATAACTATCTCTATTTGCTGATTATATAATCTTGTATATGGAAAATTCTAAGGGTTCTACAATGGGAGAATGCAAGTTAAAATCACGATGTGATTGTTACCACTTCATACACACTAGGATGGCTACAGTAAAAAAAGTTAAGCAATAACACCTGTTGGCTAGGATTGAAAGAAATTCAAGCCCTCATACATTGCTGGTGGGGATGTAAAACACTGTAGCACTTTGGAAAGCAACTTTTCAAAAGGATACATATAGAGTTACCATATGACCCTGAAATTCCATTAGTAGGTGTTGTGAAAGAAACCCAGTCACAAAAGACAACATATCTCATGATTCCACTTATGTGAAATGTCTAGAAAAGGTAAATACATAGAGAGAGAAAATAAATTGGTGGTTTCCAGGGACTGGGGCAGGAAAAGAATTGCAGAGTTACTGGTAATGGGGACAGAGGTTTCTGAGGTGATGAAAATGCTCTAAAATTAGTTATGGTGATGATTGTGCAACTTTGTGAATGTGCTGAAAACCCACTAAACTCTGTATTTTAAATGGGTGCATTTTGTGATATATATAAACTATATCTCAATAAACCTGCTAAAATTAAAAAAAAGTAGAGCCTCTGGATTATGCCGTCTTCCTTCCTTTCTTTTTGATAACATATATGGAGTGTAAGTAATCACTTAAATTCTGATGAGGCTTGTTTCTAGCTTTGTTTATCTCAATTTTGCTGGTCAATTTCAGTTTTGCCTTTATTCTGAGAAGGTGGCCCTTCTGGTGTTTATTAGGACTGCTGTACCTTGGCCTGAACGCCAACATCTGTTAGCATTCTTGTGGCATTCTATTCCTCTTCATCAAAAATGGCAAATGTTGTCAGTAGAAGTGCCAAGATGAATGTGAAACACCCCTCATTGTGTTTCCCTTCATAGAGGATCAGAGCCTCTCAATTCTTGCCTGTGTTGGCTACTCTTCAAAGTTTTTTAAAGTGTTTTTTTCTCCAATTCTCCAGATTTTATGTTTCTTTTTTCCAGCAGGAGAGATAGTAACAAACTGATGCTCTATGATGAGAACTGAATATCCCCCTATAATGACTGATTTTAGCCTAGAGAATTGCAAGACCCCCTGTAGTAGATGCCCTTTGTTTTGACACAGGAATAGCATGGACTTCCTCTGCCTAGAGGAATGTATGTTTCAGAGACTACTTGGACCTCGATTCCAACCAGGTGACTTGAGTGGGAGCTGCCAATCAGAGCACGCCACTCCTCAGGCCAGCCAATCAGAATCTTTCCCAAGTTGTAAGCCCTGTAACTAGAGAGAAGAATATTTTCCTCTCTGTGCAACTCTTTGAAAGAAGAATATTTTCCTCTCTGTGCAACTCTTTGAAAGTGTGAGTCCTGGAGGGAAAAGTTCCAGCCTTTGGGTAAAGGAAACTTGTAAAAGGAAAAGGTGGAGTTGCTGTACAGAGAAGGTAAACCATGAATGAAAGAATCAGAGAAATCTCTGGTTCTTAATCTTCACTAGTTACACTCTTTCCTGTGTAGTTAAACAAATACATTTATCTTATTGTGAAGTTAGTTCATTTTTTTTCCTGTCCTAAGAAATGAGCCATTTGATCTGTGGACCACATGGTGATTTTTGTGCTTCTTTTACACAATGATTTAGGAAATTTATATGAATGTTGCTTTTCTTCCCACAGTTTGGGAATCGTCAATATAGGCGTTAGGGAGAAATAGAGTATCCTTTATCGAAAGAAACGCATTCCTGGATTTATGTCTCAGAGAACTGAATTTGATCACACTTCAATAGGTGAAATAAGGAAGAGTCAGAAGTCAGCAAAAGGAATTGAAAAGCTCAGGGTAAATTAAAGGAATAACAAACTATGGAAATTGCAAAAGATATGGAAAACGAAAGAACACTGGTTAAAGAAGAATTTTGGAAAGAGAGCTGAAAGGACCTGTATACAGATGAAAAAAGAAAAATAGAATTCAAATTTTAGAAAATGCTAAGAATTGTGATAGGAAGAGTAAGATAAAGGAAGAAATCTTTTGCATGTGTTTTCTTGGGGATCAGTCATTGAAAATATTGGTGAAAATCACATTTCACCCTATTCTTACAAGATCTAAATATGGACTTAAGACACCAGAAAAATTAGAATTCATTTATTCTTTACTCTCTCCCCATTCTCATTTTTTTGATCAGTCTACTGTATTGCTTTATTTCACTATAGGTTTTGAGATATGGGGAATGTTATAGCCCCAAGCTTATCTGTAACTACAATGGATTGTTAGCGGGTTGCAAGCACTTCTGAAATAATACTTTTCCTCATGATGTGATTTTCCTTCCTCTATTTGGAAAGAGGTAGCACCTCATATTTCTGCACATCTCGGAATGAACAAATTTCATTTTTCTAATCATGGCTTAGATGATAAAAGAAAACACAATAGCATGTACCAAAGAACAAATGAAACACTTTCCTGACTGGCTCAGTGTTAGAACAATGACAAAGCTGTGACTGAAAAATAACCTAGTTTCTTATCTGTTTAACAGTATGCAACACATTTGATTCTAATTTTGTTGTTTCTCTGTCATCTTATCTATGTTCTAGGAAATTATATCCTAAAGTTTTACTACAATGAGAAGAAATATAACCAGGATGCATACAGTGGGACTCTTGAACATGTGACATTTAAAGGGCAATAGAATGCTAATGTGGCTAATAAAATAGAAAAATGGCTTTATAACAGGCCACGTGAGGATCCTAGC
The DNA here is from genome assembly GCF_963455315.2 of Globicephala melas. Lineage (NCBI taxonomy): Eukaryota > Metazoa > Chordata > Mammalia > Artiodactyla > Delphinidae > Globicephala > Globicephala melas. The sequence goes on along the minus strand of NC_083327.1, from coordinate 84,836,704 downwards.
TTCTCCTTAACTTATAGACTGACTAAATTTGACAACTTAGTTTGTAAAGATCGAAATAGAGAAGCACCATGGGTTCAAAATGAAGTAACAGTAAAACAAAGATGTTTCTTACATTTCAATAAACAGGTTGTCAAGTTCTTCTTTTTTTGTAAGGCAAAATCTATTGGGAAAGGGCGGAAGAGTGTTCTTCTGTGAATGTGGTGGTCTATAATGATTTTTGAATTATTCTGGAAGGCAAGCAGTTGCAATACAAAAATAATCCTTCTTTGGTAATTGATTGCTGTACTTTCTTTTGAAAGCACAAAATTGGCTCCAGGGCTGGCATGTTACCACGTGCCAGTGAGTGCGAATATTGATAACTATAGTCTATGAACTCAGCAAGGTATCCATTGCCATTTTTGCCCTCAGTGCTTACATTTAGCATACTAAAACTAGGTCTCAGCAGCTGGTACGCCTGTGCTCAGAGCTGAAGATCAGGCAACTGGGTCTGTCAAATGTCAGTGTACTTACATGGGCACATTGAGCGAGAATATTTGAAATACGGATGCTCCAGAAGTTCTAGGACATAGAGTTACTCTAGCTAAAGCCTGTTTTAAGGAGAAAAAAATGTGTTCATTCACTCACTTGTTTATTAACTCAAGAAGCATTTTTACCCAGCAATCCCACTAGTGGGCATATGCTCAGAGAAAACCATAATTCAAAGAGTCATGTACCACAATGTTCATTGCAGCATTATTTACAATAGCCAGGCCATGGGAGCAACCTAAGTGCCCATCGACAGACGAATGGATAAAGAAGATGTGGTACATATATACAATGGAATATTACTCAGCCATAAAAGGGAACGAAATTGGGTCATCTGTAGAGGTGTGGATGGATCTAGAGACTGTCATACAGAGTGAAGTAAGTCAGAAAGAGAAAAACAAATATCGTATATTAACTCATATACGTGGAACCTAGAAAAATGGTACAGATGAACCAGTTTGCAGGGAAGAAATAGAGACACAGATGTAGAGAACAAACTTACGGACACCAAGGGGGGAAATTGGCAGGTGGGTGGTGGTGGTCTGATGAATTGGGAGATTGGGATTGACATATGTACACTAATATGTATAAAATGGATAACTAATAAGAACCTGATGTATAAAAAAATAAATAAAATAATTTTTTTTTTAAAAAGAAGCATTTTATGCCATTTAATTGTCACCAAACACCAGAAAAAGGAGTTGGGAATGAAGCCATGAACAAGAACCAGTCTCTAGAAGCTCACAGTGACTCTTAAAGGAGCAATGAGAATCAGGAGACCCTGCTGACCTGGACCTTTTGTCCCCACTTGTTCTTCCATCTGAGGAGGACATCTGAGCATGGTCATTTGGTATGGAAGCCAGGGTCCATTGTGAAAGGTTGTAAGTGAGCCAGTGAACCTTCCGGCTTGGCAGAGCAGGGCAGGAAGAATCAAAGCCTTTCATGCAATGGCTGCCCTGGCAAAATTTCTGTTTGCTCCTGTCAGGCACTATTGCTCCCTCTCTAACCTGCTTGCGCCTCAGGAGGCTGCCCTGCATGAGCTGAGTCAATGGCGCCCTGGCTGGGCCCTCTGGCTGTTGAGACTCACCAGGAGGAGACTGGAGCTCAGCCCCTGGACTCCCCCGCTGTTGGCTGCATCACTGTCTGTCTGGACAGCTGTGTCGTAGAGCTGCATTGGCTCTCTCCAGGTTTTGGTAGCCACTTCCTCCCTTCATGTCCAGCTGTGTCAGCCCCAGGATGCCTCACTATCTCTTGTTGATTTCTTAAAACTCCACACAGTTTTATAAATTGTCCCATTCTGGAACTTTTCTCAGTTATCCTGCTTGGATAGACCCTCTGTCTCCTACCTGGCCCTGACTGATACATAATGGTGGATTCAGCAACAAACCAGCAACAAACCAAGAGTGATGAGACACACCCAGTGTGGCACTGGCTAATGAGGGGTGCTGTGTAGTCTCCAGGGCATTACAGAGGCAGAGGCTTGGGGCGGAGTTTGGATGCAGGCTCTAGTTTGTTGCATTTCTTTTTCTTTTCTTCTTTCTTTCTTTCATTCTAATAATTGGGTTGGAAAGGTCCTTTTTAAAAAAGTGTTTAAATTTTTATACAACTTTTAAAGGTTACTCTCCATTTACACTTATTACAAAATATTGGCTACATTCCCTGTGTTATACAACGTATCCTTGAGGCTAATAGTTTGTACATCCCACTCTCCCACCTTTATATTGCCCCTCCCCCTCACTGGCAACCACTAATTTGTTCTCTATATCTGTGAGTCTGCTTCTTTTTTGTTATATTCACTACTGTGTTGTATTTTTTAGATTCCACATACAAGTGATATCATACAGTACTTGACTTTCTCTGTCTGACTTATTTCACTTAGCGTAATACCTTTCAAACCCATCCACATTGCTGCAAATTTCATTCTGTTTTATGGCTGAATAGTATTCCATTGTATGCATGTTAGTTGGTCTCATTTCTGCATTCATTAGGAAGAGGTGATATATAATTGATAATCCACTAAATTTTAAATTAGGAGAAAAATCATGTTAGTAAAGTTTTTGCAACTAGAGAGAGCCCTTGATGTTGACTCTCTGTGAAGCCTATTGAAGACCCTCTGATAAATCAAGAGTAAAAAATCTAACCGTGTGACTGTTAGAAAAACCCAGAAGTCCACTACTCTATGTTCAGTTTGAAATTAACTTTTCTATGTTCAATGAAATTTGAAAGGATGATGTAACAGTTCAAATGAGTGTGTCCAGGCCAATTTTTTTCTATTACCTCTGCAATAGGAAGTAAGTCTCTCCACAAAAAAGAGGTTTAAAGTGCTTCTCCCATCACTGTGGAGTACAGGAGACTGATACTGGCAGAGAAAAGCTGCTAGTTTGGCAGAAAACACTGGCACAAGGCAGAGAATGACATCCGTACACAATCATTTCTGTTAAGCAAAGCAGGCAGCCAGAACTCTGCAAATCTTGATGGTGGGAAGCAGAGTCTTTAACAGCTGTTCTTTGAGTACATAGATAAAGTGAGGTTAACAGCTTGGGGCAATAAGTAATAAGAACCCTTAAGGAAGGAACAGACATGCCAGTGTAAAGAGTGCATAGAGCGAATATCCTAGCAAGGAAAGAAGAGTCGTTCACATCTCTGTTCTCTTGGAAAAACTGGTCAAGGATTAGTGAAAATGATCACAAGAAATCCCTGTATAGTATACGACTTTACATGAGTACAAGCCTGCAGTTCACATTTCTTTTTTTTTTTTTTTAATTTATTTTTGGCAGCGTTGGGTCTTCATAGCTGCGCAAGGGCTTTCTCTAGTTGCGGCAAGCGGGGGCTACTCTTCGTTGCGGTGCGCGGGCTGAGTGAGCTGAGTACTTGTGGCTCACAGGCTTAGTTGCTCCGCGGCATGTGAAATCTTCCCAGACCAGGGCTCAAACCTGTATCCCCTGCATTGGCGGGAGGATTCTTAATCACTGCGCCACCAGGGAAGCCCCTGGCATCTCACATTGCTAATTTCATTTTCCACTCTTCTCAATAAGTCATTTTTTCATCTTCAGAAACTTTCAAGAACTTGTCTGGATATTGTTACATACACGTTTGTACCTTTCCTCTCACACCCACACCTGTGTCTAAGTTTAGAAAGGAAATGTAATAAAGTACTGCTAAGGCATCTGCTGGTTGCATAGGTATCTAGAATTGCATCCCCTACTACGGACTGCGGTCCGTACATGACTCTCCTCCCTTGTCCCAGCTGCGTGGACCAGGTGTGGACAAGAACTCCATCTGGGATCATAACTTTTCTCTCTGGGGATTTAGAATTGTGACCCAGGACCGTTTGCTCTGTCTCTGAGTGTGGCTGAAATTGAAAGGAGTGTGGCTAAATGGTGATGGCATGGTGCTTCCAGGGTTGAGGGGGTCACAGTCCTGCCTCTGACTCTTTCTGCCAGAGCATTAAATTGTGGCCACCTAAGAGCCACCAAATGCAGTGTTTTGTCCTCCTTCCCCACAACCACTGGCTGTCACATCAGCCAAGGAGAAATGGCACATTCTTGACAATGGGAGACTGGGGGGTGTGGGTGGAGAGTTGTTGTGGAGACTGTGCACAAAGGAGAAGAGGATTTTCCCTCTACACCCTGGGTAGTAAATAAACTCCAGACTGTGGAAAGAAAACAGCTTTGGAGGACAGAGTTTGGAGAAGAAAGGAGAACTGGGAATCACTCCACCTACCTAAGTCCCTTAGATTTCCCAGAGAAAAGGAGGCAAGATACAGCATCCATTAATTTAGTGAGAATAAGAGAGGAGGCATATCAGTCAGGATTAGGTTTGGCAAAAAGTAACAGGAAAAGATAATAGTGAATTAAATCGAGCAGAACTTTATTTTCTTTCATATAAAAAGTCTGGAGGTAGACTGCCTGGGGTTAGTTGGGCAGGTTTATAGTGTCAGAATCCAGACTCCCTCTATGTGGCTGTGATGCTTAATTTCATTTGTCAACTTGGCTGGGCTATGGGAACCAGTTGTTTGGTCAAACACCATTTAGATGTTGCTGTGAAGGTATTTTTTTAGATGTGATTGATGTTTTCAATCAGTTAACTTTAAGTAAACTGTAAGTCAATTATCACCCTCCATAATGTGATTAGGACTCATCCTGTCAGATGAAGGCCTTAGGAGCAAAGACTGAGGTTTGCCAAAGAAGAAGGAATTCTGTTTCTAGACTGCAACATAGAAATTCTGCCTGAATTTCCAGCCTTCAAACTCAAGACTGCACCGTCAACACTTACCTGATTCTCCAGACTGCCAGCTTGCACTATGGATGTTGGACTTGCAAACCCCACAATGGCATGAGCCAATTCCTTAGATGCTAATCCACTATTGAGAGTAGCTGATGTGAAAACCTTTCCTGCACCACTGGGGGTGAAGGCAGACATATGGTAATAGAAAGGTGCCTCCAAGGTTGGGAGGGGCACAGCTGTGCTGCTGACCCTTTCTCCCAGCTAGAGAGTGGCACATACAATAGCCAGGTGTCCCTCACAGTCTGTGAAGTAAGGGGCTCCTCCCAGCATGAAAATGGAGGTACACGTGCTCGGCAACCTCACAGAGATGGGTAATGAAAATGCAAAACTGGCCCATCACCACCGTCCAAAGGAATATCCAAACATTGTCCAAGCTGGGAGAACATGTAACTCAGGATTTCAACAACACACAGCATTGGGAGATTCCCGGGTGGGGGGAAGAAAACCTATCCCCACTGTCCTCCCAGCCCCCTGCCTTCCATATTGTACCATGAGGATTATTCCAAAGAAGGCGAAAGGGGGTCACTCACTGAAGGATTATGGTTTAGACGAAGAGTAACTTGAAATCTTAAAGAACTTATTTGCCAAACTACACTGAGTTTTAAGTCAGAAATGGCTGTTGAGTGTATCTAATGTTTTCACTGTCAAGTGGAAATGGAGACTCAGATCAGTAGTAGAAATGAGGAAAATTGTATGTTATTTTCTTTCTTTCTTTCTTTTTTGGCATGAGATGACATAACCTAAAACTAACCATTTTAAAGTGAATGGTTCAGTGGCATTCGGTAAATTTACAATGTTATACAACCACCACCTCTATCTAACTCCAAAACTGACTTGCTTTTCATCACCACACAAGGAAGTTCTGTAGCCGTGAATCAGTTGCTCTTCATTTCTCCCTTCCCCTAGCTCTGATCACCATCCATCTGCATTCTCTCTGTGGATTTATCTATTCTGGATATTTCAAATAAACCTATTCATACAATATGTGAATTCTGTGTTACTTGTCCTTAAAATAATATTTTGAAATTTCATCCGCATTGTACCCTGTATCAGAACTTCTTTCCTTTTTATGGCTAGTATCTCATGGTATATATTTAGCACTATTTGTTTATTTATTCATCCATTGATGGGTATTTGAGTTTTTCCATCTTTTGGTTCTGGTAATAGTGCTGCTATGAACATGCATATACATCGATTTGTTTGAGTACCTGTTTTCAATTTTGGGGGATACTTCCCATGGAGTAGAATTTCTAGGTCATAGGGTAAGTCTATGTTTAATCTTTTGAGGAAGCACCAAACTTTTTTCCACATTGCTGAACCATTTTCCATTGTCAGCAACAATATATGAGGGTTCTATTTTTTCCACATCCTCACCAACATTTGTTATTTTCCATTTTATAAATTATAGCCATTATCGTGGGTGTGAAATGGTACTTCTTTGTATGTTTGATTTACATTACCTTAATGCCTAATGATTTTGAACATCTTTTCATGTGTGCATTAGCCATTTGTATCTTTTCTTTGATGGGATGTCTATTCAAGTCCTTTGCTCATGTTTAAATTGAGTTGTTTGTCCTTTTGTACTTTGGTTGTAAGAGTTCTTTATATATTCTGGACATGAGACCCTTATCAAGTAGATTTGTAAATATTTTCTCCCATTCTGTAGGTGCTCTTTTGTTTTATTGATAATGTCCTTTGATGCATGAAAGTTTTTGACCAGTGAAGTTCAGCTCATCTATTTTTCCTTTTGTTGCTCATGCTTTTGGTGTCATATCAAAGAATCCATTACTGATTCACTCCTATGTTTTCTTCTAAGAATTTAATGGTTTCAGTTATTATATTTAGGTTGTTGATTCATTTTATGTTAATTATTGTATATGGTATGAAGTGTCCAACCTCATTCTTTCGAATGTAGAAATTCAGTTGTGCTGACATCACTTAGTGAAAAGACTATTCTTCCCCAGTTGAATAGTCTTGGCACCTTGTGTAAAATCGATTGGCAGGAAAATTGTATATTTTTGATACACTCAGGGTGTGATTAAAATCTATTTATCTTTTACATTAAACCCAGGGGCTCTGAGTAAACAATATCCTAATTCTGGAGCATGAGGAGGAAGCTAGTCTGGTGTGAGAGGAGATTGAGACAAAAATACAAAAGAAAGAGATGTAAGAGATGCAGAGTGCCTGTCACTCACCAGTTTCTGCTTCCAGTCTCTCCCTGAGGTACAATGCTGTTCCTGTCCTGGGCTTCCTGGTCACACATCTATTCTTATCATAAGTTCCACTTAACTTGCAACTAACAAGATTTCCTTTTATGTAGAATTAATAAGTCTAATCAAGAAGAATCAATTTTTTCATTGTACCCAAGAAAAATGAAGAGATAACTATGCTGGAATTACTGTATTTAATCCTACCTTGGGGAGATATTTATATACAATTACATGAATATTAGAAAGGAAGAATGGCCAGAACATAATATGCCAACAATGTTAAGGCTAGAAGTGCTCTTATGAGGCCATGGAGACTCCCTCTGAGCAAACTAATCCCTATGCTCTCAGACAGGGGCTCCTAGACTCTTACTGACAGTGGACATACCTTGATCAGAACTGGCACTTGTCACAGACATTTGATGTGGAGTTGCCAGGAATCCTTGATTCTCAGGCAACATCTCCACCTGCTGATTTTGTCCAGAATTTTTATATCCCATTTCCATCCTTTCGATTATACAGGCTTTGTTTTTGACTGAGGAGTGGTCATTAAACAATGAGTCAGACTCCATAAGTCTTATATTAAAACATTTTTCTTTACTTTATTCATATTACATAGTCCTTAAAATTTTTATTCCACAAAAATTTCTCCTTTCCTTTTAATTTTTCCAACATGACCCCCTTTCCTCAAATTTTAATATAAACATTTTATTTTGATATGAATTCGCAGTGTAAAATAATTCAAAACCTACAGAAAAGTTGTAAGAATAGGCAAATAAAATCTGTATATTCTTTATCCTTTATCCTGATTTACTAATTGTTTACATTTTGTCCCATTTGTTTCAGTGTCAACTCTCCCTCCTTCAAAGAGAGGGAGCAAGAGAGGGAGAGAGAGAAATTATATATAATAATAATAAAGTTATAATTACACGTTAAATATATTATATATATATGTATATCTTTATCTTATTTTTCTGAACCATTAGAGAGTAAATGGAAAACTTAATGCCCCTTTAAATATGTTAGAATGTATCTCCTAAGGAAAAGGACATTCTCTTAAATAACCGTAGTACAATTATTATAATCAGGATACTTAATATTGATGTAATACTACTATATAATTCATGGGCTAGATTGCAATTTTGTCAATTGTCCCAATAATGTCTTCAACTTTTATTCCTTGAGGAATTTTTCAAGGAATATAAACAAAACATTCTTAAAAGGTTTAATTATTTTATTTTATTTATTTATTTACTTTTGGCTGCGCTGGGTCTTCATTGCTGCATACAGGCTTTCTCTAGTTGTGGCAAGCGGGGGCTACTCTTCCTTGTGGTGCGCGGGCTTCTCATTGTGGTGGCTTCTCTTGTTGCGGAGCATGGGCTCTAGGCATGTGGGCTCAGTAGTTGTGGCTCACAGGCTCTAGAAGGCAGGCTCAGTAGTTGTGGCTCACGGGCCCAGCCGCTCCGCAGCATGTGGGATCTTCCCAGACTAGTGCTCGAACCTGTGTCCCCTGCATTGGCAGGCGGATTCTTAACCACTCTGCCACCAGGGAAGTCCTCAAAGGTTTAATTTTTAAAATTTGCCTTCTCTGGCTCTTTTCCCCTCCAACTTTATGAACTCTCCTTTGCTTTTTCTGTTGATTTTCATGGCATTCAGCTTCTGCCTTTGTGGCAATGAGTTCCCAGTCAATACATCTCCCCTGATTTCCAGAGACATATATCTCTATCTGCATTTTCCAAATGTGACTTTCGTCATGTAGACCCATAGGAATTACCAAGTATTTGGCAAGAGAAGGGATGAATGAATGAATATATTAATTCTTGTATCATGGGCTCATCGGCTTCTCCACAAACCTACCCAACTCAGAAACCTGGACATTTTGTCTCATTTCTTCCACAAATAGTCAGTCACTCCCTATTCTCCATGATCTGTCTGAAGTATTTTTCATTTCTATGCTATGGTCTAAACCATATTCTTAACTCCTATGCTCACGTCCATTTTCTTTGGTAAGAGCAGAGTTCCCATTGGTCTCCCTGATTCCAGCCTCATCTGTTCCACACCACTGACAGAATGGTCTCCATCACTTACAAATCTGATTCTTTTACTCCTTCCCTCAGTGTTTTTCATAGAGAATATTTCTCAGTAGAAAATGCATTCTCTCTATCATGGTAGAAAAGCCCTATGACTAAATTTCTGTACTTGGCCAACTTCATCTCCATCCACCACATCTGCTCTGAGCTTTATGCCTCTGGACCCTTGAGTCTGTAATTATTTTGTCCTGGAATGTCCTCTTTACTGTCTTGTAGAAACTTCTCTTCACACACGATTACTTATTATATTAACTTTTAAAACACAAGTTGCAATTTGAGTAATTACTTGCTGTAATTTGCTGCTGTTTACCAGTTGAATTTATATTTAGATGTCAAAATTTTTGTAAAGCTGATGTTACATTGAACCTGGTCTGGTTGTTATTAAAATAAATTAGACTGAGAAAGATTCATATCAAGAGAAATTTGATCCCTACTATGGCCATCTGAAGGGACTATTGAGGTCCATTCCAAAACAAAGTCATGTAAATCAAAGAATCTGACAAGTGATGATGGAAAATTCAGCCAGAAAACTAGTGTGGTGGTCTAATGTGAGGTAGGGGGAGGTCTACCTGCAGGAAGCATGAGGCAGTGAGGAATCTCAGCTGAGTGATAAGTAGAAGTTTAGGTAGGTAGACAGAGGGCCTAGCAATGTATGTCCTCAAACACTGGAGCTCTATCTCAGGGCAAGGGCCACGGACAGGTGGATACCAGCTAGATGCAGGAAGAGCTGTGGGTGTAGATGCTCAAAGCAAGGCGGAATCCTAGTCCCACAAGACCACATGTACTGGGAGGCTGGAGTACTGAATAAGGCTTTAGGCGTAAGGAAAAAGGCAGAAGCTCAGGTAGCTCAAGTGCTACCAGATCTGAGCAGGATTTAGAGGTGAGCATGATTTGGTGCTGATGCTGGACTGTTAAGCTCCTTGAATTTCTCTGAGTCAGGGATGGTGTAGAGACTGAGCTGTCTTGATCCTTCTATGCAGGACCAATGCCTGGAGTCTGATAGAGCAGGGAGTGGCCGGAGAGCATCAGGTTATGTTGGCAAGTATAGATGTTTCATGAAAGCACCTACTCCTTTACCAATGAAGTCATTTGTTATTTCCCTTTCCAGTCTTAAAATCTCACCTGTACTCCAGTAGTTATTGAAATAATTGTTTGTGACTCAGTTTCATCAAATACTTTTCAAAGCAGATTGAGTCAGTATCCTGCTGATTTGAAAATGAAGGTTTTTAAAATAATCTTTGAAGAGGTTTTTAATTAAGCATGTAATAGAGAACAAACAAGTGAAAATCTAGTGTTTCAACCAAATCTTACTGGTGTTTGTTGTTAAAATGAGACATCTCAAAGTAGCACATTTCAGAGACCTGCAGTTCTTTTAGTATCTTTAATCATTCTTTTAAAAATACTGGAAAAAGAAGAAACATGTTCCAGAAAATTAGAAAATAATGAAGACTTTGTAAAAATAGCTGCTGTTGAAATTCAGGTAAAGGCACACTTGGATAATTTAAACAAAATAAAATTAGTGGTTCCAGATGGCATTGAATGCAGTGCTGCAGCTGAACTAACTAAGAAACAAATTCAAGTACTAAAGAGTATTTTTAGAGTACAAAAATAGAGACCCAGGAAGGTATCAGAAGATCAGAAGATAGGAAGTAGTATACGTCTTTTAAGAAGAGAAAGAATAAGTGTGGTAATTATCCTAAATGTATAATTCTTGTTAATTTTATAGGAAATAGTAAGATAAAATAGCTCAGAAATCCAGAGTCTAATGGCGTTTTTAAAAATAAGGTTCATGGGCTTCCCTGGTGGCGCAGTGGTTGAGAATCTGCCTGCTAATGCAGGGGACATGGGTTCGAGCCCTGGTTTGGGAGGATACCACATGCCATGGAGCAACTAGGCCCGTGAGCCACAACCACTGAGCCTGCGCGTCTGGAGCCTGTGCTCCGCGACAAGAGAGGCCGTGATAGTGAGAGGCCTGTGCACCGCGATGAAGAGTGAGCCCCCCTTGCCACAACTAGAGAAAGCCCTCGCACAGAAACAAAGACCCAACACAGCAAAAATAAATAAATAAACTAATAAACTCCTACCCCCAACATCTTCTTTAAAAAATAAAAAAAAATAAGGTTCATCAGTTAGGAAATGTTGATGATAATTCTTTTGGCGGAAGTTCTGTTTCCCTTTCTCATTGGGTTGTGCTCTTTTGCCCACATTGGACTACCTTTCTATTCCCACTTCCTGCTTCACAATTTCTGTTCCTTTGAATCTTGGTTGCTCAGGGCTTTTTTCCTCTCTTATTGACCTCTGTCTTGCTCCTTATGTGAGATCATTCACTCCCCTGCCATAGGACACCATCAGGATTAAGTGAGACCAGGTGTGGGGTAGCCACCCATGATGCTCCATTGTGTGTTCACTCTCCTCCCTCTCAACATCTTCCCTTCCCTTCCCAGCCTCACATTCTGCTTCTCGGCGGTACTTACTTTGTCTACTCACTGCCCTCTGATTACGAATTCCAGTTTCCTAATTCTGTGAATTAAGTTAACCAAACATATATCGAGCATCTGCTCTAGTGAAGACACCAGGGTGGGATGTGATTAACCTGAGGGTACCTGCTTGGCTTACTTCCACCTTCCCAGAGTCCATAGTCTCTGCTTCAACATTCCACCTACTCGTGATCCCACACTTGGAAAGCCGCTTTCCTCTTTTTCTCTGATCTTTCCCATCACTCCACCTCGGGAACCCTCCAGGGTCCTCATCACAGGACCTTTGCTTTACCTTGAGCCTCCAGAGCAGCATTTCCTGAACATGGCCTGAAAAACACTATTTCTTTGGACCTCTGATCTTTTTTTTTTTTTTTTCATTAAAACAGGGTTATGTGGTCAGACACCTTGGGGAGTTGCTGATTTAAATGAAGTTAATCGAGTTTCTTTGCCACAGTATTTCTCAGAGCTTTGAATATCCTAATCTGCATTTGGAATCCTCAAGTAGGGGTTACACGGTGTGTACAGTTGACTTTTATATTTGAGTACAAACCTGATTTCAAGGAACGACAAATGGGACTTGTGTTCCACAAAACACACCTTGGAAAAAAACCTTATATCATCCATTCACCATACTTTAAAGCGTTTGTTTCTATTAGGTTTATAAGTCCATTTCTGCAATTAAATTGACAGTTTCAAATTTTTGAAGACAGTGATTTATGCTTCTTGGTGCCTCACAAAACGTGGCACACTGTGGCTCGTCTGCTTTACACAAGGGACAACTTCCAACAAAAAACAAACTACTGCTAATCAAGAATTTATCATCTGCAAGGCCAGGGCAATGCATCATGGGGACTGTGAAGTTATGATTCATCTTGCACTTCCTTGCTTTCATAATTAACATTTTGCTTGTTTGACGCTTTAGAATTTACCTTGTACTTTTAAAGGAAGTGTTTTATTTGAGCTTTTCAACAATCCCATGATGTTGGATAAGTGTTACTCTTCCAACTTAGTGAGTAAACTGAGTTCCAGAAAAGTTCACCAACTGGAGTGATTCTTCATTAATGACCAGAGCAGCCCTGGGTGCCAGTGCCTCTGCTTTGCATGCAGGAAGCTGTCCACAGCATCAGGGAGTCCTGCGAGAGTGTTCACTGTAGGGGGTCAAGAAGTTATCCCAAACACACATAACACTAATAACTACAATATTGGCGTTTGCTGGAGGGTAGATCATGGAGGGCAACAGGCTTGCAAAAAGCTTCACACAACTTTGCATAACTTTGCACAACTAACAAGTTCGATGTGGTGTGATGAGCAATTAGACAAACAGACCTTTGCCAACTATAAGTTGTGTGATCTGGGGGCAAGTTGCCATCTTTACCGGGACCTTCGTGCACCAGGTAGAACCCAGTACGCTGTATGCAAATCAAGGCGTTTATTTTGTCTCTGTTGCCATGAAAACACGACCACACTTACCTGAATCACCACTTGCACTTTTTAAAGGCACCCAAATAAGGAATGCCCCTTATTTTTAAGAAGAATCAAGTTTTCTGTCCTAGAAAGAAGTCAGAAATGTTGATGAAATTATACAAAGTTATTGGAAGGGCGTGAACTGAAGAATGTGGGTTGGGAGTGGTACTCATAATTCACATTTGGCAAATGATGATAAAAATACAATAAAAATTAAATCCAAACATATGGGAGGAGGTGGCAAACTTAATATAGAAATACTATAATTAAGTAGGGGCAGTACATAAATTCAAGAAAAAGAAAGGATTATATTTACAAATGGATTAAAGCTGTGAAAAGCAAGTAACAGACTATAAAAAGTTTTGTATTTATTGAGGTAAGAATAGGTATTTTGAATTATAGAGTTTTATAAACTTTAATAACTCACTTTCATCTACTTTTATATTTTGATTTGAAAGTTTTATGAATAATACTTATAAAATTATATTTTTAAATTTTAGGTGGGAGGTATGAAATTGTCTTTACTTTCTAAAAATTATTAGCTTTCTCAATTAGTAATGCAGAAATAATGTAGTTTTCCTGGGTAAAAGGGATATTAATGCTTAAAAATTCCAGCAAGGATCAAGATTTTAAATAGATACAAGGAAGTTTGCACATATGAAGAAAATTTTAGGTTCTTTCAATATCTTCATATTTTTGCTATCTTTGTTTAAATCATTGTGAACATAAAATTGTGTTGAAAGGAATTTTCCTCAGTTTGATAGCCTTTTCAGTTTGGGGTTTATCACTATTTTCTATAGTAATTGTTCATTAGTGGGCATCCTGTTTACTGATAATGTTTGCAGGAGAACTTTGAATTGGCTTTTAAAACAACATATGAATGACATATTACTAAAAAACATTTGGCAGTCTGTGTAGCAGACAGTGACAGCCATGCCCATTGCCGCTGGGTGTGGTTCCTGTTGATGACGTAGAAAAGGGGTCAGCAAACTACAGCCTGCAGACCAATTGGGCCTGCTGCCGATTTTTGTAAATAAAGGTGTTTTGGAACACAGCCATGCTCATCTGTTTACACATTGTCTATGACGGCTTTTTCACTGTACTGGCAGAATTGAGTCATTGTGACAGCTGCCTCACGGCCCACAAAAACCTTTTACTCTCTGGCCCTTAACAGAAAGTTTGCTTCTCTGACATAGAGGAGGTGTGGTAGAAATTTGCTATTTTTCCCTGTCCAGTACCCAAGTTTCCCTTTTCTGGTAGCAGCTCATGATTTCCCTTTGGGGGACTGACCTCCTATACTTTCGACCCTTATTCTTTGATGGGTCCAATCCTGCTCCAACTCCAGGAAGGGGCACCTGGCCCATCCTTGGCCAACCAAAGTCAGGGTGATCGGTTCAAGGAAGGGTGCTTTATGTGCTTTGGGCCAACTCAGAACCTTTGATAAAGGTATTTTCTGTTAGGCAAGAGGGCTTTTTTATTCCTAAAAATTTGCTAAATTTATGGGCGATAACTCAATTTCCATGTTGAGAGAGGCTGCCTCAGAATGAGGCTAGCCAAAGTACAGCTGGTCCAGCACAGAAGAGGAAAAGATAGGGACAGAAATAAAATTATAATGAACTATATCTGTATGTATACATGTCTATCTATTATCTATCGACCAAATTCAGATAACATGGCTTGTTGCCTGGAATCTAGCTGTACTGGGCCTCCCTGCAAATTTAGACCGCACTTTAAGTTGTGTTTTGGTATCTCCCCCAAATAAAGCATCCCAGTGAACACAGTGTATTCTCAAGTTGGGGTGGGGAGCAGGGAGTGGATAGTGCACTGAAGAAAGAATCTTCCAAAATCATGACAATAAAAGCTGTAGAAAACAGTCAAAAAGTCACTATCTGGCAGCGGAAAAATGATGTCAAGGCAGAGAGAAAATCACTTAGAGCCAGATGCTTATTTGCCTTCTCTGATGCAAAACAATTGACGTGGGAATCGCTGGTTCATAGGAACTGGGGCGTTGGGCTCCTCTCTGAGAATGTGACAGACACGGTGAGGTTGCCAGTTGAATTCAAAAGGCCTTGAAGTAAGATTTTTAAAACAAAGCCCTCCTCAAAAGCATTCCACTAAGTGACAGAGTGACCACATATTGCAGGATTCCATTTGTATGATTTGTCCTGAAAAGGCAAATTTATGGAGACAGAGGGTGGACCAGTGATTGCCTGCTGTTGGAAAAGGGAATGGGAATTAGCTGGAAATGGTCATAAGAGATTTTACTGGGGAGATGGAAATGTTCTAAAACTGATTTGTGGTGATGGTTGTATCACTCAGTAAAGTTAATAAAAATCATTTGAAATGGGTGAATTTTATGATATGTAAAATATACTTCAATACAGTTGTTAAAAAATAAAGAGGTACAACAGATAAAACTAAGATGAAAGTGAGATAAGTAGCAATGCTTAAAACAGAGTTTTATTTAAAAATATTGTTCCTGCTAAGTTGGTACATGGTGTTGATAATATCACTTACAGCCAAATGCAGTATATATACCTTGGTTGAATCTGGTGAAGAAAGAAAAACAATTATACGAGACATTCTTGGGACAATTGGAGACATTTAAATATGGATTGGATATGATAGTATTATGGAAGTATTTATTTATTTATTTATTTTGGGAGGCTGCACCGTGCAGCTCTCGGGATCTCAGTTCCTGGACCAGAAATTGAACCTGGGCCACAGCAGTAAAAGCCTGGAATCCCAACCACTAGGCCACCAGGGAATGCCCTAGAAATATTTTTACTTTTTTAAAATCTGAGATGTGATCATTATACCCTAATTTTATGGGAGAATATTCTTTTATTTTTTTAAACATCTTTATTGGAGTAATTGCTTTACAATGTTGTGTTAGTTTCTGCTGTATAACAAAATGAATCAGCTATATGCATACGTATATCTCCATATCCCCTCCCTCTTGCATCTTCCTCCCACCATCCCTATCCCACCCCTCTAGGTGGTCACAAAGCACTGAGCTGATCTCCCTGTGCTATACAGCTGCTTCCCACTAGCTATCTATTTTACATTTGGTAGTATATATATGTCAATGTTACCCTCTCACTTCGCCCCAGCTTCCCCTTCCCTTCCCCGTGTCTTCAAGTCCATTCTCTACATCTGTGTCTTTATTCCTGTCCGGCCCCTAGGTTCATCAGAACCATTTTTTTTTTTTTTAGATTCCATATATATGTGTTAACATACAGTATTTGTTTTTCTCTTTCTGGCTTACTTCACTCTGTATGACAGTCTCTGGGTCCATCCATCTCACTACAAATAACTCAATTTCATTTCTTTTTATGGCTGAATAATATTCCATTGTATATATGTGCCACATCTTCTTTATCTATTCATCTGTAGGTGGACACTTAGGTTGCTTCCATGCCCTGGCTATTGTAAATAGTGCTATAAGGAACATTGTGGTACATGACTCTTTGAATTATGGTTTTCTCAGGGTATATGCCCAGTAGTTGGATTACTGGATTGTATGGTAGTTCTATTTTTAGTTTTTTAAGGAACTTCCATACTGTTCTCCATAGTGGCTGTATCAATTTACATTCCCACCAACAGTGCAAGAGGGTTCCCTTTTCTCCACACCTTCTCCAGCATTTATTTTTTGTAGATTTTTTGATGATGGCCATTCTGACCAGTGTGAGGTGATACCTCATTGTAGTTTTGATTTGCATTTCTCTAATGATTAGTGATGTTGAGCATCTTTTCATGTATTTGCTGGCAACCTGTATATCTTCTTTGGAGGAATGTCTATTTAGGTCTTCTGTCCATTTTTGGATGGGGTTGTTTGTGTTTTTTTTGATATGAGCTGCATGAGCTACTTGTATATTTTGGAGATTAATCCTCTGTCAGTTGCTTTGTTTGCAAATATTTTCTATGGGAGAATATTCTTATTCTTAAGAGAGCACGCTGACATATTCAGGGTAGCAGGATAATAATAATTTTAAAAGCCTGACATTTACAGTATTTCATTGTATCTAATACTCCAACTATTGTAAGATACATGATTATTATTTATACCAGGAAAAGAGAAAAACATTTCCAGTAAAAATGATACAACACCTTCACACTAAAACAAAAGCAATCAACCAAATAAGCAAAGACAAAAAAACAATCTTCTGGACTAAAACAAGGTTTTGGAGCCACAAACCAGAGGTGCCTGAAAAACCACTGGGAAGATGCAATCTGAATCCTCCTACTTCTTTATCCATCGTGAATGAAGTAAAATACATGGAAAGCAGTAATATCTGGGCGGCTTATGAAGTTTTCAGCCCCAAATGCATTCCACTGATTTAACATTTGTTTTATGTAATGATTTATTATTGAGAATTATTATTCAATAACTTTAAGAGTGGTAGCAAAAATGTTGAGTTGCACAGCACACACTGATAAGGATGCTGGGAAATGTACAGTCAGCTCATCAAGGTCAACGTGAGTAAAACAGGGACTTGGGGGGATGTGCTGGAGGGATGCACCTGGCACATGCTACTCACACCACGATGAGTAGAACCCGATTTCTGATTTCTGCAAAATCTCACTCTAATGTGGACCACACTAATGAGGAAGATACCCAGGCAAACGAGAAAGGAGAGGGATGCCATGCAGCTGAATCTTTCAGGGTCCTACTTTCACTGCCACTTAAAAAGAAGGTTAGGTTAAATATAGGCAGTGAATGAATTAATACAGACGTCAACAGAAAGTTGAAAATAATGGAAGGGGAAGACGTATTAGGAAGTTGTAAAGAGAGAAACAACAGTCAGGAAAGGGATGTGTATGTCTGTGTGGGGAAGGTGTTAGCTGAAGAGTGCATATTTTTAAATCTTGGAGATAAGTAAATGAAGCTACAAACAGTTTATTGATCCTCAGGAATATGTGTATATATATATATATATATATATATATATATGTAATACACACACATTCTTTACCTGGAAAACTGAACAAGGCAAAAGTGAAATATGTCTGACTTTTTTGACTAAAGACAAAAAATGATATAACGTAAAAGTAGTTTGTTGTTTCTCTTCCTATTACCGATGACAATTTTAATTGAATAATTATTTATGTAATTATTGGTCTACAGTCTATTGCTCTACCAGACTACAAACTATGTGAGAACCAAACTGTGTCTATTCCCTGTATGGTCATTTCCTTAACTCTAGCTTGTTAGATTGCTCATGCTGATTCAACAATTTCTTAATGAATGAATGGATGTAGTTTCTATCAGGTCAAAATATTTCAGAAGAATAAATGCTCCATAAAATATTAATGTAAAGACGTAAGGGAACAAAATGTAGTAGAGAAGCTAACACAGTAAATAATTTTTTTGTCAAAAGAATAAATGAGCTGGTCTGTGTGACAGGAACTAAAAAAGAAATGTAGGAAAAGGTTATTTAAAAATGTGAGTCCTCTAGAGGCTGATGGTCAGACAGTTTTTATAGAAGTGAGTTTTGGGGGATGAAGAGGATTTTGCCAGGGACTAAGGAGTGAAGTTTAATCCAGTGAAATTACTTAGATACGATCATTCCTTGAGGTTTGGAATATCATTGTGTTGGTTGACTAGAAGCAATGGCAAGTGGTTTTGCATGGGTGGGATGTGAGAAGCATGGGGGCGGGCAGGAGGTGGAAGACAGCCTGAGAAAGGGGTTATCTGGAGACCAAAGAGAGTGAGGGGAGTGACCCCTGAGGAAGGGTCAGGCAGAGTGCAATCACCAAGACAGTTTACCTGCCAAAATTTCTCTGAAAGTGATGGAGGGCCTTTGGAGGGTTTGGAGTAGGAAGAAATATTATTAGTTTTGTTATTTAGAAAGATGAGTGTTTTAGTAATGTGGAGAATGGGTTACACTGGAGACCAATAATCCTTTTATGAAGCAAAGTTATAAGAACTTCATATAGGACATTGGTAATAGCAATAGAAGGAACAACTTGAATAGATCTTAAAGTGACTTTGTAACCTATTGGGTATGGAGTTTGAAGGAGAAGTGAGTGTCTCAGATAATAATTCTTGCCTTTTTAGAGTTCATGGGCTTTTGAGAACTAGATTAAATGTTGACTTGGAAAATGTTATCAGCACACAAACACACACATTTTTACTGAGAGATTTGGGGGAGGATTTCAATGATCTACAATACATCCCTCTCAACACGGCCTTGCTCCACCCCTGAGGTTCATTTAAATTTAATCTCTGTTAAGAACCCCTGGTTTAGGAAAACTAGCTGAAGTGAGCCTGAGGTAGACTGCTGCACAAAGGAGTCATTACCTGACATAGGAAACAGGAACGAAAGTGAAGTTTGGAGGGGAAAGATGACATCAGTTAAAGAAATGTTGAAACCTAATAGATACTACTATTAATGTAGCTAAAAGCACAGGGTGTAAGCTAGGAGGACTATTTTGTCTGAAATAATCAGTTAATAGGTGGTATTCAAACATCAGAAATAAATAAGGAAGTCTGGGAAGAACACCGAGAGAAAAGAGAAGTGAACAAAGGATAGAATCTTGAGGGACATAAGAGAGTTCCTTAAAATATACTGAGAATTGGGCAGATAATCAGTAATCCATGCTGCTGATCTCGGAGAGGCAGCAGTGAGCAGTGGCATGAAGCAAGATCTTAATTCCTTGCCAAGGAATTGAAACTGGGTAGCCTGGATGAAAACCGGGAATCCTAGCCACTAGACCAACAGGGGCTAGAGGCTAGAAGGTATTTTTCCCTGGCTCTTGCCCCCATTGAAAAATACATTTCTCAAGGAGGCAAAAACTGTAAAAACAGGTACAAGTTTATTATTAGAGACACAGCACAACAACAAGTGGGAGAGCACACAGAGAAATAGTTTGTTTAGTTAAGACAGAAGCAGGGCAGAGATGCACCCCTGGAGAGAAAGGGTGTGGGTGAGTGCAGTGAAGAGGAGGTTAAGTCATTTACAGGACAGTTCTTCCAGGTCTTTGTTTACCTTTGGCCAATAATCTGGTTTCTTTCTCCACACCTGACCTCCCCTAGGACCCTCCCTACCATGCTTACACAACATTTTTCCAAGATGGATTCCAGCCCAGAGGCCTATGGGGGGAATGCTTGGCATCACATATCATGGGGTGGTGCCCCCCAAGGAGCCTTTCTGCATTTGTGCAGTGTCTCCCTTGCCCCAGGGATGGGAGATACGAGACCTGTGGATCTATTACTCAAACAAGGGTTAGCTCCTCTCTGTTCCTGCCATGACTGTTATCCTAAAGTGTCCTCAGGAGACAAAAGTCCAGCTATTTACCCTGTTTCTCTTGTAATTTCTTTTTCAAAGTGCAAACAGGAGGCTGGTTGTAAATATCTAGCCTGGAGCCCACCTATCTCCTGTCTCGGGAAATGCAAACAGGAGGCTGGTTGTAAGTGTCCGGCCTGAAGCCCATCTTTCTCTCTCCCCAAGAAATGTAAACAGGAGGCCAGTTGTAAATGCCTAGTCTGGAGCCCATCTATCTCCTGCCTCACTACTTAAAGAAAGGTAATTTTGAGAAGAATGGGTGATCTTTTAAAAATGCCTCAAAGAGACCAAGAAGTTGAGAACTACGCAGTCTCTTGGGCCTGACGAGTGGAGGCCATTGGTGGTGGTTAGTTACTAAAAGTTGTGTCATTGGTGTGGGTGGAGCTGAGCTAAGACCCAGACTGCAGTGACTTGAGGTGTGAATGGGCACAGAAAACAAGGGGAGACAACAAGTGCAGAGTCTTTTATTTTGAAGAACTCATTTGTGAAAGGGAAGGCCAGGAGAGGTGTACTTAAAGAGAGACACAATCATTGTGGATTCGTTACTAAGGTAAATTAAGACGTTCAAGGTGCATCCACTGCTTCCTGCCATGGACCCTGCCTTCAGAAGACTGGCACATGCCCCACTTCCAGACAGACCAGTAGCTGCGTAGACTCTTGAGTTGACCCAACTGACAACCACTGAAGTAAAGAGTCATACTGGATTGCATTTTGTGAGGCTTTCTACTACTGAATGTGTGCTAGCAAAAGCAGAACTTCCTCTTAAATAGAATTAGTACCATGAATTCCTAAAACAAGGGGGTTATTGTTTACAACATCATCCTGCATTCTTTATCCATTTTTCCCTCATAAATAACACATATGAGTGTTTCAGCTATGTAGTCAAAATGGTAAAAATGCTCCTTTGAAGTGGAATAATCTTTGAAATTTTTTTGTCTCACTCAGTGTGTTTAGAATGCAGTCCAAACAGAAAAGAGGTAAGATCTAAAGTTATTAGTTCTTCATTTTAATTAACATGACTTTATACGTTTTCATCTATATGAAAAATAGACCCTCGACAACTTCTTTACATATATTTTAGGAGCAAATGATAGGTTACTTTTACTATCTATATATTCTATACTAAAATTTAAAAACTGTAGTTTTGAGTAATGCACTTAAGTTCATAACATATAAGAACCTCACAACTCATACTGCTATTTGTTTCTCCAGGCTACTCAACATTTGTGTATTTCAATTATGTCTTCCTTTAATTGTCATAATAGCAGAACACTAGGCATAACTTCTTATTCCTCAATTCTTGTCTCAGGAAGTGTGCTTATTCTCTTATTAATTAATTAATTTATTCCTTATGTTGAAGCCAAATCTGGCCTCTGTACCCCGACACCAAATTAAATCTTGGAGACAAGAGTTTTGGGTGAAGTAGAAAAGAATAGCTTTATTGCTTTTACAGGCAAAGAGGGGCCACAGCGGGCTAATGTCCTCAAGACTGTGTGTCTCCACCTGGAAGGGGTAGTGAGGAGTCTTACAGTAATGGTTCAAAGAGGACATGATGAGCTCGTGGACATTCTTCTGATTGGTTGGTGGGGAGGTAAGTGGGAGTCGGCATCATCAACCTTCTGGTTCCAACTTCTCTGGGTTCTACATGCTTGTGGGCAGCATACATTTAACTTCTCCCACGGGGTGAGGGTTTCTTTATCTGCAAAACAGCTCAAAGATATTGTTATGTGTATCCATTGAGGGGGAGCCAGGACCCTGCCCCAAGGTTGCACTATTGTTTCTATTCCCTTGTTTCCATATCTGCTCCCTTCCCTAATTAGCAACTCTTTGAACCTGCTCTGGGAACTCAGGGAAGGTCATGGAGGCTGAATGAAGCCTATTTCTTGTAATCAAGAAATGGACACAGAAAGGCTTTTGTTCCCAGGACCCCCACAAGGTCCTGCTTGAGTTTCAAAGTCAAAGTTTATTATGTGCGAGGGTACTAGAGAAATAAAGAAGGAAAAGGGAGACATGGACTCTACTTGCATGTAGTAGCTAACCATTTTACAAATATGTAAGTGGTGGCAGGCATAAGAGAAGAAAAGTGCAAGGTGTTTAAAAAAATTTTTTTATGGAAGTATAATTGATTTACAATATGTTAATTTCTGCTCTATATCATACATAAATACACACACACACACACACACACACATATCCTTTTTTATATTCTTTTCCGTTATGGTTTCTCATAGGATATTGAATGTAGTTCCCTAGTGCAAGGTGTTTTGACAGTGTGAGGTGGGGAGGGTCTTCTCTAGTTCTGGAGGTTTAAAGAAAGCCTTTGTGAGGAAGCAGCACTGATGTCAGTACTTGAATGAAGAGCAGGGCTTGGCCAAATGAAAAAGTGATGGAGAATATTTTAGATAGAGATGGTAGTGGTTATAGAGGACCTTGGAACATTTAGGGGACGAAAGGAAGGCAACTGTGTCAGGGGATTAAAAACATCATGGATGAAATGAAGGTGAAGGTAGTCGGGGACCGGAACATTCAGGACTTCGATACAGACAAGATGACAGTATGTCTGGGAATGATGTCAGATTTGCCTTAAATGATCCCTCTGACTTCCAAATGGGGAAGAGAATTGGGAGTGCAGGAGTGGCTGCGGAAAACTGTTTGGGGACCATTGCAGGTATCCAAGAGAGATAATTAGGAGGTGGAACAGAGCTGTGCAAGGGGATGATGAGAAGCTGACAGAGTGGGACAGGTTTGAGGGAAATTCTTTTGGTTATGATGAGAGGCAGACAGCTGGCAGTGGCAGCCTGGCTTCTGGCATAAGCCCCTGGGTGGATGGAGATTCCTCTACTCAGGTGAGGGGCACTGAGGGAGCAGGGGAGGGTGAGTGGGAGCCTGAGTTGTGAGAGGATAAGGTGAGAACCAATAATAAATTAAACCAGTTTTGGTTTGTATCAGAAAGCAACAGTATTATTTTATCTAATTAACAGTAACAGTTGAGCCTATGATATTATTTCCTTGATGACATTTCAGATAGCTTCAGGGTCTACTGACGTGAAGTAGATGCTGCAAACTGTACTGTGTTTTTAAAAGGCACATTTAAGACAAAAGGGGGTTATTTTCCTCTTTGGTTCTTTTTTTCCTCTATGGTATGAGATGACCTGAACTGAGAGAATAAGCAGATAAATTCAGTGATGATGATTTCTTGCTGTTCAAATGGCTCTCTGACCTGTGCCAGGGGAACACTTAGCGGTTTCGCCACAGCTCCCTCCACGGCAGTGGTCCCCAACATTTTTGGCACCAGAGACCGGTTTCATGGAAGACTATTTTTCCACGGATGGGGGGATGATGGTTCATGCAGGAATGCCAGCGATGGGGAGCTTCAGATGAAGCTTTGCTCACTTGCCTGCCACTCGCCTCCTGCTGTGGGGCTGGGTTCCTAACAGGCTGCGGACCTTACTGGTCTTCAGCCCTGGGGTTGGGGACCATTGCTCTATGGCATCCGTGATGTCAGTGAAATCCTCTCCTTAAAAAACTATTTCAAAAATGTCCACCTGTTTCAAGGGTTCCTCAGCAGAGAATATCACAATGAGGACATTCTAGGGTTAGGATAGCAACGGAGGGTGTGGGAAATTCATAGAGAATATACACAGTATTTCTACTCAAAACCAGGAAACAAGCTATAAAATAAGAGAATTTATTGTAAAAGAAATCTTGGAGGAAATTTTCAGGATTAGTGAAAATATAATCTAGACTCTCATGGCTTCTAAAGTGGAGACGTTCATGTTTTTAGGGGTACCAGGGATGTCCTGCAAGAGCCAGAAATGCCTTCAGAGATGCTTAGGAGGGAGCCCCTCATTCACTGCTCCAATGCAGTGTATGAACCCACGGAAGGTGTACCCAGCGCCTCTGCCCCCCTGCATACAATTTGATGCAACTCTCGGCAACTCCCACTGGTGTCAAAAAGTGGGATCCCATGTTAGAGCGTATTGGCTTATATTTTCATAATTTGGAAATTGTTAAAGGTGACTCTCAGTTGATTTAAATAACAAGAAAATGCTATTTCTTAAATGTTTGTGTGCACTCCTCTGCATATTGGGTCAACCTCACTACTACCGCTATGCTCCTATGTGTGAAAAAGTTCTGTTTCTGGTTGTACAGCAGCTGGCTTTAATCCAGTGAACAAAAGATATAGGAGATGTGGGCTGGCAAAGAAAAATACCTTCAAATATCTGCAAAGCTGCCAATTTTTGTGCCTTTACTTCTTTCAGAGTGGGGTGCTGATTGCCTTACATCAACATAGTGCCATTAGCCAGTTGTGTCTTTTCCTTAAAACCTAATATATCTTATCCTTTCCTGGTAAAGAAAACCCTTTTTCTTTTCTTTACCAGATCAGTAAGAGTTAATGCTATTATTATTTTTTTAAAAGTCTGAAAATGAAATATGATCCTTAATGCTGCCTACATAAAGCTACAGCTATTTCAAAATCAGGTTTATTATCTTTCCGAAGGAGAAGAATACATTGTTTCTGCTTGGCTTGTCCAGGGAACATCTTAGACTGGGTTCTAAATTGTGCTGTTTTCTGAGTTTCCTGGTAAAAAGAGATTTAAAATGAACATGACACTGATGAACTTCTGGCATTGAAATTTGTGCTCCTATACAAGGGATTTAAACATTTTGAAGATTTATGAAATTTCATTAGGAAAAAAATGTTTTGCATGGCTCAATAAAGATTTCTAAGATCTCTTAAAATCTTTAGATTAGCACGTATAGCTACATCATTCAGAAATTTATTTTAGGCCATTACTTACCTTCAAAAACGGAATAGGTTTGGATGGACCAATATCTGTGACAATCAAGCATGCGAATTGCATCAGGCAGCATACTGTAGTGATTTCATTCACTCGTCCATCCATCCATCCATCCATCCATCTATTTCTTATTTTGCATATTCCACAAATATTTATTGAGAGATTTCTAAGCACTTTTTTTTTGTTAGTTTCTGGGTGCAAAGAAAAATAAAGTACATGTTTTACTCATAGTGTTGTGGGAAGACAAACATACAAACAAACAAGTATAATGTAGTTTAATTCTAGAAAATGATGGGAAGTGCCCAAATCAGCAACATATGATCTTGAGAAGACCTTACTCTCCCTCTAGTCCTTTCTGAAAAATGACTAGAAGAAATGATCTTTTGTCCCCCTCCAAAAGTATTAAGTATCTGTTTAGGACACACCCACTTCTGTGATTATAGATCCAGGGGTAGGGGGCATTTTGTGTACACCAAACATGAAGACTGCAGCGACTTGAGGACTTCAAATCAAATTTTAGGTCACTATTATTATCATAAATGAAAATAATAACTAAGTCGTAAAGCACTTTATGGATTTAGAAAGAGATTTAACACTTAGCCTTTTAAACTCAGACCTTGTACAAAATCTATTTGTAATGGCTTATTCATGGTAATTGACATTTTCAGGCAGTGGTTTAAATTGAAGATGCATGGTGTTAGGAAACAAAACTGTCAATCTTGCCATCATAAAAGAATAAGACATTCAAAGATATGCCATTAGGAAAGAAATTATATCCCTAAAGCAAAAATCTGCAACTGTGAAATATGTTCAATCTTAGAAAACACGCTATAAAAGAAAGTAACATATTTCAAGCAGCATATTGTAACTGATGACTGTTAAAAGTGAAATGCACAGGAAAAATTTTTTTTAGGATAAACGTATGTTAGTTTTCCAGGGCAAATCATCCAGTCTTTACTGCTTCGCAGACAGTTCTGCCATTTCAGAGGCTTTGGGAAAGGATCTCATAAAAATTGATTATAAAATGGCAGTTCCATTCTAAGCCTCAAGTCTTTAGTGTTTTGTTATAAATATTTATGGTGAAGCAAAATTGATTATCTTCATAAAACAGTAATAGTTATCTACATAAAATTCAGTCTCTGTGATTTTGTTTAACCATTGCTGATACATAAACATTGCTGGTCTATAGTAAGGCTTTATTCTTCCGGCTACAAAAATTACCCAAATTTGGAACTATAGTCAAAACTACATTCACCTAGGAAGTCACCTGAAAGAATTATGCCTTAAGTTGACAATTCAGTTGTCATATGTGAATTCTTGTAACACAAATGTCACAATTTTTTCATTTGTTTCTACATCAGATACCTCCCCCAAGGAGAGAAATATAACTCAGTTACCTTGTATTTTCTACTGCAGGAAAACTTTAATTAGGTGTAAATGAGTTTAATAAATGAATAATTAACTTCTACTGAAGTTTAAGGAGATTGCCTGATCTGGCCATTCTATTATGAATTTAATCTGGAAAAGGCTGGATAATTAGTGTTCAAGGAATTAATGCCAGAGGCTGTCCTTCTCAGTGTTCACACTGAACAAGGTTGAGTCAGCCAAAAATTTAATTCTAGAGTCAACTTCTCAGGGCTCAACAGACCATAGTGTACAATTTTACCATGAAATATAACCCAGAAGAGTTTGATTGTTCTCTTTGCTTTGGGAGGTTATCATTATGGAGTCTTGGTCATCCTTTGTGGAGCCTATTGAATACCTGCTGGTCCATGTTTCTTGGATCTATGATTTTAGAGCACACTTTCAAGGTTCATTAACAACCATTCATGCATTTCTTCATCTATTTATTTGCCTTTTATTTCATACCTACGATGGCTTCATAATGTGCTAGCTGCTGGGGATAAAAAGTTAAACCAAACCCAGTCCCAAGTCTTAGAGAACTTACAGAGAGAGAGAGCCAGAAAAGTACATGAACAGTTTAAATGCATTGTGACAAGTGCTGTGTTAAGAGTTCTAAGTGCTAAGAAACATTGAGGATGCAAGCCCTAACTATACCTGATGAATAGTAATGAACAATCTGAGCCTTTATGAATACTTTTTCTGGCAATACTCAATCACATGGAAGGAAGAAGAGTGGGATTAAGGTTGGGGACATGCAGGGCAGTGCTGTGAATCATTGTAGAGGAGACCTGTACTTGAGATGGTGTATATGGATGCAGCACTTAGAAAATTTCACTTCTCACCTACATATTTGATCTTTTGCTCTACTTAGTTAATGTGTATTAAAAATTGAGAAATTACAAGGTACAAGTTGATATAGAGGGTAAAGGTAAAAATAAAATAAGACATAGATCCTTCTTTTTTATAGTGTATAGTTTACTGTTAATAACAGAAAAATTATATTTTGGAGATATTGAAGTATAGAATTTCTAAAAGCCCTGACTTCTAGGTACTTCAGTAGTACAACTATATGAAGCAGGTACTGTTATCCCATATCAATGTCAGGAAACTGAGCCGGGGATGGGGGAGGTATCACTTAGGGAGCTGTGTCAGAACCAGGTGTGGTTTTCAAACTGGATATGCTCTGTGGAGATTCTGATTAGCCACCTCCCTGCCCAGTGTGGAAGTGAACTGAGCAGGACTCTACGGGGCCCACCCGGATACAAATCCTTTCTGTGCCCCCCATTTCCTGTTTGTAGGAAATATGCCTCATTCAACCTCCTAGACTTTCCCTGAGTTCCAAAGGGCAGATTCAAACAGTAGCTAATCAGGGAAGTGAGGGAATGCAGAAACAAAGGAGGAGCAGTCAAGAAACAATAGTGTAGCGATTAAATCAAGATCTTGGTTCCTCCGCAAGGGATATACATAACAATATTTTTGAGTTCTTCTGCAGGAACTAAAGCCTCCACCCAGGTGGAAGGGGGTAACTACTTGCTGAGACCCCAGACTGGCTGAAACTAGAAGGCTGACTATTGAGAGTCCTGGAGCCCCGCCCTGTTACCTCCCCACCAACCAATCAGAAGAAAGTCATACACCCTCAGCCCTTTACCCCAAATTTTGCCTGTAAAAACGTTTCCCCCAAAACCAGCAGGAGTTCAAGGTTTTTAAGCACAAGCCACCTGTCCTCCTTACTTGGCCCTGCAATAAAATTTCTCCTCCAAACTCTGACTTTTCGGTTTGTTTGGCCTCACTGTGCCTTGGACCCACCAACTTGCATTTGGTAACAGAAGAATCATTAATAAGTCACTGCTGCTGATGAAGGAAGTCCCCCTCTAAGATATGATGTGTAGGGAAAAAATGTTGAGAACTGCTGGTTGAATCACTTTGGAATGAAACTGCTTTTGTGAAGAGTACTGTTTTATGAAAGCCACTGCCATAACTTAAATAATTGTTTTATGGAGATTAGTTGACTGTAGAAACTTAATGAAATAAAAGATATCTTAACTTTTTTCAACAATTGATTCATCTTGGGGAAATAAGACTATATTGCATTCTTCCCCTTTGAACTCTTATGAAAGGAAATATAAACATAATTGTAATGTATATAGGTGGCAGAGGGTAAGGATATGGGAAAGACAAAAACATTGAAATACTTGGGAAAAATCTCCACGATTAACTTAGATTATTATATAGGCTATGTTTCAAATAATGCTCTAGTTACACAAAAAGTAGGAATTAAATTGAAACAGATCAAAATCACAAATTATCACAGAACCTATGAAAGTTAAAGCTGGTCTAGCTCAAACAGGAGCTTTGTTAAAGATATATAATCTTTCATGTAATCATAAAGTTGCAGCAACTGGACAAGACTTTATTTAATATAACAAGTGTGCCACCGGCAAAGGGCATTTCCTGTGGCCCCGGGGGCGAGACTTCTGGCCATGCCATTTTGGGAGTCGGGACCTTGCGTCTGTGTATATTGCTGGGGACCTCACATCTGTGGGCTCCCACGTGAGCAGGGAGGCCCTGCAGGTGGGGGCATTCACCTCTGGGCCTTTTTGGGGCTGGAATCAGGGTGGGGCTGTGCCCGTGGGAATCTTCATTGCCCCTCCTTACGGAGTCAGAGGCCAGCATGACAATGATGACCCTGGGCCAGGCCAGTGGCCTCTGAGGATGGGCTGTGATCTTCATCTGGGAAGAGTGGGCATAGCCAGCCTGACCCAGAGGGAGGACCTGTGCAGGGAGGTGATGCTGCACACCCACTGGATCACCAGAAGGAGCTGTGCATGGGAAAAGAGGTGCATCTCCTAAAGCACTAGTCCAGGACTTGTATCTCCCAGGTCCTGCATCAGTGCCTACCTGGAGTTGCAGGGGGCCCCGCATGTCTGATGGAGTGGACAGGATGCCAGCCATGGCCATCAGCAGTCCTAGGGGCCTGGCCCTGTTGCAGTTGGACTTCCTGGACCTGGACATATCTTTTTGTTTAGCCCTCTGGTTACCAGCAGCCAAAGCTCTGCTGAGAAATGTTTACAGAAATTTGGCTACAAACGGAGGGGTGCGGGGGGCGGGGTGGACTAGGAAGGGAAAGGCTTATGCTTCAGGGCAAAACTTCACCGGCGACAGATGCAGCATTTAGAAGGAAAACCCATCAGAGGTGGACAAGGACAGGCTGATTTGTGAAGAGCTGTGGAAACCACACATCAGAGAAGCCTCTTGCGTGGAAAGGACTTCCTTGCCAGCTTTTCCAGCACCTGGTGAGGGAGTCATATGGGAGACCCACTGTGTGGTGGTCTTCCACACTGTGCAGAGGCACTGCCAGTCCAGTGAATATGTGAAAGATTCAGCTAAGTCCTCACATGTTCAGCACCAGAGGATTCACACTGGAGAAAGGCCTTATGAGTGGCCAAGGCAGAGAAATCTTTAGCTGCAATTCCAGGCTTGTTGAGTACTGGAGAACTCACACTAGAGAAAGGACTTAGTTTTTCAATGAATGTGGGAAAGCCTTCATGTACAAATCCAGGTCAAGAAAATCTACACTGGAGAACAGCCTTATGACTGCAGCAAGTGTGGGAAATTCTTTAGCAGCTGGTCTGGCCTCCTTCAGCTGCAGAGATCACATTGGAGAAAGGCTTTATGACTGCCACAAATTTGAGAAATTCTTTAACTGCATCTGGGTCTCATTCAACGTGAGAGAATCCATGCTGGAGTAATGAGTACTTATGAATACAACAAATGTGGGAAGTTCCTCGAACGTCTCATTAAACATCGAAGGGTTCATACACGTGAGTGGCCTTGTAAGTGCTGGGAATATGGGGAAGCCTTCAGTACTGGGTTCCTCTTCCTATACCACCAAGTTCACACCAGATGAAACCTGTATGAGTACAGTGAATGTGGGATAGCATGCAGTCAAAGTTCTACTCTGATTAGCACCAGAAATTTCACAAACTAGATAGTCCTTCCTTCCTTCCTTCCTTCTTCCTTCCTTTTTCCTTCCTTCCTTCCTTCTTTCCTCCCTCCCTCCCTGCCCCCCTTCCTCTCTTCCTTCCTTTCTTCCTTTCTTCCTTTTTTAAGGCAGTAAATGTGGGAAAACTTTTAGACCAAGACCTAAACTCTTTCAGCACCAGGAAGTTCACACAGGAGAGGGGCCTTAGTATTACAGAGAATGTGCCTTCTCCTTTCTCACGGTAACAGTTTACAACAGAGAGCAGCTTTGAGAGTAGCCTTTATTTTGGAGCTGTCAGCCAGATGTTGAACCCCATTCACCCAATCCTCCACATGGAAACGGTCCCTATGAGTGCTGGGCATGTCAGAGGCTTTCTGGAGCTGTGGTGCAGTTTTTGGCCTGTTCATGGAGTTTACTAGTTTTGTCACTATTAGCTCCTGTGGCAGAAGTCACCTTAGCTCTATCAGCTGGCAGGTTTCCAGGTTGCACTGGCCACTTCAGTGTTCTAGAGAAGACAGACTGTCCTCTCTCTCCAGTCTCTGGAGAGGATCGTGAGTAACCTGGGCTCATTTGTTGCAAGGCCTACAGGCTCAGGTAGGAATTGTATATTATATAGGAGCCCTGGGAGTGTT
The DNA here is from genome assembly GCF_963455315.2 of Globicephala melas. Taxonomy (NCBI): domain Eukaryota; kingdom Metazoa; phylum Chordata; class Mammalia; order Artiodactyla; family Delphinidae; genus Globicephala; species Globicephala melas. Next base: position 84,805,545 of record NC_083327.1, on the reverse strand, counting down.
AATAGGGAGTGCGTTAGGCTATACAAACTAGAAGGAAGGCACCTAGTGTGAAGGTGCATCTACAGATGCTTCCATGAACATGGCTCTGCAGGGTGAGGGTCTGCAGAAATTCCCAGGACCTGTAGACCGGTGTCTCTCCTGTGCTCAGTGTTACTGGAAGCACAAATAATCTAAAGCTTTTGTGGATTACTGTAGGCTCTATGGACTAATCATCTAAAGGCCATTGCTGTATAGGCCAGAACGTGGGGATTCAGGGAAGGTAGAACCAATAGCCCAGCGATGTGACATTTGTGACACAGCATTCTTGACGATCCAAATGGAAAGGGCTCTCATTGCTTACTTGTCTTTGTAGCCAAGGTTGAGGACAGAGATGGTGGAGTGAACATGGGGTTACCCAATCTTCTGTTATGCTAAAATAAGGGGTAAATCCAGATTTTCCTGTGTAATAATTTTTTTAAACATTTTATTGAGATACAGTTGATACACAATAAACTGTACATACCTGATGTATGTGAGTTTTATAAGTTTTGAAATACACATTTATGGAACAGATCATCATCATAATTGCAATGAACATATCCATCACCTCCAAAGTTACCTCATGTCCCCTTACAATCTGTCTTTTCCTTCCCTCTCAAGCTTCACATCTCTAGAAAACCCTTGATTTATTTTCTTTTATTGAATTGTTTGCTTCTTCTAGACTTATAAAGTGTTTATTCTTTCTTCTCTGATTTCTTTCATACAGCATAATTGTTTTGAGATTCTCCCTTACAGTGTGTATGAATGGTTCATTCAATCTATTGCTGAGTAGAATTCTATAAGATGAATGTACCACAGTTAATCTATTTTTGTTAATTGACATACGAGTTTTTAGCTTTTACAAATAAACATGCTATGACCATGAACATATAAACCTTTATAAGAAAATATACCTTTATACTCCTGAGTTAATGCCCTTGTCAGAGAGAACATGAACGTTTAACTTTTTAAGAAACTGCCAAACTGTGTTTTAAAATGTTTGTACCATTTTTTTCTTTTTTCTTTTTTTTTGTACCATTTTATTGGTATATTTCCAAGAGCAGTGTGGATCAGTGGCAGTTCCTAAATGTCCTAACTTAAAATTTCCATGGTAGGTGTTTTTAACTTTTTCTATTCTAGTAGGTGTGTATTAGTACCTCATTGTGGTTTTAACTAGTATTTCTCTAATGACCCATGATTTTGAGCAACTTTTCATGTATTTATTTGCAACCCACATCACTTCTTCGGTGAAATGTAAATTCAGATCTTTTGTTTATTTTTAAAGGCATGTTGGTTAATAGTTCTGTTTTTATTAGGAAGAAAACAGTGAAACAGCAAAGAAATGTTGAAACTTCATTCATTTATCAATGATGTCAGTGACTTCTTTTCTGAAGGGGTAATATTTTTTGAATAGTAGATGAATATTTCATCAACTTTTTGTTCTATTCACAATGTAAAGCTACAGATGTGGTGTAATTTTAACTTTCATCTGCCTTATTAATATATTCTCTACCACTTTAAGTCTACACAGTTAATTAAGCAATAAATCAAACTCTGAAAATAATTTAAAATAAAAATTAATAAATAACATTCCATGTCAGGCATTTAACACATATAAGTAAGCAAAGGTGCATATTCGAGGATGCTTACTCTGGCATTTTTATAATGAAAATGTAGAAACAAATGTTCATTAATAGGATATAGGTTAAATATATTATAGAGGATCCACATCAGAGAATGCTCTCTAATGTGGAAGAGACTGAGGTGGGTTTGTATGTGCTGCTATGAAAGGTTTCCAAGATACATTGTGGGAAATGCTATGCAGAGTATGTTCATATTTGTGTTAAAAAGCACCACCTCTAGAAATGGAACTAGGTGTCACTAGGGTCAGTGAGGGTACTTTCAGTTTACATTTATACCTTCCTTTAGTAATTTACTATGGCTGGGCATTAATTTATGTTGAAAACTAAATATTTATATATGGAAATCAGTTAAGAGAAAAGAATGTATAATTTAGAACAAGGAGTGAGGTTGAAATGTAGTCATGCATGTAATTCCAAATCAACAAAGTCGATATTTTAGTGACTCATTAGACATGTTATAATAGTATGATTTAAAAAAAAAAAAAAGATTTACTGTACTGTTAGTGAAATCACTAACTTGTATAGTTCTATGGAAAAGCTAAGACCTAGGAAGTCAGGAGCCCTGAACTCTAAGCGTGGCCTGGCTAGCTGAGGTGCCATTCACACATCAGGTTTAGTTTAAAAGTGCTTGGGGTGTGAGAGCAGATAATGCCTCAAAGTTTAAAAGTGGAGCCAATTGAAGAGCAGTTAAATATGAAGACATCTCCTAAAAATTATCTACCAATCAGAATCTTTCAGGCCTTCGTGCAGGTTATTTTGTTGTGTTTTTGGGGGGTTTCAGGGTTTGTTTTTTTTTCTTTTTGTCCTATGGAGGGTAAAAGGATCATGTTACACCTGAAAAAGCATCAGCCCTACTTATGAAAGTCCCAGAAAACAGTGAAGATTCCTGATGTTGTTCGATGTTGCATCGAATGACAATTGACTGCTCTAGTAGGCTTTTATTCAGTGATTATTGAATTGGGCAGCATCCAATCTAACAGATAGAAAGTTGCTATGGAAGAGCTGTACAAAGAGAGATTTTTACAGACCAAGGTGAGCAGGAACAAGGAAGTTATACTGGGTATTTGCTGATTGGATTACTGGATTACTCTCCTTATGTGGAGCAAAAGGAATTCTTGGAGTGGGTCAGGTAAGTTGTGCTGAGCAGGAAAGCACTTAGTTGATTTGTTGCTGTTTTGTAGGTTGCTGATTTGTTGCCCTTCCTTTTCTGGGAGAGCAAACATAGAAAACCATTGATGTGAGGTTTAGCATGAGTGACTCCATCTTGGGCTTAATCTGGTTACTTTAAAAGGTGTGAGCCACAGGGTTCCCTGTCTATGAGTTTCCACTCTTTGAGTTTTCAAACAATCCTCTCTTCATCTAAATTCAGACTTTCCAAATATACATGTCAATGATCATGTGATCCTTTGTCATGTTTTATCACAATGTGTGTGTGCCAACATGTGCATTTGTGCAGTTTCTGTTTTGTTGCACCTTAAGTGGCTTTAGATCTTTCATTTATTTGGTACTTGCTTGATTTCACTTCCAATTTCACTTAAAGATAAGATCCAGGAAGTGACATTCCAGTGGAACAGTGAAGAGGTCATTTCATGCCTTGGGTAATAGCGGCAGATTGCCTTCTCTTATCTTGCAGTCGGGCTCTGTTGGCTCATTCTGGGCTTGAAACCAGACCTGTGATGCTCGTGCTTGATGAGGCACCAGGTCCTAGAATCAGTCCTAGAATCACCAAAAGCTGATAGCCCTTTTGTTCTCTAAAATACAGTCAACCTGGTCACTCATGGTCATGAGAGGTCTAATTTTACCAAGGGAAGAGTGACCAGACTGTGTCCAGCCAAAGCTCGAAGGCTTACTGGCTCATAAATTCAAAGGCAAAATAGGACTTTATTTACCCAAACTTTGTTTCTCTGAAACATTTTAGTATCTCATCTAGTTTACGATAACGCACATTTATTGGAAAAATACCAGTGTAAACAAGATTTCTTTGTAGGTTTTTTCCCCCCAGTTATGTGCTTCCATGATGTAAACTTCAAAAATGACCAGGAACATGGGTTTCCCTGGTGGCGCAGTGGTTGAGAATCCGCCTGCCGATGCAGAGGACATGGGTTCGTGCCCCGGTTTGGGAAGATCCCACATGCCGCGGAGCGGCTGGGCCCGTGAACCATGCCACTGAGCCTGCGCATCCAGAGCCTGTGCTCCGCAACGGGAGAGGCCACAACAGTGAGAGGCCCGCGTACGCAAAAAAAAAAAAAAAAAAAGACCAGGAACAAAATTATTTACATCTCTTACCCTAAACCTCATCTTTACAATCATCTTTTTATATACTTAATATTTAAAAACTTTACAAATTTAAACTCAGTTTCAAAATAAATTTTACTTGCTAAATAATTTTCACAATTTCTTTTTGCAATTGTTTTAACTACAAATCTCAATTATATTCGTTACTTTCTGTTAAAAAGCCATGACAATTTTCTAAGAGAAAACATTAAGAATGAACTCCACACGGTACATAAAGTACATTTTCAAAATCCTGTGGGGCAGTTGTTGAACTTACTGTTTTACAGATTATAACACTGAGCTTTCCAGAAGTTAAGTGATGTGAAGGTCATGGGGACTTGGGAAGCATACCTGAATGTTTTCCACTAAATCCCACATCATTTTTCACTCTAACACTTTGGGAAATATTCCAACTGAGAAAGTTAAGAGGCAATTCTCCTGTATAACGATGTGGTTTCAGTGAAGACATATGGACTCTCTAGTGAGGATCAACATTGTATTGGTTAATAATGTTACCTATGCAACTAAGATATCATTTCCTATAGAATGGGAATGTTGCGACCACTCACAGATCGTTGTATAAAGGCCTAGTTCTTTTAAAAAGGAAAGATTGAAGCAGTTTCTGCAAAAACTGCAAGAAGTAACTGAGAAGAAAAGAGAAATTATGGAATATATTAAGGTAATAATGTCCAGTGATTAGAAGGAAAATTAAGATATTGGTACAAGCAACAAAAGGGAAAGCAGAGGATGAAGAAAACCTGGTGCTCAACATCACTAATCATCAGAAAAATGCATATCAAAACCACAGTGAAGTATTACGTCACCTCATACCTGTTAAGAGTGGCTATTATAAAAAAGACAAGACAAAAGAAGTATTGGCAAGAATGGAGAAGAGGGAACCCTTGTGCCCTGTTGGTGGGAATGTAAATTGGTGCAGCCACTATGGAAAACAGTATGGAGGCCCTTCAGAAAATTAAAGATAGAACTATGATCCAGCAATTTCACTTCTGGGCATATATCCAAAGGAAATGAAAACAGGGTATTGAACAGATATTGAACACTCCCATGTTCATTGCTACATTATTCACAATAGCCAAGGTATGGAAACAGCCTAAATGTCTGTCAATGGATGAATGGATAAAGAAGAAGTTACATATATATTCAGCCATATTGGAATATGGAATATTATTCTGCCATAAGAAATAAGAAAATCCTGCCATTTGCTACAACATGGCTAGACCCTGAGGGCATCTTTCTGTGTGAAATAAGCCAGACCAGAAAGACACATACTGCACAGTATCATTGATATGTGGAATCTAGGAAACAAACACGTGAACAAAAAGTCAAACTTGCAGAAATAGAGTAGAAAAGGGGTTGCCAATGTCTGGGTGGTGGGTGGGAGAAATAGGGAGAGGTTGGTAAAAGGTTACAAACTTTTAGCCATAAAATGAATAAGGTCTGATGATCTAATGTATAACATGGTAACTATAGTCATAACACTGCATTGTGTAATTGAAATTTACTAAGAGTAGAACTTAAATGTCTCACCAAAACAACATCAACAAAAACAAATATGTGAGGTGATGGATGTGTTAAAAAAAAAAAGAAAGAAAGAAAAGAAAAGAGAAGAAAGCTTGATGCAGAAGGTATAGAATTAAAAAGAGTGAAGAACTAAGGAAAGTGCATAGATGAAGGAATTAGGGAAGGTCAGAAATGGTCACAGCAACGCTGATACTTATAGTAATATGTGCTATAAGCCCAGTGCACAAGGGGAGAAAGTAAATGGTAGCACTGAGGAGAGACAAATACCATACACCATTGGGGCAGAGTAGTCAAAGGTCATTCTAGATAAATGTTTTACCTTAACTCTGTGGGATGTCAGCTCTCATGGTTTATCTGATGAATGAGGTTTGGGGAGCATAAAAGGATATGATTCATTAGGGAGCAAGCAAGTATGTAAACATGAACTTGGGGATTTTGCACACTGTTGGTAGTAAGTCCTACACTCTATGATTTAGTTATATATTAAATCATTGTGTGTGTATATATATGTTTCACAATAGCCAAGATATATAGATATAGATACAGATACAGAAATATGCATACACATGTAATGAAACATTTGAGTAGTGAACTTTTTATAATGAAGTGTTTTAGGCATGGACATGTCTCTAAAAACAATGATACCTTTTCTCCAGTAAACATGGTTAAGAAATATATGTATTTCATCTTTCCAGAGTAAAAATACAAGTGGAGTGTATTCTAGACTTTTTGGGAGTTATACTCATATATAAAACATTATTCCTTAAAAATTGAGGTCTGACTATGGGAGAGGGAAAGGGGGGAGGCTAAATAAGGTCAGAAGAGTGAAATTACAATAGCGCAGGTAAATGAGGTTGTAGCAGAGGAGTAACAAAGAAGCATGAGGGGAAAATTGAATTAATGAACATAAATAAAAGGGGTAAAGGCAGATTCGGAAATGTAGGAAGCAAAAACACGGTGGCTTCATAAAGCCCATGAGGTCAGTAAAAAGGCAAAGAAAATTTATAAGAAAAGAATGGATGAAACTTCAGAACAATCCAGGAGGAATGACATACATAAATAGGAAATAAAGTTTAGATGGGGAAACTCACACTAAACAACACTTTACCTGGAAGCGTGACAAATCACAGTGCACAGAGAATGATGGGGTAAAATAATATTAATAACATTAAGACCATGAAATCTACGGACAGAGACTGTGTGACTTTGAAAACAGTAAAGGATCTATGTCGTTTTCCTGTCCAGATTCACACCAAAGCCTAAGGGAATGATGTGTAATGCCAGAATGAGTAGGATTGAGTGAATTTCACTGAAGTTTTTCTATGAGGAATTTATATGTGGCTGCCATTAACTGGATGCATGGTTTCTCAGCTATGATTTTTATATTGCTTTTTGGAACAATATTATTTAGAATCACTTCTTGACTTTCATCATCTTCAAGCTTATGTATTCACTATGCTTTATATAATTTTGATAAATTGTTCTGTAATTGTTCTGTCATTTCATGTTACATCTCCCTGAAGATATTTTAAGTTCTATGAGGTTAGGGACTTTGTCCTCTATTTTTTTTTTTTTTTTGGTATGCGGGCCTCTCACTGTTGCGGCCTCTCCCGTTGTGGAGTACAGGCTCTGGACGTGCAGGCTCAGTGGCCATGGCTCACGGGGCCAGCCGCTCCGCGGCATGTGGGATCTTCCTGGACCGGAATTCGAACCCGTGTCCCCTGCATTGGCAGGCGGACTCTCAACCACTGCGCCACCAGGGAAGCCCCAGCCTTACATTTATGAGATAAAACACACTTTGTCATGAAGTATTGTCCTTTTTATATATTTGTGGATTTGATTTGTTCATACTTGTTAAGCTTATTTTTGTGAAAGTTCATCAGGGATATTAGTGCATAGTTTTCATTTCTTATAATGCCTTTATCTGGTTTGCTTTGGTTATAAAAAATGAATTGCTGTCTTTTTTGCCTCCTCTAATTTCTGAAATGATGGCAGTATTTATTTTTTAGTCTTTGAATTAATTACTCGTGATACCAGCTAAGCCTAGAATTTCCATCCTGGAAAAGTTCTCAATAATGAGTTCAATTTTTTAATATGTAAAAGGCTATTAAGATTTTCTATTCATCTTCAGTCAACTTTTTAAAAGTTGTATTTTCCAAAAAGTGTGACAGTTTGACTATGTCATTAAATTTATTGGCAGAAAGCTGTTCATTTTGTTCCCACATTTACCTTTTAATGCTTGTAAGATTTGTAATGATATCTCATTTTTCATTATGATTTTAGTAGTTTATGGGCTTAAAACAACTTTTTATTTTTAATCTCTCTAGCACTGTGATTTGTTATATTTTCCAGTTGTCTGTATTCCATTTCATTCTTTCTGATCTTATTTTTATAGCTTCTTTTCTACTATTTACTTTGGATTTAATGTGTGCATCTTTCTCTAGCTTATTAAAGTGAAAACTTGAATTCTTGATTCTAAATGTTTGTTTTCTAATACAAATATTTAGAGTTTTGACTTTCTCTTTAAACATTGCTCTAGAGGCATTTCACAAATAGCATGACTTTATTTGTTTTCTAATACAAATATTTAGAGCCATGACTTTCCCTCTAAACATTGCTCTAGAGGCATTTCACAAATATGACATGTTGTATTTTTTATTATTGTTTAGTTCAAAACATGTTCTAATATCCTTCATGATTTCTTTGTTGATCCATAGATAATTTAGAAGTACGGTGCTAAATTTTCAAATGTTTGGCAATTTTTTAGGTATTTTTATTAATGGATCCCTAGTTTAATTTCACTCTCATCAGAAAATGTACTCTATATGATTTCAATCATATGAATTTTATTGAGACTCTTTTTTCCTAGCTAAATATATATTCTATCTTGGTGACCCTTTCATGCAAATTTGAAAAAAGAAATTGCTTCAGTTGTTTGGTTTAGGGATTGTTACAGAAAGACTTAAGCTTACCTCCAAGCTTTTGCTTACTGGTATTTATGCTTTAATGTGATTCCTTATCCTTGAGGTTGGGTGGGACCTGTGACTTGCTTTTAACTAATAGAATATGACAAAGGAGAGGGTTGTTACTCTTGTGATTATGTGATTATATTATATAAGACTCTGTCTTGCAGACTCATCTTAGAGTCATTCTCTCTCTGTCTCTGTCTCTCTCGGTCTCTGTATATCTCTCCCCTTGCTGGATTTAGTAAAGCAAGCTGTCATGAATTCTTTAGCTGTCAGGGAAAGAATTCTGCCAATAACTGGAGGAAGTTTTGAGGTTGGTACTTCCCCAGGCTAGCCTCTGATGAGACTGCAGCCCTGTCAACACCTACACTGCAGCCTGATGGGACCCTGAAGCCAAGGACTCAGCTAAACCATGCGCAGGACCCTGACCCACAGAAGCCACAAGATGATAAAAGTGTGTTGTTTTAAGCCAGTAAATTTCTGGTAATATGTTACGTAGCATGCACATGTTTGCCCTACATTACAGTATTTTATCTTTAAATGTGACTTAAGATAGTTAATGCTGTTCAGATATTCCTTTTCCTTATTAATTCTTTATCTTGTCCTTTTTTCTATTACTGAGAGAGAGGTATGAAAATCTCCAACTATTACTGTGGGTTTGTCTATATCTTCCTGAATGTCTGTCATATTTTTCTTTGTGTATTTTGAAGTTCTATGCTTAGTGTGATATTAAGTTTTATATGCCAACTTGGTTAGCCTATAGTTCCAGTTATTTAATTAATACTTATCTAGGTGTTGCCTTGAAGTCTAGTTTGTCTGATATTAATAGAGGCATTCCAGTTTCATTATGCCCCCTGTTTGCATCGTATAACTTTTTTTTTTTTTTATCATTTTGCTTCCCAGCTATCTCTAAAGGGTGTTTCTTGTAAATAGCATCTAGTTGGATTTTATATTTTTATGCAGTCTAATAATTTCAGCTTCTTATTGAAGTGTTTTGTTATACATAGTTTGTCTATGTTATACATAGACAGCATATCTCTCCCACTGTGACAGCAGACAGGTAGCTAGGTGTGAGCAGAGACATGGGGACAGGGGACAGGTGGCAGGAAACCACTCATCTTGTAAACAGCGGGGGTCCATAGGCAGGCAAAGAAAAGCAGGAACCTCCAGACTGACAGGAAACCACACATTCTGGGAGATAAGTGTCGGAGGACCGGACAAAGAAAAGTGGGGAAAGGCGGGAATCCCCTGCGCTTGAATGTAACCTGTTGCCCATTATTCTCTCATTACAAGAAAAGTAGCCTTACAAATAAGACATACCCATCATGTGCCGACACCATGACATGTCTGATCTAAGCTAAATAAGGACAAAAATCTCTCCTCCCCTCGGGAAAATGGAGCTGGGATGAAAATCAGGGAATACGACCCCCAAACTCCTTCCCCAGTGAACGTTCCACCCCTTTATTTGCATATGCCCCTCATCACAAGCTGGCGCAAGAAACCCAGGGCGGCAGCTCCTGACCCGTTCTGCCTGCTCTCCCTCTGAGAGCATATCCTTGCTTAAATAAACTCTCACTTTGCTTTCCTAACCTCTCTGCTTCTTCTCCGAATTCTTTCGCGATGAAGAAAGAATCTTAAATTCACCGGGAACTGACATTTGCTATGCAGCATAGTTGCATCAATTGTTATCCTCCTACCTATCTGAAGATACGAATGGTGCTTTAAAAATTCCATTTATGGTGCTTTTTATTTGTCTTTGGTGCCTTTCTTTCTCTGTTCATATCCAAGAGTAAATCCCTAAAAAGCCCACTGAAAGCTCGGTGTGCCAGGCAAGCCTTGTTGAGGGGATGGCGCTCATTGAGAGTCATCAAGTGGCAAAGCAGATGTCTTGCTGGGTGGGCAGGGTGCGGAAGACACGCTGTATGTGGGAGGGATTTGTCTGTGGCTATTAAGCTTCTCCAAAGAGGATCCTACAATATCCTGTCAGGAGGTGACATGAAAAAGGCAGCTAGCCTTCTGGGAGTTTGTCAGGGAAAGATTTCTAAGTCAACACAGTCCAATTACAGAATTTAATCTCCCTGTTTTCAACCTCTCACCTCAGCCCAGGTCTCTGCCGTATCTCATTTCTCACATCCATGTTCCGCCCCAGGTCGAGTCTTTACAGAAAAGAAACTTTCAGTCTCGTGGATTGGAGGTTGGTGGTGCTGGTGTGTGTAGAAGGAGCCGGGGTCCATCACCTCTGTGTGGACACCTTTGCCCTCTTCTGCGCTGCAGCCCACCCCCAGCTCCCTCACACCAGGGCCTTGTGCTTTCTCTGAGACATCCTGGAAGTCTCTGGAAGTTTCAGCCAGCTGCTGGTCTCCAGCCCCTCACCTGCAGACCGCCTTGTGCAAGTCCAGTAGCCACTCTCTTTGTGTCTGCTCTAGTGTTCTTTGTTGCTTGGGTTCACACCTCTTTTACTCTGTTACTGTAATATTTGTAAAGCTTAGGAGGGAGAGGGGCAAATATGTGTGTTCCATCCATTATTTTAAACTGGAGCCTAATATTTAATTCCCACCAGTGCTTTGCAGTCTTTCCCCCCACCGCCCCCGTCCTCCTGATCAACATCATTACTAAAAGCACGTTGTGGCTTTACATCATGCACTGCATTGTGCTCTAAATAGATGCTTGTCTTGTACACACTCCTAAACTGTTCTTCGGGTAGCCAGGGACCATATTTTGTAGTTTTAACTCTTCATAGAGCCTTCACTTAGCAGAGGAGCAGTAAAAAAATTGTAAACAAAGATAGTAACTTTGGTACTCTGAGTAACAGTGTTGGATGACTCTGAGTGTATGCTGCCGTTCTTCTGAGAATGTTACCTTTTGAATCAAGTGCTTAAGTTCCTGTATGTTAATTGTTATGTGATATACATGAGTGTACACACTCAGTTGTGTATGTATAGATATAGAAATAGATACACACATGCATACAAATATGTATACGTGAGTGTGGATGTGTGTGTGTGTGTGAGAGAGAGAGAGAAAGAGACTGAGAAAAAGCGAGAGATACTAGTACAGGTAATATTCTAGTGATATTCTGGTTTATTCTGACTCAGTTAAATTAACTTTGATTTTAAAGCCATAGAGTACTTACATAGATCACATGCGTGCACAATCTTATTCTTGAACATTTGAATATGACTTCATCAGAAGTTTATAAAGTTTAAAGTTTAGTTTAAGAGTGCTGGGAATGGGAGGGTTTTCTGTGAATAAAATTTCATGTTTCCAAATCTCACATGGGCAGTGGGAACTTTTTTCATTGAATATATATTATCATTTTCAGTTTACTTTTCGGGAGAGGTTTTCTCCTCCTCCTTCCCTCCAGGACAATGTCTCTAGAGTTCTACAGATAGAAATCTCTTATAAAATGGTTCTTACTAGAGGTAATTTTAATTTATCCTTTTTTTAGTAAGCACGCAGTATTTGATCAGTACCATATAGCACAGTTAGAATATGCACAAATATCTCTTTGTGTTTATTTTCATCCAATTTGATTTCTCAAACTTCTTATGGTAAATTTATTGAAAACCTGGTCACACACAATACCTATTTCTAAATTTGTAATTCCCTAAATATCATATGACACTTAATATTTTTTACAAGACTAAATTTTTCAGTTTTTAATACAGTAACCCATTTGAGAAGTGTTCCGAATGCAGAAACTCTCAGCCTCTCTCTGATGCTAAATGCTGCGAGACATTTTTCTGTAATCTCAATATCAGAGGTACAGTTTAAACTTGCAGAGAGGTTAATAATTATAGGGCTCTTGGGCCATGGAACCGACAGCTTCTCGTGCCCTTGAATTCTGATTTTTTCTTCACCAGGACCCTACATTTTCATTAACAGCTGATGCATATTTTAAAGTTGTAAGTGAGTAGCTTCAGGCAGTTGCAGAGAAAAATGGTTCTTTTCTGATTTCATCTTGTCTTCCCGTTCATTTCTACAAAGTTTCCCCTTCAGTCTAAGCATAGTTCTGCCACAGAGAAAAGCAGAGTGCAACGTGAAGTCCAACAATCATGTTCTTTTTCTAAGATGACATAGAAGCTATATTGGATTGGTTAAAAGTTTTTAGAGAAAGGTCGTTCTCAGCTGAATTATTTCACCAGTTTATGTGGACAACAAAAACTATAATTCAATGTAAAGATGGGGAACCATTCCTATAGCATTATATGTAATCCTGTACAAACACACCCAACTTAACATTCCTATCCTCAGACCCCCTTTTGCTGTATCAATTTATTCCATTTCCCTTCTTACTCACTGTTAAAATACTTTACATCTTTATTCTTTTTTTTCAGATTTTGACTTAAAGTATATAGTATTTTTCCACTTTCATTGAGAAATAATTGACATACATTAATAAATTTAACAGCATAAATTTAACATTTACGGCATGATGGTTTTATTTACATATATTATGAAATGATTACCACAGTAGGCCCAGGTAATATCCATATCCTCATATAGATACAATAAAAAGAGAAGAAAAAAAAAGGAAAAAATCTCTCTTGTGATGAGAACTCATAGGATTCACTCTCTCCACAGCTTTGCTAAAGATCACAGAGCAGTGTTAACTATTGTCATCATGTTGTACATGACATCCCTAGTACTTATTTATCTTATAACTGGAGCTTTGTACCTTTTGACCAACTTTCTCTAATTTCCCCTCCCTCCACCCTGTGCCAGTGGTAACCACAAGTCTGAGCTCTTTTTCTATGAGTTTGTTTTCTTAAATTTTTTCTGTTTGTTTTAGATTCCACATATAAATGAGATCATGTACTATTTGTCTTTCTCTGACTTCTTTCACCTTGCATAATGCTTTCAAGGTCTGTCCATCTGTCACAATGCTAAGAATTCCTCATTTTTCTATGGCTGAATAACATTCCATTGTACCTACGTACCACAACTTCTTCATTCATCCGTTGATGGGTACTTAGATTGTTTCCATGTCTTGGCTATTGTAAATAATCCTGGGGGTGCAGATATCTTTTCAAGTTAGTGTTTTTGTTTCTTTGGGGTATTTTCCCAGAAATGGAATTTTTGGTAGTTCTAATTTTTTGAAGATTCTCAATACTGATTTCCATAGTGGCTGTACCAATATACAATCCCACCAACAGTGTAGAAGGGTTCCCTTTTCTCCACATCCAAGTCAACATTTGTTATCTCTCATCTTTTTGATAATGGCCATTCTAACAGGTGTGAGATGATATCTCATTTTGGCTTTACTTGGCATTTCCCTAATGACTATTGATGTTGAGCATTGTTTATGTACCTTTGGGCCTTCCTATGTCTTTGAAGGAATACCTGTTCAGGTCCTTTGCCCATGTTTAATTAGGTTATCTGGTGGTTTTGTTTGCTATCGAGTTGTATGGGGTTTTAAAAATATATTTGGGATATTAACCTCTTATCAGATATATAGTTTGAAAATATTTTTTCCCAGGCTGTAGGTTGTCTTTTCACTTTACTGATGTATTCTTTTGTTGTGCAGAAGCTTTCTAGTTTGATATTGTCCCACTTGTTTACTTTTGATTTTGTTGCTTGTTCTTTAGGTGTCATGTCCAAAAAAATTATAACCAAGGCCTATGTCTGGTAATTAATCATCTGAGAACACTAAATTTAACAAAAGGTCACGGCTGCAATTTGACTGGGCATGGAGTTCTGTATAAATCAGAGAGGTAACAGAGTCTAGATTACAGAGACTTGTTGAGTGGCATTGTTATTAGCGTTGCTATATTTAGCAAATAAAAATACAGGATACCTAGGTAAATTTGAATTTCAGAAAAACAACAAATAGTTGTTGAGTCCAAGTTATCCAACTTGGTATTTGGAATACTGTTACCAAAATTCAGCCTCTGTGCACCGGGGCTGGATTAAATCTTGGAGACAGAGTTTTGAGTGAAGTAGAAAGAAATAGCTTTATTGCTTTGCCAGGCAAAGGGGGCCACGGCAGGCTAATGCCCTCAAAATTCTGCGTGCTGTCCTGGAGTGGGTAGTGAGGAGTCTTACAGTGTTCAAGGAGCAGGGCCTGATCAGCTCAGGAGCATTCTTCTGATTGGTTGGAGGTGAGGTAATTGCGAGTCAGCATCATCAGCCTTCTAGTTCCAACCAGTCTGGGGTCTACGTGCTTGTGGGCAGCATAGAGTTAATTTCTTCCACCTGGTGCGGGTTTCAGTATCTGCAAAACACCTCAAAGATCATGGCTCAGAATATTATCTATAGCCCTTGAGGAGGAATTAAAGGTCCTTGACTTTGTTTAATGGTATTATTATTTTGTCTTGCTTGATTGTTTTCCTTTCTTTCTGCCTTTTCTGATTAAATTTATTCTTTGACTAAAGTTTTTGTATAGACAAAAGGCAGGTGGAGGATATGGGTGGAGGTCTATTCTGGGAAGGCCTCACAGGGTCCTGCTCGGTTATAATACTTACACTAAAAATATGAATGCTAAACATATATAATTTATATACTCTTATACTTATCCCCTTGATTGTGACGGCTTCTTACGATGATGTTTTTGATGACCTTAACAGTTTTGAATGGTACTGGTCAAATATTTTGCAGAATGTCCCCGGACTGGGCTTTGTCTCATGTTTTTCTCATGATTAGACTGGAGTTTCGTGTCTTTGGAAGGAAGACGCCAGAGGCAAAGCCTCGTTCTCATCACAACGTATTAGCATGCCATCACTATTGCTGTTGACCTTGATAACTTAATTGAGGTAAATTCTCTTTTAAAAGTTATAATCTATTTTGATAATTTTTTTTTTTTTTTTTTGCGGTACGCAGGCCTCTCACTGTTGTGGCCTCTCCCGCCGCGGAGCACAGGCTCCGGCCGCGCAGGCTCAGCGGCCATGGCTCACGGGCCCAGCCGCTCCGCGGCATGTGGGATCTTCCCGGGCCGCGGCACGAACCCGTGTCCCCTGCATCGGCAGGCGGACTCCCAACCACTGCACCACCAGGGAAGCCCTATTTTGATAATTTTTAAAACAAAAATTGTCCTGGCATCCTGCTTTTCAAATTAATTAACATACATATTGCTTAATACCATTTATCAAAGGACCTAGAGGCTAAAAGATCCAGAGACAGGGCAATATCCCCGGTCAGACAGATGGGAAGTCAGCCAAGAATTCAGTACCTTGGCTTCTTTTCTGCTACTCTGGGAAAAATGAAGTAACTGAGTAAAGGTCCTAGGCTGCCAGGTCCACTAGGCAGGAAATGAGGGACATGACACAAAAAGGGAGTTGGATACATATTTCTTTGGATCAGAAGGTGATCCTTGTTTATATAACCAATCAATTGTATAGATGCAGGGAGATGAGACCAAGAGATACTTCCGCTCAGCAGCAGGGGTGTGTAACTAACCATTTCTGCCTCTTTCTTATCCAGGGTAATAGATAGTCATAAAAGCTTGTGCTTATCCAGTACTACTACATGTGGTTGAGAATAGACAAATGGTAACGCTGGCCAGACTCTTACAGGTGCCAGTTCTATGAGTTGGTCCTCTTTCTAAATCTGAGGTCTTATATCAGGTTATACCTTGGCTCTGTGTAAAAAAAAAAATTATGGCTAATGAAAAGAAAGGGGAGTGGTTAGTCACGGAAATGGAGTCAAGGAAATGGAGCCAATAAATGGATAATGGATAATGCAAAAAAAAAAAAAAAAAGGAAAGAAAGAAAAAAGAATATCTAATGGTAACCAGTACTTACTGAGAGTCTGAGAGCAACAAACTGAACATATTGTTTAGCTGTATTGCAGATGTCCTTAAGAGAGAAGCCAGCTGTTTGTCTGCAGAATTCCTCCTTTGTTTGAAGATGAAGGCCCAGGATGGAGTCCAGCACATTTAGGGGATGTTTCATCCAGATATGCCTTGATGATGCCAGGAACACCTTGTAGATGAACACTTACTTGGCATAATTATAATGTTACTTTGTCTTTTGGTTCCTCTTCTAAAGCTGCATCTCTTATAGAGGACCCGTCCCAGATTTAGCCATGCCTGGTGTCTCTCTGTCTCTCTGTCTCTCTGTCTCTCTCTCTCTCTCTCTCTCTCACACACACACACACACACACATGCATTACTGAAATATTTTAAAGCAAATTTCCAGTTTATTTATAATTTTGCTGCTATATGATTAGTACGTACCTCTTAAAAATATGAGCATTTTCTTACTGAGCCATAATGCTTTTATCACACATCAAAAATAACAATAATTCCTGGTAACATTTAGTATTCATTTCACACTTGAGTTTCTCTGATTATCTCAGAGATAGGATTTTACAATTGGTTTATTTGAAGCAGAATTCAGAAAGTTCATCCATTACATGTGTTTATTCAATCTGTTAGGTCTTTTTAAATACAATACAATCACCCCATCAATTTTGTTTTCACGCCATTGACTTGAAGTAACTGGGTAAATTACCTTGTAGAAAGTAACAGTTTCTTGATTTATTGATAACTTCAGGTAGTCATTTAACTTGATCCTCCATCTTCTGGATTGCCTGTAAACTTAAAGCAAGCTCTAAGGGATTTGTTAGATTAAAAGTTAACTTATCAGAGGACAGACCCCCTCTTGGGTGGTGCTGTATACTTTGATAGCATCACAGCCTGCCTGGTGTCCCACTCCTACTGATGCCAAGATGAACCACTGTGTTCGGTGGTGGCAGCCTAAACCTTCCGTGGGAAAGTTTGCCTTCTTTTATCAGGTGATCATCTTTGCCTGAATTAATTATTTTATTTAAATGTTGCAAAATAGTTAATTTTTTAAACTTTTTATTTGATACTGGAGTATAGTTGATTAACAATGTTGTGATAGTTTCAGGTGCACAGGAAAGTGACTCAGCCATACATATAGATGTATCCATTCTCTCCCAAACTCCCCTCCCATCCAGGCTGCCGCATAACATTGAGCAGAGTTCCCTGTGCTATACAGTAGGTCCTTGTTGGTTATCCAACAAAATGGTTATTTCTTTATTCTCTCATTTCTGTAGTTATTAGTTGGAATTTTTCTCTAAAAATATCTCTCATGAGCTAGAATTCTTTGATTACATTGAAGTACATTTCATACAAGAGTGACAGAAATATATTTAATTCATTTCCTTTATCTGACAACTTTTTGAGTGAGAAGCTGGTGCCTCTAGCAGCACTGTGATTCCCTGCCCACATTCCCGTAGGGTTAGCATTTCAGCACAAGCTCCTCTCAGCTCCTACCAACAGAAACTGCACCTCTTTGCCTGACAACTTTCTCTGGTGACCAGACCTCACTTTGCCTGTAACCATAGCAGACCAGAGGGAATTAATGCTGCCAACCCCCTTCCTCCTTTCTGCTTTAACCAATACCTGACAGGAACAGGTGAAAAAAGACCCAAGATCCTTCTCTCCCAGGTGAGATATCTCTGACACGTTTGTTCTACACTGGCTTCCAGAATCCTCCATGAGGATCAAGCCCCAGTCCAGCACTGGGACAATTAGCTAATAACAAGCACTCTACACATGTTCTCAACCTTCCCTCTTTCTCCATCTTACATCCCCACGCTTTTGCTGGTGTTTCCAGGATTATTTTCCAAATCAACTGCGTACACACAAATCCTTGTTCCAGGGTCTCTTTTGTGCAAGACCGAAACTAGAATGATGTCCTACTTTCTGTCAAAGGCAAACAGTGCCTTTGGTGCTTCCTCCACTGGTTCCCTTTTTTCTTCTCTCTAGCTTTTTCTCTCTTACTCCCCTTTAAGTAATAACATTCCATTTATGGATTTTATATATGCTTTGTGTTTCAGTGTATTACAGTCATTTTGAAAATACTCAAATTGTCACATTTTCAGTCATTGGCAGCCTTTTCCATGTTATGTCTTTAGTCCTTTCCTTGCACTTTTTTTTTTTTTAAGATTTTATTTTCTATAGAAATTTTAGGTTCATAGCAAACTTGAGTGCAAAGTACAGGGAGTTCCCTGTCCCACCCCAGGACACACACAAACCTCCCCTGCCATCCCCAAATGGTATGTTTGTCACAAAAGATGACTCAGCCTTGACACGTAGTTATCACCCAAAGTCTCTGCTTTACATTAGAGCTCATTCCTTGTTTTGTACATTCTATGGGCTTGGACAAAGTTATAACAACATGTATTTACCATGATTGTATCATACAGAATAGTTTCACTGCCTTAAAACTCCTCTGTGCTCCACCTATTCATCCCCTCCTTCTTAGCCCCTGACAACCACTGATCGTTTTACTGTCTCCATAGTTTTGCCTTTTTCAGAACATCATGTAGTTGGAATCATATAGTAGCTAACTTTTTCGGACTAGCTTCTTTCACTTAGTCATATACATTTTAGTCTCCTCCACATCTTTTCATGGTTTCACGGATCATTTCTCTTAGTGTTGAAGAATATTCCACTGTCTGGATGGACCATAATTTTTTATCCATTTACCCACTGAAAAATGTTTTGGTTGCTCCAAGTTTGGGCAATTATGAATAAAGCTGTTCTAAGCATTTGTGTGCAGGTTTTTGGGTGGACACAAGTTTTCAGTTCGTGAGTACATACCAAGCAGCATGATTGTTGGATCGTTCGGGAAAAGTATGCTTGGTTTTGTAAGAACTGGTAGACCATCTTCCAAAGTGGCTGCACACTCCTACCATCAATGAATGATCGTTTTTATCACTCCACATCGTCTTCAACTCTTGGTGTTGTCAGTGTTCCAGATTTTGGCCCTTCTAATAGGTGTGTTGTATTATCTCATTATGTTTCAATTTGCGTTTCCCTGATGGTTAGGTGTCGTTCAGGTGTTTCACTCATTTTCAATCCAGTAGTTGTATTTTTTATTGATGAGTTTAAAATGTGTTGGAACAACTCATTTTGTCCTAACTGATGAGTTGGGACAACAGTCCTTTATCAAATGTTTCTTTTGCAAATATTTTTTCCAGTTTCTGGTTTAATCTTCTCGTTCATTTTACTCACACTTTTCTCAAAGTTTTTTTTGACAGGTTAACATACACTAAGGAAAGTGCACAGATCATCAAAATACAGCTAAATAAATGATTACGTGGTGAATGTAGTCTTGTAGCCAACACCTCAGGAGTTCTCATGGTGCCCTGTCCAAGCAACACTCTAGATAAACCCTATGCTGGGTTCTGTTACCATAAATTATTTTTTGCCTCCTTTAAAACTTCATAGAAATGGATTCATTCTGTGTCTGGTTCTTCGGTTCAAGGGTATACTCATGAGCGTTATTTATTTCTGATGGATAGTGGTAATTCATTTATTTATTGTCATTTTTGCTGTATTTCATTGTATTAATGTAGCACATGTTGTTTCCCATTTTTCTGTTGTACATTTAGGTTGCTTCCAGGGTTTAATTATTATGAATAAAATTGTGATGAATGATATTGGACAAAGTTTTGAGGGTATAAATAAAATTTCTTGGGTAGATACCTAAGAATGATATTACTGATAAGTCAGTAGGTATACGTTTAGCTGCGAAATTGCAGTGGTGTTTTCGATTCCTGCTAGCAATGTACGAAAGTTTCTGCTTCTATACAGTAGTTTTCTTTTTTAGCCATTCTAGTGGGGTTGACATTATTCTAGACATAGTTTTTATACAGTGGGCATGGTTTGCATTTCTTTGATGACTAATGATGTTGTGTACCCTTTTATTTGCTTACTGGCAACTCATATTTCTTCTTTTGTTAAGTATTTGTTCAAATCATTTGCCAACTTTTAATTGAGTTTTTTTGTTTTTTATTGTTGAGTTATAGAAGTTTTTAATATTCTAGATGTAGGTCATTTGTCAGATACATGGAATAAAAATATTTTCTTACAGCGGATGTCCTTCCTGTTAATTATTTACCAGTGGCTTTTATTGAGCAGATGTGTTTTAATTCTCTTTTTTCTTTTTAATGTTGTTGAAGTCCAATTTACAAATTTTGTTTTATGGCTATTCCTTTTTCTGTGTTTTCTAAGAAGTCTTTATCCCAAGGTACTTACCTA
The DNA here is from genome assembly GCF_963455315.2 of Globicephala melas. Taxonomy (NCBI): domain Eukaryota; kingdom Metazoa; phylum Chordata; class Mammalia; order Artiodactyla; family Delphinidae; genus Globicephala; species Globicephala melas. The sequence goes on along the minus strand of NC_083327.1, from coordinate 84,785,089 downwards.
CTATCTACCTAACTAGCTAAACTAACAATATACATAATGGACATGCTTATTTACATATTTGTATATATTACACTTAACAGTTAATATATTAAATATTTTAAAGAACTCAGCGTGCAGTTTATGTACCATCGATTTATTTATTTTAAATGTATTTGGTTATTTTTAGTGCATCCATCACCACAATCCAGTTCTAGAACATTTCCATCACCCCAAGAGCATCTCTCAGGCCATTTTGCAGTCATTCCTCCTTCCAGCACCGTGTAACTACTAATCTGCTTTCTATATCTGTGGATTTGCGTTTTTGGACATTCATATAAAGAGAATCACACAATACTGTGATAAGTAGAATTTAAAGCGCTTTTCATGACCTCTCTCCCCTGGTATTATAATGATGGATGCTGGTACTTTATATGACAAAAGAGAGATTATTCATGGGGGCCTAATCATATTAGCGTTTAAACACAGAGAGTTTTCTCTGGTTGGGAGCAGAGGGAAAGACAGAGAAGAGATTCAAAGCCCTAAGAGAATCTGATGAGCCTTTGCTGGCTTTGGAAATGGAGGAGGCCCCATGCGGGGACAGAACAGCAGCCTCTGGGAGCTGACAGCCAGCAAGGAAAGGAGGAGCTCTGTGTTACAGCACCAAGGAGCTGGGTCCTGCCAGCAACTTGAATTGAAACCAGATTCTTCCCCAGAGTCTCCAGATTAGTGCTCAGTCTGGCTGACACCTTGACTTCTTAGCAGAAGATCCAGCTAGCTGTGTCCAGACCCCTAGCCCACAAGTGGAGGAGGAGTGTTGTGTCAGCTGCTGAGTGTGTGGTCACTTGTCATGTAAGAACAGAGAATGCATTCACATATATAGTCCTTTGTGTCTGGTTTCTTTCACTTACATTGAGGTTCATCTATGTTGTAGCAGGTATCAACGTTTTATTCATTTTTATTTATTTTATTTTTTTAAAATTTTTTTTATTTTTTGCATTACGTGGACCTCTCACTGTTGTGGCCTCTCCTGTTGCAGATCACAGGCTCCAGACGTGCAGGGCCAGTGGCCATGGCTCACGGGCCTAGCTGCTCTGCAGCATGTGGGATCTTCCCGGACGAGGGCACGAACCCGCGTCCCCTGCATCGGCAGGCGGACTCAACCACTGCGCCACCAGGGAAGCCCTGTTTTATTCATTTTTAATTGCTGAGTAGTATTTAGTGCAGTTTTAAATAATTTTAATAATACTTACGTTTAAGCAGTTAAAAATAGACATAGGAAAACACTTCAGTGTATATATATTTGTAGTGTTAACACATTCTGTAAATGTTCAGAGGGGTAATATGGGTAAATTCATATTCAACAGAGTTAAATTTAGTTAGCTTTTATGTATGTAGTTTTATAGCTTTTACACTTAAATCTATGATCAAACTCAATTTTTCTCATATATCAAAAATTATCATTTACTGGTAAATTCCTACCCCCCCCCCAAAAAAAATCACATTTAGAGGCAGTGACTGTGGCCTCTGACTTTGAAAAGTATGGGAGAATTCATTGTTAGAAATACCTATTTTACTTGACAGACTTGAATCAGGTTGATGAAATAAGATTTACTTTGTATTTTAAGGCTTCATATTTTTACATCCTTTTAATAGAAAATTTAGTTTGTTCTACAACTGTAGAGAATACAACCTAATTGTACATAAAAAAGGCACATCACTGCTCTCCACATCATGTTTATCAAATTAGTCCCTGAGACTAAAAATGAAAGGATATACAGTTTGCAGATAGAATAAGAAAATGTCTATGAAGCCATAGTGAAAAATACTGTAAGTGGTGCAAAAAAATAGGAATGTTGTTGATGTGTGGTCTATGGTCACATAAGGGTCTTGCCTGTGGTCACGACACTTTGTCTCTTTCTGCAAATGTACTTATTTCGATTATTTACACTGAGAGAAAAAATAGTGTAAATTAGAATTTGAGGCTTGCTTCCCCAATTTGGACATAAAGTTGTTTCACTGCCTTTTGTTGAAGAAACCTTTCTTTCCCTATTAATTGTTTGATTTTTTTAATTGAAAATCCGTTTTCCATTTAAATGTTAGTATAGTTGTGGACTGTTGATTTTGTTTCATAATATACTTGTCTATCCTCATTCAAATCCCACACTGTCTTGGTACCTGTCACTTTATAATGTCTAGAAATCAGTTGGTGCAAATCATTCCCTATATTGACTTCTCTAACCTATAATCATAGTACATCTCTCTCTCTTTTTTTTTGCGGTATGCGGGCCCCTCACTGTTGCGGCCTTTCCCGCTGGGGAGCACAGGCTCCGGACGCGCAGGCTCAGCGGCCATGGCTCACGGGCCCAGCCGCTCCGCGGCATGTGGGATCCTCCCAGACCGGGGCACGAACCCGTGTCCCCTGCATCGGCAGGCGGACTCCCAACCACTGCGCCACCAGGGAAACCCATACGTATCTCTCTTGATTTAGGATTTCTTTAATTTTGCTCAACAAAATTCTGTAAGTTTTTCGAAGAGATCTTGAATATCTTTTGATGGATTTATTCTTAATCATTTTAAGTGTTTGGTATTATTATAAATAGTATTGCTTTTAAATTTTATTTTCCAATTGTTCACTGCTTACGTGTAAAATTACAACTGACTTTTGTATATTGATCTCGTATTTTGTTACCTTGAAAAATTCACTTACTAGTTTTGTTTTTGTTTTTTTTGTAAATTCCTTTGGATATTCTACTTATACATACACATTATCTGTGAATAAAGCCCATTTTACTTTTTCCTTTCCAATCTCTATATATTCACGATCAAGATTATCCAAAAGTGGTATGTTTGTGTATTGGGAATAGTAATGCTGTTTGGGTTTGCCCAGAGTGGTTCTACCTCTGTCTCGGAAACTTTACAACTTTGTTTTCCCCATCCAGGACCCCTTCTATGTAAGAAGAGATATTTCAGTTTTCTATGCGACTATGCTGTCGAAGGGAGAGATTAAGTAAAATGACCAAGTCACGTGGTTATTAAATTTCTGAGCTAGGATTGGGAGATCTTTCTGATTTCAAGGCCATTTTGCTTTAGAACCATTATGAATGGTTCTAAAATCACTGAACTTGTGATTTGTCTAATAACCATTTTATAAGTTGCCTGCACAACACGCACATTTGTTGTCTTCTATATCATTGATAAAAGTTGAGAAAACAGAAAGACCTCCTATCCCACAAAGTAATGCATGATATTCAACCAGCTGTAAATCCACAAATCCACCCAAGCAAATATCAACATTCCTCCATGGGTCTCATCTTTAAAAATTACTAGTAAAAGCCCTCTGACATGGATGTATAATTAATGAAGGTGATACTGTATAATAAGCACTAGATGGACCCTTAAGTTCCGATTTACAGTGTCAGAGCTGTGCAGGTTATGGGGCATGGAGCAATGATGTCCCCATGAGTCTGATAGGCTGTTGAGCAATCTTTGTCCCCTGATTTATTTTTGATTTATGAAAGGGCATTTATCAAATGCCCTTTGGGTATCCACTCAGCAGTGAGCGTAAATTTAAAATACAATAAATACTTCTTCTCTGTAACTTTTTTCTAACATACTGAGAAAAGAAAATGCTACAGGGAAACAATTTAACAGAGGAAATCATATGAGCATTAGACAGTCATTAAAAGTTGTGTACTGGGAAATATAACTGGGTTTCACTGAATATTTAATCAAAATTAATTAAAAAGAAATCTCTCACAGACTCTTATTGACTCTCTCTGTGTATATCTAAATAGTGTTAGATACTGTGGCAAAACAAGACTTCACTGGTATCTCTAAATAATGTCTGCCTCACTATTGATATTATACATTTTGTTTCTGAAATATGGGGTTGAATCATAGATGCATATAAAATTATAGCTGATGATATAAACTCTGTGTTGTCATGAGACATGCAAATATAAAAATGTTCTTTGTGATTTCGCTTTTACATTTTTAAATTTCCATAGCAGTGACCTATAAATAGCTTTGCACTTCTGAGGTTGCACTTGACGGGGAGGGACTGGGGGATGAGAAGGGAGGGGATAAGGATCATGAAAACATCGGCTGGACCACTGTCACTCTTCAAGGCCACAAAGAGAGTATGGTGAACCAGTGACCAGTGAGATGTTGGAAAGTGAAACGAAGTAAGAAGAGGTGTGTTAGGAGAGCTCTTGAGTGCCAAGGCTAATGCTTGGTTTCATTTATATCCAGGGTTTCCCTAAATGTAATATAAGCAATATAAATAGAGATAGAGATGACACTGATGTAGAGAGATAGAGCTAACTAAATAATACTGTGGGTTTTCTTTTACATCTTCCAATGTCATTGACTCATAAACATCGTTTTCAGTGGCTCAAATCTAGTGAATGTACTATAATTTACTTAACCACGTTTGTGTGAATGGATTTCCACAAATAGAACTGATGTCAGAGCTTCAGCTAGAGACTCTTTATTATGGAAGCAGTAAGAATTTTTTAGAGGTCTAATGAGGGAATTGGGAAATAATCATTTGTTCATCAATTCCTAGCAAAAATAAATCATGTTTAAAGGCAGTAGCTGGTGGCCTCTGCCTCTGGAAAGTACATGAGAATTTATTGTTAGAAATATGCATTTTATTGAAAAGAATTGGATCAGGTTGATAAGACTTATTTTATATATTAAGACTTTACATTTTTATATCATTTGAGGAAGAAATTTAGGTTTGCTCTAAGATTGTAGGCAAAAAGACACAGCACTGCTTTTTACTATCATGTTTACCAATTTAGTCCCTTGAGGCTAAAAAAATAGATATACAGTTTGCAGTAAAGAGAAAATATAATTATAAAATCATTATGAAAAAGTACTGGGAGTGAGGCAGAAAAAAAAAAGGAATGCAGTTGATGTTTAGTCTAGATTCATACAAGAGTCCTATCTGTGGTCACAACACTGTGTCTCTTTCTGAAAATGTATTTGTTTCAATTGCTTACACTGAAAGAAAAAAAAAATTATTTAAGAACAGTGGTGTCTGGAGACAATTTTTGGTTTTTGTAATTGGAGAGGGCTACTAATAGCATTTAGTAGGTAGAGACCAGGGATGCTGATAACAGCCTACAATGCATAGGACAGCCCACTGCAAACTGTCCCCCCCAACAAAGACATATCTCATCTGCAGTGTCCAAAGGGCTGAGGTGAGAAGCTCTGATCCAGAGGAAAATGAGCCTTTCCCTAATTTGCCTAAAGTTCTATATGGACCAGCAGTGGGCCTCTGGGTCTGGTACTGCCAACTTCATAAATAGAGTCTGAAGGATGTGTAGCACAGCTCTAACAATTTTTAACTGTACATCAGTACTTCGGAGCATCCTCCGATGCATAGGCCCTTTGAGCACTTCCATGACAGGCAGTAACAGGGATAAAGGAGATCTTATTTAGGCCTGCATGCAGGGAAGTGCTCTTCCTTAGTGGTTCTTACTGAGACTGCTTTAAAATACTTGGACAACTAGCACTTAACCACATAGTGTTTACTAGTCAGGTCACTTTAAGGCTAACATTTTCTTGCTGATGAGATTACCGAGAAACAGCTCCATGGAGCCCATCTGCCCCTGGAAAGCATCTTGCTAAGCATAAACTCCCACCTGAAGGAGATGAGTCAGTGTCTCTGTGTGAAAACAGAAATCTCTCCTGAAAATAACAGTTTGCATGGGAATGGAAATATTTCATCTCTTTGAGAGAGAAATGTTAGAAAATCAAGAAAATTTACCACACATTTCTTCAATATACTTTATAAACTGAGGTTTGCTTTCCAGTTGAAGGACGAATTAATTCTAAGTTCACAGTGTGTCCAGGGACAGGAGATTCATTTCCACAAGGATTCAGTAGCCAGGTGTGAATGTGTGAGTGTATGTGTGTGTGTGTGAGAGAGTGTGTGTGTGTGTGTGAGAGAGAGAGGGCACCTTTTTGTGGTTGCCTGTGTGCACACACGTGAGTGTGTAGTGTAAGAGGGTGCATCAATGTGTGTGCACACACGTGTGTACACGTGCCTGCGTAGTGTTATAGACTTCTTCAGAGGGAGCAATTCTTGTATATTAAGACTGAATGCTTTGTAAACGCACACGTGGAGAAAATGACAGTTCGCTGACAGCAACTTCTCTGTGAGGGAGCATTTCCTTCCTTTCATACAGTACTCTATCATCTCTAGGAATTAGGATGGAACAGAATGGGTCATTGTAAAAGAGAGCACATAGACCTCTTTGATTATGATGCTTTTCCGATGGTCTTACATCTGAAGATCACTTATTAATTGTGTAGCGCTAGGTAGCTGGTAAGCTGTGTGAAAGCAACGACCCTTCCTTTACATGTCTTTTCTTCTCTGTTTTTTCTTCCTTTGGCACCTAATACAAAAACCAGCACACAAGGGACACTTGAAATGAACTCAGCCCATATTTATTGTCTACTATACACCAGTCGGTATGCTAAGGACTGGAGTCCCAGTGATGAAAAAGGCTGAACTGCTCTATGGCATGAGGGCCCGTAAATAAAACATGCAATATGATAACTGCTGCTACTGATATGGACAAAGTCCTGCAGAAAAAGTTAAGGCAGTTTAGAGTTAAATTTTGAGATGGAATTGGAATTTTTCTTGGAAGGGAAAGAAAGCTAAAGAGGAATTTAAGGTAAGAAAGATCATAAGGTAGTTTATAGTGGCCAAAGATAATTTGCTTGTTTTGGAAGAATTTGCTTATTGTTTTGTACATATGTGTCATCAAGAAATGTTTTTCTTTCTCTCTGTCTTTCTTCCTCTCTGTCTTAGACTGCTTGAGCTGCCATAACAAAGTATCATGGGCTGGGTGACTTAACCAACAGAAATTTATTTCTCACAGCTCTGGAAACTGATGAGAGCTCTCTTCCTGGTGTGCAGACAGCCCCCTTCTCACTGTCTTCACATGGAAAATGAGAGAGAGAGAGAGAGAGAGAGAGAGCGCTCTGGTCTCTCTCCCTCTTCTTAAAAGGGCATGAATCCATCATGGGGGCACCACCCTCATGACCTCACCTAATCCTAATTATATCCTAAAATCACCACCTCCAATTACTACCGCTGGGGAATAGGGCTTTAACATACAAATTTTAAAGGGGCACGATGTTCAGTCCATAACCTTATCTGTCTATCATTTACCAGTTTATGAATTAGCTATACATATTAGGCTGTTTGTGAGCTCATTCTGAAAACGGTAGGGAACAATTTCAGATTTTTATACAGAATGAGGAAGAATTATATGAACAGACCTATATTTTATAAAAGATATTCTGGTGGTAGTTTGGGAGGATGGGTTGGAAGGACAGAGTTGCTCATGTAATGTGCAGGAGATGATGAAGGTCTGAGTGGCAGAGCAGCAGAGATCTGGAGGGGAGAGGATGAATAAAGGGAAAATACAGAGATTAGATGAATAAGAGCCACTGATTAAATGAATGTGGAGTGTAGAGGGAGATTGAAAAGTCATGGATATTTCTAGATATGGTAACTGTGCATCTGGTGATGTCACAACGAGACAGTGAACACAGAAGGGAATGTAAAATATTTACAGGCAGAAAAAAGACATAGCCATGGACATTACACTGTGAAAACTGAGCTCGTGAAAGAGCACGGGATTTGAAGTCAGGCAAATTTATGTGCAAACACAAGATTTCTCATCATTGGGTGAGTCACTTACCTCTTCACTCCTCTGTAAAATTGGGATAATTGGGCATTTTTCTGACCCTGTTGTAAGAATTACAATATATAGCTTATATTGTCCCTGAGTCATTTTCTTTGAAGACCCTGCGGCTGTGCCTGGAACATAATAAACAAACAATTAATGTTATCTATTATTACATAACTTTTTTTTCCACTCATCATGATAAATACATTAATAAGGAACAGGTATATTGCTCTTGCTCTATAAAAGGCAAGTTCTCATATCTTTCCAGAGAGCAATACACTGAGTTTTCAAGCAACATCCTCTGAATAAAATACTACTATTATTTTTATTTTAGAGATGAAGAAAGTGAGACAGAAAATCCAGTAAATAAGGCAGAAGAGGGGAAATCACTAAATGAGTGATTTTCACTAAGGAGTGAAATAGGAGATCAGGCAGAAGCAAAGGAGGAAGCATCAGGAAAACATGTGTCAAGTGCCTTGACAGGTGGAGGATGAAGACAGAGAAGATACCGGGCTGTGTGCTGAGAGAGGGAGCCCCACAGGGGTTGGGAAGGAAAGGCAGGCAGCGATGGGACTGAAACACCGATGGAAAGCAATGGTGTAGAAACAAACTGGGTGAAGACCAGCTTAGTAAAGAAATAAAGGAGAGAGAAAAATGAGAGCCAGACACAGAGAATGAATGTGGAGGAAATAACAAATTTTCATTTTCCTGTTTAATATCTAAGGTGATTCTGTGATGAATTCTCTTCAGTTATCTTCATTTTATAAATGAGAAAAATGAAAGAAATGAGAGACAGCATCTTACTTAGGACAACACTGCAAATCCATTTATGGTGGAGTTTCCATTAATATACAGACATTGAGATTTCTCAGGCCACCCCACTGAGCTCCACATTTTACCACTCTGTCTTTAACTGAAGTAAAAAATAAAAACTTCACAATTTAAGGCAATTATTGCTCATTTAATGTCTGCAGAACCACTTTGTTAGCAAGGAATAGCACAGTATGTGGGCTCTGCATTCCAAAGCTATTGCTTTCAAAATATTTTCTGGATTATATCTCTACAGAAACTGTTTATATTTTCTTATTTATAGATATTTCAGTTACCTCTTATTCTCTATACATTTAAACTGAAATATCGTAGAATGATAGGACTTTGATCGTTAAATTATGACCCTTTCTGTCTTGGCGTGTACGAAGCCGCCAACATGGAAAAGCAACGTGAGGACTGCCGGCTGTTTATTTTATTTTTATTTGAGGACTGGTATTTGACTCTTGCCTGAAAAGACTAAATATGAGACACTACGACTGGCCAGCTGTAGTGGGAAGGTTGAATAAGGAGGGTTGCGCTGTGAGAGAGCTGCCCTTCCACCAAAGAGACATGTTTTTCAGGGCTTATATATAGACCCTATGGAAAAATCCTGCTTGTTTGTACCACCTGAGGGGCAAGAGGGTGCAAAAATTGAAGTCTGGGACAGGAGAGTCTTCAGCAGGAAAGAGCCATCATTGAAGCTGCAGAAAAAAGGAACCTCAGGTGAACCACACAAGCTTGAAAACCAGGTTACTTCCATGCCCAGTGTGCCAGCATCAGACTACATCTGTCCTAGACAAGGAGCATGTTGCCTTCCCTCCAGCCCAGGGGTGTGATGGTGCTCAGAAAAGCTGCCCGTGTACATCTCTACTCATCTCTGTGCTCAGTGATGCGTATGCTGGTAGCATCAAATCAGCTCTCACAGGAGCCTTTCTACCAAGGACATCAGCAAGCACTATGGATCAAGATCTCTCTTATTCTTTGGAGAACTGGCTGTTGAACATTTACCAGCACCACTGCTTTAACCTCCTCTTTCCTTCACCCTGGCCATGAAGGGGTCCCTAAAAACCACAAGGTGGAGGGGGAAAGGGAAAAGGAGGGATTCTCCACACACGACTTTCAAGCCCAAAGTAGACCCAAGTTGGGGAAGGCAGAGAAACTGAACAATGAATGAACTTGGAGTTATAGACTGATTGTTGGCTAGTGAACTTAATGAAAACTAGGAGGGATCCTCAAAGACTAAGAGACCTGCCAGAATTTCTTCAGGGGCTAGAAAGTAGGAAACTGTCAGGGGGTGTATAGTGAGTACAGTAAGTGGAAAATAAGTATGGTTCATATTTTTATATATTAAATGCATCTTTTTAAACTGGTTACAACTTGATGATACTTTCCCATGGCAATTGAGTCAGAGTAGCGTGGTATTTTTGTGACTTAGAAATGACATGATTAAATATCATTTTATATATCAGAGGACTACCCTTCTCCCTAGTTACTATGAAATAAATGCTCCCTGTAGCTCTCATCTGAAGTTTCGAAACAACCATTTCTCTAGGAGTCTGTGGTTTAAGAACCTTAAAATTAGAAGAAACCTTAAAATAGTAATATCCATGTAGGGACTAAGGCTTCTGTGTTTCATCGCTGAAAATAGCTAGAATGAGGACAAAACAGATGAGGGGTTGTGTTTCCACCCTGTATGTCAAAAGCTTCAAGGGAATGCCACTTCAATACTAACACTGAGAAAAGGTCAGAAAATCTCTAGAAGATAACCTTCCTTGAACCCATCAGAGAGCAGCCAAGTGTTCCGAAAGGTGAAGGCTGCTCAGACTGTCCAAGGAAATTAAGGGCACACGAACTGTTCTGCCTTTAGCGGAGTGCGGGAGAAGTGGGTGGCCCTTGTAAAAGAGGGTAAGAAGAAAGCAGCTAAAAAGTTTTAACAAATTCTTAAAAGCCAAGTGTTGGCCCGACAACAGCCTAAAATAACTGGGAGCTGGGATGTGAGAAGAGTCTACACTCACTTTCGCTTTTTCTTATGTTTCTACCAGGTGCTCCGGAGGAGGACAGGGCAAAGGGCTGGGGAGACTCCTCCCTGTATGGTGCGGGCATCCCAGTGATGATCAGTTGCTGCTGGGGCCAGCTAAGAAATATCACCCACCTCCTCAGACCCTTCTCTATGTGAAGTCAAAGCCTATGGTAAAGGGAGATGACCCTCCAGCGCATGCGAAGACTACTGCTTCTGGAAGAGGGGTGTAAGCAAAAGGCATCTGAGAATGCTTGGTTCCTACCCGCTGGGTGCACAGGGCTTTCCGAGAATGAGAGCAGATCAGAAATGGCTTCTGAAAGCTGATGATGGAGTGGAAACACTGAGAAAATCCCTCTGTCACCTGAGCCCAACACCAAGCACAAGGAGCAGCAGTCCCCTGCTGCAGAAACTTGAAGCCTGGGTGCAGTGCCAGTGAGGAAAGTAACCACAGAACCAAGCTCAGCTCAACCAACCAGCTTGAATCAACCTTCCACACGAATGGTCTTAGAGAAGAGATGGGCCAGTTTGGGGGTATAAACAAAATTTACCTCAGTCTCTACCATTTTATTCTATACAATGTCCTATATTCAATTAAAAAGTGAGAAACACAATAAAAACAAAGATAAAAAATAAAGTGTGAGTTAAAGAAATCAACAGAACAAAATTTAGAGAAATCCAAAATGTTGGAGCCACCAACAGGGACTTTAAAATAACTATGCTTATTATGTTAAAAGGCAGAGTGGAAAGTATATAGTTCAACATGTATGACTAGATAGGGAATTTCAGTGAAAAGTTGGAGACTAAAAAATAATTAAACAGAAATACTATAAATTAAAAAATAAACAGGGGCTTCCCTGGTGGCACAGTGCTTGAGAGTCTGCCTGCCAATGCAGGGGACACGGGTTCGTGCCCCGGTCCGGGAAGATCCCACATGCCACGGAGTGGCTGTGCCTGTGAGCCATGGCCGCTGAGCCTGCGCGTCCGGAGCCTGTACTCCGCAACAGGAGACGCCACAACAGTGAGAGGTCCGTGTACCACAAAAAAAACAAAAACAAAACAGTATCAGAGAAGAAAAACTTATTCCATGTACTTATCAGCAGGTTGGGCACAAAAATGGAATTAGTGAATTTGAATTAGTAACAGAAATTTTCACTCTGGATTATAGGAAAAAATAATATGAAAACATAGAGCATTCAAAGGCTGTGGGACATCAGATTGTCTAACATAATTGGAAGTGGAATTTTAGAAGGAGAGGAAAACGAGAAGTGAAGAGATAGTGAAAGTTAATGAAGAAACTAAACCACAGATCAAAGAAACTCAGAAACATCCCACATCCCCTGCAAAAAAAAAAACAAACCCCCCCCCAAAAAAAAACCCTCCACACTAGTCACAACGTAGGAAGACTCCAGGAAACCAAAGATAAAAAGACAAAGCACTGAGGAACTTCACCTACACAAGAACAAGGAAAACTTAACAGAAGTTTTCTAATGGGAAACTGTGGATAAACAAGCAGACTTGCACTACAAGAAACATTAAGAAAATTCGTCAGGTAGAGGATCATGATAGTGGATGGAAATTTGGATCCAAACAGAAATGAAAATCACTGGAAACAGTAAAAATGAGGATAAAGATAAAATATAGTTTGTGTCATTTTTAATTTCTTCAAAAGAAAATTGTTTAAAGAAAAAGAGTAACAATGTATTGCACAGTTCATGACAAGCGTAGAAGTAAAATGATTAAAGCAATAGCATAAAGCAAGAGATGGGAAATATGGACGTAAAATGGTATAAAGTTCTTATGACTATATGTGAAGTGGTGTAGTATTATTTGAAGTTAGATTACGATAAATTAAGAGGTTTCTTTTAAGCCCTATATCAGCCAGTAGAGATAAAATAAAATCATAAAAATATTTGTTAACCAAAAATAAGTTAAGTAACGAAGAAAAACTAACAAAGAATCGTGGGGAAATAGAAATAGCAAAATGGTGTGTTAGATTCCAACCATGTTAATGGTTACATTAGATTTAACTGATCCCTCAATTTTACTTCTAAGTATTTACCCGGGAGAAATGAAAACTTATATCTACACAAGGCTTGTACATGAACGTTCACAGGGTGATTGAGAAGTTCCTTATCTTAATTATAGTGTTTGTCACACAAATGTGAACACTTGTCAATTGTGTACATTTTAAACTGTAACACTTTAAAGGGGAATATTTTACTAAGTATAAAATATACTACATTAACACTCACTTAAAAATCTAGAATAGGTAAAAATATTATTTCAGAAGCTATAAAATAAAACATATCACAATTATATCAAAAATTTCAAAAAGTATTTTTAATCATTAAAATATAATTTTATTTTACTTTGGGTATCATTTATTCATGATCATGATTTGTGTATACTTGTCTATGTGTATGAGGAAATGGTGTAAATTTTAAAACAAACAATTTAATAATAGCAATATTGACTATTCCCTAGAAGTTACATATTCATCATTAAACAATCAATGCTCCTATTAGGACATATGCAGGAATAAAAAAATTTGTCACAATATTGTGACAATCTAAAATATTTTTCGTATTTTCTCAAATTTCACCATTTTTTCTTTAAAATAAATGAAATGTACTTTTCCTCCTTCCCTCATAAAGCTGTTATTAAATCAATGCATTTTATAATTTATAGCATTTTAGAAATAAAGAAACTAGCTAGTAGTTCAAGAATAAAATGCTGCATATTGTATCTTTCAAGTGCACTTTGAATTAATTGACCAGTCTAGGAAATGCAGAATAACTTTAAAAATACGTTGCTATATCCATTGAGGTTTGTCCTTTTATGACCAAATTGCTATGTGATGCATCTTGTTTTTTTGTCTCAAAACATTTATTTGGATTAATTTCCCCCTCTCCTCCAATACAGTAAGCCCCTAAGATCTATAAATTGAGTTTACTTGACTTAGCTTTTACCAAACATCTGGACCACATTCTAAATATACAGGTAAGGGGTCCCAATTGGTGGGCATGACCAGTCCCAGATCAGATTAATATTGAGTTGTCCTGACTGTATATACAGTTGTTACATTTCAGAAAATAAACTGTCACTGACATCAGAAAGCTCAATGAAACAACTCTGGCAACAGAGAAGAGATAGTTTCAGTGTTTTTGCTTTTGGAGATTGAAATTGCCCCTGTTTTTATCATTATTAGCAGACCACATTTTCCTCCTTAGGGTTGGAGTATAATAGCAGGTTCCTTCTCTCATGAAGCCTGTCGCAATGGCAGTACAATTCTATACCACAAGATACCTGCTTCTCCTTTAAAACATCCACAGATTTTATATTGCATCTTGAAAAAGTAATCAGGCTTCCCTGGTGGCACAGTAGTTGGGAGTTCGCCTGCTGATGCAGGGGACACGGGTTCATGCCCCGGTCTGGGAGGATCCCACGTGCCGCGGAACAGCTGGGCCTGTGAGCCATGGCCGCTGGGCCTGCGTGTCCGGAGCCTGTGCTCCGCGACAGGAGAGGCTGCAGTGGCGAGAGGCCCGCATACCGCAAAAAAAAAAAACAAAAAGTAATAAAACATGAGATACAGGTTTATTTTACTGGATGAAATGAGATACTTTACTCTTAGCAGTAGAAAATGACACTGATTGTAGAGGACAGATAATGTGGTAATCATCTCACCAAAAAGTGCCATTGTTCCTGGAATTTAGACTTTGAGAATCCACCCTCAGGAGGTAAGCATAACTGTTCACTCCTTAAAGCAGGCTATGCAATGATTTCCTTCCAAAAAAGACAGTATGAAAAGGAGGAAAAGAGCAACCTTACAGTGGAGTAACCTAACAAACACTACCTCAGCCAGGTGGTCAAGGTCAACATTAACAGTGATGATAGCAGGTACCCTTGATGTGATATTGTGAGCATGACTTTTATCTTTGTGATCTTCCTCCTCCAAACCCATGAGCCCAGTCTGGTGTTGAGAGAAACATCAGAGAAATCCCAGTTGAGGGACCTTCTAAAAATAGTTGATCAGGACTCTTCAAAACTGTGAAGAATATAAAAAACAAGGAAGTCTGAGAAACTGGCATAACCAAGAGTAGCCTAAGGAAAGAGGTTGACTAATTGTAATGTGGTATTCTGGATGAGATCCTGGAACAGGAAAAGGACATTGTATATAAGACTAAGGAAATCTAAATAAAGCATGGATTTTAGTTAATAATAATGTGTCAATGCTGGTTCATTAATTGTGACAAATATACAATATTAATGTTAGATATCAATAATAGCAGAAACTGGGCGTGGGGTATATGAAGATTCTCTACACATTTTCATAATTTTCTGTAAATCTAAAATTGTTCTGAGATAAATTTTATTTTAAAACCTTGGGGAATGCAGCTATGAAGTGTGTTACTCCATTCTATTTCAGTTAATCTTGCTCTATTTGAGCATTCGGTGATGTCATTTACTAAACAGAGAATTTTATTTTATGTGTTTTAACCTAATTTGACATTTACTTGCTCAGATTCACTGTTTCCCATTAGTTGTTGGCAGGGGTTGTGCTCTCATCCATCTCACCAAATGCCTTATTTTCAGCACAATATTTAGTATGAGGAGTGAGTACCACCAATGCTTTTATTGGTTAATTTGACCTATTTAGAATCACGTCCTGTGTCAAAATGAGTCTTGGAGAAGACTGAGTAAAACTCCTTGTCACATCAAGTTGGTGACAGTTCCAGGATTAGAAGCCCTGCTTGCTGAAATTTAGATTTATTGAACTTTTCATTACAACCTAACTCACAAAGTAATAACCCCACTGGATCACATATAGTAATATACAGTTTATAATTAATACAGTTTTTCAGATAACAACAATTTGTTTCCCTGTCGATATTAACATTATTGGCTTGCTTCTAAAATAGGATTCGATCTTCTCAAAAGAAACAAATAGTCACCAAAGGAATACTGTTCTTGAATTACTGAACACCATTGAGAAATTGTCATTGCCTGGAATGTCTTCTTCTTGTTCTTTTACTTTTTAATATGGAACATCTCTTACTAAGCTTAAAATAATTTTAGTAATTATAAATTCAATGTAAATTTGCACATTTTTTGATAATATTTGACATGCAGAAATTATTTAGAGCAGAAAACCACTGGCTTGTTCTTCCTGAGTGTCAAGAATCTTTTATCTCCTGTTTGGAGATAAGTTCCTTTGCCTCAGACTTAAGAGCACTATTTGGTGAACTGGGACATTCTGTTAACATATGGTGTCCACATTTCTTAAAGGAATCAGTTTAATATTAAAAAAAGAAACAGGACTTCCCTGGTGGCACTGTGGTTAAGAATCCGCTTGCCAATGCAGGGGACGTGGGTTTGAGCCCTGGTCTGGGAAGATCCCACATGCTGCAGAGCAACAAAGCACGTGTGCCACAACTACTGAGCCTGCACTCTAGAGCCTGTGAGCCACAGCTACTGAAGCCCACATGCCTAGAGCCCGTGGTCCACAACAAGAGAAGCCACTGCAATGAGACCCACCCCACACCACAACAAAGAGTAGACCCTGCTCGCCACAACTAAAGAAAAGCCCATGAGCAACAACAAAGACCCAATGCAGCCAAAAATAAATAAATAAATAATTTAAAAAATTAAAAAAGAAACAATTGTCTCTTCACACAATGATCAGAATAAGGTAGCAATTTTCTATTATAATTAGATATAAGCAGTTTAATGACAGTTGTTATCAAATGAGCCATTAACAGTGTAGTTCCAAACATCACAAAATAGGTTCTGCTCTCAGCTGAATCTGTGGGGTAGCTATAATTTGATATGAAACTCCAAATTAAAAAATATATATCCCTTTCTTCTATTTTGTATTAATTATTTTTGAGAAAAATTATGGAGGCTTGAAAGAGTGTAAGTTCAGTGCGGCTGAAGCATCTCATCAGAGTTGATGGGCATCTAGAGATTTAATTGGATCTAGCCTGGAGTGGATGTTAAAATCAAAATGTTTACGGAGGACCTTCAAGATGGCGGAGGAGTAAGATGTGGAGATCACCTTCCTCCCCGCACACACATCAAAAATACAACTACATGTGGAACAATTCCTACAAACACCTACTGAATGCTGGCAGAAGACCTCAGACTTCCCAAAAGACGCCTGAGTGTGACCTACATGCAGAGGCGGGCCAGATCCAAAGCTGAACCCTGGGAGCTGTGTGAGCAAAGAAGAGAAAGGGAAATCCCTCCCAGCAGCCTCAGGGGCAGCAGATTAAATCCCCAAACTCAACTTGAGGTACCCTGCATCTGTGGAATACATGAATAGACAATGGATCATCCCAAAATTGAGGCAGTGGAATGTGGGAGCCACTGTAGACTTGGGATTTCCTGTATGTGACTGATTAGTTCCTGATTTTTATGTTTATCTTAGTATAGATTTTAGTGCTTGTTATCATTGGTGGATCTGGTTAGTGGTTTGGTTGCTCTTTTCTTTTTTATTATTACTTTCTTTATTTTTTTATTTTAATAAAATATTTTTTATTTGAACAACTTTATTTTATTTTTTTCTTTCTTTTTTTTTTCTCCCTTTTATTCTGAGCCATGTGGCTGGCAGGGTCTTGGTGCTCTGGCCGGGTGTCAGGCCTGAGCCTCTGAGTTGAGAGAGCCTAGTTCAGGACATTGGATCACCATAGACCACCTGGGCCCATGTAATATCAATTGGTGAGAGCTATCCCACAGATCTCAGTCTCAACGCTAAGACCCAGCTCCCCCCAAAGGCCAGCAAGCTCCAGTGCTGGATGCCCCATGCCAAACAACTAGCAAGATAGGAGCACAACCCCAACCATTAGGAGAGAGGCTGCCCAAAGTCATAATAAGTTCACAGACACCCCAAATCACAGCACTGCACATGGTCTTGCCCACCAGAAAGAAAAGATCCAGTCTCATCCATCAGAACACAGCCACCAGTCCCCTTCACCAGGAAGCCTATACAACGCACTAAACCAACCTTACCCACTGGGGGCAGACACCAAAAACAATGGGAACTGCGAACATGCAGGCTGTGAAAAGGAGCCCCCAAACACACTAAGTTAAGCAAAATGAGAAGACAGAGATATATGCAGCAGATGAAGGATCAAAGTAAAAACCCACCAGACCAAACAAATGAAGAGAAAATGGCAGTCTACTTGAAAAAGAATTCAGAGTAATGATATTAAAGATGATCCAAAATCTTGGAAACAGAAGAGAAAATACAAGAAACATTTAACAAGGACCTAGAAGAACTAAAGGGCAAACAAACAATGATGAACAATACAATAAATGAAATCAAAAATTCTCTAGAAGGAATCAATAGCAGAATAACTGAGGCAGAAAAATGGATAAGTGATCTGGAAGATAAAATAGTGGAAATAAGTACCGCAGAGCAGAATAAAGAAAAAAGAATGAAAAGAATTGAGGACAGTCTCAGAGAGCTCGGGGACAATATTAAATGCACCAAGATTCGAATTATAGGGGTCCCAGAAGAAGAAGAGGAAAAGAAAGGGTCTGAGAAAATATTTGAAGAGATTAAAGTTGAAAAATACTCTAACATGGGAAAGGAAATAGTCAATCAAGTCCAGGAAGTGCAGAGAGTCCCATACAGGATTAATCCAAGGAGAAATATGTCAAGACAGATATTAATCAAACTATCAAAAATTAAATATAAGAAAAAATATGAAAAGCAGCAAGGGAAAAGCAACAAATAACATACAAGGGAATCCCCATAAGATTAACAGCTGATCTTTCAGCAGAAACTCTGTAAGCCAGAAGGGAGTGGCAGGACATATTTAAAGTGATGAAAGGGAAAAACCTACAACCAAGATTACTCTATCCAGCAAGGATAACATTCAGATTTGACAGAGAAATTAAAACCTTTACAAATAAGCAAAAGTTAAGGAATTCAGCAGCACTAAACCAGCTTTATAACAAATGCTAAAGGAACTTCTCTAGAAGGGAAACACAAGAGAAGGAAAAGACCTACAATAACAAATGCAAAACAATTAAGAAAATGGTAATAGGAACATACATATCGATAATTACCTTAAATGTAAATGGATTAAATGTTTCAACCAAAAGATATAGACAAGCTGAATGGATACAAATACAATACCCAAATATATGTTGTCTAAAAGAGAGCCACTTCAGACCTAGGGACACATACAGACTGAAAATGGAAGGATGGAAAAAGATATTCCATGCAAATGGAAATCAAAAGAAAACTGGAGTAGCAATTCTCATATCAGACAAAATAGACTTTAAAATAAAGACTACTACAAGAGACAAAGAAAGACACTACATAATGACCAAGGGATCAATCCAAGAAGAAGATAGAAGAATTGTAAATATTTATGCATCCAACATAGGAGCACCTCAATACATAAGGCAAATGCTAACAGTCATAAAAGGGGAAATAAAAAGTAACACAGTAATACTAGGGAACATTATTACTCCGCTTTCACCAATGGACAGATCATTTGAAATGAAAATAAATAAGGAAACACAAGCTTTAAATGACACATTAGACCAGATGGACTTAATTGATATTTATAGGACATTCCATCCAAAAACAACAGAATACACTTTCTTCTCAACTGCTCATGGAACATTCTCCAAGATAGATTATATCCTGTGTTACAAATCAAGCCTTGGTAAATTTAAGAAAATTGAAATTGTATCAAGTATCTCTTCCGACCACAACACTAAGAACACTAGATATCAATTACAAGAAAAAACAACTGTAAAAAATACAAACGCATGGATGCTAAACAATACACTACTAAATAACCAAGAGATCACTTAAGAAATCAAAGAGGAAATCAAAAAATACCTAGAAACAAATGACAATGAAAACACGATGACCCAAAACCTATGGGATGCAGCAAAAGCAATTCTAAGAGGGAATTTTATAGCAATAAAATCCTACCTTAAGAAACTAGAAAAATCTCAAATAAATAACCTAAACTTACACCTAAAGCAATTAGAGAAAGAAGAACAAAAAACCCCTCAAAATTAGCAGAAGGAAAGAAATAAAAATCAGATCAGAAATAAATGAAAAGGGAATGAAGGAAAAAATAGCAAAGATCAATAAAACTAAAAGCTGGTTCTTTGAGAAGATAAACAAAATTGATAAGCCTTTAGCTAGACTCATGAAGGAAAAAAGGGAAAAGACTCAAATCAACAGAATTAGAAAGGAAAAAGGAGAGGGAACATCTGACACTGCAGACATACAAAGGATCATGAGAGATTACTACAAGCAACTATATGTCAATAGAATGGACAACCTAGAAGAAATGGACAAATTCTTAGAAAAGCAGAACTTTCTGAGACTCAACCAGGAAGAAATAGAAAATATAAACAGAGCAATCACAAGCACTGAAATTGAGACTGTGATTAAAAATCTTCCAACAAACAAAAGCCCAGGACCAGATGGCTTCACAGGCAAATTCTATCAAACATTTAGAGAATAGCTAATACCTATCCTTCTCAAACTCTTCAAAAATATAGCAGAGGGAGGAACATTCCCAAATTCATTTTACGAGGCCACCATCACCCTGATACCAAAACCAGACAAAGATGTCACAAAGGAAGAAAACTACAGGCCAATATCATTGATGAACATAGATGCAAAAGTCCTCAACAAAATACTAGCAAACAGAATCCAACAGCACATTAAAAGGATCATACACCATGATCAAGGGGGGTTTATCCCAGGAATGCAAGGATTCTTCAATATATGCAAATCAATCAATGTGATAAAACATATTAACAAATTGAAGAATAAAAAACATATGATAATTTCAATAGATGCAGAAAAAGCTTTCAACAAAATTCAACACCCATTTATGATAAAAACCCTCTAGAAAGTAGGCATAGAGGGAACTTACCTCAACATTATAAAGGCCATATATGACAAACCCACAGCCAACATCATTCTCAGTGGTGAAAAACTGAAACCATTTCCACTAAGATCAGGAACAAGGCAAAGTTGCCCACTCTCACCACTATTATTCAACATAGTTTTGGAAGTTTTAGCCACAGCAATTAGAGACTAAAAAGAAGTAAAAGGAATATAAATTGGAAAAGAAATAATACTGTCACTGTTTGCAGATGACATGATACTATACATAGAGAATCCTAATGATAATACCAGAAAACTACTAGAGCTAATCAATGAATTTGGTGAAGTAGCAGGATACAAAATTAATGCACAGAAACCTCTTGCATTCCTATACACTAATGATGAAAAATCTGAAAGAGGGATTAAGGAAACACTCCCATTTACCAATGCAACAAAAAGAATAAAATACCTAGGAATAAACCTACACCTGGTGATGGGAGAATATGTGTTAGCCCCACCTTTAACCCTGGCTGAGCAGGGAGACCCAAACCACATGGAGGGCAAACTTCCATCCAACCAGCCCTTTAATATGTTTGCACAGACCCCTCACCCCCAGCTCTAAAAGCCTGGCATAAGGAAAGATGTGCTCATGTCCAAGAACTAAACTAAAATGCCTTCGTAGCTGCTGTCCTATACAACATATCCATCTCACAACAGAATATCATGAGGTATGACAGAAGTCAAGAAAATACTCACTCTGAAGAGACAAAGCAGTCCTTGGATTATCAGAACCAAATATGGAATTTAAGATAACTATTATTAATATATTACAGCCATTAATGGAAAAGTTGGACAGTATGCAAGAAGGGACAGATAATTTCAGGTGACTCGCAACTGTAAAAAATAATCACATGAAAATGTTATAAATGAAAAAAAAGCAGCAGAGATGAAGAATTCTTTTGTCAGTCTCAATGCAGACTCTACAAATCTAAATAAAGAACAATGATCTTATACATAAGTCAATAGAAATTACCCAAACTAAAACATACAGAGAAAAAAAGAATTAAAGAACAGAGCAGAGAGTTCTAAACCTACTGAAAATTTTCAGGAGGCCTAATATATGTATAATTGGAATTCCAGAAGAGAGAATAGGCATAAACAAATATTAGAAGAAATAACAGACAAGGACTTGCAAAATTGTTTACAGACACAAAACCAGATAGCCAAGAACACCAGCTGGAAAAATACCACACAAACAAAAACACCGAACAAAACCAAACAAAAGTTAAAAATAAACAAAAACCAAAACTCCAAACTAAACAATAGAAAAGCTAAAGTAGCTGTATTAATTTCCAATGAAAATGTTTACAGAATGAGTAATATTTTCAGGGGTAAAGACATACATTTTATAATGATAAAGAGGCCAACTATCCAAGATGCCATAACAATTATATAACAAATACATATATTGGTAATTTAGACAGCATTTTTATGTAATGCTTGCATAGAACACACGTGTTTGAGTGCACATGTTGCACTCAACTCAAGCATTCTCTCATCTCTGTTCCTCAGTGTCTCTATCACTGTCACCACCAAGTTGCTGTTATCTACATCAATCTGTTATGGAAATATTTTCAACTTTATTAATTTATAAACTACAAATTTTCTTTAGTTATTTATTCATGGTTAATTCCCATATATCTCACAATATCTTCCATTTCTTCCTGGGGTATTTTGCTCTGAGTGTTTTTAGAGAGGGTGTTTTTATTTCATGCTAATATCTAAATGATATTTAACTGGATATAAAATTCTAGTTTGCTTCACACAATATGTTTCCTTCATCTCTTTGAAAGTACCATTTAATTGTCTTCCTTTAATTACTATTTCTATCGAGGTGGCTAATAAGACTTCCTTTTCAGGTGTTCAATTGTTGAAACCTTGAAAGCCTTGACATTCTCGTCTTTGATGTTTCAAAATTTCATTCTCATAGGTCTAGTGTGGATTTTTTAAAATTTTTTTATTATTTTTTTGCAGTATGCGGGCCTCTCACTGTTGTGGCCACTCCCGCTGCAGAGCACAGGCTCCGGATGCGCAGGCTCAGCGGCCATGGCTCATGGGCCCAGCCGCTCTGCAACATGTGGGATCTTCCCGGACCGGGGCACGAACCCGTGTCCCCTGCATCGGCAGGCGGACTCTCAACCACTGCGCCACCAGGGAAACCCTAGTGTGGATTATTAAAACCTGTATCTCCTATACAGCTCTCTGTGCCCTCCTGTAATCTGTGGATTTTCATCTCTCTTTCATTGGGGTTTGATAAACTTTCTCATTTATCCTTTGTACTAGTATCCTATTGCTGCTGTAACACATAACAGCAAACATAGTGGCTTCAAACACAGACACACACACATACACAGACTTATTCTCTTACAGTTCTGGACGGCAGAGTCTAAAATCAAGGTGCTACAAGTACTGTGTTCCCGCTGGAGACTTCAGGGCTTTTCCAACTTCATTCCTTGGTGTGTGCTTCCTTCTCCACCTAACTCCAACCTCTTGCTTTCATCATCACACCTACTGCTCTATACCCAGACCTCCTCAGCTTCCTTCTTGTACAGGCATATGTGATTACATTTAGGGCATAGCCAGATAATCCAGGGTCACGATCCCATCTCAGGATCTTTAGTTTAATCACGTCTGTGAGTCTTGTCTGCCATGGAGGGTCACATTCTCAGGTTCTGGGGATTTGGACACAGCTACCTTTTGAGGGACGGTTATTCAGCCTCAACATCACTACTTTGAATAATCGCTCCTCTTAGGTCTTGTTTGTTATTTTTCCTCTACTTCTACGACACATTTTGCTAACGCTTCTCTGTTTATCTATATCTTTAAACCCAAAGTATTGGCATCCAAAAACCGCTAGGTTTCTCTTACATCCTATCCTCCCAGTCTCAGGAAAATCTCTTTTTTTCTCCTCCACCTGCTTTCTAAGGAGTCCCTGAGCTCTTCTCTCAGGGATATACAGAATCATCTCTTTAAGGGGCTTGGGTTTTACAGAAAGAAAA
Organism: Globicephala melas; assembly: GCF_963455315.2. Lineage (NCBI taxonomy): Eukaryota > Metazoa > Chordata > Mammalia > Artiodactyla > Delphinidae > Globicephala > Globicephala melas. The sequence goes on along the minus strand of NC_083327.1, from coordinate 84,761,638 downwards.
GAAAGAATAAGGAAAGAAGGAAGGAAGGAAGGGAGGAAGAAAGCCTTGCTTCCAGCTACATTGTCTTTCCTTCTTGCCATAAATATTCCCTGAGAAAGAAGCATATTGTCTGACCATCTGCTTGAAATGGAGGGAAGGAAAATAGGGAGAAAACACACAAACAACTCACTGCGGTTGGAAGTAAAAGAGCTGAGTTTAAATCTAGGTTTGGAGCTTAATGTGTAAAGCAGAGATAGTGATGCCTACCTCACAAGGCTGTTAAAAAATAATCATTGAACCTGAAAGTGCTATGCAAATATATGTTATTATTGTTTTATACTGTTAGGGGCAAAAAATGATTCCGTTCCTCATTCATTTTTGTTGTCTTTTTTTTTTTCTGGTTGTTTTTGACTCGTGATAAAGACAACTGTGGCTGAGTGAGCGGAAAATATATTTGTTCTTTTAAAATTGAGGGAAACACGGTTCAAAAGCCATTTTTTAATTTTCATGAAATAGCAGTGGATTGACCTCCACTAGATTATTTTGCTGCAAAGCTATGTGAGACTAACCTCAATGAGGCAATTGATTTTCTCATAGTTCCTTATGAAGCTTGTTAGGCAGGTTTCACAGTAGAGTCCATTACTGCATGGAGAGCCATTGGCCCTTTTTATGACTGGCAATATAAAAGGTTCATTAGCTTCCCGCACTTACACCATTCAGAGAGCCAGGGCCCAGAGACCAGGGCAGGCACTGGGCAGAGGCTTTTTTCTTTCTGCTTAGTAGCACATTTTAATGGACAGTAAATCACCACCTTCACTTGTCTGCCAAGGAATCCTTTGCCAAGGAACAAACACACACACAGAGGACATTAGTGACCTGTTCGTTCCCTCCTTGGTGTGGTTATTAAAATTTCACAGTGGCAAAGGCAAGAGATGTTTAAAGAGATGTGGAGGTCATCTATCTTCCCTCCCCCACTTCATGGACATATGGCACGAACTGATCAGTGAAATTTTGCTCATTGATTTAGTGTAAATATTTTCCAACTTAAGTGTACATGTTTCTTATATTTTAAACTAGCTTTTCCTAAATAAAAGAAAACTGGGGAGATATATATATATACACACACACGTATATATTATATAGAAGCATTACCAGGAAGAAAAATTTAAGAGCTGAGAAGCTCTTTTTCTTCTTAACTTGCCAACCAAATACTTGGGGGAAGTACATTTTTACATCTTTATTGGAGTATAATTGTTTTACAATATTGTGTTATTTTATGCTGCATGGAAGTATAGTTTAAATTCACTAGTGACATGGAACTCTGGCCTTCCTAAATAAGAAAGTTCACAAAACACTCAGATAGATTTCAGATGGCCTGAAAATCCCAGGGACTTTGATTCCTTAACCGTTGCACTGCAGTTCAACATTTGATTCACTTTTAAAATTTAATATATAAGAAATAAATATATATTCCTTGGAAAAAATAAAACATGCAGGGTAATAAGAAACTATAAAATTTTCTAAACTATACTGTGTAGAATTTGAAACATTTCTATGCCTATACTTACTTGTATATAGAAGTTTTGTTTAAGGACTTCCCTGGTGGTGCAGTGGTTAAGAATCCACCTGCCAGTGCAGGGGACACGGGTTCGATCCCTGGTCCGGGAAGATCCCACATACCACAGAGCAACTAAGCCAGTGCACCACAACTACTGAGTGCGTGTGCCACAACTATTGAAGCCCACACCCCTAGAGCCTATGCTCTACAACAAGAGAAGCCACTGCAAGGAGAAGCCCACACATGGCAACAAAGACCCAATGCAGCCAAAAATAAATAAATAAATTTATTTTTAAAAAGTTTTGTTTATTGTTCCATGTATACCAGGAACAGCATTTCTGATTAATGAATTTAATCTAATCATCATTCTTAATGTGCATTATTATATAAAATCATTATATATAAATATAAATTTTATATATAAAATTACATTAATTCACATGAAATTTTAATAAATGTCCTGTTATGTTCAGCTTAATTTTTTCCATCTCCTCTTCCTTTTCTTCTTCCATATAATTTTGCTATTTTAAATATGAGTAGAATAAGCATCCTTATGCTTATGTAAGTATGCAAGCATACAATGTGTGTAGACTGGGTTTGAATCCTGGCTTCATTCTGTAGACAGCTGTGAGAACTTGGACATGTTTCAAAACTGCTCTGAGCCTTTAGTTTCTTCATGTGCAAACGGGGATACTACCCACAGGGCTTTGTGACAATGAACTTAAATACAACTTGTGAGGTGTTTAGCACTGTTCTTCTAATGTAGTAAAAGTATTGTAAGTGGTAGCCATTATGCATTAATTCAATGCATAATTGGGCGTTTCTCTAACTACTTCTTTGGAATAAATCCCTAGAAGTAGAACTGCTGCTTTCCTAGTCGGATTCTTACTTACGAAGATCATTTGATGTACACTTAAGTGGTCGGCCAGAAACCCTGTGCCAATTTGCACCCTAAACAGTGTGCTTACATGTAAATTTTCACTTATTCCCACAAATATTAGGTATTTTCATTGATTAAAACATTTAGTAAAAGATTGTCCCATTATTAATTTCCATTTCTTTGGTTGCTAGTGAGATTGCATTTTTTAACAACACTTATGTGTGTTCTCAGCATCTGTATTTCTTCTTTAGTGGTTTGTTTATTCATGAATCAGCCTGTTTTTCTAGTGATAACAATTTCTGTAAGTAGTAAGAATTGTAACCCTTTTTGTGACATAAGTTGTCATTTTTTTTTTCAAATTTTCGTTTACTTTTCATCCTTACTTATGTTTGTTTTTTCAGGGCTATACAGGTTTTTCAATTATTTACGTTATCAAATCTCTTAGTCTTTCTCTCTAAGATTTCTGCCTTTGGGGTCATAGTTGGAAAGTATTTCTCCATCCTCTAGTTGAAATCAGAATGCCCTCAGATTTGCTGGGTTGTTGCTTTGTTTTTATTTAGAATTGCCAGGGAACATCTGCTTTTGTGAGAAGATTCCAAAAATGTTATACACTTAAACCAACTGTGCTAAATATTGATGTGGGTCACCAAAGGTTGGAGTGGTTTTAGGGGTCAAGAATTAGTGAGAAAATGCCCAAATATCAGTGTGAATTATTGTGATTGTGACTTTTACACAGAGGCCAACGATCTCCATTATGGATGGTGTTAACGCAAACATTTCCTAGAATCTGATTTTACCTAGCTGTTAATAGAACAAAAAGAGCAGGAACATTTCTTTAACCCCAAGATTATATAAATATTAATCTATATTATCTTCTAAAATGTGGTTTTTAGTATGCAATTCAATCTTTAATCATATAAATATTGTCGTGATAAAGCTAACAAGAAAAATCTATAATTTTATACATTTTTAGTTGGCTAATTGGCTCAAAATGCTAACCATTTATCATTGATTGAGATAGCATCTACTTGCCATTTTGTTGAATATTAAATTTTGCTTTTGTAATTGGGCTTAGTGTTATTAATTAGATATTATTTTAAATTAGGTGGTCCTTAAATAAAGGAAAATACAATATTTTCCTTAGGTCAGTACTTTCTAACTTAAACTCCTCCACATATTTCAACATTTTGCTTTTTTCCTGCAAAACGCTGTTTAATTATATGAAACTATGGATTTATGACCCCATGACTATGGAAAAACAACTTGTCTTTCTACTACAGTAGCTCGTGGAGCAATGTTAAAACATTAGCACAAATAGCCACAAGGCACATTCAGTTGCAAAATTATGTTAGGAAAAGTGCATTCATGTCTCCAGTTCTCTACCTCCCTCCCTCCTCCTCTCTCTTTATACGGAACTGATATGATTACAGTATAGGACTCTGTAACTTCATATTCATAGTAATTGTCAGGCACTGTTCCTCAGCCTCTATGGTCATATTGTTGTTATACCTGGGGCCACCTGATATATATTTATAGGACGAGTCTCACCTTCGTTTCAAGGATTAACTTTAACCATATGTGGAAGACATTTATTATATCTAGCCCAACAGCATACAAGTTACTTTGAGTGGAGCTGTGCCTATTTACCCAATTCTGAGAATTTCACTTCTACTTTCTTCAGTTGAATTAGAAATTTTCCTGATCGCTAAGTGCTTCTATGATTTGGCTCTACCTCATTATAAGTAAATGCTTTCCTTCTTACTACTACCCTTCTCCCCACCCCAGACTAAATTCTGTACGAGAACCTAACCCAGCATAGGGTCCTCTGGCCAGACTTCCCTGATGCTATTGGTAGAGTCATCTGCTGCCTAACATTTATTCACTAAATATTAAATTATGTTGGAATCTTTGACATTGAGCTGGCTCCCATTACTATTTAGTTGGACTCTTTGGATAGCTGTGTTCTCAATATGACCTAGTTCCTTTCTCTTCAACTTGTGTTGTACATCAATAAATACCTCTAGTCCTTTGCTTTTGTCCCTCTTGATCTTTATTGTCCTGCCATAGTTAACATTGTTCTGCCTGATTCTACATTATGATATGTCCATTTTTAACACTGCATCTTTAAATCTAGTTTTCAGTTTTGTAGATATTTTTTTTATTTCCCCCAATACAGACTAATATAATAAAAATAAAATTGCATTCCTACTGTCAGAAGGAAAGGTAAAATCTTTTAGGTAGTCTCAGAAAGTGAAGTTACGTGATATTATGGTGTATATTTCTTTGTGATAACATTAACTAGTGAATTTAGAATGGGCTGCAGAGCATGGTAAAATTAGAGCTAATTTCTAGATTAAAAGTGGGATTACCTGGAACTTTTTCTTTCATCTCTTACATGTAAAGAGCTTAAAAGTTGTCACTCCTATCCTTATAAAATGAAAAATCTGAACAAACTGAATATCAAGTACTTTTCTTGGATTCCTCAGAGAACTGACGTCACAAGGCAAAGTACCACCACAAAATCCAGAGAGATAGGAAAATCCAGAGTTATAGCTGAAATATACTTACTTATCTGGAGCAGAAGCCTCTGGAGATTTGAAGTCGTAGAATATTTAAGGGGGGTTGGAACTAAGAAACACTCTTGGATTTCACAGCCCAGAGACACAAACCCAGTGAGAATCTGAGATTTATTCATAATATTATGAAATGTTTCTCCTCTCCCACACGCTATTACCACACTAACAGAGCTCCAGTTACAGCTGAAAGAGCTGCAAGGTGCAGACTGTCTCTGAGGAGAAGTATTTAGGGAACCTCCAAATTAACAAGGAGACAAAAGCAGGGACACCAGAGGAATTTGAGGACTTTGGCACCTACAACTGCAGCAAAGATGAAATAGCCAAACTCCCAGCCAGAACACAAAACTTCACCCTAATGTCCATTTACATCAGATCCTATTACCTGGTACATTGTGTCTGAATTTCAATGAAAAATTATAAAAGGTAAGGAAATATACAGTTAAGAGACAAAACACACACCAGAAGCACACACAGATATTGGAATTATTAGATAAAAAATTTAAAATAACTACTATGATTAATACATTAAGGGCTCTAATGGAAAAAGCAGACAACATGTAAGAATAACTGAGTAATATTAGCAGAAAGACAGTCTAAGGAAAAAATCAAAAGTAAATGTTAGAAAGAAAAAGTAAAAGATGGGCTCGTAAGTAGATTGGTTATGGCTGAGAGAAGAATTAGTGAATTTGAAGATAAGTCAATAAAAATTTTTCAAGCAATAATGCAAATAGAGAAAATTAAAAAAAAAAAAGAACAGAATATCTCCAAATCTGTGAGACAACTTCAAAGTGTATAACTTGTATACCAGAAGAAGAAAGGAGAACAGAGTAGAAAAAACTCTTTGAAGTAATGATGGACAAACTTTTTCCAAAATTAATAACAGACAACAAGCTATAGAACAAGGAAACTGAGAGAACAACACATAAGATAAAAATTTAATAAATTATACCTAGGCATAGCATATTCAAACTTCAGAAAACCAAAGACAAGGAAACAATATTTAAAAAGCCAGGGAAAATAAAACACCTTAAATATAAAAGAAAAAGAGTTGTCATCAGAAATTGAACAAGCAAGAAGAGACTGGAGTAAAGTATTTAGAATGTTGAAAGAAGAAACCCCCTCACCAACTCTCAATTACCTAACCACCAAAAATTTTCTTCAGAAGTGAGAGAGAAATAAAGACTTTCTTAGATAAAAAAAATTTGAAAGAGTTCAAGACCTACAATGAAAGAAATGTTAAAATAATATTTTCAGGGAGAAGGAAAATAATTTCGATCATACACTTGGCTCTACATAAGTAAAGGAAAAGCATCAGGGTAGGAATAAGTAGCAGTAAAAATCTTTTATTTTTCTTATTCTTAATGATCTAATTCTAATGATCCCAAACTGTTTAAGGTAATAATAGTAACAATTTATTGGGTGATTATATTATACAAAGTAGGTGAAAGATTTGTACACTGAAAACTATAAAACACTGATAAACAAATTGAAGACGTCATAAACAAATAGAAAGATTTCCAATGTTCATGGATTAAAAGAATTAATATTGTCAAAATGTCCATACTACTCAAGGTGATTTATAGATTCAGTGCAATCCTTATTAAAATTCCAATAGCATTTTTCTCAGAAATATAAAAAAATCTAAAATTCATACAGAATCACAAAAACAACATAAATAGCCAAAACAGTCTTGAGAAAGAAGAACAAAGTTGGAACATCACACATTTATTTCAAAATATACTACAACAGTATAGTAATCAGACAGCATGGTACTGGTGTAACAAACATATGGGGAAATGGAATAGACTACAGAGCCCAGATATAAGTCCATGCATTTACAGTGAATTGATTTTGGACAAAGGTGTCCAGAACACATAATGGGGAAAGACAGTCTCTTCGGTAAATGGTGTTGGGAAAACTGATTTTCCACATGCAGGAGAATGAAATTGGACCCTATGCAATCCATATACAAAATCAACTAAAGATAGATGAAATAATTAAAAACCTGACACTATAAAACTATTAGAAGAAAACATAGGAACGAATTTTCATGACCTTGGCTTGGTTTTTCTTTTTGAATATGGCTCCAAAAGAAGAGGGAACAAAAGCAAAAATAGAATTACATCAAACTAAAAATCTTCTGCACATCAAAGAAGACAGCCAACAGAGTGTAGAGATAACCTATGAAAGGGGAGAAAATATTTTCAAACCATACATATGATAAGAGATTAATATTCAAAATATATGAGGAACTCATACAACTCAATAGCAAAGAAACCCTATTAAAAGGTGGGTAAAGGACCTGGATAGGCATTTCTCAGAAGGAATACACACAGATGGCCAAGAGATATATGAAAAGATGCTCAACATCATTAATCATCGGAGAAATGCAAATCAAAATCACAGTGAGATATGACCATACACTATTAGAATGGCTATTTTCAAAAGGACAAAAGATAACAAACGTTGACAAGGATGTGGAGAAATGGGAACCCTTGTGCACTGTAGATGAGAACGTAAATTGGTTCAGACTCTTTGGATAACAGTATGGAGTTTCCTCAAAAAAATTAAAAATAGAGCTACCATATGATCCAGCAATCCCTCTTCTGGGTATATATCCAAAAGAAATAAAATTACTATGTCAAAGAGATATCTGCATCACTATGTTCATTGCAGCATTGTTCACAATAGACAAAATATGGAAACAACTTGATCTATAGATTCAATGCCATCCTAATCAAAATCCCAACAAGTGATTTTGTAGGTATCAATAAACTCATTCTAAGATATATATGGAAAGACAAAAGACATAGAATAGACAATGCAGTACTAACGAAGAACAAAGTTGGAGGATTGACACTAAGCTGATTTCAAATCTTATTATAAAGCTATAATAGTCAAGAGAGAATAGAATGGTAAACAAATACATATAGTTCAGTGAAATAGCATCCAGAAGTTGACAAAAATATTGCCAAGGATCAAAGGCAATTCAATGGAGAGAGGATAAACTTTTCAACAAATGGGGGTAGAACAATTCACTGTATATAGGTAAAAGCATTGACCTAGACTGCAAACCTTACAACTTTCACAAAACTAAAATTAAAATGGACCCTAGGCCAAAATGGAAAATGGAAAAATATAAACGTTCTAAAAAAAATAGGAAAAAATGTAAGAGACCTAGGTTTGGCAATGAGTTTAAGATAGAACATCAAAAGCACAATCCATGAAAGAAAAAAATGAATAGGTTGTACCCAATTACAATGAAAAATTTACGCTTTTCAAAAGACACTCTTAAGAGAATGATAAAACAAACACCGGACTGTAGAAAAAATTTGGGAAACACATATCTGATAAAGGAATTGTATTCAAATTATGCAAAGAATTCTTAAAAGGTAATGTCAAAAAACAAGAAAGATGTGAACAAAACCTCACCAAAGAATATATGAGGTGGAAGAGAAGAATGTGAAAAGATGCTCAACATCATTTATAATTAGGGAAGTGCAAATTAAAAGAAAAAAATACAAGCTATTACACATGTTTAGAATGGCTAAAATCTAAATCGCTGACATTATCGAATGCTAATGAGGATGCAGAGCATCAGGAACTCTCATATATTGCTGGTAGGAATGCAAAATTTTACCACCTCTTTGGAAGATAGTTTGATAGTTTCTACATAGCTACATGTAGCTTTATCATACAATCCAACTTTCACACTCTTAGTTACTTAACCAACAGAGTTGAAAATGTATCTCTACACTAAGATGTACACATGGATGTTTATATCAGCATTTTTTTGTAATCACCAAAAACTGAAAGCAAACAAAATGTCCTTCAATAGAAGAATTCATAAACAAACTGTGGTGCATCCATACAATAAAATATTATTCAGTAATTTAAAAAAATAAGCTATCAAGCTATGAATAGACATGAGTGGAGCTTAATACATATTTCTAAGTGAAAAAAGCCAGTCTGAAAAGGCTACTCACAGTGTGATTCCACTTCTATGAAATTCTGGAAAAGACAAAACCATAATGATGGTAAAAAGATCAGTGGGTGCCAGGGACTTGGGGGCCAGTGGAAGGGTGTTAAAGAGATGAAGCGCAGGGGATCTCTTTATGATATTGTAAGGATAGACACACACAACTATAAATTACATTGAACTTTACAGCACAAAGAGTGAAATTAATGTATGTAAATTTTAAAAGAATCCTTTATGAGGTGGGAAGATTCTAGGACGGAATGCAGACAAATGAATGTGACAAAACAATCTAACTGTATTACGAATGTATCATATAACATCTCTGAAGGGGTGAGTGAAATGGTGCTGACCTGAGTTCTGTTAGAAATGAGAAGGGTCTGTAAGGTTAAAAACAAAAGCAACTACACATAGGGACTGCATACCAGATAATAAAACTGTTTCCCACAGGTTAACAATTCTGATACAGTTATACAGGTACAATGAATTAGATAATAGGTAACTAGGTGGCAGAAGGTGAGAGCCAGGTTTCTCACAGCTAGGGAAGGAGGTTACAGATAAGCAAGGACCTCACATTTCTGGATTTCAAAACATATTACAAAGCTACAGTAATCAAAAGAGTATGGTTCTGACATAAAGACAGATGTATTGACCAATGGAACAGAATAAAGAACACAGAAATAAATCCTTGTGGATAAGGTCAAATGATCTTTGACAAGAGTGCCAAGACTACACAATAGAGAAAGGGTAGTCTCTTCAACAAATGTGTTTTTAAAACTGGACATGCAAGTGTAAAAGCATGAAGTTAGATCCTTATCTATGTAAAAATATTAACTCAAAATTAATTAAAGACAAATGCAAGTCTTGAAACTAAAATTGCTAGAAGAAAACATCATGATATTAGATTTGGCAATGATTTCTTAGAAATGATACTAAAGCACAGAAAATAAAAGGAGATATAGACTAATGGGACTACCTCAAACTTCATGGCAAAGAAGACAATAGAGTAAAACGGCAACCTATGGAATAGGAAAGAATATTTGTAAACTATATAGCTGATAAGAGGTAATATCCAAAATATATAAGAACTTCTACAACTCAACAAGAAAAGTAATGTGATTAAAAAATGGGCAAATGACTTGAATAGCTATTTCTCTAAATATGACATACAAATATCCAAAAGACAAGTGAAAATATTCTTAACATCACTAATCATTAGAGAAATGCAAATCAAAACCACAATATATCACCTCATGCCCATTAGAATGGCTACTGAACAAAAAAGAAAAAAAGAAGTAACAAATATTGGCAACAATGTGCAGAAATTGGAATCTACTCCCTGTGCACTCTTGCAAGCAATGTAAACTGGTGCAGCCACTAAGGAAATAGTATGGAGATTCCTCAGAAAATTGAAAAATAAAACCATCATGTGACCCAACAAACCACTGCTGGATATATATCCAAAATAGTTGAAATGAGGATCTTGAAGAGATATTTTCACAAATATATTTATTGCCTCATTATTTAAAATTACCAAGAGGTAGGAGAAACCCAGATGTTCACTGATGAATGAATGAATAAACAGAGTGTAGTATATACATAAAGTGGAATATTTAAAAAAAAGGAAATCCCATCATATGCTACAAAATGGATGAAACTTGAGGAAATTATGTTAAGTAAAATAAACTAGTCACAAAAGATGAATATTGCATGATTCCATTTACATCTGGTATCTGGTCAAGTTAGAAACCAGAAGTAGAATGCTGGGTGCCCAGGGGAGGGGGAGGAAGAGAAGAGTCATTCAATGGTTACAGTTTCAGTTTTGCAAGATAAAGAAAGTTCTAGAGTTCTATTACACAGCAATACACATATAGTTAACACTACTGTGCTGTACACTTAAATATTGTTAAGATGGTAAATTTGATGTTGCAGGCGTTTAACAATAAAAGAAACTACAAAAGAATTTACATTTGTTTAAAGCTTGTTATTACAGCAAACTTTGTTATTATGGTAATTCTTTCTCTGTTGAGATTTTATCTTTGCAATAAAATATCTTATAAAAATACATTTTTAATAAAGTATTGGGAAATTAAACTTCATTTTCTTTATTTGATCAACAAAATGTGATGTGTTCCAAACATATTATTTTTAAAAATATCAATACTATGCTGCCTAGAAGAAACTCATTGTAGGAAAAATAATATTTTGAAAAGTTGAAAATTAGAGATGAAAAAGATATGATAGGAAAATAGTAAGCAAAAGAAAGTTATTATAGCAATATTACTATTATAAAGAATATTACTTAATGCAAAACTACCCTGAACAAGGATAGAGGCACTTCATACTGGTAACAATAAATTCTCAACCAAGTACAGATATCATCATGAAGTTGTATACATTAATCAAAAGAATTTTAAATACATAAAACAAACAATTACATAAAAAAAACCTTACAAACCAGGCACCTAATAACTTATTTATTAACTTTCTCTCAATAACTCATAGTTTGAGTTTTCAAGTCAGCTGTGGAGGAATAAGTTTCTTGTAGCAGCGACTGTCCAGCGATGGAAGCATCCAGGGTGATTGGTTGGCAGCTGGTTCCTCACTCAGGGGTCAGTGACATTTTGGTGGTTTCATGGTGTTTGACCAAGCCCAGTTTGCCAAGTTTCCTGTTAATTTTGGAAGATACCTGGTGTTTCTCAATAGACTCTTTTATTGCCTGAGATAAATCAACAAATAAACAAAAGGAATAAGTGGATAGATATGTGAATAGACATAAAATAGTAGACTAACAATAATCATAGATAAAGAATATTTGAACAAATAAACATACTTTATCATATATCTATATAAATACATTTATAGATTTACCATTTACACAAAAATTAAGAATATGTATTATGTTTAAGAGCACATGGAATACCTAGCAAGAATAAATGTGAAAAGACCCATAATCCCAATATGAGGAACATGAAGAGGATATAATTACAGATTCTATAGACATCAAAAAGATCTTAAGATGATATCATGTGCAATTATGTCAATAAATTTGAAAGCTTAAAAGAGATGGACAAATACATAGATTTGGCTGGCTTTACTGGTAAATGTTTATCCTCTCTGACTCAATAGTTATTGGTTAAATGGATGCTAATCGCATTAAAATAGCCTCTGCACTATATCTTCTTAGCACTGTGAGTTATTAGAAGCCTTCTTGTGCTTTATTAGATTTGTAGGAATTTCTCTAAATTTTTTGTTGTAGTTTTCTTTTTTAATGTGGAAACCTATTTTCTACATGTAAGAAGCTGATTATTATTCACATGAAATACTTTTGTGTATCAATTGATATTATTACCTGGAATCAATGTGTTTGATTACAAAAAATTAGCACCTAATACATAAAATAAAAATTTTAATGTACACAGATATAAACCGTTTAAGGACAAATTTCTTCTCTGTGGGGAAATACCACGTATCCTTTTCCTCATGGATGCTGGCTCATGTATCTCTCAGTATGGCGCCATTGCAGCAGTTAAAATGTGTACTCACAGATGTGCCTAATACGAGAGGTTGTCATCCACAGGCACTTTGTAAAGTTGGTTATGGAAACAATGGGGAGTAACTACTCTGGAACTTGGGAAGCAGCAGGTTTTGATTTTCAACTGAACTACTGTCTTCTTTTCTAGGGTTTTCTTTTCCTCTTCCTCCTGTGATTCAATTATGCTTTTCATCTGTGTTGCATGCAATGTGATTGTACCCTTCTAGATTATTGCGTTTTATGAGATGGAGTAAGTTGCATGGTGCCCTTTGGACCCCACACTGGATTTACGTTGCTTTCTTATTTGAGAACTGCTGCTGTATGGCATTTCCATTCATTCCCTGGAATTGTAAGTCAGGCAAGCTCAGGTGCGTGGGGCTGTGGATCACTGCTACCCTGTGTGCTAACAGATCGAAAAAGGCATAAGGGCTGTCTTTTACAAATGAAAATGAAATGCAGAATTCTTAGCTTATGAATGCTTTCCTAATACTTTTCTGATCAACAAAATTGGACTTTTCATGGGAAGTCATGGTTGTTTCCAAAAGTTTTTGGCAAATATTACCAAAGCAATTTAACAGTTTCCCATGAAACTTGAGAAAAGTGGATGATTCCCTTACTTCTTCTCCGGTATCTTCAACATCAACTCCTGTCCTTTCGGGAAACAATGGGAACTAACTTATTAAAATAATGTTTTAAATTCTCATTTCTACTATTCTTTCTCTGAATCCACAAATACACGCATGCACATCCTGTGTGTGTGTGTAAGAATATGTATAGGTAAAAAAATAACAAAACGAACACCAAAATGTGAAATATTCCATAAATTTGCATCATCCTTGAGCATAGGCCTTATTAATTTTCTCTGTGTGGCTACAATTTCAGTGGCCCACATCACATATTATGAAATAGTATCTTTCTGAAGGATACTTGATGGTCTTTAACTCTTTTACTATTATAAACTATAATTTAAATAAATCAATATTCATAGAATATGCTGCATGTTTAGAATATTATGAAGAGGATACATCTATTATAGAATCCTTGTGTTGCAGAGTGCCTGAAATGTATGTTTTGGTTGATATTGCCAAATTGTGTGCTCTAAAGTTTGTCCCAATTTAATCTCTCACCCATCCATTTATGGGAATGTCCACTCTGTAATGATAAATATTCAGATAAGTTCGGGCATTTAAAAAATAAACTGGTGGCACTTATTTGAGATGCCATTGACTCTACATTTATTGGTGAATAAATAGTTATGATATTATACAATCTACATACTTGAGTTTTTAAATATTTATTTCAACATCATTTTGGGGGTTTTAATAAATTTTCTAACTGGTTATTGCTGGTATTTAGAAAAATAATCATTGAAATATAATTGTAGACTTTGACACCTTTCTGCTGCCATCCGCTGCATAAATCATTATGTGTGAAACCTCATTGGATACTGTGACCTTCATTATTAAATGATGCGTCCCTTGATCTCATTTAACACATTCTCCCTGTGGAAAGTCTACTCAGCTTTCTTTTTGTGAACGTTTTTCCTGGAGATTTTCTGCTCATTTTTTGGGGGGGAGGAGAGGGTTCAACTTTTTGTGTTTGACATATAATAAAATTGCATTTCTTAACTAAGTCTTTGAGTTACTTTATTTTGATAAATGGATTTATTCCGTATTTATTGATTGATATTGAATGGATATTTGGACTTAATTCTGAGACCCTGAATTTGTTGTGTTTTTTTATTACCTTATATTTAATTAGATTGTATATTTAATAAGATTCAACACACTCCACAAATGAACCCTGGTTTTCCGCATAAGGTCCTGGTGAATTAGAAACATTAATGCTAGCATTTGAAAAACTGATTCTCTACTTTCCTGCAGTAGTACCCATGCTATGTGTCTAGTAAGCTTGGAAATTCAAGAAGCAATAATTCAACCCCCTAAAATATGGGTAGCACCTGGCTTTGTCAAATAAGCACTGCTTGCGTTTATTGGTTTTTAGTATTAGGTCCTTATCTATTACATTTAAAACTTGGGAAGAAAAAGAGGTCAGTTGAGTGGCTTGACTGTTCTTTCCACATCAAAGTATGTTACTAGGCCTACATTAAAAGTGGAAAATCACATTCTGAAATCCATTTCCAAGATTGTTAATTTTATGTGCTGCTAATCACGCTGCAAACTCCAAAGGAACAATTATGAATAATGGCCAAATATTAGTTACTGAGACTAGAACAGAAATGAAAAAAAAGTCTGTTTATTCCATCAGTAATTTGTGGTGCTTCTGGCAACTGATAGAAATTTCTTGTTATGAAACACTAATTAGTTTGTCAGCTAGTTTACTTTATGGACTGGCTAGATGTTCTTTTTTTTCTCATAAATATTTTATTACTTCGGTTAAGTAAATAAGGGTTCTTAAATAACTTGTGTTTTGCTGTGTAGCTTATCTATGAATTTCAATGAACTTGGCATGGCTCTCTTGCTGGGAATCCATTTGTGAAAACCCCAGGCTGCACTTGGGAGATGGCTTATAGGTCTCCAAAGCCCCTTGTACCTCTGTCATCCCAAGTGCCTGCCAGTGAAGCTTGAAACCCCAGGAAGTCGGGCCTCCTGTGGATGCAGCTGGAATGAGAGCCTGTGATCTGATGGAACCACCCTGGAAACTGTGTGCAGAGGAAGCTTTCTCAATGTTCCAGGCATGGAAACAGACCTTGGGAAGAGCTCCTGTTGCCAAGGAGCCACATAGCTCATCATCCCTCGTTGTAGAGATATCAGCACATGCCCCATGCCCCATGCTGAGTCCCCTCAGTACTCGCTTTTGATTAATCTCCCCTTCTCTTATTTAAATTTGGTGATTGAATTTGAGAGAATTAAAATGGATTCTACAGATAAATATCACTACTGGAACAGAGTACGTGGAGGAAAAAGACCTCATGTTACTGAAAAGACACATTTGAGACAGGGCAAAAATGCTAGGCTTGACTGTGAAGAGCAAAACCTTCTTGTAGATTATTGTACCTGTAACTGGAAAAACAAGCATTTTGAAGTCTTATTTGTGTTTGTGTATGTATGTATGCATGTGTGTATGTATGTATGCATGTTTGTGTATATGTGGATATGTATGTGTTACTTTTATTCATCCCCTTCAGAGCGGCTTCATTTTCTCCCTCAATATTTCTTTTCTTTTGGAAAATTTACAACATTTACAGTGCTATGATAACTGTACCATCATTCCCTATAGCTCCAGCTTAAAAGGTACACAGGGTCAGTTCATTTGTAATTGAACCACCAGAGTGGTATTTTGTTGTTGTTGTTATATTAAATTTGCAATCAGAATAAAAACTCTACATCTGGTTTTCACATACAACAGCTCTATTGAATGGCATGCACTTGAATTTTATGTAGCAAGGGTATTTGAACAGTTAATTTTCAAGTGTATCTTCTGTTGAATGTTTTGTTTCAAGAAAGAGTGCTTAAAACTTTGTGGACTTCAGTTTTTGATGTAACTGTAGCCTTCTTTATGGGAAACCATAAGCAACATGGTAGGAGCAGGCTCCCCAGTGGGGTCTCTCACCACCTGCAGATGGCTGCTTTATCACATTAAAGGCTTGGATGTAGGACTCTCGTGTTCTCAGATATATTGCATGGGCAGCATTTTCTAGAGCACTGTACAGTAGAAACTAGAAAAGGCAGTATATTTCCCTAATGTCTGTCTGGTTATATCACTTCTGTATTATTGTTGAAAGTTTTTTATTTTTATGATGTATGAAGCTCATAATATTTATAGATAAATTAGTACAGTTATATTATTGTTGTGGTAATGCCTATTTTCATTTGGAAATATCAATAGTTAAGTATGCACATGAGGGAAGACTTCTGGTTTACTGCAGTGTTCAGTCCTAGTTTTTACTTTTATTCTTAAAACATTAGGATTTGATCTCAATTTTATGGACCTAAGCTCTGAGATTTGCAGAAGTGGACAGATAGTTTATATTTATATATTGCAAATTCTTACACACTTCAGCATTGATGTCGTATTATATTTTATAAATGATAAAAGCTCTGTACAAAGGCGGAAAAACAGTGGGCTTGGATTGCCCTTTCCATTACTGAGCCATGTCATGCTGGTTTCTTCCCTTTCTCTGGATTTCTTTCCTCATCCTAGAATAATGGCATCTGAGTAGATGTCATCAGCTTCATTGTTAGTTATCTGCACCCTTCATTTTTGTGAATAGAGATCCATCTAATTTTTTACATTAGACATCTAATAACAAATATGAAATTATAAAATACTAAAATATAGTTAACACCACAATGACATTAAATATATTTTAAAACTTCTTTCAAAATTCTAATAAAGGTGGCCCATAGGCAATAGGAATCCAATAACTGAGGTCGACCAACTTATAAGAGATCATTCCCAGTAAAAAAAAGTTGAACATGTGTATTACTAGAACTGACCTATTTATATACACACATTTCTATTTTTATTGATGTATGTGAATACTTAAAGTGAAAAAATGTTCTACATTTGGAATGAAATTTTTGAAAAATGTCACTGTTTTTAACCATAGCCAGTTGGAAAACTCACTCCTGTGAATAATTGTAAACCTTGCATATGTGTTTATCCTGAGACTTTTTTTTTTTTTTTTTTTTTTTTTTTTTGCGGTACGCGGGCCTCTCACCGTTGTGGCCTCTCACCGTTGTGGCCTCTCCTGTTGCGGAGCACAGGCTCTGGACGCGCAGGCTCAGCGGCCATGGCTTGCGGGCCCAGCCGCTCGCTCCGCGGCATGTGGGATCTTCCCAGACCGGGGCACGAACCCGCGTCCCCTGAATCGGCAGGCGGACTCTCAACCACTGCGCCACCAGGGAAGCCCTATCCTGAGACTATTTTTAGTTTCTCTCTCGTTATACCTTTGTTAAAATTTTGTAGGTAATTTTTTATTGAATTATAACAATGGTAGTGGCACTCTTCTGAGTTTATATTTTTGCTATGCATTTTCAAACATCTGGGCAGTGAGTAGCTATTTATTTTGTTTCCCACTGATTCTACATAAATATTCAATAAAGAATAATTTTATTTACCAGCTATGGAACTATTTATTCTACAGCAACATTTTTCTTTGTTTTTTACCTAATTATCATCTTGTAAAAATCTGACTTCTGACGTTTTTTGGCACCTATTTTTTCATAATCATTTAGGAAAACCTGAAAATTCCTTTAAAATACCAAAGCTCTAATCCAGAAGGAAGGAATGAATTTCCAGGTGAACTGATCTCCTGTTGCCTCAACTTATTAAAAAAAGACGGATTTTTAAATACACATGAGAAATTGTTAAACAGTCGTTGCCTTCTACATATGCAATTGCTATATTGTTATTTAAGGATGCTATGTGCATCCACTCATGTTACTGCCATTGTTTAGGCCATGTGTATAACACCTCCAAAATTTTCTTTGGAGACTGGAGCATAGGCTTCTGAATATTTTAAGTGGTAGTAAACTTTTGTCTTGCATGTGTATGTATGTGTGTGTGTGCATGTGTGTTAACTCTTGTTATCCAGAGTAAAAAAGTGCTTGGTGCTCAACCTGTAAAATGCTATTAGGGATTGGAAATGAGATGTGCTTATAAAATAATGAACTTTATTTCATCTGTGTCTTGTAAACTGTTTCTTAAGTCAGTTCTCTGAGAAATGTAATAAAACCTCTTTGAACAACAGCAGCTTCATTGTAACAAGTGCATAGCCTTTTGTAATGAATGGTTTACATGGAGTTGTACATGATAAAACATCGATTCAGGTTGGCTTAAATAAAAACAAAATCCGTTAGATTAAATGACCAAAGGGACTGTCTCCAGGCATGGCTTGACCCAGAGATTCAAATGTTACCTGCTCTTGTTTCTACCTCTTGGCCTACCTCAATTATATTGACTTTGGTTTCTGACTCCGTTTAAGGCCCCCAGCCAAAAGTTCAAGTTGGACGAAATAGAGTTTGCTTCTTCCTGGCTGCTTTAAAAAAAATCCCGAGATTTACTCTTTGAGGATCAAATTGGATTGATGGGGGGTAGAATTGCACTATTTGATACTCTCTGGTCCATGTATCTATCACTAAATCTACTGGACGGGAGGAGTTTGACGTGTTATTGGCTAGACCTGGACTACATTTTCCATCCCTAGGCTGGTGTTGGAGCCCTAATCCAGTGCCTGCAGTAGGCGAACAGGACTCTTACTTGGTCCCTCTAAGCACAATCACTGTTAACCTAATTAAGGAAAATAGATGTTGGCTTGGTTGGAACAAACGAATGGCCAGAAGGTGATGCATCTGAAGCCAAATGTTTGGACTTCTATTGCCAGAGAATGGCTTTCCAGTATTGTACAGTTAACAACATAAAAATTTACATATGAAGGTCTGTAAGAAAAAGTTAGATTTAAAATTAGTTTTATTAAAAGTAATAAAGAAATACATGGATTCAAATTCATGCTTATATTAAATTTTATTATTTCCTCTCCATTCATCATACCCTGAAGAAAAAACTACAGGTAAGGGGCTGGCCTTATTATTATTATTTTTTTTTCAGGAAAACTGTACATACCTACTTAGGCACAGCTGAGTGTTTAGAGATTTTTCCCAGAATGATTTGAAAATTAAATAGTCTAATTTCTTTATTATCATTAATTTAGTTAAAATCTGTAGGTTATCCATATATTATCATGCATTTATCTTGAAGTTTTCACTCTTTTGGACTTTCTCTTATAATCAACTTGCTCTTGTCCTTTTATCTGATAAAAGATAGGTTAATACTCAGACAGTTTTTCACTATTATATAAGTGACAATTCAGTGTCCATTTCCTTTTTCCATACAGTACATTTAGATTAATTCACAAAGCATCCCTTTTCTGAGGGATAGTAGCTACTCACTATTTCTCTCTTTCCATTATAAAGTAATATAATACTACTTATTTTCTAATTTCCTGTTTCGTCATTACATTCAACCCATTATCTCATGAAGGTGCTCTGAGAGGATAGAGAGAATGGAATAGTAGGGATAAAAGAGGAAAACTTGGCCTTGCTTACCAGCGAAGTTTTAGGAGGACTGATTGATGGAGTTTTGCATTATTGGTACTTGTATTTTGCAGCACTGGTGCTGTTTTTTATGACCTAGACATACAACACTTATGCAAATTGAAAGTCAGTTTTAGAGGGAAAAGAAAAATAATAGAGAAAGGGATATACATTTTTAAATTGAATTGAAGACATGTCATTTGTTGCCTAATTTAGGATTCACAAAGATACTTAAAAAATTCCTGAAAATGCTCATATCCGATAGTCCTTGGTCTTCCAGTGTCTTGCCTCCAAACCTAGCAAGTCTTCATTGTTTATGCCTTAAATTTTCTTAGTGTTATCTTTGGTTGCAGCATTTGCCTCATTGCATCTGACTTATATAGTCATACATGTGCCCTGTTTGACTCTGAGCTCCATGACAGCAGGCATTCGGTATCACTGATTTTATATATCAAATTTCAGCTACTCAGGGTAGCCATTCAAAAGTGTACAGAATTTCTTATCAGTGTGCCATTTCCAGAATCACTGTTTTTCTATGCTTCCAGCCACCCACGTATCCTCCTGAAAAACAGTGAGTAAGTAAGATGCTTCCTAAATCAGTGGACAATTAAAGTCAAGTTACAAAGGGCATTATATGTAACATGAAGAGTTCTTTCACTTATTTTTCAAAGGAATTAACAACCATCTATAGTGTTTATAATGGTAAAAAATTAGAAACACACAAAAGCAGAGAGAAAGTTACTGCATACTTATCACACAGCTTCAAAACCTATCAACTCATGATTAACCTTGTTTTATCTACACAGAACAGCACACACACACATTTTCTCCATCTCTAAGATTATTTAAGGCAAAGGCAAAATGTAAATTTATTTCATCCATAAATATTTCAGTGTGTACCTCTAAAAAATAAGGATTCTGAAAGAATATAACAATACTATTATCTCACTAAAACAATGAAAGTAAATTTTAATATTAATAACCATTTAATATTAATAACCAACTACTGAGCCTGCGTTCACTTGTCTCATAATTTTAAAATTTATTTTTGGAATTGGCATCAAAATAACATTCACACATTGACATTAGTGGATGTGATTCTTTGTGTTTTTTTTTTTTTTTTCAGTACGCAGGCCTCTCACTGTTGTGGCCTCTCCCATTGCGGAGCACAGGCTCCGGACGCACAGGCTCAGCGGCCATGGCTCACGGGCCCAGCCGCTCTGCGGCATGTGGGATCTTCCCGGACCGGGGCACGAACCCGTGTCCCCTGCATCGGCAGGCGGAATCTCAACCACTGCGCCACCAGGGAAGCCCTGGATGTGATTCTTAAGCCTCTTTTAATCTACATGTACACCTTAAAATTCTGTTAATCCAATCATTATTTATTTATTCATTCTTCATTAATTAGCTGGGACAGTATCAGGAAAACATTCTCATCATATTTGGTTATGCTGAGATAAAGCCCACAAAAGAAAGACAAGGTAAAGGCTTGACTTTTTTTTTTTAATTGAAGTCTAGTTGATTTACAATGCTGTGTCAATCTCTGCTGTAGAGCAGAGTTACTCAGTTATAAATATATATATATATATATATATTCTCTTTTTATTCTTTTCCATTATGGTTTATCACAGGATATTGAGTATAGTTCTCTGTGCTATACATCAAGACCTTGTTGTTTATCTAAGGGTTTGACTTTTTTCAGCTTTTTAAAAGTTTAGTTTTCAAAATAATGAGTATGTTCTCTAGCATCCTTAAAGGTAACCAAAAAGCTTATTTGTTCATTTATTTTAGTATTTTTAAGAATGAAGAGATTTAAACATTGTTGTATTAAATCCACTGTGGTTTATTATACTTATTGATATTCAGATTTTGATCATTTTTTTGGCCAGTAAGAGCCTCTTCAATTTGGCTACTGGGTCCTTTTATAAAATTTTATTTTATGGAAATATAAAATTCATCTATCATTCAGTGTATAGCTCACTGAATTTTCACAAATTTAGAACACCCAGATCAGGGACTAGATGGTTACCAGAAATTAAGTGGGGAGGGTGGCTGGAGATACTATTTCTGCTGATTTTACAAAACCGTTTCCATTCATCACAAAGGGGGAATATGCAAAAAATCTCTTGAGAACAAACTGGTTAACTCTGCTTGGTAGAATTGGGAGTCCAGGGTCTTCCTTCCATCAGAACAATCTGGTACTGGAATGTGTTGACAGATTCTTAAAAGAATTCCGGGACCTGAGACAATTAATATTTGCAGATGATGAGCAATTTTTATGGAAGAAGTTCTTTCACAACTTATTTTTATTAGAAGAGCCCCCCCTTACATAATCTATTCTTGACAAAATTTCTCTTCTTATATATGGGTCATATCTCTGTATTCTAATCTGCACATGATTTTCCAGTTATGTATTTCAGGGAATGAATCTTCATTTACCTGATCAGCTAAGGAATTTTCAAACAGGAGTGTAAGTTGAGGTAAAAAGTGGGAAATCAATATTTATTAAATACTATCATGTGTCAGGTACTGCCTTTGGTACTTTCTATAAGTATCACAACTAATCTTTACCAGAAGCCCCTAGGGAAGTAATAGTCTCCATTTTATAAATAAAAAAACGGAGGCTTTGAAAAAAGTAAAGTGGGACTTCCCTGGTGGCGCAGTGGTTAGGAGTCCTCCTGCCAATGCGGGGGACATGGGTTCAATCCCTGATCTGGGAAGATCCCACATGCCGTGGAGCAACTAAGCCCATGCGCCACAACTACTGAGCCTGCGCTCTAGAGCCAGTGAGCCACAACTACTGAGCCTGTGAGCCACAGCTACTGAAGCCTGCAGGCTTAGAGCCCGTGCTTGGCAACAAGAGAAGCCACCGCGATGAGAAGCCCACGCACCGCAATGAAGAGTAGCCTCCGCTCGCCACAACTAGAGAAAGCCCGCGAGCAGAAAGACAACAACAACAACAACAACAAAACACAGCCAAAAATAAATAAAAATAAATACATTAAAAAAAAAAAAGTAAAGTGACTCATTCAAGAGCACACAATTGGCAAGTGGTTGATCCTAGAACTAAAATCCTTTCTTCTATAACACACTTTTTCCTCTTCAATCTCAGGCTGCAAGGGGAGACACTGTAGTAATAACCTTTTAAAGTGGACTGGAAACTTGCTCCAAAGTGTTCTGGTATATCTCATTGGTAAAAATCAATGTGTCCACAAGAGTCAATTCTATTAAAGTTATGATGGTAAATTTACTTTATTGGTATTAATTATGGTACTAAATTTACAATACCCTATCCCAAGGAATCAGTGCTTGCCTGTATGTACACAGAGTCCTGAAGACGTAGGAGAGACACAGAGGTACCCTGTACAATGCTTAGTCTACACTTACTCTGCCTACAGGGTAATCATCACAAAGGGCCGTGAGGCTCATCCCATTAAAAGTGAAGTCACAGAACCAATGCCAAGAAAGGTCCAGGAGGATGTTCCCATGTGGCATGGACAATTGGTCTGCGGGAAGGCTGTTTCTCCTGGGGTTACTTGGCAAAAGAATCATTGGAAACATTTTCTCATGCATAATCTGGCTTTGAATTTTGACTATACCCCGGGAGTTTCACTGAGGATATATAGGGAAGTGAATAACAATTACTCTCTATTTTTGTTGTGGGACCAGCTGTTACCCCCATCCAGAGGCAGCTCTATCAGATAATAGTAAAATTATCAATGGAGGATATACACTGGTGGTTGAGATAACTGTCAGAAGACAAGCATATTATGTATGCCAAGGCGACTGTAATTCTACATTCTTTGTGGCATCAGTTCATGCGTGTAGTTTGCATCCCACAGTGATTTTGCCAGGACTGCTTTTCATATTAGTAAAGCACTGTTAGGTTGAGGATTTTATCATCTATTGATAATTTTATTGTTAACCAATAAAATGTAGTTTTTAATAATTAAGACTAAGAAATTGGTCAGAAACAAAATTTTGAACTGAGTGTCTGTTCCATGAGGTTAATTCATGGGTTCTTGTCTACCAAAAATCAGAATGTAACAGAGAAGTCCTTTGAAGCACGTGACAGAAAGAGAGCTTCTCTTCTCAGTTTTAACAGTTGAAGAAAACTTCTCCAGAACACACACCAGCCTAAATGTAGCTCAGGCGTCTGGCTACTTCCTAAGAGAACAGCTGCTGCTGTGTCTCACTCTCCAGGGACAGAGAGCTAATACCTCGCTCACTCCTTCTGGTCTGTTGTAATTCGGTAACTGAAAATCAGTTCATCCACGAGGAAATGAAACTGATGGAACATTATCTCTGAGATCCAAATGATTTTCTTGTTTTCATCCTTTAAAGATAATCTCTGTCATCATTGCATATCCTTGCAGAGTATGTTCAAAGTAAGAGATGGTACCAGATAATCTAGGCAATTTGTAGTTGGATTATCATAGGTTTAGCAGACAGTACAGCAGTACAAAACAGTTTCACTGGGCTTGAATGCATGATACAGACTTTGACAACTTTATCTTTCATTTATTCCCATAGGAAAGCTAGAACTTGGGCATTTGAACAGGGAAGAGTCTATAAACTCTCCACGCTCTGTCTCTTCTGAGTGCCAGTGACCTTTCAGGAAATGAGGAGATGGATTACCCCCTTTCTTCACTCTATATCAAAACTTTGTCTCAAGAAAGAGTTGTAGATTAATTGAGAGGTGCGAATGACTGAAAATTATATTACACTTCCGAAAACTGTTTTCCTTTTGGTAGGTAAAATAACTTTAATCTAAAAATAAATATTTCCTGAAGAACTTTAGGAAAAGCCTGTTCTGCCAAGGACACAATTTAGTAAATAAGCCCACTCCCAATAACATACACTCATTCTGGTATCGGTCTATGCAAGATAAACTTTACCAATGTTTTTGACTTTTGCGATGGATTTTCTATTTCCCTGTAACCTTGGTTTAACTCTAGGAAAATACAGATCATTCTCTATTGATTTATGAATAGGAATGATAGTTCCAGGTATGGGTCATTAATTTTGGTCACTCAGTCAGTAACAAAAAATCATATTGAATAATGATCTCAAATCAAAACACAAGTGTTTGGTTCTTGG
Organism: Globicephala melas; assembly: GCF_963455315.2. NCBI lineage: Eukaryota > Metazoa > Chordata > Mammalia > Artiodactyla > Delphinidae > Globicephala > Globicephala melas. The sequence goes on along the minus strand of NC_083327.1, from coordinate 84,736,976 downwards.
TATCCTTGTTTTAGGTTTTTCCATATTGCTAATTTAATGATTGACATCAACCTACCAGTATTCATTTAACAAGCCTCAGACTTAAATCATGTGATTGGGAAGACAGCCCCCAAATAGGAAACTTGGTTCCCTTGTGATGTGATAGATATGAAATATTATATTATTGGAGGCATAGAGAAAGGTGTATATCTTTACCTTACCTGTTTCCCTGTGTCATCAAATGACTTCAAAAGCTCTTTGGTCGTTTTTAGTTTGAAACAATAATTGGCCCATTGCATCTGTGATTCCTCCTCTTAAAACACACTCCCTCCTTCTTGTCTGACAGGATTCTCTTCTGTCCTTCTGGTCTTAGCTAAAAATACCATTCTCTCCCTAATATAGGCACTTTTCACCATATTTTTTGTTTTCATTTATTCATAACAATATAATCCTATCTGAATTTATGTTATTTTTGTTTTCTTGTTTATTGTCTGTATAGCCCCATTTGAATGCAAACTCCATAAGAATAGGGTTCTCTTCTCCCTTATTCACTGAGATGTGCACAGGGTCTAGATGAGATCAGGCACATAGCTGGTATTCCACAAATATATGGACGGAAGGATGGATAGATGGATGGGCGTGGTTGGGTTCCTATTACCTTATGTGCCTGGATTAAAAAAATAATACACTTTATTTATTTATTTTTTTACAGTAGCTTTAGGTTTACAGAAAAATTGGACAGAAAGAATAACGTTCCCATATATTCCCTTTCCCCCTGCCCTCAGGTTCCTATTATTAACATCTTGCACGTCTGTTATGATTGATGAACCAACACTGATACATTATTATTAACTAAAGTCCATAGTTGGCATTAGGGTTGACTCTTTGTGTTGTGCAGGTCTATGGGTTTCTCCAAATGCACAGTGCCATGTATGCACCATTACAGCATCGTACAGAATACTTTCACTGCCTTAAAAAGTCTGTGCTCCATCTCTCCATCCCTCGCTCCCCTCCCTCAACTTTTGGCAACCAGTGGTATTTTTATCGCCTCCATAGCTTTAACTTTTCCAGAATGTCATATAATTGGAATCATAGTTATACAGCCTTTATTAGCTATGTTTTTTGCTAATATTGTCTCCTAATCTGTGGCTTGTCTTTTCATTCTCTTAGCAATATATTTTGCAGGACAGAAGTTTTAAATTTTAATGAAGTCCAACTTATCAATATTTCTTTTGTAGATCATGCTTTTGGTGTTGTATATAAAAACTCATTGTCAAACTCAAAGCCATCAATATTTTTCGATGTTATTTTCCAGGAGTATTATATTTTTATGTTTTACATTTAAGTCTATGATCCTTTCTGAGTCAATTTTTGTGAAAAGTGTAAAGTCAGGGTCTAGATTCATTTTTTTTCCATGTGGATGCCCTGTTGTTTCAACATTATTTGTTGAAAGACTGTCCTTTCTCCAGAGAATTTCTATTGCTCCTTAGTCAGAGAGCAGTTGACTATATTTATGTGGAACTATTTCTTTGTTTCTTTTTTTGACTTCCACTTTTTTTCTGCCTTCTCTGATTTTAACTGAGTATTTTATATGATTTATTTTTCTCTGTTCTATTAGCATGTCAGTTGTACTTCCTTTTTAACTTTTTTAGTGGTCACCTTAGTGTTTGTAATATACAGTTACAACTAATCCAAGTCACTTTCAAATAACACTATATTGCTTCATGTTTAGTGCAAGTACCTTATAACAGAGCTCTCCTAATTCCTCCCTCCCACCCCATATTATATTTCATTTCACTTATCCAGAAGCTACAGTCACTGAATACATTGTTGCTATTATTATTAGAAAAACTGTTCTGTTCAATAAATTAAGAATAAGAAATAAAATATTTTATCTTCATTTATTCCTTATCTAATGCTCTTTCTTTTTAAATGTAGATCTGAGTTTTGAACCTGTAATTTTTTTTTCTCTAAAAAACTTCTTTTCACTTTTCTTACAAGGTAGGTCTTCTGGAGGTATATTCCCTCAATTTTTGTTTTCCTGAGAAAGTCTTTATTTCTCCTTCACTTTTAAATTATAATTTCACTGGATACAGTGAAATTTTGTTTTTTTTCTTTCAACATTTAAAATATTACACTCAACTCCCTTCTTGCTTGCATGGTTTCTGAAGAGGACTCCAATGTAATTCTTATCCTTGTTCCTCTACAGATAAGGTTTTTTTTTTTCCCTCTGCCTTCTTTCAGAATTTTTCTCCTTGTCTTAATTTTTGGCAGTTGGAATATATGTCTAGGTGTAGGTTTTTGGTATTCATCTTGCTAGGTGTTCTATGAGCTTCCTAGAACTGTGGGTTGGTGTCTGTCATTAATTTTCCAAAATCCTTAGCCATTATTACTTCAAATATTTCTTCTTTTCCTTTCTTGCTTTCTTTTTTGGTATTCTTATTATGTGTGCCTTACATCTTTTGTAATTGGCTCACACTTCTTGGATATTCTGTTCCATATTTCTCATTCTTTTTTTCCTTTGCATTTCAGTTGGGAGGTTTCTACTGACACATCTTCAAGGTCACTGATTCTTTGGCCACGCCCAGTCTATTAATAAGGCCATCAAAGGCAATCTTCATTTCTGTTACATTGTTTTTCATTTCTAGCATTCCCTTTTGTTTCTCTCTAGAGTTTCCATCTCCTTGCTTGTATTGCCCATATGTTCTTTCATGTTGTTAACTTTTCCATTAGAAGCCTTAGCATATTAATCATAGTTATTTTGAATTCCATGTCTGATCATTCCCAAATCTTTGTGATATCTGAGTATGGTTCTAATTCTTGGTTTGTCTCTTCATACTTGGCTTTTTCCTTTTTGGCATGCCTTGTGACTTTTTTGTTGAAGGAGGACAAATACATTAGGCAAAAGAACCAAGGAAGACAGTCCTTTGGTGTGAGGTTTTATGTTTATCTGGTTGGAAGTTAGGCTGTGTTTAATGTTTGCATTAGCTGTGGGTTCCTCTCTGAGGTTAAAATTTCCTGTAGTGTCCTTGCTTTGTTTCCCCTATTTTCTCTAGGTGTCCCTAGAACCTGTGAAGTAGGATCTGGGGCTTGCAGTTCTTTTAGCAGCAATCTCCTGTTACTATGTTGAAGCTTTATTGATGCAGAGGTAAAAGGTTGGCAGAGGAAGAATTCTATGGTCCTAAGATTAAGTCCCGGTCTCTTAGTGGGCCTGAGTTGGGTATTTCCCTTCCCCCAGATCAGATAGTTTTCAGAAAAACCCCAATAAGCTAGGTTCTAGTAAAATCATCTCCCTTGAGGGCAGACCTTGTGAAGGAAAACAGACAGCTCTGAACTTATTCCAAAGCTGTCACTTTTCCTCACTCTCTGTAGGAAGTACTAGGGACTTTTCCTCAGATCTTCATTCTGAGACCATCGGAAGCTCCTGGTAAAACTCAAGAATGTGTGAGGATCTTCAAGTCTGAGGTCTTTAACTGTCAGGCTGCTTTACACGAAGGCTCCAGCATTTCATCAATTACAGTTTAAAGTATTTCTACTTTAAATGTTTAAGCAGCTTCAACTATGGGTTTCTGTCCAGGGAAACCATAATTCTCTGTATTTGCCTGTCTGTCCCTCCAGTTTTCAAGGCAGCGATGACTGCAATTCTCTGATGAATATGTAAAAAGTTGTTAATTTTCATTTTCTTCAGCTTTTTTTCTTGTTATGGGGATGGGAATGATGACTTCCAAGCTCTGTACATGTCAGACCAGAAACCACTCAAACACTCGGCAAGGATTTTTTTATGAGAATTAGTTAAGTACCAGGAATAATTGTCATTTCATTTTATTATTGTAGATGGATGGAAGGAATCAGGGTGAGTATAGAAGTAATATCTAGGTATGGATTGAAGCCATATCTCATGTTTTCCTTTGACATGTTTAACTTGTGCTGAAAATTATGAAATACAGATCTGGAAATATGACTGTTTAATTTTCAGTTACATGTCTGAATTCATGAATTGAAATTAGATTGTATTTATATATATGTAATATAGACATATGCTATATTCCTATATGTTAATATTTATATATTTAATGTATTTTATTTATTTATATTTAATTTCATATATATTTATGTATACACTATTTACCACCTTCTGTAAGAGAAAAAGGAATTAAAGGAGCTATAAGTCAACAAACTTATTAAATATACTGGGTTGAACAAGACAGGTCTGAAGCTCTGTTTCAGCCCCTCAATCCAACATCTTTATTAGTCAATGACCATTTTGTAGAAGTGGCCTAACTTGATGGATAAGAGCACATGCTTTGGATTCAGACAAACCGGGAACAAGTTTCACAACCACACCTGTGAACTGAGCTTTGGGCCTCAGTTCCTCATTTATTCAATAGTAATATTAATAGCATTTACCACATATGATGCATTATTGTGAATAAATGCACACGGGTAACCTGGAGCCTAATATGTTGCAAATACATGTTTTTATTATTGATGTTTTGTCATCAATGGCATTATAACCATTACCATGCGTATTGTTTTTACTGCTCCTTGACAGTTTTGTCACTTTTTGTTCAACTTTAAAGGAATTAAAAAACACAGTTGAGCACATAACTTAGGTGTGTATCCCACAACCTCCTGGTTTCAACATTCTTCTGTTTCCCAAAAACTCTAAGATGAATATCTCCAGCCCAGAACTTTTTTCCAGGCTCTGGAACCATATTCCCAACTTTCTGTTGTTTTTCTCTATCTAGGAAATTAGAGAAAACAAACTCAATAGCTCATTTTCCCTACAAATCATTCTTGACACATTAAATTAGCAAAGGTTTTAAAATATAGTGAAGGTTGATAAAGAACAATGAGTTAGTACTTCTATATATTGCTATGAGAGTTCAAATTCCGTTGTGAGAACATTTTAGCTGTGTGTAACAAGATGATTTAGATATTCTTAACTTTTATGTCAATATTTCTACTGCTGGGAGTCTAGCCTAGAAGAATACTATAAAATGTGACAAATATTGCTCTAAATTTTAATTATTTTACCTCTATTTATAATGGAAAAATTGGGAAGAATCTGTAGGTCCAATTATTGGGTAGTGGTTATATATATTTTCATAGTATAGGAAATAGCTAGACAATGGTAAATGAAAAGTAGTCAACATAATCCATCTATATTAATGTTTCAAAATAAATGTATGTATGCACAGTCAACGCATTCATGAGGAAAAACCTGAAGTAAAGACTTAAGTTGTTAACTACGTTATAGCTTGAAATGCGGATATTGTCAAGTGTGATTTTCTTCTTTATGGGTTTCTCTAATTTCACATTTTATAATTCTGATAAATTAAATATTCTTAGAATACTATAGAAGAAGGGATAGCCTCATAGTTTGGAACCACTCTGTTTTATAAAGACTGTCTGCTCTCTTGATACTTTTGTTCAGACGTGAACAGCTGGAGGCTCAAGCAGTGTACCTTGTGATTTGTCTGTGGTATATTTTTAGGGTTATTATTTTAATGCTTATTTAGTGTCTCCCATACCTCAGGCAGAATAGTACAAATTATAGCTCTCATTTCTAGTGAGAAGAGTGAAAAATGGTCTGAGAAAAATGAGAGGGAAAGGGGGTAGTGTGGGCTGAGCTCCTGGGTGGCTATGCCCAATTTTCTTGTAGGCTTCTTCTCTGGGGCTCTTATACCGCACTTGGAATGTGCATGGAGATGGTCGTTCTCCCGCCATGCCTCTGCAGTTCCTGGAGTTTTCCTAGAAAAGCAAGAAGGAGCAGAGCAGGGTGCTCTGGTGTTGAGCAGGATGGGGGTGTGCCCGATGCTGCCAGGAGCCCATGAAGAGAGGGAAAGGGCAGAGGGGACCCAGACCGGCATTTTATTTGCATTGCTCTCTCTGGATCATCGCTGTTTTTCTTTTGCCAGTGAGGAAAGGAGGTTCTGAGAAGCTGACCAGTAGGTGGCGTGCTCTGCTTTGTTGGGATAATACAGGGATCTTGTCTCCACTCACCCCACCCTCATTAGAGTGAGTGTGGGCTGCAGCCGGGAGCTCACAGGGGGTCAGCTGGTCTCGGAGGGAGAGAACTCAGGAGGCCTGTGGATCAGTCTTCTTTTCCTGCAATACCACAAGTCATGGGCTTCTTGCAGCTGTGATATTCCACTGGCTGGTCCCCTCCTTTCCCTGCAGTCGGGGTCTCTACACTGTTGCCAGAAAGCAGCCCTGAGCCTGCTTTTACCTTGCACAAAAAAACACCAGTGGCTGAGAGTCTGAAATCTAACCCAGCCTGGCGTTCACATCTCTCCACATCTGTCCTCAGGCAGCCTTTCTGACTTTCTTTCTCACTGTTCTCCCGCGAGCACCCTCGAGACCAGTCCAGGGACACCAGCATCACCCTCCTCTTCCCGACATCACTTGTGCCCCTACCTCCGGGGACCCTGCTCCGGTTCTGCCTGGAACGCTCACCCATACACGGCACATCTTTCAGGAAATAGCAGCAGTGTCGTTTCTCCCCAGCTGGGAAATAGTTTTTCCGTTACTTATGCTCTCAAAACATCTAATTTACATGCTTTTGACTGCGCTAGTCTCTTTCTTTATGGGGGTGCGATGGGGACAGCTTGACAAAGCACAGTGGTTTCTGTCTGCTTGTCGACCTTGTCACCCATCCCATATGAACCTAAGCCGAGCCCTTCAACTGCCCTCAGCCTCTGATTCCTCATCTGCAAAATGGGGAGATCACTGGATTGGTGTTAGGAACACAGTGATACAGCCTTGTACCTGCCACGTGGCAGGTGCTTCCAAATGTAAGTTAAGGAACTGCTACAATGTTGATCAGCTGCACTATTAAGTGCTTTCTGTGTATTAGATCATCTCATCTTTATAACTTTCCCATGAGAGGGCGTATCGTCATCAAGATGATGAAACTGGGGCACAGAGAGATTAAAGGACTCACCCACGCTCATGTGGCAATGAGGGCAGGGCAGCACCCATTCCCTCATGGTTGGTGGTGGAACCTGCACTTCTAACCTTGCCCGAATGGGGCCCTCTTGCATCCCTGCCTGCCCCAAGCCACCTTTAACCAGGTAGCCCCAGGACAAGGGAGGGGCCAGAGATTCCTTTCATCCCTTTAGGCAGCAACGCTGAGGACATAAAGAAAAGTAAGTCTGTTATCTTCAGAATGTGGAGACAGCATGGTGGAGTTTTTCTGCAGCCAAAATGGTCCATATTTGAGTAGAGGTGGGGAACAGGGCCATTGCCAGCCTCTCCCCGTCTGTTTGCAAACAGATCAAAGCCACATAGCACTGTGACCCTCCACCTTCATCACAGCGTCCACTCCACAAATGTGCAGCTGTGTTAGTCGCCGCATTGTTCTATCACAAGAGGGTAGCATGGTGACTAAGTCCTGGCCCTTTAACCACATTTTCCTCTTTAACTCTTCAGCTGGGATGAAGCTCAGTGAGTCCATCATATCCGTAATTCATTCTACACAGCACTGCCTTGGTGGGCTGCTCTGGCCACCTGGTTCTCCTCCGTGTTTTCCCATCCTCGCTAATGACCAGGCGTCTCCATGAGTCTTGTTACTCAGCCCCATGGGATGTTTAATAATCAGGTCTTATCCCTTTTCTTATGCAGAAGACATATCACCAATGTAACATTTTTATGACATTTATTTTAGAAATGAATTATTTTTCTATGTTTTATTTAATCCATTTTATCAGGATGACAGGAAAGAATACATTTATTCTGTTCTAATATAAATATTCATTGGCCAGTAATCCAGGGAATTACACACCAAGACAGAGAAACAGGATAAAGAAGTGTGCCTGCTAAATATATTACTGGAGTTGTGCATAACTGGAAAGGAGAAAGATGTACCTCCAGGTATTTATAAACTTTTAAAACATTATTTCCCAGAGGAGCCCTTACTGCCAGCTTCTCTTTTACACAGAGAAAAGCAGTGTTGTATCCCAGAGCCCTTTAGGGTTAGTTTTCTCAGCTCTCCCCATTGGGTGGTAACATTAAAATATCTATGTGCTCCACTGAAAGACCTCAAATATATCCTTTCCCCCTCCTACCACAGCTGTGAATGCAGCTCGGGAAACTGTAGGAATTGCAGCTTCCCCCCATTGTAATTAGTCTACTGCGCTCCAACCTTCCCGAGGTTTTCCATGCTCTTTACAGATGCCTTGTTTCCATTTCTCACACAGTGAGATCAAGCAACACGCCCCCAAAGGGCTGTGATCCCAGCTCCTGGTCTCAGCATCCTGGGCGTTCCACCAGGGATCCCACCTAAGGCAGTGAAATTGCTCAAGGCAGCGCTAATTAATTTCTCCCTGCTTATCCTGCACTCCCCTCTCAGGATATGTGGTCTCGGAATCGACTTCCTGGTCTTGTACTTTGTCACAATCCAAATTAGCTTAATGCATGACAGAAATCTCATCTCGACCTGACCTAGAGGTAGCAGCCAGACTCTAGGGAGAAATCAAATACCGAGTCAGTTTGAAAAAAAAAAAAAAAGAAAAGAAATACTGCATCGAATTTATTTTCAGCACCTTTGAGACTGGAAAGGGAGAGAGAGAAGTAGCGCTTCACTGCTGGATGAAGGTATGTGAGCATGCTCACAGAGTTATTGAATGTATTTTTTGGACTTTAACCAAATTTTGGCAAAATGCAAAGTGTTCATTGATTGACTGCATGGGGGCAGAGAATATCATAAAGTAACAACTTAAGTCATTATATCAAATTCATCTCCAGTTCGCTCTTTTAGTTCTACCTTGCTCTCATGTGTATATTATTTAAATTTATTAAATGAAGCGCCAGGAGACATTCAACACATCACACACCCGTTGGGTTCAGAATGTCTTCCCCAGCGTTTCTGCCGGTCTTTGGCATGCCTGTTTCCGGAAATGAATCAGAACACCGAGAGAGGGCTAGTTGACACGTCTGCGAGGCTGAAGGTGAGCTGTGACCTGCAAGGAGAGCTGCTCTCTTAAAGAGAAAACGGCCAAACGATCCTGTGCGGACGCGCGGGCTCGGGTCTCCTCGACGCCAGCAGGTGGCAGCAGAGCCTGGGCGTCCGCCTGGCCCTGGGCTTTGGCTGCTGTAAACGCCCTCCTCCGTTTCCATTCATCTTCACTTGTCAGATTCTTCATAAGTGCTTTCTGTAGACCGACCCTGAAATTGCATCATTTAATCCATAATCTTATATTGACAACATTTCTCCCTTTTACCGCTTATCAATGACATTAATTCAGAAAAAGCAGGGACCACCGATAGCTTTGGGCAGCCCTCTGCAAAAAGAAGATATTCATTAAAGGCAGACGCAGCGCAGGGACTGCCAACTTGCTTGAGATAAAGAAGTGGATTGGAAGGGAAAAGGGGAAGCACGCCGGAAAAATAATAGGCACTTTGTACTTCTTCCCTTCCTTTGCTTTTCTCTAATGCGTTTTAGTTGGCATTCAAAACATAGATTTTCGGTTGAAGATGCATTTGCTTAGATGTCCAGCTGAATATTTTCCTACGCTTAATAAAACCCTATCTGATGTAATGTTTTAATATGCCTTTCCCCAGGATATACAATCAGAAATCGGTGTCTAGGACTGAGTCTCATATGGTAAAAATAAGCCCTGAAATACCCCAGTCCCTTTTAGTGAAGTCTTCGTGGTCTCATGATTGCACAGAAGAGACGTTTCTCAGAAGAGACAAGATGTTATCAAAGTGAAGGCTACTGGCATACCATAGGTTTAATTATCAGCGTTAAACTGATGAGTGGAAGGAGGGGGGAAAAAGACAGATTTATTATTTCTTTCTTCAAACTCTCTAAATTTCCGGAAGCATAAAATAATGTTTTGATTATTAGGAAGATTGTCATGCTCTCCCGAGACTCTAGATGGTGCTGCAGAATCACCCTGTACCTTCTGTACACCGTTTATTACAGTTCTTCTTTTTATCCACTTTTTTTGGGCGTCCAGGGGTACTTACGTCAGAAAATATACTGAAAAGAGCACATATTTTTTTTAAAAAAAAGGCAATGTTGTAAAATAAATCACTGAGAAATCTGCAGCATTGGAGGTGATGAACTAGATGTGCATACATGTGTTTAATTCCAGGCCCCATAGTTAGAATAATTTTCAGCTGAGTCAAAACGTTTTAGAAGTATTTACTGGTATTATGATGCAGCATTAATGAATTATGCTAAATTGAAATGAGTTTTTCATGAAACTTACCAGCAAGTAAAAGGAGGCAGAGTTTGTGGTGATGTAGGTGCCATGTGCCTTTTTGCTCTGAGCTAACCCTCTGGGTGAGGGTGTCGTGTAGTTATACATCTGCATGTGCGCTGTAATTTCCTTTTAGTGAAGAAGCAGGTCTTTGCACAGGGCAATGCCTGTGGTTCAAACACAGGCGCGCACACACAAGCCTACACACACCTGGACCAGGTTTCCTCAAACAGCAATGCCATATGTACTGTTTAGAAAGCATACTGTTGCCTTTACAGAGAACAAAGTAGTTACTTTTGCCTTGTTGAGAACAAAGTAGTTACTGTTACCTTTACAAAGTAGTTAAAAACATCTTTCTTCCTGTTGAGGTATGGTGAGCCGAGGAAAAAGAAAGCAGGACAAAACTAAAAAGAGAGTAAGGCATGACTATTTACAGAAAATTTCATGTGACTATTTACAGAGATATTCAGGCAGAAAGCGGTTCCTTGCCATAAATTACGTGGCAGTGGCCCCTGGGAGAGGGTCTTCCTTCTTCAATCCTGTGTTTGCTGTTGGGTAAGCTGTTGCCATTAACCTCTTCAGGGTATCCTGAGCAGGGCTTTGAGATGCACTGTGTAAATTCATTTTCCACGCTCTTGATTTCATTATTTCTAACCCACCTCCCTTCCGTTCACCCTCCACCAACAGCAAGTTTTACCTTCATTATCTCCAACACTTTCTTTAAATTCAGTCCCCCACTTTCCTATCATGGAATAATCCTCTTCTTTTCAAAACACACACACAACACAAACGGTCACTGAACGTACACTGTGTACCAGATCCTGTCATGTAAACTCTTCATCCCATGACCTAACTTTAATCCGTACATCATTCTTCCCCAGGAGGTATCATCCCCACTTTATCAATGAAGATAGTGAGTTTCTGAAAGGCTAAGCAACTTGCCAAGGACTCCAAGTCTCACTTCCTCACAATAGCAAGCGTTTATCGCCTGCTCACGTGGTACACGTGGCAGCTGTGGATCAGCTACAAACACAGACGCCCTCTCGGTGCTGCTCCAGGTCCCTCATCCTGGGGACCAGTCTGGACATCGGGGCTGCTGGTGCCCGTGAAGCTCCTGTCAGATGTGGCACATGTCCTGTCCACTCACGTCCCATTCGCTGACCGAAGCCTGTGTCCCGCAGTCCCAGAACTGAGGAAGAGGGCATATAGCGAGTGATGGCGAAACACGAGGAGACTTGATTGAGAACAATAAGACAACCTACCCCATGCGTGTGATTGCCCTGCAGCGCTGCCTGTCATATGAGTCCCGCTTGGGCCGGACGCCCTCTGAGACCAGCCTCTTAAACTTTATCAGACAGAGCAATGCCCTGTTCATAGGAAACATTGTTCAAGTGCTTATTGAACTGAACGGAACCGAACGAGATATATCTATATCTATATATAGATATATAGATATATATATAATAAATTTATTTTTTTTTGGCTGCGCTGGGTCTTCGTTGCTGCACACACGGGTTTTCTCTGGTTGCGGCGAGTGGGGGCTGCTCTTCGTTGCGGTGAGCAGGCTTCTCATTGCGGTGGCTTCTCCTGTTGCAGAGCACGGGCTCTAGGCGCGCGGGCTTCAGTAGCTGTAGCTCGCGGGCTCAGTAGTTGTGGCTCGCGGGCTTAGTTGCTCCGCGGCACGTGGGATCTTCCCGGACCAGGGCTCGAGCCCATGTCCCCTGCTTTGGCAGGCGGATTCTTAACCACTGCACCACCAGGGAAGCCCCCCGAACGATATTTAATTAAGGACAATATACGATGAGAGAAGCCAATGGTCATGGAGATGACATAAAGATCCAGCTCAGCTTCTCCACTTAGCAGCCCTGTGTTTTGTGGACGCTGCTTAATACATGCACCTCACTCTCCTTGTCTGGTAAAAAAAAAAGTAGCAAAGCCTGTCTTCGAGAGTCGGTGCAAAGATGAAAAGCAATGCCTGCGATGCCCTGTGTACTTAGGAAGCCTTGAGCACATTTTGCTAGGCTATCATGTTCCGTCCATCGAGAAGAATGTGATGGGCAGTTCGATATAGGGTGGCTGCTTTGAAAATCCAAGTCTTCACCTCTGTGAATGTATCACTGCCATTGGCTCTAAAGTTAGGAAGCACAGAGTTCGGTATATGGAATGTCACCTATCAGATTATATGGCTGCAACATACATGTAGACTATGTATATATCCATGTATCAGAGAACTTATAGAAAAGATTGTCCCAAATGAAGAAAAATGTGTATTTCTTTTCATCCTGTAATAGAACATTAATGGAACACTAACATAAACACAAGGCGTTTGGGAAAAGATGGGTGGGATCTCCTAGAAATAACAACACCCAATAGTTACAATGTGGTAAGAGCGCCATCAAAAGGGAAAATGAAGCCATTTGCCACGAATGCTTCTTTTTCCTCCTGGAAACCTGGTTTTCTTCCATGGAGCAATGCATGTTCCAAGCCTGTGCAGCCTACTGTAACAGATTGCTTTGCATTCATGTATGTTACCAGTTGTCAAGAGACCTGTGTTTGGTTTGAGATAAAGTTTCTTTCATTATTTTAAAAATTTTATTGTAAGACATATATACAGAACAATGCACAGAATAATAGAATACTACCTTCAGAAATTAAATATTATCAGTATGACCAAAATCCCCTTCCCCAAGTATATACCTTTCCAATGATACTCTCCGATCTCTTGTTCCTGAGAAAAATAACTTTGAATTTGGTGTTTATCATACCTACACTTTTATAGTTTTATTTAAAAAATGCATGTATCATTAAACAGTGTAAGATATAGTCGTATATTTTATGTATTACATAATTGATATTATTAGGTCAGATAAATCCACGTTGATGTACGAGGCTGTCGTTCTTATATTTTCACTGTGGTGTAGTATTCCATTTGTGAAAATATTATGAAATGTGTACTCATTCTTTTGGTAGCGGATATTTTTGTCATTTCCATGGGAAAAATATAGACAATGAGCATTGATTGTGTATGCCCATTTGTGAATATGTATTTCTCTGTAGTATTAAGATTAAGGAATAGATTTGCTGAGCTATACGGTATTTGTTTCTTCAGCTTAATATTGCCAATTAATTTCCAGTGTAATTGTATAAAGTTGTATGTTGCTTTCCATTCTTGATAACATTTAACATTTTAATTTGTGAGAAATGAATTATTGCATTTAAAAATACTTTTGATATTGACATTTTTTTGTAGGTTTACTTCATATTTGGGTTGGTTTCCTTTCCTATGGTCTGCCTGTTTATCTTTTCTACCCAGTTTTTATTGTGTTGTTTATCTTTTCTTATTGGCCTGTTATGCTGCTGTTTACAATGTAGAATCCAGTGTGTTTTGTCAGTTATATGCATTGTAAATGTCTTCTCCAAAAATGAATGCCATCTTTTCACTTTCTTATGGTGTATTTTGATACAAAACTTTATAGTATTCATGAAGCTGAATTTATCAGTCTCTGTTGTGTCACATTTAACAAATAATTCCCAAAATTATAAAGACATCTTCTATAGTTCCTTCCAATGTTTTAAAGTTTTTTTTTTAAGTATTTAATCTTTTGTGTAGGGTGTTATATACAAATCCATTTTACTCTTTCCCACTGTATAATAGACAATTATCTTAGCATTGTAATTGACACATTTGCATACCGATCTGTAATTCTATTTCTGTGTGAATTTTTCACGTTCATAACTTTATAGAATCTTGATATCTGGTAGGGCAAAATCTCTCACATTTTTCTTCTTGAGAATATTTTTGACTATTCTGAACTATTTTTTGTTCTGTGTACATTTCAGACTCTGCTTGATAAGATCCATGATATGTTTGTAGATACTTTTCATTTTCTATGTAAAAATTATAAAATCAGGGAATGTGACAGTCCCTATAACTCTTGTTTCTTTTTCTTGCTTTTGTGTGCCAAATAGGACTTCAGTAAAATGTTGAATAAAATTGGTGCTAGCGTATACTATTATCCTCTCCCTGGTCTTAGAGGAATTGTTTCAGACTTTTCATGGCCATGCATCTTCTTTGCTGGAGGCTGTTTGTATTTTTGTAGTTTTCTTAATGTTAAAGGATATGGATTCACTTCTAGCTTGCTAAGGTAATTATTACGAGTGAATGATGAATTTTATCCAATGCTATTCATTTATGAATTACATTAATTGACTTTCTAATTAGAAACAAACATTGAATTTCTGAATTTTCTAATTTGAGCATAATACGTTTTTTCATATATTCCTAAATTAGATTATATAACATTATATTAGGAGTTTTGCATTTATTATAATGATTCTGGTTATGATTTAATTTCCCACATCTTTCTCTCCATACTAGATTTAGTATTATAGTTTTTCTAACATCACAAATTGGAAATTATTTTCTCGTTTTTTTCCCTAGAAGGGCTTGTATACATCGGAATCAACTTTGTCTTGAATGTTTAGTAAATTCTGTTAAACAGTATGGGTTTGGCGTTTCATTTGTGAGAAGAATTTAAATTATTTAATTGAAATTGCTTAGGGTTATAGGACTATTTGGTTTTCTATATCTTCTTGAATAATTTTGGAAAGTTGTATTACTACAGAAATTTGCTCCTTTCGCCTAAGCTTTCAAATTCATTGATATAAACCTGTGAATGATACGCTTTATTAGCATTTTAATGTCTACAACACCTATTGGATTGACCTCTTTTTATTCCTTAATGTTATTTTTTTTTCTCTCTCTCTCTCTCTCCTTCATATCTTAGAGACATATTGGTTCAAATGCCACTTTATAACTTTGTTGATCATTTCTACTCAATACTTATTTTTCTCTTATTAATAATCTCCTCTTATCCTTATTATTTTCTTCCTTTAATTTTTAAAAATTTATTTCATTGGTTACTTCCCATTCTGACTTCTTAAGCAGATTAATTTTCAGTCATGACTGCAGCTAAAACAGTAATCTGAGGTAAATTTCTAGCCTTAAGTATGTATGTGTATATATTTATTTTAACCTAATGTACATCTTTAATCTATGAGTTATACAAATTGTTTATCAGTTGCCAGAGGTTTGTTTCTTTCTCTAGTTAGATGTTTAGATTTTGATCTACCTTAATTGCACTCGGGTTGAAGACTGAATTTTTAGTATGTTATTCCTTTGAAATCAGTTGTCACTTGGCTCATAGATTTTTATATGGTTAATTTTCTAAAATTCTCAGTGTGGCTTTTAAAAAATATGGTTCTTGCTGTTCTTAGTTCAAGCTTGTTCATTGCTTAATCTTATCTTTTCACCCTTATCTATTTTAGAATAAGATGCTAAATTATCTCATGTTATGGAGGACTTACCAATTTCTCCTTGGAGCCCTATTCATTTCTCCATTATTTATTTTGAGGTATGTTAAGGAGTGAATTCATGCTTAGAAATTTTTGTTTTTCCTGGTGAATTAACTATTTATATCATTATATAATTATCCTTTCTTGTAGAGTTGAATGTCATTCCTTAACATTTCTATTAACTTTAGAACTTTACAAGGTAAAGTTCTTGACCAATGCATACTGTTTCATACTTTTACTTTAATATTGTCTACTTCCTTATGTTTTAGATCTGTCTCTTACAAACAGCATAGAATTTTAGAACTGTAAAATTTGATTACATAACTTCTATCTCCTAACTGGAGTACTCAGTCCCTTTTTCGTTGTGTTTAGTCAGTTATTTGGATTTACTTTACTGTTTTGTGTTTTCTATTCACCCTCTTCACCTTCCCTGTGATACTTTTCCTTGTACATAGGCAGTTTGTGGAAGCGAGATGCAGCTCAACAATGTTGTGCTTAGCATCTGGCTGTGGTGTGGGACCCAGGTCACTGGCATGGTAGCCCTATGAGTTTTAGTAATGTGTGTGGCTTCTCTGTGGCCACGTTTCTTCATCTGCTAAATGTGAGTGTGACTATCTCGTAGGGTGGTTACGAGTACTAAACAAAATACATTGTGGAAACTGGCTCATACAGTTCCAGTCAGACAGCAGATGTCCTTTGATGAAATTCACCTCTTCCACTCCATCCGTGGTGACTTGGAAGGCATGTCGGCAGAGCGAACAATAAAACTATGTTGTGGCCGAACAAACAATCCTGTTCTGCATAGATCCTACTCTTCCTAATGATAACAATACTAATAATAATATGAAGAAGTTAAGTGAGCACTTAGTATGTGACACTTGTGCACTTAATTCTTGCAAGAAGACCTTTTTATTTTCACCTATATTTTCTTTTTCAAAAATCTCTTCTGCTGAAACCTTAGAATCACGTGATTGGTTTTGTCTGGAAGCCCAAGTCCTTAGGAAGATTTAGCACCTTCATGTAATCTGATTACCCACATCCAAAGTCACAGCCCATTGGTGAGCTGGGGAGCAGGATTCAGTGTCCTTGTGCAGCAGCTGGAAGTCGCTGGTGTAATTCACATGCACTTGCCTTGGGATTAGGTGATTATCCGCCAAGGATGTTTTTCCCTGAACCTGCCATGGCATCATAATGCTCCCCTGGGAAGTGCGGAGTCAATCATAATGCATTAGGACCGCTGTTTCTCCTCCCCCGGCTACGGTTAACGCCTTTCTTCAGCCAGGGAACTGCTAAGTGGAGAAAGTACAGCATTTCTGTTTTCAGACTTCAGACCAACTAGAGCCCCTGATGTGTGTGGAAATGAAAGAGGCTATCATTTGACACCTCCAGGATGCACTGATCACCTGTGCTGTGAACAGAGCCAGCATGTCTTTCCGCTCTTGGCTAAAGACATGAAATAGCATGTGAAGATTTGTACAAGTAATAGAATTCACTTGTAGTCGCTCTTCTGAGCAGTAATTTCCTCAATCAGGTCTCCTTTGTGGGATTAAAAAATGAAATAAATACGGACTGATTTGTCTGATGTCAGTGAAGAAAGTCTAAAACCGGTAACTAGTCTGCAGATATGAGAGAGAAATCTCAACAGCCCAATAAATTCTGTGCTTCATTATTTGTTATTCATCACATGAAAAAACACAAATGAAAAGACCTGACCTTTTCCAGGCAGTAGCACTGCTCTGACAATAGTCAATAATAACAGCTAATAGATGTGCAATTTAAGATCTGCCGTATGATGATACATTTGTAAACACATTTTTTTTTCCTACAGCGATGTGAGGAACAATCTACTGTCAGCAGATATAAAAATAAAATATCTCCTTCCTGCTGTTGTTATCCCTCTCCTATAATCAGAATTCGTGGGAGATTCATCCAGGGAGAGTGGAGGCCCAGGATTGGTGAGGAGGGAGCAGGGAGAGGGGATGGAATACAGGCACTTTGCACTCTCGGTGCCCAAGCCTTTTGGCAACGGAAAGTCTGTGCTTCCAAAAACGTTATATTGACTTCTCCTTGGAAAGCGGTGTCTATGTTCGCCAGGAAGGGGATGTAAAAAAATACATGCAAATTGGGAGAAAGGGCATAGGTGATGGTGATGTTGTTAGAAATCTAGTCTGTAGACAGTCACTTTCAAGTCAAAGACATTATATCTCAGTTTATAATAATTATTCGTTTTGTGTCCTACTTTTAAGCAATTCTTCACTGTCCCTTCGTAGATAGACACATGCATTGAAAATACTGGATAAGAAATAAAGTACCAATTTTTGTCGTTCGAAAGATGTGAATTTTTTCAGCTCACTAATTTCTCCCTGGATATAAACTGGCAGTCCCTGTTCTGGTACCTGCACATCTGGTACTTCATCAGGAAACTTGCCAAAACCATCAGAAATGCTTAACACAGGGTTTAGGCCAAATGCATGCTATCAATTCAGATAGCAACATGGAAAAATAAAAGGGACAGAATGGTGCTAAACTGAATCAGACATTTAATTATCCTTCTGTACATCTACACACACACACACACACACACACACACACACACACACACCCCTCACTAGAAGCTTTAAAATGAAATAAAATCAAACGGTGCTCATCTCCACTCCTGAGCTCCACACCATGCCCCACTCCTATGCTCCCAAACACACAGGTGTGATGCAGACACTGGCAGGGCCCGGGCTGTAGATCAAGATGAATCCACCCTGGCCCTTCACTGAAAGAATCACTGCCTAGTGGGAGAGACAGACAAACAAATAGAAAAGTATCCTAACTCGTCAAGTAGACATCTCTAGGATCTGTGGATGAAGAAAGTATTACAAACAAGGCATCTACTGAGCTGAGCCTTGTCTGCATTCTGCCAGAGAAGACGTTATAGTCTGAAAAGACACACGGGCTTGGAGAAGCAGCCAGGGTAGGTGAGGAAACCGGAAGTCATCCACTACGTCCGAGCTCACACAAGGCACTGGATGTAGCAGCAGAGGGGCGCAGCAGGTAAATCCAGGCGCTCCACATACCCACGTGAGGCACTTGGTCTTTATTCCACAGGGAAAGGCTTCTGACTTGCTTGGTTTTTCTGGGTTTTTTGGAGTAACCTCCAGTTACTGACAATGGCGATATACCGGAGAATGTATGATTTATCAGTTCCCTTTCCTTGCTGCCTCCTTCTTCCTCTCCCCTCCTGGCTTGATTGGGATGATCTCCAAAATAAAGCGTCTACTCTGAAATGATTCTCTTAGTGTCTCCCTCGGGGAACTGAATTTATAACAGTAAAGAAGGCAGTGAGGGAACTTCTAAGATAAATTTTAAAGAGAAAGAATCCTGGGGACACAGCTGACACTTGGCTTCATAGATTAAAGTCAAATGGAGGGATTATAATGAAATCTAGGCTTCTGGTTTGGGTCACTGGGGAAATGGCATTGCCAGACATCAAGAATGGCCCATCAGAGGAACAGCAAGGTTGAAAAGGAAAGCTAGCCATTTAATTTTGGGATTTGTGGAATCTGAGGAGCCCTGGAGATATCCACAGTTGACATTCATAGCTAGCTGTATAAAACCAAGGCTTAAAGGGAATTCTGAACTAAAAGTTGATATTTCTGAGCCATTAGTATGAAGTTGAAGCCATGGAGGAGAGGCTTCCGGGGTCATGGAAGAGAACCGGGGGCCCTGGTGTTAAAGGGAGAAAAACAATGTTCCCCACAGCAAGAAAGAGGAGAAACGCCACTGTGGCTGAGTAACTTGGACATAACCACATCACAGAAGCCTAATGCAAAGGGACTGCAAGAGGAAGGGGGGAGACTATGTTCAAAATGTCCTTGGTAGTCAATGAAAATGAGGAGGAAAGGACTGTGGCCCCGAGGTAGACCTGGAGGATGCTGACAGCAGCTTTATTGGAGTGAGGAGGTAGAAGTGAAGATGTAGCCAGTGGTGTAGCTGCGGCGGCAGTGCTCGGGTGTGGGCACTTGCAAATATTTTACACCAGGAGGGCACAGGTTCAGACAAATCCCAGTAGGTGCCGGCGGTGACTCTGGAGCAGGATTCTAGAGAAAAGACGCTGGACCAAGAGCTTCCTTTCCTATTGCTGGATTGTGGAGCAATCTGTGTTCAGGAAGAGGAAGGCCAGCGTGGCAGGAAAGGTGAGGGCTCAGGGCAACAATTATTTATCATTGGAACCATACCAAATCATACCTGACTCTCAGTCCTGCATGTCCTTGCACTTACATGTGAACCTTACATGTACATAATTTAAAAAATAATCTGGACCACACAGCAGCAGAACTGCCTGGGTGCAGGCGGCTGTTCCGTCCTGGGAGTGTGGTTGCTTGTGCAGCCTTGAGAAGAGTTGCTGATGGCAGGTTTATAGAGTCAGGGCAGGGCTGTTGATGGGGTCTCCAGAGAAGGAAAACTTGCAGAAAAGGGAAAGGAAGGCTAGGATACAAAGGTACACTCGGCAGAGACACAAATGAGTCAATGCTCATACAAATGAGGCAAGTCCTAGTATGAAATCAGACCACTCTTGGGAATCAGGATATCTATGTACTGTGTACCATGTACCTGACACGAAGGACTTGGTGAAACTTAGGTTCTTCTAGGCTCTTTTCTGGGGATGGAGGAGATATTTGACACCTCCTCCACCCCCGGCCTATACCTTAAATTCTAGAAAAAGGTATGGATGCAAACCTTTGGTCAGTTGTCCATTGTTCTGGCCTTGATGAAGTGAGCAAACTCAGTGTCCCTGAATCACGGTGGTTGGCTAGGCCATCGTGGTCCCTGTAGAGAGGCTGCATTCCCAGGTGGGCTGTGGTTTGTCTCTTCTAGTCAGGGAGAGTCTTGGCTGGCAATTCAGCTCTCAGGAAGGTTAGTGGGTACAGGACGCATTGCCTGCTCCAAGGTGCACAGACAAATATTGGGAATACTTGAGATCCACAGGAAAATTCTAGGTGCTCAAATTTTCTGAGGGCATTTACGAAATTCACTTGTCCTTCTGGGAAATGGATTGAGCAGCTGCCATGTTCTTCTCCAGGAAAGGGCATTTGTACCCTGGGACGGAAGCACTGACATTTTCCCTGCTCACAGCCACATTTGGCAGCAATATTAATTTCTGTTCTTACAGTTGCAGCTGTGAACAACTAAAAAAGGTCATTTTTCTATACTTGAAATATAGAACACATCTTAATTTTCCAGTAGATTAACTTAATGATCAAAACTGGAAAAGAAAAGAAAACACTTTTTTGGGAGGCGAGTAGGAAGACAGCCATTTCCTTACCCTGAATCTTCTTATTTGACACAGTTTTCACCCTGCAGACATTCCATGGTCCTCACTTGATATCTATATTTAGACTTTGTATTTTACTACCTGTCTGAGATGATTCAGAATCGCTTTGCAGTTGCCTACCCCAGTGAGCAGGGAGAGGGCTGCAGAACACAGCGCTTGTGACAAGGACAGAAACACTGGGTCCACAACACGTCTAGAAGTGTATACTATATACATACACTATGGAGTATATCCCTAAGTATATCCCATATACACTCTAGATGTAGGAGTATATCCCTAAACATAGTCCCTAACACTTGTTGTCACTTTTGCCTTTAAATCACTAGAGGCCTTATTTCCTTGATAGTCATACCACAGTCTGGGCTACTTGAATGACTTGAAACACTTTTGCTGACCTCTTTCACTTCAGTGAACTCCTTCAGTTTTCTGAGGTGCTCATAACATACACCCCATTCCCAATCATGATTCTGAGAATGATGAAAAATTATGTAACTATTTTGCTCAAGTTCACCACAAAATATCCTTATTTAACTTCAGCTGAATAATCTAATCACTTGGCAAACCTGTTACTCATTTGGGGAGCTCAACCCAATGGTTGAAAATATTTATTGAGTACCTAGGTTATCTCAGCTACTGCAGATGAAAATAAGCAGTAAAAATAAGAATAAAAGAGGTGGCATAAGGATAGTGTCTATAAAAGAGGCAGTGGCATGAATGGGATCTTTGATCATGATATTGAAAAGTTAGGCAAAAAGAGCAGTGGTTCGGAAAACCAGGAGATAGTCATGTGAAGGAGGACAGTAGCTACTGTCCTTTGAAAACCCTTTCTTGCCCTGCATTCTGTCTGAACTACTCCTATCTTCCTTATTTTAGGCTCCTTTTGACTTATAACATGACTGGCACGAGGCTGATATCATGACACCTGCATTTAGTTTACCTGATTCTTTATTAAGATCACAGAGAGAATGGAGAAAAAAAAAAAGACTTTCTATCAAAGCCAAAAATGAAGAGCAATCACTGGGTTTACGTATGGGTTCCCCTTTTCATGTACAGATATTTTGTGTTTGTTCTTCTCTTTGGCTTTCTAAATACTTACCACTTTTTCTCTCTCTCACCTTTCCCCAAATGCTGGCGTTACATTAGGAAATTTTTTTCTTCATTAAGATTGCCTCATTTATTACTATACTTTACATGCCACTCAACGTTTTGTAACTAAGATGTGCATATTCTCTTCAGTTTACAACTGAACTCCACAAAGAAAATAAATCAAGCGCTAAAATTGCCTTCTTTGTGACTGCAGGTACGCCAGCATTTGGATTATAAATTCTTTTACAGTTCTTTTGTTTGTTTGTCAGTTTTGACAAAAGAAATCCTTATGGGATTCTGACTGAGTTTGCATTGATTCTGTTCATCATTTTGGGAAGAACTGACATCTTAACAATACGGAGTCTTCCAGACCACAGACATGGAATATTTTATTTAGGTCTTTTAGAGATTTCTCTCAGCCAGGTTTTATAGTTTCCAGTGTTCAGGCCTTTCATGTTTTTTTTAGTTAAAATTATTGCTTATTATTTTATATGTTCATACAATATTTTATTTATTTAAATTTCCATTTGCTAATTGCTAGTCTATATAAATACGTTGATTTTTATGTGAATTTTCTACTCTGCCACTTAGTAAACTCACTTACTAGATCCAGTACTTTCTTTGTAGATTCTATCAGATTGCCTGTGTGGTGGTCTTGTCATCTATGAATGAAGATTGTTCTTCTTTTCTGCTGTGAAGCCCTTTACTTCTTTTTCTTGCCTGATTGCAATGACCAGAACCTCAGCACAACATGGAAGGGAAGTTGCCAAAGAAACCCCCTTGTCGGTCTTTCAACACTGAGTATGATTAGCTCAGGCTTTTTGTTGATTTCCTTTATCAGGTTGAGGAAGTTCTCTTCTTTCCTATTCTGCTGAGAGTACTTACCAGGAAAGGATGCTGTATTTTCATCATATACCTTTACTGTACCTACTGAAGGATCATGTGATTTTTCTTTTTTAGTTTTTAATATGTTGATATATTAATTGATTTCTGAATATTAAAGCAACTGCATTCTTGTGATGAACGCTGCTTAGTTAAGATGTATTTTTTGTTTTACATACCATTGGGTTCATTTACTAAAGATGTGTTAAGAATTGTTGTTTCTGTTCTGAGGGATATTTGACCGCAGTTGTCTTGTCTTGATGTCTTTTGCTGGTTTTGGTGTTAGGTATCTGTTTTTGGCCTCAAGGATTTGGGAAGAATTTCTTCCTCTTTAATTTTCCTGAATAGTTCATGTGGAATATATTCTCTTATTAGGTGCATAAATATTTAGGACTGTCATATCTTTTTTCATAATTGACTCCTTTATTGTTATAAAATGACCTCCCATCTTCCTGGTAATAGTCTTTAATCTGAAATACTTGTCTGGTATTAATATAGCCAGTCAGATTTCTTTTTGACTGGGGTTAGCCTGACATGTCTTCTTCCATCCTTTCCTTTTAACTAGTTTTTATTTATATTTAAAATGCATTTATTGTAAGCAACATATCATTGGGTCTTAATTTTTCATCCAATGTGATACTCTCTGCTTCGTAATTAGAATACTTATACCATTATATTTTTTGTGACTATTATATAGTAACAGTTAATCCTATCATTTTCTGCTTTTAATTTATCCTATTTTTTTTTCATTTTCTTCCTTTCTCTCTTCTTTTGGTTTGAGTACGTCTATGATTCTACTTTATCTCTTTGATGGTGTAATAGCTAAGAGTCCTTGTTTTCTTATTTTACTCATCACTATAGTGTTTATAACATGTCTGAAAATATCTTGATTTTCACTTTGTTTTCTCTAGGTTTCTGGGGTGACAGATTTCTCTTCCAGTACTGCAGAGGTGACACCCTATTCTCTTCTCACTTGCATTGTTTCCAGTGAGAAATTGCCTGTAATCCTTAATTTTGTTGCTCTCCACAAATATCTCCTTTAATATTTTATCTGTTCATTTTAATCATTTTGGATGATTCTTTCCTCATCGTGAGACAGTTTTTCATGCACGTGCACTGATTACACTCAGTCAAATATTTGGGGGGAACCCCGGGGGATCTCCAGGTGTCTTTCTCTCTCCTTGTCCCTCTCCCTGATCTCTCCATGGCTCTGTTCTCTCTGTCTCTGTCTGTCTCGCTCTTTCTCACTCTCTCTGTCCCTCTTAGTCTCCCGTCTCTAACATTTAGTCCATTAAACTCTGGCACTTGCCTCCCAAAGCTTCTGCTCTGTCACTTCATTGTGGAATCCATTGGATTCTGCTTGGGTTCCCTTCCCTGTGTTGTGCCCTGCAAACATTTTAAGGCATTAAACTGTGGTGGTTATAGGGTTCACCTCATTTGTTTCGCATATATTTCGGATATATATATCTCACCAGTAATATCTGTGGTGAAAAAACTACTGGAATTCTATTCATTTGGTAATTTTACTCACATTATTTGCTGGATTATTGACACTTGTACAATTGAGAAATATATCATAAAGACTTGCCTGGCAGAATGTCAGCTCCCGAAGACCAGGGATAGTACTTCAAACACCTCTCTGTTTTATGTGGTCCCTGGCATAGAGTAGTGGTCCAATGCATTTAAGTTAAGTGAATGAGTAAACACGTATGTAAGAGTTTGTTGATCATTCTCACTGCCAAAGTACCTATCTGGATTGCCCCTAGAATCCACCTTGTATTTTGTGATGGGCCCTCAGTTATCTCAAATCATGTTGTAAACAATAGCATGAGTTTTACTGGGGCAAAGCTGAAACTGTCTTATAGCCAAGACAACACTCTACAGTTTGTTAGGCACAAACTTTACCAAACTTTGGACCTACCATAATAAACTGGGAATGAAAAAAAAAATTTTTAAAGTGTAAAAATAATTTCTGTATATACAGCAAGCAAAATATTAATATCTTTAATATTTTAAATGGCTCATAAATCAATGAGAAAACTAAATACACATTGATAGAAACAGTGGCTTAAGGATATAAATAATCATTTCCCTGTAGAAGAAATAAAAAAACTGTTGAGCGTATGCAAACATTGTTGATGTTCACTACCATATAGATGACAAGTCAAATTGAGAATGATAACAAAAATGATAATACACATTATTGATGACGGTGAAGTGAAAAATGCAATGTTACAAATTTCTAGGAAGAGAGCAAATTGATGTAAACTTTCTGGAGAATAATTTGGTAATATTGATGAACATTTTCTACCAGGCAACTCTATATAATGACAGCCTGAAGAAATAGTTAGATATATTTTTAGATTTTGAATGTTATTTATTATACCAGAATATTGACATAACCGTAGTGTCTATTAAGAGGAATTAAAAAAAATAACAGCACACTTACTCATGGAAAATTACGTGGTGAGTTAAACTGTTGTAGAGTAGTATTTCATAACCTGCACTTTTTCTAAATAAAAGGCACATTGCAAAACATTGTATACTGTAGGATCTCTTTCTAAAAAAAAAATCAAATAATAAATAGGAAAAGGGCTTGGCATATTATAATAAATTGCAGAGGAAAAGTCTTGTTGTTGGAATTGCGGGTGGTTTTTATTTTCTTACTATTGTCTTTCTGTATGTTCTCATTTTTATGGTGTAAGTGAATTAAGTTTGTATTGGGAAAACAATCACAAGTAAAAACAAATAAAGACTGGAACAGGATAGAGCTTGAGGCTATAATATCTTCTTTGGTAGTGGTCTCACCAACTGAAATAGCAGGAAAGCCACCTGGAGCTGTGAATTTGAAAACATATGCACTAAAAACTTAAATCTTTTTCAAGCTCTCTTCAGTTTCACTTGATAACTTATTGCTATCTAAGTTAGATAACTAAGGAATTTCTCCCCAGTTATGGGTTAAATAATTTGCTTATTTCAATCAGAATGTAAACGATTAACTCATTCATTCAACATATAACTAATGATCATTGAGTTTCTGCTATTGTATTAGGCATCTGGGACATTTGTGATAAATATAACTGGATGCCTGCCTTCCGAATGCTTGGCATTTGTATATCATCACAAATCATTTTCATGTGTCTTGACTACCCATCAAAACCATAGTTTAAATCGTGATTAATTTAGCAAGTTAACCTCAAAATTGTCCTAATAATTAGCTGCATTATTGCATTCAATGTACTGTTTCTTACCTTGGTAACAACTTTTTAAGGTAGATCTTCTAAAAAACTATTGATGAATGGGTATCCATGATACGTGCAATTAAACTATTATAGATCTTCCTACCTAATGCAGAGGAAACTTTACAGGACACCTGCATTACCCTTAATTCTTTCCTCTTATATACTGCTTGGAATGATCTTCACATTTTCCATGTTTATAATTGGGAGTAAATTTCCAAAAATTATAGAATAAGAATAATCAATATTGAAGAAATGAAATTGAAGCTATTGTTTTTATACAGAAGGGGTCACATTATTCATAAACAGATCACAGGAGATATAATACATCACCTGGATAATGTGCAGGAGGGAAAAATTACATGAGACATTGATGGAAACACAGGAATTACACTATTAGCCAAACTCCTTCCTGGGTAGGAAATATAAAGTTCCTCTTATACTCCCTGTTATCTTTCTGCATCTCCAAAAGCCTCCTCTCTGGTTTACATAGTGACGTGAAAATGTCTGTAATATACCCAGAAGTCTGATGCAAGTATACGAGATCAAAGATTTACTTTCCGAAGCCAAGAAATAAAATGAGAGGAATATTTCTGAATTTCCTGTTTAACCAAAGCAGCTAAACGTGATTATGGCCAAAGGCTGTCTTCCTCTCTTTTCATATTTAAGAGATTTAAGTCACTGTCTCTCTCATCACAGCACTGAGTACTGCAATAGACTTTTCTGAAAGAGGATAAAAAAATTTCCCCTATATTTTTTATGATAAAAATTTAGTGCAAAATAGAACTAGAAGTGTTTTTCAAGCTTCCTGGAGAAGTTCATGCTCTGCAAAAGGGAAGTAATTTGACATGACAGTGACATATTCTCGTAGAGAAAATAATTAAATCCTACTGTCTTCTGCATTGGAGACAGTCTGTAGATCTACTAGTCTTTATCTAAATGCAGTCCACCAAATACGCTAATGAATTCTTGATGCTAATTTAACATTAAGAAACCCACTGTTTGACTTCATATGATCACAACTTCTGAACTAGTTTGAGACAAACCTCTCTAACATTATTGTCTTTTGGGTATGAAGGAAAACTTTACTGACCACTCTGAGTTTGTTGAAAAGGTGGTTCAGATTTGAGAAACAGATATACTGGGCTTCTCAATTAGAAATGAAATGAACAGTAGACGTCTTGCTTCCACTCTTCATGCCTCCACTATAATCTGTACGTGCCATTCAGTTACTTCTCGTTATAAACTCTTTGTCGTGTGACTTCCTTGCTGAGAAATATGTTCAAGGTTCTCCATTTGTCAGTACCATGGCTAAACGTGGGTTGCAAGGACAAGATGCTTGACAGGGGGATGAGGCCAATGTTGGAGACAGATTGGGTAGAGATGGAAGAAGCTTATAGCCAAATCAGGGTAGACAATTAGGAGTCCTTGAGCTTTGAAAGCGATGAAGTCAAAGTAAAGCAGAGCAATGAGTCAAAAGCAAGGCCAGCAACCAAGAGGCAATTAAACAGCACAAGCCATGGAGCCAAAGTCCGGAAGCACCCAGTCCTCAGAGCCATAGCTTAGATAGAGAAGAAAGAGCACCTGAGAATTACATTGACAGTCAAGGACCAAAGAGTCTGGAAGCACCTGGGACAACACAAAGCAGTGAATTGAATGTCCAGGGAAGTAATTCTACCATCCCTGGGGTCAGACGAATTGTAAGATTAGTGAACAAAATTGTATCCCGTCTCATCTTAGTCTTATGTCATTTTCTTAAAGGAGAGATAAAAATGTCCAGTTACATCAGGAATTCAGTATAGTGTTATGTCCACCCAGGTTCAGTAAAGTGATTATGATAATCATCACGAACCTAATGAGAGGGAAGACCAGTTTTTCACACTAATGGTATCCCATATCATATTCATCTGACATGGAAAGGGTATTAGACACTTCGATATAAGATATTGTATATGATATTGTATTGTATGCATTGTATATCTTATATCATTGATATGATATTGTATAAGATATTGTATTTGTACTATAAGCCTAAAGCCTTTTAATATATGAAATAAATATATAGAGACATATCGAATTAAAATGTTTGCATTTAAACAAGGAGTCTTTTATGAGAGTCGGGGGAGAAATTTAAGAGACATAATTGGGTAATAATGCCTATACAGTCTGGGCATGGAGAGATAAGAGAAACATTCTTACACAGATGAGATCCATTCAATTTATTTTCCTTAAGACATTTTCTTTTCTTTTCTAATGAATAATTTTCCCACTGGTTATAGCTGCCAGGTTCAAGGGGGACGAATACTGGTTTATAAAGAAAAGTGGCCACCACATGTTTCTCTCTGTAAAAATTGTTTCGAAGAAGTATTTATGGGTAAAACCTGCATGTTAAGCTAAATAAAATGTGTTTTCTCTTGTACGGTAAACTTGTTTCATATTAACTATTGTTTAAACTGACTGGAGGTTGGAAATAAATTTGTCCTCCATAAAATGGTCTAATAGCAGTGTTTAAATTATTACTCTTAGCTTACTCTCCTAAGCAGCTTTTGTTTCCAAGGGATACATCAAGTATTGTAGCTGGAGGGGTCAATGGCGCCTATCATCTCTTCTCCACTTTGCTGTTCGGAGCAGAGTTTCAGGTGCACATGGCAGAATTTATTTTCATTTGCATCATGGTTAGTTGTATAGGTTGCCTGAAGTTTTCACCCAAGTCCATCTTTAAAGCAATCAAATGTGGTAAGATCCAGATGTGTCTGATAGGACCCCCCAAGATTCCAAAAGCACAACTGGTTTCTCTCAGTGGACAAAAAGTGTTTGCCTTGAAGCTGTTTCAGTTTTTCTGATGAGTATCAGTGATGAAGATTAAAAGGAGCAATGAATTTTTGAGTGAGAGGAGAGAAGAGCACAAGTGTGCTTACTGATCTCTTCATACAGCAATTCAATCTTGCTTTGCTCTCTTGTAAATTCGCCTAAGCTGTCGCATAGATGTTCACTGTGACAGAAAATTTAACCTCTTTATTTTTTTAGACAGCAAAGGCAGCAGCTCTACCCTTGTTGATCGTAGATTATAAACTTCTCAAGGGCATGGCTCTGTTATTTTAATTCACCTCACATCAAACGTAGCGCTGTTATGGAGAAAACGCGACTCTCCATCCTTTCTCTGGGTGACTTTTTAACCACTGTTACTCATTACGCATACATTCCTTTTCTTGTTTGAGGTTCAGACTGGGGTGATATCTCTTTTATTCCTTGGAATACCACCACCAAGATGGTTGCTTCTCTAAGTAGCTGTGTATATAACCGATTTGCCAACATACTATATTCTTGCATTTCTAGAAGATTGTCTCAGAACTTTCTCCTGAATGCATGACCCTCTTACCACCTAATGGTCTTTATGCTTGAAGTTGAATTAATTCAAACAGGCTAGTACGATCCTGGGATGTCTTATATACCTGTGCCTTTGTATTCAAAGGTGTTAACAATGACGTCATCTGGATCAGGATACTTAGGAACTTGATGGAGGGGCTTCCGTGTCGCCATTGGTTGTCATAGAACAGGTTGTTGGGTAGCACCATCCCAGTTTGCAACTCAGCCTTTAAATTTATTGATCCATCTGAAGGCTTTTCTTTAAAAGAGCAATTTTCCCGTTAAATCTGCTAACCAGAATGCTTTGAGTTCTGGGACAGCTTCCTAGCCCTCCACAGCCTTGCCGCTCAGAGTCTGGTCCATGGTGTAGCATCATCAGCATCACCTGGGAGATTGTTTGAGACACAGAAATCCAGGCCTCCAGGATCACTCCAGACCTACCACATCGGAATCCGCATTACAAGATCCGCAGGAGTATCTATGCATGTTAATTTGAGAAGCACGACTTGATACTCGGTCATATTTTCTGGGATTGTGACTTAGTGACTCCTTTTGGTTTTGCTCCTAGGGATCGGCTACCCTGCTTCAACAGGGCCCTGCCGAGGTGGCTATTGGGATCCACTTTGTGCTGCTGAAAGGTCCAGTAAGAATACTTTGTGGAAAACATGTCTTCAGCACCAGAGGACTTCCCACGTCTCAGAGCTTTGCTAAGGGTGATTTTTTCCTGTAGCTACTTTATATCAACTGCCACTGCTTTTCTATTTATCTAGTTCCTAACACAGTATGATAGATAAGAGGCTTTATTCACCTAAAGTCTTCATATAACTACCAGTGATGAAAGAGACCTAAGATGTATGTGCCTGAGCACGAGTCTACTGCTTTGACATCTCCATGTCCTGATGCTTTAAATTAATGTGATGTTGCTTTAAACTTCGGAGTAGGGCGTTAAAAAACTTTTATTCAAAATTAGTATATACACTATTAAAAATGTCAGACAAATGTGCTGAGCATTAAAGTGACTTTATAATTAAGTGGGCTCTTGGGGAAACATCTGGATGAAGGTGAGGGGGTAACACTGTACCCTTGACCTCCCCTTGTTCTACCCATATGAAGTACTTACCCATATGGAATATTAAGCCTTCCTAGAGTAGAGTAGAATACCCCTGTTAGGCAAGAATGACAATTACTCATCCACTATTAATACTGCACACTATTTTCATTCGAACAATGGTTTTGCAATGTCCCAACCACAGGTTCCTAAATGCTCCATTTTCAGGATCATGTGTGCATAGAACAGAGTATAATCACATTGATCCCACCAGGGAATGCACTTGTCAGCTTTACCTTGGAATCATCTCTAAGCAATAGTATGCAATTACCAAAAAAAGCATCAAAATATTAAGTCTGGTGTGTTGACAAGTCTGTCCAGAACTCTGTCACATAGGATAATCTTTAACTTGCTTTGTTTGGAGTCTAGCTGGATGGTCTGGTGATTTCTCTCCTTCCCAAAGATAGATGACCTAATTTCCTATCTTTTATTTTTGAAGAGTTTGGCCTTATGCAAAGACCTGCCTAAGATACAGAGGTTTAAGACATCTTGCAGTGTCATTTAATCCATGAGTGGAGTCTCAAGCCCTTTTACACAATCATCATGAACTCTCAAATGATCTTAAGCCACTCGTTGTTAGTGGGTATTTTCTCATATGTTCTGTGACACGATGATCATTTAACCATGGCTATTTCTGGATGACTCTCTTCCATATTGTTGGTACTGCCTGTAGAACTGTACACTGATAGCTTTTCTCAGATGTCTGAACATGTGCTCTGACATCTGGTTCTAGGTTTCTTGCTTCATCATGGGCATGGAGAGCTGACAAGAGAAACACTGATTTACACAGTAGCATTTTTTAATCTTGGGTACCTATGGCCTGCAGCCAGGTGTATATATATATCTGAACATAGATTGGATTTTTTTTAATTGGAGTATAATTGCTTTACAATGTTGTTCAGTTTCTGCTGTATAATGAAATGAAACAGCTGTATGTATACATATATCCCCTCCCTCTTGGACCTCCTCCATCCCCCATCCCACCCATCTAGGTCACCACAGAGCACTGAGCTAATCTCCCTGTGCTATTCAGCA
Source organism: Globicephala melas (assembly GCF_963455315.2). Classification (NCBI taxonomy): domain Eukaryota; kingdom Metazoa; phylum Chordata; class Mammalia; order Artiodactyla; family Delphinidae; genus Globicephala; species Globicephala melas. The sequence goes on along the minus strand of NC_083327.1, from coordinate 84,705,392 downwards.
GGTTCCCACTGGCTATCTCTTTTACACACGGTAGTGTATGGGGAATAGCATTTTTGCATTTCAGGTAGGAAATAGCACAGGTGACCGTTCTGGGAGAGAGAGAGAGAGAGAGAGAGAGAGAGAGAGAGAGAGAGAGAGAGAGAATATGAGAAGCATCAGAAGAGGTTGACCAGGTTGTAAGGACTTAGATTATATAAAGCCTTGTAGATGTTAGTAGGATTTCAGATTGTATCCTAAGTGTGGTTTTAGGCTGAAGAAATTTTATATTACACTTATTATGATTTGCCAATTATAGGGATCATTCTGACTGCTTCACAGAGAATGGATTAGTCAGGAACAAGGATGGAATAGGGGGTCAGTTAAATGACTATTGCATTAGTCCATCAAGGAGTTGATTCTGTCTTGTTAGCTGTTATAAAGCCATGAGGATAGATTCCAGTTACATTTTAGAGGTAGTCATGAAAGACTTGCCTTGAGAGGGAGAGTGAGGGAGACAGAGGTTCCAGTAATGATTTCTGCTGGAAATACTATTAAAGTAGCAGATTAGCAATTGATAGTTAAATTGTGAGGATTTGGTTGCTTTTTATGATACCCGTGACATCGCTGGAAACATGTAAGCAAGTTGGCAGATTTGGAGATGTGAGGGGGAGGTGCCTGTTTAGATTCATCAGGGTGCAAGATATCATGCCACATAAGATGATGTATCAGGACTGAGCTCAAATTCCAGAATCTAGATACAAGCCAGAGGAAGAGGGACGTTGAAAAGAGAATGAAAGTGAGTTAGCACTAAAGACTGAAAAAGAGTGGCTGCAGAGGAATAAGGAACACCTGTTCTGTGGCATCCTAAGTGTCAAGAGAAAAGAGTGTTTCCAGAAAGAAGTAGTGGCAGTCAGATAAGTACTGAAAACTGTCCACTGGATTCACCCACATAAAGTCACTAGAGGCTTTACCCAGAGTAGTTTCTGTTGGGTGCATGTCCACTGAAGTGGGTGGAAAAGCCACCGGACTTTGAAGAGCAAAGGCAGGATTTCACACATGCATTTTTATTTTCTAAATATTAATAACTTGGACTGGTGCAATTATTCAAGGCTCTAGTTTTTGTGGCTTGCATAGGAATTTCCAGTTCCTTATTTGAAAATTTCAGCAGATGTTCCTTAAACCCTAGCATTTCTGGTGAAACTCTTTTTTAATATAAATTTATTATTTTATTTTATTCATTTTTGGCTGCATAGGGTCTTCGTTGCTGCCCGTGGGCTTTCTCTAGTTGCAGTGAGTAGGGGCTACTCTTCGTTACAGTGCGCGAGCTTCTCATTGTGGTGACTTCTGTTGTTGCGGAGCACAGGCTCTAGGCGCGTGGGCTCAGTAGTTGTGGCTCGCGGGCTCTAGAGCGCAGGCTCAGTAGTTGTGGTGCGTGGGCTTAGTTGCTCTGCAGCATGTGGGATCTTTCCCAACCAGGGCTCGAACCCATGTCCCCTGCATTGGTGGGCGGATTCTTAACCACCGCACCACCAGGAAAACCCAGGGAAGCCCTCTGGTGAAACTCTTAACAGTAATAACATCATTAGAAAGGGGGCAGAGGTCTGTTTGCTGCACCCCTGACAGACAGCGTTTGCAGGATGTCTTCATTGAAACCTCCCAGGGATGTGGCTATTGGTCTCCTGAGCCTTGGGTCTCACAGAGCATGCTGTTAGTTTGAGCTGGGAAGCCCAGTATAATTTTTGCTAACAAAGAACATCAAGATATTAAACTGACATTCCTTTCTTCTCTTCATTTAACTCTCAATCTCAACCTCAAATGCAAATTATCAGGTACAGCTTAATAATGCTAAATGTGTTAATCATTGTCTAATTGGCAATAGTCATTGAGTAAAATAATACATTTAAATTGCCTGGCACATGGTTGTTGCTTAATAAATAGAATCCCTTAGTGATATTACTACTGGAAAATGAAGTAAAAATAAAGCTCTCATTTAATTATATTCAGAAAAGAAGATAAACTTGTTTTTTCTGCTTATTGTTTGTGCGAGTAGTTTTATAAAATTTGAAAGAATAAACTTGTCCCATGCCTGTTCTCTTATATCATTGAACAAGACTGATCCATGATCCTAGCAGAGATGCATCTACACCTGTAAGCCCCTCACCAGTGACAGAGGTAGCACAGAACAGATTCAAGGAGTTTTGGGTGATATTTGGAAATAACCAGAACTGACCTATGTGCTACTTGTGTTAACATTCTCAGGTCAAAGCTTTGAAAACACCTTTGAGGTTGCTCTGCAGTGATTATGTCCTCTCCTCTCTACACAATGCAACAGTGAATGTTAGAAGTTTATTTAGTTTCTGGAACATTTGGACTCAAGAACTCAGTATTTACAGAATTCAGTACAACTATTCCTTCTTGATTCCAAGTATGTTTGAAGCAGTTGTATTATTGCAAATACGGCACATTTACCTTCTCAGCTACTAAGCTAAGGCTTTAAGCCAATTTAGAAAACAGAGCACACAGAAAATTAAATCAGCTAAATCAATTTATCCTTAGATGCATTCTATAAGAAGCATTTTAAACTCTCAAAAGGAATCTCATGTTAAATAAAAAACGTGGGAACCCAGGTCAAATTTGGGAATCACAGCACATTTCACAAAGGACATCATTTTATTTAATAATGAATACTGTAATTATATTTATTGAGTGCTTATTCCATGCATGGCTTTTTATCAAATGATAATATGTACTGTATTATTTATTTTGTCCAACGATCCTATAAGGCAAAACTATGTTTATGTCCAATGCACATATGAGAAAAAATAAAATGCAACCTGCCCACTTTCACAGAACAGGTAAATAGCATAACTAGAGTTTCAATCACGTCTGCCTACTCCAGGGACTATACCCTACCCTCTGCATTACATTGCCACTCAAATATTTATTCTTAAAATTTTTTATATCCCATAATTTTAACTTCTAGGTGTTAATACTATGGAAATAGCTAGAGATGCATTCCAGTAATTATCTTTAAGCATGTTTGGTCTCACTTTTTAAAATAACAAAATATTAAAAGTCACTCAAGCATATGAAAAAAAGATAATTGATTAAATAAATAATAAAGAGCCATATTATTTTATTTTATGGAGCCAATATAAATTAACTTTTAAAATTTTGTCAAAAATACTTCAATAAAATGCCAGTGAAACCATGAAGAATATAACTACTACCTGTTATAAAAAGCATATACAAATTTTGATACATGTGCACACAAAATTATTTCAACACAAATAAAATGTAAACATTGATTGTTATTAGATTGGGGCATTAGGACATTTTTTCCCTTGTCTCCTTTTACTTTTTGTAGTTTCAAATTTTCTACAATGATTATATATTGCTTTTAAAAGGAGACCAGCATTAAACTAAAAACTAGATGTGATTTTTTTTTTGTATCTATTGCTTAAAGTTAATGAAAGAATCATTATACAAGTTTTTCCTTTAGGACAGAAATATAGTCACTCATTCAAATAGGGCCCAAGGTCCCTGGATTTTATCAAACTGAAACTCCTTCCTGGTTTCATCCAGGTGCAGTTTGACCCAATATGGCTCTGCCTTCCCCTCAGTGCTCCTGAACCTCTGGGCTAGACTGTCACAAAGGGTCAGTAAACTCACGTGGTCTGGGCTTGTACTTCTAACTTCTTAATTCCGGCATCTGATTTCTTTATTTTTAACAAGTGCCGTAGCAACTACTGCCTTTGTAAGAGTGTCTCAGGGTACAAATCAAATTCAATAACTTTTAAGTCAGAGAAGGTGAAATGTTCTGTCAGACTCGACCACTGTGAACTTTCAAAGACCCAACACTAGTAAGGGAAAGAGATGGATATTGATTACATCCTCCTTACTTGGGAGATTGGTCTTCGTGAAGCAAACACAGGAGGGAACCAGTGAAAATTTAGCTGAGGTTCCTGACCAGTAATTCTTGGCAACTAATTCTTGGCAACTAATAGATTCTTTGGGGACATCCTTTGCTTCCCTTGCTCCTGTAGCATATTTGTCCCAATTTTAAGTGCTGTAAGCTGTCTTAGTTTGGTTCAGTGTAAATACTGAGCTTTATTTAACCAAACACAGAAATGACACACATAAGAACCTATATAAAAAAGACCTGAAGAAGTCGACTTTGGGGAAAACTCAAAGAAAACCTGCTTGCCAGGGACAAGAGCAGAGCACTTCACCTGCGTTCTCCCAGTTGATTATAAATCAACCTCATTGATCTCTATTTACTATTTACCATGGATCAGGCACCATACCAGCAGCTGCAGGAACAAAATGCTGCCTTCAAGGAGCCCTTAGACACTTCCTTTCCATGAACTGGAGTCTGGGAGTTATTTTTGCAAAATTTTAAAGTGTCAAACAGTCATCAAGAGTTGTGCCTCTCAAGGTGGTATATACATGCTTGCAGGCATACAAAATATATAGACACCCAGCAATGTCCATCTGTGGTGATGTAGACAACGCCGCTTTCTCATTTGATTCCTTTTCTGTTTCTGCCATCTCTATTCCCCTAGTGCCTTAGTTCACACCCTTCCCCTCAAAAAAAAGAAAAAGAACAAGAAAAAAAGCTGGTCTACTCAGTAATGTCCTAATTACTCTCCTTTCTCCAGCTGTGTTCCCTCTAATAAATGCTTCATCACGATGTCAGATTTTTTGCTAATACATTGGATCTTGAATATTCCTACATGAAAACATCAGATGATTTCCCACTGCCCAGAGCATGGACAAACTAACTTCCATATTTCTTTAAATACATGCATGTAATTGTGTGTGTGTGTGTGTATGCACATTCACATATGCACACTTGAATAGTGTTCATTCTATATGTAAAATTTTGATCATAAGTTAATATTTTGAATTTCCCATGTAATTTAATAATCTTTAAATATATAAGATTTTTGAACCAATGTGTGATATTCTATGTATGTATTATGATATATTTACTCAACCTACTATCATAGGGCAACTAGTTTATTGATTTTAAATATTGTAAATAATGAGAAATAAATGTCATTATATTAAAACATAGAAGTAATATAGAAATCTTACTTTAAATCTCTTGTCATTTACCAGGATAGAATCAATGGAACAAGTGAAATAATTATTTTGGGCTGACTCTGAGCTTGTCAGTATGCATCTTTTCTAAGTCAACGTTTAATGATAAGTGTGTAGCTCTTTTCCCTTGGAAGCTCTGACTCTGGAAATCAACAGAGAAGCAATTACTTTCAAGTATAAAAACACACGCCTTTGACAATGGGTGGGGGAAGAATCCTGCAGATTTTAGCATTTCATACAAAATCTCGAGGTGATATTAAATGTTCATTTGTCTACCTGTAGCAGATAATGTGATAAATTCTCAAATTGCTTTTTAAAGGGAAATCACAGAATAAGAATTTTGAGTATGTTATATCCTCAAATTATTTCTTTTTAGGGAAACCACAAAATAAGCATTTTTGGTGTAGGAAGGGTCTTCATAATACTTACATAATACTCACTTTTGCTACCTATGAAGACAGTATGCTAGTACTACTGCAGTGTTGCAAGTATCCACTGAAATGGCATACCTGGAAGGAGCTGGTATGGAGTAGATCACGGTACACAGTAAATGCATACTGAATTTCCATTTTCTCTCTCCTTTCTCTTTTTTCCTCCCCAGTCCACTAAGGGAAAGATTCAGAGAATTGTGTCTTTAGCTTCTAGATTCTAGTCTAGTCTATCTTCCAGATGAACCACAAAAAGATAATAAATGAAATCCTGAGAGGGAATTAATGATAAAAATTCATTTCTATCTGTATGCATCAACTTGGTCTTTTATTTTCTACTGTACACTGCAGCAAAAGAAAATTCATTGAGTAGTTGCTGCATTGTAGAAGACTCTGAGGCTAAGTCTAAGCTTTTTAATATAATCTAGTATCAGTCAAGTAAGTGGAACAGAACATACAATTCTAAAGTATATTCTTCCTGAGAAGTTAGTTGCACACCTGCCACCTGCTTGCTGATGAAAGTGGGGACTATATTCTGTGCCAAGTGCAGCATATTGAACAGGCACAGGAGTAAGGACAGATTTGCTGAGACGGAGCTGTTGACACATGAATCCTTGGGAAAGGAAAGTTAGCAAGTGCCCTGTGTGAATGGTTAAACATAGTTATTTCTTTAGTTAGTTACAGGAAAGAAATGATAATATGCTTATTTTTGTGGATTTCTAGATATTGGAAAATTTACATATTGCATTGAACTTATTTTACTAAGTTTTTTGCTTTAAAGTTTAGCTTTGCAATAAGGAAAAATGTGTCCACTACAAATCTTGAAAATCTCTCTTGCTTTTGTAATTTATCTTAAGCACTTTACTTTTGGGGGCTTTTTTTTTTTTGCTTTTTCATAAGAGTAAAAATTCTAAAAAAATGACTCAAAACCTTGTCTGTTCTCCTGGAAGGAAAAATAAAAATGAACAGCAGAGGCACAGATTAGATTTTTATCCCATTTGTCCATGGTAAACAGAGACCATAAATGAGATAACTTTTCAAATATGTGTGGCTTTTCTCAGTGACATATTTGTTCTCCACAATGTACAGACTCCTAGACAATGGACTTCAAAAAATGATACACTTTTCTAAGCATGTTGTGTACACACTTGGCAGTAAAAATCATTTGGTATTTTTTACTACATTTCATTTCACATGTGCATCAGCACATTAACACGTACATAAATATAGCTCTATATTCTAGCTCATAAAGATGAAATCATTACCTGGGATTGTGTTTACAGCTCCATTGTCAACTAAGGCATCTGTTGCTAAATGGTGGTGCCTTTAATTATAGTCACTACTGCCTGTCAATGAAAATTCAGGTACTTAAATTTAACAAGGAAGTTAACTACAGACTTTAGTAAATTTTCTGGTAGGGGGCCAAACTCAGTAAACACTTTTGTGTTTACTGGCAGCTTTTTGTGATATGGCAGCTCTGGAAAATATACATGTTGCCAATAGCCTGTGTCCTGTGGGTGTGAACAGTGATCTTGGTCAACAGGTGGGAGCAGAGTCTCGACAGCCACAAACTTGTCCCAGTTTGACACCCTCAGTACTGCCCAGCAAGTTACTGTGTCCCTTAGTTATCCATGAGATGACTCTGACACTCTCTCCTCCTAGGACTTTAACCCTAAGCTTCTTCAGGCCACCACCTGGAAGGTGATCACACCTCATTCTTCAAAAGGAAAGTAGAGACAAGTACACCCAAACTCCCCTTAACACAAATCTACCAGCTTCAGTGTATCTGCTCTCCATCCTCTGCCTTCACTCCTGTCACAAAAGAAAGAGCATCTTCATGTTTCTGTGAAGCAGTGTTTCTCATTTATTCAAGTACCCTTTTTAGACCAGTTTTCCTAATTGTAACACAACAAACACACTGTATATCTGCCTATAAACTGCACAGTATCTATGCTTTAGGCAAAAAGAATAAGATATTTTGCCCCCTTGGGAGCATTTTTCAGCCTATTGGTGATAATATTGATTGACAATGCATGTTCTAAAGCACAACCATCTATATGTGCTGTAACAGCACACAGAGTGTGTGTGAGTGTGTGTGTGTGTGTGTGTGTGTGTGTGTGTGTGTGTGTGTGTAGGGGAAAGGGTAAGTAATTGAACAACCAGATAAAGTCATCTCAAATCTAAAAGAGAGGGCTTCCCTGGTGGCGGAGTGGTTGAGAGTCTGCCTGCCGATGCAGGGGACACGGGTTCGTGCCCCGGTCCGGGAAGATCCCACATGCCGCAGAGCGGCTGGGGTCGTGAGCCATGACCACTGAGCCTGCGCGTCTGGAGCCTGTGCTCCGCAATGGGAGAGGCCACAGCAGTGAGAGGTCCGCGTACCGCAAAAAAAAAAAAAAATCTAAAAGAGAATTTATTATTGACTCATATCTTCAAAATTCAAGTGAGAACAAATTTCATGAAAGGTGTGATCTGAGCTTCTGCTCCATTTCTTTTTGAGTTCCTTGAGTCAGTGCTCCTCTCTTAAACTCTGACTTTGGTTGCCTCATCCTAGGAAGGCTTCCTTCATGACTACAAAGTGGCTGTCTATAGCAACGTGGGATACCCACTTCTTTGCTCACTTTCAAGTTTTGTGCCTTCCCCATTAATCATTCAAACCTGACTGATTAACTTTGGGATTATTATGTAGCTCTTGAATCAACGAATGTTATCAGAAAAATGCCAATGTTTAGGCCTGGGCTTCCTGAAATATCACCATGAAATTGGTCAATGGGCTTCTTCCACATAGCTTAGACTCTAAAGCTCCATCTTGAATCAGGAAGTAAGGCCAATGCCAAGCAAATGTCATTGTTCCTCTACAACGGGCCAGGGAAAAAGTAATCTTTTGAGAGATTATTAATGTCCATTTCATGATTCCATGATGTCAGTTGGTCCAGGGTTTTACTACTGCAGTTATTTCTTCAGTCTTATAATCATCAATTATTCCTCTCTAGTATATCAATCAAATGAAAATGCAAATTAATATAACCCAGTATCTCCTACTTTCAAATAAATCTTTTGATAAAATGTATCCTCCAGCCACAGTCCTATGCCTTCTCTTCCAGATGATAAAACTTAGTGAGTGTATTATTTCTGCTCACTGTCATCATTCCCATAATTACATTTCTCATTAATCCATTATAGTTGAATATCTTTTAAAGTATGAAAATTGTTATTGTCAATGCCTTTAATGCCATCTATTGTGAGTTTATGTGTTAACTTGACTGGGTCGTGGGGTGCCCAGATTAAGTATTATTTCTGGATGTGCCTGTGAGGGTGTTTCTGGATGAGATTAGCATTTGAATCAGTGGATTTAGTATTAGATTGCCCTCCTCAGTGTGGGTGGTAACCATCCACTCTGTTGAGAGCCTAAATTGAACAAAAAGCACAGGAAGGGAGGATTCTTCCTTTCCTGCCACCCTACCTTCCTGCCATCCTACCTTCCTGCCTGCCTGTTGAGCTGGGATATCTGTCTTCTGCTCTTTGACTGGGATTTACACCACTGACTCCTTGGTTCTCAGGCATTTTGACTCAGACTGGAATTACACCACCAGCTTTGTTGAGTTTACTGCTTGTTGACAGCAGATCATGGCACTTCTCAGACTCTATAATCCATGAACCAATTCCTCATAGTAAAGGGAAAGAGAAGAGAGCAAGAGTGAGAATAAGAGAGAGAGAGAGAGAGACGGGGAGAAGGGAGAGAGAGAGGAAGAGTCTGTTGTTTCTGTTTCTCTGGGGAAATCTGATGAATACATACATTTTGCAAAATCCAATTTTCACTTCACTCTCTATCTCACATGATTTCTCAGCAGCATTTGAACTGGTTGATTCATCCTTTCTTCTTGAAACACATCACCTCTCTTGACCTTACACATTTTTTGTTTTCCACCTACTAAGTATAATATTTTGCATTCCCATTGGCAATGTATTAGACTTTTATTTGCTTTTATCAGTACTTGGTTTAATCAGTTTTTTATTTGTCATTCTATTAGATATTTAGTGGTTTCTTATTGTTTTAATTTGCATTTCCATAATAACTAAAGATGTAGGACACTTTTTAATGTATTTATTATGCATCCATCTGTCATCTTTGTTGAAGTGTCTATTCAAATATTTGGGGCACCTTTTAAATTGAGTTGTTTGCTCATTATTATGTTTTGATATATATATATATATATATATATTTGGTGCCATGCTTAAGAAATCTTTACTTAACCAAATGTCATAAAGATTTTCTTCTATACTTTCTTCTAGAAAAGTTTGACATTTAGATTTATGATTCATTTTGAGTTAATTTTTGTAGAATGTAAGATATGGGGCAAGGATTTTTCTTTTCCTTATAGATATCCAATCAATGTAGCACCATTTTGGAAAGGAACTATCCTTTTTCCATTGAATTGCCTTAGCACCTTTGTCTAACATCAACTGGCGCTCTACATGGTTCTATTTCTGGACTTTCTCTCCTGTCCCATTGAACCCACATGTAAATACTTTCTTCAGATATACTGTGTGTTACATATTTTAGCTTTATAATATTTAAATCGGATGGTGTAAGTAATCAAACTTTCTTCTTCTTTTACAGAATTGGCTATTCTAGTTTCTTTTTACTTCTGTATAAATATTAGAATATTTTTGGTAATTTCTATAAAAATTTCTACTAATATTTGTCTCAAAATGAGTTAAATCTGTAGATAAGTTTTTGAAGAATTGATAGTTATAATACTGAATCTTTTAATCAATTACTGTGATATATCTCTCCACTTATTTAGATCTTCTTTGATTTATTTCACCAGTGTTTTGTAGTTTTCAGTATATAAATTTTTCATACATTTTGAAAGATTTATACAAAATGATTTTATGATGTTTGGACTATTTTAAATGACAATTTAAAATTTTTAATTTGAAATTGCTTGTTGCTACTATGATTTTTGAAAATTTACCTTATGATCTGTGTGATCCTAAACTCACTTCTTAATTTTAGTAGTTTCTTTGTGATTCTTTGTGAATATTAACAATCATTTTGTCTGCAAATAAGACATTTTTATTTCTTTCTTTCCAATCAGCATGCCTTTTGTTTCTTCTTTTTGACTTATTGCACTGCCTAGCACTTCCAATAATTTGTTAAATAGGATTTGTAAGTGGACAACCTTGCTTGTTTCACATCTTAGGGGTAAAGCATTCAGTCTTTACCATTACACATAATGTATCTGTAGGATTTTTATAGATTACTCTTATAAGGTTGAGAAATTCCCTTCCTATTCCTAGTTTGCTGAGAATTTTAATCATTAATATAAAAGAACAGAGGAAAATGGCTAAGATGGAGCTGAGAGGTACTCCAAGAGTGAGAGGCAGGGAGAAGAAGATGCAACAAAGGTATCTGCAGGATGCAGGAGCAGCATCTGAAGTAAATGTTGTTAGTGAATCCCAAAGAAATGTGTTAAAAGAGGTTGAGTGAGATGAAAAGTGGCACTGAATTTTGCAACATGGAGGTTATTTTTAACCTTGGAAAGAGCAATTTTAGTGGAGTGGTAGGAATGGGAGGAAGTTTCAAGTGTTACAAGAGTGAATGAAAGGTGTAAAGTAGACAACTACAGGCTCTTTTCATCTCTCTTTTCGGTAAAGAGGGTAGAGCAGTGGGGAGATTTCTTTTGAGAGAAATGAACATAAGAGCAGATTTCTTATGTTAACATACTACAGCATGCTTTTTGGCCAAAGGACATGATCTGAGAAAGAATGTGAAATCGATGATAAAAGAAGGAATAGTAATAACTTTAGATGCAAATTCATGAATAAAGAGACAGTGAATGGGGTTCAAATCAAAGTTAGGAGGACTTGGTCTTTAAAAAAAGCAGGGACAATACTTCTCGTTCAATATATGTGACAAAGCATTGCTCCTTTTTTAAAAAAAATTAATTTATTTATTTTTGGCTGTGTTGGGTCTTCATTGCTGCACGTGGGCTTTCCATGGGCTTCTCATTGTGGTGGCTTCTCTTGCTGTGGAGTATGGGCTGTAGGAGCACAGGCTTCAGGAGTTGTGGTACACGGGCTCAATAGTTGTGGCTCATGGGCTCTAGAGCTCAGGCTCAGTAGTTGTGGCGCATGGGCTTAGTGGCTCTGCGGCATGTGGGATCTTCCTGAACCACGGATTGAACCTGTGTCCCCTGCATTGGCAGGCAGATTCTTAACCACTGCACCACCAGGGAAGTCCCAATTAACTCTCTAATTATACTAAAGAGTGCAAAAATGTGTACTTTAAAGTGAAATGCTGCGTAATAGAAATGATCTTAGTTGTCAGAAGGAAGACCGTGAGGAAACCCATATGGTCTAGAAAGAGGGGACCTTTTATATACTGTGGCAAAACACGGTAAAATGTTGCCTATGAAAACTTGAAAAGCAACCTACGTGCCTACTGTAGTGTCGTCTAGCGGAATGATTGGCAAGAGTCAAAATATGTAAAATTTAATTTTACTTTCTGCTTTTAGCAAGACAACAAAAGAAAGAGCTGAGCTTAGGCAAAAATTTCTTGAGAGAATAAGTAAAATAAAGTTAACCCCAAATATTGAGATTTTGAAGGGTTTGAAAATTCAGCTGCTTCCTGATCCCTATGAGAAGAGACAAAAATGAAAGAAAAAAACTTGGGGGCAACAAATGTTCATTAAGATTTATAACTTATTCATAGAGATTCATCCCTGAGAGTTTTCCCCTGTTTTATGCCTAATTTTCAGATAGTCTCATGATAATTGATATCAAATTAAGAGAGAAAGTCTTGGGACCAAGGGAAAAAAAAGTCAGGCTTGAAAGTTATGTCTAGCTGGGGAAAAAATGTTGTGATTACTGGCACATGTAGCTGACTGGAGGCAAGTAAATCAGGAACCTATTAAATTTTAAAATAAATTATAGTGTTGAGAAGTGTAAAGCAATGCTTGGGCCTCCAAAGTACATCAAGATAAGGCCTGTGGAGGATTTGTAGTACCAAGAAAGGCCATAATCAAAAGTGCCCATCAGATTTGCCGTGGAGAATGAAGAGAAGATAGAATCCCTGGAATGAGTTGAACAGCAGAGGAAAATGCACGAAGAACATAGTAGAAAGTGGGTGGCTGGACAATTGGTTTTCGGTGACTAACCATCTTGATCTGCCTGGCACTTTCTTAGTTCCAGGGAAACCAGAATGGTTGGTCACCCTATGATTGTTCTACAAATGAATTTTTCCAGGTGAATCATATGGTAAAATAATGGGATAAAGTAGTTGGCGATAGAAGTGAAAGTATGGTTGGTGATTCCAAGCCAGCTGGGGAGGGAAGGATGGTAAGCAGGGGGACGGTAGAAAGAATAAGGGACCAGAGGTCAAGATGAAGCCTGGGCTTAGCCACAGAGGAAGTAAAATGCAAATATGATGGCAGAAGAGGTTGCCATCTAAGCCAGGATGTCTTCACCCATGTAGGGCATGCAAATTAAGTTATTTTAACTGATACCAGAATTTCTCTTAGCAAGACAACTGAATTCAATTGTGAAAATACTTTGATAAGCCACATTGTGTGTGAAAGTGATAATTATTGTTATGTGTGCATTTATGTATTAGCCTTACTGTATTATTTATGTTTTTCTTAGTTTTTTGGATATCATATGGTAATTTGACTCATAAAAGGCAATACATTTCATTTTTATACCACTTAAGTGGTGACTCGAAATTTATAGCTACAAGTAAAGGATATTCCAAATAATCATTCACTGAAGTAGAAGTAATGTTCGCTAATTTAGTGGCAAATGTTCAAGAGTAAAGAGCACACACACCTTTTTTTACACACTCTGTATTGATGCAAAAAGCTTTAAAGCACAGTATAAGAAGTCATGAATAAGTATGTTGAGGAAAGATGCCAAGTTCTTATAAATCACTTATTTGTTTAACTCCAGGGTCTAATTTATATTGAGACCCTAATGCGGCAAAAGCCTTGGTGGGACAGTGTACGAAAAAGTATGCATTTCATCCTGGTTAATATCCTGGCTTCAGTCCCGCCATCACTCTCCATTGATACTAAACTAGAAGACACCAAATGGGTTTTATTTACAAGAGATGTTCTTTCCTAAACAATGTGGGTGGGTTGGGAAGAGTTAGCACGGAAAGATAGAAGAGAAAGCAGAAGTGATTTTGGTTTCATTTTACTGTATTTATTTACTGTATAACTGATCTTGATAAGTTTGGATGAAGGCATGAGAATATGGAGGGTGAAGTTTAATTCAATTCAAGGTGTATAAAGTGCAAGAGTACAAATAATGTGCAAAGAATCAGTCTTACAGGTGGGATGAGGGGACGAACTTGGAGCTAAATTACATGCTTTAGGCTCCTTCACATTTGTATAGGACAGAAATAATCAGTTCCTATTGACAAGAGACATTCCAGGCTGTTTACAAATGAGCACTCATCCACTCTCAGATTCGTGGTTATCTGTGTGGTGATGCAATTGTAAAACTTTTGTACAAACCACATTGCAAGCATCAATTTGAATTAAGGAATTTTTCTGATCGTTTGAATCTCAGCAAACAAAAAAAATCTAGCTAAACAAGTTACTTGTTTTGAGATACACTTTAATGAATTGTATAAAAATGATCCCGAGCAGTCAATTAAGAACAAGCTTAACTGGTACAACTCTCCTCATAGGAGAGAGAACAGCTGGAAAGATAAAGTGCTGTAGGATCGCAAATGGTTACTATACATCATGGATGCACCCTTGTGATGACTGAACGAACTCATAAAGAACACTCAAGGTACCGTTTAACTGGCTCCTCGTCCCTTTTATTCATTGTTTAGAGGCACTGAAGTCCATCAAGGTAAATCCATGGCTGGAAGTTACCAGGAGAAAATAGCAGTGTTATGCGTCAGGGTCTTGATTAAATGAATCAGCTAGCTTGAGACCCTGCAGAATCTGGAGGAATAGAGCAGAAGTCTCATTAAGCATAACAGGTGAGCAATCATGTGATTGTGGACTTCATTACCCTCCATCATTTGCCTGTATTTTCACAGAGGGCATAGGTTATTAGATGACTGTCAAGGGAAATAGGACTTACTAGGAAGGGGAATCTATCTTATTGCATATTATTATTATTTGGCTTTGATTAGCCCAATCTGAGTACCCACAATTACTAGAAATGCTACAGATGAACCTTAGCAGGGTACAAAATAGGAAGTTATGGGCAATATAATGGACGCTGTCTTCTGAATTCCTCACAAAGATCTGGGGAAGATGTCTCCCTTCAAACTAATGGAAAAAAATGTTCTGTTGTTGTTGTTATTGTTGTTGCAGTGGTAGTTGTGTTGTTGTTAAAAGGACCCCATGAGGAATCAGATAACAAAATATCTTAGGCCCTGCTATGTCTGCAAACACCCACTCTTTATTTATTTATTTTATTTTACTTTCTTTATTGGAGTATAATTGATTTACAATGTTATGTTAGTTTCAGGTGTACAGCAAAGTGAATCAGTTATATGTATACATATGTCCACGCTTTTTTAGATTGTTTTCCTATGTAGGCCATTACCGAGTATTGAGTAGACTTCCCTGTGCTCTATGGTAGGTCTGTGTTGGTTATCTATTTTATATATAGTAGTAAAAACACCCCCTTTTGAATCTGTCCTTGTTTGCCTCTACACAGAAACCATTTGCCTTCCTGCTTTATAAAGAGGCAAGAGGCTTTGGACTCAGAGCTCAACAGACATTAATTGGCTACATTAAAAGGCATTGGGAAACCTCTAAAGACAAATGACAAGATCCTGCCTTAAAGAGATCAACAGTACACCAGGGGCTTCCCTGGTGGCGCAGTGGTTGAGAGTCCACCTGCCAATGCAGGGGACATGGTTCGTGCCCTGGTCCGGGAAGATCACACATGCTGCAGAGAAGCTAGGCCATGGCTGCTGAGCCTGCACACCCGGAACCTGTGCTCCACAACAGTGAGACACCTGAGTACCACAAACAAACAAACAAACAAACAAAAAAAAACAGTACACCAGGTTTTGTGCAATTTCTGTCTAAAGTAACATAATAAATTTCCAATAGGTGTTTTGTTGCATTAGCTTTACCAGTCAGTTTATCCTTGTTTTTTCATTGCTTACTTCACCAGCTGAGATGACAGCATCACCAAGGGCAGCTTATGAATATATGAGACACACAGATACAAGGCATAGCTTGGCTCACATGAAGAGAAAGGTCAAGAAGGCTGGGAAAGACACACCCACAAAGCCCAGGTACAAAAGACCTATTGACGAGAGGCATGAGAGTAGATTATTTCACACAACCACCTCTACCACTGCCAAATGTGGATTTTATCATAACTATAATCGATTTGTGAATGGGTTTAGGATAAAACGTGGCCAGCCTATAAGAACAGATGGAGATTTAAGCAGACAGAAAGAAACTACAAGAAAGAGGTAAAAAAAATCAGAAATTAAAAACAATACAGTTAGAGAAATGAAGAATGTCTTAGATGGATACATCAGTCGACACAACACAGCTAAGCAAAAATTCAGTGAATGTGAAGAGAGATCGAAAGAAATTACATAAATTGAAACACATCATGAATAAAAGAATAAAGTGAAAATAAAACAATGCAGGACTTCCCTGGTGGCGCAGTGGTTGAAGGTCCGCCTGCCGATGCAGGGGACATGGGTCTGTGCCCTGGTCCGGGAAGATCCCACATGCCACGGAGCGGCTGGGCCCGTGAGCCATGGCCGCTGAGCCTGCGGGTCCGGAGCCTGTGCTCCGCAACAGGAGAGGCCACAGCGGTGACAGGCCCACGTACCAAAAAAAAAAAATGCAGAATATCCAAGGACTGTAGAACAATATCAAATGGTCTAACATATATGTAATTGCAATCCTAGAAAAAGAAGGGAAAGTATATGAAACAAAGGAAATTTTTGAAGAGATAATGGTTGTAGTTTTTGAAAAATAATGAAAGATAACAAAAAATGGAAATCTAATAAATTCACTGATATCCAAATAGGATAACTACCAATAAAAATAAACATATTCGAAACACAGAAAACTAATGAAAAAGAAAAAAAATCTTGAATGCAGCCAGGTTGGGGGAATAAAACATTATGGAAAACCATTTGTTTGTGTGGGTTTCACAGCCATAGATTCAACCAACTGTGGATTGAAATGTAGAACCCATAGATATGAAGGCCAGCTGTACTGCACCATTTTCTATAAGGAACATGAGTATGTGTGGATTTTGGTATACATGGGGGTTCCTGGAACTAATTCCCTGTGGATTCCAAGGGAAGATTGTGCACACAAAAGAGCAAAGGTAAAGACTTTGCCCTGTCTCATCAAAAACTATGCAAACCATATGACAATTGTTGTTAAAGAGGTAAAAGGAAAAAACAAAAAAACAACAAAACACCTCATAGCCCCTAATTCTATACCGAACGATTGTTTTCAAAAATAAATATGAAATAAAAAATTTTCAGGGACTTCCCTGGTGGCACCGTGGTTAAGAATCTGCCTGTCAATGCAGGGGACACAGGTTCGATCCCTGGTCCAGGAAGGTCCTACATGCTGCAGAGCAACTAAGCCCGTGCGCCATAACTACTGAGCCTGCACTCTAGAGCCCGTGCTCCACAACAAGAAAACCCACTGCAATGAGAAGCCCGCACACTGCAATGAAGAGTAGCCCCTGCTCGCTGAAACTAGAGAAAGCCTGCATGCAGCAACAAAGACCCAATGCAGCCAAAAAAAAAAAAAAAAAAAAAAAATCAGATAAACTAAACAAACTTTTTTCAAAAATAAATGTGAAGGAAAGACATTTTCAGATAAATGAAAAGTTAGGAACCCCATTTACTAAAAGAACTGTGAAAGGAAGTTCTTGTGGCAGAAGAAATACAATACCAGTCAGGAAGGGGGTATATGCAAAAATAAATGAAGACCTCTTGAAATGATAAATATGAAAGTAAATATAAACATTTTTTTCTTATTTAAATGCTTAAATAATTGATTGTCTACAGCAAAAATATTAACAATAAACTTTGAAGTTACTAGCATTATAAAGGTAAAATGTATGACAAAAATAGCATAAATGAGAAAAGATAAGTATACTGCTTTAAGTTTCTTAAACTATATAAATTGGATAATGTTTTATGGATATATACCATGATAACATAAAATATATTTTAAAACCTTATGATAACTCAAATAATATTAGAAAATGAGGCATAACTTATAAACAGATTATTAAGATACAATGGAAATAAAAACTATTCAACTGAACCAAAAGCAATCAGAAAAAGAGAAATAAATAAAAGAAAGGAACAGGGAGAAATAACTAATAAGATGGTAGATATAGATGTATTGATAATTATGTGCAAGCAGTCAGATTTTACAAAAACTAATGCTGAAGCAATTGGGCAAACTTACAAAAGAATAACCACCACCTTACACCATCTACAAAAATTAACTCAAAATAGATTATCGACCTAAATGTAAAACTTAAAGCATAAGAATTTTAGAAGAAGAAGAAGAAAAAAAATACTACCAAATCTTTGCAATACTGACTTAGGTAAAGATGTTTTTTAAGTAGTGTAAGCCATAAAATACAAGTTTTGAGTTTTATCAGAAAAGGGGCAACTTAATCATCTTATTTATCAATTTGGAATCTAATTTATAATCTCCATGAGGGCAGGCTGGGATGGTTCATTACTCATTAATATATCTCCCATTGTGTGTGCCATTTAGTATACTCCCTTTGTCATTTTTTGAGGAATAAAAATGAAATCAGGAATCATGACTTCAGAATGTTCAAAATCTGTAGGTTTTGAAAGCTGTTCAAAATGAAGAATTCAAAGTGCTTTAATCATGTCTCATTGGAGCAGCATCTCACTTGGTAAGTTTTGAGCCTCCCAAGGGGATTCCTTAACCATTAGCGCGACCATTTGTCATGCTATGTATGTATAGCTCTGGTCAACTTTTTAAGCCATTTTTCTGTCATATGAATTATAATAGCTGACATTTATTGAGTGCTTATTTTTCACCAGGAAATCTTCGACATATGTCACCATTATATTCTCGATTAATGTTTACAATAATCCTATAAGTGACATCTTACTAGTGTCCTGATTTACAGATTAGGCAATGGTGGTACAAATATATTAAGTAACTAGTCTAGGGTAATGGAAGCAGCGAGTAGTGGAACCAGTGACTCTACCATGCATCCTGAGATGATGCTAGACACAGTTCATGCCATTTGCAAGGTACCTGTGGGGAGAAAATCAAAACTCACAAACCCTGCAAAATAAGATTTCCACCTACTGACAGTGGCTTGCATACTAGATAATCTAGACACTGTTATCTTTCCAGTTATATTTTGCAAACAATTATATAGGGCAATAGGAATCTGTGACGGTCATGTTTGTTGTTTTCAACTGGGGTAGGAAAATGGAAGGTTTAGAGATTCTAAAGTGGAAAGAGTAGAGTGTTGAGACCAGGAGAGCAATTTAAGATCAAACTGTCCTGCCATGGTCATCATGACCTCATGATCATGTACAGACCATTAGGGTTAAGTGTTGAGGGATGTGGTTACATCGTCAGGAGTGAGGATGCAGAGGAGAGTTCTGGAGGGCTTAGCTAACGTGAAATCTCAGTTACCTCTCCAAGCCATCCTAAATAAACACACAATCTAAGAAACACACGCTATGCAGCTTCAAGAAAAGTTCTACCAACAAGGAATCCTCCACCAGGATCCCTTTACTTAGGAATTTAGGAGCCACTGATGAGCAATATGGAAAATGTGTGACAATATCCCTGGTTTTCACACCTCATCCATCCATCCCTTCCCCTCTCAATGCACGTGAATGTGTGCGCACACACACAACACACCTTGTGCAGAGAACAATGTAATATCACCAGATAGAAGAACTAGGAATATATCAATATTTCTAGGGAACCTCAGTCTGTTCCAGCCCTTAGGAAAAATCTTGACTTGCAACCTGACAAATTTCACATGTGAAAAATTTACTTCAAAGCACACACAAATAGTATTTTATGATTGTTTTATATTTAATATTGCTGCTGCTCTATGAAGGCTGAGTTGGACTCACCCATGTTTTCATTTAACACACATACAATTACCATTACTAGAAACTTATATAGAAGCGACAATTCCTATCTGCCCCGGCCCCACATTTTTATACACACTGTTAAAATCTCTTACTTTACCAATTATGTTTCTCTGAGCCTGGTTACTCTGGCATCATTTATGTCACATTAGTGCCCGTGAAGGTCAGTCTCCATGCTGTCAGGTGGCATTAGAGTGACTCCCAATTTCATTTCTATATAGAGTCGTCCCGAGGTCCCTGTCATTAGACATATTTGCTAGTGGAGCTTCCAGTTGGGTACATCGGGATTTATGTCACCATGACAGGTCACTGAGACTTGCCGGTACCATGCTGACACTAGCCTTGAATTTTGCTTTTTACATTTGTTTTAACCTTAATGAAGCTTTGTGCTGGAAGATAGACCGGCAATAGCAATGAAGAATGAGTCATTACTGTCCTCTGCATCCAGAAAGAAACGTCAGTTCTGCAGCTCAATCTTCATTGCTTTTTATATCAGAGTGCCAGGTGGATTTTAAATTTCTTTAAAATACTCTTACTTATCAAGGCTGCATTCCAGTATCCCTTCTTCCTCAAAATCCACCGTCATTTTCCTTTTCCTTCCCTTCTATTCAGATAAAAAAAAAGCCATCATTTCAAAAGTATTTGTGCTGAATTTTTGTTTTGTTTTCCCAGGAAATCAGAAAAAATGTAACTGTGCATACATGGAGACATTTTGACGTACAGTGATAGTTATGAGACTCATTATTCATCTTTATTCTTTAGGGGAAATACAGGAAATAATGTAGAAGAAATTAAAGCACATTGAGTTGTAAGAGTTTACATATTTCAGATGTATGCTTATTGACACAGGTGTTCTTTTAAAGAATTTCTTGGGAAAAAGAAAAACAGTTTCTATGGCAACCACATCACATTTAAGACCAAAAAGAATTGACTTCAACTTAAATTGGATAGTTTCAACTTGTGTTTAGATAATTCAAACAAATTGCAACAAATATAATCTGTGCCAACACTCTAATATTATTCAGTTCTTATCTTTGTTTTTTGTAACACATCTAAGTATGCCTCTCTGACTTAATGAAGGCTCAAAGTGTAGAATTCTAGATTGGTAGGGTTTTTCTTTTTTTTTTTCCCCTTTCAAGGACTACCTGAAATGACAGTCAACCATGAAGGCACAGGGATATACATTTCCTCACACTTGGCAACGATGGTATAAAACTATAAATTTTACCAGTCTCGCCAGTGGAAATATTAACTCTGGTTTAGTTTGTGTATTCTGTAATACCAGTCAAGTTCAATAACTTTTCTTTATTACAGCACACCTTGGAGATATTGTAGGTTCAGTTCCAAATTATAAAGTGAATATCACAACAAAGGGAGTCACACGATTTTTTTGGTTTCCCAGTGCATATAAAAGTTATGTTTACACTTCACTATTCTCTATTAAGTGTGCAATAACATTGTGTCTTAAAAAATGTTCATACTTTAATTAAAAATACTTTATTTCTAAAAATGCTAACCGTCACCTGACAACACAGGGTTGCCACAAAACTTTAATTTGTAAAAAACACACTATCTATGAAGCACAAAAAAGTAAAGCACAATAAAACAAGGTATGCCTATATTATCAAGTATTTTATTTAATGATTGTTATATTCCTTCTTTTAAGGAAAAGTTTAACAATGTGTTTTTTAAATTCTTATTTTATATTAGAGTATAGTTGATTTACAATGTTGTGTTAGTTTCAGGTATACAGAAAAGTGGTTCATTTATACATATACATATGTTCATTCTTTTTCAGATTCTTTTCTCATATAGGTTATTATAGAATATTGAATAGAGTTCCCTATGCTATACAGTAGGTCCTTGTTGATTATGTACTTTATATATAGTAGTGTGTATATGTTAATCCCAAGTTCTTTTTTTATTTAGGGGCATTGTTATTTTTTAAATTAATTCTTAATTATTTTTTACCATATTCTTCCTTTGTTATATATGCAGAAAATATTTCTGCAGGTCTTTATCCTTTAACTTTGTTTTTAAGTACATATAGAATTATATCCTTTTGCTGAAGTGCATCTATCAATGTTTGCTAGGCTTTGGTTTAGGGTTTTCTCTATGACCCCTTTCCTCCCTGTCTTAGTTCAGGCTGCTATAACAGAAAACCACGACAGGGTGGCTTAAGAACAACAGAAATTTATTTCTCACAATTCTGGAGGCTGGACGTCCCAGATGATGGTGCATGATCAGGTTCTGATGAAGACCCTCTTCTGGGTTGCAGACTTCTCATTTTCACATGGTGGAAGTTCTATGAGGTTAAGTTCTATGAGGTTTAAGTTCTATGAGGTTAGGGACTTTGTCCTCTATTTTTTTTTTTTTTTTTTGATACGCGGGCCTCTCACTGTTGCGGCCTCTTCCGTTGTGGAGCACAGGCTCCGGACGCGCAGGCTCAGCGGCCATGGCTCACGGGCCCAGCCGCTCCGCGGCATGTGGGATCTTCCCAGACCGGGGCATGAACCCGTGTCCCCTGCATTAGGCAGGCGGACTCTCAACCACTGCACCACCAGGGAAGCCCTAGATGACTTTTTTGCATCCTTTCGGTCTTTAAGTTTCAGCACTTCAGAGATATGCTCCCTAGTCAAAGCCCCACACTCAGTGCAAATTAGGTTTCTGTGTTGTATTTTTAATAGTACCCACGACCTCCCTTACAAGCCTCTAATGCTTCAAAGGCAGTTCTGTCTGGTGTTCTCAGCATGGTAGAGTCTGGATGCAGTAGAAATGTGGACACTGGTTGCGTTAAAGATGTGATTAGATTCATTCTTCTGCTCCTCTTCCCCTATGTCAGGAAATAACTTCTCCAGATCAGCATCAAGAAGGATACACATGAGGCACAGTCCTGCCACAAAATTTCTGTATGGTGCCCTAAGACCTCCTGATATATTTGATTATGAAGCTCTTTATCTGATGGAGTCTTTTTATATGACTATCCTCATAGCCTTGTCTACCCTTTAGCTCTGGCTGATCCAGATAAAGGATATTAGTAGGATGCTGTTATGATAGTTTTTTTTAAAAATGTATTTTCCACATTGCATTACTTTTTCAGGAAGAATGTGAGTTGGATTTCAGTATCATACTTCAGTGTTATTTAGCAAAAACAATTGCTCAAAGATAATGACCTATGGATTCTATTTTCCAAGTTTTAAGTACTCAAGATATTGGAATTAGCAACGCAAGAGGTTAAAGTTCCACTACAGACTGAACTGTGTCCCCTTCAAATTCATGTGTTGAAGCCCTGAGCCCCAATATGACTCTATTTGGAGATGAGGCTTTTAGGGTGTAATTAAGGTTCAATGAGGTCATAAGGGAAAGGTCTTAAACTTATAAGATTGGTGACCTTGTAAGAAGAGGGAGAAAAAGAAATCTCTTTCTCTCTTTAAGAACATGCAACAAGAAAGGGCCATGTGAGGACACAGTGAAATCACAGCCATATTCAGGCCAGAAAAAAAGACATTCCTCACCAGAAACCAACCTTGAGTAATCCTGATGTGGGACTTCTGGCCTTCACAACTGTGAGGAATACATTTCTTGTTATTTAAGCCGCCTAGTCTACGGTAATTTGTTATGGCAGCCTGAGCTGACAAATACAGGTACGCATCTTAGCTATGCTCCATGAGTTAAAAGAAAACATACTTGAAATGAATAAAAGTAAAGAAAATCCCAGAAGAGAAATGATAACTATAAAAATGAGTCAAATAGAAAGGAGCCCAATATTAGAATAGAGATGGTGGAGAAAAGAGCTAAAGGTGCTTCAGTAGGAATTGTTCATTCGCGAGAGCAGAAAATGAATAGAATAAAAAGAATAAAATGAGCAAAATCCCAGGCATTCATCAAAAGTTCTGAGATATGTCTATCTGCAGTACCAGAAAGAGGGGATAGTGGGCAGACCAAATAAGAGTAAGATTCTCAACGGCCAAACATTTACCAAATTTGTTAAAAACATAAATTTAAGTAACTAAGCCCTGAGCAGGTTAAATTCAAAGAAGCCCCCTCTAGGCATATCATAACCAAACTGCTGAAAAGCAAAGATAAAGAAAAATTATCTTGAAAGCAGTTAGAGAAATGATATATGTCACACAGAAGGACAATGATTTGAAGGCTGCAGATTTCTCAACAGGAAGTTCAGAGACTAGAAGATAGTGGGGAAAAAACGCACCTCAAAACAAACAAATGAAAAAATAGGAATTGTCAGGCCACTAATTTCATATCTAGCAGAAATTAAGAGAAAAATTCAGATTAAGGAAAATTAATAGAATGTATTACCAGCAGTTTGTTTAACAAGAAAAGCTAAAAGAAGTTCTTTGGGGAATTAGTACTGATGGAAACTTGGACGAACATTCAGGAATGAAGAAAGTGCATCGGAAATGAAGATGACCTACTCAATACATTCACATGCACCGTGCACACACACGTGTATACATACACACACGTGCGTGCACACAAAATATGCACACAAGAAAAATAACTGCATGGACATTCCATCCACTTTTCACAAGCAAACCTACGTAACTACTGGACATTTTCCCCAAGGCATTTCCACCATGCCATAGTCGTTGCATCTTCAGAAGTGTCAGTATCTGCCATAAACAACTTTCTCAGCCTTATGCTCTGGGATTTAGTCTCAGACACTAGTTCACACCCCACCCAAGTCCAGCAAATGTGTACAAATATCCATGATAAGGAGTCAAGATCCCACTTCCCTCCTTCCCAAATGTTCTTTGGCTTCCATATAAGTGCAAATAGATGCAAATTATTAGAAGTCACATCTGTCTTCACCCACCGATTTCTTCTTAGACACCAAGCCTTAGACTAAGGGTTGCAAAGCAAATCTGCAGGCCAAAGCTCACCCACCACCTGTTTTTGTAAATAAAGTTTCACTGTAACACAGCCTCATTCTTTGATTTAAATATTGTCTATGGATGTTTTACTGTCCAACAGCAGAGTTGATTGTGACAGACACTATATGGCCCCCAAAGCCTGAAACATATTATTTGGTCCTCCTTTATTAAAATTTGGTCATCTGGTCAAAGAAAAATATATATTTGGTATTATCTTACAAAACCAAAAGGTAGATACCTTTTCTATATCTAGATATTAAAAGGAACATTGTAGTGATATCTCCAGGTAAATAAAAAGTCATCCTTAATATAAATAAACCTATTAACCTTTACAAATGGAAAACTATTGGCAGTTTTCCTAACTCCAGATTAAAAAGGGAAACATTAGACCTGCTCTCAAGTCCATAAATTTTTGTTGGGCATTCCATTATAATCACATACATATGCACTTACACAAAACAATAAAGCACCCAAAAACAACAAACAAAAAATAAAGGCAAAATTTAGAAATTTCTAAATAAATGAAAACCGAGAGAATTTGTTTAGTAGACGTTGCAGCCGAAGAAATAATAAAAGAAATTCTTCAGGAAGAAATGGAACATGAAAATGCAGAAAGTAGTAACTAAGGAAAGGTTATACATGGGGTAAATCTGTTAGGTAGTTAGTCAGACGTGAGCAGGTCCCGCCCCATCCTGGATGGGGTCATCTTTCTCTCTACCTTGCTCCCCTCCACACACTAGTGATCAGAACATGCCCAGAAATCCTCCGTTTTTGTGATCAAGGACTGCTAAGTTTCCAGCCTTATCAGGAACAAACAAGATACAATCTGCCGGCACAGGCTGGCGCAGGCGCACGAAGACCTAAAAGGTGACCCAAAGTAACTCGGGGCTCATTATGCCGTATTTGTAATAAATTAGCATTGCGGTTTTTGCCGCCCCCCACGCCCACCGTGGGTTTCCCTTGGGTGCTTATGGGTAAGTGCCTGCACATTAGGAGAAAAGTTATATAACCTAAAGCTGTCAATCAACTTGTCAATCAAATGACACAGGACACAGGAAGGGACTTTCTACCACCTTGAAAAACCAACCCTACCCCATTGCGGGGCAGTTTCTGGTTTCCAGACAGCCCACTCCCCTTCTCTCTCTCGGGGGGTGTACTTTCGCTTTGCTTAATAAAACTCTTGCTACTATGTTTCTTGATTGAATTCTTTCGGGGGGACAAGGAACCAGGAAATTGCCGTTTTGGCGGTAATAAATATAAATGAATATTGGCTGTACAAAACATTAGTAATAATTTTAGGTTGTATTTAAAATATATGGAATTAAAGACAAAATTAAAAGAACAGGAAACAGTTAAAATTTTTTAAAGTTCCTGCCCTGAAAGAATTTATACATGTTAGCTGTTACTAACTGATGGATGCTAATAAGGTAATCAATGAAATAAAGGGTAGAATGAATGATAAAAATAAATATTTTATTATACAAAAGAAAGCAAGGAAGGAGAAAAATGAATATAAAAACAGAAGATACACATTTAAATGAAGTGTCAATAATGTAAATTTAGAAGCAAATGGATTAAGTACTTAAGTTAAAATGCAAAGATTATCAGACTCTATTAAAAATACCCTAATCAATATTGCTTACAAGAGATAGTCTTAAGTATACACATTACATAAAACTTGGCAGTAAGAAAAAATAAACAAATCAAACATTATCTCAAAGAAATCTGATATAGCTTAACAATATCAAAGTAGACATTAAGGTAAGAATTAGTAGAAGATAAAGAAGGACATTTTCTAATGTTATGTATCAACTTACTGAGAAAATACAGCAATTATGAATTTGGATGGACCTAAAAATATAGCTTTAAAATGTGATATAATGATTAATAGAACTGAGAGGAAAGGGAAAAAAAGAAAAACATAGCCAAATTCGAGTCCTCTAATGTACCTTTCTTAGTTATCCAACAGAACAAAGAAATTAAACAAAATCAGTAAGGCTGTGAAAGATCCAAACAGGATCAATTCATTTGACCCAATTGGCATATAGATAACATTGGCATAGAAGTAATTATTTGCTGGACTATACAACCTGTCTGTCATCCTAAGAGTGGAAATCATCCAGTGTATGCTATGAGATATGGAGAAGTTAATCTAGAAATCAATAAGAAGTAGGTAAGTAGAAAGTCTCTAAATCATAGAGAACTAATTAGTGTACTTTTAAATAACTCATGAGTCAAAAAAGAAGTGACAAAGGAAATGAGAAAGTATTTTGAACTGGAAGATGATTAAATATGACATATTCAAATATAACATATACACTTCCATCTGTAAGTCTGTAATTTGTGGAAATTTTCCTGTGTATATTACACTTCAATCAAGAGGTTCATTTAAAACAAACATGACTATAGTAGATGTAAGACCAGTTAAGATGTTAAGATATTATTTTATTAGTCCAGGTCAGAAATGATGATGTTTCAAAACAAGGTGGTAACTCTGAAAGTGGTGATATACAGAAAGGATCTGAATAGGTATTCTTGAAACAAAGGACTTGTGTCCAAAATATACAAAGGACCCCTAAAAATTAGTCAAATAATGTGTTAAATGGGTACATAATATTTTGTTAGTGAAGAATTTAAGAGATTCTGAAAAACTCCAGAAGGATGTAATAAGACTAGATAACTGGACAGCTTGGAGGCAAATTAAATGTAATATACACACTGGAGGATAGAATACATTTTAAGAAATATTTCAATATAAATCTACTATCAATTTTGTAATGATAGTAGTTGCTGGGAAAAATAAACATTGAAGATATTCTTGTACTTAGTTCATTTACAACATCTCATTTAGAACATTATTGAGTACTCACTATGTTCTTTACATTCTATATACACCACCTCACATTCCAAAATTATATAGAAGGATCAAGGGCAACAATAACCAAGACACCCCTGAAGAAGAACAAGACAGGATTTATCTTATATGTTAAGTATATTATATATATTAAGTATATACTATATATACTGGTTGTAAAGCTGTATTACATTTTTTGGATGGTACCGATTTAGGGATTGTTAAGTAGATCCACAGAAAAGAAAAAAGAAGTCCAGAAACAGATCCATATGTATATGAAAACCCGAAATAAAGCAGAGCTGTCATTTCCTATCCATGGGGAAAATCATCAATACATAGTCCAGGGAAAGCAGTCAGTGATCCACGTGAGAAACAAGAAACAGATCTCTATTTTAATTGATAAACAACACTTTATTCCATGTGACTAGTGAAATTTGAATACAATGCTTACTTTAGTTATTAGGCTTGCGTTGACATCAATGTCCTGCTGTTTCTAATTATACTATGGATATGTAAGACAGTAACATTAGAAGAAGCTGGAAAAAGGCAGTGAGTTTTCTGTACTATTTTCATAACTGTTCTATATACCTACAATTCTTTCAAAATAAGAAATAAAAAAAAGTACAAATAATATATGGTCAATAAACAACTGGATTCCATAGGAATCATGAATTTAAATGTGAATAACAGAACATAATATTTTTTAAAACAATGTAGGAGAAAATCTTTATGGTGGGGTGTACTTTCTTATTTATCTATCTATCTATCTATCTATTTATTTATTTATGGCTGCGTTGGGCCTTTGTTGCTGTGCGCGGACTTTTTCTAGTTGCGGCGAGCAGGGGCTACTCTTTATTGCAGTGGTCAGGCTTCTCATTGCAGTGGCTTCTCTTGTTGCAGAGCATGGGCTCTAGGTGTGCAGGCTTCAGTAGTTGTGGCACGTGGGCTCAGTAGTTGTGGTGCATGGGCTTAGTTGCTCCACAGCATGTGGGATCTTCCCGCACCAGGGATCGAATCTGTGTCCCCTGCATTGGCAGGCGGACTCTTAACCACTGCGCCACCAGGGAAGTTCCAGGATGGACTTTCTTAAATAAGGCTTAATGAATGCAAACCATAAATAAATATATTGATAATTCCAACTACATTAAAACAAGAATTTCTACACATTGCAATTTTTTTCCTCATTGCCACAATAATTTTAAGGCAAAGAAAATCAGTAGGTCAATACCTGTTGATATCAGATTGTTACTAAGATTTGGAAATCAGATTTAATCTTAGGTCTGCCTAATTCCAAATTTCTTGCTATAATAATCAGTGTTATAATCTGTTCTTTCCCTAAAATGATTATGTTAAGCAATAATATAATCAGCCTGCCATCTTAAAAAATACATGGATAATATAATGTACATTCACACATGAGTAAACAGAAACCAAATATTCCATCTTTAAAATCAGTGAAAAATGAAAAGAATGTAATTTATAATAAAATATGTATTTTATTATGTAAATGATTAGAGGACAAATACAATAGATCATGACATAGTTGGATGCTTGCATCCACTTAAATTTATATTCAAGAGAGCACAAAAAATTATTAGTGTTACCCTTTCTCTTTATTTTTGACATTTTGAAATAAGGCAAAAATAAGACTCATATAATAAATTCATTGTGCATATTACAGTTACAAATACAGATTGATATATGTGTTGGATGGGTGACATATACCACAAGAGGTGTGGCTGTTGGTATGTTGATTTTCTAGAGTTGGAAACAACTTTTTGGAAAATGTCTGAACAAAAGAGTACAAATTTCCTCATCTTACATAATAATTGTTTCTGGATAACTCCGTGGATATTAAAGCTCAGAAATACTTTATGTTTCAAAAGAGTAGTAGCTTTAGGCTCAGACATTCATCGTCCTAAAGGGGTCTTAGTGGGGTACTTGATTGTCAAGTAGGAAGGACTTTGAATGACTTTTTAGTGTCCAGGACTGTCCTATGAATTTTAGTATATCTAACCCATATGGGTCCAACCCACTAAAACTCAGTACATTGCTACACTTTTTGGCAACACGAAACAACTCACATATTTCCAAATAATTTTGAGGACCCTGTTGAGAGCTGATGTCTAACTTACACCAAACTTCAGGTTATTTTAATTAAGTCTGGCAATATTATATTTAATAGAAACAAATAATAGTTCCTTATGTTTGTTTGCTCTTCCACTTTCAAAGGACTTTCTAACTCTTCTTCTCAAAAACTGTAAAAGGTAGCCATCTCTACTTTTCAGATACATTTAACTTAAAAGGGTTTAGTGATTTGTTCCAAGTCAAACAGCCAGTGGGTAGAAGTATGAGTCTCTATTCAGCTGCAAGTTCAACCCTCTAAGCCCTTGACGTGGAGTGGATCTTTACCACATTAGGACATATGCCGTGTTCTTGGCTGAAGGCAGCAAGGGAAAGCACAGCAGTTTGCTCTGGGTCTTCGCTGCCACCTTCCATGGATGCTGCCCCATGTTTCCCAGGGCAGCAATTGTTCTCCCCAGGCTGTGCTTCACTGTGCAGCCAGCCTGTCTCTAAGATGTGCACCCAGCATTTCTTGAAGCCTGTGTGGTATATTAAGAGACTGTGTTCACTGTTGAAGGCAGCCATCTGTTACAAAGTGCTGACACATTTGTTCTGATAGCAGCACTGGGAGGAAATCTAACAGAGCAGCAGTGGGGTGGTGAGGACAGAAGGCAGCTGACGGCCCCGAGTCCCAGAAGGACAGGATGGATGTCTCTATGGAGACTGAGAAAGACCAAAAAGCTCTCATGCCAACAATCCAGTTGTGACACCTGAGATACCAGCCAAAGCACAAAGTGTAAACAACTTTCTCCGTCTCTCTCCTAAGGAGAGTGTAGGGAATGCGATGCAAGCATTTGCAAACTCATCTGTCCCTTTTGGAATAAACAACTCTGATGTAAAAAGACTATGTGTATTAAATTCTTTGATTAGAGACCCACTTTCTTTTAGGCATAAGATAAGAACTAACTTGTTCTCTGCTTCTTGACAGCATGACGGTGCAGCAGGTGAGAATTTACACATTAGGGATACCCTGACAGGCTTTCATAGGCGGGAGCTCTAAGGCAGGCACGTTAAGGGGGTGTGGTAGGCAGAATAATGGCCCCCTTAAAAATGTCCCCATCTGAGTCCCTGGAACCTGTGAATTTGCTATGTTCTATGGTAAAATGAGTTAAGATTGCAGATGAAATTTAATTTGCTAGTAACTTAACTTTGAAATGGGGAGATTATCCTGGATTATCTGGGTAGACCCGATGTAATCTCATAGGTCCTTATAAGTGAAAGAAGGAGGCGGAGGTGTGTCAGGATGATGCATTGGGAGACTCAACCAGCCCCTGGAGGCTTGGAAGTTGGAAGGGGCCCACACGGGATGCTGACAGCCTCTAGAAGCTGGAAAAAGCTAGAAAATAGATTCAGTCCTAGAGCATCCAGAAAGACATAGAGCCCTGCTGAGACCTTGGTTTTAGCCCAGTGAGAGCCATTTCAGTCTTCTGATCCCTAGAACAGTATGATAATAATATTGTGTTGTGTTTTTTTTTTACCAGTCACTAAGAATAATTTATTACAGCAGCAACAGGAAACTCATATAGGGTCACATAGCTGCTGTTGCCTTTTACTTTTTTGCATGATGGCAGACTCAGAGCTGCAGGTTGATAAATTTAGCAGCAGTGACTTAGTGGTGAGAGAGAAAGATATTTCATGGCTGCATGTGTTTGCCTCATATGTTGAATTCTATCATAATTTGAGCTCTCCCAATTTAGAGGCAATAGGGATTATAATCAAACAAGTTCCTCCTTGGGAATAGTTCCAGTGCTCTGGTGAGAGGAAATTACAGATGATGTCCAGGCAAATTAACTTTGGCTACAGGAAGAAGGGTTTTGCATCACACATTGTGCTACTCATTTGTCAAAGGTATAGTCATTTTGAGAAGAGAAGATCAGAAGAATTATGCTTTAAAGAGACATATAAGTGAACCAAAGACAGCCAAGGCCAGCTAATGACCTTTGTTTTCTTCATATATTTAGCAAACATTTTAGGAGCTGTGCTGAGTGTGGAGATGATAAAAAGATGACCAAACTTAGCTTGTGTTCTCCAGAAGTTAATTGTCTAGTGAAGGAGGCGATTTTATGGATGATTAAAACACAGCCTGGCAAATGCCTCCCCGAGGCATGAATAGGATGCAGGGGAACGAGGAGCTGGAATTGGAGTGTAGCTGGGAGGGGATAAGCAGCAACACTTCACAATATGGTCTTCTTGCCTGTGTGCCCTCCTGGTGTCCATGAATACCCGATTCTTGCAAACAGTGGCATATTACTCTGCTTTAATTATTTGCTAGTCCTTGAGGAAAAGGGCTGTCTTTCTTTCTTGTTTGAATTCCTAGCAACTACTTCAGGCTGTGTCCATTCCGACAATGCTGAATTAAGTCACTCACTTGCTGGGTGAGTGAATGAATGACTGAGTGAATGAGACGGTGAAGGAGCGAATCAGGTGACATTTGACCTGATGGACCTTGAACTACAAGTGAACGATTGTTGGGCTGGGGCAACATATCTTCTAGGTAAAACAAACAGTATTGTATTGTTTGGATTCAGATTCCAAAGACATACCTCAACACTGCATTATTCTTACATATAAATGCCACCTAAATCTAGGTGCTGTCAAACCTGGGAATAATAGACCAGCCCTGGTGTCCAAGGAGGTGACTGTTTTCTCCCAATAGATAGTCACAGTAGCTCATTCAAATGACTTAGAAAGTGAACTTTGATATCAAGCCTTCAGGAAATGGAATATGGAAAAGTATTCCTTTGTCTCTGGACTCAGAAAAGCCCTGTTACCTTCATCATCCTGCTGTCTCCCTTCAGCCACTCCCTGTTCTACATTTCCTGGATTTTTCCCTTTGCTCACATTAACTCTGGCTAAAACCCAAATCCCTCCAAGGTCCAGAACGAAAGAGCTAAATTTATGTATTTGCCTGCTTCTAAAGAGCCAAGAGTCTCTAAAATAATTAGAACCAGGCTGACCACAAATTATTCTGATTACTTCCAGAATTCACATCCGTAGTGTGTTGCATGTTTGTTTAGTTTGTTTTATTCATTTGTTTGTTTTCCAATCTTTTCAAGGTACAAGAAAGGCTAAAAGGATCAAAGGTTGGAGCGGGCATAGAGGTGAGGTGTTTATTACCCAGGTCTCATCAGAGAAGAAAAGTTTGGAGCCAGTTGGTTCTTGCAGAAAAAGTCATGACCAAACATATGAACAGTTTTCCCACTAATAACTGGAAGTTGAACGAAATTTTGTTAAAATATTTATAGAACGAAGTTATTTAGATTGCATTTTTGGTAGTAACATACTGTGGACACTAAATGAGATTTTATGATGATAGCTAAATATAAGAAGTGTTTCAGATGGTTTAACAAAGTAAATCTTGAAATTTTAATTAATAACTAGCATATATATATGGCTCTTAAATATGAGTTTTGCATATATTTTATTGGAGAACATTTCTGCAGTTTATGAATTTTATTAGGAACTTGAAATTGACACTTGTTAGATTTGCATATAGCCAAACAACATACTTCACTTATCTCCTGGACTTCCTTATGTATAATATTAGTCACTGATTTACAAATTGGCAGAATCGTCAGTCCTAGAGTTATAAAAATGCAATTTTATGTCCTGCTAGTTATTTTCATATAAATACTTGAGTACATTTAGGTCTTACATCGGAGTCTCTCTATTGATAACACAATAGAATTTGCTAGAAACAACATTAAAATATATAAGATCTCAGTATTTACACCATATTGTATGAGTGTTTTTCAGCCAAGTGGTAAATGTTGTGACATAAATTTGGAGCTGGTATTAATTTCTTAAATGTGTTATATCCATTATTATGGATGATTTTATAGAAATATATAAAGTAATGTATATATTTTAATAGGTTAATATTTTTTAAAAGACAATGCCAAAGTTTCAGGAGAGAGGGGTTATGGTATTAGTAGCTTAGCTTTACATATGAAAACACTGAGACTGGTTAAGCAAATAAGCTACCTGTTAAATAGAACAGAATGGAATCAAGCTTCAGATTTTCAGCTATGCTATATATGATATATGCACATCCAGTACAGACTGAATTAAACAAGGGAAAGTTACTCAGAATATCTTAATACAGTGTCCAAATATCCAAGAAGAAATACGAAAGTGTCAGAGGAAGAAACCCTATAAATATCCCCATAAAACTCATGAAATTTACCATGCAAATTTTGAAATATACCAGAATTATATTTTTAAGCAATGTAAAAATTGTAAATTTTTCTCTGAGATTGCAAATCAGAAATCAAATTATCTCATGGAAAATCTTGATGCTATTATGTTCATATTTTCCATGCTATACTTCC
The DNA here is from genome assembly GCF_963455315.2 of Globicephala melas. Lineage (NCBI taxonomy): Eukaryota > Metazoa > Chordata > Mammalia > Artiodactyla > Delphinidae > Globicephala > Globicephala melas. The sequence goes on along the minus strand of NC_083327.1, from coordinate 84,671,541 downwards.
TCTCTCTCTCTCAGTATGAATGGGAGATTGGAGTCAATGACATAATTCTCCCAGTAATAAAGTTTTTTGATACTACGGTTTTAAAGCAGCTACAAAGTTATGCTTCTATTTTTTTTTCTTTCAGACGTTTAACAAATGACCTAAGAAATTTAAAACATATTTCAAGGAAGCTCCAACAACTAACATTCTTGAGAAACCAGGCTTCAAGGTCCCATCAAGCTCAAGTTTCTAAAGGTAAGTGTCCATTTTAACCTTTCTTTTTTTTACTACAGGACTTGAATATGTCTGGATGTGACCTTAAGTTTCTTGAGAAGTTCTATCAGAGTCACACATGAAGCTTAATAGCAAATGGCAACAGGAGATCAATAATGAGGAGGTCCTGAAGCAATGAAGCCAAGCATCCTGATACAGGCTTGTCTTCAGGATGAATGACATGACAGCATGACATTTGAGCAGCTCCTGAGCATCTCAGATGAAGGAGGGTCACCTCAGGAAGCATGAGTTGAAAGCAAGCACAGTGACATATGGAATCAAGTCTTCAGACAGAGTTGTAGCAGCAGGCGTGAATCAGTGTGCCAGGCAGCAACATGAGATGGAATAATTCGTTTTGGGCAAGAAAGGTGGTCATCTAAGAAGCAGAATCCTAAAAAAATGACAGGTCTCACACCTGAGGCTACCACTGTGCTCCAAAGAATATATGTCTGCTCTATTAAACAGCTGCTGTGCATGCTCTCAGTAGTGACATTTTTTAAAGCACTCAGTGAAGGACTAATCTTTGAGATGGTAGCTTCTGGGTAGTTGTCAATACAATGGACACAATGTCACTGCAACAATTTTGATAAGAATAATTTGTTTATTAAGGAATTTAAATCTCCCTTCCAGTATCTTAGCTCCTGTTGCTCTGTGGTAGGGTAAAAAATTAAGAAAAGGAAAATGAAATTGTAGATGAGTATAAGCAAGGCCAAAAGACAAAGGTCTATGCACTTCACCATCAGAATAGGCCTTAAGATATAAGGTTGACCAGTAGTACCATGGAGATGTGACAAAATAAAATGTTGCTTATTATACAATATAATAGAAAATAGTTAACATTTCAGTGGATACAAGGTTTCAAATTCAAGGCCTCTTTGACACATCTTCACTACCATATATAACATTGGAAATATATCATGACACAAAAAAAGTCCCCTGGGAAAAAGACTTCGATGGGAGAAAAACATTTTGAGTATAACATATCCATCAACATTTTCAAACTATTGGAAAATTCAACCAAAATCAGATTCATCTTTTAATGAAATATTTTTAAACACAGGTCATATGCAAGGACTGAGCTAAGTATTGTTGAAGTAATGATAGAAAATGTCTAAAATCCTGTCCCTAAGGAAAATGAGGCAGTTGCATCTTTCCATCCTATGGAGCAGATGCTCAAAAACAGCAATAATGAAAATACATTATAAATACTATTATTTAATGTATTAATAATGATATATAGAACCAGATAAGAGAAATGCCTTTTACTGTTTGGGAGAAGATAAGTCTTAGGGAACTTTCTTTTTTTTTTTTTTTTGCGGTACGCAGGCCTCTCACTGTTGTGGCCTCTCCCGTTGCGGAGCACAGGCTCCGGACGCGCAGGCTCAGCGGCCATGGCTCGCGGGCCTAGCCACTCCGCGGCATGTGGGATCTTCCCAGACCGGAACACGAACCCGTGTCCCCTGCATCTGCAGGCGGACTCTCAACCACTGCGCCACCAGGGAAGCCCTTAGGGAACTTTCTACAAGAGAAGATGTAAAAGCTGAGTCTTGACTAACAGAAAACAGTTGGCCATTTGGAAAAAAATTGAGAAGAATTGATTAAGAAAAAGTCCTGGAAGAGATACTAACTTATTAATTTTCAGTTGGCTTGAGAAATGTGATGTTATTATTATTCTTTTCAAATATTTTAGTCTTAGTACTCCTTTACACTCTTAAAACTTATTGAGCACATTAAGAAGTTTCTGTTTATGTGGGTTAAATTTGTCAATATTTACTGAATTAGAAATTAAAACAGAAAATTTAAAATATATTTATTAATCAATTTAAGCATAATTTACTCATTGTCTTAGAACATAAACAACATATTTTATACAAATTACTACATTTTTCAAAACAAAAACATGCAGTTAAGGAGTGGCATTAATTTACTGTTGATATCTATTAATATCTGGCATAATAGAAGACAGATGGATTTATATCTGCTTCTGTACTCAATCCATTGCAATATGTAGTTTTAGTTGAAGTTTATAAGTAAAATTTCGTCTTGCACAGATATGTCACTCAAAAAGGTAGGGGTATTTTAGTAGCGTTTCTGGATAATAGTGAACATTCCTCTTTGATATTATACCCAAATTCAACAAATGATAGTTTCTCAAAATTTAGTTGCAGTGTAGACTCTCAAACCATAACCTTTTGGTTTATTATTCTATGTTATACTGGTCTATATTGCACTTTCAATGGATCTTTTACCAAATGTGATTTTGGTCATCTAGAAAATACTGTTTTATTGAGTTATGCATATCTTTCAAATATTGGCTCATTTTAGTGTACAATATTTTTTAAAAAATCACATTTGTTAATATCACCACAAATCTTATCAGAAAACTCTACAGATACTTGGAAGTTTTTAAGTTCATGTTGCTGGATACTTGTTTTCCACAAATCTAAATTTCACTTGAAAGCTCTAAGATTATTTTATGTTTTAAAATATATAATGTATAAAATATTTTATATTTTAAATTTTTCTCTTTTTTTTTTTTGATGAACACATCCAAACGTTTCTGTCTTAGCATATTTCCAATAGTCAATATGGTATTTTTAGCCATCATGATCTTGTGCATGAGCAGCAGTGAAGTTGGGTGCTCACTTCATTCTTCTTTCCCGACAGGGAGAGTATCTCCTTCCATGCATGGTGGACGGGTGGCAGCGGTAATGTGAAACTGAACTGCCTACCCTCTTCATTGTGTCTTTTCTTATTTCTGTGCCCCACCCAGGTGCTGCAGTCTCTCACCTGGAATCCTTAGCTCTTGTGAAGGTATTTTCCTGTGTAGATGTTCAAACTGATGTGTTGGTAAGGGGAAAAGCAGTAGAATCTCTTATCTTGCCATCTTGCTAACGTCATTCTCAAATTTTATTGTCAGCAATAACTACTGTCAGTTATTTTTCCTTTAAGCAATGGCTTTGATGCTAATTTCAAGACATTGTCAATCAAATATCATATGATATTGCTTATATGCGGAATCTAAAAAAAAATGATACAAATGATCTTATTTACAAAACAGAAACAGACTCACAGACTTAGAGAACGAACTTGTCATTACCAGGGGGAAAGGGTGGGGAACGAGGAGGGATAGATTGGGAGTTTGGGGTTGACATGTACACACTGCTATATTTAAAACGGATAACCAACAAGGACCTACTGTATAGAACAAAGAACTTGGCTCAATATTCTATAATAACCTCAATGGGAAAAGAACTTGAAAAAGAATGGATACTTGTATGGGTATAACTTTTCTTTACACCTGTAACTAACAAGTCATTGTTAATCAACTATACTTCATTATAAAATATAATTTTTTTAAAAGTGGTGTTAAAAAAAAGAAAAGTAAAATGGTATTTCATGAAAAAGCAGCTGGTTCAGCTTGCAGCTCAAACTATTCCATGTTTTTCCTAGAGATAGCCATCAGAAATCATTTATACATATCAATACTTCCCATTTCATTAAACTATGTTAAAAAGATGTGAACTCAAGGGTTGTGATTTTTTAAATTCATACATTTTTACCTTTTTATCAAGAATATTATTTAGATTATTTTTTCTCCCTCTCACTGTGGGTGTTTGGCCATGGAGAATCTACTGACTTGTTCAGTCCAGTTTGGGGCCACTGTCTTGATACAAAGGAGCCAGCAAATTTACATACAATTGCTTCTGCAACATGTTAGTATTATTATAAAAGTAGATTTAACTCATGGGCCCCTGAGCATGGTTCCCAAAATTCCACAGGATCTGTGAAGGAAGGTGATGAGCTCTCACTCCCCAGACTGTTTTGTGTTGACCTTAAAAAAGGTAGATTATCTGGGTGTGGCTTGTCTGATCACGGGGGTCCTTAAAAGCATAGAATTTTCTCTGGCAGAAGAGGCTACTGGAAGTTAAAGAGCTTAGAAGTATTATACAAGAAAGATGTGACACACTGCTGCCAGCTTGGAAGAAAGAGGCGACCATGTGCCACAGAATACAGGCAGCAACTCGAAGCTGCTAGAACTAATTAGAAGCTGAGAACAATGCCTGCAAGGAAATGAGACTTCAGTCCTAAAACTGTGTGAAACTCAATTCTGACAACCACCTAAACAGGCCGAAAGTGGCTTTCCCCTGGAACCTCCAGGAAGGAACATCACCCTGCTGACACCTTGCTGGTGGCCTTGTGAGACCTGAAGAGAATCCAGTCACATGTCTGGACTCATGACCCAGGGAAATTGTGAGACAATAAAACTGCACTGTTTTAAGCCTGTAATGTTGTGGTATTTGTTCCACATGAATATAAAATTCAGAAACAGAAATTAATACACCATGAAAATCCTCAGGGACTCTCAGGGGACCATAGACTATATTTTGAGAATTACTGGTTTAAGAAATAGTTTGGTACACTTCAGTCAGAACCTATGCTGTTGATACATCTTATATATTCATACATTATCTTTTGACACCACAAACATCTTTCACAAGCTGAATTCAGGTTTTCCTGGATCCACTGAATGAAGTCTTGGCATTTTGAGATCACAAACCTGTCACCCATAGTCAAATTAAGCCCACAGACATGTTTCGTTTGACCCACATGCGTTAGACCACACAGTCCTTTAAATTAGGTGTCAGTATTTAAACATCAATGAATATAAAAATCCAGACTTCCGGCCTCTTTGCAAATTCACAAGGCGTGGTAAGGTAAGCCCTCATTACTTCAAGGCGGCATCCAGCTGAAGTTCGTTTGAAGTTGTCCCTTTAGTTCGGGAATGTTCTTTTCAACTAATCCCAGGCCCCACCATTTAATTGGGTGTTCTCAATTCCCTCATCAAAGTCACCTTCCTGGTGCCTGAAGCCAGCAGCTCAGCGTAAGTAGTGGGACACAGACTGAGCCGAGTTCCAGCAGATTTTCTTTCAGGCTTCTCTCCCCCTTTTCTTTTTTCCTTCTATCTCCCTGGGGCATTGTTTGTTGGCCTTAGACCATGCTCCAGCAGGCTGGACAGCTGCTTCACTTAATGAGGGCTGATTTTCCCAGAGAGGGAAGGAGAAAAAGCAAGAGAAGCATCCCAGATGAGAGAGAAGGTTATCTTAACTCTGCTGCAGATTCTCCTGGCATTTTAATGCTGATGAAGCAGGTATGATTTGGAAAAGGATGCCTATAAGATTCACAATTACAGACTTTGTAATATATTGATATTTTACTCTTTTTGGAACAGAAAGCCATTTTCAGTGTATAAAACTATTGGGAGACTTGTGGACATTTCCAGGCATTAGGAATGACCGTGCGAGAGCGGGGCTCTTAGCTGTCCCTTGATCTCGGTGACCATCTTGTTTACAGGGGGCCTAGAGCTGTCAGCTTTTACCAGCAACATATCCTTGCGGTCAGTCAAGATCCAGCTGCTCTTTCCAAGGGAAAATTCATAAAATCATTTTCAGATAAACTTGTCAAACCAGACCTTTTTTTAAAAAAATTGTGTGTTTTAATTAAATTATATCAGGTAAACAGAAAGGTACACAAATCGTAATTATACAGTTCAATAATTATCCATAAATGGATACACCCATGAGCCATGATCAACTTCCTTGTAATTTTGACCAGCTTTAAAGTATTTCTTTCTGAAATGTATTCTTTTGATTTGAGTCCATGGTTATAATTCTATTCCTCATGTTGCAGAAACAGGATTTCCAGTGGATCAGAAAACAATTGTTTTTTTCTCCCCACTGAGCATTCAAACCACTCTGTGGGAAAAGTTTTTCTCCTACACATAAATGAAATTTAGGCTAGGTAAAAAAATAACTTTCAATTAACTTTTTTTTTTTTTCCTGCCGTACACGGGCCTCTCACTGCTGTGGCCTCTCCCGTTGCGGAGCACAGGCTCCGGACGCGCAGGCTCAGTGGCCATGGCTCACGGGCCCAGCCGCCCCGCGGCATGTGGGATCTTCCCGGACCGGGGCATGAACCCGTGTCCCCTGCATCGGCAGGCAGACTCTCAACCACTGTGTCACCAGGGAAGTCCCCAATTAACTTTTTTAGTGATGAACATTTTCCAATCATTTTCATTCTTCCACAAATGGTCTCAGTTTCATAATTTTCCATATTTAAAATATCTAATTTTAGGAGGAAAAAGGAAACATTCCAAATTATTTGGAAGTTAAATCTATTGGCTTGGGCTTGCTTGAAGGTAGGAATCTTGCTGTTGAGGAAGGGGTGACATGGCCTGCCTTCCCACCCAATTTATGACTGTTTTCTGATTCTTCTCAGTATACAGGCAGGGGATATTTTATTTTTGCTGGGACCGTCCTGAGAACTCCAGGGACTTCGTTATTACTCAGAGGTGTCTCTGTCTACATTTGACATACGATCAACTACTCAAATTCTTGTAACATATTAGTGAGTTTTTCAGGTGTCCTCCCCAGGTTATGAAGCTCTCACCTTCAGCGCCCTTCACCCAGACAACTTGTGTCTCTGTTTTCGTCAGCCTCTGTGGTTCACCCATCGCCTGGGATCATCTTTCCATTCCCAGCATTTCACCTGGGCGAGGTCTAAGGTTAGTGGAAGGGAAGTTCTCACTCACTTGGCTCACACCTGGTGAACAGGAAGTGCTAACAAATGGGTTGCCCCACTACGGTCAGGGACATTCCGTGCACTCACGCAGCTCCATCCTCAAGGCACATGGGTTCCCACCCCTCTGCCCCTTCACACGTCCCAGCTAGAAGCCAGACACCAGCAGACACATCCACCTCTCCACTGCTTTCCCTGAATTCCCTCTTCATACTTTTTGGCAGGACATACTCCTTGCTGAGGGGCCTGGAGAGAAAAAAAGAATATGCGGTTTCACTGGAGCTGAAGAAAATGGCATGGTCAGGGATAAAGTCCACATGGGAGGTCAGTAGATACCTGCTTCTGAGTTGGTCTGATCTATAAATCAGCACTGCCCAAGTATTATTTAAACTGCAGTGCCAACTAACTACATTATTCAATCAATGTCTCTTAGTTCACAGTTATGTACCGTGAGTGGTTTTTTTTTCAAATGCTGTGTATAAATCCACAGATACTAAGTGCATTTTCAAAAGAAAGCCAATTCAAAGGAATATACAAGAAACAACAAAAATTTAGGTAATAAAAGGTAAATATACAAGAAACAATAAAAATTTAGGTAATAAAAGGTAAATATACAAGAAACAATAAAAATTTAGGTAATAAAATGACTTTACAAAAATATTATTTGAGATTTCTTGGCATAAACTGAGGTGCCAGAAATCGGAAAAACTAAGCTTGAATATCATTAGAAAATTATCAGCTTGAATAAAAGGCAGATTACAAACTGGGAAAAATATTTATAACATGACAGGGAAAAGATTAATATTTTTATTATTTGAAAACCCCCAAGAAATCAGTAAGAAAAAGACAGTGGCTCCATTAAAACTGGCAAAAGATATGGACAAGTACCACATACATTACTATGATGAAGCCCAAACTTGTTAATTATCTAAGAAATGCAAATATAAAAAAAATGGGCAGTCATTTTCTATCTTTCAAACTGGCTGTGGTAAATGGTAATGCATAGTGTTGGCAAAGGTTCAAGATAATCTCAGGCAAAGCTGATAGAAAGGATAAAAGGTCACACATCTGAATTTGGCAAAGTATATGAAAATGCTTAAATTATGCATACCCTTTCATCCATCAATCTCTAGACGGAAATTTAAATCAAGGCAAACAAAAGCTGTGTGCCAAGATTAGCTACAAGAATGAACAGCGTTGCTTCTAATAGTGACAACTTTGAAAACAAAATTAAATGTAAAACACCAGCTCAGAAGTTGAATAACTTCAAGCTTCCTTATAATGGTGTATCCTTTTATCCACTAAACCACACGTATCAAATTGAACAAAAAAATAGAATTCTTTCATAATTTATATTCATTCAACACCTGCTTTGTGTCAGGGTCTTTCCTAGGTACCCATGGCAAAGCAATGACTAGACAGGTAAAGTCCTTAATCTCACAGAATTTATCTTCTAGTGAGGTCAAGATAATTTCAGGTAATAAATGCTTTGATTAAAGTAAAGCAGGTTAATGCAACAGAGCAAACAGATTAGGAAGCAGTATACACAGCAAGGTCCGATTTTAAGGGATAATTATACACACATAAAAACTTTACGCACATATAATAGATTCTTTACTTTTATTTTTTGTTTCCTATAATTTAAAAATAAATATATATCCTTTTCTTTATAAGGCAAGTTTCTTAATTAAAATTTAATCTGAGCAGTAGAAATATTTTAAATCATTTTCATCTATTCCTTATTTATATCATTTTAATGTTCTATAACTATTATAATTTCATATATCTATTAGTTATTATAAATTAAAACTCAGGTTTTATAATAAAAAGTGATCTAAATCATGTTTGGATAAGCCGTGTCTCTGTTCTCTTTTATCCAATTCAGGAAATATTTATTAGGACACTACGCACATTTTTATACCCACTCACAAAAATAATTTTGCAGCAATACATAAATGTGATTGTATGCATGTATGTGTGTTCCTTTCTTAATAAAGTCTATTTTCCTTCTTATTGTTGTTTTCTGTTTATTATGCAGGCATCTTCTATCTTCCTCTTTACTAGCACATGGTGACCATATATTAACAACCAGAATGCATCAGTCTATCTTTTCCTTTCTCTCAACACCAGGATCATAAAATACTGTAAAGATAAGCAAGCACCATGTGGAAGTGTAGGGTGACCCTTAAACACCTGGGACTGGAGATTCTAGAGGAATTCTTGAGCTTCCCGTTCTTTAGATTGGCAATTCTGAGAGACCTGCTCTATGATTTTCAGTGGTCCCAGCAGAAATATGCTGTTACCTACAGCAGTTATGGCTTCTTGATATTACAGCCCTGCACAGGTGTTCCTCATACTCTCTTTTCTCACTCTTACTTGGGCACCAACTCCCACAAAACTAAGTTCATCCAAGTCCTTGTCCCAGGCTCAGATTAAAGTAAGCCGCCTGATGTATATACATGGGGTTGTGGGTTTTGTTGTTGTTTGTTTTATAAAACTGAGCTATGGTATAGAAAATGTTGGCAGCATGATTCTCTCATTTATTATTTTTATGAAAATTCCTCCTAAAATGTTATTGCATATGCATGTATCTCTCTCATGTTTACCCTTTCCTTCCCTCCTTGCCTCCCTGCTTCAGGATGTGTGTACACATTACAGGATACATGTGTGTGTGTGTGTGTGTGTGTGTATAATTTTGTTTGTTTGCTTATCCTTTTCCCATTTCCAATAAAGCTGGAAGGAACCTCTGTATTTCTAGTACTTGATTTCTAGGGGTTAAACTGAAGAGTGAAATTTCTTTGTCCAAAGATATGTAAATATTCTTCTTTAAGACTTTAATAGGTGTTGCCATATTTTCTTAAAAAATAGGTAGTATCAGTTTCCATTTTCATCAGAAATGCTATAAAGTATCCTTTACCACACATACCTTCTGGAAACAGGCTTCATATCTTACATGATGTTAGTGTACTATAAAGTGACATTATTGTTACTTTTATTTACATTTGTCTACTAGTGAATTTGATCACTTCATATGTTTCATAGCCTTTAAAGTTGCACCTCTGTTAATTATTATATTTAATTTTCTTTACATTATTTGTTCCCTCCTGCAAATACTTAGTATCTCATTTTATATTATAATCAGTTATGCATGACCATTTGCATAATAAAATTTTTCCACTCACATGTTTGTTTACTGGCATTTTTCGTGGTAACTTTTGCTACACAAAGTTTTGAACTTTTCTATAATCCAATATGCTATTTTTATTTAAAAATATCTGGATTTTATCTGTAGTCTGCTAGGTTTTCTGTTGGCATTAGCACTTGGCCATCTAAAGTTTATTTTCATTCGTCGTCCAAGATATGTGTGAGTGTAGAGTCCCTTATTTTTGTCTTCTAGATAGACAATCGACTGTGGCAATACCGTTTATTAAAGGACCCATTGATTTTTTATTGGATTGTGCTAACACCTGTTTCTATGTTCTGATACCTACTTTTATTTCAGTGATTTATTTTTCTAATTTCATATTTCAGTGATGATCAGTTAGCTTATGGTGAGTACAAACATCCCCCAAATGTCAATGTTTTAAACCAAAAAACATTTATCTCTTGTTCATTCTGCATGTCCAGTGCACTTATTCCAAGATCTGTGATAAAGCAGCCGTCACTCACACACACTTCCACTATTTCACAGCAAAGACAAGGGAGATACGACCAAGCATTCACATGTGAGGCCCTGAAGAAAGAGGACTATTGGGGCTCACACTGGTCTCTGTAGGCAGTGAGGCAACCTATAAATATCCTTACTTTAGTGCAATTGCTATATTGTATCCTTTTCCTGAAGTAAACTTGATTCCTTGACTTTGCCATCTGGGGTCCCCTGAGTCTTCTTCAGCAAACAAAATCGAACACTATCTAACTGAAGCCATTAGTGTTTTATCTATCTCATTAAAAGATATATAAAGCAAAAATGGTAACACTTTTTTGTTCAGTTTATAATATATATAGGTATAGCAAATACGACAATAAGTACTTAAGGCTGGAGTGTTAAATAAAAATACACTGGACAGAAGTTTCCTTAAATAATTAAATAATAATTCTAAGTCTACTGTGATAAATTAAAGATGTATATTGTAATCCCTAGAGAAACTACTAAAAATAATTCAAAAATAATTCAAGAAATATAGCTAAAAAGTCAGTAGAGGGAGTAAAACTGAATCATAAAAACATTACTTGACAAAAAAGAATGAAGGAAAGGAGGGAAATAATGAAACAGAAGAGGAAAATAGTCAACAGTTAGTAAAATGGCATACTTAAATACAACCATATTAATAACAGTGTTAAATAGACTGAATAATCCAGTCAGGACAGAGATTATCAGGCTGTTTGAAAAAAAAAATGAATTCTATTCCACGAGAGAAACACTTAAAACACACAAACATAAATAGTTTTAAAATATAATGTTAGAAAAATATATCCAGGAAACAAACAATGTGAGAAAGGAGGAGAGACTATAATAATAAAAGACAAAATAAACTTCGAGACAGGAGTATTACTAGAAGAAAAAAGAGAAGGAGAAAAAGAGAGCTCAAAATGATAAATAATGATCAATAGGCATAAGTATAATTATTATAGCAAAAACTGACAGAATTTAAGGGAGATATAGACAAATCCACAGGCATAGTTGGAAATATTAACAAACATAGTTGGAGATATTAATGCACCTTTGTCTGTAACTTATTGGATAAGTAAAGAGAAATAGGGACTTCCTTAGTGGTCCAGTGGTTAACACTTCGGCTTCCAAATCAGGGGGCACGGGTTCAATCCCTGGTTAGGGAGCTAAGATCCCACATGCTTCATGGCCAAAAAACCAAAACATAAAAAAAAAAAAAAGAAAAAAAAAAGAAGCAATATTGTAATAGATTCAATAAAGACTTTAAAAATGGTCCACATCCAAAAAATCTTTTAAAAAAAAGAAAGAGAAATAATTCGGAATATAGTAGTTCTGAAGGGGCACCTTAACCGAATTGACATTTCTGTAACTGCTCGGTCAACAACAGCAAAACGCATTATTCTGTGTGTCACAGTGAAACCTCATCAGTGTATGAAAATGTCACTGCCATTCCTCTTGACGTTTCCTCTTCTGGCTTCACAAACCATTGTTATTTTTGCTCCATTGTTTGTTTTCATTTTTGCTTTCCTTGGCTAGCATCTTCTTTCAAGCAGTTTTCTGTGAGCAATATACTCTAAAGTTTGCATACCCTTAAGTTAACTTTTGTCTTTCTATTCTGACAATTGCACATGTGATCATTTGTGCATATGTTTTTTTCTCTTTGCTTCCAGTGTTGCAAAGGAAAAGTTTGATTTTTTTTTAATCCCGTAGGAAACTAGACTTTCAGTTAAAAACTTTTAAGATTTTCCCTGTATCCTCAAAATTAAAGATTTTTACCCCTCCTTGGTTTGGTCTGCAGCCCCCTTTTTCAATCTTCTCTGGAGTTTGGTGCTCCGTTCCAACCTGCAGGCTCAGCTCATCCTTTCTATAACACCTTCCCTTCTCATCATCATTTGTCTAATTAACTATTATCAAGAATCAATTAATTATTACTGAGATTACTTAGTCTATAGTCTCCCTCTAAAGTTCCTATTATGAACGTTTTATTCATCCTAATCTACCTTCCACTGTTCTTATATTTCCTTCAGGATGTCCATTCTCTTCCATTTTTGCACTATGTTTTGAAAGTTCCTGTACTTGCTTTTGTGGACCATGATCTCAATAGTGACTATGTTTTTCTTCAGAGCAGCTAATGCATTTTATAGTAGAAAAGCTTGTGCCTTCTATATTACTGCAGAAAGACTTGCGTGTTTGTGAGTGGTACATTTCAAACCCCTAACATTCTCTCTCTCTCTCAATTTTGTGAGTCTCATCTGTGTCCTCTGCCAGGCCAGTATCCTGTTTTCTGCCAGGTCTCCCTCTCTCTAGATATTTGGCCACTCAGCCTACCCTAGATGGTTATGTGGGTTATTTGTTTTGCAGGGAGCTGGAAGGTTACATTGCCTCTCCCATCCTCTTTGTAACTATGGCACAGAGCTGAGAGAAGGCCAGTTGAATGCTGAGGATTCAGAGAAGCTGTTTTGTTTGTTCTCTGGCCCCAGTCTCTAGGGAATAGAAGACTCAACCCCTTTGTGAGCTCTCTCTTGGCTTTTGGGGAGTCAATGTAACATTAATCAGTACATGATGGAAGGGTGACTTTGACCATATCTTTAGGCTGTTTCTGAGCCCTTTCTTGGCCAATGTTTTGGGGTGTTTTTCCTCTGGTTTATCCAAGGGGATGAAAGCCTGGAGCACATACTTGTTCTCTCCGCAAAGACCCCCTGAATTAACCCCTGCTCACTTCCATCCAGTTGCAAGGCCGCTCCCTGTTCAGGAAGGACCTTCTCCAGACCCATGTTCCCACAGAGCCATTCCTCTAAGTGACATGCTCCACAGTCATGTGATTCACACGTCTTTCCACCCAGCCCTTTTGGACACTATGTCATCTTGAAATTGAGGTTACAATAGATTTATGAAAAATTCAGAACCATGAGAGGTGACCCCCCCAGCACAAAGCCTATAGGTAATCCTTTAGAATCTTGTGACTCTTCAAAGTACACATGAAAAAGATAAACCTTTTGTTTTTCTTGATCAGAAGTGAGAAGATAATGAGAGAGAAATGGAAGAGCTTTTTAGAGTCAACAAAACACAACTTCACATTATGGCAAAACCATGGAACATGGGGAAATTGCAGCACTCATTACATGAGCTGGGCAGGTAACTGCATTCAGAAATGTAGTTGCAGTTTTTTTAAGAAAAAGTGCCAGGACAACTTTGAAATGTACCGGTTACAGAGCCACAGCCATTAAATTGTGAGTTTAATAAGAACCATAAATAAAAAAGGTATTGAAAGAAAAATTAATATATATTTTTGGTTTTAGAAATGATGGAATATATTTAAATAATAAATAAAATCAGCTAGCATTTTCTACAAGCTTTGCCAGTTAATTATACAATTCTATTGAACGAAAGAAAAATATGTATTTTCCATGTAAGATATTAAAATGACCTCAGACAAGTTACCTATTGTAATAACTATTCTAATCAGGTTCCTCACCTGGAATATAACAGAACGTAATTCATTAGCAAGAAATTACTTTCTCTTTATTCAAATTTTTATTTGTATCACTGACTATTGAAGTCTTTCTATAGAAACACCTTGCGTAAAGATTGATAGGAGACACACACACACACACACACACACACACACACACACACACACAAAGCCTACATTGTTGCTGCTCTTCCTGTAGAAACATTTCTAGGGAAGTGCCAAGCTGACATGAGTGTAGAAAGAACTATAGCAAGTGTAATACAAGGCCATTTAAATAAATGGTATTGATCTCCACTTATCGTAAGCTGAAGAGCCCAAGAGTCATTGACATTCTGGCTATTGGCTTTTTTTCTCTCAAAATCTGTTCTAGAAGATAGCAATTTGTTGTGACAACCTGCTCTATTCATCAGGACTGGAAAGAATCAGGCATTTGTCAATATGCATTCTGAGCAGTGTGTTCAACGCAGGTGGCATACTGTGGCTGAGGAATAGCCTGCAAAATCAACTACTTGATGCACCACGTACACTGCAGCATTTATACCTTTGTATAGAAAACGCAAAATGCAAGAAGAAGCTGTGCTTTTTCCTGAATGCATGTATCTCCATGTTCTTCAATACATTAAATGCTGTGTTGTACTTTAGGAAACATGAAATATAAATGGCAGTAGAATGCAGGCACATTAATTCAAACAATTTTACCTTAATTATAACGAGTTGCTGAATTTTATCTAGATACAAGTTCGATGAGTCCATATAGTCTATGTTATTCTGAAATAAACAATCTCAGTGAATTAACACAGAAAGAAGGGTTTCTCTCCCAGAGATAGTTTGCTCTAGGTCTGTGTAAATCTCCAAGGCAGTTGACACCGTGTGTTAGCTTGATATTCGAGGCCACTACAATTAGGACTTACTGATAGGCTCCCCCACGGCAGTAAGCGCTTCTACGATCACTGCCCCATGGGAAGACCCACCTGGAGAGGGCACAGCGGTTAGTAGGAATATGCAGCTGGGAGGGACGCAGGACACTTCTCATCTGCCAGGACAAGTCAGGTGATGAGGCTACTCGATATAGGTCATCAGTAGCTGCCTACTTTCTTTGCGTCTCATCTGAGTTGTTCCATCTCTCAAGTTCACCAACAGCCATGCCCCATGGCCTTCAACACCATAACAAATAATGTTAGCTTTTATTCTGGTTTTGCCAAGAACTTGGCACTGTGCTCACCACTCTGGGTACATCATCTTCCTTAGCCCTTAATAAATCTAAGAGCCAGTGTACTGCCCTGAGACAATCCCCATTATACAGAGAGAAGCTTTCAGATCACAGAATGCAGGCAGTCAGGAGTCAAACCCACTTCTTTTTCTGATCCTGAAGCTTATTTCCATGCTACTGTCTCACATTGGGACTTGCTTGCATTTGCCAATTCCTGTCCCTGTTTTTTTTTTAATTTCAAAAGCTTCCATAATAAAGTGCTTACGAAATGATATTTTAAAATAAAGAGTGGGGAAGGAAGGGTTAGAAGCTGGTCTGAAACCCATCCTTTCTATCAGGGAACAAACAGGGTGACAGGGCAAAAGAAAGTGACTAGGAGATCTCTTTTTAAACATGCTAATCTGAATTCCTGTTAGTACTTACTAGTGACAGAAAAGGAAGAGTCCTCATCTATAGAATGCTTTTAGCAGGTTATATCAAGTCTACCTATATTGGTTTCCTATAGTAAACCAATTTTATGGATTATGGATGGAATTTATGAGGCATGGCCCACCTAAAATATCAATGACAGTATGTATTTATGAGGGCAGAAAATGGAGACGTTTTATGCCCAAAGAGCACCTTTGTGCAGGTGACATCTCATCTAACATCATTTAGAGATCTCATGTCTTCAGTCTTGGTCAGGAACATCCTGATGCAGCAAGGCCTGACCTGGGAGCTGCTGAGAGACTGTGCTTCAGGGTATCTCAAGGCTGTTTCCATCCTTTGATTTATAGGGACGTCTGCACCACTTAAGAGTTCCAGTTCTTGTGTATCTCATTTGGCCATATGACATGTTCCGTTATCCGAATGTCTAACCAATTTTATAACCTGATATATATTATTAATGCTTAGGAAATGGGAGTTATTTCCCTGCTTGGGAACTACCTAAAGGTGAAAACCAAACCTTTTTGGATTACTGAACAGGGCAGCCCAGGAATCTGCGGGATGGCACCAGCCAGGACTCAGCTGCCCTATGAGGGACATAAAGCTTAA
Source organism: Globicephala melas (assembly GCF_963455315.2). NCBI lineage: Eukaryota > Metazoa > Chordata > Mammalia > Artiodactyla > Delphinidae > Globicephala > Globicephala melas. The sequence continues at coordinate 84,655,323 of NC_083327.1, read as the reverse complement.
GGAAAGCTAAACATTGAATATCTGGAGTCAGAAGATTTGCTTATGTTCTAGGTCAAGGCAATACATTAAAAAAAATCACTTTTATTTCTGGTAAGTGGGAATAATAATACCTGCCTCACAGCGTTCAGATCTTTGAAACCTCTAAATGGTCCTGGGCTTGGGCTGTCTTCGGGTTCCCTTCTGTTCTCAGGCATGTGCAGGATATTGATTCCATTCGTGCGATGGACATAGTTGATAAAAGGAGTTCCAAAGAACAGGCCAAGCACTATTCCCACACCCATTGCCGGAGAGCCTTGTTCCTCAGCCGTGATGTGGGTGTGGGGTGGCCAGCTCCCTCCCCCCCGACTCCCACACACTCCTCATTGGCTGAGCCCACCTGTGGCCTCAGGCCCACCCACCTGGCCATTCACAGCCCCAGAGCATGCTGGGTGGCGCGCTGGGCTCATCACCAGCTCGCAGCACTCTCTCTCCCCCGTCTCTTCCTCTTCAATTTTTCTGCATTCTCCGTCCCTGGTAAAGCCCTGACATGTAAAAGATACAAGGAGAGTATTACAATTGTTAGCAATATGTTCAACACATCAAAATGTTCCTTTAGGGACTTCCCTGGAGGTCCAGTGCTTATGACCTCGCCTCCCAATGCAAGGGATGCCGGTTCAATCCCTAGTCAGGGAGCTAAGATCCCACATGCCTCGTGGCCAAAAATAACCGAAACAGAAAACAGGAGCGATATTGTAACAAATTCAATAAAGACTTTAAAAAATAAAATGGTCCACATCAAAAAAATCTTAAAAAAAAAAAAGTCCATTTACTCATTCTGTGGATGAAGACAAGCCATTCTTAATTCTTAAAAACAAGATGCCTGTTTCCTCGTCCTGTAAGGAAGGGCACAGCTTCTCCTCCGCCTTCTCCCCCATCCCACAGACTGTGTGCTAGCAAAAAGTAATAAATCAGCATTTAGTTCTCGACCTCTCTCACCATTAGATAGCTCTTTGAGAGGTTGCCATTCTTCATTTACCCAAACAACAATACCACATTTTTCGAAATGATTTTAAACAACTAGCTGGCAGAAACAACATTTTGCACGACCTAATTTTCTACCAATAGCTGTATGCAGGCCTTGAACATAGGAAATAATCTCCATGGCGTCCCACTAGGTACAGAGAAAACTTCTAGTTGAATAACATATGCATCACACTTTACAGCAAATAGTTTTCTGTGCAGCCAAGACCTGGAAGGTATCGAAAGTTATGCCGGAAAGTAAGTTTTCCATGGTCAAATAGTTTGGAGAGGCTAAATATTTATAAAGTTACAGTTTCATTATAGTTGTAATACTAACAGGGCATTAAAGTGTTGAGGTTGCATGAAACACACCTTTTCAGTTTTAACCTACATTGTTCTACATATTTGAATCTTGACCACTTTTTTTTTTTCTTAATCAGAAACCAGTGAATGCTTTCCTTAAAGGACCAGAAAATAAATGTTTTAGGTTTTTCTGGGGGAAAAAAAATGAGACTATGGTGTTGGTGCTTATTTAACATTTAAAATATAACCATTTGAAAATGTAAAAGGCATGTTTCACTCTTGAGTCCTAAAAAAAGAGGTGGCCAGCTAAACTGGGCACACAGGCCATAGTTCTCCAGCCTCTAATGTGGTGACTGTGTGCTGATACAGTGTAGCAGTTTTGGGACATGCACACCAAGAGACTTGCAAAGTGTACCTTCAGTCATGAAACTTTAGGATTTAGTTCAAATATTGCTCAAGTGTTAGGAAAGTGCTTACACATGTAATTGATTCTAATTTTTATGATTGTTCATTCCACCTATACTCAGAAAAAATGACATGAACATTTCTCTACTTTCTTAAAATTACCTACTGTTTTTCAAATTATAAAAGGATTACAAACAAAATAATAAAAAAGGAAACAAATTCACAACTCAGAGATAAATATCCTTAACAATGTGTTATATTTCTTTTGAAGCTTTCTAGTTCATATCTTAAATGCTAATATAGATTCTTTTGACAGTGAGGGTACCTGAGGGTTTCGATGTTTGTAATAACTGGGAGAATGGTCTAAGTACAGCTTAGAAGGTACTGCAATTTAGATCCAGTAAGGTGGGCTTGCCCTGTAATGTACCAGTGATTTTCTTCTCAATTTAATTGATTGTTTCACAAGTTTTTATTTTTTTTCTCTAAATTTCTGTTCATCAAATAAGATGTGGGCCAGACAAACTAATGAGCAGACACCAGTGTTCAGGGTGAAATCTCTTTTGATGAAGCATAACAGTATCGGTTAAATTAAATACTCCCAGTGCAAGATGTCATAGCTTGTGCTCTGTGTGAACTGAAATATGCTCTCAACAGGAAGAATTCCCAGCAAAGCAGCTGGTCACCCAGTTACGATCATGCTTAGATTGTAAGGGAGAAGCCTTGTCTAGTTTCTTTTTCGTGAGTTAAAACTGAATTAAACAAACAATAGAGTTCACTGTCATGGTTACCTGTTGCTAAGATCTTCGTTTCAATGCATTTTGCATTTTGTTAAATGCATTTTGCTTCATCAGAGCCAACTCTTTCACGGTGAGATTCTGCACACTCACAGAAGTGCCTTCTGAAGGATTTTACTAATATGTTACGAAAATTGCTAATATATACTGGGTTTCTCAGATTCATCATCTATGTGCACAGTCACTTCAGTGCCTGTTGATTACAGTAAAGACTGAATTCCTGGCTGCTTGACAGGACAGGGTCAGCTGGTGATTTTCATACCCGTTGGTCTAAACATGGACTATTTAAAAGCTCTCTACATAAATTTCCCTGAGCGCTCAAAAATGAGGGAATAGTGCCAAAGGGAAGAGAGACCAAATACTGCCAAGAAGCTAAAACAGACAAGGCTGCCAACAATATATTAAGCACAAATAACAAAGAAATATGGTGCCTTGCTCTGTCCTGCCAGCGTCAAGCCAGCTCCCATATTTCTGTCAAATTCTAATGTTGGCAAAGAGGAATAGGCACATAGAACAGATTGAAAAGACCCTATTCACCAGTCCACATTTCAGTAAAACAAAGTGAAAGTTAAGTAGGTCTGACAGAAAATAGTTTAGAAGAAGAATTCCAGTTATAAACAAGGAACGGGAGAGAGAAAAAAAACAAGACAAGAACATTCAGAGAAGTCCAGAGGCATCTGGTGTGAGGATCTTGGGTTTTCTGTTACCACATTTCCTAGCACTGACAGTTTAAATTCAGTGTCTAAGTAAGAGAGGATGTTGTACAAGGAAAGTTTAGTTTTTTAGCTCTAAGAAGCATAGGGCTGTCTCCATCAAATGGGATCAGCCTCAGAGGTGATTGGACGGGGAATAGTGATGCGGGGCCATAGGCTGCTGCAGACGCTGTTGCTTCCCGCAGCGAGAGGGTGCGTTACCAGTTCAATCAGACACGGCTTGAGTGCTCTCTGGTGTATGGATCTTAACAAAATAACATGTTCAGGCTCTAGTTCATTTTCAGCTTTCATGCAGCCTTCACATTAAAGGAAAATGACACCGCGTTTCTGTCAAAGCAGTGACTGAAGAACTGGAAAGAAAAGTGGCCTTATGTACTCTTAAAAGTTGGGCTAATGGCTTAAGAAAGTAGCAGTTTGAAATTTCTCCGTGTTTCCTTTAAATACTGATAACTGTACTGAAGCATTAACTTCCATTTGATGGCCAGTCACAAGGATACAGGTGTGCCAAAACGGTCCTGGATGCGTCTCATGCATGTTCTATGGTGAGATTCTTAGGACCCAGGTCCTGGTTTCTGCATCCAGACTCAATATAGCCAATATTTTGATAATTTGACCAAGATTGGCTAAGAAGACTGACCACTGCACAGAAAACACATTTATAGGTTTAGATTGAAGTTGGTTAAGATTTCATGTATCATCCACTATTTACCTGTGCAATTTATAACTTCATTTAAGTTGTTTCTCTTTCAATGTCCTTGACTGTTACGGACGGAATGTTTGTGTTCCCCCAAATTCGTATGTTAAAATATAACCCCCAATGTGATGATACTTGGAGGTGGGGCCTGTAGGAGGTGCTTAGGTCATGAGGGTGGAGCCCTCATGAATGGGATTAGTGTCCTTATAAAAGAGACCCTGCACAGCTTCCTCACCACTTTGGCCTTGTGAAGCCATGGAGAGAAAACTGCCACCTATGAACCAGAAAGCAGGCCTTCACCAGACAACAGATCTGCAGGTACCCTGGCCTTAGACTTCCAGCCCCCAGAACTTTGAAAAATAAGTTTCTGTGGCTTATAAGCTACTCAGTCTATGGTGTTTTGTTAGAGCAGCCCAAATGCACTAAGACATTGATTGAATATTTTTGAACTTCTCTGTTGCTATCCTTATGTTAAAGTTCTTGAATGTTTTAGGAAAATAGACATTTAAGAACATGGAAAAAACACAAAGACCCTGAGCAAAACACTGAGGACATGTGAGATAATGCCAGCCAGTGACTGACAGACTGGAGACACCTGCTAGGTACCACTAAACTAACTCACTGAGAAAGTCAGGGCCACTCCATGTGAACACCTTCAACTTCTTAGGGCCCGAGAAACATAACTTAAGCCACATCCACCCACGGCTACCCTTTTTCTATGCCTGTGGTCTAGAATCGCCTATCCTCTCCCGATGTCTCCCTGGTCCTATATCACCTACTCTTCTTTGGGATGCTGCTCCAAGAAGCACGACCTCTCATGACATGTCTTTAGCTTCTTCCCATCACTGAACCATCCCATGTGGCTTAAGAACTTCTTTATTACCAATTCCAAGCATTCTCTTTAGTCTGCACTTCATCTGCTCTGTCTTTCGCATATGCCACAGCTGACCAATCCCCTTTACAGCCGTCTTGCCCCCTGTGTCCCTTAGATTTTCTTCTACTCTGGCCAGTTTCCCTCCATCTGTCTCTTTTCCTCCTTGTCTTTTTCCTTTACTTCCTTCATCCTCATGAAGAAATGTTGTCTGCAGTCCTTTTCTTTTCATTCTATTCACTACCGATGCTGCTGCACCTGTATCTACAAAGCATAACATTATAGACAGTCTTCAAGCTATGAAGGGTGAGACCAAAAGTGATCATAATTAGACTGTTGTGACCCAATTTTCCTGCCCATGAGAATTATGTAATAGAACTTTGTTCATTAGTTATATTGCTAAGGACATGGTGACAATGAAACATGCAACAGGACTGATACAATTGTCATATACAAAGATGGTTTACAGCTTAAAATACTATCTCTAAGTTATGTTATACAAGTATGAGTTATGTCAATATTATAACAGGTTTCAGTGTTGAAAATATATATACACGGCATATTAAAATGTTGTAAGTCAGGCAATAACATAGCTATAATAGATATTAACCAAAATATGTAACATAGAATTGTTCTTAATTCTCAAAATTTAGATGATGTTTTAGGAAGATTGTAGTTAAATAACATCTAAATATAGGCAACATAACTTCAAATTCTGCTCACTTTTTATTTTGAAAATGTAACAAGTGGTCACACAATATTATTTATTGGAGAATATATGTACCATATATATGATAAAGTATTGGTAGTATTCATTTATAAAGGTTGCTTGCAAGTTAATTAATAAATAAAACCATAAGAAAACTTGCATAGGTAGTTCCTAGAAAAAGAAACATAGTCAGTGAATGTAGAAAGAATCTCCATCACAGGGGTAATTGAGGAGATGTCGTCTAAAAACAATGAGATTATTAGTATGTGAGCATGGAAAGATGCTTGAACACAGTGACGTGAAAAGCAGCATATACAGTGTGGTGATGCACCAGAGAAATCTGGCCCTGCAATTATTCTTTTAAATATATTTCCTCAGGACAATATAAATGTGTGCAAAGATGCCTATACTAAGGATGCTTACCGCAGCATTATTTGAAATGAAAACAAAGTTGGCATTCAATCGTGATAGTTTTTGAAACATTAGGCAGCCACTGAAAGTGTTGTAGGAGAATATGGTACGGAAACATGTTAATAATGAACACCTATGCGAAAAAAATGTTTCCAAGCTCTCTGCAATGGGCTTTTATTATTTATAAAATTAGAAAGTTATTTAATATTCCATCGATTTTAGAACTCTATCAAAATCTAGCATGTCCTCAACATACCGTTTTCACTAATGAACTAGGTATCGCATACAAAGTGCCTCCCTATAAGAATTTAGGCAATGAATTGTAGCTCATATGAATAGTAATAATAATAATATTCAAAATAATGGTTTGATCAACTTTTTTTTCTTATAAATTTAGTTTATTTTGTGCAAATGTTTGGAAAAAGAATGAGATTATCTTCACAGAGGAGTCTTGGATACTATTAAACACTATTTAATGTTGGCTATTTTTCTCAGTCAGTTACAAAGTTTTCTTAATCCAAGTAGCTATTTGAAATTTTACCTACTTTTAATGCTCTCAGCTTTTATTTGATTGGCAATTATTGGGATACTCTGCAATTCACTGAAAAAAATCCCACAACAATGATCATTTAATTCATTTGAACTTACTTGATGCTTTCTTTAGGTTGCATAGAGTTACTGTGACAGGAAGAAGCATTGTCCTAATGAAGCATGTGTGTTATGTTTTATATATTTGAATATTAATGGAATGGGCAGACATAATTAACAAGTCTGAAATATAAGTACTAATAACGTTTTTAGTAAATAAAATGTTAATTAAAGTTTGGATGGGTGAAATTAGACATGTGATACATATGTAAGAGATGGGATGTATAAAAAGATTAATAGACATAAATATATTTAAATATGAATATAATAATAAATAATGAATTAATAGTAATATCTTTAAAAGTAATAGTTCCATCATGTCAAAATGTGAAATAGGTAAATATAAGAACAATTCTGTTAAATCTAATTTGATATAACACATCAGGTGATTAGAAAGTGCTAATATAAATTAAAGTTTATAATAGGATCAGGACCAAGATGCACATGTATCTTTACCATGATTGACTATAGATTTATACACCTGTTATGCTTCAGGCTCTCTCTTCACACACACACACACACACACACACACACACACAAGCACGCTTCTTGTGAAAACTCTATTGTTTGTCCAGTAAACTGAGGCTTAGATTAAGTGACTGAACCAAAATCATACAGCAAGTGAAAGAGTTGCTACATAAACCTATTAATTACATAACACATTTATCTGTTATTTTGGAATTGTGCTGAGAATACAGAAGGCACTCAAGAAATATTTGTTGAAAGTATAAAAACAAGATTGCTAATTTTAATTTGCCCTTATTTGGCTTATTGGGGTTGTTGGAAAGCTATGCGTTTGCTTAAGATACTAGGAGCCTTAAGTACTAGTGAATAAAACTCTTTAAGGCTGAATGCTCTATACTTCATTTCTCATTTTCCCATCTGGCCCTGAGGAACTAAAACATTAATTATAAATATCCCTGATTTATGTACTTTTGGTTCCCAAAGATAGAATAATGACTCTTCCTTGTGAATCATGATTTGGGTTATAAATACAGTTCTCATACCTCCCTCCAAATTTACCAAAAAAAATCACTCAGAGATGGCAATTTCTTCCATAAATAATTTTGAATATTTAAGCAAAAATAAGCCCAAGATTGTATAAATATTATCAGTAGTTGAATTACATGAAAAGCATTTGACAAACCATTGATGCTTTCATTCTTAATTTTGAGAAAAAAATATCTTAACGTTTGAAAAATAAAGAACCCAAGGAATATCAACAAGGCTCAATTTAGATTTTCTAAAGTTATAACATTTGCTCAGATTGAGTGAAAGATAATTTGGGGAATGTAAAATGAGGATAGATATCCAGAAAGTATAGCATGCAGAATATTAAAAATGTTCTTTTTCTTGCTTGACCCAAGATCTAGTGTTGGCAATTGACATTGTGATTTAGAAATAACTCTGGTTCTGAGAGCTGTCACTTCACAAATATATCACCAAGAGTATGCAATGCACACATGATTTGTTGTTTTCAGGTATCCATATAGAATAGTGGATAGAAAGATACCAGTCTACAATAGTTTAAGCTGATTGGTTTTGCTGGCAGATGTCAGAGAACATCATTGCTCTTTATAAGGTTGGCTTAATTGGTTTTCTCCTGGAATACATAGGCAATATTCTCTTAATCTGTTCCACACAGGGTAGTTAAAATCAAAACCTCTAAATCATTGCCTAATTGTTAGTATTTTTAAAATAATGGTTATATTCTGGGATTGGTTTATGATAAAACACTTGTTTGTCCTTTGCATGGAGATTAATGGAGGCCCGAAAAGGTCATTTTTACTATTTTCAAGCATTAACCACTTGTTGTAGTAAGAGTCACCGATCTGAAAAATCAAATACTGTAATAGGAAACAGCATTTAATGAGAATATTCTTCTCTTTGGAGAATCCTTTTGTTGTCATGTTATATATAGCAGAAAGGTCTTATGTTGGATTTCAGTAAGTATTACAAATCTCAGTGATTTGTAAAGGGGATATCCCCAAAATACAATCAGTCAGATCTCAGTGAGATTTATTTTAGTTGCTTTGAGAAAACAGGAATCAAAATCTCTGTTTAATATAGCTTTAATATTTTCATTCTGTAACTAGAAAATTAATAAACAATGTTTGCTAAAGGACTTTGAGCTGTGATTTTTGTGATTATGGTTTAAATAGTAAGAAAAAGTTAGGTGAGAGAAGAACAAGTTAATATATTTTAAAATTGTGTTTGGAAAGCGTCAGTCCCTAAAATAGCCTCTCCTCAGTTCTCATTAAAATGTGGATGAAGATAAAAAACCAAATGGGAACTCAGAACACTGCAAACATAGACCAACCATAACATGTAACCAGAATCTAGGAGGAACTTCCTGTAACCTGAATAAAGCTAGGCTGTCTTGTAACCTGCCTCAAAACAGCAGCATATTCAAAAGAAAATCAGTATACACACAATAGTTGCATACACAATAAAAGAATTAAACAGCAACTTAACCGTTTATTGCTGCTCTACAAAGAAGGGACAAAACAAAATCGTAATTCATGACTTACAACAAAATGACCTAAAAATCATCTTTCTTCAACTGAATCTCTCTGAATCCCGACAAAAGCTGCTGAAGACTTTCATCCTCAGAAAAACCTGCAGTCCACTCAGCCCAGGCAAACCCATACTCTCATTTTTGCCTTTCAGACATGGTCTCTGTGACTGCCATTAGATTGAAGGCTGATTCGGGGCCTTTAAGATGTAAACCAATCTAGCCTTTCTTGGTTATTTAAAGTTTGTTCCTTACCCTATAACCCACGTTCAAACAAGGATTATGGATTAAACAAATAAACATAATCATAGTTTCTAAGAAAGCAGGCAGAGAGATATTTCTATCCTTATACAATTCCATTGGACATTACTGGGTTGAAAAATTTCAGTGACTTACCCATGCGTAACCTTATGGAACAGATAAACCACACTCAACTTCAAGAAGAAAATATAGGTGAACAAAATATTGCATGATTTAGAAAGTAAACCACTGAAACTTTTTACTCCTTTTAGAATTTATTCATGGGAAATAATGAAGCGTGTCTTACAAGATACTACTCATATCATAATAAATCATCTACATTTGCCAAATGTATTACAGGCTTAAAAGATTAATTTTATGTGCCCTCATTACAGGTTGTCGTATTTACTGGTCATTCAGTATAGCAATGTCCTTTTAATCACACATGAGCAGAACACTAACATTTGTTTTTCTTGAGCATGATCATTTTTGAGACCTTTATAATTTAAGTCTTCATTGATAATCTAATTATGTATTTAGATAATTTTCTAAAAAGATGTGCTTTTACCATTCCCTCAGTAAGCACTTACTCATTTATTAGATTTCTCTTATGCAGTATGTAGTATTATGTAGATGGATCCTAAATTAAAATGTTATGATGTACAAGTTTTCTTCCATATATTTTTTCATTTTTTCCTATTGTTTCATGTGTATGTGTATGTAAGAATTATACATGTGTGTGTATGTATGTATTTTTTTTAATTTTGGAAATTGTTAACCATATATAAAAATAAAGAGGATAAGTAATTAATTTATATGTATCCAATACTTAAATTCAACAATTATCAACACTTTGCTCTTCTGTTTTTTAAACTACCCTCTAAATTTCTTTTTGCTAGAATATTTTAAAGAAATTTAAAAGCTATGTAATTGCATTTTTGAGTACCATAGCATACATCTCTAATAGGTAAGATTGTTTTTTTTTTTTTTTGTGGTACATGGGCCTCTCACTGTTGTGGCCTCTCCCGTTGTGGAGCACAGGCTCTGGACATGCAGGCTCAGCAGCCATGGCTCATGGGCCCAGCCGCTCCGCGGCATGTGGGATCTTCCCGGACCGGGGCATGAACCTGTGTCCCCCTGCATCGGCAGGCGGACTCTCAACCACTGCGCCACCAGGGGAGCCCTGGTAAGATTTTTAATAGGCAAGATTTAATAGCTAAGATTTTTTAAAAACTCAAAATTATTATCATATCTAACAAATTTAAATTCTCTTTTATCAGAATCTACCATGTAAAACTATCCAATTGTCTCAAAATATAATTTTATAGTTGTTTCATTTGATCAGGATACAAGTAATTTTACTCACTGAGTTTGGATAATAGTTCTCTTAATGTTGCACACAAAACACAAAAGATTGGTGTTTTTTACTTAATATTGCACTACAAATGTTTGACTTTCCTGCTTTTGATGATCTTAAATTACTCACAGATATATCAGTCAGATTTTGCTACATAACAAAATCAATATAATATTTATTTAAGTAATAATACTGCATGGCAAGTATAGGCCAGAAGTTCAGTAGGCGGCTCAGCTAGGGACTAATTGGTTCAAAGTGGTCTTACTCACATGTATGGCAATTTTATCTAATGCAAGCATTGGCAACATTTATCTCCAAGGGGCAGTAAATATTTTATGTTTTGAGGACCATACAATCTATGGAAATTATTCAACTCTGTCATTGTAGCTCAAAAGCAGCCAGAAATAGTATGTAAGTAAATGAACATGGCTGTGTTCTGATAAAACTTTATCTATGAAAAGTGGCTGTGGTTTGCCAGCCCCTACTCAAGTGGAAAAGAAGGAAAACATGAACAGGTGCTAATATGCAACAAAAACAGAGATGCAAACTATAATAAATAACTTGATAGAACACAGTAACGTACATTAAAAAATGCATTGCTTTGCTTAGTATTAAAGTTGATAAATGTAGCAAATAATTAGTAATTAGAAGATAAGGTGATAGAAATTACATAATTTAAAAGACAAAGAAAAAATAAACTAAAAATTAAAAGTAGAGAAGAGTATAGAAGATGTGTGGAATGATGCAGAAGAGAAATCCTAGAAGGAGAAATCCTAGAAGGATAAATCCCAGAGAGAATGAAGCAGAAGAAATATGTGAAGAAATAATTGCTGAGAATTTTTATCAAAATGAAAGATATCAAACCACACACCCAAGAATCTCACATAACACAAGCAGGAAAATAAAATAAAATATTCACATGTGTAAAATCTTAAAGGCAGCCAGTGAAAAGACACATTCTATATAGAGTTAAAAGATGGGAATTACAGCAGACTTCTAATTAGAAACTATATAAGCCAGGGAACATGGAGTATCGTTTTTTAAATGCTAAAAGAAAAAACTTTCAATCCAGAATTCTATATCCAGGAAAAACATGTTTTAGAAATGAAGGGAGAATTAAAAATTCAAAAAATCAAAATCAGAGATAATTAATACTAGTGAACTTTTACTAGAAGAATTGTTAAAGGAAGTTCTTCAGGTCAAAGGACTGTATCAGACAAACACATGAATTACAATGAGAATGAGCTGAAAAATACAAGTGCAGTTGACCCTTGAACAACACGGATTTGAACTGCATGGGTTCACTCGTAGGTGGAATTGTCTTCAATAAATATGCACTACAGCACTATACAATCTGTCATTGGTTGAATCTGTGAATGTGAGACCTTGAAGATGGAAGGCCAACTGTAAAGTTGTACATGGACTTTTGACTCTGTGAAGGGTTGGAGCCCCTAACCCTCATGTTCAAGGGTCAATGTAATTATAAAACTCGCTTTCTATTGTTATTAATCAATCTAAATAATAAATGACTATAGAACAAAAATAGTATTAACATATTGTTGGTTTTATACAAAATAAAATGTATGGACACAATAGCACAATGCTTGAGAAGTTGGAATTACATTCTTATTTTCATACACTAGGAAGCAGTATAGTGTTACTTGAAGTCAGATTGTGATTACTTACAGATCTGTATTATAAACCCTAATATAATCACTAAAATTTTTTAAGAGCAGTGTAAGAAATAAGCCACAGTGATGACAAAATGGAATCATTTTTAAAAATTATATAATCCAAAAGGAAGTATGAAAGAAGAAAAGAACCAGTAGAAAATATTACCTAGCAACATGATAGATTTTAATCCAAGCATGCCAATACTCACATTAAATATAAATTATCTAAACACACTAAATAAAAAGAAAGAAATCAGATTTTCTATAAAGTAAGACACAACTGTATGTTTTTTTATAAGAAATCTGCCTTAAATGAATAAGTAAATAAATATCCATTTAATTATAGATTCAGAATAAAAGAGTGGAGAAAGATATTCCACTTTTGGAATACCCCAAAGATATTGGGGTACATGTATCTTTTTGAATTAGTGTTTTTTGCTTTTTTTGGATACCAGGAGTGGTATATATCACCATAATTGATCTATAAGTTCCTTTAGTCTCAACCAAAATTGAAGCAAAATTTTTTAAAGAAATTGACATGATGATACTAAAATTGTTACAAAGATGGAAAAGCAATATATTAGCAAGGATGGTCTTGAAGAATAAATCTGGAAAATATAACACTCCAAAAATCAAGACCTATCATAAAGCTATGTGATTAATAGTGTACAGTGGGTAATGGGTGTTGCTTTTTAACTGTACTCTTTTATGAAAAAAAAAGTATTTGGAATCTTATCTCAAACAATATACTATTTAATTCAAATTTAAAATAAAAAAATATTTTAGCAGAAAACATAAGAGAACATCATCATGACCTTGGAACCGGGGCAGATTTCTTAAAGGAATATGAAAAGCACTTACCATAAAAGGGAAAAAATAAACTGAGATATACTGAAAAATTATCAAAAGAAATTAAGATATTGAAAAGGCATCCATTACAGGGGAGAAAACATTTTCAATATGTACAAGCAACAAGGGACTCATTACTAGCATACATAAAGAATTGTTACAAATAAGTAAGGATAAGATGAACAGTCCAATAGAAAGACAGGCAAATTATTTTCATAATAATATTAACATATTTTTATTTTCTCTCTCATTTTCTTGTTACTGTGCAGTGTACAAAGTTTATTGAAACTACTATTGACTTTAGGTTATATATCCATATCACAGTTATTTGGGGAGGAAACTAAAATATTCCTCCCTTTTCCCAAAACATATCTGTGTGAGGCAAGATTTTATTTAATATGTTTGTTAACTCAAGCAGTATATTACAATATACTGAATGCAGAAGCAGCTATGAGAACCCAGCTGTCTTCTTTCAAGAGAGAAATTAAAGACATTTTCAAAAATGTAAAACAATGCCCCCTTCTCAGTAATATTTTGTTTCGGGAAAAAATTAGGTGTCAGAAAACATTATTTTTGTTAACATACAATGGATCTATTGTTATTTTTAAAAGACTAAATACATATTTAAGTTTTTCAGTTTTAAATTTTGAAATGATAAAGTCAATTGATATTTCTTACATAAATGGAAGTTCTTAGTGGACTCAATACATTTTAATAACACTGTTCCAGAGATCAGAATTACTGAGAACTAATGACACAGGTCGTAACAGCATAAGATATTTAGTAAAAACACAAACAAACTGTAAACTGCCCGGGCTTTGCAACTTCCATAGTTGTGAGCAGGAAAAGTTAACCTCTCTGTGAATGTTTTCTTACCTTTTATGTGTGGAAAGTAATCATATCTATTTTGTTAGTTTGTCGTTATGATGAGATGAAGAAACATATTTGACCTTGGCATATCAAAAGCCCTCATTTTGTGTCTTTAATAATAATTAATTGTTTTAAGATTAGAAAATATTTAAAATTCATTTTACTTTATATGTATGAAATAATATTTGTTAAAATAAGAATCATGAAAATACAGAGAGAGAGAGAAAGAGAGGGAAAGAAAGATAAAAAGAGGAAAAGGTTAAACTCTTGATTTCTAATCTTAAAATGATCACTAAGAATATGCTATTTTATTTCAATTTGAATTGATTGCCTTAATCAGAACATTTTGGTATCCGTAGAAGGAAGTCTCAGTAGGTTTACTCTATTGGTAATATGCAAATCCAACGTAGTTTTTCTTCTTTTTTTTTTTTTTTTTGCGGTATGTGGGCCTCTCACTGTTGTGGCCTCTCCCGTTGCGGAGCACAGATTCCGGACACGCAGGCTCAGCGGCCATGGCTCACGGGCCCAGCTGCTCCGTGGCATGTGGGATCTTCCCGGACCGGGGCACGAACCTGTGTCCCCTGCCTCGGCAGGCGGACTCTCAACCACTGCGCCACCAGGGAAGCCCCAACGTATTTTTTCTTTAACCAAAGCTCCTGGTCAAGTGACTACATTAAACGTCTAATATCATGTTACTAATATAAATATCATAGTCAAAATGCTGCAGATATTATGTAGGACAAAAGGATTCTCATATAAAATGCCATATAACAGATAAACTTAAATGCCTTGAGCAATAAAGCAATAAATATGTAACTGAGTATCATGTTTTTACCTTGATTTGAAGAGAGCTTTACTCAATATTCTGACTAAATGCAAGAATATCCTTTTCAGGTTCAAGTAGGAAATTAATCAGGCATCTACTGTTCATTTTACTTGGTGATGGTCTCTAAAAATCTGAAGTCTTTTTAAAAGGCTCCTCTTTTAAAAAAATTCTTCTATACTGGAAGGCTGTGCTAGGTAATTCTTTAATATTCCTAGTTTTCCAGATCTACGATTCTTCTGCCCTTTGTTTCCAGAAATAAATATAGGTTTTTTTTTACCAAAACTCTTTTGACATCTTAGCTTTCATAAACTAATCCACTCAGCCAATATTCCTTTTCAATTATCCAATGGCTGCTAAAATGTCTTGTTCAATTTTTCATTTAATTTTGAAACTGCCATTGAATGTATGTTATAATTAAAATAAAACACAACGTTATTAAAATTGAGCTGGAATTGTGTTTCCCTTGATATACTCTGTGCAACAGTCTTTGAAACAGGCTGACTCAATAGCATGTTCAAAGACAGAGTTTGTCCAGTAAGCATCCTGTAAAAATGACAGGTCTAAAACATAAAAGTATTCAAGGTAAACCAAAAAAAAAAGAAGACGAAAAATAAAAAAAAGAAGAGGGAGATAGAGAAGGAGAGAGAGAGAGTTGTGAAGAGGGTTTCCTGATAAATAATTCAAATGTATTCTGTCCAAATACTTTTGTGAAATGGAAATTGGTTTTGTGTGAGTGTTTTAAGTTTATTTGGTAAGGAAAATGATGAACTTTGAATTGCCTTTTTCATTATTAATTTGGCGGTTTATGTTAGTAGAGCACTTACAGGTTATGACAAGCTACTTTCTTGCTTTGAACTTCACAGCAACCCTGGGAGGGTCTTTGGACAGGAACTATTTGCACTTGAGGAAACAGGCAGAAAATTCTGTTAAATTGCCCTAATTCGTCCACATGTTGAATTGAACCAGGTCTTTTTTCTCTGAGTATTGTTTCTTTCTTTCTCATTAGGATTCCTCTCTGTCTCCATAGGGAGAAAAAAATAAAGGAAACAAGGCACTATCCACCCATAAGCTTGCCTGGACATTCAGTAAGGTACACTTGTTACAGGGTAGCAACCACATTATTTATATCTGCTCAATTATACACTCCAACAATGTCAGCATTACAACAAAGGTAGAAGTAGTTTTAGGGTCCTTCAACAAGATATTGTGTTAGATTGTGAAGTTTTCCTGGAAAACCCTGGTACTTATATAAATTGAGTAAAATTTATGTATGTAAATATTTGTGGATATGATAATTTTAAGCAATAATTATTTTTTCTCCTTTTTTTAAAAAAAATTATTTTATTGTATAGTTGATTTACAATGTGTTAATTTCTGCTGTACAGAAAAGTGATTCAGTTATACATATATATATATATATATTCTTTTCATTAATTTACAAATCCTCAAATGACATGCACCTGCTCTATAGTAAATACTTACAGATGCAGATAGATAACTAAGGTAGTGTTGTGCAGTGGTGTACATTTGTGTATTTGAGTGGTACATGTGGTATTTATTTCACTTTTGTGCTGTCATTGCAATAATATTTCCTGATTTCTATTATTTTTATGAATCCCTACCACAACCTGCTTCATAAGGTGTTCACTTCTGCTTATGTAAATACATATGACACAGGACAATGTTATAAAATTTAAATCTCGTGGATGGAGAGAGCAAGAAAGCAGGACTAAGGAACCGTGGAAGGAAGATTAATAGATAATCAACAAGGACCTACCGCACAGCACAGGGAACTCTGCTCAGTACTCTGTAATAACCTGAACAGGAAAAGAGTTTGAAAAACAATAGATATATGTATATGTGTAACTGAATCACTTAACTGTACACCAGAAACTAACACAACATTGTAAATCAACTGTAGTCCAATGTAAAATAAAATTTAAAAAAAAAAAAGGGAAGAAAAAGTCAGAGAAAATTTAAGCTGTTCATGACCTTTGTCTGCCCTGCTCCTGCAACTGCATTCTCTGCTCCAGGCTTTCGGGGGAGGGGGGCAGAAATTTGGTTTCAGATATTTAGGGACTACCACCAAGTAATACGAAGATCAGACGCCTGGTAAATTGGGCTCATTGGCTAAATGCTCACGTGTGGACAGGAGAAAGCCCATCCTGTTTCAAAGGGATCAGAGTTCAGCCAGCACTTTGGGTGTCCACACCTCCTCCTATCCCTGGCAGGCTTTGGACATGGAGAGTGCACTAAAGACATTGTCCCGGCCCAGAATCAACACTTAAACTACTATTTCAGTTGTCTATTCCCAAACACTCATCTGCTCTTCAAGTTTATGTCAGCCTGCGCGTCCATCAGTGGAGAAAGTGAGAAAAATAAACAAATAAACAGTAATAAAGGCAGCAACATGGAACGAACAAGCATCTGGTCAGCGTTTCCTGTTTCGGAGCTTTGCAGTCATTCATTTTTCTGTCACTCTTTTTATATCCAGAAGCCGAGGGACTGCTAAGTTTTAGAGCTTATTTTCCATCTGCTGCTGCTTCTGTCTCATGTACAACAGCTTATCAGTAGATGCGTGAGATTCTACCCAGTTCTGATATTAGTAAAGATGGGAGAGGAGTGAGGACAGAATGGCATCCCCGCCGTGACTCCCTCCCACCTCCCATCAGGGGCACTAAGTGAAATACCCTATGTTAACAAGAAAGGGTATTTCTTTCTATTCAACTTGAACAATTGTATTCAACCACTGACAAAAAAATTATTTTCATTTTAAAAGCATTAATAACCTGGAATTACCTGAAATAACCATGGTAACATGTTCTGAAGTAATATATGTTGTTTATATAACCATAGAAATGGTAGTAAAAAATGGAAATTAACTTATCTCACCGTCTTACCTTGACAGTAATATCATCTGTATTTTTCACAAAACACAATTTTGGCTATAGTGGCAATCGAGAAGTTATCCAAAAATAATTTAAATCTTTCCAAAAGGCATCGGTTATTATTTAATTGTTAAGGTAATTTCTTACTAATAATTTTCTGGATATGATGACACATGAACATGAGTTAAAATGTAAAATTTAATACCAACTACACACACCAAAAAAATGAGAGCAAATTTTAAATGAAGGAAAACCAGATACTTCTGAAAGTTACTGGTACAAAGAGTGCTCTGATGAACCAAATTTGGAACAATTGCTTACATGAAATGAAATAGTTTCAATTTTCTTCTTCTTTGAACAATATTCAGTATTTCTGTTTTTTATATATATTTATAAATCTGCAATTATGCCATATTTGTATTGTGTGAGCCATCAAATCAAAGCTGTCTTATCAGATCTCTGGTCACTTAAATTAACTCTGAGTGAGGTAGGCTGGGGTCAGGCCCATGTACCCTCCTACCCAGCACTGCCAGTGGACACTGGCGGGTCATTTGATTTCTCTAAGTCCACTGAGTCCTGAATAATACTCTGGGTCTGTGGAATACGTGACTCTACCACGCTGTCAATTCCCAAATCACATCATAGGATTCACAGATATTCCCCATTTATTTCGACTGTTTAGATTCTCTGATTATTCATTTTTAGAGAAGTTTTCGGTAATGTCCTAGCACAAATAAAGGCCCACAACCTTTGATTCAATACCATTAAAAATGAAATCCATTCTTTTAATGCTTTTAGACCGTATTTAACAATTTTATTGCGGCATAATTCACATATCATAAAATTCACTCACTGAGTGTAGAATTCAGTGGGTTTTTTTTGTTTTTTTGTGTATTAGCAGAGTTGTGCAACCATGACAATATGTTAGTTCTAGTACATTTTTGTCCCCCCCACGAGTAAACCCTTACTCATTAGCAGTCACTTCCCATTCCCTTTTCTCCCCCGACAGGCTAGGCAACAACTAATCAGTTTTCTGCTATCCCAGTGAGGAAGCAAATATAGAAAAAATTTGCAATTGGAGAATTTAAATAAACGGCATATGGAAGCTCTTTAAACCATTCTTGCAAATTTTCTATAAGTTTTAAATTATTTCAACACAACGAAAAGCCTTTTCTTCACCCTCCTTCTTTTCTTTTCTTCCTTTATCTGTTTAAAAATGATGCATTTCCAGGGACCTCTTATGCAATGGGGATTATTTTGAAAGTTTTATATATATATATATATATACATATAAAATATATTATGATATAATAGGACATGAAGTCCTTAATTGATATTGTAGATCAAATAAGGCCACAATGTTTTGCACCACTCCCTTTAAGAAGTAGGGTCCGTCACTGTCCATTAGATCTGGCCGGGCCTTGTGATTTACTCTGATGAACAGAATGTGGCAGAAGTTAAGTTTTGGAAGTTTCAGAGCCTAGGACTCAAGAGCCCTCGCAGCTTCTGTCTTCAATCTCTTAGAATGCTCCTGCTGCCACGTGGAGAAGCCCAGGCTTCACTGCTGAATAATAGCAAGAGAGAGAGAGAAAGAGAGGTCCAGGCAACAGCCAGCTCCAACAGCAGGCCTGTGAGGCTGTCATAGAACCGCAATCACAGCTGAGCTACCAGCTGACACAGCCCTGTCAGTGAGCCCAGCAAGGCCAGCAGAAAGCTCATTCTTGTTTGAGCCAATAGGTTTCAGGCTGGTTTCTCATGTAGCAGGAGGTCACAGTACACCATGGCTGTCTGCTTTCACATGTATATGTTGATTCCTCAGCTAGTCTTCTCCCTATTCATGCTTTTCTTGGACACTTTACATTTCTCTCTCCCTGAAACACAATGACTGATGGCCGTTTTCAAGCCCTCTTCCTGACCTCTCTAAGGAAGAAAGTGTGTCTTAGATGGCTTCTGTGACAAAAACTCTAGGGAAAAGCAATCCTATCTTTAATAAGATTTGAAAGTCTAGAAGAGGGAAGGCAGTGTGTCAGCAGGGCCGAGAGGATCGCTGGTTTCTCATATTGTAGTTGCTCCTTAGGGACAAGTTATTCCTGCAGATTTAGCCCTAAAATTCATTGACCCTTAACACCAAAACAGGTCCTGGCTTGCTGTAAGCTGTAAATAGATATTTGTTACATGAATCAGTAAATGACCCCACAGTACTAGCTAAATCTTTGGATGGGTGAGGCCCTCAAAATCTGAAGTCTGATTTTGTGTCTCACGAAGACTCTGGATTTTGAGAACTGGCTCCTTTTGGCTACTTTTCCTATATTTATATTATACTGCACATACATATGCATATATATATATTCAAATATTTAAAAGCTTTTGAGATTCAGGAATTTCACTGTATCTTTACCACTCTTTGGTTCAGTTCTTTACAAAAGCATAATGCATCTAACTTGGATATTAGACTGCCAACATGCCTAATTACCCAATACTGTGACAAACCTATAAATGCAGAGACAATATAATACTTTAAACTTTCATCTCAACATGGTTGAAAACTTTATCTACCACAAAAATAAAAACAAATGCGATGAAAATCTGGAGTTGGTGGTGCACTCTGTTTATGGATTATCTATGAAGGTAGTAGATAGAGACTATTATGAAAATAATTGGGGCAGGGGAACTGGTTTCCCAGTCAGCTGTTCTTTCCTGTTATTTTAGTATCTGTATGCATAGCACTTCTGCCTGCTAGTTGACTATGACAAATCCATGCTCAATAATGAACTGAATTGTCTGTTGCCTTATTTTATGAATCAATAATTTAAATCTTGCATTTTCCTTTTTCTACTTATCAGACTAAATATTATACAGTTGTTTTTTTTCAGTTGATTTAGGGTAAAAAATAAACAGAAAATAAATCCTTGTAACTGGCTCTTTCTAGTGGTTCCCCTGCTGCTCCACAGCAGTGGGCTGGGCTTACCAGCTGCCACAATGAAGCCTCGGACCACCCATGGGGATCAGGAAGCCCTCTGAGACTCTGTTATTTTTCAGGATAAATTCTATACAAAGATAGAGACAAAGAGAAGACTTACACTGCATGCATTTAATGCTCTTTATCTCCTTCACAGTCATAAACAAGAGCAAGAAACAGGTCCTACTAAAAGTAGAGAAGACAGATATTAAACAAAATTAGACACAGGGCCAGTAGCCATGCTAAATACAAAAGACTTTCTGTTTCTGGGCATAATTCAGAAATCATTATTATAAGATTACGAAGGTAACACAGTCCAAAAGCCTATTAACTATGTTAGTGTTTTTTCCTCTAATTTCCATACTCACCTTGGTTTCAGGGAAATAAGGTGACCTCGATATATACTTATTTATTGAATACATACAGACAGTTCAGAAACTTATTAAAATAATAGGTATTTAAAAGACAATACTGAAAAACAATGATAGCCCCTCAAATAATTGGCTAATCAATCATATTTGTGTTAATCCTTTAACTGAAAAATTTTAGATAATTTCCAAAGATCTCAAACTCAAGACTTAGGCCCCAGGATTTTTTTTTTCTTAGATAAAGCCTGCTGCATAATAGCTGATATTTACATGATGAGTCTGCATTGCTTGTGAATTGTTTTCCTCACTACTTCAGTGAGTGCTTGTTCTTCATCAGTAACCATGTCCAGTGCCACCAATTGAAATAAAACACTCAACAGTAGTTTCAACAGCAGAATAAAGGGGTATCTTAGTCTGCTCAGGCTGTCAACACAAAATACTATATACTGGGTGGTTTAGACAACAGAAATTTACTTCTCACAGTTCTGGAGGTCAGAAGCCCAAGATCAAGATTTCGGTTGAGTTCCTATCTGGTAAGGCCTTTCTCCTCAGCTTGCAGAAAGCTGTCTTCTCACCAAGTTCTCACATGGCCTGTCCTCTGTGCATAAGCAAAAGGATAGGGAGAAGAGAGAGGGTGAGAGAAGAGGGGGGAAAGAGTGCTCTTTGGTGTCACTGCTTATAAGGACCCCAATCCCTTTGGATCAGGACCCCATCCTTATGACCTCGTGAAACTTTAATTACTTGCTTAAAGACCCCATCTCCAAATACAACACATGGAGCTTAAGGTTTTAACATGGGAATTTTGAAGGGGCACACAGGAGCATACAACCTGTAACCAGGGGAGAGAGGAAAGAACTGATGAGCCTGAAGATAGAACATTAGGAATTATCCAGTCTGAGCAACTGAGAGAAAATAGCTAAAAAAGGAACACCACATCGACGACCCATAGGACTATAACAAAACATACATACATGTCATCAAAATTACAGAAATAGAAGAGAAAGTGGGAGGGGCTGAAAAATACTTTAAAAATAATGGCAGAAAACTTCTCAAATATAGTGAAAAACATAAAACTTCAGATTCATATTCAGATTCAAGAAGCTAAGTGAAACCCAAACAGGACAAGCCCAAAGAAATCCACACTGATGTTTATTATAGTCAAATATCTGAAACTAAAGACAAACATCTTGAAATCAGTGAGTGAGAAACAGCACTTTATCTACAGGGGAAACAAATCAAATGACAGTGGACTTCTCACCAAAAACAATAAAGACCAAAAGAAAGCAGCATAATAGTTTTCAAATGCTGAGAGAAAAGAACTATTAATCCAGAGCTCTACACTTAGTAGAAATGTCCTTAAGGAATGAAGGGGAAATGAAGACATTGTCAGATGAAAGAACATAAAGAGAACTTTTTTTTTTTTTGTCAGAAGAGCTGACGTAAAAGGAGAGCTAAAAGAAATTCCTAAATATAAGTAAAAGATTTTAAAAATACTTAGAACATCAGGAAGGAAAAAGAACATATTAAACCCAAAATATGGGGATATATGTTATCTAATGATGAAAGAGTCAATCAACCAAGAATATATAGTAATCCTGAACATGTATGCACCAGACAACAGAGCTGCAAAATATGTAAAGCAAAAACTGATTGTACTGCAAAAAAAAAAAAAAAGATAAATCCACAAATACCCGCTCATGATAAAAGTCCTTAGAAAAATAAGAAAAGAGGAAAATTCTTCAACTTAATAAAGATATTTGCAAAACCGATATAGTTGATATTATACTTAATTATAAAACCTTGAATTCTTTTCTCTTAAGATCTGGAAGAAGACACAGATGCCTGCTAGTACTACTATCATTCAAAATACTACCATTTTAGCCAGAAGTTCTAGCCAGTGCAAAACAGTAAGAAAAATAAGTAAAAGGCATAGCAGATCTTAAAGGAGGAAATAAAACTTCCTATTTTCAGTTTACATGATTATCTTTGTTGAATAAACCCAATAAGTCTACAAAAATATTGCTAGAACTAAAACAGACTTTAGCACGGTTGTGGGATACAATATAAGCATTCAAAATTCAGTTGTATTTTTATATACTAGCAATGAGCATGTAGACTTAAATTTAAAATATAATACCATTGATGATCATTTATAAAATGAAATAATTAAGTGTAAATCTAATGAATGTATAGGACTTGTAGGCTAAATACTATACAACACTAATTAAATAAATCAAATATCTAAATAACTGGAGGGACACATTGTGCTCATTGGTTGGAAAACTCACATAATGAAGGTAACAATTTTCCTGAAATTGAAATATAAGTTTAACACATTTCTTTCAAAATACTAGCAAAATATTGTGTAGTTATAGACAAGATTATTCTAAAATTTATATAGAAAGTTGAAAAAACTAGAATATCTGTGGGACAATGTTAAAACAATGCTGAGAGGGAAATTTATGATATTAAATGCATATATTAGGAAAGAAGAAAAGTCTTAATAATCTAAACTAAAACTATTAAAAAGAAGAATAAAGAGGAGGAATTACTCTACCTAATTTCAAGACTTATTATAGAGCCTCTATAGTCAAGCTGTGTGGTGTTGATGAAGGAATAGATACATAGACCAATGGAACAGAATAAAGAGTTTGGAAACAGTCACATAAATATGCCCTGCTGACTTTTTATAAAGGTACAAACATATTTCAATGGATGAAATATAGACTTCCAATAAATTATGTTGGATATCTATGGGTAAAACAACAAACAAACAAAAATAAATAAAACAGAACCTCAACCAAAATCTCACACCTCATATAAAATATTAGTTCAAAAATATTTTGAGCTTCAGTGTAACAATATAATTAGAAATTAGACAAAAGACACAACCAGACATTTTACCCAGGAGGATATACAGAAGGCAAATAAGCACATAAAAATTGTTCAATGTCATTAGCCATTAATGGAGTGCAAATTGAAACCATAATTAGATGTTGCTCCACACCTATAAGAATGACTACAATAAAAAATAATGACAACACCAAATATTGGCATGGGTGTGAGGAAGTGGATTACTCAGATATTGGTGGTGGGAATGTAAACGATACAGTCACTGTGTGAACATCTGTTTATAATACTGCCTCACAATAACACTTCTGGGCATTAACCCTAAAAACACATTCACACAAAGCCTGTACATGAATGATATAGCAACTTTATTCATAGTAGCCCCAAACTGGAAACAACTGAGATGTCCTCCAATAGGTGAACCGTTAAATGAACTATGATACAGCCATATCATGGAATACTACTCAGCAAAAGAAAAAAATAAGACTATTGATATACACAACAACATGGGTGAATCTCCTTGCTGAGTGAAAAAGCAAATCCCCAAGTCAGTATACATTGATTCTGTTTATATAACATTCCTTAAATGACAGAATTATACAAAGAATATTTGTGGCTGCCAAGGGTAAAAGAGGAGACGGAAGGGTGGGAAAACGGTGGACGTAGCTAACAAAAGGGCAACATGAAGCCTCCCTGAGGTGATGGAAATGTTCTGTGTCTTGACTTTAACAGTGTCAGTTTTCTGGTTGTGATATTGACCAGCCACCTCATGCTCAACAGGAGGGAGTCCTGCCGCCATGTCCACTCACTGGCTCTTGTCCTTAATTACCCTTTGCTGGAAACCTCAGTTTCTTCCCATGTGGACTCTTCTCTGGCAGCCCACAAAGTAGGTGTTTCCTCCTAGAGCAAGTGAGAGAAAGAGTGATAAAGTTTACCAGAGATGGAAGCCACAGTCTCCTTGGAATCTAATCTTGAAGGGACTCCCATCACTTTCACTAATTTCTATTTGTTAGAAAAGAGTCATGAGGTCCATTCTACACTAAAGAAGGAGGAAATTACATAAGAGCATGAGTGCCAGTAGGCAGGTATCATCTGGAGCTATTTTTAGTGGCTGCCTTTCACAGTCAGCTCCAGGGGACTAATACTTCGTCTTGTGTGTTACTGAGTTCCCCGTCCCTAAATGGAGGCAAGCACAAGGGAGCCACTGAAGTATTCCTGGGATGGGTGAACAGGCAAATGAATAGTTTGATAACCTGGAAAATTTACAGTATAATTATGTGTACTAAACCAACGACCTTGACATTATGATACAATGCCATCTCTATGAATAATCAGTAACCTGGGGCAATTAGTGATACAAGTTTCTTCAGCAGACTTTACTTTTCAGAAACCAAGGGTTTCACTCCAGCTGAATTCATTAGTGGATGTGCTGAATTCTGTTCATTTCACTTTTGAAGTAATGAAATTAAATACATTTTTTTCATTAAATCATTACATGGCGGCTCATGCTTTTATGAGGAGAGGAACAACAGGAAAATTCCTTTCATAGTCTTGGAATGGGAGATTTAACTTTGATAATTCCTCCAGCGTTTTATAAACTGCTCGTATTTATGTAGTAATGAAAATATATAAATCCACACATATTTCACTACGGGAGAAATAAATGAAGCCCAGTCCTGGGAGGCTTGTCTTTAATCAGGAAATGTGCAACATTTGGCTGTAGTGAATTAGCCATTTGTCTCACTAATGTAAATCCTCAAGAGCACTGAGGGCCCAGCAGAAAAGTCCACAGCGTACATGCCCTCCAGGGTCCTGGGAATGAGTTACGTGTAGACACAAAAAGATCCCAGTGTGTCGGTGCCAGATCATATTCATGTCAGCAAAGTCCTAACTTACATGATTCTCTTTATCCCCAAAAGCCCCACGAATAAATCCATCAGAAACACGGCACATTTCAGCCATGGGACACCACATAGGAGACAATAAGCTTTCATTGTCTTGTGATTTACCTTCAGGTTCTGTTACAGGCATTGTCGATGGAGACATTTGTTCTGGTTTCAGAGACCCGTGTGGTTCTTAGCCTGTTTTCTGCATATGTGTCTAGTTTCCTCACATTGAGTTTTATTGTCTAAGGTGGCAAGAGAAAAAACAGTCAATATCAGAAAATTCAGAAATGCAAACAATTAAACAGCCCTTGGAGATTATTTCTATCATAAATGTGGCCATTTTGATTAACTTGGTCCATCTGTCATTACTGCAAACAATTCATCAAAGCAGGCCAGTCCTACATAAATGCCATCAGTAGTTGAGACAGCCTAGCTGAAGAGACAGCAGTAGCATTAATCTTTGCAGCTGTGCATTACTCATGCTAGTTTACTATTCTAATCTTGTAGGTTTTAAAAAAATCACATCCTCAACAGATAGGGTAATATTTTCATATCAATTTAACCAGATTTACTCTCTGATCCCATCACTCAGCCAATACAGATAGGGGATGGTTACCAGCTGTATTAAATCTCGCTTTACCTTTAATTTTGTTACTCAAAAATTTTTCATCTGTTTTTCTTACATTTCAAAATGATGCCATTATTTAAAATATCATCCCACTTAAAAAATAGTAAGAGTAGCGTTGTGTTTAAGGGAAGTCACTTAAGGATTTTAAGTACAATTACATAGAAATTTTGAGTACAATTACACAGAAATGAGAATGTGGATTCACTTTCTTTGTTAATTTTGATATTATAAAAATGAAAACATGACCTTTAGGGCTTCACCTCAGAAGAAATGCTGAAATTCTAATACATTAAATATTTATATTAAAAAATGAAAACCAGAGATAAATATAAAACTGTAGGAGATCATATATCTGATCTTGAAATCAAAGTCACTTTCCAAACCTGAATCAACAGGAAATACAAGAGAAGAAAATAAACAGTAAATGTGAATTTGAATTTGAAGATGTTAAAATAATCACAGACGTAATTTTAAAAGTTCAAATAAGAAAAATAATTACAACAAATATAAACGAGGAGGGTTACATTTACAGTACTAAATATTTACAATAATAAAGTATCGTAGAAAGAGTCCATATAAGTGATAAGAAAAATACTAAAATTTAGTGGAAAGATGATTACAACAGGACTATTAGAGAAGAGGAATTACAGATGATGAATAAAGTGATTTACATTGTTTAGCTTAATAATTAAAGTAAAATTAAAACAAAAATATCACTTTCTTGCTTGAGAGAGCAGTAAAATTTTTTAATGGTAATTCCCAATTTCAGAAAGGTTGAAATAAAATGAGCCCTCTCATATACTTTTTGAAAAATCAGACATTTGAGGGATGTTCTCTCTTTTTCTTTCTTAAAATGTTTATTACCTCTTAGGAAGAAATCTAAGTAAAACTTGATGTAGGCAAAGATTTTGATTAAGGATGTTCATCCAAAATTATACATAATACTAAAAGTTTAGAAACAAAATAGAATACCCATGGATAGTCAAACTGTCAAATTATCAAATGTTCACTTCACAGCAAAATGATCAAATTATGAAATATTATTAATATCCTAACTCATATTTTCAAAGATAATTTAGACACATATGAAACTGATTGATACATGAAAAAGAACATGATAATCATATCCATATACAAATGTGTAAAAACTGTATAAAACTAAATTATGTATACATATAAATAATAAAATAGTATTTATATTATATAACAGTGTAAATATATATAATGTCAGCATAATTATATATAATATATATTAATAACTTATTTTATATATATATAAATAATATATAATGGAAGGAAATGAGCTAAATGTTAACTGTGATTAATAAATTTGATAATACTTTTCCATCTTATTTGCTTATCTATCTTCAGTTGTTCTACAATTACATAATAGTTTTGTGTAAAAAATTAAAGAAAAAGGTGTAAATTTAAAGAAAAACAAGTTTGCTTTATAAAGACACTGTTTTCCTATATTTCCTTTAATTTCCTATTTTATATATGCTTATGTGATGCCCTCTGACAACTGGGCAGGCACATCTCTAGCAATCAGGTCCAGGAGTCTGAACCTAGAGCCTTGTATGATCACTTGATAAGACAAAAGAAACTAGGGAAAGGCTCTTTGCAAATGGTACTGGGTATGACTGGTCTCAGCTCTTCCTTAAATGTCATGCTTTTCTTATGACATTTTGCACTCAGATACAACTCACCAACATACCTGTAGTACACCAATATTTTTTCAGCTTGTAAGCCACTCTCAATATTCTTTGCCGCTGTCTGTCACACGTTCCCTGTGAGATGACACATCAGGATCAGAGGGGGCCTTGTCTGCAGTGCACTTCACTGAATTCACTCTGGAACTGATCTGCACTCGGAAGGTTTGAATAATAACAAAAGCAGTGGTGATTTTTCTGAATAAGTTCCAGTCGCCCAAGAAGGGCTGCACATTGCATTTAATTGGTTCCTGGCATATATTGCTTAGGGACAGAGAGTATTGTTTAAAAAGGTATCCATAAATCCTGTTGTGAGCTATTTATAATAGAATTTTGTTCTTTGCATTAAATATAAAATGTCCACCCCTTTAGTGAATGGCAGTGAGCAAAGGCACTTGGAACTTTCAGCAGTAGAAAATACGGTTGGATGCTTGAAGAAGTTCGAATTCTAGGAAGATAGACAAGTCAGAAGTACACCTCAATTTAAAGCTCCTTTCTCCTGGCTATGTAACCATATCCTGACAATAGAAAGGAGACAAACTGACACACTGGGATGGAGTTTCCACAAGAGATGGTCAGGCTGCCGGGCCATTGGTGGCTGACCTACCCCTGTGACAGCCGGCTCCCGTGGTGTCCTGTCAATCTCTTTGTGTGTTTTAGGATGTTCCTGGTCGGGGTCTGGGGAGTGACACTCAACCAGCACCGACGGCACAAATGCACAGGCTCAGCTGTCCACGGAGAGATAAAGAAACATTGGAATATATTCTCTGCCTTTGGGAGTTTATTATCTTATTGGAAGAACCTCAAAAGTAAAAAGATCTTGTAACTTTTACTTTATTTTCATTTCCAACTTGCTCTTACAAAGCAGGACATTGTGTGATGCTGGATTATTTACTGTTGCTCCTGGAAAGGAGTAACTATTAGTCGTTTTCTTATTTCATGACAGATTTCTTACTCTTACGAAGTTGCTAATATAAATATTTTGAGATTAAGAAGTTGACATTTAATTACACATTTACATACTGCTTGTACAACTAATTACATGAGATTAAGATGAGGCCAGGCTCAGACACCCAGATGACTTGTCACAGACTAAGAACCAGGAGGGAGGGCGGCAACCACGGTCTCAGGACGAGGACAGCAGTGGCAGGAGAGCAGTGGGCGAGAGAGATGCCCAGGCCGTTCAGGAGTCGGCAGGGTGTGGCCAATGTTCTCCTCCGATGGCTCATGGTCCTGCTTATTACACAATCCAGGTCTTAAGTCTTAGTATTCTGTAAGCCAGTCAACTCTTAAACGTTTATGCTAAATGACAGCATTATAATGACCTGATGTCATGTTTCTGGGACAGATCACAGTGAACCTGCCCCATTAAAGAGGCAGAAATAGCAGGGCCGGGGCAGTGAGGAAGTGACTCTTGGGGACCTTAACTCTAATTCGAGCACATTTTGCAAGAGCTTGCATATTCTCTTTAGTCCATTTCAACTTCAAAATAATAGGGTTCTAAAATTATAATTATATAAGTATAGCATGAGGCCTCAGTCAGAAATTTTAGCACAAACACTTCACCGACAGCCTCAGTATGGTAACATTGATCTCTTTCTTCTCTCAGCAGTGGTAACAGGTTGTTTTCAACCCTCACAAGGTACCTTCCTAGTTATGTTGTAGATCCTTTAACAGTAAAAATGGTATCCTATTTTGGTCATAGTTCCTTCAGGGTGTATATTAGTTTCCAAGGGCTGCTGAAACAACCTGCCACAATCTGGATGGTTTAAAACAACAGAAATGTATTCCAGCACAGTTCTGGAGGCCAGGAGGCCCAGCTCAAGTTGCCGGCAGGGCCAGGCTCCCTCTAAGGCTCTGAGTGGAATGCTCTGTTGCCTCTTTCTAGCCACTGGTGGTGGCCATGGTCCCTGGTGTTTGCTTGGTGCTGTATCGCTCTAATCTCTGCCACTGTGGTCACGTGACTCTCTACCTGTGTGTCTTTCTGTGTCTCTTCTCTTCTTGTAAGAACACCCATCCATCATATTGTATCAGGGCCCATTCACCCCCAGCATGATCTCATCCTAACTCAGCTACATCTTCAAAGACCCTGTCTTCCCATAAGGTCACCTTCCCTGGTACTAGGGATTAGGGTTTTAGCATATCTTTTGGGGGAAACAATTTAACCTATAAAAGTGCCTAACCCAGTGAAGATACATATACTGTTTTGAGTGCATATTAATTATGTTTCTTGTCTCCTAATTTCCCTCTGCTCACAAATAAATTAGCGTTGTGGGATTTCTTCCCTCTCCTACCTTCTTCAGTTGTGTGCTTCCAACTCTGCATATTTAACTTGGGAATTCAAACACTTTTCCCACCTGAAATAACCCCTTCTTCTTCATACTCAAGAAAAAGCTAAAGATGTTTTTGCAACTAGTTGCGTCTCCCTGTCCCCTCCACCACCAGGAAGAAACACTGCATCTCTACTCTTGGCATCATTTCTCGATTCATACCTCCTCTTCACGGTCTAGAAATAGAACCACGCAAACAAGGGACCTGCATGTTGTATCTTATGTCTCCTGGACCAGTTGGTTCATTTCTTTCTCTCCTCTCCTAGCTCCTCTAAATCCATCACCTTCCCTCACCAGGCTAGAGAGAAAACTTCTGGAGAGGAGTTGAAATGAACACAGTGATGGGAAGAGAAAAAAATGATGCTTTAATTCTGCCAAGGAATCACTGTTCCTGTAATGAGTCCCCCTCTTAGTCAAGTGCTGATGTGAAGCTCCCGGAGGCGGGAATTCACCGCAGCCCAACTCACAGATCTGCCCCTCAGGCTGCAGACAGAGACGTGTTTGATTTGTGTGTTTGCTGAAGCTGAATAACAGGCAGGATCTTTTCTTTACCCTCTGAATAGACACCAAGGAATCCACTAACTTGGAGAAGGAGAAAATTCCACCCTGTTAACAAGTTTCATTTTCCCTCATACCCCTCCTCTTTCTTCAGCCTCCGAGGTGCTATTTGGAAGGGCAAATAAATCATCATCTGGGAAGCTTTCCAAAAAAAGAAAGAAGGAAAAGATAATAAGCCATATTAGGCTAGCCACATTAACAAGCAAACTGCTTTTCCTCTCCTTAACCACACAGTGTCTGTGGTGAGGTGAGACTAAGCAGTATTTTCTAGTT
The DNA here is from genome assembly GCF_963455315.2 of Globicephala melas. Lineage (NCBI taxonomy): Eukaryota > Metazoa > Chordata > Mammalia > Artiodactyla > Delphinidae > Globicephala > Globicephala melas. The sequence continues at coordinate 84,623,997 of NC_083327.1, read as the reverse complement.
TCTCATAGAGGATTAGGTCTCTAGTCTGTGCGTTTTCTTGCGTCTGATTTCCCGTGTGTTCCCACCACTGGCTGTGTGTGTAGCTAAAGATCTAATTCATTTGCTGCACTAACAGGGAGTGAACGTGAGTGACGGGAGGGTCTCCCCAGGTGCCATGCATTTCTGCCTCTTAGATTATTTGCTCGAAGTAAAAACGGCACGGTCATCTCCACTCCCCACGCTCAAGAGCAGCTAGTGACACATTTCATGGCTCAACTCCAGTCCTAAATGTGCTAATAGATAACTGTACACGTAACTAAAAGTCTTTGGAAAAGTTTCAGAACAGAGTCCCTGTGAACTACTGCTGTAAGACTTGTGACATTCCTATCACTCAGTGTTTACTCTGTGCCAGACACAGTACAAACAATTGACAGCTGCTACCCCCTTTGATCTTTAGCAAATGTCCATAAAAGTGGGACTGGAGAACAAATTATGAATTAGAAAGATTAATCAATTTGCTCAAAAAACACAGAGCTAAGACATGGGAAACTTGAGATTCAAAATTTGGCCTCAGACTCAAATATCCTGAAAAGAATCCCTTTGAGATATAGCAATAATTTGGACTTGGGTAGGTCATTCCATAATCTGTAGTGCTGGAGGTGATGGGGAGCCTGAGAATAGGAAAATACACTTATATTTGAGTGACAGCTTCACTTATCAGTTACAAATGGATGTTCAATGGGCTTTTGATAATTGACATCCCTCAGAGCAAAAAGCGGAAGTAGAAAAAAATTGTCCATTACCTGAAATGGGTCTTTTTTACTAGATGCAGATGGAGAGTTTGGGATGACCTGAAGATCACTTATTTTGTGTGTATTTGAAAATAAAATGGCATCTTTGTCTAGAGCTGAGAGTGTGGGAATCATAGCATGTTGCCCGAAGAGTTGTTCTAAAATTTTAGGGCTGGAACGAGATAGGATGACAACTGAAACATGATCTGTGAGCTTGGAAAGTAGTTATGGGATACGAAACCTGTACTTTGAAAGCTTGACTGGTTTTATATTTCCTGTCTTTTCTTTGCTGTTTCCCCTTTATTCTCTCTCTCGGAGTTAGTTAAAAATCTTTTGGAAGATTCTACCTGTCTCAAATATTCTAAAGGGGACTGTTAAGAGTGTGTCTGGCTATATTTAGGAAGGAGTTTTTCTTTTTTAAAACAACTGTAGTACTGGTATTTTCTTGTTTGTTTGTTTGCTTTGTAAAATAACACCTATTTCCATACTAAAATGTAATTAATACGTTTTTTCAGGCAAAAAAAATAAGATAAAAGTAATATATATAATCCTTCCATTTCTGAAGAGCCTTTGTGAATATTGTGATATATATTCTTCCAGGATCGTATGCATATAAGTCTGAGTGTCCATGTTTATGTAGATAGAATGGTAGCCTGACAACAGATTGAATCATACTGCACAAATTTTTGTGACCACTTTTTCCTAAATATATTTCAGAAAATTAATTTCAATAGCCACAGAGAGGTTAATCCTGTGGATATAATCTATTTTATTTACCTGCTTCATCACCTTTTCCAATCTGACTTTAAAAGTAACACTGTAAGGAACATAAATACATTTCTGAATATATTTCTTTTATATTTTAAATAGATTATTAAAAATTTTCCCTGAACCTCCTAGAATTCTCATTATTGTGATATCTAAGAAAACATCTTTTTAAAATGTGTGTAGGGCTTCCCTGGTGGCGCAGTGGTTGAGTCTGCCTGCTAATGCAGGGGACGCGGGTTCGGGCTCTGGTCTGGGAGGATCCCACATGCCGCGGAGCGGCTGGGCCCGTGGGCCACTGCTACTGAGCCTGCGCGTCTGGAACTCATGCTCTGCAACAAGAGAGGCTGCAGCAGTGAGAGGCCCGCGCACCGCAATGAAGAGTGGCCCCCGCTTGCCACAACTAGAGAAGGCCCTCGCGCAGAAACGAAGACGCAACACAGCCAACATAAATAAATAAATAAATTTATAAAAAAAAAATGTGTATAATTTTGTCGTTATATTTTCAGTGTTCCCCTTTCTCCATATAGAGAAGCACATTAACTCGTCTCATTATATGCCTTGTTTAGTGCAGTAATTAACACGTCTGTTAACATGGTTAAGAGTTGAAGAAAATTGTTAGAGACTGTCGAAAAGTGTAGTCACTGTTAATAGTTACCAACTGTTCATAATGCATTTAGTTTAATTTGTATGGAAAAATGGTGGGTGCAACAGCACTTGCCAAGATGAAATTCTGCCAATAGTAATGATCTTTTCGGCTCAAGACCTGTGATTGATTTCCACCTTGGGTCAGCTAAGACTTCTCCCGGTGCTTTAGTTTTTGATGGTTAACTCCATCATGGGGGCTTTCAGCTTTCCTCTGGAACATCTGGCACCAGCTACTGTCACATACAGAACTCCCGACTCAATGGACCATTAGTTTTTGTACAGAAATATGTGTGAATTTAGAAAAGGTGCTTATGAGTGTTTATAATGGAGGCCATGTGTTATCAACTGGAGAGCGGGGAGAAATTGGTTTTGTTCAGATCATTATCATTCCCCACATGGAAACCTCTGTCCTAAAATAAACCAAGCACACATATTGGGGCTGGGTGGCTAAGGGGTCATCAGACATCTCTACCAGATTCCTCTGAAGTGGACACCATCACTAGGCATCATCAGGCGAGAATTCCCTATCCATCAGGCGTTCTAAACCCTGAGACGAAACAGACTTCACCGACAGCAGAAAAAGAAGCTGCTTCTTGGAACACACTTAGGAGTGCCGAGAAACTCCCTCTGACCCCAGTAATTCCTCCTTGCTCCCTTTAGCAATTCATTCTCAGCATCAAATTATTTTCCAACTTCAGCAGTCCTTTGCTCATGTGTTAAATAGTAATGCCCTTGGGAGAAGTCACTTCTAACTTAATGATGACGATTTATACTGAATAAAATTAGTTTATAAGATTTCTTGAGAAACGACAACTCTATGTGTGTGCAGTCGAATTTAGGAAAATGAGTGGAAATTCATTGCATTTTGATAGAATAGATGAAATAGGGGCAGAGCAGTTGCAACAGAGCACGTGTCCTACAGTCTGGGAAGCCGGAATGGGCTGGTCATGCAGCTGAGAGCCTAGGGGTCCGAAGAGCACTGGGGATCTGGTGTCAGAGTACCATGATTTCTGAAGAATAGCAGGGCCTACTTTATAATTATTTTCCTTTGGAAATTTACTCCTATCCTCACCCTCCCTTGTTATCCTTTCCCTCCAATTTGCTCCTCAGCACATCCCTTTATTATAAGATATTACATCATCCTAAGTTTCTTTTTTTTTTTTTAACTTCCATATCTAGGTTTCCTGCATTCTACTGCTCTTAAAGAAAAAAAACCTGTGTATTCTTCTGTCTTCATATTCTCAGTGCCCTTAATAGTAATTAACACATGGCAGAAGCTTTTCAAAAAAAGGAAGGAAGGGTTTTTAAAGTAGCGTATGCTGGTTTGCTACTAAAAACATGGTCACATATCTTTTCATACACTGACACCTTTACAGCAAAGAGATAGTATAGGTGAACTGGCAGTAATGCATGTATTGTCTGGTGAAAGAAACGGATCCCTGGAATTTCAGAAGCATACAACAGAGATTCCTTGAACCTGTTGGCTGTTGTATGACGAACCCATAAATTAATAGAACAATGGGGATAAAAGAGAACCGTCTCTTTTTCTCCCTTCTATGGATAGAGGACTCAACAAGGCCGGGCATTGTTCTACCAATAGTCATTGAGTACATGGTACAAGCAGGAACCACTCTTCCCCATTCTGGGGTTACAGTACTGAACAAGACACAGTGTCAGCCTTCCTGGAGCTGCCATTCCCACAGAAGATAAGCAACCTTAAAGGTAAACTATAGTCTGCACAGATCTCCCAAAGAGTGGACTCCCCAAAGCTCATCTCAGGTGTGGCCGTGGAGAATAATGGATGAGGGAAAACATTCCAAAGGATGTAATCAGGAACTAAGAAAGACGAGGAAGAAGGGCTGCTGCTCTGAGAGAGCAGAGTAGGGACAAATTGAGACTCAAAGAACTGAATCCACTGTGAGGTAAGAGTTTGCATAATCCCTGGGCGGCAGGACCTGAAGCTGCTGTAGCCTAGGACTGACAAGGGTTCCATTGCCTGCCTTCTGAGTGCAGATTTTGCTGAGGTTACCTTTTCCTACTCCCCTTTTCTATTGGTATACATGACGGTTTACATACTTTTTATTACACAGACACTGTATCACAGGGATCCACACCCAGATCTGATGAAGATGACTGAGCATCTCTCAGACATCCTGAAACTTGAATAATATGCAAAGTCATTTGGTTGGCACCTTGGGCTTCTGTCTTTTGGGGAGACATTGTGTATAAGAGATATACACAGGGATGTTCCGGTGGCCAAGAGGAAGGCAGGTTGCAGTGAAATGGACTTGGTGCCACAAGAAACTATGGTTTCTTCTTCATTGGGAACAGAAGCTCTAAATTTTAGCTGAACACAAGACCCCCTTGAAAACATACCACATTCCTTAGGATTTCTTGCAGTGAAATGTGACCCCGCTCCTAAGATGAGGATAGTATCCTGTGTTAAAGACGAATGCTTAGACCCTTCTGGCTTTTAAGAGAAGAGATTTATCCAGAGCACTCTCCTGGCTTTTCTCTGTCTCCTTGAGAGGTGGGGAGGCGTAACCCATCAGTACGTTTGGGCGGAATAACTGCACATGCTTGGCTTAACCCCACCATCCTTCCTGTTTGGAATAAGTTGCTCACACACAGGGATAATGACCACTGCTCCTCTGTGGGGCTCTGCCTCTGGTCCAAGGTCAAGGTCCATGATCACCTGACCAACAGACATACAACCAGGTTTGTCCATGTCATCAAAGATATATTTGAGTTTCACTTTGTAGCTCCTTTAATTTTTTTCTCAAGTTATTCCAAACCTTAGTAGGGAATAACATATTAGGGTTTTCTCTGAGACCTTCAAAGCACGAGAAACTTCTGGCATGTGTCCCTAAAGACCAGGAGGGGAATTTGTACATTTCTCCATCTCTCCTTTCTTCAAAAGGCTAGAATGGATATTGAATGGCTGGGGTTGATTAAACTGTTTTGACCCATGAGACATTGGACAAGGCTGGAGCTCTGAAGGGCAGCAACGTGGATAGTTAATAGGGAGCAGTCATGCCGCCCTGACTCCTCATGTTTTCATGAGGCAGAAGAACTTTTATTTTGTTTTAGTCAATGTTGTTTTGATTTTTCTCTCATTTAGAAATGAACCCAAGCCTGAAACAAGCAAAAAGTTTAGTGTTGGATACATTAATATTGAGATTACTATTATAAACCAAGAGGAAGTATTGAGTAGAGAGCTGGAAATAGGAAATTCAGGGGAGAGTTCTGGACCGGAGTGTACCTTTGGGTTTTCCAGCACACAGATGGTATTTAAAACCATGATAGTGAATGGTAGCATCTTGGGGGTGAGCACAGAGAGAGAAGAAGCCTGAAGACAGAGTCCTGAGGTAACCCAATGTTTAAGTATAGAGCAATGAGGAGAGCCTACAAAAGCAGATGAAGGCATGACTCGTTTACATAAACAGTAAAAGCATGGCCTTTCACTTTTTTCAGAAATTCATTTTTAGCCACCCTCACTGCCTATAATATTTTGTTTTGTTTAACTTTACCTAATTTTTAAAAACTCTGATTTATGCCTATCCTTATTCCAAGAAGAACCAGGTAGTTGCTGTTTATCTATTAATAAATCCATCCTATGTTTGAAAAGTTTGTCAGTTTGTTGCTGAGATTTATATTATTTTGGCTTCTGAAGGCGACTGTAGAGAACAGGATGTACTTCGTTAAGTTAAAGGCATATGGCTCAGAAAAATCAATTTTGTGTATGTTATCCCCTCCAAAGAAGTTCTCATAGGTTTGGAGATAGGCACATGAATGTGTATAGCAGCATTGTTTATGATGTAGAGGAATACCAGGCAATCTGGGTTTTCTGAACTGAGGAGGGGTATGTAAATGTGGGTGCATATTATGATGTACTAAGTGAGAGTTAACATCAAAAGACTAGATGTACACAGTGCATCATGGATAGAAAATATGCTGTTCATGATAGTTACCAACCCAGAAAACTAACTGGTCCTCAAATATATAACTCAGCAGAACATAAGCTTATCTTTGCTCACATAATGCTGTAGAGTAGTACCAAGCCCAGGGTTGGGGGAAGGAAAAGGGCAGGAAAAGCTCTTTTCCAAACAGGCATTTTGAAATTCAGACACAGGGAAGCTCTGCCACCTTTGATATGTGGCTTCCAAGGCCAACGTCTTTTTCTCTTCTTTGTCTACAGGAAGAGCAAAGCATGGAATACTCCAATACAGAAAAGGTCCAGGTAGAAGAGGAAAAGGTTGTGATGCAAAGGTCTGCCACAACCTGTCAATTATTTATTGGATATAGTACCAAAACCAAGGACAACAAAAGCAAACACAGACAACTGGGATTACACCAAAAGAAAAAGCTTCTGTACAGCCAAGGAAACAATCGACAAAATGAAAAGGCAGACTAAGAAATGGAGAAAAATCCTTGCAAATCATATATCTGATAAAGTGTGAATATCCAAAATATATGCGGAATTCCTATAATTCACTATCAAAAATTCAAAATAACCACATTAAATAATGCACAAAGTACTTGAACAGATATTTCTCCTAAAAAGACATACAAGTGACTAAAGGTACATGAAAAAATCCTCAACATCACTAATCATCAGGGAAATGCAAATCAAAACCACAAAGAGATATCACCCTATACCTAGAATGGCTTTTATCAAAAAGACAAAAGATAACAAGTGTTGATGAGAATGTGGAGAAAAGGGAATTTTTGTGCACTCTTGGTGGAAATGTAAATTGGCACAGTCATTATGGAGAATAGTATAGTGACTTCTCAAAAAATTAAACATGGACCTACCAGGTGATCCAGCAATCCATCACTTCTCGGTACATATCCACCCAAATTGAAGTCAGGATCTCGAAGATATATCATTGCAGCATTATTTACAATAGCCAAGGCATGGAAACAACATAAATGTCCCTCAACAAATGAACAGATAAAGAAAATGTGGTATATACACACAATAGAATATTGTTCAGCCTGAAAAATAAAATCCTGCCATTTACTACAAACATGTTCAAACTTGGAAGACATTATGCTAAGTGAGATAAGGGAGCCACAGAAGAGCAAATACTACATGAACCCACTTACATCAGGAATCTGAAACCATCAAATTCACAGAAGCAGAATGTAGAATGGTGGTTACTAGGCATGGCAGGGGGTGGATATCAGGGATATGTTGGTCAAAGGCTGCATAGTTTCATGACGCAAGATGAATAAGTTCTAGAGACCGATATAGCATGGTGTACAAAGATGACAACACGGTACACTTAAAAATTTGGTAAGAGGGTATATCTTATGTTAAATGTGTTTTTTTTAAAGAGTTTTGAAGGAAAATAATTTTACTTTGTTATGTTATTTTTTGTTGTGTTTTAAAATTTTTTTAGAGGAGGTGTAAGTGACATACACCAATATATTAGCTTCAGATGTATAACACAGTGATTTAATATTGATGTTAAATGTTCTTATCAAAAAAAAGAAGGAGGAGGGGAACTCTTAGAGATGATGGTCAAGTTTAGATCATATTACATGGTGACTTTTTCAAGGGTATATATTCATCTCCAAATTCATCAAGATGTATACGTTAAATATGTAGAGGTTTTTGTCTGTCAATCATACCTTCATTAAAAAATTTCAAAACGGTAAAACATAAGCAGTCTATAGAATATTTTCATCCATCAGTGATTCCCTGGGAATCTTGGTGACCACTCTTAACTGTTTCAAAAAGTGACTGGACCACTTTGCATGCCTGCGAGAGAACACTTACTCCCCATCCTCCCCAGCCCTTGGTACTGTTTGTCTTTTCAATTTTAGCCATTGAATTCTACCCATTTTACCTAGACATCCATAGCAGTATCTGTAGTGGTGGTTTTGGTTTGCATTTAATGGTTATTTGTTATTTTCATATTTCCAATATGCTCATTTTATTTTGTGAAATATCTGCTCATACCTCTTGCCTAACTTTTAACTGGGTTGTAACTGTTCCAATTGTTCTTTATTTATTTTAGATACAAGGCTTTTCTCAGATGTTTGTTTTTAAAATACTTTTTTGCTAGTCTGTGGAAATTTTCAATTTTTTCAAACTTTTAACAATGTATTTTGAAGAGCAAATTTTTAAAATTTTAATTCACTTAAACCGAACAACTTTTCTCTTATGAATCATACTATCTTGTTTATAATCTTTTGCTATGAAAAATAATGCTACAATAACAACATATGTATTTAGGTGTCAATAACGTGTGTGTGTGTGTGTCTGTGTGTGTAATATCTGTAAGACAAATTCTAAGACGTTGGATTCCTAGAACAAAGCATAAAATACAATTTTGTTTGCCTTAATTGCCTTATATATTGTCAATTGACCTCCTTAGGGGTAAGCAATTAGTGATCCCATTAGGACTGTATGAATGTATATTTTAACTTGATTAAAAAAAACTATATTGTCAAGGTTTTGGAATTTTTGCTAATATGACAAGAGAGAAGTGGCATCTCTGTGTAATTTTAAATTTACTTATCTCTTATTATGAGCGGCATTGATAATAAGAACTTCTTTCCTATGAACTTTTCATTCCCAAACCTTGTGTGTTTTTCTATTGTGCTATTCATCTTTTTCTATATTTAACTTTTATTTTTCTAATGTTTTGAGTTAGGTATTTCAGTATTGTATTTTCCTTCTTTCTTATATATTGATATACCAATTTTAGGGTGGATTTTTCTTTGAAAAAATAATTTCTTATTTGTATCTCCATCTCTTTTGGTGCCATTTTATCACCCTCATTTTTTCCTGGAAGTTTAAAAATTTAGATTGTTGTTCTTGTTTTACCTGGAAGTTATTTTGGATATTTTTATTCTGTCTTTCTTAGCTGCCCTGTGCTCAGTAGACAGTGAAGATGTGATGGTCTAGAATATAAAGGAGAGAAATTCTGGAGTTCTGTCCTTGAATGCTTCTTAGAAGGTGTTGTTTCCTGAAATCTGCCTCCTTTGGCTTTCTGTTGAGTACTTCCTCTGGCATCTTTTTCTATTTCGCTCAGAAACCACTTTCTGTTTAAATGGGGTTCCCTCCTAGGGGTGAACATTTACTCCTGGCTTCTGGTATCTGACACAGCTACAGTCCCCCGAACTTCCCCACCACACCAATATATACTGAAAATTTCTCCCACAGTTTCTGCTGGTCTCATGTAGGTGACACTTAAATAAAATTTGGAGCTTGTGTGTTTTCTCAAAATTTTCCTGAAGATTTGAGATTTCTGTTGTTGCTCAATTTATTTCTCTAAAAGTTTCCAAGAAAAGACAAGGAAAAATTCAGAAGTCAACTGCCATCATATTCCTATCAGAGATAGAAGATATATAACTATATCTACATCTATATGTATACCTAGTCCTATCTATCTATCTATCATCTATCTGGGTTTATTCATTTATAAGCCATTTATGAGTGCACATGCCATGCTACATTGCTCTCAAGTGTATTATGAAGCAGTTGAGAAGATGGATAGACAAATAAAGATATGCTTAGAGAAAAATGTGTTGAGAAATGTTTGGAAAATTAAATTTGTAATAAGAGAATTATAAAACAGAAGAGGAACTTTAACAAAGTTGTTTTTTAGAGCTCCCCAAGATGATAAAGCTACACATATCCAGCTTTTTTTCCCCTTAAAACTGAGATATTTCTGAGGAAATTAAACATGAAGTTAATTCATGATTTGATAATAGAGAGGTTGAAGGCTAGTAACATTGCCTTTTGTTTTTACCAAGGAACAATTGCCACAAGAGGTTAATGTAACACTTAACAATCCCCTGGAACGAGGACTGAGGAGTTAGTAGGAGTCCAGGCCATCTCTTTCCTCACTGGTTCTCTCTCTCTGTCTCTCTCTGTCTCTCTGTCTCTCTATGGTTATCTATCTTCCTCTCAGTTAAGGAAGCAGCATCTGATGAAATCAGTTCACTGACCTCATGTGCCAAGCTTTGAACAAGTGATACCTAAGTACAACTTGAGGGACTGGCTTTAGATTAAGGAGCATGGAGTGTTCATTTATGGACACAGTCTAGGAAGCACACACATGAGTGGGTAGATATGGTGAATAAAGTTTATAGAAAGTCTCTTTTGATTCTTCCTGTTTGCCCAGGGAAATAGAAACTCATGTAACAGCTGAGAGTGAGGGTGAGGGGAAACGTAACAAAGATGAAATTCCAGTAGATTTCCTCTATACAGCTATAGCTCTAAGTGATCTATTGAGAATTTTAGAAATTGGAAGCATCAGCCATCTGACCTTGTCTCTAAGGTAAGCAGAATGTGCATCATCTTCTAAGCTATGAACTGAAGGCAGAGGCTGAGTTTCTTGACTATCAGTGGGTGGACAGTTCCCCAGTGTGTGTGTGTAGCTGTGCAGATTGTGAAGGTCTTGACTCCAGGGCTGCATTCTCACTGAGCCTATTTAGATCTTGTCCTCGCACATTGTATGATCCAGTCTAGGACTCGCTGGGTGGCTCTGTATCCGAACTTCAGGCAGATTTAAGAAGTAGCAGAGAAGGGCTTGAGCTGAGGGCAGTCAGCAAATCTCTCCCAATTCTCCTCTCAGGTGAGTATGAAATGTTTCCTAATTCACTTTGGTTTTCAATCAGCTTTCCCTTTCCATCTAGAAAAGATGTCACACTCCAGGTTTTCTACATATTTGGAGTGCACAAAGCAAGATTTTAGCTTTTGTGTTTTGATTTCTTTTCCTGATTTCTCTATTCTGGGTGGAAGACATCAGAGTGGGGAAGGAGGAGAAGTTGTCTGACTTAGACCTGTGTTGACGTCTGGCTCTACTAAGCATCTCTTCTATAGCCTTGAGCAAGGCATTTAACTGCCTGGTTCTTCACGTGTAAAATGGGTATGGAGTAAACACTGCAGAGATATTTTGAAGGTAGGATATAATGTACATAAACGATAGAAGTCCAGGATAAATGTGGTGCTAGATAAAATGTAGCTGAAAAAAGTTCTCATTTATTGAGTGCTTACTACATGGCAGATTCTGTGCTTAATAATTTACATATATTTACTCACTTATTCCTCACAATAACCCTCTCACACAGGTACCATTATAATTGCCATTTTACAGAAGAAGAAATTGAGACTCAGAATAAATGTGACTTCATGTAACTATTCAACCAAGGTAGTGAAACTGGTTTTCAAACTCAGGCCGGGTGATCTCAGAGTCCTTGAAATCTACACATACTGGCTAGTACTAGCAACCCTTTGGCTTCTATCAGCTGTGCTTAAGCTTGCATTGGTTTCAAATTGCAGTAATCTAAAAGTCAGCAAGAAGATAATGAGATGAACTTATGTTTATCCTCAAGGAAAAAGTCAAGAATGCCAATGTGTTTATGTAATATAAGAAATTCAATGAGATGAGGTATACTCATAGTTTGAAAACGGCAAGTTTTATTTTAAATTGTGAAACTGATAAATTTTAAAATTTCAAACTTGGAAAGTGAAGCTTTGAAACAGGAAAATTTTCTGGTGTACAGCGACAAAAAGAAATCAGGATAAGTTAAATACAGCCATGACAAATTAAAAATGCAATTCTTAAAGTTTGTGAGAGGAATCCTTAGGCTTCATGGTGTAAATACATGCACAAAAAGCAGATCAGAATTACAGAAGTACAAAAGAAATTATAGTAACTTTAGTAAAAAATGATCAGGAACTACGTAAGTTTCACAGGCCAACACAAAATTTCCGGAGAGTTCTTGAATTTTTAAAGATGCTTACAAAGTGGAGCTAAGAGGTCTAAAATCTGTACTCTCTTAGTATTCCACTGACACTGTGGGTGCATGAAATAACGAGTTAGAAGCTTGCAGGAACCACTTTGTGGTAATTGCAAAGCATAAAGCATATTTAATTAAATTAAGTAATCTCTATTTAGAAGAAAGTAAATCATTTTAGTGCTAACTGTTTTTAATGATTCAAGCTGTCATTCAAAAAAAAAAAGATAGGAAGCTGGTAAAGTACTTAGAACTCCACTTATGGAGCTTTTATAGCAAAGCACTAATGGAATTTTTCTTGCCAGGGAAATGCCATATTTTATTAATAAATAATTCTGAAACTCTAACAATAATTACTAACTTATATCACAAAATTTGCCAAAAAGGTGGGAAAGAATACTTTAAAGATATAAGCATTTTTGAAAGGCTAAAAACAGCTTCAGAGTATTTTCTAAATTATGATTATTTAATGCACATATAGGTAAACTTCTATAAGAACATTGATAAGAAACAGAAGAGATCTTTACTAAAATCTCTCTTTTTATTTTGAGATAACTAGCCCTGTCTTTTAGCTTTTCAACAGTATGAGCACCCATCACAAAGGATTTAGGGATGATGGCAGAGTAGGAAGCAGTAGGAATCAGCCTCCCCATCTAGACAGCAATTACACTGGCAGAATCTGTGTGATGTATCTACTTTGAAACTCTGGAGTCTATTGAAGGCTTGCAAACTCCAGAGGAAGACTTGAACATCAAATTGTAGTTAATTTGGTCAATTTTAGCTCTTAGCACAATAGCAGCTACACATCCTCCACCCTACTCATTCTCATCCCCCACCCAGGTTGGGCAAATAGGACCCTGCCCTCTGAATATCATGGCTGTGTGCTCTGATCACTGATTGTTGCCTCTGCTCAAGGAAGTGCAGACAAAGGTAGGCAGCCCTTGTTGTTGCATCTCCCCTCTATTGTTGAGACCCTCTCCCACTCTGTCTAAAATGACTCCCAGGGGAGTTAAAGGGCCAGTGACCTTTATTTTCTCCCACAGTTTTTCTCTTTTGGGAGCCAGACATTAAAAACTAGGACATTCCAAAGCCATTGCATATATGAGGAAAATTAGAAAGTAATCATGCCTGAACAGGGAAAGGCACAAGCTTAGAAAAAACCTGAGAAGACCATAATTTTATACCTCAGGTTGATCCTTGGCATATAGACAGCCCAAACAAATTTAAAAAGCAAAAACGGTAAACAAAACCAATAAAAAAGACAGCAATCCCTGGGAAAGAGGGAGAATCTGATTTCCAGTTCCATGTTTTTATATTCAAATGTCTAGTTTTGAACAAAAAATCAGAAGTCAGACAAAGAAACAAGAAAGTATGGTCCATTCAAAGGAGACAAAAAGAATCAACAGAAAATAACCTCTGAAAATGACTGATGACAGACATACCAGACAAAGACTGTAAAATAACTGTCATAAATGTTCAAAGAACTAAAGAAAATATGAAGAAAGTCAAGAAAACAATGTATGAATACAGTGGAAATATCAATAAAGAGACAGACAACCTAAAAAAGAAATTCTGGAACTGAGAAATACAATAACAAAAATGAAAAGTTCCCAGAGGGATTCAAAGCAGATCTGAGCAGAAATGAGAAAGAATTAGTGAACTTGAAGATTGGACAGTGGAAATTGAGTTTGAGGAGCAGAAAGAGATAAAGATTATAGAAAAGTGACTGGTGCCTAAGGAACCTGTGGGACAGCATCAAACATACCCACACACACATTGTGGGAGTCCCAGAAATAAAAGAGAGTGGAAAAGGGGCAGAGAGAATTATTAGAAGAAATGATGGCTGAAAATTTCCCAAATTTGATGAAGATATGAATATAAACATCCAAGAAGCTTAAAGAAATCCAAGCAAAATGAACTCCCCTCTCTTAAGCTCAATGAAACCCTTAAAAACCTGTTTCCCACTGTCACAGTGAAAACCAGCAGCTTAGCAGCCCCTGGAAGGTGCAGAAAGTGGCTGGAACTCCTGGAAAATGCAGATTTTATATAACTGTCATTACTAGACCTCTCTATTATTCCCCTGGAAATCACACACACAAAGTTTGTCTTTATTTGACCTGACTTACAGCTCAGCCTATGGGAACAGCCTTTCCTCTTGGGTGTTTGTTGGAAAAAATCAGCAGGAACTAACTAATATTGCAGCTGCCTGTGTGGGTGATAACAACTGGGGAAAATAATGAGCTGGAAAAAAATTTGAAAAGGAAACAGTGGAGAATGAGATGTCCATAGGGAGCTTTGGAAAGCTCTTAGATATTCCTGGGAATCTAGAAGGCCCTGCTCACTCAACGGGCTGTGCACATTCTGAGAAAAACCCTAAGTCTTAAGCTATCACTTCTGGCTGCCCTTGAGGCTCTGTGCAAGGAGGAAGTGAAAGCGAAGGCAGAAGTGTAAACTACATACCTGAGAATGGAAGGTGGACCCCAGAACCCCTCAACAATAGCTGGTTTCCAGCATGTAAGGAAATCTCTGGGTAATCAGATGATATGGATGATGCTATAAGCCACCAGTTGGCTTCACTGGTGAATTTTGCCAAATGAACTAATATTAATCTTTCAAAAACTTTCCAAAAATGTAAAAGAATTCAACTTATTTATGAGGCCACAATTAGTCTCATATCAAAGCCAAATAAACACATCATAAGAAAAGAAACTACAGGTGGAAATACCTTCTGACTCACAAAATTCTTTAAAATAACACCAGTAATGTTGCTGGATCCAGCAACATTTAAAATGGAAATACCACAACTAGGTGGTATTTTCTTAGAAATGCAAAGTAGATTGAACATATGAAAATCAATCAATGTAATTTTCCCTATTAATAACATAAAAGAGAAAAACTATATGATTATCTTAATAGATGCAAAAAATTAGACAAAACCTAACACCCATTTGTGATTTTTTAATAAAGATATTGTTATCATTATTTCAAACACACTGTTTTTGGTTAGATAGATATAAGAAGAAGAAAAATAAAAGACTTTGTTTAGTTTCTCCTATGTTCTTCCTTTAGGTAGATCTGATTTCCTGACCTACTTTGTATTCATTCTCCCTGAAGAACTCTTTTAATATTTCTTACAAGGCAGGCCTATTAACAACAAATTCCCTCAATTTTTGTTTTTCATGAGGGATAATTTCACTAGATACATAATTCTAGATTAGTGGTTTTATCTTTTAACACTTTATCAGTATTTTAAATATTTTATTTCACTCTTGCTTGCAAGTATATTAAAGAAAATTCTGACTTAATTCTTACATTTGATCTTTTATATATGAGGTATTTTTTTTCCCTCTGGATTCTTTCAGTATTTTCTCTTTTTATTTGGTTTTCTGCAGTTTATATACAATATGGCTGGGTGTAAATTTTTAAATTTATTTATCCTGATTTGTGTTCTCTGAGTTTCCTGGATGTGTGGTTTGGCATCTGTCATTAATTTTGGATAATTCTCCATCATTATTTCAAGTATTTCTTCCATTTCTTTCTTTCTTCTCCTTATTTTATTTGCATTATGCATATGTTGTATCTTCTGCAATTACCTCACAGTTCTTCGGTATTCTGTTCCATCTTTTAAATTACTTTCTATTTGCATTTCAGTTTTGGAAGTTTCTACCTGCATATTTTCAAGCACACTGATTCTTTCCTTGGCCGTGTCCAGTCAATTACTGAGTCCATCAAAGGCATTCTTCATTTTCTATTATAGTACTTCTTATTTCTAGAATTTCTTTTTAATTATTTCTTACCGTTTCTATCATTTTTTTTCTTTTTTTCTTTTGCAGTGGGCTTCTCACTATTGTGACCTCTCCCGTTGCAGAGCACAGGCTCCGGACGTGCAGGCTCAGTGGCCATGGCTCACGGACCTAGCCGTTCCGCAGCACGTGGGATCCTCCCGGACTGGGGTACGAACCCGTGTCCCCTGCATCGGCAGGCGGACTCTCAACCACTGCGCCACCAGGGAAGCCCAGTTTCTATCTTTTTGCTTACTTTTCCCAACTCTTCTTGTGTGTTTTTCAATTTTCCATTAGAGCCCTTGGCATGTTAATCATAATTTTTCTAAAATTCTTGGTCTGACAATTTCAAAATCTCTGCCCTATCTGGGTTTGGTAGTGAGGATTGATGTGTCTCTTTAAGTTGTGGTGTTTGTTTGTCTTTTAATATGCCTTGTAGTTTTTTGCTGAAAGCCAGACATGATGGTTGGACTAAAGGAACTGAAGTAACTAGACCTTTAGTATGAGGTTTTTTGTTTATCTACTTACTACTTAAACTGTGCTTACTGTTCGCTATACTAAAATTTTCTTGTTTGTGTCTCTCCTGTCATCTTTGGGTTTCCCTAGAGACTTCTTAACTAAGACATGAGACATGCCGTTCTTTCCATTGTACCCCCCTGGCACCAGCTCTTGTCCAGTTTCTGCTTCTGGCTTCTGCTTCAGTGGTTTGTGATTCTCTGTCTGTCTGTCTGTCTGTCTCTCCATTTTGCAGGAAGCTGTTTTTCCTGTGACCTCAGTTCTCTGATAGGTCTAAAAAGAGTTGTTGATTTTCAGTTTGTTCAGCTTTTTTGTTGTGAGGATGGAAGTGACAACATCCAAGATCCTTACCTACTGAATCAGGGTATAAATGGCTTTTGAGTACTCTCCAGCAAAGAGGATCAATAATTTGTAAATCCCAAATTTGAACCATATCTAAAAATCTTACAGTTAAATCACACTTTCTAAGTAGTGATTAAAACACCTTACCTTTTAATGTACATTCAATTATTTCAAGAGAGGAGAAACGTAATAATTTAATAATTGTCACTATAATTCAACTTCTCAATGTGTTCAGATCAGCTTTTCTTAATTTTTTATAGCATACTCATGTAGTCTGTTTCCATGTTATCATCATTGTAAAATCAGACTTCAAATAATTTTAGGAAAAACAGAACATGGGGTATAATTTGTTGAGTTAACATTTTTATGAAGAGGCCCATACTGTTGTTGTGCTTATAATTTTATAATGCTTATGTACTTTGAAATCCATAGTTAAATGACGTAAATAGTTAAAACATTCCAACAAAATATGCACAATAGCATATGTTTCTATTGCAAAATTGATAAAAATTGGAAGATGGCTGCTTTGATAGATGCTTAACCCTCGATCATGTATATAATCTGCAAAGTATTAATAAATTCTTACCCATCTTAATATTTTAATATTCTAATTTTTCTAATAAAATTTAGCTCAGATATTATGTATCATTACTTTTTAATTTACTTTTTAAAATTGACAGTGGACTATAAATACTAAATCCCATTCTGATGCAGGTGGTTTCTGATCAGAGTATTTCCATGTCTCAGTCAGTGGTCCTTTGGAGTAGATTCAATTTGAGTGCACACATCATTGTGTTTATAATGAGATATTTGATAAACAGTCACTTTACAGATAATATAAAGGCGGGGGAATTTGGAGTGGGTAAGGATGATCAATGAGAAGAAGGGAGAAACCACCAAAGACAAACCAAGTGGTGTTGCCGAGGACAGGCCTGGAAGTGATGGAACAACGTCTCCTACTGCCGGTGCTGCCGGTGATTCAATATGGTCATCATCCTTCTGGCACGCTGCTCCAGGCCAGCCCTGGGAATCACACTGTCATTCACTGGGGAGTCAGAGCAGGGCAAGGGCATGCCGTCAGCAGTCTCACCTGCCGCCGGGTTGCCTCTAGTGCCCATAACGGTTGTCTGACCTCATGCACGCCCCTGTCAAGGCAGAACAGTGACAAAGAGGGGGATGCTAACAGTGGTTCCTACAGCAGCGTACTGGATGTTCTTAGGGAAAAGGAGAGATCAAGATCTGACAGTGGGAGCTTCCCTGGTGGTGCAGTGGTTGGGAGCCCGCCTGCCGATGCAGGGGACGTGGGTTCGTGCCCCGGTCCAGGAGGATCCCACATGCTGCGGAGCGGCTGGACCCGAGAGCCATGGCCGCGAGCCTGCGCACACGGAGCCTGTGCTCCGCAACGGTAGAGGCCACAACAGTGATGGGCCCGCGTACAAGCAAACAAACAAAAAGGATCTGACAGTGGGTGAGATAAAGGGTCTTCCTTTGTTTTCTTCCTCAAATGGTACTTTCAGATAAGTGGAATTCATATACTAGCTTTTGTGCTTAGTAAATGGCGACCAGAGGAAAGCATTTAAAAAATAAAATTGGAGTATAGAAGCAAATCTGTATTGAAAAGGATTATTTTTGTGGGTCCTCTTTATGTGGTACTCAATTGTAAACTTCTGCTCTCCCACTCGAACTGTGGGGCAAAATGAATCACACACAAAAATCTGTTGCACAAATAGTTCATTTTAAAATAATATTTAGATACAGATAAGAAAAATAATATACCTAGTAGATGAATTGGGTTATGTTATTACACGTATTGTTATGATTGAACATTAAACTTGATACCAAATATCTAAATTAAATATTACAAATGTATAACCTGCTTATTTGCAATATTTATATAAAATACCTCTTTATAAAAAAATATGTTTTTAACTTGTGGTTTATATTGCTCTGAGGAAAAAATTATGAAAGTAATTTTTCTGGAAGTTATTCACATTTTACAGAAAATTGCCTACCTGAAATACTAAAACTTTAGATTCTTTTAATTTTATTTACTACTTAAAAGTGAATTAAAATCTTGTTTTAATATTTCAAAATCCTGCCTATTGGGTACTGATAGAGAAGTTATTGTTTATCTTTTAACATAAAAATGTTATTGTTACTATAAAGCCTTGAAATACACACACACACACACACAAAGACAAGAAGACAGAGAGATAAAGAGAAACAGAGATAGTTTCTGAGTTATGGACTTTTAAGGGAGATGTTAGCATAGAAATAATTAACTGATGACAGAGCTCTCCCTGCTCTTACAGACTGTTGGAGGTGGAGGCAACTTGTCACAAAAACTAGAGAAGTTAACAGCTAGAAAGGGAGACATTTGTAAAAGACATGTGAGGTCTAAATAACCGAGAGGACTAGAAATACTACAATTCCAGGTAGAAAATTGTTCTTTCTCAGTAGACTGAATCACTGGAAACTTATTTTCTTGCAGAGAATTTCTTGAATCAGGAACAGGCTAAGAATCAGGCTTGCCATGGGCAGAAGATCACTAAAGAGACCAGTGAGGCTTTGAAGGCCATCTGGATGGACAGAATGGATTTAAATTAGAGGAACTCCAAACACAAGCCCGCTTTCCCTCATGGAAGGTTTGATGGGTGCTGAGACAAATGGGAGCCTTCAGAATGGATGGCACATGCAGATAAAATCATCTGTGGGTTCATAGTGCTTAGGAAACAAAGTCTCAATAAGGAGACTCAACTTCAAGATATATGAAACAAGAAGTGCGCTGAAACTAATTAAAATGGAAATCCAACCTGGGCACAACAAAATACATGAATGTATTAAATTAATCAGCCCCTCATCTGATCTGTCTAATGAACAAATAAGAAAAACCATACCTGTGGAGAAATAACATTGATTTCTTCTCTACAGTCTATTTGAAACCTAAGGTCCCCTGTAAATAATTACAAGAAATGCAAAGATGTAGGAACACATAACACACACCTGAGCAAAAAAAAAGTAGTAGAAGCCAATCCATTGACTTAGATGCTAGCAGGCAAGGACTTTAAAATAGTTAATGTAGATTTGTTAAAATATGGAGACAGATGAAGAAAATAGGTTAAAAATAAGGAGTTTAACGAAGAGTTGGAATCTATAAAAAAAGGACAAAGGGCTTCCCTGGTGGCGCAGTGGTTGAGAGTCTGCCTGCCGATGCGGGGGACACGGGTTTGTGCCCCAGTCCGGGAGGATCCCACGTGCTGTGGAGCGGCTGGGCCCGTGAGCCATGGCCGCTGAGCCTGCACGTCTGGAGCCTGTACTCCGCAACGGGAGAGGCCACAACAGTGAGAGGCCCGCGTACCACAAAAAAGAAAAAAAAAAAAAAAAAAAAAGGACCAAAAGAACACTGTAGAACTAAATAATAAAACATATAAAATTAAGAATTCATTGGGTGGTTTTAGAAGCATCCTGGACACAACTTTAAACAAAATTAGTAAAATGAAAGACAGATCAATAGAAAATATACAAATTAAAGCACCAAAAGGAGAAATAAAATAAAAATAAAAGATAGAAGAAAGTATAAGAAATGGATAGGTATGGTTAAATGGTCTCACATACATACAATTGGAGGCTGAGAACTAGACTAAAACAAAAACAAAAACTAAATACCTAATGGTTGATTAGCTTCCAGTAATGGTCAAATGTATCGATGTTAAACACACACAGAATAGATACAATGAAAACCATATCTAGACACATCATAGTCAAACTGCTGAAGGTCAAGCAGTTGAAGACTACTTACTTCACATTAGAAAATTAAGCATTGCTCTCCTAATAAAACTATTTAGGAGGCTGTAAAATTGCTGGTTAAAATTAGAACTGTGGTAAACTTTAAAAACAGAGGTTTGATGAACCCCAACATTTTGAGGTTATCATCCAAGGAATCCCAACCAAGGAGAATAAGAATGAGGAATCTGGATGATTGGGAAGAAAAGTCAGAAAATGCAGTGTCATGATGGTTAGCAACGGAGAGTGTTTAAGAAGGAAAGGGATTCTAGAAGTGCTGAATTCTGGTGAGAGACAAACAAGATAAGCACAGGACAGGGACTACTGGATTTGAAATAATTGCCTGTTCTTTTTATCTTTGTGGACTTTGGGAGAAAAATGTATGAGGAAATTGGAGAAAAATGAGAGGTGAGCATGTGAAAACCAAGTGCACTGATAACACTTTTTAGAAGTTATCTGTGCAGAGATACAAATAAGTGATACAGTACCAAGAGGGCATGAAAGATGGTGGAAGAAAAAAGCACAAATAATGAGAGTACAAGTAGATAATTTCTAGCAGTTAAAGCACTTGTGAAATCAGCACTCCTTATTAAGACATATACCACAACAAAAAAACCCCAGAAGCATCTTTCCAGGTTCTTTCCTGGTCATTGCCTCTTACAAAAAAGTCAGCTTTCCTCATTTCTATCACCACCAATAATTTAGGCATATTATTGAACCTTATATAAGCGAAATTGTACAGCATGTGTTTATTTATGTCTGGCTTCTTTCACTCCTTCCTGCGTTTGTGAAATTTTTTCATGTCATTTAATAAAACACTTCATTCACTTTCATTGCTATACAGTATACATTTTTTCCAATATACCATATTTTACTGGTGCATTCTATTTTGATAGATATTAGGTTATTTCTGGTTTTGTTCAATTATAAATAAGATTCTCTAGTATTCTCTAACATCTTTCTTTTGTAGAAAAATGGTTTCATTTTTCTTTTTTGTAACTGTATTATAGACTATTTATTAACAGACAACACCCACATTTATTTCTTCTTGGACACACCCACCGTGTGGCCATGGCAGCCTGTGGTTTTGGTGTGCTGGCCTTGGATATGAAGTCCCCAGAAGTGGTGCAGCCCTCTGTGGGCCCGAATCTTCTTATCCTTGATTAAATAAGAAGGTACAGAATTACTGGTCAAAAGTTTGCATATGTCCAGTTTTAGTAGACACTGCCAAACTTTATTTCCAAAATAGTTGTACCTACCAAGTGTAGGAAGATTTCAACTGATGCACATTTTTGCTAAAACTTCTCCATATCTTTTTTCATTTTAATGATTCTAATAGACGTGTAGGAGTATTTTTCTTATACTTTTAAGTTGTATCTCCCTGATGAATTATGAAGTTGAGTATTCTATCATGCATTTATTGTCCATTTGGAGATCTTCTATTGTCTCATATCTTACTGAAGAGCCTGGTTTTTCCACCTGCTTTCAGACCTTCCCACCATTGCTATAAATCCGGTGACCATGTTAAGGGTATGACTGTGTCTGCACGTCCTTCCATTCCTCTGTTCTATTTGTCTATCCACAGGATGAGTTACTCTCTTAGTGACTGTAGCTGTGTAAGTCTTCATTTCTAGTAGTGTAAGACCTCTAAGTTTCTGTTTCTTATCTTGGACCTCTGCATTTCTATAAAAATGTTGGATTTGGCTGGTCAATTTCCACACTTTTCTTGAAAAATGCTGCTGGAACTTTGTTCTGAATTGCTTTGAAATTATAAATCATTTTGAGAACAATTACATTTTTACAACGTTGAAACTTCAATGCATAAATTATATCAATTCACATATTTAAGTCTTCTTGGGTTATTCTTAGTAATGTTTTGTACATTTCAGAGTAAAACTTACATCATTTGTAGATTTATTGTGACATAGATTTTTGTGATACTGTCGATGGTAATGATTAAATTTTAAAATTTATTTTATTCACATTTGTTAATTTAAATTTGTGTATTTCATTATACCTAAATTTATTTGCTTATTGCTACCATATAGAATTATAATTAATTTTTATATTGAACTTGTATCCAGTGATATTGTTCAATTCACATTTGAATTATTGTCATTTATCTACAGTCTTTTGATTTCTACCTACACAAATATTTCATATGCAAATAATGACATTTTTCTTTTTTCACTTTCTGTATCTTACCTTATTGTTATTTTCTCAGATATTAGGTTTAGTTTTCTTTCAGCTAGCAAAAATTAAGGTGTTTTGATTTGGAGTTTCAGACTTTGTGAGTGCTGGTCTATTTTCACTTGGCCCTTTCTCTTGGGGAAAAGCCACTCAGAGGTCTCAACAGAAAACTTAGGATGTTTACAAGGCCCCTCCTCCTTCAATGGCTCTGAACACCTGTTTTTGTTTCTCTAGTGCTATGAGAATGCCAAAAGCTCTGCTTAGGTTTCTAACCTCTTAGCAGCATCTTTCTTCTTAGTTTTTCAACCTCTGACCCTAGAGCATTTTAGGATTTGGACATGACCTCAAGGGCAAAAGCCTTGGAGAATACACATTTTGTATGTGTTGGTGGAGAGTGTTCTAATAGGAAGAAATAGCAGATGCTCTGCAAGCAGGCAGGTGTGTAGCTGTACTGGTGACAAACTAGATGGTTCTACTGAGTATCATATTTTCAGTAAAGGAAGGAAAAATCACCAACTGAGAGTGGAAGGGCAAAGTGGGTAGCAGATAAAGTAAGGGTTCAAGAGAGTTTGAACAGAAAGAATAAGGTTGAGAACCAGTAATCTTTAAAAGTTAGAAAGTGCACTTAATACAAAAGGCTGGTGAATTGCCAGGCAAGTTACGTAATTGTTTGTAAGGCACTTATCTCACCTGTTTTATTTACCCCGTCCATCTTGCAGGATTGATGTACTCTTAAAAACAGTATCTATAAAATATCTTTAAAAACTACAAAGTGTTATAAAAATAGTAAGGTGCAAATAAAAAAATCAAGATTAGTAAAAGAAAAAAAAAGGTTTGGGAAATGTCAAGAGAAGTAGAATAGTGAGTAACACCTAAATTCTTACAATCTGTGTCTTGGGAGATATATGGAGACCTGATCAAACATCTGTGTCTTGGGAGGTAACAACTCTCCTGTCTTCAGTGAGGAGGAAGGGAAGGTAGGGTGCTTACTGCAGGGGTCAAGTCAGAGAGTCCTGCGAGGTTTTTTTTTTTGTTTTTCTTTGGGTTTTTTTTTTTGTGGTACGCGGGCCTCTCACTGCTGTGGCCTCTCCCGTTGCGGAGCACAGTCTCCGGACGCGCAGGCTCAGCGGCCACGGCTCACGGGCCCAGCCGCTCCGCGGCATGTGGGATCTTCTCGGACCGGTGCACGAACCCATGTCTCCTGCATCGGCAGGCGGACTCTCAACCACTGCGCCACCTGGGAAGCCCCAGGAGAGGAGTTTTGAACCCTAAACACATAGGTGTAATTTTAAGAGATTGTCTGTTATTAGTTTATTTTTTGAAGTTAGAGCATCTGAATATTCTGCATCTCTGAAGCAAAGATAAGATGAAAAAACAAGAGTGAAGATTCATTGTTATTGTCTGTTTTAATAAATGCAGCTCTCAAACTACAGTCCCCAAAGGGGTTCTGCAGTCACTAGGCATTCAGCCAAGCATCATGTATTACACACGAGCCTGGTTTGTTTGCTTAAAAAGAAATTTAAAAGCTGTTCCGACTGCGTACTGCACCCAACCTCTGTAGAGCGTCCGTAAGCATTCAGTTCTACCTCGGTAGCCCTTTCATCGTTAAGGCTAAAGACATACGGTCTTTACCCTCACTAGGCTTTTGGATCCCTGCACCAGTGTATGTGTGTTCTCAGTGCAGTGTGTCATAATCAAAAATGTTAACAACCAGTTCAATGATGTTGAATTCCAACCTTGGGTCAAGTTCCCTGTGCATAACTCTACCACTTTATGAACCACAGTAGGCCTGTCTCTCCAAGTAGTGTCTTGAGGACAGGATCTATAGCTGGAGTCCTGGAAGGATTCAGGATTTTCTGAAAGTTACCAGTTATGTCCCAGCTATCCAAGCAATAGGATTTGTTAGTGCTTTCAACAGTGTACATGGATGAGGAAGATTTGATTGACTGAATGACTGTTTAACCCATCTGCTAATGTAGGAACTGGCATGTGTTTAGACAGTATTTATTGAGCACCTATAACGTGTAATGTTTTGTGCTTCTATTATACTTCCGGTAAGTCAGTGGAGTATGAAGTATGGTTACTTACCATCAATAATTTTTAACTAGCTGAAGAAACAAACCATATGCACATAGAACAGTTTTAATAGTAAAAATTCACATTGCCTAGAACTTCATAGTTTACAAAGAACTTCAATCTCTTGGGAGCCTCATGCAGCTTTTGTAAGGTAAGTTAAAGCAAGTTCTATGATCTCTGCTTTAAGGGCATTAAGAAACCGAGTTTCAGAGATGCACATACATCTGGTAAATGGCAATTTGGGGGCCTTATTTCCATGTGAATGACACCCTTCCCCTGGATTTGTGTGACAGAGAAGGTCTGTCAGTGCATGTCCAAAGCAGCTCATGCAGACACACCTGTGGGCCTGAACTTGGTGTGGCTGAGGAACTACTGTGTCATGTGACTAGAAACAACAGAATCTTGTAAAATTAGTTTGGACCCGAACTCAGGAGAGGGTGTGGGTTTGGAAGAAAGAGCAAAGTTGGAGAGGATACTCTAATTCAGAATATTACAAACTTGATGGGGAGCCCAGGGGTCTATCCCATGGAACATAGGTCTCGGTTTGGGGTGTAGTGGATACAAAATTGGGGAAGAAAATAGGGGGTGAATGGAGATAAGCAGACAATGAGAGTCATTGCTGGGTTTAATTAGGGAATTGACTCTGTCAGAAAGGTTTTAGTTCTACTCACTGAAAGCCTCATTTCATTTAAACCCTTGGCAAAAGTGTGGTTGATTTTACGGTGTCTTACACAGATCATGATACATTATTTTTATAAACTTAGAAAATATTTTTAACCATCACCTTAGTAAAGCTGTCATTTTACTCAAATCTAAAAAAAAAAAAAAATGAATCCCAATTTCTCTATACATTTAGATTAGAAAGATGCAGCTGGGCTTTAAAATTGGCCCCGTGCATTTTTCCCTCCTTAATTTGGCAAAACTATAGCAACCTACTGTCAAACATTGGCCTCTTTCCTTGTTTTAGCACAATGGAAGCTTTCACATTTCTTCCAAAAGGCTTATTCACAGTTATGCAACCTTTTATGGAAGCTTCCTACAGAAAGTCACACAGAGTGTTGCAGGCACCCTGTTTGTCTGGGCTCCTGCCGAGAGGTAGCAATTTAATGAAAACAAGGAAGCCAGACCACAACGTGAGTAAGATTTTAATGTGCGAGCCCAGCATACTAAAAAGTTACAACCCTGATCATATCCTTCACATTAGTGAAAACGCAGTTAGTCTAATGTTCTAAATGCACTTAATTTTAAAAGCGCTCCGCATTCTCATACCGACCAGATTGTGTACTATTTTTTATCTTTTTTCTTGAATCTAAGATGGTGGGTCAGAGAGAAATATGTTTCTTGTGTTTATATGAAATAAAGAAAGAGAATTCTTGCAAATAGCAATGAAATATCATATTTCCATGCTAAAAGCTTTAACATTATTTAGAGGACTGTATATAAACGAGACTAGCAATGAAGCATGAACTGTTTAGCTTCCTGATAGAGCAGCACGCACTCTCTCATTGTTTTGGTAACAACCTTCCAGACGTCACATTCAAATGAAAAGTTCAACCCCTTTAGATTTGCTGGCTGCTTCATATATTTCAATAATCATGTAATTAGCTCATCATCTCTTCCACATTCAGTATTTCCCTCCTAGCTACTTGCTTTCTTTACTTTAGGGACTTTCTGAAGTTCTGTGTACAGAATTAGTAAGTGGGATAATTTATCTCTTTGCTGTTCGCAAAAAGCCGTTCTGACTCTGAACACCTTTATCCACTATATAGTCCAGGACACCGAGGGTGCTGTGGGTCTTAGTCGTTACTGATTCCAGGAATCAATTTAAAATATAGTTCACTCTTTATTCTGTTATATTGTGATTTCTTAACCTAGAGATGTTGTATTTGAATTCATTTCTGAAGATACTTCCAGTCCAGAATATTACAGATCAAAAGATCATGATATGTGATATACAAAATTGGTGCAGATTTGAGACTGCAAAAAAACAAGAGGACACTTTTGACATTTTTCTTGAAGTGATAAGGACAAAAGTAGATAAAGAGTTCTATAAGTTTAAATGAAAATAGATGGCAGTTCTCTCTCTCTAGTGCTCTCTCATTCTCTCTCTTCTCCCTCTCCTCCTTTTCTTATTTTTTTTAAATTAATTTTTATTGGAGTAGAGCTGCTTTACAATGTGTTAGTTTCTGCTGTACAGCAAAATGAATCAGCTATACATATATATATATATCCTCTCTGTTTTGGATTTCCTTCCCATTTAGGTCACCACAGTGCATTAAGTAGAGTTCCCTGTGCTATACAGTATGTTCTCATTAGTTACCTATTTTATACATAGTCTTCTTTTCTTCTTTTTTAAGTGTGTTTAGAGGCTGAGAAGTTAAGCAGGAATGGCTATCACAAATATTTTGCCAGATACACGCAAAGGAACGAGAAGCTCCTGCTGATTCAAAAAGATGGAAGAAGAGACAAGTGGATACTTCCTTTGGATGAGATGAAGATCTCAACAGATAGACACAATTTCTTAGTGATGAGAGACGGGACCCAAGCAACTGTGCCCAGGATGGAGGCTACAGGCATTAAGATAACATTATGATTGAGTCATAAAATCTACTGAAGAATTTAGTGGGGAAAATGTATGTGAATTTTGGACTTCCCTGTTGGCACAGTAGTTTAGAATCCACCTGCCAGCACAGGGGACACGGGTTCAATCCCTGGTCCCGGAAGATCCCACAAGCCACAGAGCAATTAACCCTTTGCACCACAACTACTGAGCCTGTGCTCTAGAGCCCGTGAGCCACAACTACTGAAGCCTGAGCACCTAGAGCCCGTGCTCTGCAACAAGAGAAGCCACCAGAATGAGAAGCCCGCGTACCGTAACGAAGAGTAGTGACCGCTCACCGCAACTAGAGGAAGCCCGCGTCCAGCAACGAAGTCCCGACACAGCCAAAAATAAATAAATAAATATTAAAAAAATAATAATAATGGTTTACATCTATTACTATGTAGTACTTACTATGTAGAAGGCTTTGTGCTAAGTACTTTACAAGCATGGTCTCATTTAATCCTTCAAAAAAAAATATATGTAGATTTACTGGGATTTCCCCCAAATCTGAGAAGTCAAACTCAGGAAGCACCAAGTAGTAAAAAGGAAATTGAAATAAATTTCAGGTTAATTAAAAGAAAAACTTCAAAACAATCAAAACTGTTCTAAAACTGTAATATTCTGCCCCAGCAATTACACACTTTTCATGAATTGAGATGTTCAAATACATTTATCATTATTTGCTGGTTTCATTTCAGAACAGACTCAGGCATTAGCTATGTGATTACACCAAATTACCTAACAGTTCTATTTTAATAATTCATCAATGGTTCTAAGCTTTTTTCTATTTTGTTTACTTTTTAGCTGTTAAGGTAAACAGATACTATCTTTGCAAGTTTTATAAGAAACATGAAAGAATGGTACCTGATTTCACTTCAGTGAAGCTCTTTGTAGCTTGGAATATGACAGATTTGGTGATGTTCGTCTGACTCAATAAAAAAGTAAAGGAACCTCTTCTGAAACTTGCATTTAGATCCATAAGTATTGAAAATGCAGATATGACAACTTTGTCAACATTTAATTTCCAAACTTGAGTAGATAATATTAGCATGTTTGTAATAGCTATAGTGAGTATATTCTGGTATGCTGGTAAAAATAGGGGAAAGGGGGCCTAAAATCAAGACAGGATCAAAATAGGCATACAAAATAACTGAGCAATTAAATGAGAGAGGTACATGAAATCCTGGTGCAATGACTAATATCTCATTATTATTTTACATTAATTTGACTATGACCTCCCAAGTAGACAATCTCAAACTTCCTAATGTAAAGAAAAAGGGAAAATTCCAATTCATATACTGTTGTATTTTCATTTCTATTCAGTTGTGCATCCTGTTTTATTTTTTTCCCTGAGGCTTTCCCTTTGATCCAATGACTTATTTAGAGGTGTGTGTTTAATTTCCAAGTGTCTGGAGATTTTCATGTTGTCTTTTTATTATTGATTTCTAGTTTGAGTCCATTGTGATAGGAGAGCATACTCTATGGGTCTTAATTGCTTTGAAATGTATTGACGTTTGTTTTATAAACCAGAATATGACCTATCTTGGTGAATGTTTCAGGGGTGTTTGAAAAGAATGTGTTTTCTGCTGTTGTTGGGTGCAGTATGTTAGAAAGGTCAATTAGAACCTATTGATTGCTGGCCATTCATAGACTATTGAAAATGTCCTCTTTAGACCTTTTGTTATGCTTTATATCTTAGGCAGATATTTTAAATACACATTATTTAACTTTCCTTTAAAAAGGCAGGATACATTGCATTCTATATGTAAGTTTAATATAGTCTTAATTACAGTGTAGATTCTCACACAGGTCTCCCTCCAGTTTTTTCAAAGGATTTTAATAGTTGCTTAAATGATTCCATTGCTGTGAACAAAGGATTCCATTATAAAATGGAAAAATAAATGTAGTATTAGGAGATGCTAACATATTTCTTTCTAACTTTCCAACCCATTAACACGCTAATATTAACATTAATATGAAGAGGTCCACCAAGGCTGTGTGTCTCCTTTTGTGGTGGTCACTGTAGGGTCAGTAACCTAGATCTCAGTTTGGAAAGGATATTCCCTATGTCCGGTCTAATAGGTACCTAGAAATGGCATTAATGGTCAGGCTTCTTGTTTTTTATGGAGGGAGATGGGGAGAGATCTGGAAGAGCAAACAGACGATGGTGTGTCCATGCCAGGTGAAGGATGCAGTCAACTTATGCCTGGTACTGCTTCTTTTTTTTTTTTTTTTTTTTTTTGCGGTATGCGGGCCTCTCACTGTTGTGGCCTCTCTCGTTGCGGAGCACAGGCTCCGGACGCGCAGGCTCATTGGCCATGGCTCACGGGCCCAGCTGCTCCGCGGCACGCGGGATCCTCCCAGACCGGGGCACGAACCCGCGTCCCCTGCGTCGGCAGGCGGACTCTCAACCACTGCGCCACCAGGGAAGCCCCAGTACTGCTTCTTGATAAGAAAAGCTGCTGCAGTAAACTTGTGTGGATGCCGCCTCATGTCGGGACACCTCTAGGAGCCATGGTGCCATCCAGGGTCTCTGGAATATGTCTTGCTCTTATCAGCCTATAACCTCCAGATGACCTTCTCCTGTCTTTGCATCCAGAGGGCTTTCCTTCCTTTGTCAATTGCCATAGGTCAAGAGCCAAACAGAATATAAGTTCTTTTTCCTTTCTTTTCTTTTTTGCTTCAGGTGTGAGAAATGGGACATTAGAATAACATCACTGAGGTCTCTCATCTAGGACTGTGAGAGTGGCTGCTGCCCTCCATAGACCTGTACTGTGTAAATCTTTTGACATTTTGAATGCATTTGATGCGTTTCACAATGTAAACGCCAGCAATTGCCACAGAAGTACCTCATAACAAAGCGTCTCCACACTCAATGACGTATAAATTAATCACTAATTCTCATGGTCATGAATATGCAGGTCGTTTGGCTGATCTAGGAAGTGCTCGCCCAACTACGCGCTACCTCAGGTTATTGGTTTCCTACATTTGGTTCCAGCATTAACTAGCTCAGGTATGCTCTCCAGGTGTTTGTTACTGGGCCTACGTTAAAAATGCATCAGCTCCCTGGGATATATTTTCTCATCTTAAATCGCGGTAGTACAAGAGCAAAGCCACACCGCACAGCATCTTAAGGCCTCTGCTCACCTCACATCCACTAACATTTCAATGACCAAAGCAAGTGACATGGCCAAGGACCATGTCACATGATTAAGAAGCATGATGGGTGGGAGAGAAGGGAGTGACCATCTGCTGAGCCATAATCCAAATTATTACATAAATTCAGAAGCCCCCTCTCTTTTCAATATACTTCTAAAATCTAACTTTTCTTATCAGATACAAACAATTTATTTAAGGGGGACCAAAGGGAAGGAGATCTTACACTTAAATACAGAGAGAAAAGGAATAACATAAGGTTTCCTTATGATGGCTATTGATTTGAAGGAGAGACGATGAATTCAAGATAAATGATAGATGAAATAAGAACAATAGTTGGGTAGAGAATTAGGACAAGGATAATGTTCTTCAAAAATAAGTAAACAAGAGAGAGTGGTTAACCTGTTTTTCCTTTGGTTTAACTTGTCTTTTGACTAGATTAGCTTAGTTGACAATAGGGAAACATAATGACATAGCAGTAAAAACACCTCTTATGTAAAACTCAGGTATGCCTATCTTGTTCTCCTCTGGAGTGTAATTTGATTTATTTTTTTAAAGTGCCTTTAGTTTATTTCTTAGACTGAAATTTGTTCCTTGTGTGTTCAGTATTTGATTGGATTTACTGCCTGAGGAAGAATAGATTATAAAAGAAACGTCTAGCTTGTAACATTTTTAAATTGTGGAAAGTAGTTAATTTCTTCTGTAAGAAGTAATATATGGATTGATCAGATGGATGACTGAGCCCCTGAATCTACAAGTCTCTCCCAGATATAATTTCTAGTGGGGGTGGAGGGGCATTTTTAGAAAGAAATAACAGGGAAAATAAACTGACGTTAGTAGGCCCCAAATTATAAGCAATTTGTGAGAGATAAGAGGGAGGTAAAGAGGGTTGGAGGGGAAAGCTGGCGCAGAGTAGGGACATTCATGATCTGTGAGGCTGCTAGGTGGAGCTGCAGGAAACAGCACTGCTCCCCTGGGTGGGAACCAGGTAATGGACCAAATGAAAGTAAAGATGTGCATGCATAAAACAATAGCTAATAAACACATTAATGATATATGTGATTTTTGGTTTCATAATTTTACATATACACTCAGATGAACGTGTCTAAGAAATTACGTGGAGACATGAAACTCAAATTTTAGAACCATAAATGTAGTAGGAACGCCTTTATTTATTTATTTAACATGGGATTAAACACTTTCATTTGAATATAAAAGTGAAGATAGATACACAGAGAAAATGTCTGGAAGAAAACATTCTGTGAACGAGTGGACACAGAATTGAGAAGTCTAGATTCAGGTAATAATTTCACTCTATCTATATCTAATGACTTGTTAACAATGAGATTGTCCTTGTATATATTTCATGTTATTAAGAACACATATAAAAGTGTGAAAACTAATGCAAATACAAATCAATAGAAACATATTTAGCAAATATAGAAAAAAGAAAATGAGCTTCTAAATATCTCTACTGCTGGAAAAGGATACCATAAATATTTTGGTATGAATCTTTAATTATTTGCAGATTTTACATTATTTGGTTTGATATAAAGCAGAGGGTTGTTTTTTCTTCATTCTTTTTTTCCAATTTCCTCAACTACCATGCTCATTACTATTTTTTGCACCTGTTATTTACTCAGAACTTTCTGTTTGGCATGAAATTTCCTAAAATTTATGCCTAATTCTAAATTTTACCTATTAAAATTTTACATTTAAAACTTAATCCACAGTCTTTCTTGCAAACCAACCTATAATATATGGATTTGTATGTAATACAAATATATGACTTGTCAGTAATTAATTCATGTACCAATTAACTTGTCATTTAATTCCATTCCCCTTGTTAAGTTTTGTGTATGCGGAGTGTGTGTGTGTGTGTGTGTGTGTGTGTGTGTGTGTGTGTGTGCGCGCGCGCGTGTACGTGTACTCTCTTCACATGGAGGGCGGGTACTCTTCTCAGGACTATTTTTAAAGTTGTAGCACCCAGGAAGTACAGAGTAGACCATTCTTGTTGAAAACATGGAAGGAAGGGAGCAGTAAATAAAGGAAAGAGAAATGAGGGAGAGAGGTCATTTGAAAAAAAAAAAAAAAAAGTAGGTCCACATGGCTGTTCATGAAGGTCTGAGGACAGTGGGATCAAAATTACCTGCAGGATATTTTCAAGATGAGCCCTCCACACCTATTCGTCAGGGAATCAAGGCCAAGGTAAACTTGCACATTTGAAAAAAGCTCCAGAGGTTATTCCTACAGACACTCTCACTCCTCTTTCCACCTCCCCTACACTGAGGACCACTAATATAGTAAGGTAGTCAAGCAAAGGTAGACCAGACATACAGTGGCTGAAAGGGCACTCTCAAGAGACAGGGTTGCCTTATTCCTTTCCTTTTCCACTAGAACAAAAACCAAATACCTCCCCAGTGAGCTAATTGCCTGCAGGAATATTATCGATTTGATGCCTTCTCAATATCAAAGGACTGTATAAATGTGGTCTATTTTTGGACTCACTATCCTATTCCATTGACCGGAACCAGATTGTCTTGATTAATTTAGTTTTAGAGGAAGTCTTAAGGACAGGTATGCAATTCTTCTGAGTTTATTCTTTTCTAAGATTGTTTTGGATGTTCTAAGTCTTTGGAATTTCAATAGAAATTTTAGAATCAGCCTGTATATTTAAAGAAAAATCCTGGTGGGATTATTTTTGGGTTTATGTTGAATCTATAGGTCAATCTGAAGTAAAACGGTATCTTAAAAATATTGAGTTTTCCAATCCATGAACATGGTTCTTCTGGTCATTAATTTTTCTTAGTTTATATTTTATAATTTTCAAGACTTGAATATCTTTAAAAATTTTATTCATAAGTATTGAATTTTTTTTTTTTTTGCCGTACATGGGCCTCTCACTGTTGTGGCCTCTCCCGTTGCGGAGCACAGGCTCTGGTCACGCAGGCTCAGCAGCCATGGCTCATGGGCCTAGCCGCTCCGCGGCATGTGGGATCTTCCAGGAACCGGGGCATGAACCCATGTCCCCTGCATTGGCAGGCGGACTCTCAACCACTGCGCCACCAGGGAAGCCCTTTTCATAAATTTATTTTATTTATTTATTTTTGGCTGCATTGGGTCTTAGCCCAGTATTGAATATTTTTGATACTATTGTAATAAAATATTTTGAAAATATCATTTTTAGTTGTGTGCTATTAGTATATAGAGTGCAATTGATTTCTGAGTTTTAATCTTATGCTTTGTAATGCAATTAAATTTGGTTACTGATTTTTGTTACTATTTTATTGATTCCTCAGGAATTTTTATGTAAAATTATATATATATATTAATTACATTGTAGTGGGAGAACATACTGTGTATGACAGAAATCTATAAAATTTATTGAGACATACTTTATGGCCAGGGATATGATCTGTCTTGGTGAAAATACCACATGCATTTGAAAATAATATGTGTTCTGTAGTTGTTGGGTATTGGAGTTCTAACAATTAGGTCACATGTTTGACAGTATTGTTACAATAATATATGCCTTTCTTTTTATTTTGTCTAGTTTTCTATTAATATCTGAGACAGGGAAAATATTAACTTTTCACTGAAGAACATCTGCAATCTGTGACTATGTAACTATACTTACATCTTATTACATATTTTATCTCTCTCTCTAAATATACATATATACACATATGTATATATTTAAGAGACTATATATATATAAAATATATAAAACAATATGTATAACACACATTTTATATATTTATTTAGTATATGTAATTTAGGTAATGTTAATTACAGAATTATTAAAAATACTTGTGCTTATTTTTTTCTTTCTCAGTTACATATTCTTCTTCTGGAAAATATAGCTGGTTAGTCATGCGACCAGGGATCCCAGCTAACTAGGTGGTAATCTCCTAAATTCCAGCCTCTCTCTACTAAGAACTGATCAACTTATATAAGATCAGCAGAGCAAAACCAAATCCAAGCAATGTTAACAAAAGATATTCTTTATTAAATTTTCTCTCAAATAGATAAGTTTACATGCTTTTTAACAAACAACTATTCCATACTGATGGTCTTCACTGTGGCTCAAATGTAATTGTCAATATGTGTATTACTCAGGAACTTTTAAAAATTGGTTTTAACAACTCAAGTCAAAACACTCTGGATATACTTTATGTGAGCTGATAGTTGCTATGCAGTTTAAAATGTTATATTTTATTATTAACACATGCGAGAAAATAAATTTAATGTTCTTATGACAACATAACATGACACGTCATCTCCTTTCAGATATTTATTTATATCGGTTAAATAAATAATTTATAAAAATGATAATTTAGGAGATCATTCTAATGCACTTATTTCTTTCTCTTTTACTTTTGATGCTGGAGGTAAAAGGATAGCTTTGAAATTCTGCCTGAAATCTGCTTTTGTTTTAGCCTTATTACAACATTGCTATATATTAGGTGTGTTTGTTTTATGTCTCTTTGGCAATGAAGTAGCTCAGCAGTGCTTGGCCTCTAGGTAAAAAGAGATTATTGAGTTAGCTTTGGCTATAAATTGGTACCACTGGGATGGACAACTACTTCTGTTATTGTATTATTTTTCACAAGATGCCATATTCTGAAATACTTCTCATTCATCAACCTAATAGCTCAGCAAGTATCTTCTGTAGACTTTATTGTCTGGGTCAGTTAGCTCTGGAGATTAGAGTGGTGATTATGAGACCAGGGTTGTGTTTTTAATCCCTGTTAGGTTCTCAGTTAAAAATAAAACCTCTGTACACAGCTACCCCTGCACTTCTCACCTTGCTGGCTTGTAGTTGCACATTAAGGGTTATAAAAGTGATATATCACAGGAATGTAGAAGACACAGTGCAATTCATCATTACTATTAGGAAGAAAATTCAAGGTAAATATTCCCTTGACTAGAATTTTATTTCATTCTTAAACAGAGAAGCACATACATTGAATTGAAGCTATATATACTTGCATTTAAGTAAATTTTCTTGTGTGAAACTAAATATAAAGTCAATAACTTTTTTTAAAAATTTGGAATATTGAAGGATAAAGCAGATTAATGCTCGAACTTTGGAATCTTTTTAAAGCTCACCATATGCCATGTGCAAAGCACCAATAAATGCATGAGCCCAGAGGCTCAGAAATTCCTTTAGACTAATTTGAAACTATTATTTTTCCAGTCTTCTACAATTATATTTGGCCTTTTTCACCTAGTTGCATTTATTATCTATTTTTTTATCTGCCTAGGTGACTGAGACCTGGTGTATCCTAATGTTAACCTTCCACCTTTCTAGTAATTGCACCTTTGCTATAATGATCCATGCTTTTAGAACACTGCCTTTGCCAGGACTACCTTTTGACTGATTAAGCTCTTACCAACATCTTTCTCCATCCTTTCAGTCAAAAATATTTGCTGACCATCTGCTTTCTTCTGGATGCCTTTTATTTCTTTTTCTTGTCTGCTTTTTCTGGCTAGAACCTACAGTGCAATGCGGAATAGGAATGACAGTAAGCATCTCTGTCTTGTTCCTGATATGAGGAAAGGTTTTCAGACTTTTATCATTAAGTATGATGTCAGCTGTGGGCTTGTAATATTTGGCCTTTATTACGTTGAGAGGACTGAAGTTAGGAATGACCTCTGTCATTATCTTGATGGCATCAGGCCCCATAATTTGTTTTTATCATTTGCTGAAGTCCTCTGGTATTTTTCCCCATGCATAAAAAATCCATTTTTTCTTTCTCTTTGTTAAAAATAATAAGATGGAATCTGTTTTCCATTAATCTTACTTTCCTGCTACAACAATATATTTCAATTTATTTTAAAAATACATATTTCCAAGTACATCTGTGGTGTAAGCAGTTAAAAGTTTTAAAGAATAGCCGTTTGTTTTGACAGTTTTCCTCAAGACATTTTGAACAGTTAAATTTGGGTCATAAAGATAATTTAAAATGCCATTTTAAGAAGACAATAATGTGGCAGATGCAGTGTTTCAACCTTATTTATCCAACACTTTAACGTGCATAAAAGAGCATCAGATTACTGCACGATGTGGAGAGATTGAGGAAGAGGGATCTCATCACACTCAATGGGAGCTGTGCCTCTCCATCCCTGTGTGCTTTTCTGAATACCACTCAGGACTATTTGGTCCCTTTAAGAGGGAAAAATCCATCCATTTTGTTCACTTTTCTGTTCCTCTTCTATGTCATTTTGATTCATGCTGAGACCCACCTGCATGTTTACTCTCTGTCACAGTCACTATACCTGGTTGTGTAACTGTTAAGGGCACAGCTTTGGACATTTTTCTATGAAAAAGGAGTATATATTAATTCACTGAGAGAAAGAAAATAAAACTATCTGTGATCCTGTGGGGTGTAATATAGTTTTTATTGCCTGGAGTTGGGAATAATCACATTACTCATCTGTGTCGCAGTTATGAGCCAGCTATCAAATAGCTGTGAAAGCTATTCCACCCCATCTCAATTTTTATTTATGACAATTGTTAACTCCAGTTTGTTTTGGATTTCCTCTTTATTCTTCCCTTTTTAAAGTTGGTGAATATTAGAATACATATGCCTTCTCTTGATATGTGATAAAGAGTATATAATTAATTTGGAAGCCCAATACTTTGAGGTTGTTTCCTATGGTAAGAGCTTGCATAATATGATGGGAAATATGGGAGAGAAGTAGGAACCTTTAAGGTGACAAGGATTGCCTGAATAATGGTCTTTTTATGATGATTAAGACATACCTGAAAGCACTGTAAATCCAAATAAATTTCCAACTTCACTACTATCGATTAGCATCCTATGGAGACTGTGTATTTTTGTTGGGTTATAAAGGGTATGAGGTCAGAAATGAATTATTGACAGGATGATTCTGAATCCTCAAGAAAGATGTGGAGGCAATAGAGGATTTTTTTAAAAAATAAAGATTAATGGAAAATAATGCCCTGATTCTACCAGATAGAGAAAATATGACCAAGTTAAAATGATTAAGAGAAGAATGCCATAAATTTTGCTTCAGGTCATGACAGAGTATCAGGGATTGGATTTAGACTCCTGTCTTAAACAAGTAAGATATAAATATATATATATATTAAAATTGTTTTCAGATATTGGAAACAGACCTCATAAGACAGTGATTGCTAAATGAAGGGAAGTGAATGAGGTGAGCCCTAGAGTTGATTCAGCTCACTCTCTGCAGAGAACTTCCAGGATGTAATACATGCATGACCTAGTTGTCTCTGTGAGTTGATGAACCAGAATTTATAATTCAGAGACGCCAGGCAGTTACAAATCATGAAGCAAAGTACTACAGAAGGGGTAGCCATAGAGATCTGGAGATTTGAGGATGTGTTTTCTTGAGACTACCTAGGTACTGAACAGTACTCAAGGTTGGGAAAAGACAACTAGAAATGAGCATGAAGAACTATCCCCAGATCTCACACTGAGGTAAGAATAGTGTGTGTTCTCATCAGCCAGAGTAAGAAGATGTATGCTAATGCATGGTACATTGAATAGAGTGCTCAGAGGGTATTGTTTAGTACTCTGGCCAAATTAGCTCTAGATTAGACACTACTTTGCTCCCAGCTAAGAATGTTTAAAAGCAAGCCTAGAAAGGATCAGCCTATTTCAAGAAACTTAACTGAATCCTAGAACACAGCTCAAATATAGCAAAAGATATTTTGGGGGAATGTACTACCTAACAAAGTAAAATTCACAATGTATGTTGGGCATCTAATAAAAAATCAGACATGCAATGAAGCAAGAAAAATGAGCCATAATGAGGAGAATAATCAATCAATAGAAGTAGACTGTGAAATGGCACAGAAAATGCAATTAGTAGGCAAAGACATTGAAGAAGTTATTTTGAATATATTCTACATATTGAAGAAAGTAGAGGAAATTATGAGTATGGTGAAGATAGATATGCATGCCAAAAATACTCAAATCAAAATTCTGGAGATTAAATACATAATGTATCATATAAAATATATATTGAGTGGGATTAACAGCATATTAAACATTGAAGACAAAAAGACAAATGAACTTAGATGTAGCAGAAAAAAAAATCCAAAAAAAAAATACAGTGAGAAAAAAATGTGTAGAGAATCAGTAAGATATGAGGCATCAAGAGGCCAAATACATGTATAATTGGAATCTTAGTAGAGGGTGATGCAGAAAAATACATGGAGAAATAAAGCCAATTTTTTCCCAAATTTAATAAAAGCTATGAATACACAGATCCAAAAAGTTCAATGAACCATAAGCAGCTGAAATATGAAGAAAAATACAAGGCTGATCATAATAAAATTGTTTAAAGCCTGGGAAAAATTATTTTTAAAAAATCATCCAAAAAGACCTATGTACAGAAGAAAAAGGAAAGTACTACAGGAGACTTCTCATCAAAAACAATCTTAGTTAGAAACTGTGGATGAGCATGTTCATAGTAAAATAAGAAGAAAAATAGAATTCTATACCCAGTTAATTTTTTTAATCAGGGTGAAATTTTTTTTTGATATACAAAAGATGAACAAATTCATCACCAGCAATCAAAGAAATATTAAAGGAAGTCATTCAGTAAAAAGAAAGAACACCAGATAAAAATGCGGATCTATACAAAGGATTTAAAAGCACTAGAATTGGAAAGTGTGGGCAATAAGAAAGACATATCTTCTTATTTTCAAATTCATTTAAAAGACAATGGAAATGCTTCAAATTAATAATCTCAGCTTTCACTTCAAGAAACCAGAAAGTGGATAACAAAATAAACCTAAAACAAATAGAAGAAAGGAAATAATTAAGATAGAGCAGAAATCAATGAACTTAAAAACAAAAATAATAGAAAAATCAATCATAACAAAAGCTGCATTTTTTAAAATATCAATAAAATGGTAAACTTGTATCAAAACTGACAAGAAAAAAAGAGGAGACACAAATGGCTAATATCAGGAGGCATGTAGAAGGGTTATTACAAGAGACCCCAGAGACTTTAGAAAAATCACAGAGGAATACTGCAAATACCCATCAGCACATGAATTTGACAACTTGGATAAAATGGATCAATTCCTTGACAACTACACATCACCAAACTCCCTCAAGAAGGTTTAATCCTACCAAACATAAAAGAAGAAATAACAATTCTTTTACACAGTCTGTACCAGAGATAGAATAGGAATGAACATTTCTCAACTAATTTTATGACACCGGCTTTGCCCTGATCTTAAAAACAGACAAAGTACAAAAAAGAAAACTACAGAATATTATCCTGCAAGAGCTTAGACATAAAAATCCTCAGCAAAACATTAGCAAATCAGGGCTTCCCTGGTGGCGCAGTGGTTGAGAGTCCGCCTGCCGATGCAGGGGACACGGGTTCGCGCCCTGGTCAGGGAAGATCCCACATGCTGCAGAGCGGCTGGGCCCATGAGCCATGGCCGCTGAGCCTGCGCGTCCGAAGCCTGTGCTCCGCAAAGGGAGAGACCACAAAAATGAGAGGCCCACGTACCACAAAAATAAATAAATAAATAAATAAAATAAATAAATAACAAAACAAAACCCCCAAAACATTAGCAAATCAAATCCAGTTATATATGTATAGATAGACTGGTATAGATTTATATTGGTATAAATTTAGATAGATAGATGGGTAGATAGATAGATACCTAAAGAATAATAGGCCATTAAAAAGTCAGGTTTCTTTCCAAAATGCTAAACTTTTCAACATTCAAAAATCAATTATATAACCCATTATATTACCAATCTAAGGAATAAAAACCCACATGATTGTATCAATAAATATAGAGAAAACATTTGACAAATTATGCCCATTCTTAAAACTTTTCCATGCCTTCTGATTGCTCTTAGACTAAAGAATGAATTCTCCCAAGTGTCCCGCAACTCTGTGTCTGAATTGGCCTGTGTGACCTCTCTGGTGCTACCCTCCCCAGCTCTCCTTACCAGCCCTGCGCACCATCTCAGGTGCATGCAATATGCTTAGCTCTTTGTTCTCAACCAAAATTGTCTTGGCTTTGAAAGGTCTTCTCTATGTGTAAAGATAGAATCTAGATTTAAGTCTGCGTATAGCTTAATCAGGAAGACTTTCCTGGAAAGGCCAATTTAAATGAATTCTCACTCTGTTACAAATTTTTATCCCGAATTACATTTAGGATTGTATTCATATGATAATTAAAGTTGATATACACACTTGTGTATGCCTACCACTTTATTTAGTTCCTCTAACTCATGCTAGGTGTTAGTAAATATTTATTGACTGAGTGAAAGACTCAACTTCATAATGATTTCAGCATTAAAATATTTCATTAATGGGTATATTGTCACTTCTTATCAGGCAGAGTAAACATTTGGAAGAAAATACATGCTAAAAGTAAGTATAATTTAATCTGTTAGACCTGTTATTTTAACTTCAATGTCATATTAAATATACTTATTCATTTTTGTTGTCTATTTATGAAGTGGACATTTATTGAGTTCCTAATATATACCAGGCACAAGGAACAGTGAATAAGACAGACAGAACCTTCCAAATCTATGAAGCAAACAGGCTTGTTGGTCTTATTATTGTTTATTTGTTTTAAGAAAGAGAATACAATGAATGAATAGAAGTCCATAGATAACACTAGTTAACATAAAAGAGTACTACTCATATACAGTTAAAATATTTAAACCACTTACAAAGGAATGAAATTCAATGTGAAAGAAATAACCTTACCCCAACTCCCAGTTTATTTCCCTAAAGATGATCACTGTTTTCATTTTCTTATGACTTTTCCCTGAAAAAAATGAAAAAGAAAGAAGCCCTTATATTTTCTTGCTTACTTAGGGAAAAGGGATGATAGTTATTTATCTCTGCTTTTTCTGAAATCATGGCGTGGAAACTTTCCATATTATCACATGGATATTTACCTCATTTTTAGGGCGATGCAATATTATGGATACAATATAATTAGTATAACGAGTCTCCTATTGAGTAGTTCCAATTTTTTAATTTTTTCTATTATAAAAAGCATTTTGATAACTATGTAATATGCTGTAATAAATAACTGATCAGTGAAAATGTCATAGAATATTTAATTTATTCCAAAAACTTTAATATTAAATATCATTCGGATCCTGTGATACCACGAAGCAGAGTCTAGTAGTTCAGTAAATATTACTTCTCTCTGTATTGAAGGACCAGAAAGTCAGTCAAAACAGGGAGTGAGGTAAGTATTCACAAAATCACACTTGGAAAGTAGTCAGTTTTTACTTATGTTCTCCTTTTTTTGGAGCAGACACAAGACATTTTCTGTAACAATGCCCCTGTAAAAAAAGAGACAATATTCCAAGAAGTATGTGTGTAGGGAAAAAGTCCTTCTCCCTGTTTTGCTGAACTGACATAGGAGCAATGGAAATTTCTTTTGACCATCAATTTAGGCTAACACTCAGAATTTTCCATTGTCACATCTCTGATGATCACATTTCCTATGGACGGCAACTGATATAAACCAGAGCAGTGGCTTTGCTACAGGTACCATCCCCTGCTTCCCCTGTTTCTCACAGGAGCTGTGAGAAACCAAGATAGTCCACGAAATGCATCACACATAGGAACATTGACAAGGAAATGAGAGCACTCATCTGAAACAACCCACCAGATGCTTCCATGGTATCCTGTCAATGTGGTTCACTTAATTCCGTCAAAGTCTTTCTGACAGAGGGGCTGTTTTGTCTTGTAGCTGTCAAAGATGCTTTTGTATTGGCAGGCTCAGCAGGTATCTCTTTTGAGTCTCTTTCCTTTTTTTATTTCCTTCAAATTCACACGATCACACAGATGCAGTGAAGGATTAATCAATAAATCAGCATAAAGTTCTAATGAGGAAAATACATGTGTGAGCTGACCAGTTTCTTTGTTTTAAAAAATATCCTGGGGGGACAGTACACAAGAAATGCTCTATTGCTAAAATCCTGTTGCTCAGGCCACTTAATCTCTCCTTTTTTTATGGGGTTAAGTGTAGGAGTTACATATTTTCCTTTTTATTTGTCTCTGCTCCCAATCCTATACCCTGGCAACTATGGAATTTTCTCCATCATTATGATTTTGTCATTTACAGAATGTTATAAAAAATACATGCTAAAGTATACAAAGTGTTTTAAATGGCTTTTTTCTATATTTGCTAAATATGTTTCTATTGATTTGTATTTGCATTAGTTTTCACTCTTTTGTATGTGTTCTTAATAACATGAAATATGGTATTTCAAAGAAGGACAGTTACATTTAAAAATATACTATCGTGAGTTTAGTCATATATCAGATATAACACCTTTCAAGATCTTTTCATCAGTAGACTAACCCTCACCTTCCTGAAAAACCAAAGTGGTTTTCCCCCGCTTTCTCCATGTTCCAAATGTTTAGAGTCCTGTTTTTCTGCTGCTCGTGGGATGGATGTGTGACATGGCATCGTGAGTGATGGCTGAGACAAGTGTTTGGTGACTGCCATGCTGCTGTGACGGGTGAGTGGCTTAGACATGCACTTCAACTGAGACAGTTGCTAAAATCCCAGGAGGAAATCTTAAAACCAATTCTG
Source organism: Globicephala melas (assembly GCF_963455315.2). NCBI lineage: Eukaryota > Metazoa > Chordata > Mammalia > Artiodactyla > Delphinidae > Globicephala > Globicephala melas. The sequence continues at coordinate 84,581,007 of NC_083327.1, read as the reverse complement.
CATTTGGATTGTGGTTATTGTATTCTCTCCTTTGTTCTATACTCAAATTATCTGCAGATTTCACTCAGAACAGAACCAAATCCTACCTGGGCCTCCTACAGAAAATGCATGGAGCCTCCAGAAACTCTCAGCAATCAAACAAAGCCCTCATTTGTACAACACTTTAAAGCAATTCTTTAAAATTTATCACTTGCTTTTTGTATTTCCCAGGGGCATCTTCTCGAATGTTGTTCCAAAGAAATGATGTTTCTGGGTTGAACATGGTGAATGTGTAACTAGAATGGATGTGAAATTCTTGACAAAAAGGTTTTCTCATGAGTGTTTCGCAAGTAATATAATGAATTCTCACCATAGTCTCCATAAAGAGTCAACTTCCTTATTATGGTAAGGTATTCTAATTCACTCAGTGTTAGAATAATCAGAGGAAGCACCACATTTAAATATGTATGATTATGTGTGTATATAAATATTCATATTATACAGATTATTAGTTACACCCTATGTCACTGAGCCCAGGGGGAGAGTAACATAATTTAAAATACACATTTCAATGTTTAAAACATTCTAAGTCATTATGAAATATATGTTAACTAGTAATGTTAATATAACTTTCTCTTGCAATAGTCGTGTGTGGGTACATATATATATAATATAAAAAATATCTTGTTACATAAATATATTCTTATATGAGATAAAATTGCATTCTATTCCATAAATATCAAGAACATATTAGCTGTCAATGAATAGTAGATTAAATTCATTTCTAGTGAGTTAAAATTTGAAGCAAAGATTTAAAGATTCTTGCGTATAATATTCTGGTCAGAAAAATAAAAAATGTCATGAATCTACAGAGCAAAAATCCCTGGAGTCAACATTTCTCCAAGAATATATGGCAATCTCTGTTGGCTTAAAACACAAATTTAAGGAGCCATTGCAGGAGGCAGATCCAAGTCCCTGAGTAGGAAGAGAAGCTGCACTGAAGGAAACCTTGTCTACATAAGGGCCTCTGATAGGTAGCTCATTCAGAAGATAAAAACAGGAAAAATCTAGAATTCACACGAGAACTACACATTTAGCTTATGTCAATTTTGGGTGTAGTAGTGCCTCCTAGCCCCCTGAAGAAGAAAAAAAAGGTGAAAGAGATTCTGTGCACATACAGTACAAGGAGAGAGAAACACACACACATTCAGAAGAAACACGTTTTACATCCAGGGCTCAAAGTTTCTTACTGAATAAAAATAAAATGCTCTCAAACCAAATCTTTTAAATACAAAATGAAAGAAGCCACAATTATTTTGATTTATCAGGAAAAATCACAGATATAGACATACAATGACTATCAATATTAGAACTATCATATTTAATATATAAAATAAGCCTATTTGATGTACTTAAAGAAACAAAATTGACTAAAAATATAGTGAAGGAAAAGAGACTATAATACACAACAATAAATTTAAATATGAAATAAACAGAAACTCTAGAATGGAAATTATAATAGAAATTAAGTGGCTATGCACCAAAATAAACATAACTTAAGACAGAATTAGAGATAAATCTGAAAAAATTATATAGATAGTTTGAAGAAATTATACAGGAATTGCTCTGTAGAAGAGAGGGGCTACATTTTTTTTCTTTTGGCCATGCCACAAGGCTTGCAAGATCTTAGTTCCCCCACCAGGGATCAAACCTGGACCCATGGCAATGAAAGCTCTGAGCCCTAACCACTGGACATCCAGGGAATTCCTTACCTTTTAAAGAGTTAAAAAGATACATAGGATAGTGTGAGACCTACTAGCACCGTGTCAGAACTCCAGTTAGAATAACAGAGAGAAGAAGGGAGGAGGACAAATAGGAAGTTGTGATTCCCACCTTTCCAGATTTGTTTAACTATACCAATTTACATATTTAGGAAATTCAGTGAGACCCAGCCAGAATAACTGTATACACACACACACACACACACACACACACACACACACACACACACACGCACACACACACACATATATATACACACAAATTATGCATTATATGTATACATACATATGTATTATACACTACACATTTTCTCTCTCTATCCATCTATATGTAATTAAAAAACAAACTTGGCTCACGTGATTATGAGGGCTGGCAAGTCTGTAACTTGCAGGGCAGCCCACGGGCTGGAAATTTAGGCAGAAGTTGGTGCTTCAGTCTTGAGGCAGAATTTCTTCTCAGGGAAACCTCAGCTGTTGCTCTTAGGGCCTCCAACTGATTGGATGAAGCCTACCTACCTTATTGAGGATAATCTCCTTTACTTAAGGCCAACTCATTGTAGATATAAACCATATCTACAAAATAGTAAAAACAATAGAGAAAATTAAGAAAACTATAATTTTAAAATACCAAAAAAATTGATGTCTTTAGCAAGAGTGACCAAGAGAAAAAGACGGAAGATTCAAATTATTAAAATCAGGAATGAAAAAGGGAAAATTACAACTGGCTTTACAGATATAAAGATCATAAGGAGCTACTGTGAACAAATGTATATCAACAAATTATATAACACAGATGAAGTGGGTAAATTCCTAAAAGATACCAAAACTGACTCAGAAGACATAGAAAAACTGAATAGATACATAGCAAGTATACAGATTGAGTATTCAAAACAATTTTCCCACGAAGAAAAATCCAAATCCACATGAGTTTGCTGGTGAAGTATAATGATTATTTAAAGAATTAACACTAATCCAAGAGGAAAAAAACACTCTAACTCATTTTATGAGACCAGTTTTATCTGACAGCAAAATATTACAAGAATATTGATGCAAAATACCTCAACAAATTTCTAGAGAAGTGAATCTAGCATATGAAAAGGATTATACATCATGCCCAAATGGAATTCACCACAGGATTCTAAGGATGGCTTAATATCCAAAACTTAATATAATATAACATATTAATAAAAAAGAAACATAAACACACAATCATAACAGACACAGAAAAATCATTTGACAAAATCCAACACTTTTATGAAAAAAATGCTGAAAAAGCTAGGAGTAGAAGCAAACTTCCTCAACTCAATGAAAGGATCTACCCAAACAAAACAAAACAAAGCAAAACAAAAATTAATTAACATTATACTTAATAACAAAACTCTGAAAGCTTTTCTTCTATGACCAGAAATCAGAGAACGATGCTGTCTTGGTCCATCCAGAACATTATAATAAACTACCATAGACTGAGTGGCTTATAAACAATAGAAATTTGTTTCTCACAGTTCTAGAGTCAGAGGAAGTCTGAGATGAATATGCTGGCAGATTCAGTGTCTGGTGAGAACGGGCTTCCTGGTCGAGACAGCTGTCTTCTTGCTGTGTCTTCACAAAGCAGAAGGGTGAGGAATCTCCCTGGGGTCTCTTTTAAAAGGGTGCTAATGCCACTCATGAGGGCTCTGCCAGCATGACTTAAACACCTCTCAAAGACCACACCTCCAAAACCCACCACATTGGGGGTTAGAATTTCAAAATATGAGTATTGAAGGGACACAGATATTCAGTCTATAGCAAGTTCAAAAGAATTCCTGTCTTTAAAGTAGGTAAAAAATAAAAATAAGAAAAATGTTGATTGAATCTATAAGGATTTTACATTACTTCTCCCACAAAGGGAAAAGAGAGAGAAGATCTGGTTTACTGGTGAAGGGCTTAGAACTTGGAATTTAAGAGATTTTGGGTTGAAGCCTGGTTCTTCCACAAAGTCCCACCCCTACCATTTCTGAGGCCCCAAAAGTCCATGTGTAATATATCTAAGTATTACAAATAAAGCTATCAGGATGTTAAATAAAATATCTTCTCTCCTCCTACCTTGACAAATATATTTTTATAACAATCTGGAAGGCTAGAACCACATTGAGACTCAGAGTTCTCCCCAAGTTTCTGACCTAACACTCCCTCTTCTTGCTTCCAACTCTATGCAGCATCATGAGGAGTCTGATCTGCATGGACACGGACACACCACCTGCACAACCAAGCTGAGTCCTTTTGAACCTGGGGTAAAAATCCTGAGTGGTATGGCTTAACCTTGGGAGGAGAAAACATCCATACTGGTGATGGAAGTAAGCCGGAGCCATTTGGGTAGGGATTCAGGAGTCCAGGGTCCTTGAGCATGGTCTACAGAGGGGTGTAATAGCTCTCGTGGGCATGTCCCTTTGCTGCTCAGGACTCCCTGCCTGTGCACAGAGATGTGGTCAGAGAAGGACCACAGTGGAGCCTTCTGAGGCATGCTTCCTCTTTGTCTCCAAGGACAGTACTGTTTCCACCAATTACTTGTGTAACATTCGGCAAGTCTTGTTATCCTCAGGTGGAGAATGGAGGTAATGCTTCATTGGATTATGAGAGTTAAAGAAAATCAAAATTAAAGAAAAAATATTCTGCGTTGCCTAATACATGGAATAATGAGTTAGTTATCTTTCTCTCTTCCTCCTTTCATTGTTGCTTTAATTTCTCCCAGATTACTCATTTATATAATAAGACTAATATTAGTGCTTAATTCTCAGGACTGACATAATGAATACATCACATAGTATGTGTCAATGAAAAAAATAAGAGGTCAGTAAGTGGCATACATGATCGTCAATAGATAAGGCAGTGAATTGAAAAAGCAAATCCCCACTTGGGAAAACATAAGTGGAATATATAACTATGTGGGAGTTTCTGGTAGGACCATCTTGATACATTTACATACAAATTTTTTTCCATTAGTTGACGTAGAAACTAATTCTTCCTTTAGTTTTAGCTAAACCTGATAATATACAAGCCCAATTTGGGAAACACACCGAAGACTTATCACATAATCTCCGGTAATATGTGTCACGGAGATTTCTGTTGGTGCCAGTCCTCAGATGTTCTGCTTTCCCCTTGACCAGCATCAGCAGATGGCATCTTTCAGAGAAGTTGGCCTGGAGGTGTAATTGGGGAAGAAACTCTGTGTGCATGTAATCTGAAAGCTGTCTAGATCCTGATAAAACAGGAGTCATGGTGGGATTTTGAAAGTTAGTAGGAATCGTCAACAGAGTGAAATATTCTCCTTACGTGAGTCCTGAATAGTCTTTCTTATCCAGTCAGGTTCTCTATCTACATGCATGTATAACATTATGAAACCCTCTGATTTTTTCTTTTCTTACAGCAGCTTTATTCAACCACCACTTCTGCTGCTGTACTCACCACACACTCCCGACAGCCTCAGTGAAGGTACAAATTTATCAATAAGCAGTGTAGCCTCCAGAATAGTCTAGAAAGTTCATTGAACTCTGATTCATGGAAACCTCTCAGATACTGATGTTTTAACTGATATTTGGCATGAAGTAAAATAGAGTTAGAGGATTTTGCATTGTTAATTTAAGGCATCATATTAACTTTGGAAAAGTCAGTGCATCTCATATAAAACTCATTTAGTTGGATCAATAAATTTTAATGAAGATCTTTCTGGATACAAACAGGAAGGGAATAAACTCAACAAAATTTTTAATCTGTCACCAGCCCAGCTTTCTCCAATCAATACAATTTTTTCCTGATTCCTTTTTAATGAGAAAAGTTGATTTTCCACTGCCCCTGAGCTCCTTTATCGTGAGAATATATTCTAAAATAGTAAGAATATATGGCCATAGCCTACTTATTTTAAAAGGAATATGTTTAACATGTAATCCATTATTTTGTCTATGTGAAGAGAAATTCCACTGAGAGATAATTCAGTGTGTAATATTTTTTAATATTTCAAAAGAATAATCGCTTAAACTGTAAAGTAATGTTAAATTTCATAGACAAATGTACAGAGGTCTGTGTGAAAAAGTTATTTTACTTTCTCCATATAATATTCTTAAAACACATTAAAATTCAATTAATTCAGGAAAATCAATCAAAGCCCTCTGTTTTACAATGCATTGTGCTGTATGCATGTGTATGTACATGTTTGTGTATATGTAGAGAAATAGGGCTAGAGAGAGGGATAGAAAGAGAGAGAGAGAGAGATACAAATAGAAGGAAACATATAAAAATAGAAGTGAAAAAAGTTTTTTCTGTATTTTCAAACTTCAGGAAAGTTACTTAAGTCTTTCTTTTTCCACAAGGCAAAGGGAAAATACATATTAATGAATCCAACAGTACTATTCTTCTTTTCAATCAACAAAGCAGAGTAGGTAAGTATAGTCAGAGGTGAATGCAGAAACTAGAGTCAAGGAATGATAAATTAGAAATGGAGGATACCTGATAATATTTTACACAAAATACCTGAGAAATTTACACATTTTTTTCTCCTTCTATTTTAAATGATCCTCACCCTTTCTATGTCAAGAATTCCCAGTTAAGGTTTAGGAAGAGAAGGAACTGAGGAAGCCAATAGTTGGTTGCATTAGCTTTTCTATTTCAAGCTGTCGCAGCTGCAAAACCACTCAATGTAACTCCACAGGGAGCGCTACCCAGCTATGCAAATGAATTCCAAATGTGACAAGTGCCAGCATGGGCGGTGGTGACTGTGGAGGCTGAGTGACTGCCACCAGTCTGTCTGATGGATTGACTCAGACCACCAAGGAGCCAGCACCATTGATTTCTGCTCAGCCATCTCATCTCTGTGACCTCTCCCTGGAAGGAAGGAAAGGAAGAGAGAAAGAGAGGTACAAAGAAAAAATAAAATGTTTCTTTATCTACTTGTCCCTCCTACTCTTAATTACTTTCATCATCATAGCATTTCCCTTCACCACATACTTTACTCATACCAGAACCAGATTAATAACTAGTCTTTATTTCTCCTCTATTCTAATTATGTGACTTGGTTTAGCTTGCTTAATTGATATTTGTGTCATATTCTTTAGAATTTACTAATTGAAGAATAGAAATAATGTAGAGTTGTTCTGGTATGATATAAATTCTAAACCATGTAGGCAAAAAATATAAAATATTGTTAGTACTCTTTCACAAAGAAGCTCCAGTGTTATGTTATTTTCCATTTTATCAGGACTCCCTGGCTTTGGTGAAATAATCCCTTGTTCCTGCATTGAAACATTTTGGTGGATGAGAGGTTACAGGAGAGAGGAGAGATGTAGAGTGAGAATGTCAGAAAAGGAGATAGAATTAAGAACCAAAATGTCCCAAAGAGGTTCATGGAACCTCTAGAAAGCAGTCTAGAATGTATTTATTTCAAAGTGTTTTTGTTCTCTTAATCTTCTTCATCTGAAGTGTTCTAAGTCATTCTCCTTTATGAAAGCAGATTTTTCACGGAGAAGAATTGTACCCTTTGTTTAAGAGTTTAAGAGCTATCCCTCTTGTTTAAAGAGTTACAGCGAAGGCAACGATGGGATGGTAAAAGCAGGGCAGATGTACAGACAAGTTTCTGCTTATTTTTTCCTTGGGGATTCACACTTCAATTCCCATGACCTCTTTGAAATTCCTAACTGTGTTTGTTTTAAAAATTCCTTTCTTCACTTGTGTTCAGTTTGTAAGCAGAATTTAGTGGCAATATAAAAGACGGGGTATATGGTTGAAGAATTATTTTTTTTTTAATGGGGTTTCATCCTTAAGAGAGTCTTTAAGCAATAAAAGACATCAGAGGATAGATAACATCAAGATGTGGCTATAAGATCCACTTTCAGGGCTTCCCTGGTGGCGCAGTGGTTGAGAGTCCGCCTGCCGATGCAGGGGACACGGGTTCGTGCCCCGGTCCAGGAAGATCCCATGTGCTGCGGAGTGGCTGGGCCTGTGAGCCATGGCCGCTGAGCCTGCGCGTCCGGAGCCTGTGCTCCACAATGGGAGAGGCCACAACAGTGAGAGGCCTGAGTACCGCAAAAAAAAAAAAAAAAAAAAAAGATTTATGGATGGTCCTTTTGGAGCATGGTATAAGTCCCTATTATATTCATAGGAAACCCAGAAAGGATTTAAGAAGCTGGTATGAAAGAAAACTCCACAAGTAGCTTGGACTAAAAGGACCAGAAACAGTTTGTAGTAAAAGGAGGGGTCTGAGCTTCCTAATTTCTAGGATGAGGAAGCAGAATGATAGCTATTCAAGAGCAAACTTAAATTATATTTTTCATTTTTATTTTTAATCAGCTTTATATAAAACCTATATATGTATAGTGATTGTATAGTTCACTGAAGTTTGAAAAATACATGTACCTATGTAACTGCCACCATAATCAAGACACAAAACATTTCCATTTTCCTAAAAAGTTTATTTTGCCAGTTAATCTCCATCTACTCCTGTGCTCCATGAAACTACTGTCCCTTTTATATCACTATTGATATAAAAAAATAAGCTATCCAATAGCCTATTAAAGTCTGATATCTATTAATATGTAGCCCTATTTCTATTAAAATTGTATAAGTAATTTTTTTCCTACAAAATAAATTTCAGCCTAAGATGTCAGTGCTGGTGAATTATATCAAACATTTAGGGAGAAAAAAATGTCAGTCTATACAATCATTTTTTCAGAAAATGGAAGCAGAAGGGACACTTCTCAACACATTTTATAAGACAAGTATAACCTTGCTTCCAAAACCAGATAAAAGAATTGCAAAAAAAAAATTTAAACCAACATCACTAATTATATAAAAGTAAAACTCCTTAACAAAATGTTAGAAAATAAAAACCGGTGATATATGAAATGGACAATATGTTATAATTAAGGAAGTTTATCATAGGAATGCAAGGTTTGTTCAATATATTTTTTAAAAACTCAATAAAGGCAATTCACCAAATTAAGAGCAAAAAGGAGAAAAATATGAGTGAATAGATTAAAAAAAACACATCTGACAAAATTTTAAATGAATTCATCATAAAAATTCTCAAAAAGGTAATAATATAAAGAAACACCCTTAACCTGATAAAAGCTATCTACCAAAATCCTATAACAACATTATACTTATGAGTGAAAGAATGTTTTCTTCTATATTAAGACAAGACATGAAGTCTCTCTTCACTACTTCTATTCATATTGTACTTGAGTTCTCAGTGCAATATGGGAAGAAAAATACCTCAAACTTTACCAAATACAAAGAAATAAATCAGTTTTCTTTATTCACTGGTGGTACATATGTATGTGTAGAATATCCTAATAAATGCACAAAACAGCTATCAGAACTAAAACTGTGTATCTAGCAGAATCAGATATTACAAGTTCATTACATAAAAATCAATGTATTTTAGTATACTAACAATAAGCAGTGGGAAATATATCTCCCTTTACACTTCTAAGAATAATTCCATCCTAATTTTTCTCTCCTCTTTTTCTGGTCCTTTAATTATATGTATGATCAATAACCTGACATTTTTATATACTTCTGTACTCTGATCATGTTTTTTAAATGTTACCTATGGGTTTCAATTTTGATAATTTCCATTTACCTGTCTTCAAATTTACTAATCCTATCTTCTGTTGCATTAATTAAATCTATTTCATGATCATTTACTTTCTGATATTGTATTAATTATAGAATATCTGCTTTGTGTTTAAGAGATTGCAATTATCTGTTAGCATTCTGCACTTTTTAAGATCCATGACTTCCTTGTCCTCTTCTTATTAAAAATATGTATTTGAGGTAAAGATATCATCTATTAATTTCAGCAGTTAGACTGTCTGTGTATCTACTTCTATTTTACTCTTTTCCTCTTGACTATAGGTTTTATTTTCTTGCTGTTTTCGTTGTCTCAAAAGTTCTTCCTTTGTCTCATAATATCTAGTAATTGACATTGTCATTTTTCTTCCCCAGATAGTGTGTATTTTTTTTCTGTTAGGCTGATAGGATGAGGAGCTGAATCTGTGAACAATTAGTAACACATCTTGTCTGCAATTAGGGTGAAGCTTTGCTTAAACTTGGTCTACCTCTAGTTTCAAGTGTCCTACAGGAAAGAACTGTAGAATGTTTATGGCAAACCACTTCACATAATGGAGTTTTTGTCTTCTAAGAACCCAAAGTGTAAGAGATATTAGCTTGCTTTTCAGCTCTGCCTTATTCACAGGCATGGGACGCTCTGGTTTTTAGCAAAGAGCCTAGCAGGGCTCTGTCTTTTCTATCCTGAAAGTGTTTTCCTTCAGAGTTTTTGAAGTTTGCTTTTTCTTCCTGCACCACACAAGTTCAAAATCTTGGGATTGTGTTAAAAGGCAGAATTTTTGTCTATAATATGGGAGTCTTCTAGTTTGTCTCTGACTCCTCAGTCTGAGTTTCTGGTCCAGTTTACAGATTCTTTATAGCCCCATCCTTCAGATAAAATTCCTTTGAGATAAATGATGATGGCTTTGGGGATTCTTTAGATTTGAATCTGTCATTCCACTCATCCAGCCATCAAATACTATTATTGTTAATATAATATGAATGCTATTGTTTTGTTTAATTATTGTTTTTAATAATTGCATATATTGTTTTGGCATAAAACAATACATAATGCAGTGGAAAAGAGAAAAAGTGGAATTCAGACATGGATTATTTGAAGGATGACTTATCCAGGATTCTAAATTTTGCTAAATTTTGTATTCCATGAAAGCTCCCACATTTATTAAAAGAATACAGTCATCAATCTTGCCTATTCAAAACGCAGCATTCATTAGAACCATGACCACTGAGCCACAAAATAAATTTCACAGCTGTTCATTCCCTGGAAGATTTGCTTGTATTTTTCTTCAGGTTTCTTCCCAAAATTCTACTGGGTTTGCACACCTGTTTGAAAGCTCAGAGTACAACTGAAGTTATAATTTAAATGTAGATAATGCCCATAGCAAGAATTGTAATAAGAACTACTAATTATTGTGCACCTACTGTGTACTAAGCTCACTACTTGTATTACTATCATCTAATTCTCTCCTGGAGTTTATGAAGTAGGAATATTTGAAAATGCAAAACTGAAACCTAGATGTGAAATAACTTGCCCAAGGATACATAATGATAGCTCTATGATCCTGACAGTAAAAGAAGGAACTGTGATCATGGGCACAAAGCAAAGTACCTTCAATAATAGAGCAGCAACTTAAGGTCATTTGTTGTGACATAATAGCTCCCTCCAACTCTGTTGGGGTCCTGAATATCACAGCACAATAACTGTTGTTCATAACGATGTTCCTTACAATATCAAATGACAAGATAAAATAATAGTTATTGTTTAATAAATCGAGGAACAATGAAATGCACTTTAGAAATATGTAACTATTTCCAGAGTAGTCAGTTATCATTATGTAGTACTTAAGAACTATTTTAACTTATATGTGAAAAATGAAAATAAAAAGCAAATTCTATAAGAAAACATACCAAAATATGTAGACATCAATAGGATTAGTATGGCTTTTTTTTTACATTTGTGTATTTTTTTCAAATTTTCTATTTGAAGGCAGGAAATAAAACCCATAAAATAATTTTTTTCAGTTAAAAAATAAAAGATGCATTTATGGACATTGTGGACATCTCGATCTATCACTAGAACACTTCTGGTAATACCCTCATGCTTTTCAAAACCTGTTATTTTGTCACAGGTAATTACAGCATGACTTTTCAAACACATAATTATTTCATCATTATGGATTGTAAATAAAAATAATGAGATTCCTAATTGTGTTTTCAGACTCTGTTAGGATAGGCCAGGTTAAGCTACAGTAACAACACCTATATAATCTCAGTTAACTAAGAGAAAATGTACTTCTCACCACCACAGTCTGTGCAAGTTGGCTACTCTCCATGCATTTGTTAGCTCAGCCTTGCAGACTGCTTTGATGTTATGGTTCCTCAGGGCCAAAACCTGTTCCCACATGCAAAGGTAAGAATGTGCCAGAGAGTCCAGAACTAGCAGTTCAGTGACATTTCAGTTCTGCCCACTTTTCCTTGACCAGTAAAGTCACTTGGCCACGCCTAATCTTGAAATGGTGGTGAATTTCCACAACCTCGTGCTTGAAAGGAGAGGAACAGGAAATGCTGTTGAGCAACCTTAACATCTACCACCAAAACACATACATGAAAAACAAAACACAATATCCTGATGCTTAGTCAGCAATTATTTTAATCTGCTGAAATGGATTATGCTACGCCAAGAACAACTAAAGTTTCCTCCAAAAAATAAGATTTTACAAAGACCTTCAGAAATTTGTTATAGAGCTAAAGGTCTGAAAATTAAGAAATTAAATGTCAAATTTAATTTAGTATAGACTTGATATATTAGCATAATATTTAAAATTTTTTTATTGAAGTATAATTGATTTACAATATCATGTTTATTTTAGGTGTACAGCATGGCAATTCAGTTATATATATATATTCTTTTTCATATTGTTTTTCCCTATAAGTTATTAATATAATATTAATAACTAAAATTAAAATAATGACTAATTTGATTCTTAATAGACTAAAATTTGTATAACTTTTTTGGATTAGGTTAGAATTAAGAGACATTTTCTCTCATCTGAATATTATAAAATATTCAGTAGCAAAGAATCTTTTAATAACATACTGACTGCTAATGTGATGGAGAGAAATAGTTATAGAACCCATTTCTATAGCTAGAGAAATAGTTGTATAAACTATTTCTATAACTAGAGAAATAGTTATAGTTTAGCAAGGCAATTTGTCCCAATTTTTACGTGCATGCAATATTGAGAAATATTGCTCTAGTTATTTAAAGACATAATAAGAATGATGATGTAATAATAATAAGCAGCAGTATCCACTACTTTAGGTAATAGTTCATTTCTTTTAACTATACTAACAAAACTGATATGTTTCAAAATACTGTAAGAACCATAGATTACACAATCATACTAAAATTTTGGAAATCTTTATTTAACTTCAGATAAACATTCCCTGAAATGTAGAATAAATTTTAATTTGATGGTATTTTAAATTAATTGAAATATTCATTTCGATGAATTTAATGAAAAGTCATTACTAAATTAAATGAGAGGTTATTCTCCATTTTTAGATTATCAGAGAATTTTTAAAAGCAAAGCTTGCTGCAGAGATTGGGGAAAAAATGTTTACGATACACATATCTTTTAAAGAACTTACATTTAGAACACATAAACAACGCTCACTGCTCAATAACAGAAATAAAAATTTAATCAAAAATGGCAACAAATAGAAACTTCACGAAGATGATATAGAAATAACCAGTGAGCATATCAAAAGGTGCTCAATATCACTGGTCATTGGGAAAGAGAAACTAAAGCTATCATGAGATGCCATTTTCCAATCCAAAAGAATGTCAAAATTAAAGTTAATGACTAAACAAAATGTTGGCAAGAATGTGAAGAAAATACAACCTGCATACATTACCGACGGGAGAGCAAAATGATACAGCAATCTGCAAAATTCTTACTAAGTTAAATATACACTGAGGTTATGACCCAACAATTTTAATTTTAAGTACTATCTGCCAAAGATAAATGAAAGATGCTTACGTAAAGACTCATGTAAGATTTTTCATAACAACGCTATTTTAACAACCCCAAACTGGAAAAAAAACAAATTTTTATCAACAAAAAAATGATTTTTAAAAAGTCAAACATACAATGGAATGCCTACTCAGTAATTTTATTTTAAATGAGCTATTGGCATATGCAATAACATGGAGGAATCTAAAAAAATGTTGAATAAAGAAGTTAAATATTTACATAAAGTTGTAGAACAAACAAGATTAATTTATAGTAATAAAAATCTGAACAGTGAGTAGAAAAGTACTGAAGAGGAGCACAAGGAAAACTTCTAAGGGGATGGACATATTCTCTATCTTGTCTGGGTGATGCTAATGTGTATTTGTCAAAATTAATTAAATTGTACACTTAAGGTGTGTGCATTGCACTATTTATAAACTTTCCCTCAATTAAAAAAGTCCAGAATTACTGTTTACTTATATTTATTTTTATGTCTTTATGTCTCTGGTAGCTATTGGTTTATCTATTGTGTTCTCCATTTCTACAATTTAACATTACAGTGATAACAAAATGTTGAGGCCTGAGCATTTCAGCTATCAGAAACAGCAGGTAAAAAACTCAAGGGACTGGCAAAGGCCATATCCAGAACATCAGAGAACACTGGGGTGAGTGGGCCATGATGAGTAAGGGGAAGAGGGGAGGATGAGGATGCGGGGCGGGCAGGCAGAGCCAGATATGCAAGGACCTTTAGGTTTAACAGCACATGTAAACACGTCCCAATGAGATCCATTATTTTTCTTTGCCTTGTCTTAACTTTAAACAAAAACTTGCACAAAATGAGTTGGAAATTATAATTACTATTTTGACACAGTTGGAAAAAGTCCCAGAAAGTAAAGGCTTGCTTCTAATATTCCCTGGCACAAGCCAACATAAACAGTACATTACCTTGTGGTCGAAACCACAATGCCACATTAAAGGAGAGTCCTTTGAGGGATTCCATATGGTTTGTAAAAGTTTGATTATAGCAGCCATTTCTGAAGGTTAAAGTAAGATCTTCCTTTTTCAAAAGACTGCCCTCAGGTACAAGATATGCTCAGAGTCCCCTGCCCTTGAGCTTCCCTATCTTGGTTGCTTACTTCAAGATACCAAGGACAGTTCTTAGAGCAAATCTACTGGCAAGAAGGAGTCTTACACAGTGCAATTTGAATTCTGGATGTGACATCCAATCTTATTTGTCATATTCTGATGGTCAAGAGCATAACACAGGTTCAACCCAAAATCAAGTAGTGGAAATTATACTAGGATGTGAACTCCAGGAGGTGGGGATGATCAGAGTATTCTAGAGTCTGATCATCACATATTTAAATTTATTTATACACACAAACATTTATTTACTTAATACCTATTCCATATCTTGTCTGTTTATGCGTATACATCTAATTCCCAGGACAACACAGTTTCTATTTTAATCCTTCCACATCTGTGTCTCCTTTCATTTACACAGAGATTTCTAGTTGTCAGTGTCACAGATGATAGAACTGGAACAGATGATAGAACTGAAACATTTGCACATACAAATGTTTCAGAATAACGATACCAATGCTAATAACCGAAGTAGGTTATTTTTTATACTCTATCTTCATTCTCTCCCCAGTTTTATATTTGTACTCTATACTTTCAGATCAGAGAGTTTTACATACTATAATCTCCCACTTTTTCTTCCATTGAATCTTAGTTCTATAAGCAATTCTCTATTTAATGCTATCCACAAGTCCTTATGTAGGTGACTCTTCAGCCACTTTAATTTCCTGATACTCATTCTTCAGTAGACTGATTCCTCATGCAGAGTCTGATATTATATCTTTCACAGGAAACATGAAATTTATCTGGGAAATTGGCATATTTTTTAACCAGGATGAGCCTAAGTGTGCATTTTTCTTATCAATTCAGTTTAGATTTAGGTGGGTCCTTTAAATTTACAGATGTAGATATTTCCTCAACTCATGGGCATTTTCCTCTGTTCTTTGTATAATTCTTGTTTATCTTCCACATATGTATTTTTATCTACCTGGAACCTCAACTACTTACAACCTTTACATCTTCTAAGAATCTTACGGTTTTCATCACTTTATATTTTCACTCTGTACAATGAAATATTAATTTCATGTGATTATTCTAAAGGCTACTAACACAGGTATAAACAATGACCATCCCTGTCTATATTTCTTCTGTTGAATTTTACCTGATAAGTCATGTTTGTTTTTATCTCCATCATATCTTTTTTATGATCCTCCTGAATCTCCTTTTTTCTTTTTTCACCTGCTGAATGCATTGTTTCTGTTTTCATTTATTTTATGTGTCAACTCGGCTGAACCATGGTGCCCAGATATGTAGTCAAACATTATTCTGAATGTTCCTGTGAGGGTATTTTGGATGAGATTAACATTTTAATTGGTGAACTTTTAGTAAGGCAGATTGTTCTTTATAACATGTGTGGTCTCATCCAATAACTTGAAGCCTTGGCTACAAAAAAAGACCGATGTCCCCCAAGCAAGAGGGAATTCTGCCAGTCTAATGGCCTCCAGACTAGAAAAACAATATCAGCTCTCCCCTGCGTCTCCAGCTATGGGTTCTGTTTCTCTGGAGAACCCTAACTTATATATACACTTTCCTCTAACAGCCATACCTTGCTGACTGTTGTGTTTGCTCCAATCTTTTTCTTTCTTGTTGCTATTGGATCCTCTTGGATGTATTGTCATTTTTCCTGGATGGTTCACTGGGGCTCACATCTGTTTGCTGGACTAATCAACTCACCTTAACAGTGGAAGTCTCACAAGTGGTGAAAGACAAAGAGAAAGACCCTTTTAGCTTGAAAGGGTTGAACGGGCAGGATGACAAACACTGCCGAGGCATTTGGAGAAAGTTTCACTCATTCCCCTCTTCTTTTCTTCTCTTGGTCTTAGAATGTCCAGCCCAGATGAATTGGAACTTCTTGGCTTTCCAAGGGCAATGTTTGGTCAGACTCAGGTGGTACCAATATAGACTCTGCACAGGGATTTTCACATTTCTGTGAAACAGCTTTTTCCAGAGTCACTGGTTTTGCACACCACATCTCAAGTCTGCCTTTGGTGTTATCCAAGTTCTGTAGATCCTAACATTCCTCAGAATCAGGATGAGTATACAGTTCAAATTTGACAGAAGACAGGGAGGAAGCTTGTTCAAAATTTAACTTCAAAAGTATTTCTTACATTCTTTGAGGACATCCTTTGTTTTTTCCCCTCAAATGTTCTATTATAATAAAAGTATGTTCTAAAAATAGGGTACATTTTAACATTATTCATTCATCTTTCATTCCACTATTAAGCAGCCATATGGGAATACTATGATTAACTAGATACTGCAGGAACACACAGCACAGAGGAAGAAACAAGTAAGTTAACTAAGAATTTTAAAACAGTGTCATAAATCCTCTCAGAACTGTAAGCTCACGTTTCTAAGGAGAAACAAATGATCTTTCTAAAACTGATTTTTTTAATCTTTCAATTTTGTATTGTGTTCTTATTTTGATTTATAAAAATTGCTTTAAGTCATTTTGTTATTAAAGACAGCAATATTTTTTTATTTGGAAAATAAGAACGGAATATTTTTAAAGAGAAGCTACACAAAACACTGAAATTTAGACTAAATGTTAGTTTTGTTTTCTGGAAATGTCTTAAAAATAACATTAGGGAATGATAAGGGTCTTTTTAGCAGATCAGCACATGTCTAATATATTAATCCATGAAATATCCCTTTCAGGTGAGGGTAAAATACGGACCTATAATAGAGTGTTGGCTGAGAGAATTGTGTTTGCTAAATTTCCTAAGTAAGTGGAGTAGAAATAATTGGAACTATATGGGAATTGATCTGGAAGGCATTAAATCCAGGAGGAGGAGATGGGAGCAAGAAAGACTTAATACCTCACTGGAGAGAAGCTTTCTAATTCTGTAAAATGTTTCTGTGGAAAATTTATCCCTTAAGGAAGTAACATGAGTTCTGAAACTGTGTTCCTGACACAGGCAAGTAAGTTTCTATCAAAAATTCTATAACTAAAAGGGAACTAGTTTCTCAGGAGAACCTATTTACCAAGCTAGGAAGCTGTACTACAATAAGCAATATATTTAAGTAGATATTCTTTAGTTGAGTTTTTCAGATAGAAATTACCAAGAGGTATCTTTATCTATAAGAATGGCACAGAGACTCAAGGAGAAACCTGGATTTCTGTCAGCTGTAGTTCTGAACCAAACCATTTTCAAGACATGAATATATTACTTATAATGTAATAAAAATAAAGTTGTCAGAAGCTAAACATGATTGTTAAAAGTATATTTATAAGAAAACTAAATTTATATGAGGGCTTCCTATCAGTAATCTAGATGTTTGATGAGGTGGAAAATAGGAAAACTACTTTTCAGAACAAAATAGATTTTTCTCAAAATAATTTCACAAAAGGATACAGAATTCAAAGATTTTTTAAAAATTCTTAAGATTTTGTAAGTGATAAATGATTGTTTATGATAAATGAGAAATAATACATAGACAAACATTTAAAACATTTTTCTAGCACTTTTCAAGGAAAATGTAGTGTATAGTTGAGTTTTTGGTCTCCATTTAATTCAGTCCTCATCTGATCCTTCACATCCTGATTTTCTGACTCCAGTGACTATAATAATCTCTGCTGATAAAAGGCTGTGAAAACCCAATAATGACACAGAGCAGGACCTCAATAGATTAAAATACTCTCTCTCATGCTCTGAGTCTTTTGAGAAAGAGACTTAATGAAAACAGAGGTTTCTCCCTTTCTTTTCTCCACTATGGTAAAAATATCACAATTATTTTTTCTCATTTCACCAATATATTTAAATATGAACCACAAAACCTCTTTTTTCTAGCTTTGTCTTGGTTAAGTCATCTGCTCAGTGATTTTCCTCAATATCACAGGTATAAAAATCGCAGAAATGTTTCCTGATTTTACGACTGATTATGTAGATAGAGAACTAATAGACTGAAAATAAGGCAAAATGTATGTTGTGTGTGGTGTGTGAAGTGGCCTGCATGACACAGTCTGTTATTCAATTAAACCTCTGGACAGCCTAGTGAAGATGGAAGATGTGTTTAATCTGAAAATACCTATAATCCAGGAACAAAAGCAGAGTCCAGAGGGACAGTCCATCTCTGTCCAGAGGGAAACGTGTTCAATTTTTCAGTAGAGAGCAAATCATAACCATTTTTTCTTTAAGTGACCGAGATTGACCAGTTTGGAAAAGTTGAAGTACTTCCATTTATAAAAGACTGCTTTTTATTTTTATTATAGACCATGAGAAAATGCACACATAGTATATATTTAAAGGTTTACATTTGTTCAATAATTTTGTTAATTTAAGTTTCTAGTTCTAAATTCTATGCTCTATCATATGAAGAAAAGTAATGGATTCTTTTTTACAATGTAGAAGCAAACAGTCATTTTGAGAAACTTTTCCTGTAACATTACTATATGAGGTCTACTCTTTTAATTTCCATATTTTCAAGAAACATGAGAACGTCTCTCCTTACCTGAACTGGTCTGTGAGCCTTTTTTTATAAACAGGGACATTAGCCTATATATCTGAGGAAGCAGGTTACACAGGACCACCTTAATCATGAACTATATCAGGACTTGTTTGTAGGGACATTTTTAAGTGCCAGATGATCAGAAAATTGAACTACTTTTACTAATCCTTCCTTCCAGATTAGTAAATGTCATTTAAAATGTGGAAATACACCTAATGTCCTGGATGACTCATTTCAGCTGCACGGTTACTGTCGATGTTCTAGAATTTCATTGGCTTCTAATGTACTGCTGAGGAGGAAGTGAAAATCTGGGGGACTTCTTTTTAATTTATAGCTGGGGATTTTCTTAACTAAAGGGGAAACATTGGGAGGCCATGTTTGTGCTCAGTTTGGTGCACACACACACACACACACACACACACACACACACAGCTTTGATTGCCTTGCACACTGAGCTGGGATCTTTCATTTCATTCTCATGCATCATTTACAAATTGCTGCCATGGTTCCACCAAGTCAGCATATCTCATCGAGTTAACGCAAAGTGAATTCGAAGGGACAAAATACGTTCTGTGGTATCTACGCATGTTTGCTTCCATCCATTGATTGCGTTTCAAACACAAGTCAGTCAGGAAGAAAGATGAATACCCTGGGTAGGTGTTGGAAAGTGCGCAGGTCTACACTCAGAGGGGTTATTCACCGAGATCAGGTTACAGCAACAATGAGGCAGGAGGTGCTTTGTATTCTAAACTTGGAACCTCAGGAAACAGATTTTACAATCTTTACGTAAACACCAGTGAGTAAGAGCATACCTATGAAACAATTAGGTATAAAGAACTTTCATGACTAAAACACAAATGTTTTCATTTGTGAAACTAAAACTAAAACACACATGCTCCACGGCATGCGGGACCTTCCTGGACCAGGGATTGAACCGGTGTCCCCTGCACTGGCAGGTGGATTCTTAACCACTGTGCCACCAGGGAAGTACCAAGAGATATTTTTTAATACTCCTTATTTTGTCCTTTTATCAATGGTAAAGATGCAAGTGAGGAATCCATATAAGCAAAAAAGCCACCAAAATAGTTTCCTAATACCTTGATGGCATTTACACTTAACACACACTAAAAGTTGCCTTAATCATTTCTGTTTATTCTTTAATCTTATCTAGAATTTATTTTTTCCCAGTATCCATTTTTTTTCTCAGATCATCTTCCCACAATATAATATATAAACCTAGGTTTTAAAATCCAAAGCCATATGTGGAGGAGGTGAGTGTCCACACATGACCTTGACCAGCTGGAGGGATGTTGTCAGACTTTGCCATTCAGGCCAGACCATTTTTAGTAAATTTTTTAAACACAAAAATATATTAAAACCAATCAATGTTTTATATCGTTAAATGGAAAAAAAATATTATCCTTCTCAAATAGTGTCTTTGTTCTGTGCTCAATTGAGTAAAATATTGAAATGCTCTAATGGATATTTTATAGAATATCTCATTGGAGAAAATTAGATTGGCACTTAATTTTTGTTCAACAGTAAATGAGCAACTATATTACATATTGTAGGAGAAGAAGTACTGTATGTTGACTTTGCTTTCTGTCTACAGTATAATTGTTAACTGAATCTTTATTGAGTTTGTGTTTTTATTTGTTTTATTTACGTGAGTCACTGACAATCCCACAAAAATTTAAAAATCCATCTTAAATGGTCTTTGGCCCTCAGCATTTTAGCTGGTTACTACAAATGCCTAGACAAGGCTGATCTGATATCTCTGCAAGATGCACGACTGAAATAGAGTTTTATAATAGATACCTACAGCCTGGCTAGCCAGTGGAGATACTTAGACCAGAGGCCAGGCTGCTCAGCAGGAAGCCACAGCACTGAGCTTAACTGCTGTCAGTCTCATCTCTGACACAGGGTGTTTGTCTCTAAAGAAAATCAGAAGAACAATTGTTGGTGGAACCGTGGATGGCACTATTTCCTCTGAGATCTTTTTAACTAACACCATTTACAGTGGGTAACCACTTCTAGAATATGGAACATAAAAGCCACCAGGTGGAATAATAAACGCTGCCTCATTTCATTAGATTTTTCCAATTGAGTAAAGGTCTCAGAGTTGCATTCTTTTCACCACTTATGAAAAATACAAGAAAGCTCTCTCGTAATACTCCTCCCCTCAAAAACAAAACAAAAAGAAGCATCAAACACACACAGACACACACAGATGCATCTACTAACCAGGGCCTGGTAGAGAAGCGCGTATCCTTGAGAATTTAGCTGCAGGGAGTGGTCTTTTCACCTCTTTTCCTTACTGACTTTTTCTTTAATAGATGTGATTCATTAATAATTCCATGGAGTGAGTGCTGGAATATTAAAAAAAATCTTTCTATTATGAATCATAGATTCACAGAATTATAAGGTTGGAAATAATCCTAAAACTACACTTGTTCAGCTTGGATTTCTTCCACCATGAGTGTCTCATCTACATTTAATACCAGGAGTACTGGAAACAACACATTTTCTCACGAAATTCAGTCAGAGTGCATCTTCCTATATGTAAATCCTAACCTGCAGTTAATGACCCTACCTCTTAGGACAATGCAAAAGGCTAATTCCCTTTTATGTGACAGTCTTTCATATTTCATATTCCCCCAAAGTGATCTTTTTTACAAACAAAACTTATTTCAACAGCTTCCTGTAGGACAAATGTGTTGCTTCATCATTCTGGTGTTGGTATTTAAAATATGTTCCAATTTTCCTATCTTCATCTTCAAGTGTGTCTGTAACAACAGTCGTTGGGGATGCCAGAATTTCTAGGAAAATATTCACAAGTTCTGTTTTAAATCTCCTCAATGATCTGATAATTGGTGGTTCATCTCCTAAGCTGCATTCCTATATAGAAAAAACAGAGAGAACTGAGATAAAGATTTTATTTTACAGAATAAGACATTGCATTCCCTTGGTGTATGTAACATTCCTGTGACTCCTTCACTCCTTTATAAGTTTATTTACTCATCAATATATTCATTCATTATAAATGTACAGGGCTATACGCTAGGTTTATAAGATATATAAGAAAGAACCAGTCATTGATCCTGGTACCAAGAGATCACATCATTAAAAAACATAAAATGCATTATGGAAATAAGAAATACGGTATAGAATGTAAT
The DNA here is from genome assembly GCF_963455315.2 of Globicephala melas. Classification (NCBI taxonomy): domain Eukaryota; kingdom Metazoa; phylum Chordata; class Mammalia; order Artiodactyla; family Delphinidae; genus Globicephala; species Globicephala melas. Next base: position 84,558,870 of record NC_083327.1, on the reverse strand, counting down.
TTGTGTAACCTGATTCCCTTAAGGTTGAGTGTCGTGATGATTCAGATATTGGGAGATTATTTTTAGGTGGGAGTCAATTTTATTATTTTATGTTAAGATTGCTATCCAATTTAATATTTGAACCATTATATATATGTATGTATGTGGATATATATGTTTTTTTAAGTATTTAGCTGTCTTTGCTTTGGTAGTAAATTATTAAAGCTGGAAATTTTGTTGTAAAGGGGAAAACATATTTTAAAGCGTATTGTAGTGTACTGTGTATTGGCATTTTTATAATCATGATCTCCAAACGTATATAAATCTAAATTTTAAATATATAAATATATATATTATATATAAATAAATATATAAATCTGAAATATTAAATTATAGTTTGTATAATACTTTCACTTCATCATTAATGAGATGTTATCAATGCTGGTATTTGTACTGGTCCTAACAAACCCTTGAAATTTATGTTCTACAATCCAAGCAAACAAAACCAAATTGTATTGAGGAGTTATCTGTGTATCCAGGCATCAAGATAGGTAGATTTACATTTATTCTTCTCAAAAAGCTTTCAAAGTGATGTTATTAGTTCCAATATTCCAGAAAAAGTAGTCAAATTTTAGATGTGTTGAATCATTGACATTGACATACAGCTAGTAAATTTCAGGTCCTTTTCTGATGTTACTTCATACGGACATGGGTTAAATGTTTTACATTTTTCAGGCCTTCCCTGGTGGCGCAGTGGTTGAGAGTCCGCCTGCCGATGCAGGGGACACGGGTTTGTGCCCCGGTCCGCGAAGATCCCACATGTCGCGGAGCGACTGGGCCGTGAGCCACGGCTACTGAGCCTGCGCGTCCGGAGCCTGTGCTCCGCAACGGGAGAGACCACAACAGTGAGAGGCCCGCATACGGCAAAAAAAAAAAAAAAAAAAAAAGTTTTACATTTTCAGACAGTATTTTCATTGTCATGCTTACCAAAATTGCTCATTTTGCCAAAATTACTAGGGAATTGTAGGATATGTGATCAGAGAAGGGACCATTTACAGGTGCTTCTCGATCACAGTGATTATGATGACCCGCATCTGTAATTATAAGAAGCTTAGAGAAGGCACAAGGAATGGACATTCCTCCTTCTCTGGTGTTTCTGTTGAGGGCATCATCCAAATTAGGCCATTTTTTTAAAGACATAAATGTGAAATTCACATAGCCATCAAAGTAAATTGGGGGACTTGATTCAGATTCTATCCTAAAGCAGTTCCAATGAAAACTTACTGTAAATCATCTAACAGCCAGATTTTTTTTTAATGTTAGTTGTGAAAATAGAAGCATGCATTTGATATAGCTTCAGTCTCTGCTTTCTTTAATGTATTAGGATAATGAGGTTAGTGTCTGTTTGTGGGAAATGGATGATGACATTCATTATTGATCTCTGGATAGGTTGAGAACAATATTATAATAATCCATACCAATCAGCTTGACCTTTTACTGATTTGACCTTTACCTTGAGTGGGAGGAAAAGGAAGAATAAAATAAAGGTGTCTCCATGAGTGAAGTATAACATAGGGCTTGTCACATCCCTGGACTTTATTATTATTTATCATTAAAGCACAGTGATCCGTCAAGCCATTAATCTCATTAGAGACTGTAAATCCGGAGAACAGATCGTGATGAAGCTTCAGAGGATCTTCTCAGCAATAAATTATAAACATCTTTCAAGGTCTTTATAAGAAAATGGACCTTAAAAGCAATAAAGGAGCTGCAAGTATCTGTCACAGCTAAATATCACCACTGTAAAGTTTTCTGGGATCTTCCCACTTACAATCGAATTCTCCTTCCTACATACTATGCCTCTATTATAGGTCATAGATTATAATCAGAGAATATTAGCCCTGTGAAGGCACTTAGAATTAAGTGATGGCTAATGACACAAAGCTCATTAGAGGGACAGGGACGTTTTTTAGAACACCTGTCTCCCCCAGTAGAATATAGCTACTGGACATTAAACCTTGTCCTCCCAACTATGTCTGTAACCTGCACTTCACATCACAGAATATTAGTGAATAAGATGGTCCAGGTGAGAAAAGCAGATCAGGGAAAGAACGGAGAAGTGTACAATTGTGGGCAACATTTCAGGCTCTGAAATGGGTAAAGAGGCTATTGAAGCAGGAGGAAAGAGTCTATGGACACACAGGTGAGGGAGCATAGAAATGAGAGAACTGGCAATCAGAGAAGGAGTGTTCATTTCGCATAAAAGCAGCTGTAAATCTTCAACACAGGCTCAGGATTATTTAATTACAAAATTTTAAATTAGCTTTATTTCCAAATTCATGAAAAGCATGGTTGTTCATTCTGCTGATCCCTAAACTGCACATCTTCATGATTACTGTCACTTTTGAGTCTCAAAGATGTCATAAGCATGCATAGAGCAGATCTATAATAAGCATTAAGCAGCACTGCGCAGTGTTTAACAGTGTAGAAGCTCGTGCCAGCAGGCGAGTTTCAAATCCTGGCTCCAATGACTCACTGTGTGATTTGGGGCTGTCACATTATACCTTAGAGCAAAAATTTCTATGAGAAAAATTTCAAGATTGTGCATTGGTCAAGAATTAGATATAACACCAAAAGCATGATCCATAAAAGAAAAACAAAGGCAAACTGGATTTCATGAATAGTTAAAACTGTAGCACTTCAAAAGACACTATTGAGAAAATGAAGACAAGTCACATACAGGAAGAAAACATTTACAAGACATTTCTCTGATAAATAACTTGTATCCACACTATATAATGTACTTAGACAAGTCAACAATAAAACAAGACAAATAATTCAATTAAAATGGGAAACAAATTTGAATGGATATTTCACTAGAGAAGATATAGTATCGTCTAATAATGCATAAGAATGGGTTCAAATGTGTTTGCAGGGAAATGCAAATCAAACAAAATACCACTTCATGTCTGTCCACTAGAAGGACCATAATCAAAAAGACAGAAAATGCCTACTGCTGCTGAGGATGAAAAGTGGAAACCCTTATATATTTCAGGTAGAAATATAAAATGTTACAGCAGCTTTGGAAACGGTGTGGCGGTTTCTTAAAAAGTTAAATATAAATCACCCAGAGACCAAGCCATTCCATTCCTAGGAATCTACCCAAGAGAAATGAAAATATATGTCTACACACAGAAATGTAGCAGCATTATTCATAATAACCCCAAACTGGAATAATCTAAGTGTCCATCAACTAGTGAATAGACAGACAGAATACAGTAAGTTCATAAATTAGCATGTTATTCAGCCTCAGAAAGGAAAGAGCTATCAATAAATGCTACAACATGGATCAACCTCAAAAATATTATAAATGAAAGTGATAGAAACCAGAAGTAAAGCATATATATGGGAATGGCTTAGATGAAGTATATGGAAAATATAAACTTATAGAGACAGAAAGCTGACGAATGGTTTCCTTGGGCTTAGATTGATAGCAGATAACTGAAAACAGATTCAAGGGAGCTTTTGAAATGTTCTAAAACTCTTGTGGTAATGTTTGCACCCTTTATAGTTTTACTAAAATCATTTAATTCTACATGTAAAATGGGTGAATTTTATACTACGTAATTTATCCCTCAATAAAGCTCTAAAATATACATGAAAGAAAATAAAGTAAACAATACTTAAAAAAGCATTACTTACTCTTAAATGTCTATTCAAGTTCCTAAAAATAGGAATATATACATGGTATAACCTATAACAATAACAACAAAATACTACCGACTTTACGGAGATTTTACATTAACTAAGAGGATTCATGTAAACTGCACAGCACCATTGCATGTTATATGGAAGGTATTTAATAAACGTTGGCTTGTAACTAGTTATTATTTTAAAGCTATGTTAATAATCATTTGATATACATATACGTACAAGCATGTTTATATCCATTTTACATATTTAAATATATTCCATTTGATTGAATTCTTTCTCTTAGATCAAAACTAGATTTTTTATGTCACTCAAATGTAGTTCACAAAATTGCACACTTATTCATTTAAATGATCACATTATTTTATTTTTACATAAATTATTTTCTAATAAATCTCATTCTTCCTGAATTTTCTTTCCATTTTTTATTATGAAACATATGATTGAAATAGAACAGGGTAAAAATGTTTAAGAATGGTTTAAATAGTAGAAAAGTAATGAAATAATAAAATTAGAATATTATCAGTAACTTACTAGCTCCTGCTTGCCACTTGCAAATCCCAACTGATAAAGTTCTCCCCAGAAGTAAGTGCTATTCTGATTCTTGTGTTAATTATTCCCTTACCGTTCTCTATAGCTTTAATAGCTGAGAGTGTGTGTGTGTGCGTGTGTGTGATTAAAAGACATGTTGTTTAGTTTTGATTTTGAACTACATATAAATGGAATTGCACTATATGTATTGTTCTGACTTTTCACTCAGCACTGCATGTTTGAGATTAGTACATGTTTTAGGTACTCCATCTAATTTTATTTTCACTGATGAGAGAATTCTACTGAATGGATACTTTGCAATCATTTTTTCATTTGATAGACAATGTAGGATGCCCCAGGTTTTGTTCTTATAGATAATGCAGCAATGAACATTACTACATGCCTTGTTGGTACATATGTGAGATCATCTCTTTCTAGTTTACTGCTGAGTTGTAGCATATACACAAGTTCATATTTACATGTTAATGCCAAATAGTTTCTACTTGTCTTGTACCATTGACCCTCCAATTAGCAATGTCTGTGGGTTCTTAGTGTTCCACAAGTCTCACTAACATTCGATATGTTTAATACAGCTTAAACGTTTTTCCAATCTGGAGGATGTGGAATGGAAATCCATTATGTTGTAGATTTGCACTCTTCTGAGTATTAATGAATTTGAACATATTTTCCAACGTTGATTAACCATTGCGTTTCCTCTTCTGTTGAAGATTTATTTCAGGTAATTAATAAAGTGGCTACTAAAAGAGTTTACTTAAATATTTTCTTGTTTATTGATACTTAGAAATATTCTTTTGAATCTTGGTCTTACATCCAGAAATGGTGTTAATTTTCCATATTAATTCTATTAACTTATTTGCAGATTCTTCAGGATGTTTTGTACAGACAAGCATATTGTCTTTAAAAGGAAAGGGTTGTATCAGTACTGATGTTTCCTTTCTATTCTTACAGTTTTCCTTCCCCTTGACTTACTGTACTAACTAGAACATACAGGTTAATAAAAACAGAAGTGGTGGTACAGGCACTTAGTGTTGTCACAGACTTAAAGAAAATATTATTTTTTAAGTTTTTAATGGATATCATTCCAAATGTTTCTATAAAGGTGCCATATTGCCTCCTTCCTTCTTTCTTTGGATTTAGTTTGCCTTTTTATAACTATCTCCCGATGTCTGATGCTTAGCTTATTACATTTTACCATTTTCTCTTTGAAGGCTTAAGAGTGTAATTTTGCCAGTAGATAACACTATAAGTACTTGCTGGAAGTTTTTCTGTGTAGTGTTTTTGCTAATGTCATGTTTTTGATATTTCTGATTTTCATTATTATTTCTCCTTTAATTTGTGAGTTATTTAGAAGCATTTTCCTTAGTTTTACAACATATATGAATTTTGGATATGGAAATTGAGATAAAAGATCAGATCTACATGAAACTTATCCTATGAAATTAGTTGCGATTTACTAAATTTACTAAATAGTCCAAAATGCAGAAAATTGTATATAATGCACCATTTATGGTTGATAAAAATGTTCATAATATAGTTTTAAGGTTCAGTTATATATGTACATATGATTATTTCCTACAATATTTAAACATTTTATACCATTACTGATTTTTGTTTTCTTGATCTATTAGTTACTGAAAGAGGTCTCAATCTGTCAGATTTTGTCTTCTATATCTCTAGGCTGTGTTATTAAATGCACAATACAACTATAATTGTGCATTAATTGTATTCATATATTATAATTCTTAATTACAATGACATCTTCCAGCTATATTAAAATTTGTCATGATGAAATATGTAGCAATTTTTACCCTTAAACTCTATTTTTGTCCAGTAATAAAGAGTGATACTGGCTTTCTTTTGCTTGTTATTTTCTTGGTAAATTTTTTCCTAGCCATTTTCTTCCAACATTTTGGTACCATTATACTTTAGATGTGTTTTGTAAACAACATAGATGATTTTTTTCAGTTCTTTATATCAAATTGTGCCTTTTAACTGCATTATTAAGTCCATTTACATATGTCATAACTACCATCTTCTTTGTGCTATTTTTCCTATAAATATTTCTATTGTCTAATTTTTTTTTTTTTTTTTTTTTTTTTGCGGTACACGGGCCTCTCACTGTTGCTGCCTTTCCCGTTGCTGAGCACAGGTTCCGGACGCGCAGGCTCAGCGGCCATGGCTCACAGGCCCAGCCGCTCTGCGGCATGTGGGATCTTCCCGGACCGGGGCACGAACCCGTGTCCCCTGCATCGGCAGGCGGACTCTCAACCACTGCGCCACCAGGGAAGCCCTATTGTCTAATTTTTTTAACCATCTTTCTTCCTTTTGAATTTAGAATTTTAGTTACTGCCATTTTTTTAATCTATTAATTTTCAAACTACACTTTTCATTTCTATTCCTGTGCTGGTCACTCTACAAGGTCTAATACTAGGCAGTGTCATCATCCTTTCCACCAAGTACCAAATTGGGACGTATTGTCCCAGGCATGCCCTCCAGGATCATGTGCTATGTTTTCATGTATTTTAAAACATTATTTAATTTTTAGCATCATGAAATATTTTCTTACCGAAGCTTTTTGTATTTACTTAGGATATATTATAAATTTTCTTCACATTTGATCTGTGATTTGTCTTTGTCCTCCAGCTACTCTAAAGTTTGTTACCTGTCCTGTATTTTCAATGTAATATATTTTGTTATGTGTTGCATTGTATACATCCTAATTGGAATTATTTTGGCATTTTAAGTCTGAACTGGAGTATTTCATCAGTTCTGGAATATTCTGAGCTATTATCATTTCAAACTCTTCCTTGACTCATTTTCTATCTCCAAGCTTTCTGTTATTCCAATTAGATGAATATTTAAGTGTACCTTGAAGTTTTGATAGCATCCACTTGAGAAACTGAATGTACCTGGTTGTTGTTTGACACTTTGTAAATGTCTTAAACGGTAGCTGTTACTTTAGACTACTTTAAGCAGTCACATTTGTTAGGCAGTGTATCTCTAGAAAATTGTCTATTTCACCCAGCTTTTTAAATACATTTGGAGAAAACTGATGAAACTACTTAATATCTATATTGGAATCTCCTCTGATTCTGTGATTATTAATCCATTCTCAGTTACAAATTTATGAAATTATTTTTGATTAAGATAGCTGGTGCCTGCTCTATCTCAGTATTATTTTTCCACAGAAAAGCAGAAATTGCATTTATTTCTTTTCAGTTATTACATCCAATTTCTAATTAATTTGCCTCTGCTCTGCTCTTATCATTATTCTTTATCATTTCATTTATTTCTTAAAGTTCCTCCAACTTTCTAAATTGAATGTCTAATTCCTTTTGAAGTATCTGTAATATTTTAAGTATTTAAATATTTATGGTTATGACACTCTCTATTAGTTTTACAGCACTGATTTTAAAAAGTATTTTGGAACATGGGTTTTGAATAAAAATTCTTTCCAGCATGCTCAATTTTCCTTTTAAAAGACATTTTTACACTGTTTATTATTTTTGTTTTTTATTTCTTTTTACAGAAATAAATATATCTATATTTCTTTTTTGGAATTTATTGATTATTTTCTTGTAGGTTTTTGTACTTTCATCTTTTTAATATGGTCTATACTTTTTGTGTTGTGTCACTCCCATGAAATATTAGAATATCACAGCTGAATTTTTGTTTTATGTTAATCTTTATATGTTATATATCATTTTACTTATATTTCTTCAAAAATATGCATTAATTTCCTACTTTGAAAAATGAAGAAAATCACCCAACTATTTTTCCTCATTTCTGCTGCTTGATTTTGGTTGTTTGCATTATCATTCAAGGGTTATTTTCAAAGTATGGCTCACCTCTTAACATGTGCTGTGTTCCTCTTAGCCAACTATCCATTAAAGAATAGGGGTGGGGGAGGGCAGATTTGCAGCACATACTGGTTAAGCTGTATGACTGAGTTAAGTCTCATGACTGAGTCCGGTGCTGCCTGCTGTCCACAGTCGGTGTGGTGTGAGTCCATCAGTCTTGCATTAAGCTTTATTTTTTCACTCTTGCATGAGAATAGTGACACAAATAATAAACAATCTATAATAGGAATAGAAAAGAGTTTTATTCAAGCCAGCTGAGGACTACAGCCCAGTGGCACAGATTCGAGAAGCATTTGAATTGTGTTTCACTGGACTACAAAATGGGGGAGGCTTATATGGGCAAAGACCATAAAGCTACAAAAGTTTTTCTCAAGAATTAGGATTGGAGGTGGCAAGAAGTAAGGGTGCTCTTTAGGAAAGTATTGGTTGGGGTCTGAATGGTTGCATAGTTACAAGGAGAGATTTTGAGACCTTAAGGTTGCAGCTGGCAGCTGCTAGTAGATATTATTTTGAAAATGTCTGGTGGCGTCCTGGAATCTGAGTTCAAAAAATTCAGGTCCTCAGTGATGCAGGGACATGTCTGAAACCACATCCACAAAGGCCACCCAGCTCCATTTTGATTGTCTGAACCACAGTCAAACCACATTTTGATTCTTGAATGCATTCTTTTCTTTAATGGTTAAAGTAGATGTACAATGCATGTTTGACAGGCCATTATAGGCTGTTCTAGTTAGTATAAAGTTCAAGCCAAGTCAGGTAGAAGCCAAGATGACTTCCCCATACGTCAATATGTGAAAATTTCTTCCATCAAGAAATATTATATAACCCTCTTGAAAATGAAAGCAGTGTTCCTATTCAGGTCACTTTCACATCCTGAAAGCCAAAACACTGGTGATTCAGTGGCTGTGCACTCAGAGCAGGTGCAGCTCTGGGGGGATTCTCTGTGGAAGTGCTCGTGTGGTTTGGACAAGGTGTAGTCGATCATCTTTGCTCATGCTTCTCCATTGAGAGAGAAGAGGGGGTGATGCTGTGGAAACCTCTGCTTGAGGCGTCTGCTGTGCCCACTTCCCTGACCGGACCTATCCCGCTTTCTTCATTCTTTGATAATAGATGATGCCTAAGTCTTAAAACTCTCTGACCACAAAAATAACCCCACCTATGCTGGCCTAATTCTCGGCCTCTGGGATCACGGTGTGACTGTGGACCTCTTCTTCATCCCTGAAGTATTCTGACCCTCCCAATAGCCAGGGCCTTTCTGGACCTTCAGGGGACATGGGGCCACTGTAGGAAGATGCCCGGGCAGAAGGGACACTTCTCGGGCTGGGATGGAGCTTGCGTTCCCCTGCATGATGAACTAGAGCACCACAGCCATGGCTCCTGTCTGAATTTTTTTTTTTTTTTTTTTTTTTTGCGGTACGCGGGCCTCTAACTGTTGTGGCCTCTCCCATCGCAGAGCACAGGCTCCGGACGCACAGGCTCAGCGGCCATGGCTCACGGGCCCAGCCGCTCCGCGGCATGTGGGATCTTCCTGGCCCGGGGCACAAACCCGTGTCCCCTGCATTGGCAGGTGGACTCTCAACTACTGCGCCACCAGGGAAGCCCCTGTCTGCTTTTTGATGTGTGGATCTGCATGTTCCTTTTGGTACCTCTCACCAAACACCAAACTGTACCAAACACCCTATTAGACTTTCCTGCCCTGGGAGACTTTATAAAAGTCAAACCCACCTTCTCATCCTCCTTTAGTCCATGGAAACCCCTCATAAGCAGCTTGCTCTGTTGCACAAAGATGTCCACCTGGGGGCTGACTGTGTCACATGCAAAATTATTTTTAGCTAAACAAATTAGTTAGGCTTACACTACTTTGTTTCAAGACATAATATAAGGCCATAATCATTAAGACAGTGTGGTCTTTGTATAAAGACACACATACCGATTCACAGAATCGCTTGTTACCTACAGAAATAGTCCCACAAATGTTCTGGTTAATAAATTTTTGCCAAAATGTATTAAGCCAATTCAATAAGGAAAGATAGTGGGTTTTTAAGGTTTTGTTTATTTGTTTTTAAACAGATGCTGCTGGAGCAATTAGATATTCATATGAGGAGAAAAGAAATGGACTCTAACCCTTACCTCATGCCATATGTTTGCCTTGAAATGGATCACAGACCTAAAAAAAAAAATAGCTAAAGTTATACAACTTCTAGAAAAAAACCCAGATGAAAATCTCAGCCCCTTTGGAGCAATTTGACTATGAAGTGACTTGTGTTATTTTTGTTTATCTTGCTTGGATTTGTCAGCCTTTTTGTATCTATGGTTTTCATCAAATTGGAAATATTTCAGTCACTATTCCTTCAAATACTTTTCCTGCTCCTTCCTGCCTCTTCTCCTCCAAAGAACACATTATGGTCCTTTTGATACTGTGCTGCTCGTCTCTAAGGACCTGCTTATTTCAGTCTCTTTCCCCAGTGTCCTTTACTTTGGATAACTTTGATTGCTGTGTTTTCAAATCTACTATTTTTGTTTCCTCTGCAGATTCTAATGTTCTATGAAGTCAATTCACTGACATTTTCATTTCAGCTGTTATATTTTTCCTCCCTAAGAGTTCCACTTGTTTCTTTTGATATCATTTATATCTCTCCTTTAAATACTTGAATATAGCTATAATTGCTCTTTTAAAGTACTTGTCTCTCACTATATTATCTCTGAAATTTCTGGGTCTCTTATTACCTGATATTTTCTGTTTATGGGTCACATTTTTATAGATTCTGGATTTTTATAGATTCTGGATATTATGAATGTTACAATTCATATTATGAATGTTAAACATATTATGAACGTTTGCATTTTTGTTGTCTTCCTTCAAATTGCACTGCAGTTTGAGTTGGCAAGCAATTGAGTTGCTTGTAGGTTAGCTTGATCCATTTATTGAAGGCTTGTTTTTAAAGTTTGTTAGACTGAGTCTTGTGTAGGTTTTCTTCTAGGGATGTTTAGCTCTGCGACTGAATCCTGAACTTTGGGGGGTCTGCTGAATGCTCTGTCTAGTGAGCAAGACCCTCTGCTCTGGTTGGTAGGACCTCAAACATCTCTAGGTGAGTTCTAGGACTTACGCAACTTATAAATTCCTGACAGTCATTCTTGGCCTGCAGTGTTTTAGAGTTTTGCCCTAGACGCGCTCAATGTAATAATCTGTCTTGGATCTGCAGAGATGCTTGTTGCAGACTCCTGGAGCCCTTTCTCAGTGCAACATCCTCCTTTCACCGGGTCAGACCGTGCCTTCCAGCTGCTTTGGTCCCCCAGCTCCTGTCTCCCTGCAAGTGGGAATCCGCCTCGGTTCTCTCCTCTGTCTCATGACTGAGTCCGGTGCTGCCTGCTGTCCACAGTCGGTTCAGAGGATCTGCTCATTTCAGGTTTTAATCCCGTGTGAAGCTACAGTAATGGGAGAGACAAGCCCAGGACCAGATACTCTTTTTTTTTTTCAAATAAATGTATTTATTTTATTTTATTTACTTTTGGCTGAGTCTGGTCTTCGTTGCTGCACGCAGGCCTTCTCTAGTTGTGGCGAGCAGGGGCTACTCTTCATTGCGGTGCACGGGCTTCTCATCGTGGTGGCTTCTCTTCTCGCAGAGCACGGGCTCTAGGCGCGTGGGCTCAGTAGTTGTAGCTCGCGGGCTCTAGAGTGCAGACTCAGTAGTTGTGGCGCTTGGACTTAGCTGCTCCACAGCACGTGGGATCTTCCCGGATCAGGGCTCGAACCCGTGTCCCCTGCGTTGGCAGGTGGATTCTTAACCACTGCGCCACCAGGGGAGCCCCGGGACCAGATACTCTTTATTGTAGGTAGCAGAAGTTGAAAGTTAAAAGTTTTCAAGCTTCTTTTCATGTTCTGATAAGGCAGTTCTGGACTGGCCGTTATGTTAGAGCTGGTTGAGTCTGATGCTAAGGCGTGACCCTCCTGGGGTCTCCACAGAATGTTGAGGTAGTCCAGGAGGTCTCCCACCCTGGTTGAGGGGGAACTCAGACGTCTCGGATCCCCATGTGATTGCCTGATCTGTTTCAGCCTATGCTCATGGTAGCTGTTCCTTGCTGTTCTCATGAGTTCCACTCCACAAGTGCACACCTTAGTACTCAGCCAGGATTCATGGGGCCACTGTGCAGCTCTCCAGGTTCTTCCTTCGCACGGCATCCTCCTCTCTAGATCTCTGCCCCACAAATTCCAGCCATGGAAACTTCCCTGAACACCATTCTCTGTCTCCTCAAGTCAGCGAAAGCTCCAGTCTGTGCTTTGGCAACCGCTCCCTGAAGCTCTGTCTTAAAGCATGTTTAGCAGAAAACTGGGATGATGGTAAGGCACACCTCACTTGTTTCCTTTTTCTCAGGGTTGAATCTTTTCCCATCTGTGGTCCAATATCTGAAAGAGTCGTTTCCTATAGTTTGTCCAGTTTTCTAGTTGTTGATGACAATTCAGGCACTGGTGATCCTGTCACAGCATATCCAAATTTGAGATACCTACAATGATTCTTTTCCTTTCCTGTGGGCTTTGCAATTATAGTTAACATTTACTGAGCATTTACTCCTTACTTGATGCACTTTACATAGAAAATAGGTATTCGTAGTTTTATTTTATTGATAAAGAACGGAGGCAAAAATAGTTTGGATAATATGTCTCAGGTCATACAGCTAAAGAGCCTTTGATCCAGGATTCAAATGTGTGAGAGTCTAACTCCAAAATAAGCTTGCTCTTAAGGTCTGTGATATAATAACCTAAAATGGAGTAGTGACTTATGCAAATGGCTTAAAAGGCAAAGTTCAGAAAAACACAATTTCACAATGAAAACTTTGCACACTGAAAAGTATTATGGAAATATAAAGAATGGTAATGCTCTCAAGGATAATGATGACTTGTGACAGAGGCTTTTTGATGGATTAAGCACTCATATTTATTGTACAGTCTGAGATACACTTACATAGAAAGAAGCATTTTCTAATCTGGAGTACTGTCCAGTGAACTCATTTATTTGCCATTGTTCATTTTGTACTTACTATGGTAGGCTCAGGAGAGAAAGAGAAAATAAAACACAGTCCCTACTCTGGAAGGGGGTGATGACTCACAGCATGTTACCTAGTTCCCCTTTAAACTTATCACCGTGATTCCCAAGTGGGTCCTTCTTATGGCCTGACAATCCTATAAATTTATATAAATTACACTCCTACTCTCTGACACATCTGTTTTACATCTCCTCTTTCCACCTCAACTTTCCACCATTCCTGCTTCCACTTCACCATTAACTCATGACATCTCATCTAATTTTACTTAGAAATAATGAGCCACAGGAAAATAGTCCGTCTACCTTGGTGCCAATGTGATCTGCTTTCCTTCTTGTTAAAATGGATGAACTACTCAGGTGCATTTTAAACTATCTTATTTTTGCTCTGGATTCCATCCCTTCGTGCTTTCCCTTGCCCTGTATTCCTGCAATTCTCCCTTCTCCCTTTTGCATCGTTATTTTGTCCCTCTCTACTAGATCTCATTTAGCAAACAAACATGTCCTTCTTAAAAAAAACAAATGTATCATATGCAGACCTTCTTTGGTCTCATAATGTGCTTTAACTCCTATACCTGTTCTTCTTCACAGCACAACTCATTAGTAGGGCTTCCTTCAATGCCTGCTTCCCCTTCCTCAGCCCTCTTTACCTACCTCTCAAGCTTCCAGCTCTCCCACTCCATAAACTGCTCATGTCAAAGGCACCAATACCCTGCATTCTTCCACAACCACTCAGCAATGTGTACCATTTCTTCATTATTCACTGTTTCTTGAAACACTTTATCCACAGACACAGTTCTCCACAGAGCACCACAATCATGGTTTTTCTTTTCTTTTCTCTACTCTCGAGCTTCTTTACTGGGTCATCCTTTTCCTGGCCTCTAAATGTTAAGTTCCTTGGCATTTCTCTATTCTGCATACACATTTACCACCTGGGATAACTGTCAACTTTACATTTCCAGGTCAAAATCTACATGTCAAGTTCTTCAACCCAAGGCTCTCCTCTCTGAGTCTTGTAGGCCTATCCAAGTTAACCTGTCCACAAAAGAATTCTTCATTGCACCATCCTTTCCTCCATCTCGGAAATGTCTTAAACATCTTATCTAATTGCTGAGGCCTAAAACCTAGAAGTCATACCTCATTTGCTATCAATCCAGTGTTATCAGCTCTTCCTTCAGAATATTTCCTGGATCTGCTCATGTCCAGTCATCCTCATTACTGTAACTTTGCTGCACATCACCAAGACTCTCAACTCGGTCATTTCTCTCTTTGCTTCCAGTTCTGATTTTCTAAAAATCTCTTCTCCATGCAGGACACACTGTCATCTTTCCAAAAATCAAACCAAGCCATGTTTCATCACAGCTGAAAACACTCAAAATACGTCTATCACACATAAAATTAAATCCAAAGTCTTCTGATCCTGGCCCTTGTCTATGATTTCATCTCCCATCACATTTGTCAGTGTGAGTTTCTCCAACCTGCAGCATCAACCTTGTTTGGAAATTGCCAAGCCTGTCCCTGCATTAGGGTTTTAGCATCGGCCCTTCCCTCTGCCTGGAAGGTCCTGTCCAAGATATTTTCATGGTTTCTGCTTTGCTCCTTTAGCAATCTGCTCCAACGTGATACCCCAGCTTGGTGATTTCTGATCACGTAGTTAAAACATTTCCATGTCCACACTTGCCATTCCCTCTCACGGTGCCCTGTTTTATATTTTCTTAGCGTTTTTCACTACATGAAGTTACATTGTATATTTATTTGTTTAGTTTTTTACTGTTTCCATTCCATGAGGAAAAGAACATGGTTTTCTTGACTGCTGTTTAGAATCTGCTGCCACTAGCCCCGAGGACTGGACCCTAAGGTTTATCTTGACAATCCTCTTAGCACTAGAACTGCTACTTTCAGCCCTGCGAACACTGCTTTCTGCAGAAGTTTTTACAGCCCCATTAGCATCAGCAGAATGGTCCTCACCACTCCCGCTTCTTTCAGTCACTGGCTCTAAAGCAATTATACTCCAATAAAGATGTAAAAAAAAAAAAAAGCTAGCGGGGCACATGCTGGTGGTGAAGAAGGCTAGAAAACAAGTTTCTGAAAGTTTTAGGTTCTACAGTGAAAGGCAGTCTCTGCCTATGAACAAGACCCATATAATAAAGAATTCCTGCAACCTCAGAGAACGGTTCGGATGCTCACCTGGCAATGTGTGGTGAAAACCCACTAAAATAGCCAAGGAGAGAATCCTGAACTTGAGTAACAATTAACTTAGAGATGGAGGAAGACGGATTAAGTCCAGAAAGACCAAGGAAGACAGAGAGAAGAGAGATTCTTAAAAATTATAAGAAGCAATTCATTTCAAGCACTATAAACAGAATAAGTAATATAAGAACCAAAAAAATGTTCACTGAATTAAGTGATCTGACCATTTACAATCTGGATAACAACAGTTGCCATAGAGTGGGCAGACCAGACACAAGATTGCAATGTGATAAGAGGGAAATGCAAGAAATGAGTATTGACTTTTATTTACAAAGCTTCGCTGAGGAGAGAGATTAAAAGGACAATAACTAGAGGAAGAGGAAGAGAGTCAGTGGAAGATTTTTACTTTATGACAGGAGAGCTAAGACTGTTTATTACTGTGGGGAATGGGGTAAGAGCCAAAAGAGGTAGACTTTAGGTCCTGGGGAGGAACTATTATACTATCTAATGTTTTAATAAGTCCCCAGAGGAATGATGAGGGGCTTATTTTAACACATGGAAAGATCAGGGCATGAATAGAAGAAATTGCATCTTCCACTGAAACTAGAAGAAAGAGAATAAAGATCGATCTCTATAGGATCTGGAGAAAGACTGGTTTTTGAAGTGATTCGGGAGAAAAATGGAATGTGATTTTCCCACTTCCTCCAGCTCTGGCCTCTGTTCTGTTTCCAGTAGGAGATATTCCCTCCTGACAGCTTTAGGAGAGAGAGAAATAAGCGATCAGGAACATATAAAAGAAGACCATTCAGTTTTAAGAAATCATCAGAGACTGAAGGCTACGAGTTCATAATGGTTCCATTCTGTGATTTTTCACTGTTAAGCAGCCTTGTTATAGGAGAGGAAAGATGGGTTTTTGTTTTTGTTTTTTTAAGATTCAGGGCTGGGATGTTGAGAGGCATTGGTAACACATGATAAGAGGATATCAGAAATAAAAATATTGATAATATGGTTGAAGTGCTTGACCCTGATGTCTAAATTGATTAAGGATCATGGTGAAGCCAGAATGGAACTAAGGGACTGAGTTGAAATAGAGAAAGGAAGATGTTGTGAATCTTCATGATGGAGAAGAATAGAGATCCCAGCAGAAGTGGAGCGAGATGACTGTTAGCAGAGGGTAGCACACACCTGACCTGAGACATTAACTCCTGCAGTTTGAGACTTCAGGGAAGCAGTAATTCTCAGTTAAGAGATGGTCAAGAATATGGTCACACCATCAGGTGACTGAAGTCGAATGATGTTTGACAGTTTAGAAAGTTGGGTGTTCTTTTGTTTAAGTATAGAATGGTGTCCAGTGGGCAGAGTTCAAAGGCCTGGAGGAAGTAAGAGGTAAGAAATTGAAACATGAAGGAAAAGCCCAGAGAAATTTAGAAATGGAAAGAAATGGAACAGGGAAGATGAGAGTTGACAAGGGATTGTTTTGAACTGATCCCCAAGATGACAGAGGAAGAGGAACAGTAAGATTCCCTAGCTTCTAGTTTCCAAGTGGAGATTCGGTGGAAATAATTTTAATGTTAGTATTAACTGTCTCCTGTAGTCATTGGGACTTGAAGGTTATTTCTTATTTTCCAGAAGAAAATTTGGATGAGCATCAGAGAAACTTTCAACAGCATCAAAAGCAATAATATAGGGGTTTCCCAAGATGTAATACATTGTTTTAGAAACAGAATCTACCACAGTGGGTGAGAATGTTTCTCAAGGAACCGGCCATGATCTGAATTAGCCAGGTAAGCTCTGGTCTGGGAAATACAGCAGCTTCGTGAGGTTTTCATTTTGAGAGGTGTGTATGGGGGCAGGAATAAGTAATATTCCCTAGTCAACCCAGCATCCTGTCCAGATACAGCACTGAATTCTACACTACCTAACTGTGTGTACTTGTACTTACCTTGTTTGTCATTGCTACTTGAGAACTTGACAGATTTTTGCAGATCAGCTATCAAATAAGATCAGATGACTTTGGTTCTAAAATAAAAGTTCTACAACTTTTAAAATTTCCTTAGGATGTAAAGATTGATATTCAGAGATTTACTACCTAGTCAGCTAATATTCAAAAAATTAGATGTCAAAATATATTTGTTTAAAATCAGAAATATTGTTAATGCATGGAACTATGTCACTGAAATATAACTGAACACCAGTTTCCAGAGGATTTGTTATTTATAATCTATTATACACTTAACAGATTATACAGTGTTATTATACAGTGTTATACACTTAACTTATAATCTGTTATAATCTGAATACACTTAACATTGTTTAAAATTTTTAAGGATGGAGTACAGTTGAGTGTATAATAATATACTAGTCCAGTACAGATATTTGCAGTGAAATAATATTTCAATAAATCTGAGCCCAGAAAAGGAATCTGCCATATGAATAAGCAGAGGAAAGGGATAGTATTATGTTACCCAAGGGGGCTATTTTCCTTCTAACATGCAAATTATTTAAACATTCAGAGTCTGAGAAATGGAATTGCATTGGAATTGTGTTATTACGGAGATAAGTATAAATGACTTGGAGGACATTATCCAGAAAGATCACAAAATGCAACACTTAAGGATCTGTGGGTATCTTTGAATATTTTCACTGCCCAGGAAAATACAAGGTGTCTTAATCCATTCGGGCTGCTCTAACAGAATGCTATGGACTGGGTTGCTTATAAAAAACAGAAATTTATTTCTCACACTTAAGGAGGCAGGAAGACCAAGATCAGGGTGTCAGCATGGTGAGGTGAGAGCTTTCTTTTTTTTTTTTTTTTAAACATCTTTATTAGAGTCTAATTGCTTTACAATGTTGTGTTAGTTTCTTCTGTATAACAAAATGAATCAGTTATATGTATATATATATCCCCGTATCCCCTCCCTCTTGCGTCTCTGTCCCACCCTCCCTATCCCACCCCTCTAGGTGGTCACAAAGCACAGAACTGATCTCCCTGTGCTATGCAGCTGCTTCCCACTAGCTATCTATTTTACATTTGGTAGTGTATATATGTCACTGCTACTCTTTCACTTCGTCCCAGCTTACCTTTCCCCCTCCCTGTGTCTGCAAGTCCATTCTCTACGTCTGCATATTTATTCCTGTCTGGCCACTAGGTTCTTCAGAACCTTTTTTATTTTTAGATTCCATATATATGTGTTAGCATACAGTATTTGTTTTTCTCTTTCTGACTTACTTCACTCTGTATGACAGACTCTAGGTCCATCTGCCTCATTACAAATAACTCAATTTCGTTTCTTTTTATGGCCAAGTAATATTCAATTGTATATATGTGCCACAGCTTCTTTATCCATTCATCTCTCGATGGACACTTAGGTTGTTTCCATGTCCTGGCTATTGTAAATAGTGCTGCAATGAACATTGGGGTACATGACTCTTTTTGAATTATGGTTTTCTCAGGGTATATTCCCAGTAGTGGGATTGCTGGGTCATATGGTAATTCTATTTTTAGTTTCTTAAGGAACCTCTAAAATGTTCTCCATAGTCGCTGTATCCATTTATATTCCCACCAACAGTGCAAGAGGGTTCCCATTTCTCCACACCCTCTCCAGCATTTATTGTTTGTAGATTTTTTAATGACGGCCATTCTGACCAGTGTGAGGTGATACCTCATTGCAGTTTTGATTTGCATTTCTCTAATGATTAGTGATGTTGAGCATCCTTTCATGTTTTTGTTGGCAACCTGTATATCTTCTTTGGAGAAATGTCTGTTTAGGTCTTCAGTCCATTTTTGGATTCGGTTGTTTGTTTTTTTGATATTGAGCTGCTTGAGCTGCTAGTGTATTTTGCAGATTCATCTTTTGTCAGTTGCTTTGTTTGCAAATATTTTCTCCCATTCTGAGGGTTGTCTTTTCATCTTGTTTATAGTTTCCTTTGCTGTGTGAAAGCTTTTAAGTTTCATTAGGTCCCTTTTTTGTGTTTGTTTTTATTTCCATTTCTCTAGGAGGAAGGTCAAAAATGATCCTGCTGCGAATGATGTCATAGAGTGTTCTTACTATGTTTTCCTCTAAGAGTTTTATACTATCTGGCCTTACATTTAGGTCTTTAATCCATTTTGAGTTTATTTTTGTGTATGGTGTTAGGAAGTGTTCTAATTTCATTCTTTTACATGTAGCTGTCCAGTTTTCTGAGCACCACTTATTGAAGAGGCTGCCTTTTCTCCATTGTATATTCTTGCCTCCTTTTGTCAAAGGTAAGGTGACCACATGTGTGTGAGTTTATCTCTGGGATTTCTACCCTGTTTCATTGATCTATATTTCTATTTCTGTGCCAGTACCATACTGTCTTGATTACTGTAGCTTTGTAGTGTAGTCTGAAGTCAAAGAGCCTTATTCCTCCAGCTCTGTTTTTCTTTCTCAAGATTGCTTTGGCTATTTGGGGTCTGTTGTGTTTCCATACAAATTGTAAAATTTTTTGTTCTACTTCTGTGAAAAATGTCATTGGGAGCTTGAAAGGGATTGCACTGAATCTGTATATTGCTTTGGGTAGTATAGTCACTTTTACGATGTTGATCCTTCCAATCCAACAACATGGTATATTTCTCCATCTGTTTGTATCATCTTTAATGTCTTTTATCAGTGTCTTATAGTTTTCTGCATACAGGTGTTTTGTCTCCTTAGGTAGATTTATTCCAAGGTATTTTATTCTTTTTGTTACAATGGTAAATGGGAGTGTTTCCTTAATTTCTCTTTCAGATTTTTCAACATTAGTGTATAGGAATGCAAGAAATTTCTGTGCATTAATTTTGTATCCTGCTACTTTACCAGATTCATTGATTAGCTCTAGTAGTTTTCTGGTAGCGTCTTTAGGATTCTCTATGTATAATATCATGTCATCTGCAAACAGTGACAGTTTTACTTCTTCTTTAATGATCTGGAGTCCTTTTATTTCGATTTCTTCTCTGACTGCTGTGGCTAAAACTTCCAAAACTGTGTTGAATAATAGCAGTGAGAATGGGCAACCTTGTCTTCTTCCTTATCTTAGAGGAAATGGTTTCAATTTTTCACCATTGAGAATGATTTTGGCTGTGGGTATAGCCTTTATTATGTTGAGATTGGTTCCATCTATGCCCACTTTCCAGAGGGTTTTTTTTTTTAATCATAAATGGGTGTTGAATTTTGTCAAGAGCTTTTTCTGCATCTATTGAAATTATCATATGATTTTTGTCCTTCAGTTTGTTAATATGGTGTATCACATTGGTTGATTTGCATATATTGAAGAATCCTTGCATTTCTGGGATAAACCCCACTCGATCATGGAGTATGATCCTTTTAATGTGCTGTTGGATTCTGTTTGCTAGTATTTTGTTGAGGATTTTTGCATCTATGTTCATCAGTGATATTGACCTGTAATTTTCTTTTTTTGTGACATATTTGTCTGGTTTTGGTATCAGGGTAATGGTGGCCTTGTAAAATGAGTTTGGGAGTGTTCTTCTCTCTGCTATATTTTGGAAGAGTTTGAGAAGGATAGGTGTTAGCTCTTCTCTAAATGTTTGATAGGATTCACCTGTGAAGCCATCTGGTCCTGGGCTTTTGTTTGTTGGAAGATTTTTAATCACAGTTTCAATTTTAGTGCTTGTGATTGGTCTGTTCATATTTTCTATTTCTTCCTGGTTCAATCTTGGAAGGTTGTATTTTTCTAAGAATTTGTCCACTTCTTCCAGGTTGTCCATTAATTGGCATATAGTTGCTTGTAGTAGTCCCTCATGAGCCTTTTCATTTCTGCAGTGTCAGTTGTTACTTCCTTTTCTTTTCTAATTCTGTTGATTTGAATCTTCTCCCTTTTTTTCTTGATGAGTCTGGCTAATGGTTTATCAACTTTGTTTATCTTCTCAAAAAACCACCTTTTAGTTATATTGATCTTTGCTACTGTTCCCCTCATTTCTTTTTCATTTATTTCTGATCTGATCTTTATGATTTCTTTCCTTCTGCTAACTTTTGAGGTTTTTTGTTCTTTCTCTAATTGCTTTAGGAGTAAGGTTAGGTTGTTTATTTGAGATGTTTCTTGAGGTAGGATTGTATTGCTATAAACACCCCTCTTAGAACTGCTTTTGCTGAAACCCATAGGTTTTGGGTCATTGTGTTTTCATTGTCATTTTTTTTTAGGTACTTTTTTATTTTATTTTATTTTATTTTAGGTACTTATTTAGGTACTTTTTTATTTCCTCTTTGATTTCTTCAGTGATCTCCTGGTTATTTAGTAGCATATTTTTTAGCCACCATGTGTTTGTAATTTGTGTGTGTGTGTGTGTGGTGGTTTGTTTGTTTGTTTGTAATTTTTTACAGTTTTTTTCCCTGTAGTTGATATCTAGTCTCATAGCATTGTGGTCAGAAAAGATACTTGATATGATTTTAATTTTCTTAAATTTACCAAGGCTTAATTTGTGACCCAAGATATGATCTATCCTGGAGAATATTCCATGAGCACTAGAGAAGAAAGTGTATTCTGTTGTTTTTGGATGTAATGTCCTATAAATATCACTTAAGTCTATCTGGTCTAATCTGTCATTTAAAGCTTGTGTTTCCTTATTTATTTTCATTTTGGATGATCTGTCCATTGGTGAAAGTGGGGTGTTAAAGTCCCCTACTATGATTGTGTTACTGTCAATTTCCCATTTTATGGCTGTTAGCATTTGTCTTATGTATTGAGGTGCTCCTATGTTGGGTGCATAAATATTTACAATTGTTCTATCTTCTTTTTGGATTGATCCCTTGATCATTATGTAGTGTCCTTCCTTGTCTCTCTTTGTCTCTCATAATAGCCTTTATTTTAAAATCTATTTTGCCTGAGTATTGCTTTTCTAGTTTTCTTTTGATTTCCATTTGCATGGAATATCTTTTTCTATCCCCTCACTTTCAGTCTGTATGAGTCCTTAGGTCTGAAGTGGGTCTCTTGTAAACAGCATATATTTGCATCTTGTTTTTGTGTCCATTCAGGCAGTCTGTGCCTTTTGGTTGGAGCATTTAATCCATTTACACTTAAGGTAATTATCGATATGTATGTTCCTATTACCATTTTCTTAATTGTTTTGTGTTTGTTATTGTAGGTTTTTCCTTCTCTTGTGTCTCCTGCCTAGAGAAGTTCCTTTAGCATTTGTTGTAAAGCTGGTTTGGTGGTGCTGAATTCTCTTAACTTTTGCCTATCTGTAGAGATTTAAATTTCTCTGTCGAATCTGAATGAGATCCTTGCTATGTAGAGTAATGTTGGTTGTAGCTTTTTCCTTTTCATCACTTTAAATATGTCCTGCCACTCCCTGCTGGCTTACAGAGTTTCTGCTGAAAGGTCAGGTGTTAACCTTATGGGGTTTTCCTTTTATGTTATCTGTTGCTTTACCCTTGCTCCTTTTAATATTTTTTCTTTGAATTTAATTTTTGATAGTTTGATTAATATGTATCTTGGTATGTTTCTCCTTGGATTTATCCTGTATTGGAGTCTCTGCATTTCCTGGCCTTGACTGACTATTTCCTTTCCCATGTTAAGGAAGTTTTCAACTATAATTTCTTCTAATATTTTCCCAGACCCTTTTTTTTCTCTTCTTATTCTGGGACCCCTATAATTCGAATGTTGGTGCATTTAATTTAATTGTCCCAGAAGTCTCTGAGTACTGCATGGAGGGCATTAGGTAAAAAAGAAGAAAATGAAAGAGAAAGAGAGAAAGGAAGGAAGAAAGAAAGGAAGAAGGAAGGAAGGAAGGAAGGAAGGAAACTCAACAACAAAAAAAACAAACAACCCAATCAAGAATCGGGCAGAAGACCTTAATAGACATTTCTCCAAAGAAGACATACAGGTGGCCAGTAGACACATGAAAAGATGCTCAACATCACTAATTATTAGAGAAATGCAAATCAAAACTGCAATGAGGTACCACCTCACAGTGGTCAGAAAGGCCATCATTAAAAAGTCTACAAATAACAAATGCTAGAGAGGGTGTGGAGAATAGGAAACCCTTTTGCACTGTTGGTGGGTATGTAAGTTGGTGCAGCCACTATGGAAAACAGTATGGAGGTTCCTCAGAAAACTAAAAATAGAATTACCATATGATCCAGCAATCCCACTCCTGGGAATATACCCAGAAAAAACTATAATTCGAAAAGATACATGCATCCCTATGTTCATAACAGCACCGTTTACAATAGCTAAAACATGGAAAGAAACTAAATGTCCATTGACAGAGGAATGGATAAAGAAGATGTGGTGCATATATACAATGGAATACTACTCAGCCATAAAAAATGATCAAAATAATGCCACCTGCAGCAAGATGAATGCGACTAGAGATTATCATCCTAAGTGAAGTAAGTCAGAAAGAGAAAGACAAGTATCATATGATATCACTTATATGTGGAATCTAAAATATGGCATAAATGAACCTATCTACAAAACAGAAACAGGCTCACACACATAGAGAACAGACTTGTGTAAGGGGGAGGGTGTGGGGAGGGATGGACTGGGAGTTTGAGGTCGACAGATGCAAACTATTACATTTAGAATGGATAAACAGCAAGGTCCTAATGTACAGCACAGGGAACAATATTCAATACCCTGTGATAAACCATAGTGGAAAAGATTAGAAAAAAAAGAATGTATATATGTGTATAACTGAGTCACTTTGTTGCCATACAGCAGAAATTAACACAAGATTGTAAATCAACTAGACTTCAATTTAAAAAAAAAAGCAGAGAGAAAGAAAGAAAGAAAGAAAGAAAGAAAGAAAGAAAGAAAGAAAGAAAGAAAGAAAGAAAGAAAGAAAGAAAGAAAGAAAGAAAGAAAGAAAGAAGGAAGGAAAATTCCAGTGGAAACAAGGAAAAACATCAGAAAAGTCTGACTGAAAGTCTCCTGCAGGGTTTTATCTCAATGTTCAACAGGAAAAGGACACTGCACTGTCACTCTTTCTGAAGAGTTTTCAGATTTTTTTCACCAAAACTCTTTAGCTACCGAGAAGAAAGTTTTCATAGCTGTGCCTCTAACATGGTATTTTGAACTAAGAAAGAAGCAGCCATGGGTCAGAGATAAATGTCCTGAATTGTGATGGAAAGCGCAGCGTGGAAATCATTCTCCCACTCCCTTTCCTTTGTATCTAGGACCAGGGTGACCCAGACCAGGGCTGGGTCAGAACTGTCAAGCAAGAACCCTATCGTTGCCCTTTTCCAAACTTAATTGTTCCCTCTCCTAAATCCACTAGATACAGAAACACAGCCACAAATGAAGGAGTCAAAATAGCCTGTAACTGCTATTCCTGAAACAACGCAGTCTCTGAAAGAAAAATCCTGGGAGTTAATTAACAATCGTGGCAATGTCTTTATGGTGCTGGTGCCTCTGCACTTCAGTGATGACTGCATTTCCAAAAGGGCTCAGGCACCAGAGATAATTGCTGGGTGGGCTATGAAAAGTCATTGGCTTTCTTTGCAAAAACACTTGCAGGAGCAAAATTCACAAGTTTCATAGTGTCCGCATCAAGCCTAAAGAGATTTTGATCAGCTGTGTTGGTGTTATATTTCCCATTTGTTATCATTTTATTTTGATACTTAAAACTTTATAAAACAACATAAAGTTAAAAACAGAATTGCTATATACCTAGTGGGAAAAAAGTTTTCTAAACTTTTGAATACAATAAAATGTATTTCTTGACTCTGTCTTGAATTCAGATAAACTTGAAGAAATTTAATGCACTTGAACTGGGCAATGATGGCTTAACAAAACTTTGCTAACATTCAACCATACTGTCAGGACTAATAATATTTAAAATTAGTTCCATGATTCTCTTCCCTGGGCTACACATGGATTAGTACAGTTTGGTGAAAGGGCTCTAAATAAAGGGCATGAGGTCTGAGTCTGTGACCTTGAGGAAGGACACAGACCCTCAGGGCTCCAGTTTCTCCCTCATGAAACTAGGACTTTGGAGCCACACGTTTCAGGCTGCCTTCAGTCCTAGTAGTCTCTGATTCCAGATTAGTGTTATAAAACTAGTCAGAGGAGACAAGTAACATTTTCTCATTTGGGAAATAATAAAGACTCAGTCATGTTTGGAACTAAAGATACCATTTAGCAAAAGACCATTTGTGACTTTGAAACTTTTTTCAGTATTTCATTTCTGATGTTTGGTCGGTGCAGAAGTTCGGGTTCTGTCACTGTACTTGATCTTCAACAGATACATCTATAAGGCCCTGAGTTTACTGGTACATAGAAGAAGGGGAGAAATTCCAGGCCTAGAATGTAGTACATGCATGTTTGTATTTTTTTTTTTTATCTCTTTGAGATGCTTGCTGCATTTTTCTCTTTGACTTAGTTTTAGAAGATCCATCCACCCACCACTCTCAGGCGTCAGGGCTTAGACTGTATTTGAGCAGACAGACCCACAGGCCAACAATTACCTTCATCACTAAGACTGCCTTATAAAATCTTTACATACACAAGGAAGAACTTATTCAATACTGCTGCAACAAGGAGTGAGATTAAACTCAGCTCTGCTGAAATAAAAAGCAGGAGGGTTCCTAATCTGGGGTAAGCTAGTGGAAAATTAAACACTGGAGGACCTTAGGGGAGATTGAATGCCCGGAGAAGTTTTACATCTCCAAGTGGCAGAGAAGTAACTTACGACTGCAAGTTTTCTAAAGTAAATGCTTGAAGAAAAGGGAGGCAAGGGGGCCTATAGTCAAGCTGAGGGGAACTTCAAGGCATCTTAGTCAAGATAAAAAGTGCTCTGAGAACACTCAGAATGGAAAGAGTTCATTTACTTAGATGAAACTTCATGTCTTTAGAGAAAGACGTAGATTTCAACTGTCTGTCCCCCATCTCTTACCTCCGTCTCACATTAAATCATAATCGAAGTTTTAATGGGCAGTTTCTTATGAACAAGAGGAAAAGAAACTGTTGTGACTTGTGAAGGACTTGATTCATGATGGTGTAAGGTGGTGGCCTGACTACAACTAAATGTATTTTCTAGTTCTCTCTCTCTCTGCATAGTCTATGTAATGATTTTCATGACTGTGAACTCCACATAAATGGTACGGTTGAGTAACAGAAAAGGAGGAAGATGATGGCAAGGAAAGGAGAAATGGAAACTGAGAAGAGAGAGACTTCTGACTGGTTGAAACCTCCACATCGTGGTCCAGCCTTACTGGGTGTTACGTCTGCGTAGACTCTAAGCAGAGCCATTGCATCAGGGGCGCCTGTGTACCTGGCTCAGGAGAGGGGGTAATGAACCCTAAGGGGTGCTGTTGGAGACAAGATTGTCCAGGAGGTTGGAAAAAAGAGGAGAACATGGCAACCTATGAAATAGGGATCCCTGTGGACCAGGGAAGCTGTTTTCTTTGTGTCTCCTTGGTTTTTTTACAGCCTGAGTGAAGGCTCAATGACTAAAGTATTTATAAGGGCTTGGCTAAGAATGCCATATTACTCTTAATTGCTAAAAGGCAGCTGCCGTTACAAAGACCACAAACCCACACATAAACATTTCCACACTCATATACCTGAGACTCATATTTAAACAAAATAATATTTATATTTTCTGTCCATTTCTCTCTCTTTTTTAAAGCACTTAACCTATGTAATACTAACATTGTAACACAAAATGAAAGGAAGATCCTGCTAGCAAAGCTATATTTAATTCTGTTAGGAAGATTGCACCAAAACATTCAATAAGCCAAATTCATTTCCCCTTAAAAAATAGTATTTTTTGGCCCACTCTTCATGTGGGTAGTAGCAAAACTTTCATTTAAGTTTCAAAACTAAGTTTCAGAAAGGCTTCCTTATGAATTTAAACCTTTCTGTGTACTTTTAAAACATAACTCTCTGTACTTGTCATACTTGTGAGGGTTATGTGTGTGTGTGTGTGTGTGTGTGTGTGATTTAAGAAGATGGGTACACAGATTACATACCAGTTAATGAATTTAAAGCATATCAGTAAGGGAAAAATAAAACAGTGTAAAAGAAGATTAAAAATATGCTGTGAAAGTGAGTTAGAAGTGGAAATTAGGCGGGGAGAAGAGAGGGAGAGAGAAATAAATTAGGAAGAATTAGGTAAGAGGTAGTTAAAAATTTAGGAGAGAATTTCCTAGAAGTAGGAAAGATGGGAAAAGGAATATGAGAAGGCTTGGTGTCTCTGCACCCACCCTAACTATTCTTGACAGTGTTCCCAGGGCCACACCTCACTGAAGCAGGATACTTCACACTTGTTAAACTACATTGTACACAAGGTAAGGGAGTAGAAGAGTAAAACCAGAACAAAAAATAAAGAAAGTAGATATAATGAAGGAAACATACCTCAATTAGTGGCAATTGGGTTAAGGAATGTGATAAGCCAGTGATCTAAGGGGTTTTTACATATTTAGAATTGAGAGCTTAAAAATAACCAAGAAGAATGTCAAAGTTGCCCAACAAGTGACATTGCTATCAGCATAGGAATGGCTGATTAGATTTCCAATTGAATGTCAAAAAACATTCAAATTAAATTTCTCTTATTACTCTGCCACTAAAATCTAAAAACCCGCCGAATACATTGGAAATGGCTGATTTACCGTGGACTTGCACATGTTTTTGAACATTCCAGAATACTAAAGCAACATAGGTATCCATCAACTATTCTCCTCAGTTAGCCAAGACTTCATCAGTTCTTCAACAGTTCAGAGACTCCACAATACAGTGCTGTTGAGACAGCCTACATTTACCAACGTATTAGTATATTTATTTAAACAATGTGCATCAGGAAAACATCGGGGCATTGCTTTGTTTACCATGGACAAGGCACAGTGAGAGGGTCTCTTCATTATTGCTTTCTTGTCAACCAGCGTGCAGGATTAATGCTACTTTCTAATGTGAGTGGCAGGACCCTAAGAGGAAAGTAACCTAAAAGTTGACTTGACATTCAATTGGATGTTCAACTGTTTTGACTCCTAATATGTGACATCCACCTGGCGAATAATTTCACAGGTGTTTATTTTAATACTTACAAGAAAACTGTGGATAAGGTATTCTTGTTCAAGTGTTATATGTGAGTCAACCGTACCTCAGATAGGTTAGGATGACCACTCATATTCACACTTGACAAGAAGAAAACCTCACGTTTGAATCCAAGTCTTCAGAGACCCAGTTTTTGTGTCCTATCAGTGTTTTTTCACAAATCTAGAGAAGTAACTGATTAGAAGGAAAAAGAACAAGCACGTCCTAGATGCCTTTAGCCTTATGGCCAAAATGGGCCTACCCTGATTTTTGTGTTTGTTTGAAGTCATGTCTTTCAAACAAACAACTTTTAGAATGTGCATTTTACTATATTAGACAGCTGTTTTAATCTTTAATGTGAAGGATAATGTGGATTTTTCCAACTTTTACCGGGAAATAGATAATGCAAGAAGATACACAGCAGGTACCCTGTGTTCAAAGACTCTCTTCATCTCGTCATATACGAGGGATAGGGAGGTCCATGCACCTCATTTGAGACATTTCACCTGGTAATAATATCTTTGGTTTTAAATTTAAGAAGTTGATGTTTGGAGAAGAGAATCTTATCTAATATAACATATATTTTAATATGTACATTTTCTGCAAAATAAAGTACATTATCAAGTAAATATCCATTCAGGAAGAGAAGGTAATAAAACCTGTCCTTAGCAAGTATGCTTACCTTCCAGATTAATGTTCCCAATGATATTAATAAGTAAAGAAAATGTCTTCACTTTAAGACTTAATAGGGCGCTCATAGAAATCAAAGATTTTTGCCTCAACCATTTGCCGTTCATACATTACTTCATTTATTTAGTAAACATTTCTTGAACATTAAGTAGATGCTAGTTATAATGTTAAGCACTTAAAATATGGTAAATAAGGCCCCAACTTTCAAGAAGTTTACAGCAGGATATTTAAAACATGTTGAATTTCCTAATGGGCAGAAAAAACTCTGCTCATTATAACAATATCCAAATAAAGAGCCACGTGCCAGCGAATTCAATATGCCAACTATTACTTGCCTATTACTTGAATTTATACTTAGTTTTCTTTATCTAGCATGTTTAAGGCTCAGCAATGAAAATACGATAATATACAACACAGTAGTACTATGCAATAGTTATAGAGTAATGAACAATATTAAAAATTCAGACCATTTATTCTAAGGAAGAAATAAGAATTACTCTCTAACACAGTTCTCCAGAATCATATTAATTCTGTTCTCCAGTGAATATATTTATTTGAATATATTTTTTAAAAGGCCACACATCTTCCAAGGGTTAGAGGACAATTACAAGAAAACCTCCTGCTTTGCTTGATTTCTCCATTATGATGTACTTAACACAGTTACCTCACTGGAGAAAAGGGATTTAATTGATAAAAATAACAATTGCAAAAGGTAAATTTTCTTGGGGGAATATGTCCTCAGCTGATCAGTAAACAAAACCCCTCAACAACCAGAAGCGCTCAGTTGATATAAGATTCAAATTGCCTTGTGGTATTAGTTAATCTTCTTAGAAATGTGTCATTCTGGTAAATATTTCCCCAAATGGCTCAACCTTACTATTTCGTCTGGTGGAACAGAGGAAATATCAAAATGTAGATTCTATATCCCATTTCACATTAAATAAATCTCGAGGTATGTCAGGATGAAAGAACGCTGAGTGCATTTCATATTTAATGGCAGCTGTGCTGCTTTCCAGTGAGCTGACCCGGCAGTGCAACTACAGAGCAAAATTACCCAGTATCTAGAACTCTGCAAAGAGAAGTACATGCTATCTCCCAGGTTGAGGCTTCAGGAAAATCCTATTATGATTATGCAACTAAGCAAAGCTAAACTACAAGATAAGCGTCATATCAGAAATATGAAACAGAACTGTGCCAGCGCTTAGGAGTGAAAAATGCCGAGTAAGAAAAACCCGGTATTTTTTTTTCAAGAATACAAATTTCGCCAGAGAATGTGCCATATTTCTTTAATCTGAAGAGGGAGGTTGTGTTACTTATATCATTTTGACAAACCATTAAAATAAGCTTTGACAATGGGATGGCATGTGCCTTTAAAAGCCGACTGAGACAGTCCCTAAAAATAGTTTACAAAGCAACAGAGTCAAATTGTTGGGGACTTGCTCTTTAATGCATTAGAGAGTCTATTCCTACGACACTTAAACTAGCCAAAGTAATAAATATAAAATGGTAATTTTTCTCCAGGAGCTGTTCTTGCTGCTCCCACATGATTTCACTCCCACTCAGGAGTAATATAACACTGCCTGCTAGCAGGCTCCTGGATTCATGGAAGAAGGCAACGTGCTTCCGCTACTTGGTTAAATGCACTCAAAAGAAGTCAGCAATTACAATGAATCCCTCTGTTGCCTGGGCACTGCCTGTCTCTATTTCCAGAGAGTGAGTATCCATGGGGTGTTTCCAGTGCATCGAAATTTTAGACTCCAACAATAGAGTGCTTGAATACCCTTTTATAACCACCCCAGGCCCTCCCTTTCCTTCCCTCACTTCTCAATCAAGGCAGGGAAAACGCTGACCAAAGGAGAATTTCTGTGTCAATCCTGCCTATTTAAATAACACAACCACTATTAAAAAGAAACACACATTACCAAACATGAGTCATACATGGGAAGGAACTTAATTGAGATAAAAGGTGCATCCCAATGAATGGAACTATTAAAAGATGTTTAAAAAATTAAGAAATAAGGGACATCATACAATTGGAGCCATTGTCACCTCTTTGCAGATAAATCATTTTCTGGAAATTCTCCAGAGTTGTTACTTAATGCAAACATGTACAATTGGCTGCTTTGTTTTTGTAATAGTGAAAAGTGGGTGGAAATAAGGTGTTGGCATTTTGTGTTATTGAACTTATAATAGACCCAGAGTTTGAAAATATGGATCTTTCTATCATCATCACTATTTTTTTTCTAGCATTTTTAACTTGTCCCTTACTAACCTCCTATGTGCATGTTGCTTTCTTACCGGTATTAAGAAATATAATCAGATGCTGACATTATATTAAAGGTGAAAAGATCATCCAAACACCTATTTATTAATTTAAATACAATTAATATGTAAATAAACATAAATCTCTATTTTTGTTCTCCAATATTTGTCCTGAATACTCTTAAAGAAAGGGATTCTGCTTCTGGATAGGATTAGTAAGGCTGGAAAGAATGTTCACCTAGCTGGGAAAAAAGATCCAGAAAAAATACAAAATCATAACATTTCCTGAACCCAGAAGAGACCCGTGGTAGCAGAGCTTCCAAGGAAATCCAATGAAAGACAGGCCCCTCCAAGGAGATGGGATGGGATTGTTTACTTACTTGTGCTAGAGCATGAGAGGCATTGATGCCAGATCCCCTGTAAGTGAGTGATAAGAATTCAGCTGAAATTTTTAAAGAGTCGCTAAATGCCAAGATTGGGTGACTTAGTCTGGGCTGCTATAACTAAATACCATAGACTGAAAGGCTTACAAAGAATAACAATTTATCACAGATCTGGAGGCTGGAATTCTGAGATCAGGGTGCCAACATGGCTGGGTTCTGGTGAGAGCAGGATGCTGGATGGCAGACTGCTATCTTTTCATTGTATCCTTATATGGAGGAAGGGGAGTGGGGGCTTTTTCTCGTCCCGTTTATAAGTGCATTAATCACATTCATGAGGTCTCTACCCCCAGGACCTAATTACCTCCCCAAGGCCCTACCTCCTAAACCCATCACATCAAGGGTTAGGATTTCAACCTATGAATTTTGAGGGACACAAACATTCAGTCTATTGGTCATTGCGGTGGGCTAGTGTGAGAATGTAGAAACCCTGGGAGCTTCAGACATAGCGGATCTGCTCTCAGAATCTTCTCCATGGATCTCTACTAGAAAGGCTGGTGGCAGTGATGGGATCCTAGACAAACCTCCACTGGAATTCAGGGACAAGAAGAATCGCGTGTGGCACTTGAGAACTTCATTTTGAGTTCAAGGTCTTTCTCGACATTTCCGAGGGCTGTTGGTTAAGTTCCTCTCAGTTGAGTTTCACTCTCTTTGTGTTCGAGCTCCTGCTGTAATTGGCTTTTCATACCACAATTCCCAGGTTTTTGAATGGAAAACCCCAGCTCTTGATTCCCAGATTCCCTGTTGTGCATTGCTGTAATTCCCCAATTTTTTGGAATCCTACCCCAGATTCCATGTTGGGATCTGTTGGTGGCATCTTTAGTTCTCCATTTGTTTGGAATCAGTCTGCAGTCCCCATTCTTTGAGGGTTGCTGGTTCAATCCTTTTCCCCAGTCCAAAGTTTCATGGGAATTGGTGGTGGTTATGGACCAGCATTGGACTGGGTCCAACCTAAGAACTGGAGTGGGTCCAGGATCAGATAGGGTCCAATTTGAAATCTGAAATGAGTTTAGGATCAGATCAGAATGGGTCCTATTTGAGCCAGATTGAGTCTCCTGGGAGGCCTCAGGTAGATACTAAATTAGGGGCAGTTGCTATTGGGAATCTCTGAAGAAAAATAGGTGGCAAACATTGGTGGACAGGAGTCAAGCACTTAAAGGCTATTAGAGTGATTTTGCTATATTCCAACCCCAAGGCACACCCCATTTAGGTATTAGTTTGGCTCTGAGACAACTGAAAGCCTAGCTAAAAGAAACAGGATTCTTTACATCCACAGAGTTGTGTGAACCACCTTCCAGCACACCTGTTTATTTTATATTTAACAACTATCGTCCCAGAAATTGTGCATATCTAAGAAGATGGCAAGATTTTACTAAAAATAACTTAGAATTATAATAGCCATTATGAGGAACATTCCAAATATTTAAGCTCATTTAAAAAATGTACTTAAAAGCATGGACTGCCAAGTCAAGTGGAATGGAATACCTATTTTTAATTAGGAGAAGTTTCTCATCACAAGAGGAAAAAAAGAGAGGAGGTTTTTAAAAAATTTGGACTAATGGTACATATTACATATCTTATCCACAGATATTAATAACTATAAAGTCTCTGTTTGTGTCTGTCTATATGTATGTGTGTGTGTGTCTATACATGTATGTTGTAGATCCATGCTGTTTTTCTAAATACTTCTGGATAGGATTGCTAAAATTAATTTATAAAAGAGCTCTATTTAGTTGATTTGAAGGCAAGAGCTTTGTAAGGAATGGGTGTTAACAGAAACTAACCCAAATGCTTCTCAAGTTCCTGAGATCTGGGGTAATCTTTGGTAAATAAAAGCCAGTAGAAGTTGATTGGTTTAACTAAAACAGATATGTCTTATAGTTACCAATGTTGAATGTGAGGCAGTTAAAGGAATTTTATTCTGAGTTTATTAGTCAAATAAGTTTATGCTATCTCTGTCACAAAATTTGTCAGCAAAAATAACTCAGAATGACAGCTGATTTTATCAAATGTCTTGTGAAGTTTAGGGGAGGGGCAATTTAAACATAATTGTTACAAGCAAGTGATAGACGTAAAGAGAATAAGCATTTTTAGGTGAACGTTTTAGCTGATTATATTCTATGTTATGTAGACTTAAAGATAGCCTCCAAAACCTTTTTGGTAACTTGAAATGTCAGAGTTTCGCTAAGCTAAATTAAATGATAGAAATTTGTTAAATATCTAGATCATTTCCAAATAAGGATAAAATACTGAAGCATTAACGACTGAACATAGAAGTTCTCTACTTTTGACTTCTTATTAGAGAGGAACTGGGTATTTGGCCTATGAGTATACATATTTGACGCCATGCTGAGAAATTTTCTATGAAAGAGCACATATTTCTAAAAATTATAACACGTATTTATAAACTTGGCAAACTTCAGAATGCTAGCAGAAAAGATAGTTTATAACTGTTTACTTCTTTATTTTTGACTGGAAATTAAGGATTTTAGGTTAAAAATTCTAATATAGGTACTTAAAGCTACTAGAATAATAAGACAAACAACTCTGCATGCAGGAAAGGTAGGATGTGTTCTTGCTTATGAAAAGATATGAGCAATAAAGATGCATTTTTGTTAAGGAAAATGACAGTCATTTTGTCTAAACTAGAACTTCTGGTTATTTCAGAATGAGAAGGAAGAAAATTAAGGACAAACTAAATGTATATAAAAAGAAAGAGAGAGAGGAAAAGAGAGAATTTTATCTTGTGTAATCAGGACGGCTAAAAGTGAATATATATTATAGGAATGTTAAAAATAACCTTTAATATCCAGAATGTACTTATGTAAAACTAAAACTTGATTTTCTTTTGTCTGCTAAAGGGACGGTTTTCTTGGATTGTTGGTCTGCTCTTAGTAAGAAATTGTAAACAAAGTTTTTCTTTACCCTTTCAGTGGTTTGCCTAGAAAACAAAGGTTCTATGTTTTATGAAAATAATTTTCTGTGTTTGCTGTCTTCATCAGGTCTTTGATTACTTAGGAAAACTGAGTCCTTTTAATGTTAAAAGAGTTAAGTTTTGTTAATAGGTAGTTAAGTATTAAGTTTTATAATGATCTGTGATCTTATTTAGGCAAGTGTTTTAAAACTTAAAAAAAAAAAAACATTTTTGACAAACTTCCCAAAATTCTAAATGAAGTCTTTTTGACCACCAGCTAATGTTGACCTTTTTCAGAGGTCCTTAAAATATTTCAAAAGATTTGTTCTCTGTACTTATAAAAAGAAAACTATTAAACTAATTAGGCTTATTTGGTGTGTTGAATTACATGGGAAGCATTGTCAAATAAGTGATGCCAAATCTTCTTTGATTATATTTGTGCAGATATGTGTTACTAATACAGATATTCTAGAAATTGTGCAAAATTTCTAGAAATCTAATATGCTCTCGTACAATGTTCTCACTTGTAATTTTAGTTACTATCTTAAAATGTTGGGTGATGTCTTCCACCACACCAGTCAAAAGATGGACAAAAAGAAAATGATCTTCTTATTGTTCTACTCTTACCTTTTGAAACTGCTGTTATCAAAACTGAGGCTTACACTAAAAGGAATGAACTTGAGTATCAGGGAAATGCCTTAGTCGACCTTCATGCAAGGGCAGCAGCAACGGAGTGTATAAGGCTGGTTGGTACATGTGGGTGAAGTCTATTCTGCTTCTGCAAAAATAATTACCCTTCATTGCCAAGTTTTTGCCATTCTGATGTCCTTGTAACATGGCAACACTCTGTTCCTGAATCAGAGAAATTAAGATGGGTAAGCAATGGCTGTACATGAACCAAATAGTCAGGGAATGTATGGAAAATCCAAGATGGCCTCTGGTTCTTCCCCACTCCCCGTCAAATCCCCTTTATCAGATCTTACATTCCTTTACCCACCATAGTGCATTTTACTAATAAACTATTTTTCTTCCCAGATGCCTCAGACCGCCTTCCTCTGGACCCTTCGAACACTTGCAGCTGGACTTCATTCAACTGCTACTTGGTATAAATTACCAATATATTCTTGTGATTGTATGTATGTTTTCCAGACAGGTTGAAGACTTCCCCTGCTGCAAAGCCAGCATCCTCGCAGTGGAAAAGAAACTTAGAAAATATGCTTCCCATTTGGGGTATACTTCCCCAAATCTCCAGTGAACAAGGCACGCACTTCACTGGGAAAATCATACGAGCCTTAACAAAAACCTTGCAAATTTCTTGGAATTACCACTGCTCCTATCACCCTCAATCATCAGGCAAAGCTGAGAGAACTAATGGATAAACTGGATTCAAGGAGAACAAGAATTAATAACATGGGACTGAATAAACTGATGAGGATGATTATAATTGTTACGACTTTGTGTTTAAAATATTTCTGGTTCTTTAATGTTTTTTCCAAATTTAAAGACATCTTTTCTCTTAGGCTATGAACAATTTGGTAAGCTATAATCTTGTGAACAAATATGAAACGTTTACTTTGTCTCCCCACCTAGTTCTTCCAGAATTCAAATATTCTCAGTGAGTATTATTTTCATGTTCTTTGTAACAAGGCACAATTGGAAACAGTGGCTATAGTATCAAGGCTTTGATTGAAATGGTATTGAGGATAAGGTCTGAGAGTACTTATGAAAAGCTTCAACAAAGCCACCTTAAAAAGAACTTATATGGTCATTTACTATTCTTGCCACATTTATATAAATAATTAGGCCAAGTTTAACACAAACAAATTAGTTTTACTGTGATTATCTTTGTTAAAAATTGGGGGTAAGAGTAGAGAGAAATATTATGTTTGCATATGTATATATATTAAGATTCTAGTCCTTTTACTTGTCTTTGAGGTTTTGTTATTTACCTGTACTCTGGACTGGATCCTGAATTCTTCTAGCTTCCTCAAATATCTGTCTATGACTATGCAATCAAACATTTCCAGTTTTCTCCCATGCTTCTGATTTGGAATCACTGAGGACAAAGACTGCCCTTAAATCTCCTTAGAAGAGACTGTATCAGGTCCTCCTGACTATCCAGATGGCAGCCACACTTCAGGGACTTAAACCTTGGATGCACTTCTCACAGTAAGGAAAGGTCACGCCTGAACCTGGTCCTGTACAAATGCTGGAGTCCTCCAAATCAAACTGATGAGGGAGAGAGTATCGAACATGGGTGTAGACTGCTTCCACCCCAGACACTAGATTGAGACTTCCAACTTCAACTAAACATAAAACCCTTTCTTCTTTTTCTTCTTTCTTTATTCTGGCCTTAGCCTGGAGAGATAACACATTTGTCTGTATCTCCCAGGCCATTGCAAAGGGGAATAGTCTTTGGAATTTGGAGTCACTTTATTTCAGGCTAGGGGATTCCCTTCCCACATGTGCTAAAACCCTGCCTGGCCCCTGGCTTGAACTAATGAATCCACTCACAGTACCTCCTTAACAGGAATGAATGGTACCCTGACAGGTCTTGTCTTTGTAGCGGTTGTCATTCTCCTTGGGCCTGTGAATGCCAAGACGGCTGACACACGCCTCTTAAGTTAACTAACTCTGCCCTTAACTCTTCTAGAAAGGACCTACCAGGTCTCCTTTTATGATTCAGGTGTGATTCTTTTGGCAGGACCCTACTTCCCTGGTTAGGAGTAAATGTAACTGAGGCTATGATCAGAAACCTCTCCACAGCTCATGAAGATATTGCAGATTTGTTGCTAAGACATTAGCAACAGTATCTTTCACAACAAATATTTTTGCCCAGCAAAAATGTTTAAACTCTCTGGCCAAGATTCTTCTTGAAAATGACAGAGCCCTTGATTATCTTTCTGCTGAGCAAGGAGGTATCTGTGCAGTGGCCAACACCACCTCACGTATCTGGATTGACACTTCTGGGGAAGTTGAAACTCAGTTACATAAGATCACTGAGAAAACACTTGACTTAAAAAGGTGACTCCAACAGCGTCTTTCTTTGACTGATTTGGGTCTTGAGGATTATGGTTGCAAAGTGTACTCTAAACATTGGGAATTATCCTGCGATAATTGTGATAATAATCTCCCTGACATAGCATCCTCTCAGAAGCTTTAAATGCACATTCACAAATGCTGACCAGCAGGGAAATTATCTTTCTAAGACTGGAACTTCAGAAAAGAAATTACCCAAGTTAAGGATGATGAAGCTGGAACTGAGACTGTCACAGGGATTAAGCAAAAACATCATGACCTATGGATATCACACCAAAGACCAACAAAGCTGAAGGGCGACAGCTGAGAGTGGTGCTAATGCCTTAAATTTGATCACATCTCTAAGTTAAGGTGAGAGTCTGATCAATAGGGGGGATTGTTAAAGAGAAAAACCGCAGGCCTAAAATGATGTCACCTGTGCCGAAGACCATGCTACCAGATCTAGATTTAATACCGAACCTAATTGTGGTTTCGACCTTACCCCGGAATATCACCTTAATCAACCAGTTTGGTATTTTCTGGTCAACACTGATGAGGTCATCTTCATGATAAAGACCCCTGATTTTCCATTCCTGCCATTTTCCATTTCTCCACAAAGAAGAGGCCTTGGCCCCAAATAACCATGTCTCATCTTTTACTAATGTCCCCTCCGCCTCACCGTCCTTCCTATAAAAACTTCCATTCCGTACAGCTCCTTGAAGTATGCTTCTAGTTCATGGGATGCTGCTCAATTCATGAATCATTGAATAAAGCCAATAATGTCTTCAGATTTACCTAACTGAATTTTGTGTTTTGAACATTAATGAAATACCACTATACCACACGCCTTTAGAATTCAGATCACAAAGAATGGTAAAACTGAGTGTTGGCAACAATAATGTGCAACAATTCACATACATTGCTGGTGGGAATGCAAAATATTAGAGTTTGGAAAAGAGTTTGGTAGTTTCTTATAAAGATAAATGTAGTCTTTCCACACCACCAGCAATTCCCCACTTCTAGATACTTACACAAGAGACATAAGAATATATATTCATACACAAATGTGTATATGAATGTTTTATAGTGGCTTTATTCATTTACCAAAAATTGGAAACAACACAAATGTCCCTTTACTGATGAAAGGATAATCACCCAGGCAGAGAAACATTACTCAAAAATAAAAAGGAGCAAACTATTGATACACACAACACAGCTGGATATCAAATATATTATGTTATGCACAGTCAGACTCAAAACATTTTATACTGTACGAATCTATGTATATGACATATCTGAAAGAGGCAAAACTATAGAGAAAGATGTGTCAGACAACAGAGTAGTGGTTGTTTGGGACTTGGGGTGGAGGAGGTATTGACTCCAAAGGAGCACAATGGAGCATTTTAGGTGATGGAAAGCTCTATACAGCTGACCCTTCATATTCTCAGGTTCTGTATCCAGGAATTCAACCATCCACAGATCATGTACTATATTGGTTAAATCCATGGATAAAAGAGGGCATATTATGAGACTTGAGCATCCACAGGTTTTGGTACCCGAGGAGAGTCCTGGAACCGATCATCCACAGATGATGGCAATGAATGTATCTTGATGGTCGTGGTGGTTACATGGTTATGTATGTTTTCCAAAGTTCATAGAACTATACACTGAGGGACTTCGTGGTGGCGCAGCAGTTGAAAATCCACCTGCCAATGCAGGGGACATGGGTTTGAGCCCTGGTCCGAGAAGATTCCACATGCCGTGGAGCAACTAAGCCTGTGCGCCACAACTATTGAGCCCACGTGCCACAACTACTGAAGCCCACACACCTAGAGCCCGAGCTCTGCAACAAGAGAAGCCACTGCAATGAGGAGCCCGTGCACCTCAACAAAGAGTGGCCCTCGCTCGCTGCAACTGGAGAAAGTCCACGTGCAACAAAAAAGACCCAACGATGAAGACCCAACACAGCCAAAACTAAATAAATTCATATTAAAAAAAGAACTATATACTGAAAAAGATAAAATGTTACTGTTTGCAAAATTTGCCTCAATAAACCTGACTTTAAAAAGGAGTAAGTCTCCTGTGTTTTCTTAGAGAAAATAAAAGACAAGCCCAGAGTTCAGGGAGTAGACATAGCATTTCTGGCCTAAGGGGTACAAGCAAGCTCTCCTGTGGCCTTTGCCATGGCCCTTGAAGGGAATGTGAGATTTGGACAGTTGTCATTGGAAAACTAGGGGCCAGGGCATCAGCGTAATCAAAGGAACCTCCTCAAAAAATTGCAGCTATGCTCACAGAATAATTACTATTTGAAATTAACGGTACATGAAGTGAGATAGGAAGATCTATGTTAAAATCCTGGTTCTCCATGGAACTCGTTATATAGTCTTCAGAAACTCTAATTTTCTCATATAAAATGGCCACAATAACAGTATCTGTTATGAACTGAATTATCTCCCTCTAAAACCCATAGGTTGAAGCCTTGACCTCCACTGGGACTGTATTTAGAGACAGGGCGTGTAAAGCAGTAACTAAAGTTAAATGAAGTCACACGGGTAGGCTCTAATTTGACAGGATTGATATTCTTAGAAAAGGAAGAACCCAAGCAATGCATGCGCACAGAAAAAGAAAAAAAAAAGGTGACAACGCGTTGAGAAGGGAGTTATCTACAGGTCAGAGACAGAGGCCTCAGGAGAAAGCAACTCTGCCAACACCTTGATCTTGGACCCCCAGCCTCCAGAACTGTGATCAATAAATTTCTGTTGATTCAGCCACCCATTCTGTGTGTATTTTATCATGGTAGCCCTAGCAGACTAATACGTTATCTTTGCAATGGTATTCTGAGTATTCTGGTTCTATCTGTAAGGCCTGAAACCCAGTAAGTGCTATAATTTATTACCCAGTATTAGTAGGATCAGTATTATTGGGTTAGCTATTGATACCGAAGTTTAGGAATATAGGCTTGATCAGGTTATCGAAGACCTTGAATATCACCTTTGAATTTATATTATATTTAGGGGTAAATACAGAATCATTGAAGACCCATGAGCCAGGAAAATGATGTAATCAGAATTGTACTTCAGAAAAATTAGTAATATCTAGGAGTTATATTATAAAAAGTTGCACCTGGGAAACCAGTTTGATAGCGTAAGTGAGAAATGACAGAGAATGAGTGGGGATGAAAGGGAGGCTATGGTTCAGGTAGTGTTGCTTGGCTTGACACCTCAATGTTGACTGTAAAGGAAATGGAGTGCTGAGTTATCAAGACTGGTTTACAGGGATTGGAATGAGAATGACAGCCTATAAAGAAGTCAGTCACATGAGGAGTAGGCTAGGGTGATGTAAAAGCATATGTTCTAATTTATGGACTTAGTAAATTGCAGCTTCTTGCTGATATTGATTAACTGATTGATTATGAGTAAAACGGAAATGATAATACATTGCCTCCTTATGCCAAAGAGTTGTTTTGATAGCTAAATGAGATTACCTAAGAAACTTCTTTTCGTAAAGAATTATACAAACACTGTTAAAATTTCAAATATTAAAATATTAAAGCAGGATCCTTATTATTTTAAAAGGCATGGAAATCCTAAAGGGAGCGATGGTTTCATGATGTTGTGCACCTCTTCTAATAGTTGTAAGATAAATATGACAAATATGATTAATTCTGTGCCGGGGGCCCCAAATAGAAAGGAAATCTCAGGCTTCATGACCTGACAATGTCAGGAGCTTTGAGGATGAATAAGCTGCATCTGACACTTAACTGTGCAGAGTTGAAGTAAAGAACTCAGAACAGAGCTGGTGGAACCAATAGCAAATACATGAGGGTGGTAACCATGGCGGGGAGCAGAGCAGGGATCTGCGCAGAGGAGCCTGGCCACACGGAGGGAACCTCTATGCTCCCCCTGCTCTAAAGATCAGGTCTGCAGGAGGCGGGAGGGAGATGCTCCTTGGCAGAGAGAGACGGCAGTAACCTGGCCCTGGGTGCCCGGAGAGGCAGGCTGCTTCTACTGAGTGCTGAGTCCTTGGCCCTCCCCACAAGAAGCAGCAGCTGCTCTACTCACTCCCAGAAAGCCCCTTCTGCCATCACCGTGTGATCAGAAGCACTAATGAAATGGCAATTTTCATCACCGTTCTGGAGGAAGAGATGTTTGAAAGGGCCCTTAGTGTCCAGCGGTCTCTTCTATCTCTGACACTTTGTGTGATAGGGCTCTGACGCTTTGTGTCTATTTCTGTGCTCTTTTGTCACAAGTGCCTTCCTAGTGTGACTAGAAGGGCTAAAGGGCCTCAGACCTGGGGGCCTGGAGCTGCACGCAGGCTGCAAGGGGACGGCCTTGCCTCCTGCGCTTATGTGGTGGGCGATCCAGCATCCGCCATGCAAGACTGTGAGGATGGACGCAGGGCTACCACGGGCAGTGGAACACTAGGTGCTTTCCAACCCCAAACATCCACCAGGCTACTTATAGGAAGTTTTCACAAAGTACAAAATATACCAGTTATCATCTCTCTCCCACTATGGAAGGTGCTATCAGAGTGACGTCAAGATCCAGGCTCCCAGAAGAAAATGAAGGGACCTAATGGTGTAAAAAGTAGAAAATTAATTAGACCCTTAATGATAGAGAATCAACTTCTATTTGCGATATGCCCTGAGGCATTGGAATTAGAATACACGTATTCTCTAAAACATTTGCGTTTTCCAGATTGGTTTGGAAGGAACTCAGCCTCCTCTGGTATGCTCTTAGCCTTCTTTCTTACCTTAGCATAGAAAAAAGAAAAAAAAATTGAGGAAAATACTTCCTAATTACTCATTTTTATCATATTGCTTTATTATCTCACTAGTACTGTGGGCTTGATTTGACTAGTTCATTTTGCCTTCCTTTGCATGAGACAGGTTAGAAGAGGGCATCAGAAGAATGGTAAAGATTTATTAAAACCTTATTAAAGATTTTTAATATAACATTATGCAAATAAATGAAAATAAAATCTACTGATGACTTCCCCTGCTTAAACTTCACTAATCTCTGCTGCTTCCTCTGCTGCTTTCTACTTACCTGACTCCCCTTGACTTCCCTGGGCAGGAATGGACAGGCATGCTTTATCCCACCCACTGCCACTCTGGGATTTAATTTATAAACATCATTCAACAATCTCTATGCTTGTGAAATTCTTTCTTGCTTCAATCACCAAATTTCGACCAGAGCACTCATTCACCTTCATCCATACCTTATCTCTCCGTCCACTCTATGCCCTCTCTCGTATTTGATGCTATTGAAAGCCTCAACACTCACGTATAACTGCAGGTGCTTGACAAGCTACTTAAGTGCTGGAGGCTCACTTTGCTCATCCCTAAAATGGGAAATGAGTATCATGCTTCTTACTTTCCAATATGACTATGACATAATGAATATCATTACTATCATCATGACTATTACTATTATTATTTTTCCGTTATCATCAACACTATCATCGTTTTCCTCCCTGGTCAATTTACATTTGTAATTCTAATCTTTCAAATATTATGGTCTAAAATGTTCTTTGTCTCCTTACTTTAATCATAAATTTGCTTCAACTAATCATTTATCTTAAAATGGGGATAATAAAAACAGTTATGTACATCTTACCAAGCTGTTTAGAAACTAAGAGGAGATAAATCATTTAAATTTGCCTGGTGTATTCTTAGATAATAGAGATTACCACAATTATTATTACTATAACTAAGTGTTATAAATACCTCTGTTTATCCAGGCCACTGCAGTCCTTTTTTTTTTAATTGACGCATAATTGGCATATTAGCTTCAGGTGTACACATAATGATGATTCTTGCATGCTTTGCAAAATGGTCACCACAGTAAGTCATTACTATTCATCACACTACAAAGTACAAAGCTTTTATTTTTGCCTATGATGAGAGCCTTAAAGATCTGCTCTTTTAGCAACTTTCAAGCATGCAGTACAATATTTTTGACTGTAGTCATCACACTGTACATTACATCCCCACGACATTCATTTAATAACTAGAAGTTTGTACTTTTGATCCCCTTCACCC
Source organism: Globicephala melas (assembly GCF_963455315.2). Taxonomy (NCBI): domain Eukaryota; kingdom Metazoa; phylum Chordata; class Mammalia; order Artiodactyla; family Delphinidae; genus Globicephala; species Globicephala melas. The sequence goes on along the minus strand of NC_083327.1, from coordinate 84,515,182 downwards.
ATTTTGCCCAGCTCCTAGTTCCCCTTCCTTTATGCTAAGTGAAATAATCCAGACAAAGAAAAATAGTGTATGAATTCACTTACATATGGAATCTAAAAAACAAATCTAATGAACAAACAAAAAGCAAAACAAAATTCACGGCAGTCTTAATAGAAACCATTACGATTTCATACTCCTAAAGGCTCATTTCATGGAGCTCCAAACATTCATTCTTATCAGCATGCGTTACTGTAAAAAAGAGAAAAACATGGATTTTATGGACAACTAGCAGTCTCTACCCCATAACAAATCTAGGTCAGTGAGAGCAGCAAAGATCCTCAGCCAGCATCTTTTCCACTTGACCACTGTCCAGGTGAAAAAGGTGCTTAACTGCTTAACATGAAACTATAAACCTACAACAGTCAAAATGCATCCTCTGTTAGCATGTCTTTCTCCCTTATGCCATATAAGAGATTAAAATACATGAAGTCATTTAGAAAGGCAGATGTGGGTAATATTTTTGGATAAGATAGTCTCACATTTTTTGAAAAAATGTTTCTTAATTTTTAACTGAAAATATTGATATAACAAAAAACCATTTAAAATAACAGATTTGTGGAAGAAAATATGTGCAGCCTAACAATATAAATACACGCAGCTTATGAATAATTAAAATGTGCTTTTCCTTCTTGACTTTCAGAAATTTGAATGTTCTGTTCTCTAAAATAGTAATGCCATTATCACCATTAACATTCAAACGATTATAAAAAGGTGCCTTTGGATTTCATTTACAATTCAAATAACTTTCTATCTTCACTGTTTAGGAAAAAAAGTACTGTCAGGAATTACTCAACATTTCCAAATTTGATTGCTTTTGTATTGTGAACTGCCTCTATTCAGGGCATGGCTGCTTTTTGGAGTTAATAGCTGTGTATTACATATGCACAGTACTCCTTTTGGGAAAACATATGTGGACATTCCCTGCACTGTATAAGTAATATATAATGAATTTTGTATTTTCATCCAGTCAAAGGAAAAGAATGGATCTGTATCTCCCTTTTCACTCTTTATTTAATTGAAGTTTGTCTCTGTTGCCTATTTACTCTGTAATCTGAATGTCAACTCTGCCCCTAGAGGTAAAGATGAAAATCATATATGCCCATACTCTACACCTGGGAGCAAACCAATGGTATTCCTATAACTGTTTACATTTCCAGGTGCTTGACCTCTCCTGGTCACCTCTGGCTCTTGGCTCTAGTTTCCAGAGTGCAGTTTGTGGATTTCCTCAAGTGCTTTGGGCATTGGCCCTGCTCTTATGTTAAAACAGATAGAATTCATCACTTTCCTTCATTCCCATATAAATAAACACAAATAAACAAACAAAACTTTCCTGTGTATGTGAAGAGAGCAGATTTATCTAAAAATTTTTTGGGGGGAGAGGGATCAGAGATCTTATACCACAGTCTACAAACAAATGAATAAATAAAAACTTCAATTAACTAGGGTTGGGAGACCAGAAGGAGGAACTCTCACTCCCTGTGATGGTTGATGGCAGAGCCCAACAGGAAGAGAAAGAGGCATCTTCTTCCCACAAGGACTCAGCCACTGAAAAGCCATGGACACTTTGTTTACTGTAGCTCCCCACTCCCACTTCCTTTTCCCTCTGTAAAAGTGTTCTCCTTCCTCTGCTGTGCTGGGGCTTGCATGTGGCTCACACCATGGTTGCAGACACTGAACATCAGTTCTCTGCTGGTCCCAAATAAACCCATCTTTGCTGGAGAAATATCTGGTCAACAACTTAATATCGCATATAACATTTTTGGTTTTAGCTTATTTTTTGGTTTTTGGTTTTTTTTTTTTTTTTTTGCTTTTTTGTGCTAACGCTTTGCAGCCCTCTGTCAAGGGCTTTGAGTCCTCACCTCCTCCCCTTTGGCCTCTCCCTCTCCTCTTTTTCTGGACCCACCATCAAGTCCTCGTTTATTATTAAGGTGGAACACTTTCATTTCCTTTTTAAATTTTCAACCTTCCCTCTCCTTAAACTTGCAAATTGAGTTCCCTAAAAATTGAGTCCATTAATTATACCTAAACAACCAATGAATGGTTCCTCCTCTACCCAAACAAGAGCTAAAGGGAAAATAACTGTAAATCCTTGATTAAGCTTCTACAAGACGAAGTAGCCTCTCTCGTCTCCCTAGTGGGCAGGGGGTGTGAACATGGTGGCAGGCATTCTCACTACCACAAAGCTGGTGGGATAATTGTGGAATGAAGACCTCACTTGCTGTGACAGACTTTTTTAAAAAAGGATGTGAAAAGATCTTTCCCTTAAAAGATATCGATGGATCACAGGTGATTGGTCAGGCACTCTTCCAGGACAGGTACGTATCTGGAGGGAAAGTTTTCAGAAAGGGAGGACGGCAAATAGAAGTCAAGAGACAGGAGTGTCCCTGGTAACCTGAGGCCCATAGACGTGTGGATGGAGCTGCATGAGGGCAGGAGAACAAAATAAGAATTAAGTCAGAATACTAATCATCTTGGGCTTTCGTGACAATATTAAACTAGGGGACTTAAACAACAGAAATTCATTTTCTCCCAGTCCTGGAGGCTAGAAATCCAACTGGATACCTTCAGGGTTGGTTTCTGAGGAGAGCTTTCTTACTGGTACTGATGGCCATGTTTTCTCTGTGTCCTCATAGGACCTCTCCTCTGCAGCGAGAAAGTGAAAGCCCTGGTGTATCTTCCTCTTTTTATAAGGACAACACTCATATAGGATTAAGACCCCACCCTTGGGACCTCACTTATTTATTACCTTCTTTTAGGCCGTATCTCCAAGTATGGTCACATGAGGTATTAGGGCTTCGACAGATGAACTTTGGGGGAGCACAATTCAGTCCATATCAAGCAGACGTATACTAGGACCAAATAATGCATGTCCCATGACTTTTAATCCTAGGGAGATAGGAAGTCATTGAAGGGTTCTGAGCAGAGGATAAACACAAACTGATAACAGCATTATGGACCACTCTGGTTTTTCTGTGTGAAAAATAAACTATGTGTAAAGTGAAGGAAGCTGAGTTTCCACAGGCAACTATTGTAAGAGTTCAGGAGGAAGATGACTGACTCAGCGTGGTGACAGTAATATGATTCAAAGAAGAAGCTGAGAAGATTTGCTGATGGGTTGGATGTGGGATATGAGGCAAGAAAGGCAAGAGAGGAGTCAAGGAAGACTCTGAGTTTGGGATCTGGGCGCCTCAAATAAGGAATTTCTATATACTGATATGGGGAGTTATTTTAAGAGGATCAGGTTTGAAGGCAGAAGAACTTCTGGAGTTTGATTTTGAACTTGCAAAGTAGTGTCATCTTCTCTAGATCTAAGTGGAAATGAAATATTCATAATTGGATATGCAGGCCTGGAGCTCTGGGGAGATACTGAGAATAAAAGTATAAATTTTAGGTTTGTCAGTTTACAGATAATATTGAAACCATGGGATAAGATGAGATCCTCAAGAGCTGAGGGTAAAGCGATGAATTAAGAGGTCCATCCTTCAAGATCTGGTACATTTTGGCCACAAGGAGGACAGGGCTCTTCTCAGAAAGACCTGTTTCAGTGGAGCAGTGGGGAGAAAGTCTGATTGGAGAGAATGACAAAAAAGATAATGGTGACTTACAGCAGGAGTACTGCTCTAAGGGAAACAGATAAATGAGGCAGTAGGTGGGAAAGAACCTGAGATGAAACAAGGGATTGTTTCTGTTTGTTTCTATAAGATGAGCAGTGACCATTGACAGTGAAGGACAGAGGGGCAGTGATTACCATGGTGAGGACTCCCTAACAAAGCAGAGGAATCACAGGAGGAAGGTTTGCTGTGGCTTCAGTTCATCCCAGTAACAGGAGTCAGAACCATGGACATGGGCAGGAAGCTGATTGGTTGGAGTTAAGGTGATATGAGATCATGGAAATTCTCTCCTAATCTCTCAGTGAAAAAGGAAAAGGTCACAAACTGAGAAGAGAATGAGGTTGTGTTGAAGGACTGAGGAGAAGGGAAAGGTATGAGGTAGTCAACTAGAAAAGTGGGAGAGTGACTGGAAAATTAGTAGACTTGACTGAGCTAAAAATGTTAGCTTCTCAAGGAATTCAAGAATCAAGTAATCCACATGCTACATAAACATTTCAAGGGGAAATAATTTAAATTTCTTGTATGATGTTAGTTTAAACCTGATGCAAAAGCCACCAAATATTTGTTAGTTTACTTTTTTTTTGCAAACTAAGCATATTGAGATAATAAAAGTAAAATCTTTAAGATAGAAGCAAACTGAATCCTGTATTATAAAGAGAAATATCCACTGTGGTCAGGCAGGCTTTATCTTATGAACACTATAATGTTAAAATGCTAGAAAATCTACTTCCATAAGTCAAAAATCAATAACTGTTTGTCAAAAGATAGATGTCAAAAGTCAGAAAAAAAATTGACATACTGTTAAAACTCTTATTTCCTAAATATACTAGGATTTTGGGGCTATATTTTTATTATTGAATTTTAACTCAATTACCTAGTGATAAGAGAATGGATTCTGCATGTCATTAATATATTCATAGTAGAGTCCTTTGAGCCTACCAGTTGGCAAATTCCCTATCTATTTTTGAAAAAAAATGTAAACTCTCTAATCATTGGGTAAAGGATGGAAAATATCAATTACAAAAGGCTTGCTTATCACCTTATTTCACTCTTTTAAAATTTTTATTTTTTGCCAGCTTGATGGATCACTTTAACGTTAATATGATATATTCTTTAATTATGATCCAAATTTGTCAATTTTACTTAAAATTTTAATATCTACTTTGGCTTTTTTGCTAGTCTGAAACAAGTGTAAAAGTTTTATATCTTCCCAATGAATTGCTCCTTTTATTAAGGGATGATTGTACTTAACATCGTTTTTGGCTTAAAACTATTTGGATTTTAATACTACTGCACTAGCTTTCTTTTGGTTACTACTTTTCTAGATTTTTTTCATTTACATACTTCCAAATTTTTTAATCATTTGGTCTTTTAAAAAAATAACCAAATTATGCTTAAATATATTTCTTACTAAAAATATAATAATAGGGTATTTGAGGTTTTGAATTTATTACATAATACCATTTTTTCCCAAAGTGTTTATACCAAATTCTATCCCCAGTATCAGTTTATAAATGTGCCTCTTGGTTTGAGACCTCATCAGCATTTTAGATTTCCAATTTTTAAGTTTTTATCTACTATGTAGATAGAAAATATTATGTCTCCATACTGAAATTGAATTTTTTTTTTAACCAATGAAGTTGGCCTTGTTTTCACATGTATATTTGCCAATGTTATATATTTCTTTGTGACATGCTTCTTCATTTTTTTGGCCCAGTTTTCTATGGTTACTTTGTTATTATCTATTTCTTAAATTAATAATATGTCTTTATGTATTCTGGATACAAATCAATCGTTATTAATTTTATCTGTGGCAAATACATTCTCCCTGTTTTTGAACGTTTCTTCACTTTTTAAAGTTCTCTTTTAATAAAGAAAAGTTCTAAATTTCAAGGCAATCAAGTTATTAATCTTCTCTGTTTTGGTTTCTGCTTGTTCTGTATTATTCAGCAAATTTCCCCTCACCCATAAGTAAAAGAGATATTCATTATTATTTTTAACAGGACTGTTTGCTTTCTATATTTAAATTTTAATTTACCTAGAAATATTTGTGCCTGATATAGTAAGGATCTAATTTAACTTTTCTCCCAATACAGATAACCAATGATTCAAGCACCTCTTATTAAATAGTTTCTCCTTTCTTCACTGACACCTGATGTGTAAATGTGATCTTTGTCGAAGATCATATATGTATATATGCAAACAGAGATATGCTATCCTATATGATATTTCACACATATGTAACATTTGTACAGTATCTTCTGCATTTTTATGTTTGTGCTGGCAGAGGTTGGAGGTGAGACATTAGTTAACATTAGCTTAAATTGAACATGTTTCTGAAACTCTCAATAAAGTACATAATAACCTGGAGAGAGAAGCACATTTTCAAAATTTGACGAATATTCTTCTGAAATCAACTGCCCTCATTATTTATAATAGTAACTTTACCATTAAAGTAAAAAACAAGATAGGGAATTCCCTGGTGGTCCAGTGGTTAGGACTCCACTCTCTCACTGCCAAGGGCCTGGGTTCAGTCCCTGATTGGGAAGCTAAGACCCCCCAATCCATACAGCGCGGCCAAAAAAAAAAAAAGATAAATGTGCCTACTCACTACTATTATTGGTTTTGCTGCATTTCTTTAACTCTTCAAAGGTAATTATAGTTGACTTAGTGTGTTTTAAAGAAGTCCCCAAACTTGAAGGACAGAGATTCCGGGTTGCTAGGTGCTCTACTATTTGTTCTGCAATTTGCCAAACTCCTAGTTTAGGTACTTTTTGTAGCTTTTGGAGGAATTATAAATTTAAGTAGTTACAGTAAAAATTTGTGGGGTCAGGAGAGAGGAGCTGTAGTTTGTGCTGCTCTCAGGCTATCAAGGGTAATTAATTCCATGGCTAGAAATGCCTGTGGGCACTCACCCGGGCCCCCTGAGATTTCCACAGACGTCTCCAAACTAGTGTTACCACGGGGCAACCCTCGTGGTTCTTATTATGACTGCAAGCCATCTTTCAGCAATCACCATCAGAACACTTTGAAAAAGTAGTTTTATTACTTATAGGACCTGGAAATTACACAGCACACCAGGGGCCACACAAAGAGGTTGGAGAGAGAGAGAGAGAGAGAGAGAGAGAGAGAGGAAACACAGACCTGGGGTTCTGCTTTCATTGGGGTCAAGGGTGAGGGTCTAGGGTTTCATGGGCTCACTCTTTATTGGTGACTTTAAAACAAAAAAGTGAGACTTTGAAGCCCAAGACAGAAAAAACAAGTGGCCCAAATAGTCAGTTATCAAAATCAACCTAGATCTCTAAAACAAAGAATTCTCAGTAGTATGGTGGTGTGGCCGGTAAGCTATTTATTTGAGATTGTTTTCTTCGAAGAGAATGCCTCTTTGAAGTGGATCCCTCATCAATCAAAGCTTAAGTCAGGCACTTGCATTACAGAAAGAAAAGCCAATTGTCAGGGCTCTCACTACAAGCTTGTTTGCTCTTATTTTTAAAGAATAGATGGTGGTTTAAATGTCTGAACCAAAGGACTAGATTTGGGACCAGTATTCCCAGAGCTCACTGCCAGTGGAGACATTTCCTCCTGTGTGTAATTCTGGGTCTATTTGTAAAGAGCAGGAATTCTCTGGGCCCAGTAATTTAGGGCATGCAGACAGTTCAGTAGGTTTCCTCCTCAGGAGGCTCTGTATGGCATGAACATGGCCAGGGATTGGGAGCCCTGGGCTTCCTTTCCGCCTCTGCTTCCATCCCTTCCACCCGTGACTGGTCCCTAGGGCATGCTGTCCAGCAATTCTAGATCTTGCTCTTTGTTCTTCCCATGGGTCCACGTTTCCACCTGGTATCCTGTCCCTTCAGCAGAAGGGCAGGCCCCATCATTTGTTTGTGTGCATATCTGCTAGCAAAGAAACCACTCAGCTTTCATTTATCTGAAACCGTCTTCTCACCCTCATTTTGAAGGGTATATTTGGACATAGAATTCTGGGAGGTAGTTTTTGTCGTTGTTTCTAGCACTTTAAAATGATATCACTGTTTTTCTAGATGCAGGGCTTCTTTTCTCTCTTGCTAGTTTTAAATTTCCACTTTGTTTTGGTTTTCAGCAGTTGGAGTAGGAAGGACCCAGGTGGTTTTCTCTTTCTCTCCCTGCTTGGGGTTCTGAAGTTTTGGAACTCTAGGAGAATTTTTTTTTTATCAGTTTTTGGAAATGTTCATCCTTTATACATTTAAATACTTTTTCTGCTCCACTCTCACCATCTTCTTCTGGACCTTGAATGGCATCTACACTAGAATGTTTGAGATTGCCCCACAAGCCTCTGAGGCTCTCTTCATTTTTTCTTGATCCTTTTTCTCTCATTTCTTTAGCTGAAAAAATGTCTATAGGTCAGTCTTCAAAGTACATGACTAATTCTTCAGCCATCTCCAGTCTAGTATTAAGCCCATTCAGTGATTTTTCACTATACTTATAGACCTCTTAGTTTTTAAATTTGGCATTTGATTCTTTGAAAATTTTTCATGGATCTGATGACATTTCTCATGTCCTCCTTAAGACTATATCTTTCTTTAATTCTCTGAGTATATTTATAGTAGTTGCTTTATAATCTTTGCCTAACTCGTCTCATGGTTGCTTTTGATTCTGTCCTCTGCTTTCATTCTTCACTTGGAATATATCTGTATTATAAACAAACACACATATATGATATCTAGTAGTATCTTGCTGTTTGTCGGACATTGTGGATGATATTTTAAAGACCCTGGAGTTTGTTATCTTCCTCTGAAGAGTGCTGCTTTTTTGCCTTAGTGGGTAGTTCAGTTACTAACTGCTCTCCTTGAACTTGTGTGGGATTCCTTTTATACCTTGTGAGGGAGCGTCCATGGAAGACCCAGAGTACTGCTAACCCATTTAGTGTGGGAAGATTTCACCCCCTACTTCTCTCTTCCCTCTAGATCTTTACATTTGTGAGGTGGGTCCAGAATAGGTCTTACTTCAGGTGAGGTTCTTGATCCTAAGACATGGCCTGAGTGGTGTTTCAGCTGGCATTTCACTCTGGTACTATTGAGGGGTTAGTGACTTCTGTCCACTGTGATGAGACCTGAAGGCCAACATTCTTTTATTTATTTATTTATTTATTTATGGTTGCACTGGATCTCTGTTGCTGCGTGCAGGCTTTCTCTAGCTGCGGTGAGCGGGGGCTACTCTTCGTTGCAGTGCACGGGCTTCTCATTGCGGTGGCTTCTCTTGTTGTGGAGCACGGGAGGCTCTAGGCGCGCGGGCTTTAGTAGTTGTGGCACGTGGCATGTGGGCTCAGTAGCTGTGGCGCACGGACTCAATTGCTCCGTGGCATGTGGGATCTTCCCGGACCAGGGCTCGAACCCGTGTCCCCTGCATTGGCAGGCGGATTCTTAGCCACCGCACCGCCAGGGAAGCCCCAGAAGACCAACATTCTTTAGTGCTGTCTGAACTCTGGTGTTTCTGTTCTATATCTGCCTACAGCAGCCACGCTCTGGTAAGCCTCTGCTATGTTGCCCTGTACACGTGTAAGAAAAGATTTCGGAAGGACTCACACACAGCAAGAACTTGTGGGTCCCCAGTCTTTCCATTTCCCTCTTCTCAGACTCTGATCTGCCTCCTCAAGCCCTGTGGCTTTGCCTGGACTCCAGCTCATTGCATTATGTATGGGAAAGTGTCCTCAGGCAGAGAGATGGGCTAATGGGGAGGCTCGCCACAAGAGTTTCCCTTTATTTCATGGAATTTTGCTCATATATTGGCTATGTTCAGTGATGGAAACGGTTGCCTCGTGTGTTTTGTACAGCTACAGCCTAATCTTTGGTGGGAGGGCTAGACCAATCTCTGTCCCATCCTCATTATTATTTTTGTATCCCATAAACCCATTATTTCAACCGGATAGTAAGTAGAAGTAAAAGGAATGATTATAAAAAAAATTAATACAATTACTATTAATTTTGAATAGTAAGATTGTTTTGTCCATAAATCAAAAAAGTCTACTAAAATGCCAATAGAATATTTTTAATTGACTGATTACAAAATAAGTATACAAAATTAATAGGTTTCCCATATGCAAGCAAAGAACATGTGGAAATATAGTGTTAATTAAGATGAGCCATTCACAGTCACAATGGGAAGTCTAAATTGAATACCGTTAAATCCCAGCCAGTGTGGAGTATTTGTTTACAAAAATAATATAAGCTTTTTTTCAGAGAAAATAGGAAAATAGCTGAGAAAATTGAATAAAGAAAGCAATATTTTAGTCAGTCACCTTCTTGTTAGCAGCATCCTTCTGTGGATATTTCCAAACCCTCATGTATTTCTACTTATAAGTTCAATTAAATGAGAACAAAGCTCATATACAAACTATCAGTGCTTCATTCCTCCAACAGTATTTACTTTTATGTCAGTAAATTTTGATCACCTCACAGATGGTGAGTAGGATTCCAATGTGTGGATATACAATAATTTATTTAACCAACACTTGTTGGTAATTGTTTTGAAAGTTGTCAGTTTTTAACAGAACAAGACAACTCAGGGATGCAATGATGGTAATCAGTGATACTGTTCACCAAAATTATCTGAGTCTTCCTCATTCTAAGCACAGAGTAGAATGTCATTGCCTGGCTCCACTGGTAGGGTCAACAGGTGAGTCCTTAGTGGAAATGCTGTCACTTTTAGGCTACAGCATTTTAGGTTTTTACATTTATAGCCAGTTTGCATTTCTCAAGAGTAGCCTTTTCTTCTGCTATGGAGACAAGGACATTTGAGATTAGGGTCTTGGAGTGTGAACATATGAAGCAGAGTCCCCATCTACCAGCAATGCTAATACAAAATGGCAAAGTGTAAACTTTGTCGTTTTTAAGACACTAAGATGTTTGCTGTCTGTTACTGCACCAGTCTCTTCAACCAGGTCCATTCTAACCCATACAAACATCAATCCGTATATTTGTTCACTAGGACAAATATCTCTTTAGAGTAAACATTTGGAATTGAATCCTGGATCAGAGACTATATTCCTTTTATATTTTGATACATGTTGTCAAATTCTCTCTTTAAATGTATGCATGATAAAAGGTTATTTCTATATAGGCATCAGTACTGGGAAGTCCCCAGGAAAAGAGATTTAAAAAAATAAAAAATAACTCACTCATGGGCTTCCCTGGTGGTGCAGTGGTTGAGAGTCTGCCTGCCAATGAAGGGGACACGGGTTCCTGCCCCGGTCCGGGAGGATCCCACATGTCACGGAGCGGCTGGGCCCATGAGCCATGGCCGCTGAGCCTGCGCGTCCGGAGCCTGTGCTCCGCAACGGAAGAGGCCACAACAGTGAGAGGCCCGTGTACCGCAAAAACAAAAAAAGAAAAAAAAAGACTCATTCTTAAAAGTGATATTATAGAAATGAAGGAACTTTTTTTCCAGCATCTGATATGTGGCGATGATGTAATCTAACAAGCTAAGACTGCTTTTGTTGGTAATTTCATGAAACAGACAGAGGGCTACAGGTCCCAATGGATGGGTGGAAAATACCCTCACCTGAGGGTTATTTCATGTTGAGAAAATCACCAAAGTTACATGGAACAAAGATCATTTACTATTGATGGGGAGATACTCCATAGGTATTGACTGAAACAAAAATGTGAACAAATGGCATCTCAACAGCAAGTGGATGACACCAAGTTTTTTCAGGAATCACCACCATTTCTTTCTTTGTCTGCAGGTATTCTTAAAGGAAATCTTGCTGGGAAATAATTTTTGCCACACTATTACCTGAATATAATTAAAGACTTTCATGTAAATAAAAATATCTGTATTTATTACTATTATATGATATATTTTTAAGTAAATGCATAAAGTTTATGTTCTAAGATTGGGACAAATATTATGGAAATGTATCATTATGTTTACATCATTAAATATGTAATATTTACTGTTGTTCTCACTGGTAGGTCTACATGTATATTTTACTGTTACAAATTTTAATCCATTCTTTAATTAAACAATATGTCTGTAATAGAAAATTGTGTTCTAAAATATAAATGCTTATAAATTTATTTTTTCCCATTCCAAAAGTTTCATTTTATTTATTATACCATAGGTACTAAGATTTTTTTTCATCATTATTTTCGATTTTAGATATCTAAATTCGAGAAACATTGTTAATCAGGAGAAGACCGTGCCTGTTGGGGGCGATCATAATCTACAGAGTACGTGTGCTCGACATCCACTTTCAGAAGGTTCTCAGGACACTTTGGCCTCCTGGAAGGCTCTGGCTCCTACTAGAGAGGCTGAATATGTGAAATACTAGACTCCTGGACTCTCTAGAAGCCAAGATATCAGCGTGTGACCTATTTCTTATCATTTAGACCTTTAACAGAGTTTTCTGGGGGCCTCTAGAAAAGTTCCCCCCGCCCTGCAAAAAAAAAAAAAAGTGTATTACTTTGGCTGGATATTTTGTTCCCACTGATGCCTGGAACTTAAAGAACAAGCACAAGCACGAACATAGTAAATCAAGGACAACATTGCAGAAATACACCAAGAGACTGAGTCTTTGACACCATAATGGAACATTTGTACCAACTTTGAATCTACTGATCTCAGGGCTTTGTACTGGTTGAAATAATAAAAGGCCTTTATTGTCTAAACCCCTCTTAGTCAGGTAGCTGTCATTTGATAGCTTAAGTATCTTAACCGAGATCAGTCTGCGTAGTGTCTGTGTGTTTCATCTTTGGTAATCTGATAATCAAACAAATCTACCTAGTTTTTGCTTTTATTTGTAATTTTTAAATTACTAGTGGAGTACTTATATATATTATTAATGGAGTACATTATACACATGTGTAAATATAAATGGATTATATTTATTATATATAAGTCCAAATTTATTTAAATATATTTAAACATATAATTACTTCAGTAAATACCCAAATTATTTCTTTCCTCCTTCTTGCTTGTTTCTTTCTTTATCATCTTCTATTTGTACATTTAAATCTTTAATCCAGCAAGAATTGAGTTTGGTAAAAATAAATAAATAAGATACATTCCTAGTTCTCTAATGTCTCTGGATAGCTTGCTAAGTGCCACGACAACACTTATCTAATATCCATGATTTCCAAAATTATTTGGAATTTCTTTCTTATCACCTTCCAAGATTTCTATATATGTGTGGGTGAATTTCTGTTTCTCTGCTCTGATTTACCAATCTATCTTTCCACTCAAGTACTTTAATATATAGTTTTAGTTATTATATTTTATACTAAGATTTGATAAGCTGGCAGATAGAATATATATATAAAGGACTAGTAGATAGATATTATTCTATGATTATTTTAAACATCTATTTAATATATAGTAAATATGTTATATGATATATGGGTATAATTATAATATATATTATTATATATAATCACATACATACATATATATTTTTATAAAATTTTAAGTTAATCCTTATGAAAAATAAAAAAGTAAGGTGTGAGGGAGAATAAATAAATTCATAAAAAAATTGAAAAACCACACAAAAAAAGGAGTCATCAGATATAGTGGGTTGAATGGTGTCCCCCAAAGATGTCAGATCCTAACCCCTGCACCCTGTGACAGTTCCCTTATATGGTAAAAAACATGTATATGTAATTAAATTAAGGATTTTGAGATGATATTATTATGGGTTACCAGGGTGGGCCCTAAATACAATCTTAATTGTCCTCTTTAATCCCAGCTATATTAAAATATGATTGACAAGTAAAAATTGTATATATTTCAGTTGTACAACATGATGTGTGTTTTTAAAGATGTATATGTATATATCATGAAATAATTATCACAGTCAAGTTAACTGACACATCCATCACCTCACATGACACATCTTTTTTTGTGTGCATAGTGAGAACATTTAAATTTCTTCTCTGAGAAAATTTCAAGTACACAGTACAGTATAATTAACTATACTCACCATGCTGTACATTAGATCCCCAGAATTTCTTCATCTTATTATATCTTTTGACCAACAGCTCTGCCTTACTCCTCACCTCCCAACCCAACCCCACCCCTGGCAGCCACCACTCTACTCTCTGGTTCTATTAGTTCAGCTTTTTAAAGGTTCTACATATAGACAAGATAAGGCAGTGTTTGTCTTTCTGTATCTGGCTTATTTTACTTAACATATTTATCCATGTTGTCACAAATGGCAGGTTTGTTTTATGGATGAATAATATCCCAGTGACCTTATAAGTGATGAGTGAAGGTAGGTTAGACAGACACAAAAGAGGATAAGGACACATGAAGATGGAGGGGATTTGGAGATGGGAGGCATGTGGCCGGGACCCAAGGAACCCCTCATCCACAGATACTACAGGAGGTAAAGGAGGCTTCTCCCCTGGAACCTCCTGAGAGAGGGAGGTTCTGTTTTGGGGAAACCTCAGTTTTGACTCGGTGAAGCTGATTTCAGAATTCTGGTCTCCAGAAGTGTGAGACTATTAATTTCTGTTGTTTTAAGCTACCAAGTTCATGATAATTTCTTACTGCATTCCCAGGAAGCTAACACAGCAGGGAAATAGAAACAAAAATTCTTCTGATGCAGGTGCCTAAGTGTATGTATTGATAGAAAAACAAGAGACCAATACTCAGACAGTGAGCAGGTCTGCGACGCTCTAGTTCAGAAAACTACATGCACAGTCAGGCTGAGAAACTGATACTCAACCCCTGCCCCTTTCTCTTAACCCCTTCACCAAGGCTGGGCCAAGCAATAGAAACAAAAGCAAATGAGGCGACAGGTTGTGGGTCTGAGTAGTGAGTGTGGGCATTTGAGCAGGAAATCCACAGAAGATGAGGGGCTCATCCCCATGTCCAGAAAACTAGCCACTAATGCCCCATCTGGCCACCTGTTCCCAGATCATAATCATGGGAGCCAGGCTATACTATAAGATATAGAAACACTCACCAAGAATTGAAGAGAGGTTCCCATAGCCAAGATGAACACACAGCCAGAAATCCATAAATATTTGAAGATGAGAAACATGAAAAAAGAGAATCTTAATAACTAGCTGACAGAGATAAGAAAAAAATATTAGAAGATAAAGATTTAAAAAATGTAAAATTTATATCCTCTGGTATCAAGAAGTGTAGAGGCAGTCTAGACTGATATTAACTAAAACAGAGCTATTATAGCATTAAAATACACTTTAATAATTGTAGGGAAAATTTTTCCATACTTCTCAGGTTTTTTTACAATTCCCTTATTTTACTGTTTAAATATACACTGCAAAATTAATTTATTAAGTTACCAAACATCTCCATTGATTATCATCTGTTGCCATGTCTATTTTTTTTTCTTAAAATATTTTTAAGTTGCCATTTTCCACTACAATCTCTATTCCAAGTCTGCCCATATTGCTCTATTTCCTCTAGTATTACTTGGTCCTTTGCTGCTCCTCTCCCCAACATGTCCCAAAATGCAATGTATTCATTTACATGGTATCACTCAAACTTGTATGGTAACACTGCATGCAAGTTGATATAGAAACAGGTGACCAAAACTGCAGTAATTTACTGTCAGTTATTCAACATGAATATCCTGAAAACATGTGTAAACTAAAAGGCTGATATCAATATCATCCATACTTGATAATGTATTAAATATATTTTATTTATATTATATTTTATTATAATAGAAGCTGGTTCAGACTTAGAAGAAGGAAGAGAAGGGTGAAGAAGAAGGAGAAAGAAAAAGAGAAGGAGGAGAGAGGGCTTGGGAGGAGTGTTAATATGACAAAATTGATGTATTTTCACCAGGTCGCTGCATTCGAAAAGAAAGAAGTAGGGGGGCCTTCACCCTTTAAAAAGGCTAGCTAAACTGGCACTGTTCTTTACCAAAGGAACTTGTGACCTTGAAGATAGCAAAAGCTAATCTAAGACAAATGGGACTTGGTAAAAACATTTTAAAAACTTCATGTTAGTCAGATATTTTTGGACAAATTTGTATCTGCAAACTTTGATGTAGGAAAAGCTTGATTTGATGAAGTAGTAGTTTTCAAAAACACATAGGCAGAAGCCATAATTGGTAAAAATTTAATAAGGTCAAAATTGGCAGGAGGGGAGACTAGTGAAGGCAATTGAAATTGGTCCAGAGAAAGATAATGGTAAATGAAGGTGTTGTTAGGAAGAGATAGAAAAACAATAAAAATAATTGAGAGATTTCTTTAAGATAGAAACTCCAGGATTTCATGATGGAATAGATGCTGAAGATAAGGAAGGGAGAACCCCTGAGGTAGATGGTTGGTAGACGATGGTGCCACAGAAGAAACATCAGCATTAATGGTGTATAGTTTGCTATTTTATTTTTATTTTTGTTCCTTTTGTTTGGTGTCAGAGAAAAGGGTTCTAAAAACCTGTAACTACACTGTCAAGTGACTAGAAAGAGGTGTATGATCTAACAAGTATTTCTGAGACAATTGCCTGATTATTTCATGATGGATAAAATAAGAACTCTACCATACATTTTACATAAAAATAAAGTTTTTAAATTGAAGAGTTAAATGTAAAAGGTGAAAATATAAAAGACTGAAAATGCATTTTGTTACATAAACATGTGAAGGAGAAATTGAAAAAATAAACTTCATGAACATTAACGTTCTATATATTTAAAAAGAATACAAATGTAAAGCAAACATAAATTGTCAAAAATTATTATAATATGTAATATATACGTGTGTGCATGTATACAATTTTTAACAGGGAAATATCAGGGCACAAACATATAACATAAAAGAAATATCACAATGGTTGAAAATATGTAAAAACATTTAACCAGATGGATAATTTTTAAAAGCAGAGAATAAAATTCCACTTTAGCATTTATCAGAATGTTTTCAATGATAATACCAAGCATATGGAAGGCATATAGAAAATACATATTTTTATAGTTTCTGGGGCAGATGGTGTGCAGTATAAATTGGTACAATTCCTTTGGAACAATTAATATTTACTGAAAGCTTTAAAATTATTAATATAAATTTCTATATCTTGAAATTTACCCTACGGAAATATTAAGGATCTGTGCAAATATTTTGCTACTCATAAGTTAACCATAATTTTATTCAAAATTTTTATAAAATAGAAACAAACATTCCAATAATGTTTAGTTACTCAATTTTATCTCTATGGTGGACTAGAAAATAGTCATTAAAAAATGTATTTGAGGGCTATATAACAAAATTGGGAAAGATTTCATAGGTTATAAGTCGTTTGTCGGCAAAAAAACAAATCCATTTTCTGAAAAATAGTATATATATGTGTTATACAAAGATACTAGAAGAGTCTGCCTTAAATTTTAAGGTGAGATGAATATAAAACAAATAGAAACATGAAAAAAAAGAAAAGGGTGTTGTTTTTCCACGTGTAACTAAACCATGACTTGTAAATATCTTCTTAATACTATGGTGGCCAAAATAATGTCATAATTTTCTTTTAGTTTCTTCTGAACTTGAGTGTTGCCTAATACTCATTAGGTCCAGTCATTGTTTGAAAAAATCTCTAAACATTACCTCAGTTAATGCTCACAACAATTCTGTGATGTAATTACTATTATTTTACCCAATTTTACCGATGAAGAAAATGAGAATGAAAACATAAGAAAGTTAGGTGATGTGCCCACAGTCACACACCAAGGAAGAATCCTTGTTGCTGTGACATAAAGTACACAGTAATCCACCCTACAGGGAAAAGGCATTTAGGAAAGGTTTCACCAAGAAATCATCCTTCACTTGAGAATCAAAAGTGGAGAATATGGGCTTCCCTGGTGGTCCAGCTGTTAAGAATCTGCCTGCCAATGCAGAGGACATGGGTTCGAACCCTGGTCTGAGAAGATCCCACAGAGCAACTAAGCCCGCACGCCACAGCTACTGAGCCTGCCCTCAAGCCACAACTACTGAGCCCACATGCCACAACTACTGAAGCCCACGCCCCTAGAGCCTGTGCTCCGCGACAAGAGAAGCCACCACAATGAAAGCCTGTGCACTGCAACGAAGGGTAGCCCCCACTCGCCACAACTAGAGAAAGCCCACGAGCAGCAACAAAGACCCAATGCAGCCAAAAATTATTTATTTATTTATTTATTTATTTTAGAAAGTGGAGGATATAGTTCCCCAGGTAGAGAGGTAGTCTGAGACAAATTAGTCACATGGAACAGAATTATCATTAGGGAAAGGCACCCTTCTCTTTTTTCATACTACATTCTTTGTTCTATCTTATCTTTTTCATGAACAAGTGTGAATGCATATATAATTTATTTCCAATTGTATCCATTTTCATATCTCAGAAGCACTTTAAATGCAGGATGTTGAAAATTACAATCATTATGAGGACCAGTGACCTTCCCTCCAACTCAGACTCTTCCTGGGTTTCACTTCTCAGTGAAGGGCACCACCATCTACTGGCCTCCCCAAGCTGGAAAGTAAGTGGCATCATCCCCAACTTTTCTCCATCCTTCACCCTCTACATCCAATCAGTCACCAGGGTCCTGTTGATTCTACCTCCTAAATGCCTCTCAAGTCCATTCACTTTGATCAAGTTTGAGAGCGCCTGCCTTGTCTAATTGTTATAGATGGTGTTGCAGAGTGGCTTAGGCTCTTGCTGACCGACCTTGACGTCCTGCAATGAGCCAGCCTCTCACCTTGGAGGAAATGCTCTCTGTGCTGTTCCTAAGGCACAGATACTCCAATCACAGTCCCTGCTGAAATGTCTGTCTCGCTAGAAATAGAATGGTTCTAATTATTTCAAATGTTCATTTTTCACCTAAAAGATGTGAGATGGTCATTTCATTGCCTAAGCAGTTATACTTTTCATGCATTATGATGTCATAGGGATTCCTTTAGCTTTGGTCTCTGTAGATTGTACTGAATATTTCTTGAATAGTAGTTTATTGATAGCCAATTACTTCAAGAACAGCACAGGCCACCTTCTTTCTTTCTTGATCAACTTTGTTTCTAAAGAAGTTGGAGAGAAAAGTGCTTTCCACTTTGTTCAAAGCATCTTTGCTTAGAATATCCTGGCCTTACCTTGAAGATTATTGAGTAGTGCACTGTATTGTTGGTACACTCCACTGAGCCTCAGAGGGCAGCAAATCGATTTTTCAAGGCTCCTACTAGTTTGACTTGTTGGGGATATGCATGATGGTTCTTGTTTTTCTGAATCTTACCTCACAGCTCCGACCACCCAGTGATCCAAAAGGGAAGCATACTAGGAGGAGGTGTGAGCCAGGCTACCCCTGCTTCTGCATAAGGCACAGCTGCAATTACAGGGCAGCCGTCTGACTATGCTTTCCACCTCCTATACCCTGGCCACGGAGCTTCCCCTGGATCCATAATCAGGCTGATTAGCTCTGAATCCAAGTATTCTATTGTCCTGAATTGACGGCTGCGGTTTTCGTGATAAACCTGGGCTTAACGATGTGAATTCTGAAAAGAAAACCACTAGCCTACCCTTCTCTGACAATCAGACTGAATCTCCATCACTCCCAGGTACTGCTGTGGAGGGTTCTTCCATATCAGTGAATAACCCGAAATGACCTACTACAAATTCTGCAGCGCATTTATCTTAATGTTTTCCTTCCTCCCACTGCTGCAGCTGGCCTTTATTTGCATCCAAAATTTACCTTCCTTTCTCTTTCTTGAGTCTAGCCCTGCTTCTCTTTAAGGACTTGGTTGTTAAAAATTGAAATTGTCAGGTCGTATTTTAAATTTATATGAGAGCTCCTTAGGAAAATGCTTTCTGCTTGCCTGAGCACTAGGATAGAGCTCTCCCATGGCACCTTGTTCAGACCTTCTCCTTTGCTCCTGAGCTTTATGACAAGATCCCTGGTTTATGTGGGAGCTGAGAAAATTCTGATGTAAATGCCATTGCCCAGGAGAAGGTCTTCCTTAGTATTAACCAGTCATATGAAGATGGAAACCCTCCTTGGCCAGTGCTGTGGCTACATGATAGATGGGCTCACACCACTTTAACCTTCCATTCCAGGGCTATTATCCCCTGCAAGAATAATAGCAGGTAAGGGCAGGAGTCTCAGCCTCACCTGGCTTGGGCCCGTAAACAGTGGTCCCCTCCAAGGGAGGCATCAGATAGTAAGGTACCAAAAGGGGTGAGTGGGGACTGCAGTAGGGAATGGTGTTCACTCGGGATATTCAATGAAGAGCTTTGTGTCTTTTCAGCAGCACCTTTTCCATTATGTCAATTTATAATAAGTCTTTCATTAACAAACAAAACAAAGCAAAACAAAAACCTAAATCACAATTAAAGATTATCTTCTCCTGTGCAGGTAGCCAGAAAATGAAATAGCTGGGCACTTCAGCTTCTCAATGAGAAGAATTTCCAATTGGAAACTGCCTTATTTAGTTACTGTTTACAGTGACCTCTCATTCCTCGACATTAATCTGAATTAGTTCCATGTATGAGTCATTGGTGGGTTCAGGATACCACACAGATGCACGTGGTTTGTGGAATATCTACAAAGAAGCTCGTGCATGTTGCACAGTCTTAAAGACAGGCTGCTTTCCCCAACGAGCACAGAGTATTTAAAGCAGGCTGAAAAATTATCACAGTTTATAAATCAATGAAATTAGTGTTGGAGCTCACTGAAACTATATGAAAGCAGCATCTGTAATTGACACACATATATTCTAGAAGGGACAATATGGAGTTATTTGTATGACCAAATGCTGTGCTGCAGCTTGATTCCAGCAACAATTCACTGTGTAAAGACCACTCAATTTTACATAAGTGCTTTAGCCAGAGAGCCAATGTTTTCAGAATTTAAATTAGAATTTACCCAGATGTGGAGCTGCAGGTACCTAAATGTATTAATTCTAATACAAAGAGATATAACCAAATTTAACATATTAAAAAGTGGATATAGTTTCCTTTTTTTCTTATTTGATTCTAAAGTTTCTTGATATTTTGTGACTTTGCCTTTTATTTGCTTCTCACTTACATCTGGTTTGATCAGCATGTCATATGGGGGGCCCTATACTCTTAAATTCTACCTATATTTAAAATCCAACTCAGATACTTAGACTCTTAAAAATGACAGTGTCTGGAGCAATAATGCAAGAAATCTTAGTAGAATCAAACTGTTGACAAAGAGGAATCACAGATGTTTAATTGGTTGTATATAATTGACTAAACCACAATAACGTCTAATATGTGCCTGCTTCTCTATACAGGATTGATTTTAGCTTAAAAACGTTATGTGTCTCTAAATTTTACATTGAATACTTCGTTTTTTAGACTCACACAATATTAGAAATAGTCTTACCATAATTATTTTGTCTCCATAAAAGTCAAAATGCTTAAAAATAATGCTTCATAAAATATTTATTTTAAGAAAGTGGATGTTGTTATTTAAAAACTCTATTGATAATTAAAACACAGCATAAATTTAAATGTTGAGATGATCATTGTGTAAGGTGATAGAATAACAAGACATGAATCAATGTCTTATTGTTTTCAGCATAAGTGTCAAGGAAGATGCAGGTGTGGGTAACAGGAGATATATTTATGCATTTCTATTGCCTTCAAGTGTATCAACAAGAACTCTCCTTTTAAAGACATCGTTTCTAATTATCGTTCACCTTGTTTTGGTAAAATGTGCCTTAGCATATCATTGTTTATATACCTTATTACTGGTAAGTCGCTTACATGCTTACAGAGCTCATTTGTAATGAGGCCACAACAGTGAGAGGCCAGCATACCTCAAAAAAAAAATCCAGAAAATGAATCCACTTCTTCACTCTGCCTGCTATTCAGTATTTTCTCCTATCATTCATCCATCACTCCAGGTATAGCCCATCATATCTGTGCAGACCTTTCCTATGATATTGAGTTCTAAAAATTAATAAGAGTTTTATGAAAATGTTTCAAGGTATTCTAGAATCAGCTTTTCTATATTTTGAATAGTCTTGACATTTTTTTTACCCTAAACTACCTCTAGATTGTGACAAATATAAGTTGGGGGATTGTATACTTTATTAGGCAGAAGGAAATGTGCAAAGACCCAGAGTGAAAGTGTGCATTGTACTCGCCCAACAAACCCCAACCCACTTAAATGCAACTGCCCTCCTGTGCCTGTACATGTGGAGATAATTGGTTTGGGGAACCCCTTACAGCCCTGATAACTTGCGCCATTTTAAGTTAAGAAACAATGGAGAAAAGACAGCTTCTTCAAAAAGTGGTGCTCAGAAAACTGGACAGCTACATGTAGAAGAATGAAATTAGAACACTCCCTAACACCATACACAAATATAAACTCAAAATGGATTAAAGACCTAAATGTAAGGCCAGCCACTATAAAACTCTTAGAGGAAAACATAGGCAGAACACTCTATGACATACATCACAGTAAGATATTTTTTGACCCACCTCCTAGAGAAATGGAAATTAAAAACAAAAATAAACAATTGGGACCTAATGAAACTTAAAAGCCTTTGCACAGCAAAGGAAAGCATAAACAAGACGAAAAGACAACCCTCAGAATGGGAGAAAATATTTGCAAATGAAGCAACTGACAAAGGATTAATCTCCAAAATATACAAGAAGCCCATGCAGCTCAATATTAAAAAAACAAACAATCCAATCCAAAAATGGGCAGAAGACCTAAATAGACATTTCTCCAAAGAAGATATACAGATGGCCAACAAACACATGAAAGAATGCTCAACATCACTAATCATTATAGAAATGGAAATCAAAACTGTAATGAGGTATCACCTCATTCTGGTCAGAATGGCCATCATCAAAAAATCTACAAACAATAAATGCTGGAGAGGGTGTGGAGAAAAGGGAACCCTCTTGCACTCTTGGTGGGAATGTAAATTGATACAGCCACTCTGGAGAACAGTGTGGAAGTTGCTTAAAAAACTACAAATAGAACTACCATACGACCCAGCAATCCCACTACTGGGCATATGCCCCGAGAAAACCATAATTCAAAAAGAGTCGTGTACCACAATGTTCATTGCAGCTCTATTTACAATAGCCAGGACATGGAAGCAACCTAAGTGTCCATTGACAGATGAATAAAGAAGATGTGGCACATATATACAATGGAATATTACTCAGCCATAAAAGAAACAAAATTGAGTTATTTGTGGTGAGGGACCTAGAGACTATCATACAGAGTGAAGTAAGTCAGAAAGAGAAAAACAAATACCATATGCTAACACATATATGGAATCTAAAAAAAAAAAAAAAAAGGTTCTCAAGAACCTAGGGGCAGGACAGAAATAAAGACGCAGACGTAGAGAATGGACTTGAGGACACAAGGAGGGGGAAGGGTAAGCTGGGACGAAGTGAGAGAGTGGCATGTACATATATACACTACCAAATGTAAAATAGCTAGCTAGTGGGAAGCAGCCGCATAGCACAGGGAGATCAGCTCGCTGCTTTGTGACCACCTAGAGGGATGAGATAGGGAGGGTGGGAGGGAGACGCAAGAGAGAGGAGATATGGGGATATATGTATATGCATAACTGATTCACTATGTTATAAAGCAGAAACTAACACACCATTACACCATTGTAAAGCAATTATACTCCAATGAAGATGTTAAAAAAGTAAAATAATAATAATAATAAAAAAGAAACAATGACCTAACAGCATCCTTAATCTAGACTTTTTTTTTTTTTTTTTGCGATATGCAGACCTCTCACTGTTGTGGCCTCTCCCGTTGCGGAGCACAGGCTCCGGATGTGCAGGCTCAGTGGCCATGCCTCACGGGCCCAGCTGCTCTGCAGCATGTGGGATCTTCCCGGACTGGGGCACGAACCCACGTCCCCTGTATCAGCAGCCAGACTCTCAACCACTGCGCCACCAGGGAAGCCCTAGACTCTTATTTACACATATTTCTTTAGTTAATTCGCTCTTCACTTCTCTCCAGTCAATATTCCGTACCTTCTCTTCAAAGTCAACATTGTCACCCTCTCATCCTCGGCTAATGACTTTACTTTCTGATTCACTGAAGAAAAAAGAAAAAAGGAAGAAGATGACTTCCACAACCTTTGCCTGTATATCCCACCTTTTCTCCTTTTGCTGTGATTGAACTATCCGTGCTCCAAGCTACAGTCAAATTCTCGGATTGTGCCCTTGAGGGCATTCCCTCTCACTTACTCAAGGCCATTACTTCAGCTAATATTCTTATCTTCTCCTGCATGGTCAGTTTTCCTAGGTTCATTGGATGTTTCCCATAGCATTCAAACATTATTTCCCTCAAGTTGAAAACAAATAAACAGAATCCATACTTAACTCCGTTACCTTAGTAATTATTTCATTTCTTCCTTTTGCTTTACAGTTAAGCTCCTCTAAAGGGGTGCATATATGTGCTACCCTCTGATTCTACACCTCTCTTAATCCATGAACCTACTCTGATCCAACTTTTGCCAAAGTACTCCATCAACTGATGCCTTGTATATTTGTTAATTTTTTTTACAGCAATAGCATAGCCCTACCTATATTTAATATCTATCTTTAGAAGCCACATATATATATATGTATATATAATATTGATCTTTTAATATTTGACATTTTAATGTTCCAAATAGTATTTGAATCTAGTATTAATATTATTCAAATATTATTTGAATCTAGTGTTCAATCTTCATCTTCTTTAGCTCCTTCTGCACTTGACTTTCATGACACCAACTTCTCCCGGTTTTATCCTTACTTCAATGGCTATTCTCTTTCAGCTACTTTGCAGGTTTTGCCTCATCTTTCTAACTATGTCATTGGAGTTATCCAGGGCTTGCTTGGTATAAACATCTCTTCTCTACCAAAATGTGATGATTTAATCTAATCTCATATCTGTGAATACCACCCAAATTTCTGTTTCCAATCTGGATCTCTCTATTGAAATCCAAACTCCAGCTACCTTTTCAAAATTTCTACTTGAAATATGAATACAATTTTCAAATTTAGCAAATCAAAAACTGAACTATTAATATACCCTATATCAAAACATATTTCTTCCTCAGGCTTCTGCATATTCTGCCAGTATTTTTGGACTATACACCTTAGTAATAATTTACTGATGTCTTTCTCTTACCACCACCAATATTAGCACACTGGTCTGAACTGCCATCATTTCTCAGTTAGATTACAGAAATAATCTCCTAGCTGGCTGCCGGGCTTTCCCACTTGCTCCTTTACCATTTATTTTCATGACATCACCCAGATTATCATTTTAAAACATAAATTTGTACAGACCCTATGGATGTTGAAGGGATAATAAAGGAATACTATAAACTACTTTCTGCCTCCAAATTTGAGAACCAAATGACAAATTCTTTGAAAGACACACACAGTAAATAATCTAAATATGCCTGTAATTATTAAGGAATTTGAATTAATAAGTTTTTTAAAAAGCATCATACCCAAATGGATTCACTAGTAATTTCTACCAAATATTTAAGGAAGTAATTATACCAATTTTCTACAATCTCTTTCAGAGGATAGAAGAAGAGGAAATACTCCCCAGCTCACTTGTGAGGCCAGCTTTAGGCAAATACCAAAACCAGACAAAGACATTACAAGAAAGAAGACTACAGTACAATATCTGTCATGAACATAAATGCAAAAGTCCCCAAAATAGGAAGAAATTGAATCCAACAATGGTAAAAAGAATTATACACAATGAACAAGGAAGATTTATCCCAGATATTCAAACCTAGTTCAACATTTGACCATCAGATAATGTAATTCATCACATCAACAGAAAAAATATGACCATATAAATAGATGCAGAAAAAGCATTTGAAAAAATCCAACACTTCTTTATGGTAAAAACTCTCAGTAAACTAAGAAGAGAGGAGCATTTCCTCAATTTGATAAAGACTATCCACAAAATATCTAGAGCTAATTCATCCTTAGTGGTGAGAAACTCAAAGCTTTCCCACTAAGGTCAGGTGCAAGGCAAAAATTCCCTTGTCACCCTTCCTTTTCAACATTGTACTGGAATTTCTAGCTAATAGGATAAGAAAAGTTAAAGAAATAAAATGTATGCAGTTTGGGAAGGAAGAAATTAAACTATCTTCACATAGAGATGACATGATCATCTATGCAGAAGATCTGAAAGAACTGACAAAAAACCCCTTCTAGATCTAATAAGTGATTATAACAAGGTTGCATGAAGCACGATAAATCTACAAGAGTCAATTGTTTCCTTATAGTACAAGAAATGAATAACTGGAATTTGAAATGAAAAATCCAATACCATTTACATTAGCACCCCCCAAAAGTGAAATACTTAGGAATAAACCTAAAAACTATGTATGAGATCTATATGAGGAAAACTGTAAAACTCAAACGAAATCAAAGAACTAAAGAAATAGAGAGAGATTCCATTTTCATAGCTAGGAAGGCTCAATATTGTCAACATGTCAGTCCTTCCCAGCCTGATCTATAGCTTCACTGCAGTTCTAATAAAAATCCCAGCAAGTTATTTTTTGGATATTGACAAATTAATTTTAAAGTGTATGGCAATATAATGGCCCAGAATAGTCAACACAGTATTGAAGGAGAAGAACAATGTTAGAGGACTGACATTCTCCAACTTCAAGACTTACTACTGTAAAGCAGTAGTAAACAGGGCAGTGTGGTGTTGGTGAAAGAATGGACAAATAGGCCAATGGAACAGAACAGAGCCCTATAAATAGACCCACATTTATATAGTCAGCTGATCTTTGACCAAGGAGCAAAGGCAATACAATGAAGCAAGGAGTCTTTTCAACAAATGGTGCTGGAACAGCCAGGCATCTACTTGCAAAAAATAAAATAAAATAAACCTGAACACAGACCTTACATCCTTTACAAAAATTAACTCACAATGAATCACAGATTTAAAATGTAAAAGGCAAAACTATGGAACTCCTAGGATATAACATAAGACAAAACCTATATGACTTTGGGTAAGGTAATGATGCTTTAGATATAATGCCAAAGGCATGATCCATAAAATAAATAACTGATAAGTTGAACTTCATTAAAATTAAAAGTTTTTGCTCTGTGAAAGACAATGTCAAGAGAATGAGAAGAAAAGTCATAGACTGGGAGAAAATATTTTCAAAAGACACATCTGATAACTACACTCATTAAAAATGTGCAAAGAACACTTGAAATGCAATAGGAAAAAAAAAACAAACAACTTTCTTTAAAAAGGGGCCAAAGACCTTAACAGACACCTCACCAAAGAATATAGACAGATGGCAAATAAGCATATGAAAAGATGCTTCATGTCCTATGTCACCAGGGAAATGCAAATAAAACAACAATGGGATACCATTAATACCTATTAGGATGGATTACATCTGGAACATTGACACCACCAAATGATGGTGAAGATGTGTAGCAACAGGGTCTCCTCTTTCATTGCTGGTGAGAATACAAAGTGGCACAGCCTCCCTGGAAGACAGTTTGGTGGCTTCTTACAAAACTAAACATACTCTCATTGTACAACCTGGCAATCATTCTCATTCGTATTTATTTAAAGGAGTTGAATACTCATGTCCATACAAAAATCTGTACGTAGATGTTTATAACTGCCCAAATTTGAAGCAACTAAGATGTCCTTCCACAGGTGAATTGGTACATCCAGACAATGGAATATTATTCAGTATTAAAAAGAAATGGGCCATCAAGTCATGAATAGACATGGAGATAACTTAAATGTATATTCCTAAGTAAAAGAAGCCAATCTGTAAAGGTTACATACTCTGTGATTCCAACTACATGACATTCTGGAAAAGGCAAAACTATATAGACAGTAAAAAGATCACTGGTCACCAGGAGCTGAAGGGTTGGGAGAAATGATGAATAGGCAGAACACAGAAGATTTTAGGACACTGAAAGTAGTTTTTATGACATCATAATGATGGATGTCTATCATTATACATTTGTCCAAACCCATGTAATGTAAAACACCTAGAGTGAACCTTAATGTAAACTGTAGACTTTCAGTAATGATGATATGTCAATGCAGATTCATCAGTTGTAACAAATGTGTCACTCTGGTGGGTGGTGTTGATCATGGAGGAGTCTATGGATATATGGCAAATCTCTCCACTTTTCTCTTAATTTTGCTGTGAACTTTAAACTGCTCTAAAAAATTAATTTAAAACAGAAAACATACATTTAAGCATGACATATGATGACTACTTAAAATCTACTATAGTTGTCCCATCTTATTTTACTTTATTTGAATTAAATAAAGATAAATCAGTTGCCCTAAAGATGTCTATTTCCTACTTGCTGGAATTTGTGAATATGTTACTGTACATGGCAAAGGGACTTTGCAGATATGATTAAGTTAAACATTTAGAAACGGGGAAGTTATCCCGGATGGCCTAGATGGTCCTAACTTAATCACAAGGATCCTTCAGGCGGGAGGCAGCTGGAATCAGAGGAGGCTGTGTGACTACGGAAACAGATATCAGAGAGAGGTTTGAAGATGCTGTTATTGGTCTTGAAGATGGAAGAAGAGGCCTAGTGCCAAGGAATGCAGGCAGCCTCTGGAATCGGGAAAATGCAAGGAAATGGCTTCTTTCTTGGAGCTTCCAGAAGAGACCCAGCCTGCTGAGGCCTTGAGATTTTATCCTAGTGAAACTGATTTTGGACTGCTGACTTTAAGATTGTGAGATAATCAATTTGTGTCCTTTTAGGCTAAAAGTTTGTCTTAACTTCTTCCAGCAGCAATAGGAAACTAACACAAATTATTTGTTGAAAAGACATAAACTTCAGTCAAATTTTGTGACTACGCCATTTAAAATTACAAGTGTTTCTTCTTACCTTCTGCGCCTTATTTTCATGCCTTATTTTTCTCTTATCACTCTCTGACATTTTGTTTATTCCCTTATTCCCTCATCCCACTAAAATTTATGTATCCATGAGAGCAGAAATGCTATTTATTTATTGCTATTTTGTCAGCACCTAGGACAGTACCAGACTCACACTTGCTCAGACAATGCTTATTGTGTGAATGATGAATATGGAAGGAGAAAGAAATCGTGGACCATAAGTTCATCAAGTGGAGAGACATTCTTCTTTGCTGTTCCCTCTCTTTATCACCACTGGTACCCTTCTGGGCTCTGCAACTTTCTATCTGTACTTTTATAATGGCACTTGGCACATCATTTTATATTTAGCTTTCTTTTTTTTTTTTTTTTTTGCGGTACGCAGGCCTCTCGCTGTTGTGGCCTCTCCCATTTCCAGATTCCCGGCACAGGCTCCGGACATGCAGGCTCAGCGGCCATGGATCACGGCCCCAGCCGCTCTGCGGCATGTGGGATCTTCCTGGACCGGGGCACGAAACCATGTCCCCTGCATCGGCAGGCGGACTCTCAACCACTGCGCCACCAGGGAAGCCCTATATTTAGCTTTGTATTCTCTTTTCACATTAATTCTGGAAGATTAGGGCCATGCTCACTTTTTAGTGCACAGCCAAGCACAATGCCAGGTACACAGTAGGGTCTCCAGGTGTGGCTAACTGGTATAAAAGTCAAGACTGTTAGCACTCTTACAGAAAAGGCAATGCAGTTTACTGGGAAGAGTCCTTCACCCTAGAAATCAACTATAAGTTCTACCAATTCCTAGTCATAATATCCTAGACAACTCACTAAATCTTTCTGGAACAACCTTGCACTTAACTATAACATGAACTCTACCTCACAAGGTTACTACAAGTCTCAATTGTAATAATTGTGAATATATATATATATATATATTACTATTTCTCTGTGAACTATAAAGCATTATAACATTATAAGCTTATAATATAATATCCCCAAATCAAGTAGGAAATAATTTGGTGTCTGGTGGTGAATGTCTCCTTTTCATAGAAATACTTCTAGATCCTTAACCAAACACACTCACTACCATGGCCTTACCTTCCACGTTTAAACTGATGACAGTCAAATCCAGATCTCCATCCCTGAGTTTTCCCTTAAGTTCAGGAGTAGATATGTACTTTCATTACTAAATGAAGTTGTGAAAGTTGGCATGGTTGAAATCTATTTACATCAATCAGTTCAACACACTATTGTACAGATCTTTACTCTGTGACTGCATGTGTCAGGTAATCTGTTGTGGGCAATAACATGTCCTAACAATGGAGTGCCACGGTCACTTGTGCTACGAAAGATCACTCAATACCTTTGTGGAGGTTGAATTTAAGGGCCAAGCCAAAGGTGTGACGATCCATTAAATGGCTCACATAGCTATCCAAGGAAGGCATGATGGTCCAGCTAAGTAATGGCATCCTTAATATGGATTTAGTGGAGTTAACTGCACTTGGGAAACAGAAAATAAGATATACAGATTTATTGTTTAGTAATGTAGGTGAGGCAAAGAGTGAAATTAAAAGTCGCTCCCAAGATTCTAGTGTGGGTGATTAAGGGGTTAGTAATCCTAGCTATGACAGAAAAGCAGGAGAAAGCATTGGTTTAGAGGGTAGATCATTAGTTTAATATATAGCAAGCCACTTTGACAGGTTGACTTGAAGCATTTCAGGACTATGTACAATAATCCATGCATGTTTTGGCTGTGGATAAATGGTAAGGCTTTTATTATTATTATTATTATTTTCTGATGGACTGTTGGGCTAACTTGTATCAGCAAGTCCCTAGTTTTGATGAGTGGGGTAGATATTTCCCTCTGTCATCACACTGAAACATCCAAGTGTTAGAGAATAAAATTGGCGAAGTGACCTTATCCTCTTGAGTGATTTGTTAAAATATGTTTACTGCCCAGTGGCAGATTTTCATCTTTCTAGTTAATGAAGAATCTTAAGCATTAACACTCCCAAAGGGCCTTTCCAACAAGTCTGATAAGCACTAAAATAACTGTCCTCCGTGAAACATTTCAAATAGAACCATCACAACACATCATAATGAATAAGTGTGTCATATATTGATTTTTTTTTTTTAGCTACCACTGGATCTTCATTAACACACATTGTAGATGCTTTTTCTGAAATCCCGTGCCATTTTCCTAGGTTAAATGTATTTTAGAGAGGAGCTGTGACAGATCTGATGTGACAAGCGCTGTTTTGCAATTACTGTGTGTCTCTGACAGTGACATTCTCTAATTCATGCTCATGACATTCTTGTGCATGGAGGATTATTAGCAATTATTTTTTAGATAAGAAAATTGAATCAATGAGTGAAGTGACAATCATGTAAGAATATTGGCTGTGAAGCCAACAGACTTAAGTTAAAATCTAGGCTTAAGCAAGTTATTTAATATCTTTGAGCCATAATTTAGTCATTGATAAAGACTATCTGTAGACAGAAATATCTTTTAAAATATTATTTTTTAGCTAATGTTCTTAATTAACACTTAGTAACTGATATGTAACAGATGCTGGTCACCTTCTTTTCACAAACATACTATGCTGCTTTATTTCACTTAAAAACCATTAAAAACCAAAAATAAATTAAACAGGAAATTTCTGCTTCTGATTGTAAAAGAACAGAGAAAAGTAGATCAATACAGCTACTGAGAATAACAAAAAAAGCTTGGAACACGCACACACACACACACACACACACACTAATATATGCAGTTGATTTTCATTATTCATGGTAGTCAGGTTCTAGAAAGTCATCATGAGTGCTGAAATAGTGACTACTCAACCATTTCTCCTATGGGAAGCACAGAGTTTGTTTCCTTCAAACCTCTGATCATAATATTTTGGTAGCTGATCAATGCAAACCTTGTTGTATGTATATTTCTGCTTAAATACACCTTATTTAATAGGTATTGTTGATGTATTAGCACTGAGCTCATGGTAAACAGCATTACAACTATAACTATAGCTCATTTCTGAAAGAAGCTTCTCTAACATGTATTTTCTCTATAAGGCACACCACAGTCTTATTGTGCTTACTAGCCAGCACTCCAGCAGTATTTTAAACAATGAAATCATCAAAAAAGTGCACAAAATGCAAAAAAAAAAAAGGGACTAAATAGACCACAAAAAGGCCACTTGTTTACAGTATGTGAGCTAAAAACAAAAAAGTAGACCGTTGTCTTGTA
The DNA here is from genome assembly GCF_963455315.2 of Globicephala melas. Lineage (NCBI taxonomy): Eukaryota > Metazoa > Chordata > Mammalia > Artiodactyla > Delphinidae > Globicephala > Globicephala melas. The sequence continues at coordinate 84,483,467 of NC_083327.1, read as the reverse complement.
CATCTTCAGCTATGTATGCCAAGTGACTCGAAGTTTTTGCCATCCTACACGTGTTTGTGGGTGACCTTGAAAGCACCATATGTATTAATTTTGAGTTACAAACTTTAGCAAGTAGGTGAGTTTGTAAATATTGAATCTACAAATACTGAGGATCAACTGTATATGTAAATATTTTACATCCAGAGAAAGTATTTTTCAAAACTGAAAGAATAAAAGGCACTATCAGACAAACAAAAGCTGGAAGAATTTACTGATAGCAGAACTATGCTGCAATAAATACCAAAGGGAATTATTTAGGCTGAATAAAAAGAATTACAATATGGAGTACATGAAGTATACAACCATAAGGATAAGGCTAAAAGGATTAATGTTTGTTGACTTTAAAATGGTAGAAAGAAAGACATGCTTGTGCATTAAAAAAATTAATTTAATTATCATCTGTCATATACAACATGCTTAATTTTTAATAAGTTATTATGTGGAATACAAAAAAGTAATAGATCACAATCAGAAAAAGAAAGTTACCAGAAGCATGCTCAAAAGTGGTACAAGGGCTTCCCTCATGGCGCAGTGGTTGAGAGTCCACCTGCTGATACAGGGGACACGGGTTCGTGCCCCGGTCCGGGAAGATCCCACATGCTGCGGAGCGGCTGGGCCCGTGAGCCATGGCCGCTGAGTCTGTGCGTCTGAGGCCCACGTACCACCCAAAAACAAAAAAACAAACAAACAAAAAAAAGTGGCACAAAGTTAGAAATAGAAATTTTAAAAATAATTATGATTGTTACATTAAAGACTAATGGAAAAAGTAGGCAAAATGCAGGATCAGGTGGGTAAGTTCAGCAGAGATAGAAACTAAAAACTAAATTAAATTGAAATTCTGGAGATCAAAACCAGAGGAGCAGAGACGAAGACTGTCCTCAGTTGGCTCTTCAGTAGATTCCACACGGCCTAGGAGAGCATGAGTGAATCTGAACACAGGCGAATAGAAATTACCTAAACTGAAATTCACAAAGAAAAAAAAAAGAAAAAGACATAACCTCTCAGGACTGTGAAGGAAAAACAGACTCATACACATGTACAGTTGACCCTCGAACAACAGGGGGTTAGGGGTACCAACCCCCCCACACAGTTGAAAACTTGCATATAACTTTACCATTGGCCCTCCACATTCTCAGTTCTGGATCCACAGATTAACCAACCTCAGATCATATACTGCAGTATGTGCATACTGAAAAAAAAAATCCACAGATAAGTGGACCCATGTGGTTTAAACCCATGTTTTTCAAGGGTCAACTGTAATAAGAATCCAAGCAGAAGAAGAGAAAGGGAGAAAATATGTGAAGGTGTAATGGCCAGAGTTTTCTAAAGTTAGTGACAAACCACAAACCGTAGATCCAGGAAATTAAGGGAACACAAAGCAGGGTAAATAGCAAAAGACTCACAAATGGGCATAACATTCACACTGCTGAAAAGCAAGGAAAAGGAGACAACCTTCAAGGCAGCCAGAGGGTTGGAGCAGCAGGAGGGGGCACACAATCTACACAAGACAAGCAGACTTTTGGTGGAAACTACACAAGAAAGACACCTTGAAGGGCATCTTTCAAGTGCTAACAAACAAACAAACAAAAAACACTGTCAACTGAGAATTCTATGCCCAGAGAAGATACCTTTAAAAATGGTGCAAGAGGGGCTTCCCTGGTGGCGAAGTGGCAGAGAGAACATTCACTGCACACATTTCTGCAGATTTGGCATGTTTCTAGGCATCAACCTAGACCAAGAACAGTGACTTCTAATGACATCCATGAAGTGTGGTGTTTTGGTTGTAAACATAGACTTGAAGTCACACTGTGGTTTGAATCCTGGTTCCATGTCTTACTAGTCAGGTGACTTTAGGCAACTTCCTTGATTTCTCTGCATTGTTTTGTCATGAGTAAAATGGGAACAATATAAGAATTGACTTCATAGTTATTATAAGGAATAAATAAGCTAATAGATGCAAAGGGCTTGTAAAAGTGTCCAGTATCTATAGTAAGAACTTTATAAGGGATAGCTGAATATTGTAAAAGAATGTTAGTTTAGAAATTTACTTAATTTAGAAAGTAACTGAATTAACATAAAGAAACTCTAAAAATTTGAAGCTTAGCTGTTTAATGGGCTCTGTTAATCACAGGTCCTCTTCTACTCATTTCAAGAAAGTACTCATAGTTGAACCATCATCAAAACAAGCATTTGCAGGAAAGGAAAGCAGGTTTTTTGATGCTCAAAGCAAATAGACCACCTCAAGAAATCTGCTTGGTCTCTTATCATCACACTTGTTAAGGCTGCAGTTGTGCCCTGGGCTCCATAGTCAGGGCTTAGGGCTCTGCAGGCTGGGTTCACCTTTAGACACTGATCTACTCATGCTTTCATTCACTCCTTGGGCATGGACTGCTGAAAGCAGAACGTCCTGTGTGAGTCCCCTGGAAGCAAGTGATGGGATAGAAGATCAGATGTTAGAGCAGGTTTGACTAAGCAAAAAGAAAAAAAAAAGGTTAAATTTCTTGCAGGAAATTATAAAAAAGAGTGTGGAACTTTAACAAATAAAATAAATTCTTCTTGAAAGGAGAGATTTCTGCAGTAAATCCTGTAGCTATTTGCAAATCATTTTTAAAATTCATATTGTGTTAAAAATAGATATGTGTGTTATCCTGGGAAATTGTCTCCTCTAATAGAGCAATCTGTGACTTGCAGGCAGGCTATGCCCACACAGTTTACCAGGTTCTTGCATTAGTCAGTTAGTAAGGATCACAGAAGCTTGACTTGCTGTCAACACTTTAACATTTTAGTTCTCACAGATCCCAATTTCTAGGCATTTTCTTTGAAAAGTAAAAATGCTTTAAAATTTTATTTTAAATGTCTTTCTATTGTATTTGCATTAGTCACTATTTCATATGGCTGTTAAAAGTTTGAATTTAAAAAGACAAAAGCATTCATTTTAAAAACGTGAAACTACTTTAGAATGAAAAAAATCAATAATATTCAAGTCACAAATTCCTACAGCATTGGTCTGCCACCTGCCCCCCTCTTTGTTTATATGGTGCGCCCCTTCTTTGGGCTGTGACTCTCTACTTTATTGGAGACATAATCCCCATGCAGAATTAAACCCTTTGCTACAAATTCCTACTCAGTAATGAATACAATTTAGAATTAAAAAGGAAAGTATTTTTTACCTGTATGAACGAATCAGGGTAGTCCTGGGGTTTTGAAATTTAAAATGAAATACATGAAATACAAGGAGGGGGTGAGACAGTTAAATATATGTAGAAATGGTTCATGAGAGAACATGTTCTGAAAAGACCTCATCAGAGGCAAGGCAATATTAATACCTTTTCCTGTGAATTTTCTCTGTATTTTCCTGTTCCCTCTCAATCCAGCTAAACTGATGCTGAAACATTTTTTTTTTTTTTTTTTTTGCTTAGTTCAAGAGTCAGAACCCTATGAAGTTTTAAAATTGAGAAAATCTCGGGGGACAAAAAGTTAAAAATTGCTCATGTGTATACTTTCTAAAGAGTGTCTTTTTGAAAAGGTGTTTGAAAATCATAGGTTCAAAACACAAAATCAGAAGGCATCATCCTCAGACATGGGAAACAGGTGACAGTGACGGTGACCACTACCTCTCTCCAGCTTCGGCAGCAAGGTGAGTGGGTGGGAATTCTTACCCTCCGGGAGCCCAGGGTGGGTGGATCACCATCCAAACTCCCCACGGCCCTGAAGATTGGGAAACTCCATTTAGGCAATTCCCCTTTCCATTTGTCTGCCTGCTCAAAACCCTTTTCAGGGTTTCCAGCAGAAAGCTGGCCAGCTCTATTCTGCAGCCCCCATGCAAAAAGCAATTGTTTCTGCCAGAAACAAAAGTGGAAGAAATGGTCTTTGTTGCTTCAAAAACCCTGTTGAATGAGTGACAGCCCACTAGCGTCTGTGATCTCCTGGGTGAGGCCCCTGATGTGGGTGCTGTACATGGCACTGTTGGCTGCTCTGCCAGCCCCTTCCCCACTCCTCCAAGGAGGGCCTAAAGGTTGGAGGGAGGGCAAGAAAGGATGTGGCCATGAATTGGGGGAAACCTCCTGCTAAGAGGTTATGCTGAGTAAGCACATCCCAGCACTACAGGGCTTCATCCTAGCCCCTCTGCAGGGGGTGGGATTTGGTGAAAGAGATGGGTAAACCTCACCAGTGTTTAGCTATAACCGGTTCTCCTTTTTTTTACTGGGAAAAGAGAAGACTACTAGTTCCCTTGCATTTGGATGGGGGATGTTATTAACTCTTGCCAAGAATAATAAGTGGAGGTGATGTTGGCTGTTCTCTTCTGAGGCAGAAAAGGCTCAGTGTGATTCCCTCACCTCTCTGTCCTCTGCCACAGCACATGGTGATGCTCTGGGTGATGGGGTGTCCATCGCGCTGTGTCCCGAATGACCACCTCCCATCTCCCCTTCTCCACAGAAACCTAGATTCCCAGAGTGAGAAATTAAGTGCTGTGGGGAAAGACACGGAACCGCGGGCTGTTCCCCACCATTGCATACACACAGCCTTTCCCGATGAACACAAGTGATGAGAATAAAGTCTTTCCTCCTACTGAGATGGGGGCCCAGGGTACAAACACTCACAGACAAGCATGCCTGCCCTCTGGGGAACCCTGTCTTGGGCCCCTGGCTGATGGTTTCCACCAATCCAGTAGGATTACTTGAAATCATCATCAGTTAATGTGAAAGATCAAATTCAATCCATGAGAGAGGTTTACAATAATGTGAAAATACGACCTTGGAAACATTGAGTGTTGCCTGCACATTTATGTTGCAGCAATCACGGTGTGAACCTCAATGACTTAGAGGTTTGTTTTCTCAGTTTTACTACTGATGGGCCGGTAGACTGAGCTGGAAGCAGCTGAGATCACACAGGCAGACAGGGAGTTCCAATGCCTGGGTGCCTTAGAAAAACACGAGGACAAAGGATCTGCAGGAACCAACACAAATTAAACCAGGTTGGCAAATATTTGCAGTGTGCAGAGCCTACTGCTGGCAGCAGAGAGAACAGGGGTCTCGCAAAGGGAGGAAAATGGCACTGAAAACAAACTCCACAGACTTGGACCTTCACTGATTATATCAGAAAGGGCCATAACTGTTTAACCGTTTTGCAAAGAGCAGCATGAGGTTCCTAGTGATGTGGTGAGAGGAGGGAAATGTTAATGAACATGCATTTTTTTTTCAGAGACTTAGAATCAAGTCTTGCATGTGCATGGTGTTTTAACATGTATAAAGTGCTCTCAAGGTCACTATCATATTTGATGCTTACGACAGCCTGCAATACAGGCAAGAGAGATACTGGTGTTATTCCCATTCTATCAATGATGTCACTGAGATGCTTAGATGTGAAGTAACTTTTGACATCCACACACTGAACTGTTACTTAAGTTGGGGTTTTAAAATTTCTAAGTTTGTCACTTCATTTAATAATTTATACCAACTTTTCCTAATTAAAGATATGCTTTGATTTTTTTAAAAGAATTGCTTGCCTGTAAGTGATCAAAATAATTGGAAACTACATCCCACAAATTTTTATTTACTGCCACATAGATGTAATGTTTAAGCTTAAAATATTAAATCGTTTTCCTTGAAGTAAGTATTATGCTGTCTGGATTGCCCAGGAGCAATTTTTAAGCATTTTATAGATGATAATGGGAGTTGGTATAAAATGCTGATTAAAGTGAAGGACAGAAACTTTTTCATGCATTACACATCTCCATAACATATGATGAAGCACATGTTGTATTAATTTGTTATGGAAAGAGTAGTCACAATTACTCAGATATTATAAAGTGGGTTTCCTTAATCCATGCTGTGGTACTATGTTATTTTATGTAGCATTATTCATGCAGATGGTATAAATTGCCTTAGATAGTTAAACAATAGCTATAGACCATAATGACAAATAATAGGAGAGGAAAAAATTAATGAGTGGAAGGAAGTGAGAAAAGATACATTATCAAATGAGAAAGGAGAAGGGATTGAAAGTGTAATTTAAAGTTTTGCAGAAATGGATTGGTTGTTTCCAGGAAGAACTTTACATCATGCTCCCAGAACGTTTACCAACCAGCGGTCTGAATAATATTTCACTGTATTAAGAAAAACAAAGATTCAGCACAGAGTGCAGCTATTTTAAAGGCAGACTTGAGAAAATTCAAATTCTAGTGAAGAGAAAGAAACTTCAAGTTATTTTTCTCATGGAAAAATATGTGAGGTCCTGAAGTTCTCTAGCACGTAGTAACCAACAAATCCCTTATCATCATATTAGCTAAAATCTCAGGATGTGTTTTTCTAAAACCAAAGGGGGTGATTATTAATTTTCTTGAGGGGTATTGTTTAGAAAATGTTGAGCCTAAGGATAAAATCCTATGAACACAGAGACTCCCTGAAAAGGGAACCATCACCACAGTCGATGTGTATTCCCTGATCTGTGTTGGGCTAACCATTCACTAGATGCAGAAGGATGCCATCAAGACACCTGGGCCATTGAGGGAGGAAACCCTGACACCAAAATTTATTTAAAGACCAAGACAAGGGGCTTCTATTTTACCAAAGGCAGGAATCAGAGCTTTCTCTTTCTCATAAAGAGAGGTGCTGGTGACAGTCTGGGTAAACTTGAGTAACGCTGACTCTAAAAATGATACAGATTTTCATGTACGACATTTGGAAAACTGTCATAATAATTTGTAGTCAGAATCAGCAAGGATGTGAACACTTGTAAATCCATAAATATTTCTAAAAACTTAAAGGATAATTTTACCTTATCAGTTTATTTTTGTCTTTACATTTAACCTGGAATATGACTGAATAATCAATGGTGAGCCAGTAGGAAAATAGTAACTACCACTACCTAAGAGTAACAAAGCAAAACAAAACAAAACAACAAAAATACAAACACAACATAAAAATGAACAACAGTTTAATTAAAATAAGAAACTAGGAGAAAATGTTTGCTGGAGGTGCTCCCTTAGTCCAATAATCTCAAAAGTAGTTTTATAAATACTGCCTCACATAATATATGATTTCCTCCCTTATTCAATGAGTTCTGTTTTTGTGAACCTGTCAGCCAAACCGTGGCCTTTCCAGAACATTTTTCTGTTTCTTGACCTTGTTGCTGGACAGTTTCTCATTTCCCACAGGAAATAAAGATATTGTGGAATTCACTCAGGACAAGAAGTGTGGCTTCTGGGGAGCAGAAGTAGCTCTGAACCAAATCAGAAACTTTGTTGACGCTGGGGGAAATGATGTGGCAGATTAAGAGTCTGCAGAGCCCAAACTGAGACCAATTTTAGATAAATAAAATCAAGAAATTATATAGAAAAGAAATGACATTAGTTAAAAGCACTGAAGTGAGTTTGCATTGTGCCACATTTCTGTATAACTGTTTTATTCCAGCAAAGATGTGGATGGGCATAGAGTTCACACGAAGATTTAATGATGTGCAAAATCTACTGTAGAAATTCAGGAGGGCAGATTGCTTGAGCAGTTTGTGCACTGGGAAGTTCAATAAGAATTAATAATCATGGATTGAAGGACAGCCTTAGAGAGGAAGTCAATTGCAATTTGACCTCAGAAACATATACGGTTACTGTCGCCTGGCATAGTAATCAGAATGCCAGAAAGATGCTCCAGCTGAGCACTGCACACTTGTGCACAATTCAGTGGTTTCCAGTTGCCCAGAGAATAACTTGCTGTTCTCTTGCTTCACAACCATTGCAGCCAGGAGTGAATTGCTTATATTTTTTAACAGCCAACCCAAACCAAGGTACAATCACATATTTCTAACACTTTGCATTACACCCTCATTAGTTACCTAAACTCCTTTTCCTTCCTAAGAGAACTCTGTTTTTTTCCATGTATTCACCTCTTTTCCTTCCCATGTGCCTCAGGAGAATCTGATCCACCCCCCTTCAGGAACTGACTGAATTGGTTTAAGGATAATCATATCCTTGATAGCAGTTGGTTCACACAGTTAATAGAGGACTAGATTCTAGACAAGGATACCCGAGAAGAACTCTGCTGGGGAATTCTTGAAAAAGATTCTCCATGCCTAAGAGAGGTTTACAAGAAGAGATGGCCTTTGTGTTCTCTCTGTGCATATCACATCCAATGACCCCAGGCATGGATGCAGCCCTCCTGCTAACAGCCTGAAGACAAGCCCACCCTGAGGATGGCTCATTGGAGCAACGAAAAGAACTTGGGTCCTTGAGACACCATTGATCCTGCATCATCTCTGAGCTTCTTGGTTGGAAACATAAATCCTTTCCTCCTTCAATCAGTTGAGTGGCGTTTGTGTTCTTTCAGCCAAATATATTTTATTGAAGATTCAGGAAGAAAAAGTTGGACATGGAATAGACATGCCAGACATCACTCACTAAATTTTCACTAGTATTTTCACTTGAAACAAAATTGTCATGCAAACAAGGACAGATGTTTTAGTTTTACTCTTTGTGCATCTTGCACTTTTGAAGAGGAACATTATACAGGCAAACATGAGTGTATATAACTTACACAAATCTACATTTATTGATCCCCAGCTAGGTAGTACAGGGCACTATGCTTAATGTAATATTGCAGAGGTAAAATCAGACAAAAAGATCTGTTCCAATGTATACAAAATTTAAAGGCTAGCCCATGTTTTGTCCCCTTCTAGATGTGCCTTTTTCCTGAGCCCAGCTAAACTAATGATCACTTGTTAACTGCCAGGATTGACCACTTCACAGGAGAGTCTGGGTGCACAGGGATGTGTGTATCTTCTCCAGCTTTGCAGATTCATCCTCTAGTGAGTGTTCACCATACGATGAGTACTCAAAAACATTTGTGGTTAGTGAATAAATAATCACCACCCTCATTGGTTAAAGTCACCTCAAAACCTGGCCTCCAGCCCAGGTTTCCGTGTAGCAGATCACAAACAGACACATGGAGTCATGTGAATATCCAACAGCCCACTGGTATAAATACAGGTCTCACAGAAGGAGCACTAACTCCTGCAGAAGACCAACGTTCAGGTTCTTGGAAACTGCTTCTCACTAATGACCTGTTGCCTAATGTCTCTGGCAAAAATACACCATTCATGCATGCCAGCATGCCTTTCCATAATTTATCACTTGTAAATAATTTAGTGGATTCTTTCTTAAACCAGCATATAACACATGTAATTAAAACCAAGTTTACAATCGCACTCTCTAAGGGTACACAGAGATTACTACTGGGCTTTCAAAAGGCCAGCCAACAAAAATCTGAATTAATTATCCGCTTCCCTCTATGCATGCAGTTTGTGGTTGGTATTGTGCTTTCTCTGTAACATTCAACTATTCTAGGCTGCATCAAGAAGCTCATTATCCTAGAATTGGAAATTTGTAAGATGATTTCCTTGTCCAAGGTGGTCAGTTTGTATTGGGATTTCTACCAGTCATGGATCTTTTATTTAATTAGCACCCTAATTAGTTAATGATGGGAAAATATTTTATTTCATGGTAAGATGCCAGCCCTGATAACCAAACAGGCACAAGGCATCAACATGAACTATGCCAATGACCAGGGAGTACACCCAGAGACCTGTGTTTGTCATACTCGGTTTTCTCCTTTCCAGCTTCCCCAAAAGGCTCTGTGTAGTATAGCGGTTCATAGTCATTGTCACACCCTGATTCAGACTGTGGGTTTCATGAGCCCAGGGCAGGGATCCTGGCTTTCCCTCTCACCCAGTGACCTTAGATCAGTCACTAAGTTTCTCTGAGTTTCAGTGTATCACCTGTGAAATGGGGATGGTGGTAATATTTCCATCACTAAGACAAGTATACAGAACATAGGAAGTACAATATAAGTGTTTCCTATTAGGAAGAGCAGAAGCTTGGGAGCCACAGAACTGATGGGTAGAATTAACATTTTCTGTCCACGTAATAGGAGACATCTATTTAAGTTTCAGTCTTCATGTCAATGAAATGGAGTAACTACACATATTTCATGTTTTGAAGCTAGTTTAAATAATGTGTACAAAATAACTTGAATATACTTTACATTAAGTAAATGAAAACTGCTATTTGGGGATTTTAGTGCTTTGTATTCTTTTTATATGCACATGGTTAATGCTTCCTGCTTATTTGTGGTTAATTATTTCACCTTTCTCTACAGTGCTTCAAAATATTGGGATTTTACCAAATGGAAACCAATGGCTCTATTATTACCTTTAAGCAATCTGTAAACTAGACTTCAGTATAAAGAAAGGACCATAGGAACAATGGTATTATTTTCTACAAACCTGGCCAGTCTCCAAGGACTTTGCCTTCCTTTAGAAATGAACTTTCTCCTGACTGGAAATCTCTGGTGCTAAGGTTAGCTGAGAGCCACCACTACACCAGCTCTCCAGGAGTCAACAATTCGCTGCTCTGATCTTTCATCTCCCCTCCTGGAAAGAGTGGATAAGCAACCGGGAAATGTTCTTATTTCCACCAACCACTGACAGAGACATACACCAAGAAGAGTGTGCAAAACGCTGCCAGCTGCTTAGAAAATAACATGCAAAAAAAGCATTTGTTGTTTACTTCACATTTAGCTACGTAAATTTTAGCCAGGCTGATTTTCTTAAATGATGTAAATTAAGACTTCTGCCTCTTTTTTTTTTTTTAATTGTATCTCAGGTACACAGAATTTGCATAATCGTAACTCATACTTCACAGTACATTTTCCTAATTCATCTGTGCATTAAACATTTTAAATTTGTCTTTAAAATATGCTCAACACTGATGAAACCACCACTAGAAACAGCTATTAAAATAGTTGCCATCAACATTAAGGAAACTTTTAAAAGTATGCAGTAAATGTACCAAAAAGAAGAGGAATTTCTTTCAAAAGAATCCCTGACATCATGGAGCATGTCAGGTGGTTTAAAAAAAAAAAGCTTTCTATACTCCTCATTAGGGCATCAGTAAAATGAAACAGGAAATGACCACAAAACATACATAAGTTTGTTCTGTGAGGAAGATTGATGGCAAAATTGAAAAGAAAATTTCTCAGGTAAATGTAAACAAATGTTTCTGGAAACGTGGTCCACAGAACAACTGCAGTAGAAATGATCGAAAATACACATTAGAAGTGAGCATTGACCCACCCCTTAGTTACCAAATCATTGTTATAGAGCAAGTGAAATTGAGTTTGATTTTTGTTTGCTTATTTGCTTGTTCTGTTTTATTTTTACTAAGCCCCAGGTGACTTTTATTCACTGTCAATTGAGAGAGGCACTGAAGACTCGGTGATCATCTAGATTGATTGCTGGTTAAAGTGGGACTACACGGATGCCTACAACTAAGGATATTTTAAGATATGTGAAGATCAGCTAATGGATGCCCTTTGATATTGATTGTCTTGAAAAAATCCAGAGTATGAGGTAATATTGAAAGATCACCAGTACCTAGGAATAGGACCAGGGTGTTGCTACATTTTCAAATGTTGAAATTTATTGCTTAGTAAAAAAAAAAGTCCATATAAAATATGATAATGTGTGTATGTTTTCAAATGATGTTTTACCTTTGACTTGAGAGAAATTTATGACTTCTAAAAGAACGTACAGAGAAGTAACTTCTAGACTTGATTCACCTGAAAAGTAATTTTGTCATAATTTATCTGAATTTTTACAATTTATTATAAAAGACACTTTCTTGGGATACTGGAAGAGCATAAGTAATTTCTGGTGCTTTTAAAGACTTCTTCACTATAAAGGTAAATTCAGTTTAGAATATTACCAACATACCCTTCTTTCCTGTTTAGAAACTTATTAGTGTTATGTAAAAATTATCAAAATAAAACAAATATACCACTAAAATTTGTAGAAATGAAGCAGATGAGTTATTTCACAGTGTGATTATACCCGAGCAGATTTTCTAGGGTGAAAGGAGTACTAAGAAGACATTGTCTTCCTGTTTTTCAGAAATGTTACATTTCTATCATTGACAAGGTACAAGAAGCCAACTTTTTTCATTAAATGAAAAACTTATAAAAGTCTGTGTTTATATGTTATAAAATGTATATTTTTTGACACATTTGACTGTATTACCTATTTTTGTTTTATAATTATCTGGTAGTTTGCTTTAATTTAGGAAAAAAAAGCATAACCAGCATCAAATTCTTGGCAGAAGTAGCCATATTAAAAAAATATGTGTATTTTAATATGACATATGACCTTTATATTGACATAACTTAAAAAACTTAAATTAGAAATGTTTACTTAGCATAATGCCCTCAAGTTTCATCCATGCTGTTACAAATGGCAAATTTGCCTCTTTCCCATGGCTGAATAATATTCTACTGTATATTTATATATACTGCATCTTCTTTATCTGAACTCAGAGAAACAGAGAATAGCACTGTGATTACCAGGGTCTGGGGCCTGTGGGAAATGGGGAGATGTAGTCAAAAGATACACACTTCCACTTATAAGATGAATAAGGTTTGAAAATCATATGAACAGCATGTTGACTGTAGATAATAATACTGTATTATACACTTGGAAGTTGCTAAGAGAATAAATAGATCTTAAGTGTCTTCACCACAAAAAAGAAAGTGTAATTATGTGACATGATGGAGGGGTTCGCTAACCTAAAGTCATAATCATTTTACAATATGTAAGTGTATCAAATCAACAGGATGTACATCTTAAATTTACACAATGTTATATGCCAATTATATCTCAATAAAGCTGGGAAAAATAAATATTTTGAAATTATGTCCATATAATTATCCTTCAGAAGAATTAATTAAATAATTAATATAATTGTAAATGCCATTTTCTAAGATTAAAGTTTGAGCATAATAGATAAATTTTTATTTATCAAATGATTTCATTCTTAAAATTTTCAGGGATATGTATATTAAAATCAGGATACAATTGTAGTTGAAACAAAGATCTTGGTTTTTAAATTGTGGTGATGCTATAACATGTAAACAATTTAAGTGTTGTTAATTTTCTCACTAATTATTAATGGAAACATTTATTCATTTTATTGGAACTGGAAAACAACTAGTTTGAACAGTTGACACAGTTGAAAAAGTTTTAATCTGTAGTAATAGGTGTTTTCAAATATATTCAGTTGTATTCTATGCATTTATCAAATTCTCTGTATATAAAGTACACCACCATAGGAGTCACATAGATATATTACCATTCGTTCATGAGTAAAGACTCACTTGACAAATGCTAATTGAGCACATACTATTTACCAAGATTTGGGCTGGATTTTGGAGTAATGGTGACAAAGCAAATAAAATGAATGAACAATGAGAAAGTAGGTGGATAGATAGATAGAGATGTTCTAAATACTTTATGTATATGTATATACATGCATATAACTCATATTGTCCTCAAATAGCATGAGGAGGACAAAGTTATTTCTCTTTTTGCAGAAGATTAGAAAGAGAAGTAAATTGTTTAGTTAGTATTTTTGTTATCACTTTGTGTCATGGCTGCCTAAAGACAGCCTTTTTCCTAGGATCCAATATTGCCAAATAATATTTAGTAAATAAATGAAAAAGTAGGAATGAATAGATGCATTCAGAGTGAATCTGCAGAAATGGACAGCAAAGGAAAGTCGAAATAAGAAATATTTCAGAGGTTAAGTGAGACGAAGAGAGATTTGAATGAGAGGATAATAAAGGATAGAGAGAATTGCTTTAAAATAGGAATAAAAGGTTAATATGAATAAGTGAATTTGTTTAGCAGAAACAGAGAACAGCAGTTGGAATGTAGCGAGAGAAGAGACCAGTTGACTACGGTAAAGTACAAAACTGTTCTGGGTCTTAATGTAAGAGGTTTCAATTTAATATAAGTGGCTATTGTGAGCTCTCAAGGGCTCTTACAGAGGCAGTGATGATTAATCCAGGGCAGCGGAAGAGAATTCTTAACATTAGTGTAGAATTGATCAAAGCAGGGTGGAGTGAGCACAGAGAGGCCAGGTAGGGACTAGTGGGCGATGTGGGCCTTTCACACAGACCCTTCAACCTCCATTCAAGGCCCTTCCCCAGTGCCTGTGGTCGTGTCCATTTCACATGAAGTGTAAACAGACACATAGAGGAATCAAAGCCTCTGGAGCTTTTGTAGGGCTAGGTGTTTATATCCAGTTGTCAGTACTTTTCAGCCAAATCAGCCATTCATCAGTGATCATAAAAAGTAAAACAATGGTTAAATACAGTGTGCAGATCCCACTAAAATACTAAAAAACATTTTACAGGGGAGCTTAGCAAAATGATACTAAATTTCATCTGAAAATTTTTGAAAATATATAGCATAACAATGGTGGGCCAACACTTCCCAAGGTTAAACTTAGTATAAAGCTACAAAAAATAACATCATTTGGTATGAAAAAAGAAACACATAGTTTATCAAATAATACAGAGCATATAAGCACAAAAAATGCAGAAATTCAGCTTATGATGAAGTCTCATTTTGTATGAGAGAGGGAATTATGTTTCATAAATTAGTTTGGGATAAGTCATTATTTGGAAAAAATAAAGCTAGATGTCTACCTTACCACTAAATCAAATAGCATTCCAGTTTGATTAAGAGTTTCAATGTAAACAATAAAACGGTGACAATTTAAGAAAAAAGCATGTGAATTTTTTATAATTGTAATGTGCAAAAGTATAAACAAAAGTCAAAAGCTATAGAGACAAATTGATAGGTTTGATTTTATAAATATTTAAAGTTACTAAATTTAAAATAAATGTGATAATTTAAGTTAACTATCCATTGGTTAACTAAGAATATAGTTCATAACCTAAATGTGATAGCAAGCACCACATTTCTCAATTTATAAAAAGTCCATATATATCATGATTAGGTGATGTATTACTCAGTAGGAAAAGCTAATTATATGAATAGACAATTTACAGAAAAAAAACACAGGTCAAAAATAAATCGATTTTTGATCTTATCTTACTTGAAATAAAATAAATGTTGGTCAAAATGAAAAATATTTCACACTGAAAAAATATTAGGAATAATAATATTTTCAAATTAATGATAAATATTATGTCCCACACACTGTAGCATTTTACATTATTAACTCATTTAATCAGCCCTATGAGATAAGGAACCTGGCCAGCTTCCCAAAGTGAATAAGCGTTAAGAGTCGTGGTTCAGATGCAAACAGGACTGGCTCCAGGGTCCACTCTTCACAAATATGCTGTGAAAATTAAAAGCATTTTTGATACTTCATACTTGGACACAAGGGGAGAAGCAGAAACTCTCAAAATATGCTGGTGGGAGTGTGAAGCTTTTTGGAGGTTATTTTCGTTGTATTTGGTTGTATTTATATAATTTTATCCCAGGGGTTTTATTGCCAATAAATTATTCCTCAATAGTCACTTACATATATCTATATCTATATCTATCTATCTCTCTCTATATATATATTAATATGGAAGTTTCATTTAGTTTGTAAGAGCAAAATATAGGTCAACTGACCAATTTGCCAACTGAAAAACTGGTTGAACAATGAATTGTAACAATCCTCAAAATTTTTAATGAGCTTATTTTATGAGAATGATAGAATCTTATTTCAAAACAGGTAAGAATAGTAGAAGAAAAAAATTACAGGTCTATTTAACTCACCTATGCAGATATATGTAAAATATTGTCTGTTCAAATCCAACAGTGTATGAAATTCATAAATCATGACCAAGTAATGTTTATCCAAGAATGGAAAAAGTTAAGCAATAAATAATCTATCAATGCAATTCAACAGATTTAAGGGAGAAAATTATAAATTATCTCAGTAGATTCTGAAAAAACATTTGATAATGTTCAATATCTATGACTTTCAAAAGCCCTCAGCACATTAGAAATAAAAGAGAATTTCCTTAACTTGCTAAATGTTGCATATCAAAAATCTACACAAAACATCATTCTTAATGGAAAAATTATAGACTCGTTTCCTCCAAAAGGCAGAACAAGACAGGCATGTGTATTTTCAACACTACTGTTCAACAGAGAATAGAGTTCCTAGCCAATGCTGTAAGAAAAAAAAAAGAAAGAAAAAAGGAATGAAACAAGAAACAAGGTAGTGATTTTCAGGTAAGAGAAAAACAAACACTATGATTTGTCTTTGATTTTCTCATCTATGTATGCAACAAACATAATCATCAGACTATGATAATTGAGAAAGTTCAACATATTTATTGAATAAATGAATAAATTACAAAATGCCTAACAATTTGCCTGTAGTGAAATAATAGAAAATAAAATATTTATGATGAACATACAAGAAAATGCCTAATAATGATTAAATATGCACTAAGACATAAAAGATGATCTGAGTAAAGGATCAGGAAAGATCTAAATAAATCAGTGAGATGACATATAAATATCGGTTTACTCCAAATTAATTTAGAAATTTGATGCTATGTTAGTTAAAATTTCAGCTGAATTTTTTTGAGGATCTCAAGAATCTTATTCTGAAATGTATACAGGAAAATAAAGATCCAAAGACAGCTAAAAAACATGGAAATTGTTAAAATATCAGTAATAACACTCATCATTAAAATGTCAGTTTTATGAAGGCGGTTTTCTTGCCTTTTTTGTTCACTGCTAAATCTCTATTATTTACAATCACGTCCATCAATAGCAGGCACATAACAGACAGTCAACAAATACTTGTTGCATGAGTGAAACAGCGTGCTACTGGTGTAATGATAGATTGCACTAGGTCTTGGGAACATAGAAGTGACAATGAATAGTCCCTGACTCCATGGAGATTATAGACCACAAAGATATCAACTTTACACAGCAAACGGTTAGATAAATTTAGTGAGTTCTATAGAAAGAGAAGTACAGAGTGCAATGAGTTCTCATAAAAGGAGAAATTAACCTGCTGTGTCCTCTGAGATTGACACTTGTAAACAGTGGATGGACACTATGAGTGAATCTTTCTTCCTTTACCATTTAGCATAGGGAAGGCTCTGGATGGGCATCATGGCATGAAACTCAGAGAAAAGTTATGGGTAAGGAAATGATATCTCCAGTTAAGCCACAAATCAGACTCTTTCCATGAGACATAGTCTTTAAAAAATTAAATGTGATTTTTAAAGAATATCCAGACCTCTTAGAACCCTAGGTTCCAAGATGTAGTAACTAAATAAATAAAAATAGAAAAAGAACAAGCAGATATTTTTCATATCAAAATTTCTTTGGAATTCTACACAAATTTTGATATTTGTATATGTATAATAATTAGTAAAATAGTTAAGAGAACACTGAAGTGACGTAATTCATATTATATTTCAGAACTGTCGATCTAAATATAAATAAGCTCTATGATTAGATTCCAGTTAATATAAAAGTTAAATTGACCTTGAGAGAAAAAATAAACTAAGAGACAAAGGCATACACTTTTTGTTAAATCGTAGTTAGAAGTTATCTTTATTTTCCTAAGAAGAATATCTGCAGTGAGCTATAATATTAAACCCATGAGTCTGGGAACACAGTCTTTCCTAGACAAGATAATTTCACCAAGTAGCCACTTGAAGGATACTCCCGAAGGTGAGGACAGGACTCATCACCAGGCTTCCAGACATCTGGCTAATGATTTCTAGAGTAATCTACACTTCCTTAAAGTTTGATTATTCACACTGATGGAAGTAATATTTAGAAGAAAGTTTGGAACCTACTGCCTGTGGAAAATGCTAAGTAGAAAGCATCTATACTTGATGCTATTACTTTGTGGGGAAAAGTCTCAATATATCCATGTACCTATAGCCCAAGTTTTAAGTATTAAGAAAAAATGTTCATATATTCCTCTGCCCCCCAAATCAAGACACTGTGAACAATACTCAATATAAATTCATGCATCCTATCTCCTACAGTAGAGATAATTAAGATTTTAGGTTGACTTTTGGGTTTTTCAGTTAAGAACTTTCAAATGCACCTTTATTGAGAAGGTCTTTATATACTTTCTCCTAGCAAGTTTATAACAGGTTTTCCTTTATTATTTCATGTGTAATATTAATTACACAATAATAGTTTTATCTGAAAAAGGAGAAGACTTCATATTTGAAGTGGCAGCCAAGTGCCTGCATGAAAGATAAAGTGAATAGTCAGCCCAGCTTGTTATGGCCATGCTATATTTAGAAGATATGGGTATTCTCATGCAGTCTCTTTATAACCATCACTGGGATGTATGGCATTTAAAGCATTATCTAAACGAGCAGACGAAACAAATAAAGTGGAAGTCTTTTACACGACTAACTGTAAAATGTCATAAAACAAATAAATTAATTCAATTGCATGCTCCAAATGACATTTTCAGAGCATTGCTTTTGCTTAATGTCTTTTTGAAAGAAGAATTGCTAAGCTCTGTGGAAAGGAGTGCATTTTGAAAACTGTTCCTTGATAATTGTCACTGATATGTTTCCAATTTACAAAATGCTCTGCCTAGAAATGAAGAGCGCCCTTTGCTGTCCTATGGGTGGCAGAAAATGTTTTATTTGGGCTATAATTTCTGAAATAGTGAAAGTTTATCTGAATCATTTGTAATCACCGAGAAGGCAGAATGTGTGAAATAGGTAGGAAGGGGAGCAATTATACATGGGCAATTCCAAGAATGTTCAACTATTCTGATCTCAAAGAATAATCTCACATTTCAAATCAGCATAAGATGAATCAGCAGTATGTCACTCCATAGTGCACTACATACAAGAGCACAGTATCAGATCAGGGGTGTTTTCAGGGGTTGTGAACCTCACAATTGAGAGGTTGTATCAGAAAACTTAATATGCTTTCACCATGGTGTGTTTCAAGCAGAGAATAGTACCGGGAGGAGAACTGTTTAGGTCAACAGGCTGAGGCATAATGAGGACTGGTGCCCATTCTCCTGGAACCAATGTCTGCCATCACAGCCTATAAAGAAAGGCATCCAAGTGTAAGAAAGGTGCAAACCTGTGTGCTGTGTGTGGGGCTTCTCACACTCTGGGGAATGACGGGCAATATCCCTGTGTTTTCTTAGAGCCAGACTAGAGAAGACTGGAAAAATCAAAGACACAGCACTCCTGGTTAGCGTAGCCTGGGAACCTGCATTTTTTGCAATATTGAGATTACTAATAGGCAGGAATATTTTAGCAGTTTTCTTTTCTTTAAAATCTTCTAAGGAAATCTGCCCACTTAGATCATTAGCAGAATGGAAAGAGGAAAAAACTGTCAAAACATTAACTTGTAACTTCAACAAATGTGTATTGAGCAGCTATTATGTGTCTGGCACTGTTCTGGATTTTGTGGCTATAACAGTGAAAAGAGTAGATGCAGAACCTGCTCTCCTGGAACTTATCTTTGAGTTGAGAATGACAGAAAATAATAATAGAAACTAGTAGGCAAAACATGATCCCAGATGGTGATAATGATGATGGTAAATGTGATGATGTGACTAGGCCAGGGAGGAAGAGGCTGGATTTGTGTGTGATACAGGTCTTTCAGGGAGGGCTTTTCTGAGGAGGTGATATTATACTAAGAGCTGAATGATGAGAGTGAACAAGCTGTGCCCAGGTGACAGAGAAGGGCATTCTGTGCAAAGAGAACGGCAAGGGCGGAGACATTGAGGCAGAAACAAGGTTGACTTGTTTGAGAGACATAAAGGCCAACATGAGTGTTGGGTAGCAAGTTAAGGAGGAACAACTCGTAATTCTGCAGGATGTCTGGAGAGATGAGATGCTGCAGTGGAAGAGAGACAGCAGCGAACTTTATGTGAAAAATACCTTGTGAGCTGCGGTAAGGAGTTTGGACTTCATCCTCATATATTGGGAAGCTGGAGTGTCTTAAATACACCGTGATTGATTATCATCAAAGGCATGAATAAGTAAAGGGATTTACCATCTGTGGAAGAGACAAATTTAGGAACTTCTTAAGGATAGGAGTGTGTCTCATTCATTTCTTTTTTTTTTTCTTTTTTCTTTTTTTTTTGCGGTACGCGGGCCTCTCACTGTTGTGGCCTCTCCCGTTGCGGAGCACAGGCTCCGGACGCGCAGCCTCAGCGGCCATGGCTCACGGGCCCAGCCACTCCGCGGCATGTGGGGTCTTCCCGGACCGGGGCACGGCACGAACCCGTGTTCCCTGCATCGGCAGGCGGACTCTCAACCACTGCACCACCAAGGAAGCCCCCATCTCATTCATTTCTGAATCAACAATAACAGTGTTGGTACACAGAATCTGTTCAAAATGTTTGTCTAAATTAAAAGAAGATATATGTGGATTTCTAAAATATCACGAACGCCCAATTGTATTTTCTAGCCAAAAAAAAGGATGATTTTTCACCAGAGAACAATAAAGAACCTAACTGTAACCCTGTCCCGACTTGAACGTAATCGTGCATAGATAGAGATTTCCTATTTAGCCATAGCTATTCCCTTTCCATGACCATAACAGATAATCAGACCTTTAGCTATGACAGACACATAAATAAATGTTTGTAGAAACTTGTAATAAAGTGATGCTTGTGTCAAGTTTCTAGGTTTTATTTTATTTTTGGAACTCAAATTTACATTAGTGTAATATCCCTGTGCAGGAATGACTGTAAGCAACCCTCACATATATAACACGGAAGCTGCAATGTTCCTGAAGGGGGAGGGGCGATACCTAGTGTTAATGACTGATGTATAATTACTGTACCTACAAAAGATAGAGGGTTTCTTGGAGGTACCCTAGTAAAATGTCATATGAACTCTTCCTTTCTTTTCATGGAAACGTCAACCCCTGCCTGTCTGTTGCTCTGTCTGAAGCATCTCACTTAAGTGATCTCTGCTCACGTGTACCTGGAGTTCTGAGTTGAGCCTAGAAGGCACCTAAAAATCACTTCTCCATGCAGGGTGTTTTTCTAATCTAAGCAAGGCAAACCAGCCATGAGTGGGACCCCTAGTTAAGATAACCTGTCATTGAAATATCAAGTAACTGTAGGGCAACATAAAAATAAATGAAGTTCCAGGTATACATTTCTTTGGGTAGTTTTGAAGGATAACTACCACCGACTGAATTTAGAGGTGAAGTAATTAATTCCCACATTAATTTGCATTTGTTCAACAACTACTTACCAGAATTCTACATTTGCAAGAAAAAATTCTAGGGAAGGGAATAGGTAATAAAACAAGCAAGGAAGCTGATCTTATGGGATAAGGGAGATATCTCAGTAATTGTGCAACAAATTATTTAATTATGCATGTGACTGGTGTTGCAAAAGAGAAATAAAGGACACCATCAGAAAACGAAACAGTGGAACTGGCCTGGTAGACTCCCCAGCCTGAGGATCTGAGCATGAGCTATGACCCTCTAAAACTGTTAAAGTTACCTGCATATTTACCCAGGGCAGCAGGGGCACTCCTGGTAGAGGTAACTGCAGAGTGCCATCTACCTCTGTGGCCTCTGACCTTCACTTAAACTGTTGTTATGACTCATTATTTTGCCAGACTTTGCCAGTGCTATTTGAAAACTGTTTCAAAATATTTATCCATCTGGTTTTAAAGGGGTAGATTTATCCAAGTAAAACTTGTCATATTGGCAGAAATAGAAGGCTATGTTCAGGGCAATAAACAGAACCCGTGTACCTTGGACAAGCTACCTCGAGAGGCAAGCACAGAGCTGCAGCTAAGTGATGTTGCATTCCCAAACCTGATGGGCAGGGTCTTACACCTACTTGAGAACTGTGATGTTTTTCCTGAGGGTTTCAGGGAGCCATTGATGGGTACCATGCCCTTGAATGACAGAATCAGATTTGTGTTTTGAAAAGATCATCTTGGCTGTAATGTATCAATAGAAAATATGTTGGAAAGAGGTAGAAGTGGCCTGGTCAGATCAGGAAGGAGAATCTTGCTGTTCGCAGTCTAGAGTAGATGCTGGCTTTGACTAAAATGGTGACAATGCAGTAGGTGGGGAGGAATTTGATGTTTTAGATATGGAGAATTTTTAGGTGTCCTTAATATTTGCTATTTTTTACATAGTATATTCTAGAGCCCAGAACAACTGTAAGGTTATTGGAGGACCTCATTTTTTTTTTTTTGAGGTAAGACTTTTAATTATTTTCAACAATCTTCTTTTCTAAGAGTAACTAACATTACTCTATAATTTTAATTTAGTGGTTTGATCTTATAAGAGTTGTACTTTCACCATCCAAAATCCAGTTAAAATCAAATTCCTGAAGTCAGAAATAACAACAAAAATGGTACCTAAAATATTTTTGCTAACTTAAGAAAAGGAGTGGATACATTTGAATTTCTTTGCCATCACATCTGGAGTTTCAACACCTGAAAACAAGATTGCCTTTTCAACATAAAAAGGATTACAATGTCTTCTATTTCACTTTTCTGCATGTTATTTTAATAATTTAAATTATACTAGACAGTTATCAAAAATACAGAAAATTAAACCTTACTAGCTTCTAATATAGAAAATAGATTCAGATAATTAAAATTTTAAATATTTAGGCATCTGATTGAAGGGTATATTTTATTAAGATATCATGTTTCAACATACTTTGACAACTTTCTATCCCAAATCTTCTGAAATAATTGAAAATATGTTGCAAACCTGGAAAAAAGAAAGCGTATAATTAGCAAACTAGAAATTCTGAGTAATGTCTCAAAGATGGAAAGCTAAATAACCAGGCTGGAGGAGAAATGGAAGCTGAGAAGCTACAGCTCCAAAAATTCTTGGGAAAATGCTACAGTAAAGGCCAGGGGACCTAAGTGAAGGATGAATCAGTAAAAGCTCCAATGGGGGAGGGAAGCATTTGGGGAATTATCTGGGTTTACTTACTTTAAAAACCACATTTAGTTCAACAAGGACAGTGATCTTTGGCCTTCAACTTGCAAAGGGCAGCAGGCAGCAGAGCCATTTCCCCACATAGCTGTGTAAACCGAGTTAGGTGGTTGGCTGGAGAGAGATTAGAGCTTGGGAAAAAATGTAACAGAGTGAAGCTTGAAGTATTTCTAGATGCAGAAAAGAGAGCAGAGAAAGAAGAAAGGGAAGAGAGTATATAGCTGCATATTAATATTCAGTTATTTATCCTTAGAGACAACAACAAATTATTGCCTCTAATTTAATAATAAATTGGGCAAAAATAAGCAAGAATGTGAGGTATTGGTATATACAATAAGTATCCTTGAGGTTATACACATACCCCGCCACACACACACACACACACACACACACACACACACACACAACACAGGGTATGCAATAAACAGAGAATAAAAATATTTTACAAGAAACCTGGAAATTATAAAAAATGTATTGTATATTAGGCTGCAAGGAGTCTCAGTAATCAAAAAGTTATAAATAACACAATATAATAATATAATTGATTACAAATTAAAAAGAAAAATTTATAGTTTGACATACATTTATTATAAAATAAAATGTTTGAAAATAATCAAACTATATATTCAAATCATGAAGATAAAAACATAATAAATTTAATTATACAGTGAAGGAATTAATAAAAATCAAAGAAGTTAATTAAATGCAAAACATAGTAGTTAGCCTAATTAATGAATCTAAAAACTGGATCTTTGAAAATAATCAATAGAAAAAACTTAAGTGTGATAATATAGCTACACACATTGCATGAGGAATGAGAAAAAAAAGACACAAAAGTGACTGAAAACTGTAAGAAAATATCACATATTGGATAAAAAAAATTGAAAATGTTGAAAAATATAAATTATCAAAAATTATTCAAGAAAGAATAGGAAGTTTAAGCAAAAATATCATCTGTTACAAATATTTTTGTACATGTATATCTCAAAATATACTATAACTTATTACAATAATGGTGGTATTGACTCAAAATATTGGTCAATAACTTAGAAAAAATAAGTGTGGAAATAGATCCATATATATATGTATTTAATCTATGATAAAGGTGGCATTTCAAATCAGTAGAGAAAAGATAGTTCTCCACAACTTAAAAAAATTAGATACTTTCTTTTATCATGTACAAAATTTAATTCTTATTGTTTAAAAGATATAAATGTTCTTTAAATTTATGCATGTATTAGAAAAAAAATGAGACCATTTTTGTGACATTGTTATAGGGGTGTTTGGCTAAACCAATACAAAAGTATTACTCTCTGTAGCAATTTATTATACATAAGCATTAGGCATTTACAAATATAACTCTCTGTTATATTTGTTGAGAACTTTTGAGGTTGGTGATGCAAGTTTTTTGCTCTGCATCGATTTTGTTCTGTCGCAGGGCCAACGGTGGGGTCAGGTAAGAATCCCAGGATTGGAGGTGTACGAAATGTAGCCAAAATCCGATTCAGGAATTACTCAGTTTATTGCACACAATTAGCCCACAAGTTAGTCAAACTTGTAGAACCAGAATAGGTAGTAACAAACCACTCCAAGCAGTCCAGGAAGGAGACTTCTTAGCAGAAGCTGTATCTCTGGTCCAGCAACAGGTCTCAGGACAGGCATGAGCAGGAAGTCATCCTCTACTCCTACAGGGTCTCTGGCAGCATCTCTTCTGGAACAGCTCTTGCCAGCCTGGAGTTGGATCCTCCAGCAAGGCGCCTCCAAGTCTCCTGGCTCAGTGGTCTCATTTCAAAGGAGGCTGTCAGTAAGATATAAGGGTTGTGTCCCAGGGGTTCTTTCCTCTATCAATTGCTCTTTCAATTCCAGCAAAGTCTTTCCAAGGATGTTACCAAAACAAATTTCTTATCTAAAGTAACATTCTTGATTTATCATGCTGAGATTGGCCATCCTATATCCAACATTTCAAAACAACTAATATGGAAGTTCACATTGGCCACTGTGACTCCATCTTGAATTACTTGACATCCCTGAATGCCTATGAGTTTCACACAAGATGAGTAGAACTTGTAACACACAAAAAATTACATCATAACACCTTTGGAGAAAGTAACTCAGATAACTTTATTAAGAGCAATTATAGCAATCAAAGAGTGAGATGATCATTAATTGAAAAAATAACTCCATTGTATTACATTCAGACTAGCAACCCTAGTAGAATAATATATATCTCAAAATAGGACACAAATGGAAGACAGTTTGCGTGAATGTAACTCTCTTGGGCCATCTCCTGAAAATGTTATGACATGAGGCCAAGTCTGCTCATGTGAAATATAGAGGTATCTTCTGCATGACCCTCATCTTCAGAATCACTGTGAGCCATCTCCAAAGTCCCACACATCATGATAAATAGAGTTAATGAATAAAACTGAAATAAATAGATTGACGACAGTATGAGCTACTTTGCCTATGTATCCTAAGTATAGCCTAGGGTGAAGATGACTGACAAGAATAAAAAAGGACTGTGCAGTTATTGATGGCAAAGACTGGCAGCTATGGAATATTTTAATACTGTGGGAACTTGCCTAGCTCACACTAACAATTCATCCCCAGTAATTATGATGTATAACTTAAATTGGTAGTATGCTAAATTTCCGATATATTTAATGAAGAAACACAATCAGTATTAAAATCTGCAACACACAGAGGGTGGAATCCAAAGAACTCTCAATTCAATGCCATGTAGTAAGTTGGAGACAGACCATGTTCCTACTTCAGTAAAACTTTCCTGTTCCCTTCCTAAGTATGCCACATTTAATTTTCTCTTCAGTCAGTCCATTTCCTACTGCAGAAAATAGAAGGTCAGAATCCATTTTTTATTTGACATAAGACTTTATATTTCTTGAAGTCAGGGCTCCATAATTGAAAAATGAGAATGCTAAAGTGTCAGACTACAGGTTACATTTTTCTTTTTCAAGGGAAAATTCAAACTTTTTTTTTCATAAAAACTAAGTGTTGGAATGAAGTTCAGATGTCATCTAATTGTGAAATCTGTGTTTAAATGTTCTTTGATAACAGTTATGCTTGAGCACTGCAAGGCTGGGTACCAGCACCCCCTGGAATACTTCACTGCATAAAGCAGTGCTGTTCTTAGGGCTTTGTAGACTCATTTGGGCTCGGAGTGTGGCTGATAGGTCTTTAATTAGGTTCTCAGTCATGTAAGAAAATGTCTCAATGAGGATTAGTTAATCAAATATGTAGGAAGAGAGTTTTTTCTTTACATGTTCTGGAGAAAAACAAATGAACTATATGGCATGGCCCCTACCTACCAGCAATTTGAAATTCCATAAGTAGGTATGTTAGGTGCAATTCGTTGGTAGAAAATATAATATCATATAAATAAACACATATACTGTACCTGGTGCTGTCAATTCTCTAATGGAATAGCTACTCCTAACGCCACCTCCCCTGCTGCCTCCCATTATAGAGGCTGAAAAGTCATGCTTGCTTACCAGCCTTTATAAAGGGAAACATATTCTGGGGATTCAAGAAATGCTTTAACTTTTTTTTCAAGGAAAACAGATCTTAATGAATCTTTTTTCTTTTTCTTGAACTGACTACAGAAGCAATGTTTAGAGCTGAGGCAGCCATTTTGTGACCATGACTTGAGGTCAGGGGAGTGCAAAGAAAGTAACAAAAACGTGAACCCAGATTCCTGTGGTGACACCAAAAAGAAGTGAGGTGACCAAAATCTTTTGTTAAGTCACTGTTCATAGCTTTCTATTTTCTACATCTGAATGAACATTGATACACATGCCAGTAATTTTAAATGTTTCTGGTTTGATATAGACTCTACAAATGATCATTTGTGTTAATAATATTAAATATCTGTGGAATGTTCTATATACAAGCAATCAAATCAATGTCTAATGAGCACAAGTTTTTCTGCTATGAATTGTGTACTTCTTTTAATTCAATAATTTCCTAGCTTTATCTATTTTCAGGTTGCATTATAATTATATAAATTAATTTTATTTTATATTGGTTATATTTTCCTAGTCAAATGACCATTGCATCATTTTGCAAGATCCTTTTTATTGCTAGTGAAGCTTCTTGCTTTGAAGTTTACTGTGACTGACATCAGGGTAACTATCTAAACTTTGTTTAGTGTTTGCGTAGTATATCTTTTATTTTCCATTTTTTAACTTTCAACCATTTTGTGTCCTTATATTTAAGGTTTATCTCTTAAAGCAGTACGAGGTTGAGCTCTAATTTTGTAAATCCAGTACAACATTTCTGTCTCCCTTTGGGTTCCTTCTTCTATATCACACCAGGAAGCTCTGGCCATCTCAGCCTCATTAAATGGAGGTCATTGTTGAGTACAAGTTCCAGTGAAGCATCTCCAGCTGAATGAATTAATGTGACATGTCCAGAACATCCTGCAAGTGTGCCCACACCAATGAATACAGCCTTATCTAGTGTTATCTTCCTCCCCACTTAGCCTACCACCTGTACAATCCCAACACCTTCTAGGAGGCAGTGCTACTGGGTAGCATCCTCTTAAGTCACTTGCCCAAGGGAGGTGATCACAGGACTTTCAGATACAAAGGGCCAACTTCTTCCACCAACAAAAGAGACAGAGTGACTTGAAAATGCAGTGTTGTCCATTTAATCAGGTTCAGACATGTATTCCGAGTCTAAGTTTCAGCATCCCATTCTTCCTCAAAGGTTTTTCACAGGAGAACATTGGCAAGACTGCATTCAACTGCTATTGCACTTCAGCCACCCACGTTATTAACTTTTGTGTTTGATTTTAGCAGCATCAACCATTTGGATAAAATAAATAAGAGATTCTTACAGGGCTGTGATGGGAACTCTGGCTCTCAGACCTTGACGCAAGCTGATACTTAGAAGTCTGAATTTGTCATATTCTATTTGTAATCGCCCAAGTGCACTCAAAAGAATCCATCCCACACTCTTTATAGTCACCACTACTGCCATAACAGTCAAGTATAACAGCCACTTGGAGTCCCAGGGCATTTTCTGCCGCTGTCACTTCATCACAATTAACCTTAGGTGATAACTTGATTAATTATGATGCCAGCATGCACCATGAACTACTAGCTTCCAATTTCCCAAAGAGTTCAGCTCTGCATTCATCCTCGGAGCATGGCCAAATCAATTCTGAAATTCCATCTTTATGATCAATCTCACGGGACAGTCCCTGATGCCTATTCTGCATTAGTTAGGATCCAGTAAGGAGAGAAAAACCATAGAGTAATATGAATATGGAAATCTTAATATAAATAATTATTAACAGGAAACTAAAATAACAGGGGATTGCCCAATAAGGAATATAGGACTAAGAAGCATATAGATTAACCATGCCTAAGGCTGATAGAGCACTAGAAATGAGATGCTTCCACCAGGGCTGAGACCCAGAACTTACTGGGAGGGTGCGGCCATAGAGAATAGATACTGGAGAAGTTCTCTAGGTCCTGCTCTGTTGGGACTGTGGACTTGCTTTCTGGAATCCTATGGACCCACCCACAGGAGGGTTCACACCCTGAAATTTACTGAAAACTGTCAAGGAAGTCCCTGGTGAGGTGTCCAAAGGAAGGCATGCAGACAGTGGCACAACACTGGAGAGGGGCTGCCAGGAAAATGAGTCATGAGGAAGTGTCCAATCCAGCACTCCACTGCACAGGGGCTTGAGGGCCATGTGCTGAGAGTGGTCACAGGAGGTCCACTGAAAATGGCACACTGCTACCAGGCTGCCTGAAGGGATGCTGGCAGCAGCTGCAATGGGAAGAGGCCAGGTGCTACTGGCTTCCCAGTACAAAAGGAAACTCCACACATACTGCAGGAGTTGACAGAGGGGCAGCCCAGAACCAGGAGGAGAAAAACGCTTCCTCCTTCAATGTCCCTGCTCTCGACTGACCAAGGATACCATCTGCAAACTAGCAAAGGAAAAATATTTAAAGAACCCAGCTATATTTTCCCAAGGTGGTAATTGGGATGGATTTGGAGCTGAGAATTAATAAACTGATAATTGTCACAATGAAGAAGAAAAACTGAAAGAAAAATTTAAAAAAACATTAGAAATTAAAGATAACATAAGGATAAGATTGCAAGAGCCTATTGAATAGGGAGTATAAAAAATAAGTCAAGGAACTACCTAAGTGAACACACACAAACACACACTTATACACAAATATGCCTAGACACACCACAGTAAAAAAATTTATGCATTAAATAATAAAAACAAAAAAAACACAAAACCTTAAGGTCTCCAAAGATAAAAGTAGAGATCACCTATGAATAAATGTCAGCCAGATTGTCATCAGGCATCTTGTCAGTAAAAATACATATAAATACAGAAAGAGAAATATCTTTAAAATATAAGAGAAAATAAGCCTTATCTAGACTCCTATCCATGTCAAACTATCATTCAAGCATGAGAGTGATATAAGTTTTAGAAATGTAAAGATAATTTTGCTTTACGTATTTATGTAGATTCTTTTTCAAAAAATCTCTGGAGGATATATTTTTGCAAGAAAAAATAAATGAGTCAGAAAGAACAGGCATTAATAATGGCATCAATAATGGGAAAGAAAATAATAAAATAAAAATTGAATAAAAATTAATAAATTATATTATTGATCAGAATTACAGATCATATCATCTTAGAAGTGAGGAGGGAAACTAGAAAGGTGTAAATAAATATGTTAAGCTGTATCTCTTGATTGGAATCAGATATTGTTAGAAATTTAAAATTTTAAATAAAAGCTAAAATTTTCAGAGTAACCACCAAAAAATGTAGGTAGATTGTACAATGATAAATATTTACTTAAAAAAATGGACCATAGAAATCTTGACACCTTCAACAAATATCAGATAAAAGAAAACAAAGTAAATGACTAGAAAGCATGGTCAATAGATCATAGGAAAACATATGGAAGGAAATACTAGAAATATATATGTCACAACAATAAATATGAAAGGATTAAAGTCACTTATTAAAGACAGATTCTCAGAAGCATCTTCTTCAGTGAAGAACACCGCAATCTCAATGACATAAGAATCTGTAAATAAATATAGGAATAATATAATAAATAAATAAAGGAATGTAAAAGATACAGGCTACGTGCTAGCACATTGACAATGGTAATAAACAATAAAATAACATTCAAGGTGAAAATTGTGTAAAATGAGGGAAATTTACTTTGCTGAAAGGTATAATTCTTCAAAATTCAACAGTCATGAATTTTAGGCTCCTAAAATATAGCTTTGATTTATGTAAGATAAAAACTGATAGAATTAAAGAAGAAAATGAATCCTTTATTATGGTGTAAATTTACAACACAGATCTTTCAGAAATTAGAAGACCATGCAGGGCAAAAGGACACAAATGCAGAAGACTTTAATTTCATATTTGAGAATTCTTATTGTATATGTAAGAGCATAAATGAGTAGAAACATCTCTACATGGCTGTTATCTCATAAATGTATCATATAAATAGTGTTGGTTACCTCAAAAAGGGGGGCATATTTCATTGTGAAATTTCTAAATTCCACTGGTTACACATATTTAAAATTTTTACAACAAATACTGTCAAGAATAAAGTAAGCACGTATATAATAATTTATGTAAATATTTATTTATGATGATTTTCCAATATTTAAAAATCTCTTCATGTTATCCGTGTATGCATGTGTGTATGCATTTATGTGTATGTGTGTGTGTGCATGTGTGTGGATGTGTGTAACCCAAGCATGATTTAAAAACTCCCTGGTGACTTTACTACGCAATCAGGTTTGAGAACACCAGCAGAATGTTTGTTATCAAGTGTGGTATAGCTAAAGTAAGCATACGCGCTGATATAGACAGAGTCTTTCTTCAGCAAGAATCTCAAAATTTAAGTTCTAGTCACTGGTATGAAACTGAGTTAAAAATGAAATGGCTTGATTTCTCTCCTTCAGTGTCTACTTTTGCAGATCTGTGGTAACAATACCTGGCATACTTATCTTACAGACTTAACAGGGGAATCAGATGCAATATTAGAGGTGAAAGTGCCTGGAAGATTGTAAAGCAGTCCAGCTTTATTGCATTGCTATTAAGTAATCCAATTTTATGGCCTGATTTAAACAAGGAAATTGCTTTAGAAAGAATTATCTCCTAAATTGTTCAGAAATTTTAATACAAACAGCACAAGGACACAGAATGAATATTTCTCCTAATCATCTATTTGTAATTAAATTACAGATAAACTTAACATGATATGTTAATGAAATATTAAATAGTTGAAATTGCCAATAAGAAATCAATTGAAAGACTTTTTTCCAGATGGAAACTTTTTTCACATGCATAACAGAATGTAACCCCTTAAGAAAAAAAGTAGCTTGACTTTCTTTAGAATTGTAGGGAGGAGTGTTTGCGCACAGATTCCTGGAAATTGCTTAGCATCCCAAGGCACTTTATTTATTTGTTTGTTTGTTTTTTGAGAACATAAATTTATTTTTTTTTTTTATTAATTTTTATTGGAGTATGGTTGCTTTACAATGTTGTGTTAGCCTTCACTGAACAACAAAATGAATCAGCCATGCACATACAGATATCCCCTCCCTTTTGGACTTCCCTCCCATTTAGGTTACCACAGTGTGTTACGTAGAGTTCCCTGTGCTATACCGTATGTTCTCATCAGTTGTCTATTCTATACATAGTTGATACCATGTATAAATTTTTTTAATTGAGATAAAATTCTCATAACATAGAATTCACCAATTTAACCATTTAAAAGTGTACAATTAATTGTTTTTTAGTATATTCCCAATGTTAAGTGACCATCACCACCACCTAATTTCAAAATATTTTTATCACCCTGAAAAGAAAGTATATCCATTAAGCAGCCACTTCCCATTCCCTCATTTTTCCAGTCCCTGGAAGCCACTAATTTCCCTTCTGTCTCTGTGAATTTGTCTGTTCTGGACATTTAATTCAAATGGAATCATACAACTTGTGTCTGGCTTTTCACTTAGTGTTTTCAAGGTTTACCCATTTTGTAGCATGTATCAGTATTTCATTCCCTTTTATGGGGAATATAAGTAATATTTCACTGTATGGATTACCATATTTTGTTTATGTATTCATCAGTTGATAGACATTTGGGTATTTCCACTTTTATGAATAGTGAATAGCATTGCTATGATCATGTGTACAAGTTCTTGAGTGAACGTATGGTTTCAGTTTTCTTGGGTATATACACTTATTTGAATCCTGTGAGAACAGAAGTCTGGTGGTGCAGGGGAGAATGGAAGCACCCATATCAATCCCTTCATGGGTATAGGGAGAGGCTCCTACACCCTCCCCACTGCCTGGGGCTTCTCTCCCCAGGCACAGGAACTCTGCTCAGATGACAGTGTCAAATCATCACTCACTCCAGAAAGAGTTTGGAATTTCCAGCCTCAGTATCATTTGATGTAAACATCGTACAATCATGCATTCTTTAGAAACCCAATTGAGATAAGTGGTCTGAGGTTTCTGAACTGTCATATTTTTGAGTAAAATAAGGAAAAAGATTTGCAAGCAAAACTTTTGCCCCTGTTGGCCTCCCACTAGCGCACCCCGATGCTCACTTGTGCCAGCTCAGCTTTAAGTTTCTCCTGAGACTGAGTTCCGGGCAAGTGGCTATGCCACTTTTATTTCATGTTCTCAGTATGACCAGCATAGTTTACAATCACACACAATATATTTGGCAATATTATATTGAATTATGACTGAATATTGTCGAAACACACCATTAAAAAATCACATTGATTTAATAATCACTTGAAGCACAGTTTGTAATGTACATATTTTTGTACCTGTCGTGTGGAAGTCCCATATCGAAGTCACCTTAAAATCTGCTGCAAAGCTGACCTTACTTTTTCTGAGTTTTACCTTATTTTTTATATAATGGGACTTTCATATTTTTATCTTAATATCATGAATCTATTTCAGTTGGCCTATTAATCTACTAACCTAAATTCCTCATCTTAGATGCACACATTGGCCATAATTTTATTTGAAAAAGCAAAATTGTTTTCTGTGGTGTGATATAAGGAGCACTTATACCATACTGGAAAGATATATTGAAGTTGTTTCTGCCTTACTATTCAGGGCTTTCTATAGAGCATTGCTTCCCAAGGGAGCAGAGAGGAGCAGTCACTCTATGGTATTAGCAGCCAGGTGCATCAGACAGCTTTGAAATGTATTCATCAATATCGAACGCAACCCAAGTGAAATCACAGGCAAAACTCCTTATGATAGAATACAGCAACGCTTACAAGAACGCCTGTATATTTGTTACTTTCTATGAGCCAGGATTTGTGCAAAACATTTTAAGTGTAATATATATCTCATTTGACCTTGAGAGAAGATGTAAAGCCCATTCTACAGTTGGTAATCTGGACAGAGTGAGTTGACGCATTCAGCCAAAGTCACAGCAATGTAAGTCATGGGGTTGAGATTCAAAGCCTTGTTTTTAATCACTATTTTATATCTTTTTAAATTTTTTTCAATTTATATTGGAGCATAGCTAACTAAAAACGTTGGGTTAATTTCAGGTATACAGCAGAGTGATCCAGTTATATATGTAACTTTTTAAATAGGAACAAATAACTTGAATTTTGCAGATGGAAAATAAAGACTCTCTAGTTTGCACCTTGAATTTCAGTTATTTATCATCCTTGAACCTAGGACATGGGTCAGTAGGGCATGAAGGCATGTGACAGGTATGTGAATGTTACACGGATAACAGAATGAGCTGGTCAAAGAAAATGGCAAGGAAAAGGGCAACCTGGACTATACTTGTCTTGGTCACTTTTAGTTAAGAGAATACCAGTCTGGGGACTTCCCTGGTGGAGCAATGGTTGAGAATCCGCCTGCCGATGCAGGGGAAATGGGTTCGATCCTTGGTCGGGGGAAGATCCTACATGCCGCAGAGTAACTAAGCCCACGTGCCACAACTACTGAAGCCCGCGCGCCTAGAGCCCGTGCTCCGCAACAAGAGAAGCCACTGCAATGAGAAACCTGCGTACCGCAACGAAGAGTAGCCCCCACTCGCTGCAACTAGAGGAAGCCCGCGCACAGCAACAAAGACCCAATGCAACCAAACATAAATAAATAAAAATAAAATAAAATATTAAAAAAAGAAAGAATACCAGTCTGTCTTGTGGAATCATGATAGTTATATCTCTATATAAATTATGCTTCTTATTAATATTTTTAAAACATGGTCTCAATTTGATAATTTCATTCTTCATCTCAGATTCTGATTATGTATGATATATAATTCAACTTTTATATGCACATACAGATGTTTACATGTCTAAATTAACTGTTTATTAAACTATAGGTAATCTTTGTGATGGATATAAAATTCTGTTTATTTTCGTAATTTCCATTCAAGTACTGTTAAAAATATCTATGTGAAATAAGTGAACCCAATCCATAGTTAGTATAAAGACTAAGAGGACCATCTTAACAGAATGTATAATACAAGATTCCTGTATTATTTGAACTCATAATCTGAATTACACTATAATAATGTACATTTTTCCCCAGGATTTACCATTTGAATTGAAAACCCATATGACAAATATGCATACACAGATCAGGGGAACTTTCAGATGTGTACAAGCCTTGGTGGGAAGATATACAGTGAATCAAGTCATATCTCTGCATTTGTTTTGATTAAAATACAGTTAGTTCTCCTCATTTTTGGACATGTTCTGCATTACCTATAATGTATTCCCCACATTATTAAAAGAACATATCTTCTAAAATAGTGGCATGGTCTCTTAGGAAAGCAGGCAAGTTCACAGGCTTAGAAAGGCTATGCATCAAAAGAATTTGAAAGTGATAGAGTGATTGAAAGAGGTGAATGACGAAAAGTCATAGCCTTGCCATGCATATTTCGCCATAATTCATGTAGAGGATTTCTGAGGATCAAAAAAATTTAAGTGAATTATGTAAGTTTTGTGGATCCTGGAAAGCTTCCAGAGGGCATGTAACCTTTGAATAAATAGAGGAATACCTTCCACTGTGGAATGATGGCTCCAATCAGCATGGATATCTTTGAGACCATAAGATACAATGGAAAGCACTGATCATTGTCAAAGATTTGATGAAGATGCCAATGGGAAAAGAAGATGATTTGGTTAAAAAAATGTATTTTAAGCAAAGCTAGGGTATGTGGAGAAATCTTAAAACTGTGTAAAAATGAATAACTTGAAGATCACTTGTAATTAATTTGCAGCAGTCTTCTTTGGTGAGTTGCAATAGTCTGTTGACAAAATGGTTTTGCTGCAAGGCAAAACTTTAATCTGAAAGAAGTTGGGTCTTTTTCTAAATAAGTGCTATATAGTACTTTCACTTTTAAAAAAAGAACCAGGATATAAGGCATTCAAGAGTCAGCTAATGTTGTGTACAGATGGGCATTGTGGGGATGATGTTTCTGTTGAATACTTTCTTCGTTTATCAAAGCCAGCAACCTAAAGTCGATGAGTGATCTTTGCACTCCTCAACCCCATCTCCTTGCTGGTGCCCATATAACCAAAGATTTACCAATGACTTCCAGACATTGTACAGTTGGTGGTGCAGTTAGACCCGCTTGGGGTGTTAAAGCAGATTGCACTCCTTTGATGATGGATTTACAGAAAATCTTTGACATCAAGAAATCATTTTCTTCATTACTCAGTTTTGAAAATAAAGTACTTTTTAAAAATTTGTTTGATGTGGACCATTTTTTAAAGTCTTTATTGAATTTGTTACAATGTTGCTTCTGTTTCATGTTTTGTTTTTTGTTTTGTTTTGGTTTGTTTTTTTTGGCCGCAAGGGATGTGGGATCTTAGCTCCCCGACCAGGGATCAAACCTCCACCTCCAGCACTGGGAGGCGAAGTCTTAATCCCTGGACCACCAGGGAAGTCCCTGAAAATAAAGTATTATAACAGTAAATAGAATGTGGAATAAACTGGACCTCCATTTTTGTCCTGACTTCCAAACTTCTGAGGAAGTGAATAATAAAACACAAACAGTATTGTAAGGGCAGCTCTCTTGAAGTGCACAGTAAAAATGAACAAATTTAAGCATTATACAGCAAAGAATATACTCTCAAGTAGCTCTTTAAACTTGGCATCTTATCATTGCTCAGAAAATAGAGAAAAGTGAAGATCACAAATACTCATTGGATAATTATTACTCTAAATCCTTATATTTTATTTTTTATAAAGAAAGAAAAAAACATTTTAATTAACAATTATACACTCCTTGGAGAGTTTAAATATTTTAGAAAAAAGGGTTGTTTTTTATATTTTTGTGTGTGTTAGGAATGAATTACTGTTTTTCTAATTTAAATTAACCTGTTGATAACTTCTACTATCTAAAGATTCACTATACAATAAATATTTGGGGAAATATTAGATTCAGGTAAGTGACTTTATTAGATCCTATTTTAATCATATTTAATCACTTCAATAATCATTCAGGCCAATTTCTCAAAAACAATCTTTGAATGTATAGAATTTACTGATGGTTGTGTTGGAAATGGAAGTTGAAAGCTAAATTCATTTTATTTCAGGTTTCTTATCATGGTTTCTCCAAAATCAGTTACTAAAGCAAAGGAATATTAAGTTTCTAATAAGTTTCTAATACAAGTCCATACATTTAATAAGGACCAAGATAGAAATGGAATTCAGATTAGTTGATTTCTAACTCAGTGCTCTTAATAATCAGTCCTTAGGAACATTTTTATCTAATTGAAGGAAAATATATTACAACTAATAACAGTTATCGCTGCTCTTTGTAATTAATTGATGGCCCTGTCAAAGTCAATGCCTCTAGAAGTCATTGAAATCCACAGTATAGTTATGTTAGAGTTTCAGAAGACTTAGGTAAGAAGACATTAAAAAAATTGTTATGCAAACCAAGAAAATAAGGTTATCCCAATCTCACAATTTAGTGCTCGCTTGAGACCCAGGGAGACAAAGCATTTGTCACCAGGGATATTGGAGGAGTGTGTTTACAAATTAATGTTTTCACAATATTCATGTAAATAAGACAATGCCTCCTCAGATATTTGGTTACGTATATTGGGGTGAATTTATAGTTGTCTAGGACAGACTGTTTAATGAAGTTTACAAAGACAATTGGTAACACATAATCATTAATATTAAAGATTTTAAAGATATTTGCAATAACAGGGGATACAAATTTTCCCTCATTCCAAAGTAATTGCTTTGAGCCTGTGCTTCTTTTGGGATAATTGTTGGTATGTTACTTCTTATTAGAAGCCTATCACTTGTTTTTCTGATCTTTCTGACACATTTTATGACATTCAGGTAATGCTTGAAACAGATGTACACAAAAATATTTCCTTATGAAATTGACTTCCTTAGATTAAATATTTAAATTGCAGCTCCATTTTGGAATAAACAGTTTTAGAAAAGTAATGTGCAGACATTAATAATATTAAAAAAACAGAAATGTGAAATAAAAATAATTACAGAAAAGTACCTCCCCACCTCATTAATCCTGCTTCACAGTAGTAATTACAGGTAAACACTTGGTGTATATCCTTCTAATTTCATGACAGCCTATCCATCCAACATTTTGTGCATCAGTGAGATAGATTCTGTACTGCAACCTGTTGCATTTTGTTGTTTTGGGGGAGGAGGGTTGGTATGTGTGCTGCTTTTGTTTTTCCTTTCACCTCGAAGCTTCTTTTGGACATATATTAGTGTAGGTTCACATGCAACTATTTGTATTTTCTTTAGAGATCGTTGCAACACATTTTGGCATAATTTCCTTCAGGTGTATGTCCTTTACTATTGATATTTTGCCCTTGGTTACTTTTATTTTGTTGTACCCTATTATCAGGATAGAAAATCGTCAAATTCAACTTGAGTAGATTTAAGGCTGCAATAATGTCAATACATAAAGTTGCAGAGCCACATATATTGTTTATTCCTGGTTTTTGGTGCAGTCATCATAGGAGGGTTACATGCATATCGGTCTACAGTGGTTTTCCAAGATGACTTGAAAGAAAAGACATCTGATCTGAAATGTAGAGGACTCAAATTCTTAGCCCTGTCATTAAATTATCTTTGTGAGCTTAGGCCTTGATTATCTCATGTGTAAATTAAGGGTATTAAACTAGATGATCTCTAAAATAATATTATTCTATGATTGTGTTTCATACAGCTAATCATTAATTTTCTCTTTTTTTAAAGTAATTCTTTTGCAGATGTGCTTCTGCAGTGCCAGATTGTATATAATTTTCTTTACTAAGGCACTCTGATTGTTGAGAAGAATATAATATTATGTATTCAAATAGATAAGCCTATTAAAATACATATGCAGTAGAGATTTAGATTCATTATCTTTAATTCAAAATGTTCTTTTATTTCTAAAGCAACAAAAGCTGTCTGGTTTACTAGAGCATATTCTGTATATACCTAACTCTTCCTGAAAATAAGGTTAGCAAAGTTTATCAAAAATAGTATTTAATCGTGGCTTCCCTGTTGGCGCAGTGTTTGAGAGTCCGCCTGCCAATGCAGGGGACACAGGTTCGTGTCCCAGTCCGGGAAGATCCCACATGCCGCGGAGCAGCTGGGCCCGTGAGCCATGGCCGCTGAGCCTGCGCATCCGGAGCCTGTGTTCCGCAACGGGAGAGGCCACAACAGTGAGAGGCCCGCGTACCGAAAAAAAAAAAAGTATTTAATCTAATCATAGTCAAAGGTTTCAGTGCCATCTTTACCATCTGTGATCATTCGGTGTGATGTCCAGGGCTTCATTATGATCTGCTCTCAGGATGCTCGATTCAGCAGAATCTGCCTTGATCATAAGTCTGACACCTCACTGATTTTGGAAAGATGCTATGTTATATAAGTTGATCTTAAATCTGCAAGTGTTACTTAATCTTTCATTATTCATCTATATACCACAGATGTTTTTGAATGGCTTAAGCAGGAAGATACAAAAAGACAAATTCTCAATGGTTTTATTAGTTATAGAGAGTATTTCCAGGAATTCTTTTAAAATATGTTAGAATCTGGATAAATTCATAAAGGAAAATTATGAGGGTCTCCTTTGGGATGAGGCAGAGACAACTTTATCTGCTATAATTATTAGTTGCCCATTTATCTATGCCAACTGGTAACTCCCAAGAGTCAAGAATCAATGCATTACATCTATTCTGGATATCATGCCAGCTGCTCACAGGATGGAATGCATGACATATTAGCCAAGAAACGTTGTGTGAAAAAAGAATGATGAACACAACTGCTTAGAGAAAAGTGTTAGAACTGATTTTATCATGATGGTCCTAGTTGTCACACAAAATTAATAAAATCTAGGAAACCCAAATCAAGCATGTCCTATGTGCAAGGCCCTTTAGCAAGCAGTGTGGTTAGGAAAAAAATTGAATAGAGCATTATCCAGCCACAAAAGAGATTACAGTCAAGTAAGTCCAATAAAGCTTATACATACAGAAATATTAGACAGTACTTTGTAACCCTACATAAATGGCACTTAGAGAAATACTTGATAACTGAGAGAGGTGAAGCCTTTGAATGACACATTGTGTCAGATGTCTGTAATTTAACATATTATGTAAGGACATGCTCAAGTGTTTTTACAATAATTCCCAGTGGAGGTGGTAAATATCCTCTGTGTTTACGCTATTGTGTGTTTAGTTTTATTTATTTTGCAGCATGGTATCAGTAAATTTTCTGTCTTTGCATACCAGTACACTGAATAAAAGCACTGGAGAATGACTTTTTCCAAGAAAGCTGTCATTGAGAACCATTAATCCTAATTGTACCTAACCCTCAAACTGTGAAAGTAAGTGATAGTCGGGGATGGTTATTTATAAGCAGTTGTTTTACCATAATATGAAATGCAGTGTGTTTTACGTGTACATTATCTTTCTCTTTCAAAAGAATTTCCAATTTCCTTTTTCCCTGTGAAGAATATTGTAAGGATATGCAAAAATATTAAAATGTATTTATCACCCAGATTCAGAATTATTATTTCTTTTATGTCTCAGACTTGACCCTTTGACGTGTACACTGTGGCCATTTTAGCAAGTACCCTTACTGTATCAAATATGTATTCTTTTAAAAACTAAAGAATACATCTATATCCATATCTAGAATTAGATCTAGATCCACATCTGTATCTAGAACTGGATCCATATTATTTAAAGGAAATACATATCCTAAAATTATATGAACCTAACTAAAAAGCTTCAAAACACATGTAGCAAAATCTCATAGACTTGAAAAGAGAAACAAATCCACAACTATATTTGGAGGCTGTCGGCACTTGTTCATAATTGATAAAACAAGCCTGTAAAAAAATCAGGAAATGTCTACAAGGTTTAGAGAAAATTATCAACAAATCTGACTTAATTGATATATGTAGAACTAGCCAAGAAACACAGAACGTTATAGTCATTCTTTCCAAGGGTACATGGGACATTCACCAAGGTAGACTATATGTTGTACAACAAAACACCTTCAAGACATGTAAAATATCAATATTATCCAAGCGTATTCTCTGACCACAACAGAATTTAGTCAGTTATCAATAATATGAATACATTTGAAAGATCCTCAAATATTTGAAAATTACAGTAAAAAATAACAACCACTCTGAATAAGCCAGGAATTAAAAAGAAATAAGGAAAATTAGAACATTTTGGAATTGAATAAAAATAAAACATATCATGCCAAAAACTTGAGATATGTTTTAAGGTTAATTTACTGCTTTACAAGCTTATATCAAGAATGAAAACATATATATATATATATATATATATTTTTTTTTTTTTTTTTTGCGGTATGCGGGCCTCTCACTGTTGTGGCCTCTCCCGCTGCGGAGCACAGGCTCCGGACGCGCAGGCCCAGCGGCCATGGCTCACAGGCCCAGCTACTCTGCAGCACGTGGGTTCCTCCCGGACCGGGGCACAAACCTGTGTCCCCTGCATCGGCAGGTGGACTCTCAACTACTGCGCCACCAGGGAAGCCCAAAAACATATTTTAAAGCAACGATACAATCTTCCACAGTTAGAAGCTAAGAAAGAGCAGCAAATTGAACCTAAAGTAAATAGAAGTTTAGATATAACAGCTGAAAATATTGAAACAGTAAATAGATAATAACAGAGAAAATTAATGAAATGAAAAATGAATTCTTATAGAATACCAATATAGAAATAAAACTTTAGCAAGAACATTAAGAGCAAAAATTAGAAAAGAATTACCAATATTAGGGATAAGAGATGAATAGAATAATGCATTCATTAGAATAATAAGAGAATATTAATAGAATAATAAGAATTAATGGAGTAATCAGAGAATATTATAGCCATTAATGGAGCAATAAAAGAATATTATTTAAAAAACTTCGGGCAGCAAATTTGAAGACAGATGAAATGGGCAGATTCCTTAACAACAGTTTACCAGAACAACTCAAGAAGAAAAAGAAAAGTGGAATATCTTTATATATATTTAAAACATTAAAAATAATCAAAAACCTTGTGATAAAGAAAATTTCAGGGCCCCATGGCTTCACTGTTTTTTTCTACCAAATGTTTAAAGGAAAATAAAACGATAGCTACAGAAAATCTTTCAGAAAATAGGTTTTGAGGTCAATATTATTCTAAAACTACAAATTTACAGAGAGACTACAAATCTGAATTTTTATAAATGTAGACAAAAGATCTTTAGTAAGATATGAGCAAATTGATTCCTGTTATTTATTATAAGATCATACATCATTCCAAGTTCAGCTTGGGGCCATCTAACATTAACATTATCTATCCTAGATACATCAAAGGAAGTTGAATAGAGAACTAAAATTTACCTCAAGTGAAAATTAAATATTCAACCTCGAATTCATACTGCTAAATCTAATTGTTACTTAGCAAAACATTGTGGATTAGAAAACTGAATTTTGGTGAACTCCCTTAATTTTGTTTTCCCCCATCCATGACTGTTTCAGCCATTAGTATGGGCCCTCTATAACTCTTCAACACTGGGAGTTTGTTCAGGGAAAGGCCTTCACTTCCAGAGCCTTCATGATCTTAGCCCCCTCCTCCTGGATGTGAGCTGAACATAATTCTGTATGGGCTGAAGAGTACAAATACAAGAGGAGCAATCTCCACATGTTGTATTAATGTCCTTGGCAAGCACATGCATTAGCGGTTTTAACAGATCTGCTCACATCATTCAATATTAGTTTTAAAAGAACTTCTAGATCTTTGTTTTGAAGCCAAGATACCTCCAATCAAAAGAGCTTTTGATTTTGATCTTTTGAAACTTAGAGCCTATTGAATTTTATCCTGCTATATGAGAGTATTGTTATACTTGATCAATGTATTTTGCATTATAGCCTCATATCTGTAATAGCTATCCCTACCAACACTACACTGTTTATTCTATGCCAAGTTTGAGAAAAATGGAAGTGATTTCCTTCTAAGTTAGAAATGATTCATCAATCTACACACTTTGAATATAGCTGTTCAACCAGTTATATATATATATATTCAATTTGATATACAAATACATCATGAGGCACGGTGCTAAATGGCTTAGTACAATTAAGATAAACCATAATGGCCACAGTTGGGAACTGTATAAGCTACATAAACAATTCTTTCCAAAAATACGCGTCTGCTAATAGTTATTTTGGTATTTCCATGGTGAATTTCATGTTATAAATAATAAGTGTATTTATCTTTGCCAGCTTCTGAAAAATTTGGGAAATTCCCCTCACTTGTTATGGACCATTCCAAAGGCACTAAAATTGTCTAATGATATAGCTTGGAATGAGTTGAAATTCACCAGTGTTCAGTTATATGCATGTTAGACAAATACAGAACGATTTTCTTTCCATTTTAATTTTGTTATGAAGTTGAAATAGCTGCCTTTAACACTTCTCAGGAAGATGTTAATTGTTGTGTGATCAACCTTTTAACTGGTTTCACCCTTGCTTTGCCTCTTGTTCCAAATTCTTGTTCTATTATTTCATATAGAGTCTGGGTCTCAAGTCATCATTCTTGGGGTTTACTGGAAAGTGTCAGCCAACTGGATTTCTGTGAAAATCAATGTCTCAGTCACAGCTGAGGCCAGGAAAAGAGTTGGGAAGAAGAGAGTGACCAAGGTCTAAAGATGGAAGCCATTCAAAGGAGACAAATTCCTGCAGACATCTCCTCCTCACCCCATGGACTCTCCACTGTGTCATCAGAGAATGTGTGACATGATTGGCATTTGCCCTAGATTCAACTATCGCTGAAAAATAGCTCTGGCACAAAGTAAAGAGTGTACAATAAAATGTGATATTTGCAGCTGGCATTTGACTTTGTTCTCTTGTTATTTTATGTGTCAGATTTAATCATTCTCTGGTACTTTGCAAGTGCAGTAACCAGAAGTGGTAGATCTTACCAGCCTTTAGGGTTGACATCATGTCGTATTAATACTGGGTTCTACCATCACATGAAAAACTGTGTGTATTCCCAGAAACTTTTATATATACACAACTTTATTCTTTGGGCTTAAGTTTATTTTTAAGTGATAATCCAAAGTCATTTGCTTCAACTAAATTGTTCCAAATATTCCTAGGTACTAAGACTGATTTTTTTGTTAATTCATCAGCTATATCTTCATAATCTTAAGAATCTGGAACTGTGCTGTTCAATACAGTAGCCAGTATCTACCTGTGATATTTAAATTTAACTTAATTAGGATTAAATAAATTTTAAAGTTCAGTTTCCCAGTATCCACATGTGAATAGCAGCTATTTATTGAAAATAATATTTATATCACCATGGAAA
The DNA here is from genome assembly GCF_963455315.2 of Globicephala melas. Classification (NCBI taxonomy): domain Eukaryota; kingdom Metazoa; phylum Chordata; class Mammalia; order Artiodactyla; family Delphinidae; genus Globicephala; species Globicephala melas. The sequence goes on along the minus strand of NC_083327.1, from coordinate 84,439,760 downwards.
GTTCTATTGTACAACACTGGTCCAGAATACTTCTTGGTATGTAGAAATTAATGGACCTTATTCCCATCTTATTATTTATTTTAATTGTAAAAAGAATGAATGGAATCCTTGCCATTGGAGATAGAGTTCTCTTTAGCTAAATCCTATCAACTGCATTATTCAGTGAAAAGGTATGGAAGCAGAAGAACAGGTTTCAAGTCAATATCTCCCACGTGAAAAAGTCCCTTAACTTGTCTGAGCCTCAATTCTGTCTAAGGAATTAATATTATCTGCCCTGCCTACTTCATAGGATTCTCAGGAAGACTTAAGTATACTTAAGTATCCTAAATGATAATCAGTGATGAAGAAAAGGAAGCTAGAAACAGGTAGCCATTACTCTAGCAAATTACAGGACTAGCTGGAGTATAGATTCCCAAGGTAGTTATCTGGCAATACAACTTCGCTTTCCAACTGGAAGCCACAAACTCTTCCTGATTTGTTACAGATTTACTCCTTAAGATGTCTGATCTTTTTCACTGAACAGGCATCTCAAGGTGGAAGAAAAATGGCATCTCCAAGTGATCTTAAGTCATCCATCTGTTTGGGTAGATCCCAGCCAGTACTAAATAAAAGGAGGAGAGTCAGACATGGAATGTTGGAGCCATGGTCAAGTGGACTCTACTGCAAAGCAGATCTCCTGGTTTGTGTCAGTAGGTATCAGTCAGAAATCTAGGCACACGGACATGCAGAGCAAAAACAAAGGTGGTGGAAGAGGAGAACACATTTCTGGAGACATGCAGTTCCAAAGATTACTCAGACACATCAGATATTTGTATGTAAGTATATATATATTTCACATACCTATGATCAGGCCACCCAAGATGGCTGTTCTCTGGCTTTCTGTACATCCCCTGCCCAACCAGTCCCTGCTTCACCTACACCTGCTCACATGATTGACCTTCCCTCTTAGTCATAGCACCTAATCAGTAACTGCCTACATAACTTGCTCCTGGTCCCATCTGTAATTATTCTGATTTTTAGACATGTAAAGGGTGTCGCTCCAGGAACTGGCTTCAGACGTTTAAGCTCCCCCATCCATTAAACCATTAGTGTCTCTGTTGCTGACTACAGCCTCTTTCTTAGGTCTTGAGGCTGGGCAAGTACAGGGCTTGCAGGCCTGTGGTGTGCAGTCTAACAACATGCAAGTGTGTGTGTGTGTGTGTGTGTGTGTGTGTATACATATATATTCACATACAAATATATATATAAAGTAAAAAATCTTTTAGAATTCTAAATAAAGAGGTAATAATAATTTAATACAAGACTTTTTAGTGTTTGCAATATATTACTATGCTAATATGCTCTGTATATCTTCAAGAAAAGGAAAATATTTATAATGTTTCCCAAATACTTTTTGAACCTAGAATCCTTTTTTATCACAATGATCCATAACACATACCTTGCTACACACTTAGCACTTATTTAAAACAATAGACTAATTTTTTTATGAACTTCTGTTATTATAGAGGCTTTTCAAATAAACGTTCAATGACTCATTCATTAAGGGATAGACACGTAGACACATTATTAGAATAAAGGCCATAGGAGAAGCAGAATAAAGTGGTTCAAAACGGTGCAATAGACCAAACCAAGCAAATGAAAACCTAGTCACTTTACAGACTTTCAAAGAAGGAAATGATACATATTACCCCTTGAAGGTGGTAGAACAGAACAACATAAAACCAAATTAAATAAAGTAAAAACTACTTATTAATCTATAGTAGTAAAAAATGGAGGGGAGAGAGAGGAGATAGAAGGAAAACAGGGAAAACACTAGTAAGGAAGATATGAGGAAGTCAGAAAGAAAGACTTTTGTTTTATTAAAAACAGAGAAGGAAGGAGGGAAAGAAAGACATATGTACAAAAATTGAGGATAAATGCAGAGACACCTATATAAAATGTGTAGTTTTTTAAAAAATTATAAAACTGTAGAGTGGGCTATAAAAAGATAGAGATTAATATAATCTGTTTAATTCTGAAGATAACAGTTTTGCTGCAATTTCAGTCAAAATCTCTATGAAGACTGTTTTGTTGTTTAGTTTTGGAGCTTGATGAAAAATTTAAAGTTAATTGAAAAGAATAAAAAGTTAATAATAGCCTTTTCTTTCTCTTATTCTTTTTAATGAAGAACAAGGTATGGGGACATTTCTTTTCAGACAAAAATATTATTATAGTTTTGATTACATGCAAATAGTCTTGATAAAATAGTCAAGAAATGTAACAGAAATCCAGTAACAGTTTAAGAATTTACAACATGATAAAGGTGTGATGATAAATCACTGGAAAAATAGAGGTCTTATTCAGTAAATACTTCAGTCAAAATTATGTTGTATCTGAAGTATAATTAATCCTTAAGTTGCAAAAGAGATAAAATGTGTTCAAAAAGGATGTACTTAAAAAACACCTTATAACAATTGAAACATATCAGTAATTTCTATTTAAGAATGGAGGGCTTTCTAATGATAAAAATTATGGAATAATATATAAAAAAGGAATACACAAAATTCTAAATGTTAAAATGCTTTTACCAATTTAAAGGACAAATAACTCACTGAAATTTTTTTCAAGACATTTCACAGTGAAATGATTCATTTCTTAATATGTAATACATGCATAGGAAAAGAGAACCAGAGAAAAACTTATATAGGACTCAGGAAAAGACACGTAGCTTAATGGAAAAATGAACAAATGACACAGACCAAAGAAGAGATACAGATGATTAATAAATGTGAAAATAGGTTCAGTATTACTTCTTAATAAAAATGTAAAACAAAACAATAAGGATCCAGGGAAATGTACAAAATTTATGAAGTATAATTTCCAAGTAGATTTCAAGAATTAGAAAAATCATCCTATACACTGGCCCAGCCATCCTGCCACATGAGAGTCTGCTAATGGGTCTCAGATCCACTGTCCCAACTCCCTTTTTATAGCAGAATCACCCACCAGCAGGGCCAGTTTCAACAGGGCACACGGCCACCACCCATAGACTGCATTCCCCAACCTCACTTGGGTGGTGTGGCCATAAAACTAAATTCTGGCTCATTGGATGGAAACAAATGGCATATGAAAATTACGGGACACATTCTTAGGAAAGGAAGACCTGGGTCCTCCATGCCCGCTTACCATGTGATGTGATGACAAACGGAACAGCCAGTGAGGACACAGAACAGGAAAGCTGTGCTGACAGATCTGCCTGCCACTCTAGAACCACCATCTCTGCACTCAGCTGAGAGAGAAGTAAACTTTTATCTCGTTTAAGGCACTGTACTTTGGGGAGTTATTTTTTTACACAAGCTTAGTCAGTACGCTAATACAACATCCTAGAAGATATATTGTAAGGAAAAATAGAGTATTAATAAAAAATATTGACACAAACATTACTATAATAGAAAAAATGGTGTGGCAGGGAGAAACTGAGTCAAATTACAAGAGAATATTTAAAAATTGTTTTGTTTCCATAGAATAAAATTTAAGAAATTGAGATTTTTAATTTTTAAAAATAAGATAAAGGGTCAATATAATATTAAGGGAAAACTCCAAATAAAACGATATATTTCTTATAATCCTTACGTACTAGCAGAATTATACATACATATTACAAGCAATTTGTATGATTGGAAGACAACACACCAAAATAGTAAAAAGGATTGGGGGTACGTGATAGGATTGTGGGAACTCTTTTTTTTTTTTTTTTGCCGTACGCGGGCCTCTCGCTGTTGTGGCCTCTCGCTGTTGTGGCCTTTCCCGTTGCAGAGCCCAGCGTCCGGACGCGCAGGCTCAGCGGCCATGGCTCACGGGCCCAGCCGCTCCGCGGCATGGGAGATCTTCCCAGACGGGGGCGCGAACCCGTGTCCCCTGCATCAGCAGGCGGACTCTCAACCACTGCGCCACCAGGGAAGCCCCAGGACTGTGGGAACTCTTGATCTTCCCGTTCACTCTTGCCTTTATTTTGTATATTTTCCCTAATGCACTTGTGCTTGTTTACTATCAGTGATGTAATTTTTATGGCCTTCCTCTGTGTCTTGTAGTTAATAAAATGCAGAAGCAGAAAAATAATGTGCTTAAGAGTGAGCCTCAGGGCACCTGCCAGGAGAGAGCAATGTCTCCCTTTAGTAAAGCACCTGATTCACCAAGAGCTGGATGGGCTGGAAGTGAGAGGAAGAGACAGTTAAACTGCTCCTGGTGGAAAATGGTAACCACGCTGGGGACTGGGGGTTTAGGGGTCTTGCAAACTAACAAGGGGAGGTCCAAGAAGGGAAAAATGAGAGCTTGGCAACATGGTGGCAGCCGGGCACGGTAGCAGGACCAGTGAGCAGCTCCTGGAGCGGCAAGCAAGAAAGGGCCACTGAGAGGCAGTGCCCCTGACTCAGGGCATGATTCTGCTGAGCTGCAAGGCCTGCGGCCCAACCCCCAGCCACCTCACCCCTCAAAATCAAGGTGGTGGCACTTGAGCGACCCCATAGGTGTTCAATGCCTGACGACTCATGTAAAATGGTCAGTACTTGCAGAAGATGAACTGCAAAAGGGGAAAATTCTGTAGAAGAAGATAAAGAGAAATACGACGACTGGGAGAAACAAGTTTGCCCACTCCCACCTTGGCCCTCAGCCCCTGCCTGGAGTCCAACAAATGTCAGGAAGACTTCCCTCACCCCATCTGGGAACTCTGTGAGAACAGGCAGGGGATTTGCCTGCCTCTGTGTGAGCTGACACTTCAAATAGAGGACTTGGAGACTGTTGGAGATGATGTATGTAAATGCTTTACAGAAATGTATCCCAGGCGCCACTGCGCATTGGGCCCTGTGCCAGGGACTGCAGTAACAAAAGGAAGATGTAGATACTTCCTCTGAACACGCTGCTCACAAGCAAGCAGAGACAATAACAATGAGATTCATAAAGCAATTAGCACATGTTTAAATGCTATGTTCCCACATGCCAAAAAAAAAGAAAAAATCTTTTTAGTTACCTTGATACACAGACACTGTAAGATCCACCTTCAAACAACAGGGACAAGGTTATAGATGCCACAGGGTGTTGCCTCTCTGAGCTTATTTTAAAATGTGCCTTCCCCTACCTTTTATTAAGATCATCTCCCTCTTCCTCTCAGGTTAGATGTCTTTTTGCCTGGTCTGGTAATTGGATCACATTAGGCCAGGGGTTGAGATTACTGCTAGAAATATGGGAGTCTGTTAGGTCAATTTTCTACTGGACAAGCTGAACTTGGGGGCTCTTTTGCACATCCCCATAAGCTGCAGATGCAAATAGTGTCTTCATCTCCGCCAAGATCCTGCTGCGGCCTTCCCAGTGTGGGCACAGGGAGGCCCAGAGCTAAGGCACCCCAGGCTGACCTGGGCATCCAGCGCAGAGGACGCATCACCCCGGGGCCTTCTTGCAGAAGGAGCTTCTGAGCACTCATGCAGCAGTAATATTTAGCCCATTTGTCGGCAGCTGCCAACCCTGTGGCAGGTTTCAAACGGAGGGGGACCGATTGTGAGGGTAAGGAGGCCGACTTCAAATGGAAAGTCTCTTTTCATTAAAAAAAGGTGCCGTACGCGGAGGTGTAAGGCAGGAAAGGATATTTCCCATCCCTTTTCTGTGTCATCCCCTCTTCCTCTGCCTTATTCACTCCTGGATGGTAATAGGAAAAGAAAAGGGCATAGAGGAAGCAATTCTTTGCCTGACAATAGAAATGAGATCTGGGAAATTGTTCTAAAATTCACATTCCTAATAAGAAATAATGAAGGCTAATTATGTTACTCCTGTTTTATTAAAATTGTGTAACTTTTGAACCTCTAGTAAAATTTTCAAGTTTAGAGAAAATGCTTGTTCTACATTAAATGTGCAGAGAAAGTGAGTCAATTAATATAATCAGGGAGAGAGGCCACTGCCAGCTCTTATTACTCATGGGCCAGTTAAGTCAGTGAAAAGATTTTGGAAAAAATTCAATCTAATATTGTATTCATTACTTGATTACCTAAAAATAGAGTTTCTAAGATTAAAAATGGGGCTGTTTCAATGACATGGGGCCTCCCACAGAGGGAAAAAATAAAGACTAAAAATAAAAGAATAAATAAGAAAGGGTTATTTTGCCTCAACATTTACTATGATAAAAACAGCTCAAGAGTTGCATCAAAACAGACTTGCTAAGGATTGCTGCACTGAGGTATTTATATGTTTTTAAAGTTAATACTCATAAGTTAAGATACTGATAACTCTGCTGGGTATTTTAAAAGATGGTTTCAGCCTCCGTGTGTAGCTCTGCTGTGAAGTGTGTCACAAATGATCTGTTGTCATAGACGCAGATATTTGGGAATGATTGATGCATGAAGTTATACATTAGAACAGATTCAGATTTTTAAGTGATCTCAAAAACATTCTGATAAGCTTTCTGAAATGGGAGAAAATGGATAGCATTAGCACCAAGGTGGCCAGGAATTGCCCGCAGGGCAGGAGTGTCACCTGTACCAGGGAGACTTCCTCAGAGGTGCAGTTGATGGGAGATTAGGAGCTGTGGCTGCACTTGGTTGATTTACCTGGATATCAATTCTTCTCACATTATTCTCGCTGCACTTATCTGTAGTGACTGTACGGGAAACTCTCTGCCATGGGAAGCTCATATTGGACATCACACATGTTTTACATTGATCTAGGGAACAGAGAGGGCCCCCGAACGGGTAGTGTCTCGTTACTGACATCCACAGGACACACACATATCCGTCGAGGGTCCAGCGTGTGTTATCCAATCTCCTAGCCTTGGACATGCGTCATTTTTAGGCAAAGAGATGTGTTCTTTGTTCACTGGAATCACCTTTGCTTTGTAATGGAGACAGACCAACATAAACAAAACGAACAATCAGACCCCCTAAGAATAGTGCCCAGAATGTATGAGAACTGCTGGTAAGCATAATAAAGAAACACCAGGGGCCTGGAGGCGGAGAGAAATATACACACAGTTTCGTAGTTTTGGCAGCTTCTCTGAGAGATAGCACTTCGTAAAGTGTGAGTTGTCAGTGACACGGTCAAGGGGGGGATGTCAAGTAGACAACTGAATATACAAATCTGGAATCACCAGCATACAAATGCTAATAAAGTCCTATGAACCCATAAGTATCGTCCAAGAGATTAAATATAAAAATAGCAGAGAAATGGGTCCATAATTAAACTCCAAGAAATGCCATCATTTGAAGGATAAGAATTGGCAGAAAAGGGTGAGAAGAAAATACCCAGAGAGGGAAGGAGAGGAAAATAGATGACTGTGATTTCTTATAAGCACCAAGGAAAGATTGGGTGTCAGGTCAAAAGAGGGCTCAGCTCAGTCCTGCCAAGAGAACAAAGTGAGGCCAGTCAAAGTACCCTCTAGACCTGGTCCCACGGACAATGTGGTGATCTTGGCAGAAGTGTGCTTGTGTGCGTGCCTGTGTTTGTATGTGTGTATGCATGTGTGTGGTGTGTGGTATATCTGTATTTGTGTGTGGATATTTGGCTGTGAAAGCAAGCAGAAAAATCGGTGGTGGCTGTACATGGATTGAAGCAGAGGAAGAATTTTATTTAAGATGCGGCATAACCGTAACATTTTGCATAATGACAATAGGATCCTCCAGAGATGTAGAAACTGCTGGTGTCATAAATATGGGAGCCATTTAAAGGTGAGAAGAGGTTGGGGAGGATGGGGGATGGGGCGTACTTGAAGGGTTTGATCTTTCCAGGAGGAGCGATGCTCCATTTAACAAGAAGCAGAAAGGAGCTTCTTGGTGTATGTGCAGGGGGAGTGTGTGTTTGTGGGTGGAAACATATGGGTGTTGGCTGCTATCCTCTGGTGGCTGCTATTCCTATTTCTCTGCTGAGCATGTTGGGCTGTGTTGAGTGTAAACTCTGAGGCTTGAGGAGTCCTTGCAGCCTGTGGGAGCACAAAATAATTGAAACATACTGAAAGTTTGCCAAGCAGAGTTGAGTTCCCATTTCAGATGTAAATCATAAATTACAGCCCCATTCATGTGCATAAAAGTGTAGTTTTCTCTGCAATGCTGCAGATCCCAAGAAAGTGAATAGTTTGGTCTTACCAAGAAGAGAGAATCTTGAAAAAAAAAAAGTTGTGATAGAAATCCTGTGATTTCCTGAAAAATTAAAGCGCACATTCTGCAGAAACGAATAAAATCGAGATTTCACTAAGTCTTTTGTGGAGGATCCTACATCTGTGAGTGGCGGATGTGAAGCTAGAGCCCGGCTTGTTACCCTGCTTCCGGGGCAGTGCTCATGGGGGGTGGTGTGGCAGTGTCTTATCTGTAAAGGATGTATCACAGAGACAGGGGTAGAACATGCTTCCCATTAAGTTGTTGATGGAAAACAAAATATTCAAAATTGGATGAGGACACTGAGAGGGGAAAAGAATAGAAAACTTGAGGCATTTTCTCATCAGACAATGACAGGTCAAAAAAGTAGTTGTTTCCTAATGTGATGGAAGTAGGGTAAAAAAAGGGGCCTTCCTTATGGACTGGACTAGCGCTTAGCTGCAAGTTTGATTTTCTTTTTTCCTGACAGGTCTCATGTAAATTCATCTTTCTCCTCATAAATTGAGCTGAAATAGCAATAGCTGGAATAGCAGTGAGGTGCTAAGTTTGATAGTTTCTTTCCACTGGGTGAACAGAAGAGATGTGGGGAGATTTTACGCACCGTGTTTATTCTGAATGATCTCTGGAGCTGAAGTCTCCCCTGCTCTTCATGCCTCTAAATTCTACTTCAAGGAAAGGAAGAGGAAGTCTGTGGCTTTTAGATATGAGACCTAAAGGTAACTGATTAGGAATGTCTGCAGTGACTGATTTGACCCGCCGACTAATCAGCAGGGACCAGGGAGTTGAATAATTACTTGTACTGTGCCGTGAACTGAGAAGAAATTCTTCAAATGTGTGAGAGTTGAATCCACTCCAGTCAAACCTTACATATGCCTAATGGCCCTTTCCACTTAAGTGCATTGCTCTCACCTCAAGAATGAATCTAAAACCAAATGATGTGCTCCCTCCACACCTTCTTCCAGTCACTTCTTCCTGATTTCACATTTACTGTCATCGGTACCACCTTTCTCCAAGCCTCCCAAAGGCACAACTTTCAGATATTAGAATTATGCCCGGCACTGCTCTCCCAGAAGATCACTCCAACATTGCAGTAATTCTTTCTGTCTTTCTTTTTTTTTTTTTTTCAAATTCACCATTTTTTTCACTCCTATTGCCAGATTTTTAATTCATGTCTCCTAACAATTCCGTTGTTTCCATATTATCCTCTCTACCCACACTGGCATTATTTCTCAAACTTGAATTTCATCAGGTGACTCCTGTGTCTCAGAAACCTTCAGGATATCTCTAACTGTCCACAGGGGAGAGTCAAATCTTTTTAGACTAGAAAAGCAGGTCTGTCCTATTCTCATTTTCAAACTGTTGGCCTGTGAGTTCCACAAAGAACTCTCAGATCTGCTCAGGCCTGCTTTCCTATCCACAGAGCATGCTCTATGTTTTGCTTTGTTTTTTCACCTCTGCTTGCATGCTTTCCCCCAGCAGAATGACCTCTCTGGGTCTCTTCCCTATTGACGCAAACCTTTTTTTGTTTTGTTTTGTTTTTTGCGGTACGCGGGCCTCTCACTGTTGTGATCTCTCCTGCTGCGGAGCACAGCCTCCGGACGCGCAGGCTCAGTGGCCATGGCTCACGGGCCCAACAACTCCGCGGCATGTGGGATCCTCCCGGACGGGGGCACGAACCCGTGTCCCCTGCATCGGCAGGCGGACTCTCAACCACTGCGCCACCAGGGAAGCCCCTTGAAACCTTTTTTGAATACTCCAGTCAAGAGGGTCTCCTCTGCCTCTGATTTCTTTCAAATATGGTATGTTTCTTTTATATAATACTGCCTCATCTAATATTTTTATTAATTTTCATCATATGTACATCTTTTTTTTAACCCAGGTTTTAAACTTCATAATATTAGTGACTGCATCTTTTGAGTTCCACAGTATTTAGTACCCATAAGAGTTTAAAATATGTGGTCATATTTTTATAAGCCAATGAACTCTCCTTTTGTAAGATACAATTGAGACTGAAATTTAAGTCTCCATAAAAAAAAAAGAAAAAAAAAGATTTTAGCAAAACATGTGGTCACTTGCAACTGGAAATTTCAGGGAAAACCATCCTCAGACCTTGGGTGAGATACCAACATTTAAGTCATTTCTCAGTGTTGGCATTCCTACAAACTCTTGCTTTTCAGATTTACCCTTTCATTGTGTCGTATCAGAGGACAAGGTCATTTTGTTTTTCCCTGGTAGATCTGAAAAAAAACTTATATAAAATCTGACTGAGACTCTATGAATTCTCATAAAGGTTGCGAAAATGAGTTCGCCTGATCTCCCTCAACCAACACCGTGACTAAAAACAGCATATGCTGTAAAGGAAGACCTGGTAAACTTTGGCCAAAGTTCAACAGCTGTCACACAAAGAATATAGGAAAGAATAAAAGTGAGAAAATTGAGAGGATGAATCCAATCATCCTGGACCTTCTGTTCCATGTTAATAATCAGAATGTTTAGCAGAGCTCTGTTTTCCTAAGTTAATGGAATGGCTTACTGTGATTGTGATGAAAATTACTATATCCACGAGTCTTAATTGTACTACACTAGAACTGAATAAATGCCCTGTGTAATGTTATACTTGAAATGTTATGCATATAGGCTTTATTTATGGAATGTGAACATCTTACTGAACTAAATCTTATGCAAAAGAGTGTAAAACAAACACAAAAACCTCAGGCAGTGCGTTAATAAAGTTGGAAAAATTCGTTCCACAGCGAAGTATAGGGTTTGCTGTAATTAATATTTATGACCCTCAATAACTAAAATTTTTATTTCCTTTTATTTTCTTATGCACTATAATTTAAAAATTATATCATTCTAATTATTATTCCCCTGCTAATTGACATTCTATGGGCATGTGTTAATTTTCTTCAAATCTGCCTCTCAGATGGATTTCTTGACTGTGTCAGTTTGGTGGAGTGATGGCATATATGTGTGTGCAATGCCAAACTTTTTTCATATACAGGATATGTCAGGGAGATTTAAGATAGGACCTCTTGAGTTACTACAAACAAAAGATACCCAAAATTGTGCTTTTAGAGTACAGTATTTAAAATAACTAGAAAGAAAGAGAAGATATAAAATATTTAACAGTCACACTTAATTGGTTCACACCAAATTAAATATTTCAAGTGTAGAATTCAAATGACCATATCCTCACAGCTGAAATACCCACCAAAACAGGCTTCGCTGACATAAGGTGGTTTATATAACACAATTAAAAATCATTGAACTCTTTATAGAAATTTCTAAAGGGACATGGAACCATGCAGAAGGAAGTGAATCATCTAATTGGTAGTAAATTATAGGAAAAGGATGCCAGAAAAGACAACTAAAAAGTCTAAATTTACCGTGTTCTTCAAATCATTGCTTCAAGTCTATGTTTCTGCCCCACAAAATGAAACATCACCGCTGCTTTTTAATATCGAGGTTCTATACTTAAATTGTAGAATATTTGGAACAAGAGCTTAGAAAGCAGGTTACTGTTTTTTTTCTCCTGAACATAAACACTGCATCAGTTTTGGCAAATTTGAGTAAAGTGAACTTTACAATGGAGGGTATAATTTAAGCAGCCAATGGAAAGTGTAAAAGAATATTTCTGAAATATTTGCTATGCAGTATTCCCCTGGCAGGTCCCAAAGATGAACTCCCCACAATCAATGGAAGATATAGATCATTATATGGACAGAAAGAGGAATGCTGGTATCATAATCAACATAAACACATACCTGAAATTTTTCTGAGTTCTCAAAAAACAAAAAAAGATGTATTGTTATTCACTGATTTTAAGCTTTCAAGATGGACATAAATTGGTCTGTTTCAGCTACTTCGAAATTAATCAGGGGTAAGTGAAAGAAGCCAGTAGGAAAGGGCTGTATGGTATAGAATTCCAACTATATGACATTCTGGAAAAGGAGACATCGAAAAGATCAGTTGTTGCCAGGGACGATGAAGGAGGGAGGAATAAATAGACAAAGCACAGAAGAATTTTAAGGCAATGGAACTATTCTGTATGATAATTATAATGGTGGATACAGGCCATTATGCATTTGTCCAAACCCACAGAATGTCCAACACCTATAGTGAACGCTAATGTAAACTATGAACTTTGGGTGTTAATGACATGTCAGTGTAGGTTTCATCAGCCCTAACAAATGCACCCTCTGATGGGGGATGTTGATAACTGGGGAGGCTGTGCATTTATGAGGTGGAGGGTATATGGGAAATCTCTATTCCTTACTCGTAATTTTTCAGTGAAATCTGTTAAAAAATTAATTGGGGGCATTGTGCCGCCACAGCTGTCCTAGGAATCTGTAGATGTCCCTCTGGTCAGGCTCTCCCTGACATCGTGGCCCAAATATTCCATTTCTCTCAGAAGACTTTCTATTCCTGTCAACAATGAGAATGTTTTCCGTTCATTTTGAAAAACCACTCATCAGCTTTATTAGCCTTTATTTATTTCACCACCTTGACTGCAGACCTCATATACGTTCTCCACAGTGCCCCACTTGCATTTATATTTTAGAAGTGGTTTTTTTATACTTCTTGGCTTTTCAAAACTTCCCTCACACTCTCCTCATGAATTCCTTGACCTAAACTCAGTTGAAGAAACAGTAACAAAAGATTTCTTTACCTTTAAGCCAACAAATCTATAATTCATCTGCTTTGGTCCTCTTTCTCTTGGGGTAATGAAGGAAGTGCCTTTCTCTCATCAAAACTTGTCTTCACTCATGTGCCCCAGATTCCATCCCTGTACCTATTTAATGCCCTCTGTTCTATGCATCTTCAATTTTTAACCTCTCCTCAAGATTATTCCTTTCAGTAAACATATATGCTCTAGTTTTCCCATCCCCAAAATATCAAATAAAACAACCCATTTCTTGACCTTATATCTTTGTCCAGCTACCTACCTTCTTATAGTTAAGTGATTCAAAATTGTTGTATATACATAGTGATTCTACTTTTCACCTCCCGTTATTCTGCAAGGCATCTGTACAGTTTTGTTTTCTTCCTGTTGTGTTTACCATTGTCAATTGCTGGGTCCCCCAAATATCACCAAAGCAACCTACTGCTCAAACAAAGCTGAATCTTTTTCTAACCACCGTAAGGAAGAACACTGTCTTCAGACTTACGAACACCTCTGGGAGAGGGGTGACCACAGTTGGGACATTCACGGACACTTTGCTGTGTGGTAGTCTTTCAGTGTAGAATCTTTGTTAAGATCAACTAAGCATCATGATATAATAGGATCGGTGAACAGAGCAAGGCAAGTTTTGGGGGTAAAGAGTTCAAAGAATCTTGGGGTATGATTCATTCTATGTTTTCTTGAAGGTTGATGGATCTGTCAAGAAATGTATGGAATAACCAGTGAAGTTATTTGCAACTTTTATCTTCCTGGGAAAAGTTTCCTGGAATAGCCAAGCCATGTTGTTGAAGAGAGTGATATATTAAAATCATGTTAATGTACGCAGTTAGCCACATAGAAGATTTAAATTCTCACCATAGTTGCCTTCCATCATTCATCCTTCACATTAGCAAGGGCAATGAATACTTTCTCTCCTCATCTATTCAACATATCAATGTCTTTAAAATTAGTTAACCATTGACTTACTGAAATCCTTTCATCTTTGGACTTTTATGGTGGAATATTCCCCGCATTGTCCTTGTACCTTCCTGGTTATTCCTTCTTATCTTTCTTTTCTGGATTCTTCTTCTCTATTTTATCTCTAAATTTTGGAGTTCTTTTGCATGCAGTCATGGGACCACTTCTTTTTCCTTCTGCATCTTTTCACTGAGCGATCTTACCTATTCCATTAACTTTAAATAAAATCAATCTGAATTGATGTCCAGAGTCAGATCAGGAGAAACAACTGAATTTCATTTCCATCTTATAGCTTCTTTGGATTTAATATGTTCAAAGTAGAATTATTAAACCTGTGCAAATCTTTTCCTTCCCAAATTTTTATCTCAGTATATTTTATTACAATGTACCCTGTTGCACTAGCCACTACATTACACAACTCCCAGAGGTATCATTCATATTGTATTCTAGTATTGTGAATGGTAAATGGTATCTTTTGGTCTTCGGCCACGTCTTTGGTCAACTATGTGTCGTTGCACACTTAAGGTTATGTGTCTGTTGCTAAGTTCATTGTTAATTTTGTGAAAGATGAATCTATCTTTGCAGTCTCAATTTTTTCACTTCTCCTTTCCTTCTAAATTACTACAATCAAACCTATATCCTGGTAACTCTACTGATAATATATGGAATTCTGGCAAACAGCATCAGCGACATTCTTGATAAATCCATTAGATATGTTTCATTCACTCTCTTATTTAATGACTTTGAATTATTCAGTGTCATTGAAAACTCAGTATTTTTAGAATTCTCTCTCCTCTGGGTTTTTATCCATAGTGGGCTACACTTTGCCCTAAATGTTGGTCTTCCATAGGCTCTCTCTTTTTACCTTTCCTTTTTTAAAGACACCATTTATTTTGAGCAGTTTTGGGTTCATAGAAAAATTGAGGGGAAGGTACAGAGTTGCCCTTTATAATCCTCACCCCACAAGTGTATAACCTCCCCCATTATCAACATTCCCCAACCAGAGTGGGACATTTGTTATGAATGATGATCCTATACATCATTATCACCTAAATTCCATAGTTTATATTAGGTTTCACTCTTGGTGTTGTACCTGTTATGGGTTTGGAAAAATAGATAATGACATATACCACTATTATAATTTCATACAGAATAGTTTCATTGCCCTAACTTCCCCTCTCCAATCCCTGGCAACCAGTGTTCTTTTCACTGTCTTTATAGTTTTGCCTTTTCCAGAATTTCATATGTACTGGAGTCATACAGTATGTAGCCTTTATAGATTGGTTTCTTTCACTTAGTAATATGCCTTCATGGTTCCTCCACATCTTTTCATGGCTTGACAACTTATTTCTCTTTATTGCTGAATAATAGTCCCTTATGTAAATGTACCACAGTTTTTTTTATTCATTCACCTACTGAAGGACATCTTGGTTGCTTCCAAATTTTGGCAGTTATGGCTCTTTTCTTTTTCTAATTATCCATCTCTTTTTCTGACATAGTATGCCCTCCCTCAGCTTCAACTACCATCACTGTAGTGCTTGTCAAATCTTGATCTTTAGTTGAGAAAGCATTAAAGCCATAATTTTAACATATTGCTAGACAAATTATCTAACAGCGGCAAAAAATTTCAAACACAGAATGTACCAAACCAAATTAATTATTTTTTTTCCTTCAAACCCAAAGCCAATTCTTTTTTGCTGAGTTTATCTTATATCATTTCATTACCTTTGACTTTGTTTCCCAGTCTAGAAAGTAACAGTCATAATCAATTGTTCCATATTCTTCCTCAGGTGTCATATTTGAGTAGCCATTGAGTCCCATAAAAATATTTCAGAATTATCTCAGGATATTTTCCTCTTCTCTAGTAAACCAGCCACTCCAGTGATTACCTCTCTCATAGAGGCAAAAAAAAGTGATTTCAATCCCTTTTAACTAGGATCTCTACTTTTAGTTATTACTTTTTCTGGCCAATCTTCTATTCTACTTACTGCTTTATTTTATAAAATACAAATCTGACCATAAAATTCCTCAATTTGAGGACCTTTGATGGTTCCCAACATGAGATTCCTGTCTAGTTGTAATGTTCTTCCACAGGCTTATTTCTGACCACTCCTTCCCAGACACACACTAATCTATAGTCATGCTATGGATCATTTCCTGAACTTGGCATATGGCTTAATGCTTCCAAATTTTGCTCACTATTTCTTTCCTTCTTAAATACACTTTTGCTCCTTATCTGTTTGATAAACTCCTGCTCATTGTTAACAGCTCATCTAATATATGTTCTCTGGGAACTTACCCTCTACTCATCTAGGTTTTCTCGTTCTTAATGCTCTCATGTGACTTTTCCCTCTATGTCAGTGCCCATTTCATTGTGCTAGAAGTATCTATTCACATATCTCTATCCCCTATTGACTGTGAGCTCATATGTTCACTAATCAGGATGGTAATTTTCTCAAAGGATATATTGGTGCTCAGTAAGTGCAGGATGATAATAATAATACAGGTAATAAGTTTAAAGTAATGGGTAATAAGGATTTCCCTGGCAGTCCAGTGCTTAAGACTCCATCTTCCCAATGCTGAGGCATGGGTTTGCTTTCTGGTTGGAGAACTAAGATCCCGCATGCAGCACGGAACAGTCAAAAAAAAAAAAAGTAATGGATAATAAGTAAAAAGAAAAAGTTCAGAGATGGACATAGCAGAACACCTCAGAGCCAGGCTGAGTATTTCTATATTATTACAGGCAGTAGTGGGTCATTGTATGTCTTTGAGCAGAAAAATAACTGTCATTGTGCTAATCATTATAGCATGTGATTGTTGGACCGGAAGAGAGATTTGGAGAACAGAAAACCACCTTGATAGATATGTAAGCAAAACACTTTAATTCTTTAAAGAATGCAAGAAAAAAAAAAAAACGGATTGCTTTGAGGAAAATACTTTGTGTCAACACATTCATGTCAATGGCTGAATGATGGTTGGACTCGCTCAGGTAAACGTTATGGTTTGGAATGTGCTATTACTGTGCTAAGCACAGTGGGATAAGTGAAGAGTTGAATACATAGGTCCTGTCCAGGTGCATTTTAGTGTCTAGAGTTTGCCCGTTCCTGTGTTAAAAACAGTGGAATAAATAGAGAAAGAACAGGTACTGTGATGGTCACTTTCCTGGGTCATCTTCACTGGGTGAAGAGATGCCCAGATAGCTGGTAAAATATCTTTTTTAGTTGTGTCTGTGGCAGTGATTTGGGAAGAGATTAGCATTTAAATCTGTAGACTCAGTAAAGATCGCCCTCACCAAGTGGGTTGGCAACATCCAATCCACTGAGGGCTTGAACAAAAAAAAGATAGAGGAAGGACCAATTTGTTCTCTCTGCTTTAGCTGGGCCATCGGTCTTCTCCTGTCCTGGGACACTGGTACTCTGGTCCTTAGACCTTTGGACTCAGACTAGGACATACACCATCACCCTCCTTGGTCTCAGGTTTTCGGGCTTGGACTAGAGCCACACCATTGGCTTTCCTGGGCCTCCAGCTCGCAGTCAAGGACCCACGGGACTTCTCAGCCTACATATTGCATGAGCCAATCCCTCATCATAAATCTCTGTCTATACTTCATCTATCTATCTATCTATCTATCTATCATCTATCTATGTATGTATCTATCTATCTCCTATTGGTTCTGTTTTCCTGAAACAGTGTTTGAAGTGCTATTAAAGTACAAACAACAAAAGGCATCTAAGTTTGACTATGGGTGCATGTTAGATAGCTGGACACCAAATCACTCATTTTATCCAATGACTGTTTGCTTACATTTCAAAAGCAAAACTAAATCACAAATGAAACAAAAATAAGCAGTCTCAAATATGCATCTCATGATGATTCAAATGAAAGTCTAAAGAGTAACTTTCTGCATGTATCTTTCTGCTCAGAAAGACATCAGGGAAATGTGCTCAAGTAATAACAGATTGTCATTTTGGTGCATCTGGATCCCTCATAAGTACCCATTCATGAAACTCAGATTTTTTCTAAAAAGATGCTGATTTTGTAATCTTTTAAAATGTGTAGCACTTCTTTTATTTGAGCTCCATTAAATTTTTCTGCATTCCCTTTAGCTTTGTAAATTAAGGTCTGAGTATGATGTTTATGGAAGCAGGTATGGTCCAGTAGCTATATATTCTTAAAGTCACACTGTTCACACACAATACTTAAAGCATTAGATTCATAGATGTGTAGTTTTAATATCCTGTACAAATTGAGTTCCTTTCATTCTCTGTTCCTCAGAGGAATGAAGCCATAGGTCTAAAATAACTGAATATTACAAAAGAGGTTGATTTCATCAAAATTAAATAGGGAAAAGTGTATCTTTAGGAGAACTCTGAGTGGATTTTCTGAAGGCACACGGATGTGGGTTTTCCCCAAAGAGATAGACAAGGAGATGGAAGAAATAAGAAAAATAAGAATGTTAAAATCATTTGGTTTGGAGGAGGAAGGATAATTTTAACACCTAGAGACTGCATAAGTTTCTTTACCTTCCATCTGTTTTATACCTGACAGGTTTGTGTTTAAAATGTTTTCTCTACCACATTTCCCACCAGCATCAGTGCTATGCATAAGAATGGTTAAGACAAGGTCTACCTACATCCTTGAATGTCAGCTGGGTTGCTGTGATCTACTCTCAGAGTGAACCAGGCATACAGAAATGGTGACTGGTAATGGATTAGCAAGACTATCAGCTGGTGGAGCTCCATAACTTAAAGGAAACACCTTGAATGATTATAGAAACAAAATGGGAAACAGGCACGAAAAGAAACTGGAGTGCACTGGCACTCCTCCAACCTTATTGGATTATTGATTTTGTTTGTCATCTTAGTTTATTTGGGGAATGTGTCTTAAGCCCATAATCACTTGGGAGAGAGTGGGAGTGTTATTTATTTTAAATAATGAAAAATTGTAAAAAATTTATGAATCTATATGATGGAGTGGGGCTTATTTCAGTATCACAAGTACTGAGAAGTCTTTCTCACTGAACTTTATTTGAACCTCAAAGAATGTGGAATTAATTTACATTTCATTATAGGCTGGTAATTCCCTCGGCATATTATAAGGGGGTTCCAGAATGAACAAACTATGTATATCCTTGGGCTGCTGCAAGATCTTGTGAGCACCAATCTTAAAATCCCAGCCAGAAAGGTCAAACCTGAACTGTTTAATCAATAAAAGCCTTACTCTCTACTTTTGGAGAGAGTGAGCATTCTGCAAAGGAGAAAATTTCAAAATCAATTACTGGATACTTCCCATTACATTGGCAATTACTTCTGACCGCCCCCCCCCAAAAAAAACAACAATAAGTTAGAATATGTACTAGTTCATCATCTAGCAATTATTTCATTAGCAAAGTAAAAGAAATTTGAGTTGGCAGTAAAATAATTATATTAATATAATCACATGTCACTTATGCTCTCTACTACCTATAATCTTAGCTATCACAGGAGGACTGCTATGGCCTTAATCTTACTTGGTGAGCTTCTTTTTAAAAATTTGCTGTCCTTAAAGATTTCCCATAGCTATTTACATTTCCACAGTATTTCTAGGTTGTTTTCTTTATCTCCAAAGATTCACCAAATTAGGTTTTGACATTCTAACTTGTAGATGACAATAACTGATATGATATAGTATTGACTATCATTTGATGGGACAGGAGCATATATTAAATTATAATTTAGGCAAATGACCTGACAAGACATGTTTCCATATACCTCCATCTCTGAAAATCCTGGAGTTTAATTTCCTTAACCCAGCTTTTAAGGGTTCTAACATATCTCTTCAAGAAATTTGACTTGAAGTTACATTTGTGTAAACATCCTTTTCATTTTACAAATGGTCCCAATTTGGAGGGTTTGCCCTCTCCGATATGGAACTGAAAATTGTATTATATACTGAGAGACAGTCACATCAATGTTCCACTTAAATAACACTTAAAACTCCACTGAATTCAATTTAATTGTTGAAAGATCATATATAAAAAAGTAATACTATGATGTTACTTTCTGTGGTACATTGTCCTTTCAAAAAATAACCCAATAACAAATCCCATCCCATAAGCTATTCAACAATGTAACCATGACCCTCCTCCCATTAAGAGGAGGGGTCTATGTCACTTATCTTTGAATCTGGGCTTATGACTTACTTAAACTAATAGCTTATGGTAGAAGTGATGGTGTAGTATTGTTGAGGAAAGGGGGTGCAACATTTACCCTGGTGTTTGGAATTCTCATTGTGGTGACCTAAAATCACATGGTAGGAAGTCTGACTCCTCTGAACCCACTCAGCTACACGATAATCCAAATATGCTCGTTCAGAAAAACCATTTAGAAAAGTCCTGAGGCTCCCTGAAGAGAGAGACAGAGGGAGAGAGAGGCTTGGCCAGCTTCCAGCTGCTCCAGCTCCACCTGCTGTCTTACTATAAATACATAAAAGACCCCATAATCACTATGGGTAGGAAGCAGGGTAAGAAACCTACCCAGTTACTTGCTTAGAAAAGGAAGGTTCTTAGGGAGAAATCAAAGACCCAGAGAATCAATCCCAGAAGGAATACTGGACCCTAATCAACTATAGTGGGCTTTCCAAAGCTCACTTAGGAAAACACCATTAAAATTTTACTACCTTTCTTACACAATGAACATATATTAATTTTAAAAAAGAAGTTAAAACTATAAAATAATCTTACTTTAATTCCACTACTCAGAGACAGTTGCTTGTAAGTAGTTAGGAATCTCAACTCTTGACAGTATAATCCACTATAGGTAGTTTCGGCAAAACTTTTTTGAAATAAGACATATTTTGATGGGCTAAAATACATTGCTTTTGATTGATTATTTTGAGAGGTTTAGACGCTCTAGAGGTGCCCACTTACACTTCTAAATATTCCTTGCTACCTAGGTCAAGGAGTCAGTATGGGATTTCCACCAGTTTGGTGTACTTATTGTAATTATATACTCATGAACTGGAGAAATGACCACAGGTTCTTTACAATAAGTTTTGAAATCAAGAATTGTGAGTCCTCCAATTTTGTCTTTTTTGAGATTGTTTTAGCTATTCTAGGTGATTGTACTTCCATATAGAATTAGTTTGTCAACTTCTATGAAAAAAGCAAGCTGGGAATTCAGTAGGAACAGCATTGAACTGTAGGTAAATTTGAGAGAGAATTGCCATTTAACAATGAGGTCTTCTGATTCGTGAATATGAGATATCTTTTTATTTATTTAGACCTTCTGTAAATTCAACCATGTTTGTAGTCTTTAGAGCACAAGTATGAACTTTTTGGTTAAAATTATCCAAGTATTTTATTTTTTAATATGTTGTGAATTGAATGTTTTGCTAATTTTACTTTCATGTTGTTCACTAATGTATATAAATACAGTTAATTTTTATAAAATGATCTTTATCCTGAAATACTCTGACATTCTTTATTAACTCTAATAGTCACAGCTTTTCAAAGCCCTTGGTGGACATCTCAATTGACAGATCTTTCTTTTCATTTTCTCTCCAGGCTCTTTTTTGCCCAAGCTGGTATTGCAGGCTCAGGCATCCACAATGGTAAACAATTGCTGCTGATTGTTTTTCCAAAGGCCTGTGGAAAAGTCTTTGCCTGAAAAGACCACTCTGAGTCAATTTAATTAACAATAATGGAGGTTTTTCTTAAGAAGCTCTAAATATTCAACCCTAAACATGATTCTGCTTGTTAATAATCACTGATCTTGCTTTCTTTTAAGCAATTTGATAGGCAATAAAGCAAATATTTATAATAAAACTAAGAAATATTAAAGGAATCATAGCAGTATATAGCAAAGGTCAATATATTAGTTTGCGGTGGAGCTACAGAGATTTTAAGATTTTCTTAGAAAAAAAATGTAATTTAGATACAATTCTGAAAAATGAGAAGGAATAATTTTGGCAACATACAGGGAGAGTATCTTTTAGGCAGAATCCAAAGACCTAAATGTGAAAGAATTATTCATGATGTACGGAAAGTACAAAGCAGAGGAAAGTGGCCAGAGATTGGGTTGGAGAGGAAAGAGGAAGTCTGGAGTGACACAAATGAGCAAGCGTTTCAGAGGAGCAGCTGAGGGTATAAATTGGGCAAGACTGCATCCAGAAAAGTGAGAGTGTAAAATGAGGAAGTTTCATTAATGCTAATGGAAAACGGCATTGGTCTTGGCTCATGTAAGGAGTCTAAAGTGAGGATATAGACGAGTAGACCAATGCAGAGAAGCACAGTCAGAGAACTTGGTGATAAGTAGGCAGTTGAGGACAGAGGAAAGTCAAAATTGAGTCTCGGGGCTTTGGTTTGCAAAAATTGAGTTGATGGTCATTTCAACCACAGGAAAGCAGAATTTATTTTTAGGGAAAAATTATGTTTATTCCCTAACATGCATAACTTCTGGCACAGGTGAGGTATCCAAATTCAGATACCCAGTGAGGGTTTTGACAAATAAATTGGGACCTCAAAAAAGCAATCTGGGCTAGTAATAAAGATTTAAGAATCATTAATATAAAATTGATCATTGGAACCATGGATATGTATGAGAGGATGCAGGGAGTGAAAAAGAGGAGATAACACTCAGATATTAATACTGATAGCTAGAGGCAGCCCAGGGCAAGAAGCCTGCAAGGGAAGTTGGAGGAGTGGCCAAAGATGAGTGAGACCAGCCCTGGGGGAGTGAAGCATCATGGGAATTAAGATGCTTAGAGGGAGAGACTGACTGTTTCGGATGCTGCTGAGGATGAATAAGATCAAGACTGAAAGAGTCTTTTGGATTTAACCACAGTGTTGTTGGTGATTCGGTGAGAACACTTTTGGTGGAATTGTGGACATAGAAGATAAATTTCAGTGTGAGTGGGATGTAATCATGTGGAGAGGACAATTGTAGGCAGATCTCTTAAGAAGCTTCGCTGTGGAGCAGAGGAGGAGAGGGCTACAGACAGCTAAAGGGAGAAAGACCAGCATTACGTCAACTCAGAGGTTATTTTCTTCTTCCCTTCCTCCTCTTTTCCTTTTGGATATGTATTGGTTTTGTTGTTTTTTAAGTATGAGGAGATTCGAACGCATTTAAAAGTTGATAGAAAGGAACACTAATAGAGAGAGAGAACTTGAAACTGAAAATACTGGAAAGAAATAAGTTGATTCAAGGATGACAGAGACTATGGATAATGGTCTTTGCATTCCCCTGTGTTCTTCACCTGAGCTGACATTATCAGAAACATAGAAAGTAATGGGATAAAAATCATCCACAGTCAATTAAAACCAGTTTAAGCAAAGTCAGTTGGTCTATTCACCAAAAATCTGGGTTTTCTTTAGTTCTGAGTTTCCCTAAGGGAAAGAAAATGCCTAATTCTGGAGCTCCAGGAACACTGGGCCATTTTCTTAAAAGACATGTATGGTGAGTAACGAGGTGCTTGGCTCTACCCCCCAAGTGTCTTTCTGGTCAGAACAGCATTCAGGACCAACCAAGGCCAGCAGATTCATGATGTAAACTTAAAGCTTCATTAGACTCTAATTCTCTACCTCAGGACCTAACTCCCAGGAGTTAGGAGAAGCAGGTATCTGTCATTTTTCTTGTATTCACAGGCAAACTGGCTCATTTTCTGATACCAATACTTTAATATGTAATCAATTCTCACTCCCCTGTAAGTCTTCCCTACTCTTCAAGACTTACCTGTCATACACGGTAGCTCTTTATTGCAAATGGTATCAAAGGCAGCTTAATCCACAGGCAGCTACATCAGCTGGTGCTGCAGTAAGATCTTCTGTGGAATGACTATAACCCCAGCCCAAGAAGCTGTATTCTGTTTGTCTCCTCGTGCCTCCTCTGAGCCAATCTGTGAGTCTTCTAGTCTGTCAGCTCTTGATCTTTTAGGCTCCGAAGTAAAATGAGTAAAAAGCTATCCCTGTGAGAACCTTTAATTAGCAACATTCTCTGCATATCACAGGATGAAAACAGCAGTCAGTGTAGGGCCACCACTATCAGAATCACCCGGCAAAGTCACCCAGGAAACCACGGAGTCCCTGCAGGCTAAAGTCTCATCAACGACTGTCTTCTGTGGGAGACATTCTGCTGGCTCTGCAGAGGACAAAGAAGACAGGAAAGAAGAAAACGAGACAGCAATCAGAAAGGAGAGACGCATATTGAATCTTGCTGAACAGCCCAGTGAGAGACCATTTATTTTTAATGCTTTAGGAAGAAAGCTGAGCCTTATAAAGTCACTTTCTTGTATGGCTTACATGGAGTGTCAGAAAAGGCTTGGAAATGTTTGCAGCAGTGTCAAAATAAGCAGGGAATGAATTGTGAGCACACCAAAAGCAGGACGGAATTTCTCAGAATGATGCAGTGCCTCTGCCTCTTCCTGTAATGCTTAGACCTCGTGAGAGATGGCTGAGCAAAAACAAGTGACATTCTTAGTGTCTTGCTTTGAAATCACTCAGCATAGGAGATAATTATGATAATGTACAGAACAGCTTTTTCTTCTGTCAACTTTCCTCTTCATCAGTCTATTATTTTCCCCAACAAAATGATGGGTAGGAATATGAGTCCCCATTATTTCTCTCTTTTGAATACCATTAATGCTCACCCAACCGCATTTAATTAAGGGAATGTATATTGATACACATAGCTTAATCAGGTCAGGGAGTGGAGCTGAAATTGATTGAGGACAGCTCTTTCACACTTATCTCAATTTATGAATGCTCAGACGCAGACAGATAGTGAAAAGGGTTTAATTTCCATTTGTGTTGTTTGCACGTTCTTTATAATGTAAGCATCAATTGAACATTCTCAGTGTCAGTGTGCAGAAATCAAGCATATCCATTTTTCATAAATGAAGGTCACAGGTCGATCTTGAGCAAGTTCCAAGCAATCTAGTTATAGAAATGTATTCATATTCGATCAACTATGACATGAAAGATTGGAGATCTGGAAAATTAACACCAGGAAAGCAATGCAGCTTCAGCTCTGGAATGGCACCTTCTGGGAAGCAAATGCCAAAGGTTTGTTACTTTTTGCCTCGGAATGTGGTTTGGGTGCTCGTCCTGCGTTTCTGAGATGCTCTTTATTTTGCTTGTGGATGTCGGTTGTCACAAAAAATGAGTTCAGACTCCTGAACTTGGGGGAGGGGATTCTTAGCTAAGAGTTAATTTGGTGAAGAGGAGGTTGCGGACACAAATCCACAAAGCATTCTGCCCATTTATTCCACTAATATTTCAATAAGCACTGTGATAGGCACACTTTAGGTAAGCTGGATAAAGTATTGATAATTTCCAGATGAGTGTATGGCTAATTTTTTCAAATGTATGAAGATGTCAGATATTCATTTAAAATGATGGATTTTTTTTTGTCATTTGCGTTTTCCCAATTTGACTTTAAAACCGTTTTTTTGTTGTTGTTGTTGTTTTACATTTGCTGTGGATTAGATTATTTTGTTCATTTCTGGGATTTTAGCCTAAAACTACAATTTAAAATTAATTCATATATTTCTTAAAACACAATCCAAGTTCTCATATTTTGATCTAATAATCCTGTAATAAAAATGGATCACACTTGTGGTTATTGTATAAAGATGTGCATGATTTCTCATATCTAGAATAATATTCCCCATATATTAAGCTCACAGTAATAGGAAAAGGAAGTGGAGGATGCTTTCTGAAATTCATCTTCTCCCCTGAGAGTAAGCATTTTACTCACATGAGCAAACTATCTATTTGTGTCTTTAACAGCAAGTGTAATTTTGCTCATTACCTCAGAGACATTAAAATATACACTCCTTCTTGAATCTTCTTATTTTGGCCCTAGAATTTTCAAGCGTTTAATGTCCAGGGGTCTTGTATTTTATATTTTGTCCTTAAGCAATGTGTGGCCAGTTAAATAGGCCACTAAAATTTACATGTGATTTCAAGTTTTCAATCTTCTTAGTGACCCAGTGAAAAGTTAGAAGGAATGATTATTGTTATCACAAAAGCTATTCATATCCAGTATTTGTATCTGGCTTGACCCAGAAAAAAAAAACAGGAAAAACATTTAGAAAAAGTATAGTCAGACAAATATTTTAAATGTTACCTACTAGTTTGATTACAGAAGTCAATAAAAGGAAAATAAGAGATATGAGTCATGAATTGAAGAAATATGGGAAAAAAAGTAACTTACATTCATAAAACCTATATTCCAAGTTGATTTTTCACCTTGTGAAAATTAAGTGAACAAACCACACCTTAAAAAATACCCTCAAAACAGGATCCAAAAGGAGAACAGTTAGATCTATGGGAAATTTTCATTAAAGAGTGTATTTGTGGGAATGAAAGTATTTTTGGCCCACTTCCCTAGCCTAAAACATAACTGAAAAGAGGGCAAACACCTTAAAGTTATTTAAAAACAAAAATTACTATTAGAAGGAGGAGTTTGGTGTCATTATTAGGAGAAGAGACTCAGGATCATCTAGTCTTTCTTAGGGAGTTCCATCTCCTTAGATAAACATCAAATATTCTTATATTTATTCACATGAATGAGGAAATTCTCTGACCTCCTTTGCTCATGTGGATTTCTGTAATAAATTAAGGTTCAAGGTCTTTAAATCTCAAGGAATGAGATGTTGTAACACGTACTAGAGAAAACATGAATATAGTTATTGCTGAGAGGTTAAGAAGGAAAGCCCTAGAGACAAGAAAAAATAGATGACCTAAATGTTAAGGCTCAAAGAGGAATAAAAATGCACGATGGATGTGGTTCTACTGTCTGTCAGCCTGAGACTCTCACTCTGAGAAAGAAGAAATCCTTAACCTGACAGATTTCAGAGGGAACCATTGTGACAAATTCTAATTGGAAGGTCCTTTGTGGGGAATAATATGCACAATGCCTCTAAATATCTTAGATGGAAAAAAAATATTGTCGATGGTTTCCTCCTGGAAAAATGGAGTAGTGGAAGGAAACTGTATGAAGGAAACATACGAGAATTGTCCTAAGGGGAATTATTAAAAGCTAACTAGTATAGAAGGGTCCTTTTGGCTGCTTTTTGCTCTGAAAAAATGACGTGTTTCATCACATATATGTGCTACAGGTCAGAGGCACAAGACTTGAATTCCAGAGTCAGAGAGGTAAGCAATGTTTTCTTAGAATAAAAGATAAACAAAACAAAATAAAATGTTAAATGAAAGATGATACATAAAAAATGAGAGAATAGGGTAGCAAACTCAAAGATTAGAAGTTTTAAACTACTTTTTTTTTTCCTTTTGGTGGCAAATAAGCAGAAAAAAATACATAACAGACTTAATGTTTCTTTGTGGTAGATGATGTAAGGTTAAGTTAACCACTGGATGTTAACTTAAAGCTTACTGGATGTTTCTTATTGGATTTTGAAACTATTGATCAATATAAACTATTTGCCTTTCCAAGCTATGAAATTATTGGAATTTGCCTATCTTTCCTTTTCTTTCCAGCTCTTAGTTCCCTAGAGAAAAATAGTGATGATCAGTCAAGGCCAGAATTCTGTTTTCCTAACATGTATGACCTTAATTTTCATTGATTTTGAATCTTTATGTAGAGACAACGTTTGGAACAAAAGACAACTGATTTTTATAGGAGTCACTTAAGCTCATGATTCTCTCTAGAAATATACTGAAAGAGCATGTGACTTTATTTCCAAAATACAGGCAGTAACCTATCTAAAAAAAATTACCAATTGGATGTTAAGTTTTATTAAACCAAAAGAAAGAGAATGTAAGAATATCTCTTGCAAAAAGTCTGAATCACATCTGTACCTCCTAATCTACTAAATCAGAGGTTTGAAAACTATAGCCTGAAGGCCAAATCTGGCGCTTGGCCTGGTTTGTAAATAAAAGTTTTATTGGAACACAGCCATGCCTGTTCATATACACACTGGCTACTCTTGTCCTACAATGGCAGAATAGTATAATTATGACTGGCCATATAGCCTTCAAAGCCAAAAATATTTCTATCTGGCTCTTTACAGAAAAAGTTTGCTACCCTCTGTATTAAATGCAAAGGTTTTTTTTGCCAAATTAGTTTTGAAAAGTATGAGATTTCTGATTTTTCTTTTCACTCTCCATCATTAAACTACAGTAAGCATTAATTTTGAGTGAAGCTTTCTGACAGTACATGATATATATGTTCTTATGTATCCCTGAGAACTTATCCATAAAGGAGATTTTTTATATAGGCCATTACAGAGTATTGAGTAGAGTTCCCTGTGCTCTACAGCAGGTTCTTATTAGTTATCTATTTTATATATAGTAGTGTGTACATGTCAGTTCCAATCTCTCAATTTATCCCTCCCCCCCATCCCCTGGTAACCATAAGTTTGTTTTCTACATCCAATGTATTTTTTAATAAATAATTTCATGGAAAATTATTTCAAAAAGGAAACTTTATAACCCAAACTGAAAGGGTAAGCACATCTCATATTGCTGTAAGGAGAAGTTAAGCATAAAATACACAAAATGAAAACAAAGTTGAACCTATTAAGTTCTGTCTAAATTCTATTCCCCGGGAAAGCCTGAGCATGCCCCTAACCTCTGTTAAAAAGAGTGGTAGTGTGTGTATCAGGGTGATTTTTTGAGCATAAGGGTACCGAGAGAACATTTTTCTCTTTGATGTAATCAGGAACGATAGAGAATTTAAAAAGAATGATTTTTCCTCAATGTGATTGGATGCTACTTAATGCCTTGAGTCTGAATCCCTTCTGAAGCTGTTTAGTATCACACATGATACTTGTCTCACACTTTGTAAAATCTGAGTGGGGAATTCTGCATTCATTTCCTTGGGGAAGGGAAGAATAGGCAGAAATTCAGAGAGAATTATGGAGATGAGTACTGGTCTTTGACTGTCAGATTTGGGTACACATTTTAGAAGTTAGATCTATAGTCAGGTCAGGGCTGCCCACAAGGTTCCCTGCTGTACCCTACCACCCTCATACACACAAGGAGGAAAGTCTGAAGGGGAGTTAGAAGTGTGCAGATCCTAAAATGCTTGAGAGATGGCCCAGCATCCTGGTGTCTCCAACCAGACTGAACCCTGAGGGAAGGGATGAGAGGGAGGGAGCCCAGGTCAGTCCAGGAATTGTAGCTCTGATGGACCTTGTGGGCCCTTCCTCAGAGAAGGGTTCTGAACACATAGCAAGACTCAAAGCAGAAATGGTTTTGTTGTCAGGAGGGGCCAGCATTCCTGGTTTCAGCCCCTGGGCTGAAAGTATCTGTTTGTTTAATCTTGATTTTTTTTTAAGGAATGTAAAAAATAATAAAACTATTTTTATTTGTATAATTTTGGATACAGAAAATCCAAAGAAATACATACATATAAACAAACACAAACAACTATTGGAACTAATAATGGGGTTCAGCATTGTGGCAGGATCCAAGATCAATTTACAATATCAACTGTGTTTTTATATACTAGCAATGATCGTGTTTAATCTTGATTTTGACCCCGTTCAGGTTCGCAGTCTCCTTCTCACTCTGTCCCCTCACTCCCGGCATCATCATCACCCATCCCTACTACCTCACATGCCCACGTGACCTGTCTTGCTCCTGGAGGCAGCTGTGCCTGTTGGCTAATGACTTAGTCAACAAGCCTGAAAGAGCCTCAGGAGATTCCCAGGGTCCCAGCCTGCCCGGGGGACAGAGAAATGATTATATGAAACCCCAAGAGAAGGGACTAAACTGAGATTATGCTTCTGCCACCAAGCAGAATGCATACAGGAAGGAAAATGAAGTTTACTTCTGGAACATTGGAGCACTTTGCTATTCTTTTCCACATGGTTTTGTAGGTGTGAACTGTGAATAAGAACGTGACTAGTAACGAATTGCAGGGCAGATGTTGAAGGCCTATTTTTAAATGCGGCTGATTGAGACAGGACTGAAAGGCAGAGCAGGTCCTATGCTCAGACTCACTAGAGCAAGGCCAGGGTGACTGTTGCCTAGTCACCACGGGGTTGTTTTATTCAATTAAAAATTACATCTTGAGGACCAGATGGTGATGGGGGACACAGACTGCCAGCAGTTGTCAGAGTCCCTGAGTGAATAGAGATTGGAAACAGACCTCAGCATCCCATGGAATGGAGCCCACCTGAGAACAGCTGTGCCAGCTTCTGACCCTCAGCTGGGACCACAGGATTCCTGTCTGTCTCATCCATCATCCCCAAAGCCTGGCGCATCCTCAGCTGGACACTTGGTAGGTGTCCAACATGTATTTGATTTGGACAAAATGGATAGGCAAATATGAGGAGAAAAATAGAACACTGAGTTATTAAAATGTGATGGTATAACCAAAAATTTAGGGATGGGGGTAACACAGTTCTACTTAAACCCTAGAAGAAAAAGTTTTACTCAACCTAATCTTCTTATGAGGCCTACCATGATTGCCCCTTATTTGAAATTGCAAACCCGCTTTTCTCCTGCCCCATTTTTAGTCCCCATTACCCTGATCAATTTCTCTTTTATTCATATTTAACTTTTCATTTCCTCACTGTCATGTGTATATCTGCTAAAATGTCATCTCCACTTTGAGAGTGCCTCAGGAAACGCTGTGGAAACGAGGAGCACAAACACCTCAGCATCTTTCAACCCATGTTTCTTTTCCTGCAGGAAAATCAAGTAAGGAGCCTGTGCTCACTAATGTCAACCAGAGATGGAAACTAATGGCGACTCATTGCTGATCACACTACCCTGACCTCAGATGCCATGGAGAGGAGTTCACAGTAAACCACCCACGGTGGAGTGGGAAGTGTGATCCACCCATAGAAAGAGCAGTAAATGTTTGTGCACAATAAAACAGTCTCCACCAGAGCAGGAACTGGTGTCTTCTGTACGTTCATTTACCCTAAGCACATACATAGCTTGCATGAGGCAGGCTCCATAGCTATCTGCTTCTGATTTGTTTCCAAATTTCCAATTTTTACAGGTATCTGTGCTGAAGAAAAAGCTTCTTCTGCATCGGGGGCAGCCTGTGTGTGTGCTGTTGTTTACCTGTGGTAAAGATGTCATAAGAAAAATTATTATATGAGAAGATTCATTGTGCTGTATAATATACATCTCAGGCTTTATAACCCAAGGTGAAAAGGCAATAAAATCACTTTTCTCTTAAGAACTAAAACTATTATGATAATCGTTCTCATCTTATAAATGAGCTGGAAATCCAGTTTTTATCCAGGATCTTCCTTTCCCAGATCACAAGGATTGCTTAAACTTGTTCATGAATTCATTTTTGAGTACCAGCCAATGTCAGTCAGTGAAGCAGGAGCTAGGTGGGCTCCACAATGACTGAGCTCAGCAAACCACGCGGCTGGCCTCCACTACCATTTCTCCCACTCACATGACACTGCGCTATGGACCGTGAGGTCATGACAGCCATGTTGAAGCTGGGCGTCTTCCTCAGGCAGGGTCTGGCCAGCTGCCGGCTGGCTCTTGCTGACAATATGCCCTGCTCTCTACCTGATCACCTCTGCAGATGCTGCCAGCTCGCCCAGACTCAGAGTGAGAGCATTTTCCTCTCAAATCCATGTTCAGTTAGGTGTGTCCTACAGCAAAACAGCATGGGAAGCAAACTTCACAGTTTTTAGCGCTGCACAGGGTACTTTCAGTATACCTGGACACAGCATTTTCTCCAGAACATTTCCAAACACAGCAAGGTCAAGTAGTGACGGGGTCCAGCATCAATAAAGCAAAAAAGTACAAAGAACCAGTTTCCCTCTCCCTGGCCTGTTCCTGGTTTCCTCTTTCTCTTAAGGAATTTTTCCTATCGGTTCTCTGGTTTTCCTTCCCTCTCATATGGTCTTCATTGGAGCTACTGGCCCTTAGGTGTGTCCTAGTATCTTTTCGTCACAAGGAGAAGACATCAGTGGCAGGGTCACTCTGCTCCCACATGAGTCTGTTGCTCTCGGGTACATACCTGTGTGAAACAAGAGGCAAATGTTGGGTTGGAGGGCCATTTGCCATGTGCACGGACAGTTCATAAACCCAGGTCCCCGACAAGTTTAAGATATGCTTAAATCTTCACAGCCAAAAGGAACACTCAATTCTGTCTTCCCAAAACAAGGAGTCAACTTCCTCAAAGTACAATGCCAACCCATGACCAGTAAGGCAGAAGCTGCTTGAAACTTTTTAATTGGCAACTTTCCAGCTACAAAAATCTAAAGGTCCAGTCTCTGCTGACACCCTGTACGTTTTTAGTATATTCTCACTTCCTGGGGCCACTTATGACAAGTCATGCCAACAATTTATATCTGTTGGGGATCATTGAAAATTATTTAGAAAGCTTTGTATGTTGGAATGAAACAAAATCAGATAATGATGCCAGATACCTGTTTCTGATTTCAGGCAATGCATTCCCCTACTAGGGTCTGTTTCCTCTCCCATCAAAGGAAAGAAGGAAATCTGAATATCTCTGAGGTTACATCTCTCTGCCATTTTATCATTCCAGTATTCATAAACTTATGCAGAATTAGACCTTGAAAAACATAGGAACTACACAATTGCAAAGAATAAAATGAAAACACTGATGATGATATTAGAAGGAATGGGTATAACATTTGTGTGTCCTATAAGGAACTGTTCCAATGATATTGGTAGCACAGAGGGAATGAAAAGAGTTATTAGATGTGCAATGCACAGGGCACTTTTATATTACAGCAGATAGCTCATCTTTCAGTCCATCTGATTTTCAATGAGATTTAGGCACCAGTTGTAGCGACTTCAATTCTAAATGGGGAAGACGAAGTTAATTAACTAAAGCCTTTGAAACTCTCTGAAAACTATTATTTTCTTGCAATTGTCCCTTGCCAAAAAAATACAGAGAAAAACAAATATTGAAGCTATGATAAAGTGTGTTCTATTTGAATTTTCTCATTAGTGCCTGGATTTCTACTGAGAAGATGGGAAATGTGATCTATTGTTCCTCTCACTTTTGCAGTGAGCAAAAATTTCATTGTTTTAAAGACTGGATTTAAGGTTTAGTTCTCAGTATATTTGATTAAATTATTGTAAGATATTTAATTAGACAGAAAGTTTGCAAATCACATTTCTGATATAAGACTTGTATGTAAAATATATGAAGAACTCTCAAATTCAACAATAGAAAAACAAAGAACCTAATTAAATAAATTAAATAGATACTTCACCAGAGAAGGTATAGTAATGATGACTAATCATATAAAAATATTCTACAACGTTAGCACTAAGGAAATGCAAATTAAAATAAGATCCTTCTAAACATCTACTAAGATATTTACTATTAAGTAAAAAATAAAATTGCCAATATCAAATACTGGGGAGGATGCAGAACAACTGCAACTCAACTGTGTGACTGATGGTACATGAGGCATCACTGTACAATGTTTGAAAATGTTTGTATCCCTAAGTGCAATGCAATATAAACTTTTTTAAGGGAAGAAAAATTTGCTTTAGTAATTGCTGATGTGCAAAGGATTGTCATAATACTCAATTTTAGGAGTAAGGTAAAAGCTAAAGATGATAAAAACTAAACAAAATAGACAAAACACTGCAAATGACAGCATCTCTAACGTAGGAAGAGAGGTCAGGAGAAAGTCTTCTTGTGCTCAAGAGCACGATGTGTTTTCTGTTATGGGTCTTCTCATGTGCAAACTTGCACTTAGGGTAGGGGGATACATCAGATTGTAGAAAAAGGACTTATACTCATGTTTTTATACACTTGCCATTAAAATAAATGTTATACAATGACAGCCAAATAAAAAATGTACATCTCTTTGGGTAGTATCAGTTTACTTGTTTTCCTTAACCTCGTGGGCCAGGTTGTTTTATAGAATAGCTGCATCACTAATAATAAAAGTTCACATGATTTGTCAAATATTGTATAGTTTTTATGTCATCATGACCCAAATGAGATTTTATTCTGAGACCTTTATATTTAGTTAAATCTCATACAATGTTGAATTGACTAAACTGTTTTAATTCATATAGTTCACAAAAATTTACTTTGCCATTTAAAACAATAAAGACATTTCCAGAAATAGAATGTTTCCATGCAAATATATTAAAAACCTAAGTTAATTTCCACATTTATTCCCTCTGCAAATGTTCATTGTTTGAAGATAGCATTAGTTAAATCATCATTATTGTTTCTTACATCAGTACACCCCTAAAAATTAAAAGTAAATAAAAAATTTTAAATGTGTAACAAATGAATGATTGGTTTTATAAACATAAACACCTCAAAGATATTCCTGAATACCCAGTGCTGTCTCTCCTTTTTAAACACATTTGTAAACATGTATAAGATAAAGGAAAGGACTTACCATAACAAAAGTTAAATTAAAAAGCTGGAAAAATTGCTTAATACCTGACAATTCAAGTAATATTGTTGAATCTTCATGTAGTATTTAAAAGTACCAGTGAATGCGTTTATGAATTATATTTCTAATGGAATGCTAATGGAATAAAATGAAGAAGACAGTAATTAAATAATTGTTTATTTACAAATAA
The DNA here is from genome assembly GCF_963455315.2 of Globicephala melas. Lineage (NCBI taxonomy): Eukaryota > Metazoa > Chordata > Mammalia > Artiodactyla > Delphinidae > Globicephala > Globicephala melas. Next base: position 84,405,499 of record NC_083327.1, on the reverse strand, counting down.
CTTTTAGCTGACATCAAGTTAAGCATGACTATGTAAGAAGTTAGTGTCATACAAGAAGAATACCATTTTTTGAAGATACTCACCTCCTTTCTCAAAATCAGGACAAAACACAAATTGCCCCAGCAGGCTAAGATTCCAATATTTCTTAATAGAAAGAAATGGCAAATATATTTTTAAAATGTGTCCTTCTGTTAATTATTATAAATTCCATCATAAAACTCCATGCATTTTTGCATATCATATGAGAGATTATCTACAGTTCCTTTGAATCTAATATCAGTTAACTCCATTTTCCCATTTTTAAAGTTGTGCAGAAACTTTTTTCTTTAGTTTTCAAACATCTATTTCTAGTATAGAAATGACATTTGTGAGATCTTTATGAAATAAGCATTTTTATTCTATTTTAACATATTGTACTAGCGATGAAAATCATCATGGGATCTCATGCCCAGGACTTTTCAGAATCAATGGAGAGGCTTAGATGGAACATATGCTTTTTATGTTTACTCTGAGCTTTGTTTTCATGAGAAACTGTGGCATTCATCTAAGATACGCATGCTAGTAAGCACGAAGGTTTAATTCAGCACGACAATTAGAGGATATTTTAGTAATAAATTGATATGAATGGGTAGCTGAAATTTAAAATTTAAGCAAAAAGAAAGAAGCAAGAACAGAGAGGTCAAGAGAACAGATTTAAAAACTCACAATCCCCAGTATGGAATGAACAAAACCAAAGGAAGTTAGAAAAAGTTGATGATATCAAACTCAAAAGGAGTTTAACTTGAGGTATCTCTAACAGAACAATTCTTATACCAGATTTATTTTGAAGAGACTAAAAATGTGAAACTGTGTCAAGCCGTCACTTTTAATGTGAGGCAATTTCCTTAGAATAGTTGCCATTTTGGTATTATTGTACTTCTACACTATAAAAGTGATATTGCCTGGTTCCACTTTTACATAGCATGTAGAAAACTGCAATAAAATATTGTCCTCACCATAACAATGGGTAGCAACCAGATAAACCATAAAATTATAACTTTTTTAACCCATCAGAGACCTAAAGTCATAAAGCAATAAAGTAAACTTAATCCCAATACATGACAAGCCTCTCAGAGGACAAAAGGGACATATAAATTGTTTCATCTTTGTGGAGCATGAGAGGAAGTGGTAGCAACCATAATATCAGGCAACAAAAATTCTTCAACATTATCGAATTTCTAAAGGCTGAGTATGTGCCTGTGTGACAGTTTAGAATCTGTGGGAATCCCAGACATAAAGGGAGGGAAACCTACATGACAGCTTTTTTCTACAGCCGCCACTGGGTGCTTGTGAGAAAGCTTGAAGACCCGCTCTCCACTGCATATGCATATAGATGGTGACCAGCCACTGCTGAGAGACAGAACAGAACTGTACACATGTGAACCTCTGTATCATAGCAAGTAGCTACCATTTACTGCTGGAGAAAACCAGGAAGTGCTCCTGCCTCATAGTCTCAAAAAAAATGGTCAGCAGCTGCTGAAAGAGGGAGGAAAACCTGACATCTCTGTGCTGCAAGTATACAAAATAAAATTTACCTGCTACCAAGGGAAGCAGAGGAAACCCACTCATGAACACAATCCTGCATTGAAACAGAAGAGCGTCTGGCTGAGAGTGGAGAGGGACAAAAAGGTAACTTGCGTTCAAAACTCCCACTGACACCAACCACGGTTTTGTAACCTTGTGGAGGAGGGGATGGAATAGTGAGAAAGCCCTACTTCTGAAGCTCAGATGCAAAAGGACGAACCTGACAATGACCAAGGATGGACAGGAGCATACTTCCACACACACATGCATGCACACACACACACACACACACACACACACACAAGCAAACAAGGAAACCAAAATCCCTTCCCCATTGAAGCTTTGCAATAGTAAGCAACAGTGGTCTACTGTGGGAAAATTATTCCTGTAAAGATGGGGACTTTAAGCATTGAGAGAGAGAAACTATTAAAAGGTGGACATGTTAGAAAAGATAATGCCAGAGATAAAGAATTTCTTTGACACGCATGCTGAAAAACAAGACACAGCAGAGGAAAAAACTGATGAAATTGAAGACAAATCAATAGAAATTTTCCAAATGAAACAGAGAGAGAAAGAAGAAATAAGAAAAACAATCTAAAATCTCTGTCCAAAGGTGTAATCTACATTTAATTGGAATTTCAAAAGGAGAAGATGGAGAAAATGGGAGAAGAAATATTGAAGATACAGGGGACAAGAAATTTACAGAATTAATAAAAAGGAACAAACCACAAAACCAAAAATATTAAGAACCTCTAGCAGAATTTTCAAAACATCAAGCTTACTGAAGTCAAACTACTAGAAATTAAAGATAAAGAGAAATATGCGGATGACATCCGAGATGAAATAATAAAAATGTAGATACATAGAAACAAAGATGAGAAAAATAGCAGGCTTGTCATCAGAAACTATGCAAATCAGAAGACAATAGAGCCACACATTCAAAGCTCTGAATGAAAAACCTAAAAACATATAATCTTTCACCATATCATGTGAAAATATCTTTCAAATGTAAAAGTAAAGCCTTTTCCAAAAATCAAACTTGAGTGATATCATTGCCAGCAGATCTATACTGCAAGAAGATTATAATATAGTTCTTCAGAAAGAGTATGATACCAGATAGAAAACTTTTAAAAAAAAAAGCACCATAAATAATAAATATGTGGGTAAACATAAAAGACATTTTTCTTATTTGTAATCTCTTTAAAAGAAAAATGAGTATCTAAAAAATTAATAGCAGCAAGACTTTGCTGTGTTTACAATATGTAGAATTTAAAAAAGAAGAGGTATGGCAAAAAGGAAATGTGTACATTTGGAAGTTTCTTATACTCTACATGAGGAGGTATATGTGTATGTAGCCTGAGATAAGTTAGTGACGTATATTGTAAACCATAGGGATCAACAAATGAAAAATAATAATGAAACAAAATGCTGCATGAATAAACCAATAGTTGAGATCAGGATGAATGGTAAAATGCATTCAGTTAATTCAAAAAAGGAAGAAAACACGTGCAGAAGAAATAAATACATTTAGAATAAACAGAAAACAAATCCCCAGCCATTATCAAGAATTCTATTAATATGAAAGGTCTAAACTCTCTAATTACAAGGCAACACAATAATATTGGATATAAAAGCAATATCCAACTAGATTTTTCTATACTAAATCTACTTTAAAGGGAAAGATATACATAAAAGTAAAAAGATGGGAAAAGACATATCATGCAAATTCTAAGCAAAAGAAAGCTGGCGAGGCTCTATTAGCTTCAAACAAGGAAAAAACATTAGAACAAGAAATATTCCCAAAGATAAAATGGGACATTCCATAATGATGTAGAGATCGTCACCAGAAGAACATAACAATCTTAATACAAGTGAAGCAAATAATAACGATTCAGAATATCTAAAGCAAAAGCTGATAAAACTAAAAGAAGAAATAGAAAAATCCATAGGAATAGTTGAAGACTTCAATTTTTTCTCAGTAATTGAGGGAGGAATAAAGAACTGAGCATAGTACATGTACTAAAGACATTAAAAGGATAATAATAGACTATTATAAAATTTTTTTCCAATAAACTTGATAATTTTGATGAAATGGATAGATTCCTTGTAAAACTCAAATGACCAAACTTTACTCAAAAAGAAATAGAAAACTTTATATCCTGTACAGAAATTGATTTCTTAGTTAAAATCTTTCTCACAAAGATCCTGGTGAAGATGACTTCACTGATTAATTCTACCAAATATTTAAGGAATAATGCCAATTCAACACAAACCCTTCCAAAAAAATTTTTAAAAGGAGGTAAATCTTTCTTATGCATTTTATGGGACCTTCATTACTCTGATACCTAAACAAGGTAAAATATTTGCAAAAAAAAATTAAACATAGAAGAAATCTTTGTGATAATATGACAGGCAAAGATTTGTTAGATAAGGCATTCATAAGTTACCTGGCTTCAAAGTTTAAAGCACTGCTCATCCAAAAACACAGTTAGGAAAATGTGAAGACAACCCAGAGACTGGGAGAAAATATTTTCAAAATGTATAACTGACATAGGACCTTTATCCATAATAAATAAAGAACACTTACAAATCAATAATAAGATAATCTTAAGAAATGGGGAAATATTTGAATGAATACTTCACCAAAGAAGGTACAAGAATGGAAAGTAAGCCTGTGAAAATATGCTTAATATCTTTTTTTTTTTTTTTTTTTTTTTTTTTGCAGTACACGGGCCTCTCACTGTTGTGGCCTCTCCCATTGTGGAGCAGAGGCTCCGGACGTGCAGGCTCAGCAGCCATGGCTCACGGACCCAGCCACTCTGCGGCATGTGGGATCTTCCTGGACCGGGGCACGAACCCGTATCCCCTGCATCGGCAGGCGGACTCTCAACCACTGCACCACCAGGGAAGCCCTATGCTTAATATCTTAAGTCATAACTGAAATGACATTAATATCAAGATAAGATATCACTATACACACACAAAAAGGCCAAAGTTAAAATGGTTGACAGAATCAAATGTGGTATGGATGTATAGCAATTGGGAAAGCAAAACGGTGTGGCTTTTCTTTTGAATAACAGTTTGGTAGGTTTTTGTGAAACTGAACATACACTTATCACATGATACAGCAATCCTATTCCCTGAATACAGGCTTTCCAAAGAGCAATAAAAACATATTTTTCCCACACAATGATCTACACACAAATGTTTACAGTAGCTTTATTAATATTAACCCCAAACCAGGAATATCTCAAATGTTCATCAATAGGTAAAAAGATAAACACAGTAAGTCCATGCAATGAAATACTCTTCAGATACTTAAAGCACTGAACTACAGACACATGCAACAGTATGAATGAATCTCAAAATTACAGGAAAGAAGTTGGACACAGAAGATAACATAATGTAGAATTCCATTTGTATGACATTTAAAAAGGCAAACTTATAGAGACAGGAATCATATCAGTAGTGGCCACTGACAGTGGAAGGAGGAAATTGACTTGAAAGGAACATAAGCTGACTTTTTAGGTGACAAAAATGTTTCAAATCTTGATTGTGGTTGTGGTGTACCATGACAGTACATATTTGTCAAACTGATTTAACTAAACAGATCTGGGTAATGAGCTAATTATGTTTTTAAATTGTGAAGAAATACCTGTACAAGAGATAAGTCAATAAAGCTTAGTAAACAGGCTGATTTGAAAAATAACTAATTAGAACATATAGATTTATAAAATATGATCTCATTAGGCTAAATGGAAAATTAGAAATGAACAGAGTATAAAAGACCTAGAAATTGGATCTGAAGTGGAGCCATAAAAACACAGGTGGTATATGTATAAAAAAATCTATAATTAAACCTAGTATAGTGAAACTGCAGGACATCAGAATGAACAATCTTAAAATTAGAAAAGAAAACCTAAGACAGAGAGAGAGGGAAAGAGATAAACTACAAGAAAGGAACGATTACTCTTCTCAACAGCAGAGTAGAAGCCAGAAGACACTGAAATAATAATTTCAAATTACTGAAAGAAAATTACTATAAACCTAAAATTCTACACAGAGCTAAATAATCATTCAGAAACCAAACAAAAACATTACTGGATAAAAACTGAGAAAGTTTACCACTAACAGATGGGCATAAAAGGAACCTTTAGGGAAACACTTTAGAAAGAAGAAAAATGATATTAGAATAAAGGTCTGAGATGGGGGAAAAATGATGAGAAATAAATTAGTAAATAGGTTTTAAATTGAAAATAATTGACCACAGCAAGACAAATAATGTTTTATTTTTGGAATTAAAAACATATTTTCCTGAAGTATTAGAAAACAAATTTTAAGCAAGATAGATGGAACTGGAGTTACAGTGTTCTAAGACCCACAGATTGCTTGGGAAGAGAAAGATACAATGATTACTGTTAGACGTTGAGTGTGCATGATAGAAGGTTAAAAACACACACTGAAGAAATGTGATTAGCAATATAATTTCCAGAAGAAAAGAAAAAATGGAATTTAAGAAAATAAAAATAAGACCAAAAATTTTAGAAGCAAAATAAGGAAAATAAGACAAATACAAAGCATAAGATAATATGATTAAAGCTAATTTTAAATATTAGTAATGACCATAAATATAATGCAAAAGGAACAAACCACATTTTCTCAACACAGTGGAATTAATATTGAATTAAGAAACAACTCTCCAAATATATGGCATATTTTTTCATTAAATAACTCACAGATTAAGATGTTACATTAATAAAAATTTGAAAATATATACATAGATAGTAATAATTATAAAATGATACTAAATCCAAGGTTTGTGTAATAAAATTATGGTGGTATTTTAAAATCCTTATAAAATATTATTTATTATTATTATATGTTCTTAAATGCTTATAGTAAAAAAGGAAGAAGGAATATAAAGTATATGAGCTAATCATCCAACTCAAAAAAATTGGAGAAAGAACAAAAAATTAATCCAAAGACATTAGAATTAAGGGGAAAAAAATTGAAAGCAAAAGTAGAAGAGGTAATCCAAAAAGCCAAAAATTAATTGTAGGCAAAGATTAGTTAATACCCAGTATTTGTCAAGATTGATTTTTTTAAAAGTAGAAGGCAAAAATAGTATAAAAATATAAGGTGATACAATTACAGACAATATGAGTTATCTTTAAGAGCAAGTGAGTAATACCAAAAAATCTATGATAATAAATTTGAAATGTGATAACTACAGACATATTTCTGAAAAATATAACAACAAAACTGTTATGTAGGAAAGACAAAACCAGGGCTTCCCTGGTGGCACAGTGGTTGAGAGTCCGCCTGCCGATGCAGGGGACACGGGTTCATTCCCCGGTCCGGGAAGATCCCACATGCCAGGGAGTGGCTGGGCCCGTGAGCCATGGCCGCTGAGCCTGCGCGTCCGGAGCCTGTGCTCCGCAACAGGAGACGCCACAACAGTGAGAGGTCCGCGTACCGCAAAAAAAAAAAAAAGACAAAACAAGCCAAAATTATAATCACTTAAGAAATTAAATTATTATCCAGAAGCTAACTCATTAAAAGTAACAATATAGGTTTACAGGTAAATTCCACCAAGATTTCATGGAAAATAAAATTTCAATATTATACAAATTCCCTGAGAATAGGGAAAAATATATTTCCTAAATAATTTAAAGAATCTAGAATGGTTTTAGTACTATAATTGTTCAAAGGCAGTTAAAAACAATATTCCATGCAAATTTCATTTTCATGTGTATATAAATACTTAAAACAATATTGGCTGGTAAAATCCAGTAAAGTACTAAAAATTATGTACATCATGACCAAGCTGAATTTACTTCAGGAATGCAAGCTGTTTCAATATTTTAAAATATTCTAACTTACCATTATGTATAGATAATATGATTGCTTATTGTTCACATTTTTAAAAACCCAGGATTTTTTGAACTCAATTTTTTAGATTTAATGAAGGAATTTAACAAGTTTCTGAATATGAGCACAATATAAAACCAATTTTATTACTATACTCTGCAACATATATTTTAAAAATAATTGTAATGAAAAAACAAATACTGTTTATAGTAACAATAGAAGTATTTAGTACCTAGAAATAAGTCTAAAACGGCACACATTTCCTTTAAGGAAGAAGTCATCAATAAATAGACCTAACATATCATGTATACAATGTCTTAATATATCATAAAGGTGTCAATTTTCTGCGAACTATAGGTTCAATGAAGTTCCAAACATACTCTCAAAAGGATTTCCAATAAAATTTATTAAACTTATACAAAAACATAATTTAAGTACCCAAAATAGCCAAAATTTTGGGGAAAAAGAAGATAATTAGATGATTTAAATGCCAAGTATCTAGGTTTAATATAAAAATATAGACAGTATAACAATATACTATAGGCACAGGTATAGACAAACAGCCCAGTGGAATAAAATTAAAAGCCTAGAATCAGGGTACTAGTTCAGCCAGAACAAGGAGAAAGATTCAATTCTGGAAGAGTACATCAGTGTTTTCAACTGTATTGAAAATGTTTTATTATTCAATTTGGATAATGACTATATCGATTTTATTTTGTTGTTCTTTTGTACATTATTATATGTTTTGTTTATGTGATAATAAATTACAAACACAAAACCCAATTATTTGATTATAGCCTCCTCATATTTAAGAAAAGTTTTGTCAAAGGAAAAGCATGCTACCAGTTTCTTTTCTGGTAGTATAGAAACCTAGACTATCAGCTTGTCAGAAGTTTTATTTAACCCATAAGACCTTTAAGCATTCATACTTGCCATTTTAATTTCATAATCATAAAATCCCATATAGAAATTCAGGCAGTTTTATTTTCATTATGCAAAATTGGGTAAAAAATTTTACATGAACTGCAAAGCAATTGAAGTCCATAAGTAAAAAGAAAGTTCAAAAGTTATTTCTCAATGGTTCACAACATTTGTTCCTTGAGTACTCAGAATCCTTTCATGTTGATTGTAATTGGTGTCTTAAATATGTTATCAATCTTTTAAAGAGCCAAAAAGAGAATGCAAATTTATCAGCATTAAGATTACATAGAATAATTAAAATTTCTTCTCTCTTTGTTTTGTCTATTACTATATCAATTCAGTGAGAGTAACTCATGATGTTCATGCTAATTAGCAACGTTAATTGGAAATTATAAATGTCTCTTTGACAATGAGCAATTAGTTCATAAATGTAGCCTGTTTAACAATCAGCAAATTTTTTCCACAAGGTCCAGAAGAGAATACAGAATAAAAGTTTGCTTGGTGATATCAGTTTTGAAAATCACTGAACCATCAATCACAATACACAACTCTTAATTCAGTAACTAGCAAGAAAATTAATAAACTATCAGTAGCTTCCCATAGGAATAACTTGAGAGAATTTATTTCTGAATCTTCCTACCTTCTCACAGAAAACATGTAAGACAAGGGGACAAGTCAGCAAGAGTGAACCAGAAAAGGCATATTCAGCCTAGGAAAGAGAGAAACCAGAAATTACAAACAATATGGCAATGTCATCAAAAGCAAGAAAAGAGCATCAGAACTGGTAAGAAGGCATAAGAAAAATAACAGAATATTGGGACAGAGAAGAACTGGGAAAAGGGATGGTCCATAGTAGTGAAAGACGGCAGTTGTTTCCAGATTTACAAAAATCTGAGAGCTCAGCTTTTATTTGGAACTGCTATGAGTCGGGCTAAGATTGAACAAAGGGCAAGTACTTGGAGAGCACAAGAGGAAAGTAATAAAAGTGTTCAGATCCCCACAGGAGACAGCTCAAAAGGTGAACAAAAACACAACTCCTGAAGCACATGGGTCACCTTGGAAGGCAGTGCGTACTCTACGTGGTAACAGTGAAAGAGTAGGCACACAGGTCTGATGGTAAAGTCCTCCAAAATTTGTAAGGTTCTAAGAGATAAAGTCGGAAAGGGTTTCTGCATTTTTAAAAATAGTTGTCCCCTGAGGAACAAAGTTTCTGCCTCTGGAAGAAAGGAAATAAGCAACATCAACCACAGAGTACACATATATGAAGACCCACAGTGACCTGTGGAAGGGCAAAAGAAAATGTTCTCTCATCCTGGGGAAGTACCGAAAATCATCCTGAACCCAGGCAGTTAGAGATCCTCCATCACTGGGGAAGAAGCAGGATGACTTAGAAAGCTCTATCCCTGAAACCCAGAGACATAGGATGTAAGACAGAGGCTGAACCAGGAAAACAGAATCGCCTGGCCCCATTGCCAAGGCTACCAAGCACCAAGTAACCAAGAACTTCTGTTGCTGAAGGAGGGGAAGGAATAAGAAACTAGACTCTCTCTGAGGTATAAGTGCAAAGGCAACACCTAGAGCTGTGGTTGGAGAGGTACATAGAGGTAAAACTCTGGAAAATTATCCAGAACCTAAGCACAAGGTAACACTGGGGGAATTTGAAGCCAGTGGTGTACTGAAGGCAGACAGGGAAACAGCAAATTCCAAATCCAGATCAATTCCGGACATGATTTAGTCAACCTCCCATTACCACCAATAATGACATAGCTAAAAAATAAGCATGCGTATTTCCAGGCACAAACACTACTCACCATATCTATAACATACTGTCATATACACTATGAACATCAGTCAAAAATTATAGGATCAGAAAAAAAAAACTTCTGATAAATAAAGCTGTCAACAGAATCAGACACAAATAATGTAGATATTGAAACTATCAGTAAGGAATTCAAAATAAGTATGAAAAATATGTTCATAGTGGAAAAGGCAGTCAACATGCATGAACAGATGGAAATTTGAAGAGAGAGGTAAGAACAAAAAGACTCAAGTGGAAGTATGATATGTATGAGTTTATTGCTGCTGCAACGAATTATTGAGAAATTGGTGCCTTGAGACAACAGAAAATTATTATCTTACAGTTCGGGATGTCAGATCCAAAATAGGTACACTGGGCAAAAATCAAGATGTTGACAGAGCTACATTCCCTCCTGGAAGCTCTAGGGGGAGAATCCTCATCCCTGTCCTTTGCAGCTTGCAAAGACTGACTGCATTCTCTGACCCTATGCCTTGTTTACAGAGTCAGCAGTGGCAAACCGAGTCTTTTTAACATTACATTGCTCTGACCTGGATTCTTCTACTTCCCTCTTCCACACTGCAGGACCCTTTGGCCCACCAAGGTAATCCAGGATAACCTTTCCATTTTAAACTCTATTAAGTTTATTAGCAACTTTAATTCCAACTGTAAAATTAATCCCCATTTACCATGTCAATACATGTGCTCCCTCCACCCCAGATTCATATGTTCAAATTCTACCCCCCAATGAGATGTTGTTAGAAGGGGGGACCTTTGGGAGGTAATTATATCATGAGGGTGAAGACCTCATGCATGGGATTCGTGCCCTTATAAAGGAGAGCACAAAGAGCTCCCTTTCCCCTTCACACATGTGAGGACACAGTGAGGAGATGGCCATCTATGGACCAAAAATTATGCCCTCACCAGACCCTGGATTTGCCAGGGCCTTGATCTTGGCTTTCCCAGACTCCAGAACTGTGAAATACATTTCTCTTGTTTCTGAGCCACCCAGTTTATGGTAATGTGTTATAGCAGCCTGAACAGAGTAAGATGTCATGTAACATTACATATTTACAGGTTCCAGAGATTAGAATGTGGATCTCTTTAGGGGACGTTATTCCGCCTACCACACAAGGAATAAAAACACAATAATAGAGATGAAGATTGCCTTTGACAAGTTCATCAGTAGACATGACAGGAGGAGGAAAGTATCGATGAGCTTAAGGACTGTTCAATAGAAACTGGCAAAGTTGAAACACTAATGGAAAAGAAGAGTATGTCTGGGGGAGGGGCGGGGGGCGTATAGGGGAGAGGTAAACAGAAGATCACAGCATCCACATGCTGTGGAACTGTATGCAAAGGTGTAATTTATGCATAATGGCAATCCCAGACACAGAAGAAAGATCCAATTGGCCGGAAGTATTTGAAGAGAGAACAGCTGAGAATTTCCAAATGAAAATATAAAACACAGATTCAAGACACTTAGATAACATTAAGCCAGATAAATTCAAGACAAGAAAGAAAAATATCTGAACACTTAATATTCAAATTTCTAAGTTTGCCAAAATTAACACATTACAGTGACTAAAGATAAAAATAAAGCAGACTTTGCATCATAAATTATACAAGCTAGAAGAAAATGGTAGGGCATCTTTAAAGTGCTGAAAGAAAAGTATAATTGTCAATCCAGAATTCTACACCTAGCCAATTGCATTTCAAAAGTAAAGGACAGGTAAAAACTTTTTCAGACAAGCAAAACCAGAAAATTCATAAATTATACCTTCACTGTAAGATATGTTAAAGAAATTTCTTGAGGCAGAAGGAGTTTTATACCAACAAAAACTTTGATCTACAAAAAAGAAGAGATGATTCCCAGAAATTATTAAATGATGACATATACAGTATATTCTCTTTATCTTAATTAGCTATAAAAAAGTGTTTACTCTCTAAAACAAAATTGGTAGCAATGAATTGTTGGTCAATAGCATGAACAATAGTAAAATAGGACAACAATAACAAAAAAGAGGAAAGGGAGAAAGGATGACTTTACTATTGCAGGGTGCTTGCATGACATGTGTAGCCATCTGTAATTATTTGAACATAGAATGTGGTTAATTAAACTTTTTATATTTTTACCCTAGGACAAACATTTAAAAAAAAAAACAGATTCCTGAACATCTATAAAAAATAAGCCAATAGTGGAGATAAAATGGATTTTTTAAAAATACGCCCTGTTTCAGCCAGAAAATATCCTACTTGATAAAATGATGACAAAAATAAGAAAATGAACGTGGAACAAGCGAAAGAATAGAGTTTATCCCCCTGGAGTGGCCACAATAGCAGTAAATAGAAAACCTCTGAAGCTTATAAGATACGCTTGCCCTGCAGTTTTGACTCTTCTCACATAGACTGAGACCTCTTGCTCTGTTAGTATTTGTGTTCTCAGCGCCAAGAATAGTTTCTGGCTCATAGAACATACCTGATAAATTAATGAGCTGTTACCTTCGAAAATTTAACACCTTCAGGCTTTCTCCTCACTCTACCATATGACATGTTCCTTCCAGAGTCCCACACATTTTATTATATGCTTGTATGTTTTCTCCAGATTGGAGAATCATCAGTTATAGCTTGGTTCATTGAGCCATACTGTGTCATTACTCATGGTTAAATATTTCCAAGAGAGGGGTTACAAACACAGGTAAAATTTGATTTATTTGTCCAGGAATAGAGGATAAGCCATAGTGGAACAATCAACAAAATATCCTTTCAGAGGATTTGTAACATTAAGAAACCATAAAAGTAAAGTGTTTAAATTTTGCATTAGAAACTGTAATACTAGCACTGAAAATATCTATCATCAAAAGTGATTTATTGAATAAAGGTTTACATGCAAACTCTCTATCATTATTTAAAGGAATAGCTAGATTTGTATAAAAATAATTTGGGGAACCTCATTATAGGAAAAAATATACTGGCAGTACAGCATCTCAGAAACATAACTCTTGCCAGGAATGTACATTAATCAGAATCCCCATAAGTTTCAAAACATTAGAAAAATACTTCCTAGACTTTGACTGTCTCAAGAATTCTTGGGCAGAATTGTGAAGCTGCAGAAGAATCCTTGAAGAGAATGGACGAGGGGGCTGGGCTAGAGCAAATAAATAGATTGTGTTTCAGTGCTAAAGACCTTGCAGAGTTAGAATTCATGGAATGATTTTATTAGGGCATTTTGTAAATTGGTTAGCATATTAGTTAGAACTCTTTTTTTGTTGAAACAAATAGAAATCAATTCAAGTTCATTTAAGCCCACATGAGGACTTTACCATGAGGATACACTGTGTCTCAGAAACTAAGACAAGAATGCAGTGAGATTTCTGGGGAACCTGGGAAAGGACGATTGTCAGGGATTCATTGTTCTTTTCCCACACTCAGCTGCGATCTCTGTGCACCTGCTCTTTTTGCTCTCACTGTTCCCCAATCTGCACGACCATCACAGCCCTGAACTATGCCTGTTACAATTCGAATCCCATGAAAAGACTCTCTCCTTAAGGTGCAGTTGCAGATTAAGGAGCAGAATTTACCTCAGCTTCTGTGAGAGGTCTTCTTATGGCAGAAGACCTGCCATGAGAAGGGAAGGGGTAAAGCGCTGAGTCCCATTTTATAAAATGGCTCAGGGACCTACCATTGGAAGTGAGAGGAAGAGTTAAGAGGGACCCTACTAACAGCATCTTTTAAAGTGGAGTGACACCACTCATTAGTAAACTTGGTGGCATCTGTGTCCTGCTGTACAGTGAATCAGACTGACCATCACCTGTGGAGGCGATGAAAGAGAAGAGGGGAGGGTGCTGGCGGAGAGATGGCATAAGGACCGTGTTGGGAAGAAGGGACCTTCTCTCCAAACTTCCCTTCTTCTTTTGCATTTGGCCCCAGGAAGAGTATCCCAATAAATATTCCCAGAAAGGATACTCCTGGAACTCTAAACCGTGTATTCACTTTCAAAATTTTAATCTAGGCATATGCAATATGGTACGATGACCAGAATCCCTCGCACCCAAGTACAGATCCTGAAACTCCCACCGACTGGTTATGTGAACAAAGATGGGGTTCAACCTCTGTCAGCTTCGGTTTCTGATCTGAAAAATGGGGGCTATGAAAGACTAAATGATAGACAGCTTCTGTTTGAAGCCCTCGCCCAGTGCCTGGCTTGTGGTAAGTGTTTCCATGCTGCTTGCTTTAATGAGTGTTAGACTACCAATGTAGGGAAACTGTGGCTTTTATTTCTCTGTATATTGTCGTGCACTATCAATTATGGTTTGGAAAATTGCTCAAATTTACATTACCCCTAATTATGTTAGCAATGGAACCTGGAAAAATATACCAATAACTGAATGACCCTTTTTGGATGAGCTGTCATGTAAATAAGTAAGTTTAGTAAGCCTAAAAGGATCGAGGCGTCTACAATTACTTTGTTCATCTCTGCCAACAAGTGGAGATGTCTGAACAGCTAGTAAGAGCACTTATATCCTCAAAACTCAGTACACTCTTGTTGGCATCCTTTTTTTTTTTTTTTTCCTTTTCAGGGAATAATAGCTTTAGAAGCTTAATTATTACATTGTAGGGTGAGGTCATAGGGTGTTCCCGGGAGCAGGGGATATAGGAGAGCTGGAGGGTCTTTTACTTTTACTTCATTTGATGTGCAAATAATGTGTGTGTGTCTTTAAGATTGGATTACAATGGGTGTTTTCTCCAAATACAAGGATAACACAGGGATTCCTAGCATGGAAAGCAAAATTTTCTGTACTGAGAAAAGAAGCTAAAGTATATCTATATCAATAGCTATTGTGACCTCCTTCAAAGAAGAAAAAAATCTATTGCCCTAGAGACTTTTCATTGATAGGAAGCAAGTGATTCTGAGGTCTTAGGCTAAGAGTGAAAGGAAAGTTAGGACTGGCCCAGGGTTGTGAGGCCATATCAATCATGTGCAAATGACTTTCATGGGAGAAAGGCAAAGGTCTCAGAATTTGAATTAGAACAGATTTTCTTCTTCAGTTTGGAGGCTGCAAGGTCTTTGGAGATGGGAGTTCTGCTTGGACAATTTTCTCCCAGATTCCAAAACAGATCAGCAAGGGGTTCAACCCAGGAGAGTGGTAAATCCTTTTCCTGATGTCTTAGCTTCCAGCTCCCATCCCCTAAACTACAGTCACAAAAGAAGGCCATTTTCCTATTTTTTATTGATATCTCAGTAGCCTCCCACATCAATCCCTTAAAATAAAGACCAGATAAATAATTTCTTTGTGTGCATTTCACTAGCTGCTCAGGAAATAATAAGGGAAGTAACCACAGATTCATAATTAGAGAATTTTTGAATGGTCTTGAGGCAGGAGGTAGATGGGCTCCAGGTTGGATATTTACAGCCAGCCTCCTGTTTACACTTCCAGATAAAAATAACAACAGGAACAGGTTAAATAGCTTTGCCTCTGGTGGACACTTTAAGATAACAGTACTGGCATGGCAGAGAAACTGAACCCTCCCCTCATAAGAGATAAAGGGACCACATATTCCTCATTCTCGAGGTCAAGGAGACCTTCCCAACTATACATGTGCAGAAAGGCTCCTCGGGGGGCATAGTAGGTTAGGTCAACCATCCAACAGGCCTCTTCACTAGAATCCATCTTGGTTAAGAGATGCACATGCACAGATGGGAGGACCCTGAGACAAACCAAATACGAACTCAGAGCCAGACAAAGCAAGGTGATTAATGACCAGAGGAAACCTGGAAGAAATGCCCCATGTAAGTGATTCAAGCTACCACAAGGGTGCGGCTCTTTCTCTGAGTCCGTCCGTGTGTCTATCCACACGTACCCTTTTTCCTCCTAATAAACACTTTACTTGTTTCACTACTTTCCGTCTCTGTGGAAATTCATTTCTACACGGCTGACGGGCCAGGGTTTTGTCACCGGCCACTGGTCTAGAGGCTAGGATTCAGCACTCCCCCTGCCATGGCCTGACTTCAATCTTTGGCCGGGGAACCAAAATCCTGCTTCCAGCCACCGCAGGCCGAGGCCACCTGAGATCAGTCTTGACTAGCATTTGTTATATATGAATTTCTAAACAGAGGAAAACCAATACATTATTCTTTCAAATTTCTGATGACTCTGTTTAGTATATACAAACTCAAACAAACCCACATATAATAGTGGGTTTTGCGTTAGATGTTCCACAAATAAATCCAATCTTTGATAGTTTTTGTACCTCCAGGACTATCAGTGATGTGTCACATATGGTTTAGTATAAAAAGCAAGTCTGCTTTTTGCTTTTGGCATGTTTTCTTATAAGAACACTGTTTATAACAGTCATTATTCTAAACTTTAGGTCTGGAGGACATAGTATTGGGCAAACCATGGCCATGAGCTATGTGCCCGTTTCTGCCTGTTTCTGTCTTGGGAACACTGCCCTTTATGCATCCTCTATGGCTGCTTTCACATTACAATGGCAAAGTTGAATTGTTGCAACGGAGACTACATGGCTCTATAAGAAAAGTTTGCCAATCCCTGCACAGGAGAGATGGATCATTTTTTTTTTAATTTCACATCTTTATTATATTACTCAAACCTTCAAATTAACATTTGAACACTCATTGAGTACAAAAGTTAGTTCTTGGAACCATAAGTCTGATGAGTGTCCATTGAGATAAATGTCATGGAAATATCCCATTAATTGCTTTTCCGTCATCAGTGCCTCAGCACTTCCTAGTGAATGGATGACCACAGTAAGACCATCTCTTTACCTTTTAATTACACTCAATTAATTGTAATGATGTCTAATCTAGTCTTAAAAAAGCTCAAGATGCTATCAAGTGAGTGAAAAATACAGTTTTCCTTAATTCATTTTTTCTTAGCACCTTCTGTGAATAAGTGTGTTATAAGTTTAATTGGTGTAACTACACTGAACAAAATCTATAAGGAATATGGTAAATGCAATTAAAATTTAGATTGCGTATATGTGTTAGCATACGGTATTTAATCAGTTTATGTAGAACAGATAGAACCCAGGTTTCTTCAAGCCAAATAAGCTCGAAATAATACTGTTGACCCTCTCAGGACGTGAAAGGGTTTCCATATAATGTGCGCAATTATATTCTCAGTTAATATGCATAAATGAGAAAATAGGAAATAGTGTGCTGATTAAATCATTCAATTCAACTAGCTTGTGTAGCTCAGGGAAATCATTAAAAGTGGGGACACAGGTAGGGGGAAGGGTAAGCTGGGACAAAGTGAGAGAGTGACATGGACATATATACACTACCAAATGTAAAATACATAGCTAGTGAGAAGCAGCCGCATAGCACAGGGAGATCAGCTCGGTACTTTGTGACCACCTAGAGGGGTGGGATATGGAGGGTGGGAGGGAGAAGCAAGAGGGAGGGGATATGGGGCTGTATGTAAATGTATAGCTGATTCACTTTGTTATAATGCAGAAACTAACACATCATTGTAAAGCAATTATACTCCAATAAAGATGTTAAAAAAAAAAAAGTGGAACTGGCTGTTGACTAATGGCATATATTTAACAGTCATAGGGGACTTAACATTTTTTTCACCTTATTGCATACTTTGGTAAAAGTCATTAACTTATCTCTGGAGCAAGTTATTTTAAATATGTGACTTTCTAAAGGATTAAATTAAGAGTTTACCTGTATATTGACTTAAACGCTGATGATTAGAAGACTCAAATCATACTTCTGATTTTGCCAACAAGTTAAATTAGTTCATTTGTTGAATTTTATACTATATAAATCAATGAAGCATTTATCCCAAGTAAAAAATATATATATATTGAAAGCAAAATCATAAATTCCCTATCTTTTTCTAAGCATTGATTAACTATTAGATAATTATTTTAAAAATAGAGGTCACCTTAAAGCAGGCATCAGCATAGTTGGAATATAATTATGTTTTGACCTGGACCAAATTACTGGTGATAATTACAATGATAATTATTTTTCTTATTATTTCTCTTTATTGAGTCTTTAACATAATTTTTAAAGTAATATAAGCATTGAAAAAATTAAAAACAGAGATGTGCTGCTAGATTGACTCCTTTTACTCTTAATGCCACCACCATGAGGCAATCATTGATAACAGTTTGATTTATTTCTTGCACAACTTTACCTAAGCCAGTAGTTCTTAAAGATGTTCCCAGAGTCCTGGGGTTCCCGGAGGTCTTCTCAATGATACACAAAGTCAAAATTGCCTTTATAACATACTGAGATGTCATTTGCCTTCTTGCTGTGTTGACATTTGCAATGATGATGAAAAAGCAATGGTGGGTAAAACTGCTGGTGGCTTAGCATGAATCAAGGCAGTGGCACCAAAGTGAACCCACAGTCATCATATTTTCATGGCTACAGCACTGAGAAAAGAAGCAATTCTCACCTAAGAATGTTCACACTAAGAGCAGTACAAATTAACTTTATTAAATTTCAACTCTTATTTACATGTTTTAAAAAAATATTCTGTTTAAGGAAATGGGACTTCTGCATAAAGTATATCTGGTACATGCCGGAGGATGGCTGGCTGTCCCCAGGAAAAGCACTTGTGTCATCGTTTCATTTGCAAAATGAACTACTTGCTTTTTTCACATACATCATTTTATTTGAAAGACTGACAAACTATAATTATTCAGACATGAGTGTTTGACAGATATTTTGTCAAAAAATGATGAAAGTGAGCCTGTTACATACAGGAAAACAATTGACAGCATTTGTAGCTAATGATAAAATTCAAGCTTTCATGTCAAATTCCAAATTTTGGAAAAATTATATTCACCACTTTTGAGCTCAACAGCTTCTAAGTATTCAAAGACCTTTCTGATGAGTCTGCTGATGATATTAATGTATCTTAGCTCTTTGATACTAGCTAATAAAATCTGGCAACTTTTACAAGATCTACATTACTCAAGATATCACTAATTTCCAAATGACCATTACATGATGTTGCAAATTTACACATGGGTAAAGCATCCTTTGAAAATGTAAGTACGACCAATGGATTTTAATGTAACAGAGTATGAAAAAAATCATTGACATGAGAAGGTGACTTAGCAGAAGGCCAAAGAAGAACATATATCATGAAAGTAATTTACAAAGGAAACAGAGTAAGAAGCAAATAAATCTCTTCAATATTAAATAAACTGTAAAAATATTCATGTTCATCATTTAGAAAGTCCTCAAGAAAGTAAGATATGTTATGGGAATGAAAAGTAAACCAGCAGAAATGAGGAAATAATGGAAAAATTATATATAGAATCTTTATAGAGATGAAAACTGCTGTAGAAATAAGAAAAAAAGTATAATAAACATGCCAGGAATACGGTAAGTTAGAAGAAGTAAGTGCTACGGAAAGGCAATGAACATAAATATAAAATGATTTTCAATAAGATGATTGGATGTTAAGAAGTTCACAAATGGTACATACAAGTAATGACAGTATGAGACATAATAGTAGGAAACTCTCCTGGTATAAAAAAGAGACAAATCTGTAGATAGGAGAGGCAAAGATGGTCTTCGAGGAGAGAATGATGCAGATAAAAAGAGTAGCAAGATAGTCTAAGGAAGTTCTGAACTCCATTAATAAAAAAATTATATTAATAACCATAACAAAAAGAGTTTCATAAAAAAAGTGATTTGAAAAATTTATACCAGTCAAGCTATCCTTTAAATAAAAGACAACATTTAAGTAATCATGAGCAATTTTAGAGAAAAAAACATCTCTAATCTGATGTTCAGCCAAAGAGAAAGTGAAATACAAGTTAAGAGAAATAAAAACAAAAGCAAATGTGGTGAAGTGACTGCTACTGATAATTGAAACTCTTTAAACATAAAACTTAAAAGAAATTCCATTTATTTTCCACTTTAAAGTCAAATGAAATTACAGCTGATAATGTCCTTTTAAGAATCATACATATTATCATGTAATTTTTGTAAAATGATTTCATACATCTAACCTTTCAGATGCATGTAAGAGATCTATATCTGGAATAAAGTTTGTAAAATATTAACAGTGCTCATTCTCTGGGTGATCTGATTTAGGAAGATATTCCCTTTTTCTTTCTTTTTCTCTATTTTAAACTCTTCTGTGTTGGCTGAGTTATTTTTGTAATTTTTTTTAAATAAATTTGTGTTTTTTTCAAAAAGAAACATATTTCCTGGAAGTTCTCATAAACTTTCTCACTGCTCACCTGCTTTACTCTCAAGATATTCCTTCATTGAACAATTGCCAATATGAAATTCTAACACATGTGACATATTGGCCTTGGGATAGGGCAGGAGGCAGAGGCAGGCAAGGAACAAGAAGACTGTTACCTGAGGCTGGAAAAACACTAAAGAGAAATGACAAATGTTGATCTGCTTGTTAACCATTATGCCACTAAAACAGTGTCTTGATTACTGAAGCTTTATAATATTTTTTTGAAATCAGATATTGTGTGTCCTTCAACTTTGTTCTTGTTTGCTTGTTTGTTTGTTTGACTTTTCAGAGTTGTGTTGCCTATTATACTTTCTTTACTTTTCTAGATAAAAAGAAACAAAATTGAGTTATTTGTAGTGAGGTGGATGGACATAGAGTCTGTCATACAGAGTGAAGTAAGTCAGAAAGAGAAAAGCAAAAACCGTATGCTAACACGTATATATGGAGTCTAAAATAAAAAAATGGTTCTGAAGAACTTAGGGTCAGGACAGGAATAAAGACGCAGATGTAGAGAATGGACTTGAGGACATGGGGAGGGGGAAGGGTAAACTGGGATGAAGTGAAAGAGTGGCATGGACATATATACACTACTAAATGTAAAATAGATAGCTAGTGGGAAGCAGCCGCATAGCACAGGGAGATCAGCTCGGTGCTTTGTGACCACCTAGAGGGGTGGGATAGGGAGGGTGGGAGGGAGGGAGACGCAAGAGGGAAGAGATATGGGGACATATGTATATGTATAGCTGATCCACTTTGTTATAAAACAGAAACTAACAAACCATTGTAAAGCAATTATACTCCAATAAAGATGCTTAAAAAAAAATAAATTTTAGAATCTGTGTGTAAACTTTCACAAAACAAGGCTGCTGGTATTTGCCTGGAATTGCATGGAATTTATAGCTTAAATAGGGGGAAATGGCATCTTGACAATATTGAGTCATTGAGTCTTGACATTTGGAATATATATATATATATTCCAACAAACATCCTTGGCTTATTTCTGTCTTAGTGAGTGTATTAGTTTCCTAGACTGCCATAGCAAAATACCACAGACTAGGTGGGTTAAACAACAGAAATTTACTTCTCACAGTTCTGGAGCCTGGAAGTCCAAAATCAAGGTGTTGGAATATTTGCTTTCTCCTAAGGCCTCTCTCCTTGGCTTGCAGATGGCTATCTTCTTGTCTTCTTGCTGTGTCTTCTCTGTGCTCCTGCATCCTCGTGTGTCTCCTTAAAGGCCCTATCTTCAGATGCAGTTACATTCTGAGATACTGCGGATTAGGGACTTCAACATATAAATTTGGCGGCGGGGAGGCACACTTTAGTAAATAATAGGGAGAAAGCATTCACTGTTTTACTATTATTTAGGATGTTACAGATTATTTTTATCAGATTGAGTAAGTGCTCTTCTATACCTAATTTGATGAGGGTTTTTAAATCAGGAATGGATGATTGATTTTGTAAGATGCCTTTTCTCCATCTATCGTGGTGATTTTTCTTCTTTAAGTTGTTAATATGATGATATACGTAGGATTCTAATATGTTCCCCAAGATGTTCTCCCACCCTCTTCTCCAGTGTAGATGCCCTGCATGATCCTGAGGGTTGTGAATATAAAGGATTTTATTCCTCTGATTATGTTCTTCTCATGGCACGTCTGACTTAAGAAAGGGAGATTATCACATAAGACCATTGAAAGGTGAGCTTCTTCCAACTGGTTGCAGAAGAGGAAATCAGAGATTTGAAGCATGAAAGGGTTTGACTGGCTATCACTGGCTGGAAGGTGAAGGGAGACATATTTAAGGAATATGAGTCATTTTTGGAAGCTGATGGAAGCCAGACTGAAACAGGGACCTCAGACCTATAGCCACAAGGAAATAAATTCTGACAACAAGAACTGTGGGATCAGAACCTCCAGATAAGAACCCAGACCACCCAACATGTCTATATCATCCTTGTGTTAACCTGAGCATAGAGCTTTGCCACACCATGCTGGACTTCTGACCTACTGAATACACATTAGTAAATGGGTGCTGTTTTATTTTTTGTTTTTTTTTTTGTGGTTTTTTTTTTTTGTGGTACGCGGGCCTCTCACTGCTGTGGCCTCTCCCATTGCGGAGCACAGGCTCCGGACGCGCAGACTCAGCGGCCATGGCTCACGGGCCCAGCCTCTCCGCGGAATGTGGGATCCTCCCGGACGGGGGCACGAACCCATGTCCCCTGCATTGGCAGGCAGACTCTCAACCACTGCACCATGAGGGAAGCCCAAATGGGTGCTGTTTGAAATGGCTAAGTTTATTAAATTTATTAGGCAGCATTAGAAAACAAATACATAAGGTGAAATAAATTGGTTGATTTGGGAACATTGAATTAGCCTTGGATTCTGGGATAAATCTCACTTGGTCACAGTATGTTAACCTTTCTTAATATGTATAGAGTAATTTGCTAAATTGTTTTTAAAAGTTTGCATCCATGTTCATGACAGACATTGGTCTATACCTTTCTTTTCTTGTAATGTTTTTACCTGTTTTTCATATTAGGGTCATATTGATAGCATACAGTGGGTTGGAAATATTTCTTCTTCATAAATTTTCTGGAAAAATTTATGCAGAATTACTATTCTTTCTTTCTTTAACATTTGATGGATTTACCAGTGAAACCATCTGTGCCCATAGGTTTTCCTGTGAGAAGGATTTTTACTACGCATTTAATTTATTTAATAGATAGATAGCTATTTAACTAATCAATTTCTTCTTCTTTTTTTTTTTTTTTGCGGTACACAGGCCTCTCACTGTTGTGGCCTCTCCCACTGCGGAGCACAGGCTCCGGACGCGTAGGCTAAGCAGCCACGGCTCACAGGCCCAGCTGCTCCACGGCATGTGGGATCCTCCCGGACCGGGGCACGAACCTGTGTCCCCTGCATCGGCAGGCGGACTCTCAACCACTGCGCCACCAGGGAAGCCCTCAATTTCTTCTTAAATGAGATTGGCTAATGTATGTACTCCAAGGAATTTGTGCATTCCGTCTAAATCTTCAAATTTATTGGCATAAAGGTACTCACAATATTTTCTTATTATTCTTTTGATACTTTTAGAATCTGTTGATATCGCCTCTCTCATTCTTGATATTAGCAACTGTATCTTCTCTTGTTTTTCCCCTTAATCATTCTGGCTAGAAGTTTACAATTTGATTGATTTCCTGAAAGAACCAGCTTTAGGTTTCATTGATTTCCTCTATTGTTGCTCTGGTTTGTATTTTATTTATTGTTGTTCTTGTCTTTATTTTATTCTTTCCTCTTCTTATCTGTTTTTAATATTTTTTTTTTGTAATTTGTGAAGTTAGAAGCTGAGGTTATTGATTTGACACTTTTCTTTTTTTCTGATATAGGTGTTTGATACTCTAAATGTTGGCATAAACCCTGCTTTAGAGGAATGCCACAAATTTTCACATACTATATTTTTATTCTCATTCAATTCAAAACACTTAAATTACCTTTTTAAAAATTCTTCTTTGATCGTGGGTCATTTTAAAATGTGATTTTTAGTTTCTCAATGATGATTTTTCCAGAGATCTTTCTGTTATTGATTTTTAACAATATCATTATGGGTAGGGAAAATAGTCTGTATTACTTAAATCTGTATTTTAATCTTTTCAAATTTATTGAGATGTGCTTTATGGCTCAGAATGTCATTTATTTTGATCAATAGGCACTTTAAAATGTTATTCTACAGTTTTGGGGTGGATTTGTATAAATGTCAGTCAGGTTGATGGCATTGTGCAGCTTTCCTATTTCCTTTCTGATATTCTACTTGTTCTATCAATTATTGAGAGGTGCAGTGAAGCTTCTGAATCTAATTGTTAATTTGAACATTGTCCTTGCAGTTTTATCAATTTTTTCATGTATTTTGAAGCTCTTTTATTAGATGCAAAAGTGTTTAGTACTGTTACACTCTTTTAATGAATTGACTTCTTTTTCATTATAAAAAGACTTTTGAAAATTATTGGTAGTATTCTGTTGTTAAGTTCACTTTTTCTGATGTTAATGTCACCTCTTTTTTTTTTTTTTTTTTTTTTTTTTTTTTTTTGCGGTACCTGGGCCTCTCACTGCCGTGGCCTCTCCCGTTGCGGAGCACAGGCTCCGGAAACGCAGGCTCAGCGGCCATGGCTCACGGGCCCAGCCGCTCCGCGGCATGTGGGATCTTCCCGGACCGGGACACAAACCCGTGTCCTCTGCATCGGCAGACGGACTGTCAACCACTGCGCCACCAGGGAAGTCCCTAATGTCACCTCTTAAACTTTCTTTTGAGTAATGATAGTTTTAACATAATATATATTTTTCCGTATTTTATTTTTACTGAGGTATAGTTGACTTACAATATTTTATTAGCTTCAACTGTACAACAGAGTAATTTGGCATTTTTAAAGATTATACTCCATACAAAAATGATTATAAAATATTGAATATATTCCCTGTGCTGTACATTATATCTTATAATTTGTTTATTTTATAACTGGTACCTCTTAATCCCATTCACCTATCCCCCCTCTCCTTTCCCCTCTGGTAACTGCTAGTTTGCTCTCTGTATCTGTGAGTCTGTTTTGTTATATTTGTTTATTTTGTCTTTTAGATTCCACATATAAGTGAAAACATACAGTATCTTTCTTTCTCTGTCTGACATATTTCACTAAGAATAATACCCTCTATGTTGTCACAAATAGCAAGATTTCATTTTTTATGGCTGAGTAACTTTCCATTATATATATGAGATAATTATATACATGATATATAATATATATATGATAATTTCTATTCTTATGTCTCAAATGCAATAATCCTTTCTCCAACAATGTCTAATCACTGTTAATCCCATCCAGTGTATTTTTCATCTCACACGTTGTAGTTTTATCTCTAGAACTTCAGTTTTGATCTTTTTCATATCTACCATAACTCTACCTAACTTTTTGCAGACATGAAATATAATTCTGAGAACTGTTTGCTCCTTTTGGATCTTGCTTTTAAGATTTGTTTCGTGGGATGAGAGTGAAGTTTAGACTAGGGCTAATCATTCCCTTCTACTAACACAAGACCTTAGTTCTTTACTCAAGCCCCATAAACTATGAGTTTCTATGGTTGCGCACACAGGCAATATTCCCAACCCTGTGTAAGTGCTGGATATTAATTCTTCTAATCTTTTAGGATGGCATTTTCTTGGGCCTTGAGCACTTTTCTTACACACATGTGGTGATTAGCACTTTGCAGAATATTCAACGGGGAGTCTCTGAAGGTTGTTGGAGTTCTTTCTCTGTACGGCACTTTTCTCTCTGCTAATCTGTCCTGACAGCTCTCATTTTCTTGATCTCTGTGAACTCTCAGCTCTGTCTTCTCTATGTAGGAAGTCATCTGGGCTCAGCCTGAGCTCCCCTCCCTGTTGTCATACCCAAAATTCTTTCAAGGCAGTTATCTGGACAATTACTGAGCTTTCTTGAGTAAAACTTTAAGTGATCTTATTGGCTATATAGCATAGTTGAATTTCAGGAACAGTTTCAAGTAAATTTCCTCCACTATTTTCACATTAATTCCATTCCACATCCCTAACCACCCACATAATGAATTTGAGGAGAGAGCAGTGAGGATGGGCAAGTATAGTTCATTTGAAGTATCATTACTGGGGGAAATTAGAACTTCAGCTTTTTGTCCAGGTTCCTTATCACACCATTTTAATTCCAAGTGGTCCATAGGAAACTCTGAATTCTCCAGACCAAATCTTTAAAGTCCTAAATTTATATAGCAGATGGGAAAACAAGAATTCTTCATCATTTCCACCTGGGTTTTGTTTACAGAGGGCTCTATTTATAATTAAGGAAGCATTTCTTAGGATTTGACAGAGATGTTCTAAGGAAATTCCAGAAACTTGAAAGAAGAATAAGAACAGCACCAAGCAGATGTCTGGCCATTCAAAGCCATTCTGTATTAATTGTTAGCAGGGAGAAAGGTTGCCCCTGATTTTACATTTCCTTATAATGGCTATCAAGCATAACTATCTCAAGTAATGCCTGACAGACAATCATAGAAACGATCAACATTTATCTCACATTTGATTTTTTTTTTTTTTTTTTTTTGCGGTACGCGGGCCTCTCACTGGCGTGGCCTCTCCCGTTGCAGAGCACAGGCTCCGGACGCGCAGGCTCAGCGGCCATGGCTCACGGGCCCAGCCGCTCCGCAGCATGTGGGATCTTCCCAGACCGGGGCACGAACCCGTGTCCCCTGCATCGGCAGGCGGACTCTCAACCACTGCGCCACCAGGGAAGCCCTCACATTTGATATTTAACTGAGGAAAGAATTTCTATTTAGAGCAGTCCAAGTTGTGATATAAAAACCATGACATTGCCCAGTTTGGATAGAGGCAATTTGGGTAGACTAAGAAAAGAAAAACTGTAGCCTTTTACTGAATGAGCAGAGAAAGCTAAATTTTCCTTGGTTGTAAGGACTGTAAAATCATGGGAGAGATTATCCAGGCTGGTGGTGCAATTGCTTTTCCTGGAGAGAAATTTCAAAATAGACCAGTCACCCAAGTATTCTGAACAATTAAGGTGCAGGTGCAACCTCACCTGCAGAGAAGCATGAATACAAGGAGCCCAAAGAGAGCATCCTTAAAGGGTCAGCAGTTGGTATTTGATGTTGGATTGAACTTTTCTACCACCGGTGAGTTTTATAACAAAAAAGAAAATCCATTTGAATAATTCAAGACAAGCTTGTAAGTCTACAGCTAATCACAAAGAACGAGTTGAATGACTAAGTCAACTTTCGATTGCAAACAAGAGGAAAAAAATAGGGTGCAGCCGGTCTCTGGGAAAGTGTAGTTTACAGTAGAGAGACCATCTGCTGAACCAAAAGGACTTGATAACCGCCCATGCAGGTACATTTTCAACAGGGACCCGTAAACAAAGCAGAAGAACATCTTGCAGATGGCACTCTCTGAAAGGAGGACTCAGCATGTCCTTTCAAGTGGAGCAGTTGTTTACTACATTTTAAGAGTCCATGGTATCCTGGAATAGGGTACAGCTTGAGTGTCTCAGTAGAACAGCCTGTATTTTCACTTAAGGGATAAAGCATTTCTAATGTGAAGGAAACTGCTCTAGTGACCCGGGGGAGCTGTCAGTGTTCTCTTAATGAGGGCAATTAACCACAACATTTATTTTTCTAATTTTGCTACAAGTCTTAACTGATTTAGAAAGTAGAATACAAACTTCGGCCTAATAGCATTAGGGACAGATTGTGTATGGGGAAAAGTTCAGTGGCCTCACTTACCCTCTGCAGCAGGAATCATTGAGAGATACACAAATTCCACGGACAGCAGGCATGTATGGATCTAGTTTAAGCTACGTTGGGTTTCAGGGTGTTGGGTTCTCCCTGAGACTAATGTTTCATGTTGAACTGTGCCAGGTGGTTTGGGATGGAAGAGGTATTTTAGAGATGAAACAAAATTTTCAGAGTATGAACTGCTTAACTGTGACAAAGTTATCTTTTTTCAAATGTTTGCAACTTGAATTCAACAATTGGTTTGAAACTTAAAATTTTGAAGGTTGGTATTCATCGTAAAATTAGTACAATCATAAAATTTTGAAGCAAGAAGAAGAACCAAAGACACTGTTTACTTCAAAGATTTCATTTTAGAGATGAAGAAACCAAAGCACTGAAAGTTTAATAACCTATCACAGCAGGACACACATATTAGGGGCCGAATCAATGTTTCGGCTCCATAACCATGCACATGATGAGGTTGAGAAGAGAGAAGCAGGTGTGATTGAGTAAATTATAGTTGGGTCACTTCTGTTAAGAGAATTGGAACTCTAGCTTTCTGTGCAGGCTCATTATTTCCTCCATTTCAATCCCAGGTGGTTCTTGGGGAACTCTGTTCACCATATCAAACCTCTAATTTTCTAAAGGGTAGGCCTGAAATAACATACCGTAAAATTCCCATCCCTGTGTTCTAATAATGTTCTAGGATAGGGTTTGGCAAACTCTCTGAAAAGGACCAGGAAGAAATTATTTTAGGCACTGGTGGGCCATATAGTCTCTGTTGTAACTGCTCAACTCTGCCCTTAAACATGAAAGGAGCCACAAACAGCACATCAACAAATGAGCATGGTTGCGCTCCAATACAACTTTATTTATGGGCATTGAAATTTGAATTTTATATCCTTTTCATGTGTAATGAATTGTTCTTTTGATTTTTTTCAACTGTTGAAAAGTGTAAAACACATTCTTAGCTTTTGGGCTGTACACAGATGGTGTCAGGATTTGGGCCATGGCTGTAGTTTGCTGATTTCTATTCTAGGAAGTAATGATGATCATGCTGATAAAAAAACAAAAAGATCATGATTCAGAAACTGAATGGAAAGTGCAAAGAGCACTTTAGGGCACTGGAGGTGGATGTGAATCCCTGGCATGAGGCTGAACCTCAAGGAGACACAGACTGAGGTAAGAGGATCCCAGATTCCTTTGGAAGGACTTTCATGTCCTACAACTGGGATGACAAATACTGCCCAGGACAGCTGCTGTAGCTCCTCCTCCACAGAGGCTAACTCAAGAGAGCCTTCCCTGAAGCACCCAAACAACTGTTTGCAAAATGCACAGGAGTTTAATGAGTGGCGACCAGAAGCAGAGGAAAAAGTTAATTAGGCTTTCCTTGTCTCTAGTGTGTCAGGGTGGAGAGGGGTACAATGTGCCACTGAAAGCAGAGAGTGAGTGAAGAAGAAACATTTGAATTTTCAAAAGACCCTCAGTGGGAGGCAGGGGGAGGCATCCACATTGATTCTTAGGCTAGGAGTGCAGAGAAGTGTTAGAAGAACATCTCAGTGGAACTGATACAAACCACAGTTATATCTCAAGAGATAAAACATGTTTTCATACAATTAAAAGGAAGAGATTAATTAGTGCTAGCTCTTGATGTTTAAGAGTTCCAGGTCTGTTCTAGTTAAAAATTTTATGATTCACCACCTAAGACATGGGGGTGGAGCGGGGGACGGGGGGAGGCAGGTGGTACCAAGTGCCGAATTCAATTTCCTTCTTAACTTGAAAACTTCTCAAGTACTGCACAACCTAATAGAACTTTTAACCGCCTTGGGCTGTGTTAGAAAATGCTCTTCTCTTTTCCTTTTAACTAGATGACAGGGACCAATTAAATTAATGAGCCTTACAAAAGTATTTCCCTTGGCAAATGGCAGGCTGTATTAATGTTTGCACAGTGCAGTTTTTGAGCTATAAGCCGCTATGTTAAATGCCAATGTTTCACAAGATACCTCCATGTGCTATTGATGTCTACCAAATTGTAGTTATGTATGTAGGTATGTGTGTGTGTATATATATACACACACACATATATACACACATATATATGTGTGTATATATATATATATACACACATATATACACACATATATATGTACATAAACATATTCAGAATCGGATTTAATTTTCTGTTGTTATGCATAATGTAGATATACAGAGAATATGAAAATATGGCACACATGAATAGTGTCTTCATGTGAATCACCTCATTTAGTCAAATCTTTCTTTTTTCTATTTAAGTCTCTAGATTATCATTTTCTCTACAATTAGTTATTTAATAGTGACAAGTAATATTTCCCAAATGATCAGAAGAATCTAAAAGATGATAAAAACATGTCTATTCACATTGCTTGAATACTTTAATACTTTGATAGTAGTCTAATGAAATGCTTATTATAATCTCTTTAACATCATATTTACACATGCTGTCAGTTGGAGAGTAAAGTCAGAGTAAAATAGCAAAGGCTCAATGATCAGGAAGAAGGCTTCATCTTTATTCTGGACAAAAAAAAAATGAAATACATGCCTGTGTTGTGATCGTTTCAAAAAAGCGCAATGTTCTTGCCACATTGTGTAATTTGGGGACTGGTTGAAGAACTATAATTCTTTAGCCAAGCTCTTCAGCAATATTATTTGAGTGTAGAATTTTCCTAGAATAGTTTTCAGTGTGGTTAAACGTCCATGCTACTTGGAAGAAAACATCAACATGGATCTCTTGGTTTGTTTCAGCATGTACTGTTCTTACCACATAAATATATCTTAAAACAGTACCTTTTAAATCAGTATTCACAATTGAAACTAACTAGAGTCAATACAATTAAAGAAATCTCTCTCATAAGGAAAATCTTTGATAGAAATAGTTATTCAATTCAATGTATTCTTTGTAGAAAATTATTACATTCATTGAAAAAAGTAACAACAAATGAATAAAAAATGATTTTTTATTTAATACTGAATTTCTGAATTTATAGACATATGGAAAAAGACTAATATACTGGAGTGAAAATAAGCCAGTATCTCAAAGATTACTTGACTTTTTAATTTGTTAAAAATGTAAAAATTCACTGAGTACATACAAGGAAAACACAGAGCCAATTTCAGCATTCTAGAGACATTCCAATTTAGAAGAACTGATTATTTAAATGGAATATGCATATTGTAGAATTGTGTTGTGTTTTTATTAGATACATGGGTTTTATTTCTAATATGGGTACTTTTTAGTCTTTATAGTTACAACTTAATGTAGCTGATTTGCTAGAAGATTTTCAATCTTCCATTGAAAGATACAAGTTTATCTGGAAAAAATTTTGGATAGGAAACATTCTCTTTTACCTACAGGGCAACTAAGAATTGATACATAGGTTGTTATCTGGTGTACAATCACCACAAGGACTTTACTCCTATTAGTGCTTGCAATATGTAAACATTGCCTTTCTACCACTTATAAGTTCAACTCACTATACTCTGGAAAAAAATCTACTAAAGCTGCAAAAGTGTGTCTCCGTGGGCTGCTAGTGCACTTCTAAGAACATGAAGTCGTAGTTTTAATGTAAAACAGACTAGACAACAGGTAATAAATATATATAGGATGTGTGTGTTCAAAATAAATACAGTTAGAGTTCTAATTTTGCCCCAGAGATAGTAAGATGATCCAGAATTAGCCTTCCAACATTAACATCTAGAAACTGAGCAAAATACAGAAACAACTATTTTCAGACATTACAAAACAGGCAACTCTGACTGTGATCCCTGGGAGAAAGGAAACATCACTCAGGCTTTGTGTCAAGAGCAATTTCCAAAACGCAGCAGAGGGAGAGGGACCACAAACAGAGCCTGACAATCTTACAGGTGTGAGAATACAATCTGAACACACTGAGAGTCTAGAAGCTTTGAGGCAAATTTCAGAAAGGAAGGAATTATGCAGGGGAAGATATCTAGATATCTGTAAAATAGCCCAAGTGAGTCTTTGGCTGGATATCAATCTGTGTATAGGTAGGGTGAAGCTTCACAGAGCTGGACAAGAACAACTTCTGGGATAAGAAGAAAAAAATTTCTAGAGAGCTGTAATAACAATTTTCAGAGTTTACATAAGGTTAGCAATCCTGATAATTCTCTCCTGCCGATTCATACAGTTATATGAAATGCAAAGCACCAATAAACTTGAAGAAGAAAAGCAAAG
This sequence comes from Globicephala melas, assembly GCF_963455315.2. Taxonomy (NCBI): domain Eukaryota; kingdom Metazoa; phylum Chordata; class Mammalia; order Artiodactyla; family Delphinidae; genus Globicephala; species Globicephala melas. Next base: position 84,373,576 of record NC_083327.1, on the reverse strand, counting down.
CTGACATATTGATAGAAAACATGATATCTCATGTCAAATATCAAGGCAATGACCAAGACAGTATTTTATTGATGCAATGATAGATAAATAGACCAACACAATGTAAGAGGAAATCTAGAAACAGCTCATACTCTTGAATTTTGACAAAGATGAAACGAGAGTGAAGTTTGGAAGGCATGGCTTTTCAATAAGCTTTTCTGCATCACTTGTACAGCCATATGGGAAAAATGAATCTTAATCCCTACCTCACAGCATACACCAAAATCAATTCCAGAATGATTTTACATCTAACATATAAAAAATAAAGCATTAAAGCCCTAAAATGTTGTTCGAGAATGATAGCATATTTATGTGAGTGTGGGATAGGTAAAATTTTCTTAAACAGGACAAAATATCCCTAGCACAAAAGGAAAACAAAAGGATAATTCAGACTGAACTAAAATGAAGAGTGTTCATCAAAAGACAGCCTTAGAAGGGTACAATGGTGAGACGAAAACTTTGAGAAGATATCTGTGGTACATATATTAACAAGAACTTGGACCCAGAATATGTAAAGACTACCCTCACTCAATAAGAGAAAGGTAGCCAACCCCAATAGAAAAAAAATAAATGCCATGTGAGATAACAATGAAAAAAGAACAGAACTGTTAAATAGGAAAAGTTAGAAAATACTAAGCATTGACTAGGGTATGGAGCAACTGAAACCCTCATGCACTGATTGTGGAGATGTAAATACTAAAACTGCTTTGGATCACTGTTTGGCAATATCTACTGAAGTGGCATCTCTTACCTTATCATCAATTCCACTTCTATAGTAAATACTCAAAAGCATGAGTATATATGTTCCGTGTGTCCATAGCAACACAAGTCACGATAACAAAAGTGTAACTAACTCAAATGTCCATCAACCATAGAATTTATAAATAAGTATAATATAATTATATAGAAAAATGATTAAATTGAGTCCTGATTCTAATGTATAACAATTCTTTGAACTTGGGCAATTTAAATTCTCTAAGTATCAATTCTGTAACTGTAAAATAGTCACCATATTTGGCTGGCTGGATTGGTGAGATTAAAAAATAAATAAATAAATAAAACTGTGAAACATACCTGGAATACATCACACCTGGAATATAGCACTATCATTAGCTCCCCTCCCCCCAACACTCCCAGCCACATTTCTAATTTCATTTACTTGACCAAATTTATCTCTTTCCTTTTGCTTACATTCTGGTTTATCTAGTGGAAGAAATCATAGTTTGCATTTTTAATTTAAACATTTAAAATCTTTTCTACTAATTTGTACATGATTTGTGTTTATTTTCTTTCTATTTCTGCCTTGCTAGATCTTTCACTTTTCAAACCTCCTGCTCGTTTTTTTCTTCAAAGTCATTCTGCCATTTGCTGCCTTTTCTTCTGTTCAGATCTAACAGTGAATTTCAATTGTAGCACCTATTTCCTTACTCTTGAATATTTTATTAATAACTTTGATGCTGGTGAGTAGGAGGGAAAGATGTTAGATTAACACATCAGAAGACTGAAATCTTTTCTTCAAATATGCATCATAAAAGAAGAGAGAAGCTTCCCTCACATTAACCCTCCCACTCTTCCTCCTTTAGTGATGCTCATGTTAATTTTCTAATAATAGCAATGTCTGGAGAAACCTATTACCAGTTGACAGTTTAGTGGGGAGTTTCACTTATGACTAGAGAAAATGGACTATAAAAATGGAACTGACATCTTGCCACAAAATCCTACAGTTTAAGGATTTTTAAAAATAAGTATGGTTTAAAAAATACACACAAATTTTACTGATTTTTCTCAGAATTTGACTGTGTATACCAGAAAAATAATAACTTACATGAATTTAGCAAAATTGCTATTATTGGTGCTCTCATTTTATACCATAGCACCAGCCACCTCCAAAGAGCTAGTTGTCTGGAAGAGCCCACATGCAGTTGTAGGGGAGTTAAGATAGCCCATGCTAGGTCATGACTTTATTTTTATGACATTTTTTTTTTTTACAATTTTATTCAACTATAATAGATATACAATAAATGGCTCAGGTTTAATTGGACAATTTGATGAGTTTTGCCTTATGTATACACTTGTGAAACCATCACAGTTAAGATAAACATCTCCATCACATTCAAAAGTTTTCTCTTGTCACTTTGTAATCCCATACCACTAACACTCCCTGCCCCATATGCAGGTAACCACTGTTCCACTATTTGTCCTTACAGATTGGTTAGCATTTCTATAGGTTTATATAAATGGAATCATACAACATGCACTTTTTTTGGTCTGGATTCTTTCTCTCAGCATAATTATTTGAGTTTCATCTATTGTTGCATGTGTCAATAGTTCATCCTGTTTTTAATTGCTGAGTACTTATTCCATTGTGTGGATAGACCAAAATTTATTTACCCACTCCCCTGTGTATGGACATTGGGTTGTTTCTATTTTTGGCTATTATAAATAAAGGTACTATGAACATTCTTGTACAAATCTTGGTATGGACATATGTTTCAGTTCTCTTGGGTAAAAATTCAGAGTCAAGTTCCTGGATTGTATGATAGGCATATTGCTAACTTTTTATGAAACTGTCAAATGGTTTCTCAAAGTGACTGTATCATTTTCATTCTCCCCAGCACTATATGATCCACATCTTTGTCAACACTTGATATGGTCAGTCTTTTAGTTTTAGCCATTCAGTGGATATGTAATTATATCCCAATATTTTAATTTACATTTCCCTAAAGATCAGTGATGTTGAGAAACTTTTCATGTGCCATTATGCCATCCATAAATGTTCTTCTATGAAGTGTTTATTCAAATTTTTACCCAATTTTTCTTTGTTATTCCTAACTTTATGGATTTTTTCCAAAGAAACTATAATTCATTGAAAACACTATGGCAAATAAAATGTATCTCAAAATGACATGATAAAGTTTCCTGTAATCAGAAGTCACAAAGTAGAAGTAAAACCTCTTTTAAAAGTCAATGGACTACAGAAAATTTCTTCACAGTGTCACATTGAATAATCTTTGAAATTGTTAATTATCAATAGAGAACAGGCTATGTCAGGTTATTTTGCAATGCAGTTAGCCTACATTTTAATATTCTATTCCTCTTATTACCTCTTACTCTCCTTTCTGGCCCACCTCAAATCTCCTTCTTTAGCACTATTTTGAACTTAGACATTTCATAAATTTTATTATATTCTTAGTTTACCTTTTTGAATAAACATTTTTATTTTGGAACAATTTTACATTTACAGAAAAATTGCAAAGATAATACAGAGAATTCCCATATTGCCCTCACTCACTTTCACCTAATGTTATCAATTACATTACTTCTCAAAACTAAAAAAAAAAAAAAAAAAAAAAAAATTGATGCATTACTATTAATTAACTTCAGACTTCTTTTGAATTTTATCAGGTTTCCCACCAATCTCTTTTTTCTAGCTCAGTATTAAATCCAGGATATCACATTGCATTAAGCACCATGTATCCTTAGTTTCTTTTGTGTGTGTAGTAGTTTCTCACTCATTTCTTTGATGACCTGGACAGTCTCATGGAATCTTCACCAGATATTTTATAAAATGTTCACCAGTTGGATTTCCCTGGTGGCGCAGTGGTTGAGAGTCCGCCTGCCAATGCAGAGGATACAGGTTTGTGCCCCAGTCCGGGAAGATCCCATGTGCCGCGGAGCATCTGGGCCCGTGAGCCATGGCCACTGAGCCTGTGTGTCTGGAGCCTGTGCTCCGCAACGGGAGAGGCCACAACAGTGAGAGGCCCGCATACTGCTGAAAACAAAAAAATGTTCACCAGTTATGGTTTTGTCTGGTATTTTCTTCATGACTAGATTAGGGTTGTGGGTTTTAGAGACAAATACTGTTGAAATGCCCTTCTAATCATATTTTATCAGGGCTCCATAGTATCAATGTGAGTTATTACTTGGTTTTAACCTTGATCACTTAAGGTAATAGTTAAGCAAAATTTCTCCTCTATAAAGTTACTATTTTCCCTTTTCCATACTCTAGTCTTTGAAAATGAATCATTAAGTCCACCTCACATTCAAAAGTGGGTTTTTCACATTTTAAAATTAGGTTGTATAATAGTGTTTTCTCGTGCATAACAAATGGCCACAATCTCAATGGCTTATAACAATGCAGCTTTATTATCTCACAGCTTTCAGTGCTCAGGAGTCTGTGTTGTTTAGCCAAGTCCTCTGCTCTTAACAGACTCAAAAGACTGAAATCGAGGTGTCTTCAATGTTGTGGAATCAGCTAGAGTCAGTCCAGTGCCTCTTCCAAGCCCATTCAGATTGTTGCCAGAATTCAGTTCATTGTGGTTGTAGGACTGACATCCCCATATTTTTTGCTGGCTGTTGTCCAAAGAGTGCCCTGAGCTCTAAGGCTACCCTCAAAACCTAGCTCCATAGCCTCTCCATAGGCCATTCACACATGGTTGTTTGCTTTCTTCCAGACCAGCAGGCCTCCTGCTCCTGCAATGTAGGTGACCCAAGATAATATCCCTTTTAGATTAGCTCAAAGTCAGCTGACAAGAAACTTAATTATGAAAGTGAAGTCCGCCATATTCACAGGTTCTGCCTACACTCAGAGGTGAATATGCAGGGTGTGTGTACAACAGAGGAGTGGGAGAATCTATTCAGCCATATTATTATGCTTCTTATAACAGGTTGTCTTCCTATTATTAAGTTATAAGACTTCTTTATCTATTCCAGATACAAATCCTCCATCAGATATGTGTTTTGCAAATATTTTCTCCCAGTCTGAGACTTGCATTTTTATTTCTGTAACAGTGTCTCTTGAAAAGCAAAAATATTTGTCTTACCCAAGGTCATTAAAATTTTCTTGTGTTTTCTCCCAGAAATTCAAAAATGCCAAGGCAATTAAATGAGGAAAGGAAAATATTTCAATGAATAATGCTACAACAAATGAACATTATTTTAAAAAATGAGTTCATCCTTTACCACACAGCTTTTACAGAATTTAAATCAAAATTAACCATAGGATGAAACATAAAAACAAAACATAAAACTTTGTCTTCTTTATTGATAATATGAACATTATTTATGATGAGTGGATATAAAAATATAACAACTATTTTTGTTATACTTTCTATCATAATGAAAACCTCACTCTTTTAATAACAATGTCATAGCAAATATTTACCCTGTGCCAACTTTGTGCCAGATAATGGGAAGAGAATACTGAGGAAAAATAAACAATCTGCGTTGAGTCAAAGCTTAAAGTTTAAGGAAGAGACAAATATTAATCAAATAATCAAACAGGTAAGTATAATAACTAAAATAAATCTACTAAAATTGCATATGCATTTACCCTTTGACACAATAATCTCAGGAATGTGTCCAAAGATATATCAGCAATAACCAGAACTTCCACCTTCCATCCTCCAGGTGAACTAATATTCCAGCAGATGACAATTATAAAACCTGGAAAAAAATTTGTTTTTAATGATTTGAGAGAACTAGAGAGTAACCAGACATTGGACATTAAAATGCGATCTCTTTTATTATCTTTTATATCCACAGAACACACCACTGTGATTGACTTTGTTTACTTCACCAGCTTCCTTTTTATAAGCAATTGTCTTGTTTTTCCTTCTGTCTTTTGCTGTAACAGCAACAAAAATGCTGCAATGAATAGCCTGGTGCATATGTCATTTGATACTTTTGCCAGATAATTTTAAGGGAAATGACTTAATGATTCACTGTTAAGTATAATGTTAGCTATAGTTTTTTTTCTTGTATATGACATTTATGAGGTGGAGTGAGTTCCTTCTGTTACTAATTTGTTGAGTTTTTCTCAAGAATGAATGTTTAGTTTTATCAAGTGCTTTTTTATGCATCTATTATGAAAAAATAGCTCTGAAAATATTATTGAAATTTTAATGTAAGCTCAAAACCCAACAAAGATATAATTTAAAATTTGGATCATTAAACTGTGGTTATACAAAAATATTTTTGTTCTTATGTAATACACACTGACATATTTACAGGTTAACTAGATGCAATGCCTGTAAATCTTGTTTCATTTGGCAGTCTTCATTTCACAGTAATATTAGTATTGCTATTCTTGAAATGATTATTTTATGATGAAACAAATATGTAATTTGGTAATATTAGTAGAAACATTGATTTTCCAGGTGATATAAAATACTCCAATAAAGATGTTAAAAAAATAAGATAAAAATATAAAATCAAAGAAGTAAGTAAAAAATCTCAGAATTTGACAAATTAGTATAAAGTCATGAATTGTCTGTTTTTAAAATGTGTACTGAAAAGGCATAAAAGTAGTGACAACTCAACAAACACTTCTGGCACTTAGATCATGATCTCTAGATAACATTTTCCATAAGCAGGAACCAGGAGTGTTTGAAGGAATGTCTGATTTCTTGTCTGAGGAAAATACAGGATAAGCCTGGACATCATATTGTTTCAGAAACAAGAAAGGAGTGAATGATTAATGGGATCATGTCAAAGAACAAAGGGAGAAAGCAAAGAGAGTCTGACTCCAAGTGGCTGAAGTTGAGACAATTTGAACATTAAGAATGTTCACTATTGTAGGTTGCTAGGGCAATAACTCATTATTCAGGAAAATTGATAAAGGGAAGTAATTAAGCACTTAACTCTTCTTTCCAGTACAAACTGTTTTCAGGATAACCAATTTTATACAGGAAGAGTTTTTATTTTTCTTTGTGGAAACTAAAACTAAAAGCTAAAAAGCTTCTGCACAGCAAATGAAACAATGAACAAAATGAAAATCAACCTACTGAAGGCAAGAAAATATTTACAAGTCATATATCTGATAAAAGGTTAACATCCAAAATACAGGAAAAATTTATATAACTCAATAGCAAAAAATAAACAATCCAATTAAAAGAATGGACAGATGATCTGAATAGACATTTTTCCAAAGAAGCCATACAGATGGCTAAAAGGTACATGAAGAGGTGCTCAACATCAATAATCATCAGGGAAATGAAAATCAAAAACCACAATGGGATACCATTCATACATGCCAGAATGGCTATCATTGAAAAGACAAGAAATAACCAGCATTGGAGAAGATGTGGAGAAAAGAAAATCCTTGTGCACTGTTGGTAGGAATGTGAATTGGTGAAACCACTATGAAAAATAGTATGAAATTTCCTCAAAAAATTAGAAAATAAAACTACCGTATGATTTAGCAATTTTACTTCTGGTTATTTACATAAATAAAATGAAAATAAGAGTTCAAAAAGATATATGCACCCTCATGTTCATTGCTGCATTATTTACAATAGCCAAGTAACCTAAGTATCCATACACGTATAAATGGATAAAATGTATCGTATATATACATACACACACACACACACACACACACACACACACACACGGAATATTATTCAGGTATAAAAAAGAAGGAAATCTTGCCTTTTGTGACAACACAGATGGACCCTGAGGGCAACATGCTAAGTTAAATAGGTCAGACAAAGAAACACAACTACCACACAATCTCATTTGTATGTGAAATCTTAAGGACAAATAAACAAACAAAAGCCTGAACTCATAGGTACAGAGGACAGATTGCTGGTTGCCAGAGGTCAGGGGTGGGGTTTAGGTAAAGTAGATGAAGGTTGTCAAAAGGTACAAACTTTCAGTTATAAAATAAATAAGTCCTGGGGATGTAATGTACAGTATGGTGACCACTGTTAGTAATACTGTATTGTATAGTTGAAAGTTGCTAAGGAAGTAATCTTAGAAGTTCTCATCACAAGAAAATAAAAAACTGTAACTATGTATGGTGATGGATGTTAACTAGACATCGTGCTGATCATTTCACAATAGGTACAAATATAAAACCATTATATTGTACACCTAAAACTAATATAATGCTATATGTCAATTATACCTCAATAAAATAAATAATAGAGGACGAGGACTGTCCACTTGGACAGGCAGGCAACTGATACACATTGAGCCAAGGGAAATGTTCAGAATAGTAACAACATATGCTGCCTAGGATCTTTGTATTTCTCTGGCTCTTAATAATTTATGCCCTGCAGGGGCTCCTGTTTACATAAATGGCTAAGTGAGGCCAACACTGGTGGCCACTGGTGGACAGTCAGGGCCTCCTGGAACACAGAAGTCTAAAACATTTGCTTCTACCAGGAGCTCAGCCTCCTCCATTGAGATCTGTGCCCGCACTTGCCCAGAGGAGAGTGGGAACACAGGGTCCAGGGCTGGCATGCTGGGACCCCGACAGTGTCCCCTGGGGCTCACTATGGCCTAGGAGAGGAGGGCAGCAGGTGGGTCAGAAGAACAACCTGAGCTGTCTCTGAGGGTTCAACTGAAACCTGCAATGACCAGGGATGCCGTGTGACCAACTTCCACACTCAGAATAGACTCAGGCTCTTCCGGAGGAGCAAGCAAGGTGTGCAGAGAGAAGCCAACCCCCCCCCCCCACCCTTGGGCTCCCCTACCAGTAGGTTGGCAGGATATCCTCCTCAGGAGGTTGAGGTAGGAATATGGAAAGAGGAGCAGGCTTCCTGCAACCCACTGCAGTCGGGAATAAACTGGATCAGAGAGCTCTTGGAAGACCCTGCTCTGCCTGGCATTAGTTCTTAAGCTTCTGGATCAGGGGGACATCTGGGAGGGAAAGGTTGTTAATAAATCACTCTGGGAATATTTTAGTATTTTAACAATTGGTATGGTGTGTGCTTAGTGGGTTCAGGGTCTCTGACTTTTGATGTGCACTCTGGAATCTTGAGCTGAGCTTCCCTATTTTCTGCTGGGTCTCTTACAGTAAGGACTCTGGAGCAGGCCCCTCTCCCCATGAGGCAATCTGCCATCAATCCCATCCTGGAGGCACCCTGTGCTCCTCTCAGATGGCTAGGTGAGCAGAATGAACTCTGCATTGCAGACAAGAGATTTCCCCACAAGCAGGACTCAAGGACAGCCTTGAGGTGGAAGTAACAGGCCTGGCTAGTAAGCTAAAATCTCGTACAATTTACAAGAAGCCCTAACATTTTCAATAATTGTGTACCTGCTCTGGGTATTAATGAAGCAATTGCTATGATCCTTTTCATCTACAATTTATGAATTCATTAGAACCCAGGGGGAAGGAGTGTCATCATCCCCAGCCTACAACCATAATCACATTCATATGTTCCCTGAACTTATTTATAAACAACAGCTTCAGAATTCATGTCAGGATGTACAAAACCATCTAAATAAAGTACTGTTTCCAACATTTGTATGAGTCTATTTCGTGGGGAATGTATTTAGACACAAAGAGGAGAAAAGAGCAATACGTGCACTGCATCTCTGTTCTTAGGTATGTTTTCATTGCATTTGCCAAAATGTTCTTGTCATAAGATTAAGAGTCAATTGACCTAGATTTCCGGGCACTAACAAATCCTGCTAATGACATCCTGTGCAGCCTTGAGCAACATGCCAAACCTCACTGTGCCTCACTTACCTCTGTATCGGATGAAGGGTTTGAACTAGAGCTCATCTGAGCAGAGACAGTGGACTCCCTGGACGGTGCCCTCAGCCTCCCAGCATGCACGCAAAAAATGCCAAAGGCAGCCTTCACTCCCTGCTTTGATATTTGTCCACTGAATTCAAAGCTGCTTCTTAGGAGGAACGGAGGCAATGTTAGTCTAGATCTTTAGAAGCACGCCAGGGTAGGCTTGCTAAAGGCAAGAGCCGTGAGGATTTCCAGGGAATGGGAAAGGGTGTAGAAGGCTGAGAGGAATCTTCCCAGGCCAGTTTCAGAGGATGCGGTATGACAGAACTAGGCAAGGAGCAGCGCTCAAAGTCATGGAAGGCTTCAGGAGTGGGGCAGAGATCAGGATGCACATGTGCAGTTTGAGTGTCACTAGTAAAACTGACTGTTAATATTACCGAATGATGCCATATTAGAAGCCAGTAACTAAACAACGGCAACAAAATAAGTCTTCTGATTGTCTAAGTAGGGGATTAGGAAAAGGAGCCTGAGAAAGGAATATTCCTGTGTCTTTCAAACTGAGATAAACAGAATGCTAGTGTTCCACAAAGTATTAATAAATATTAATCAGAAAAGAAGGGTCTGTGATCCAATAAGTTTGGGAAGTTGTGGCTAAAAAGTGATGAGGATTTAACAGCTTCTCTAATACGCTAATACGCATAATTCTCCAAGAGTATGTGGTGTTTCCCAAACTAATTTACTTTGAGGATTTCTTTTCAGAGCACCTATTAGCATCTCATTGGGCATTTGTGGTCTGTGCCACTCAGTCTGAGAAACGTTAGTGTAGTTCCATTTACATTTCAGTGGCTGCCAAGAAATAAGCCCGGTGAGAGTGGTTTGAGTCCTCTGGCAATAAAACCCCTCAGAAGCAGACTTCTGCATGGACAGGGCTAAAGCAGAGAAAGGCCGTTATGTGGATCTAGGCAATGCCTCAGCTGGAAAAACCCCAAACTGACCTAGATGGTTCCCTAATCGTCGTAACTGACAACACATTTTAGAAACATTCACCTTGGGTGCTCAGATATCTCCTGATCTTCAAGGTGCCAATAAACCCTGTGGGAAAGCCCTTGCACCCTCTTTGACAGACTGGGATGGGAATGGGGAGCAAAGAAGGCAGGAAGGGACAGGGGACACTAGGATGCACAAGAGACAACCAGGAAGAGTGGGCTGCAGAGCCAGAGAACACTCCACCACTGATGTGAGTCTCTGGAGCTAGACACTTCCTCCGCCTCCTGGAATTCCCTTTAGCTCTTAGGAGCTGTGGGATGAGTGGAGAGAAGCAAGAAGCACACCAGGACCCAAAAGAGCTTTGTCAGAACCCTCAAGTAAAGACAATCCCTTACAGTCCAGAGAGACAAGAAACTTCAGCAATGAGGAGGCAGGAACCATGGAAATTGGTAGGAGAGCAGCTGCTCATGTATGGCATGGATATCAGATGTCTGCTGGACAGAAGCTCATGGCAAATTTTTCAAGAAGAGAGTCAAAGCTTGGTTAGTCGCCCCAGCCAACACATTGATATGAGTAATGGCAGAGGAGAACAGCAAGAGTTGAGATGCTATAGAGACAAAGGTAGGGGCTCCCAAGGAACGTGAGTCACACACCCCGATCATGACATAGACACTCACTGAAGAGATGAGTTCTTGGGCTTCCCTGGTGGCGCGGTGGTTGAGAGTCCCCCTGCCGATGCAGGGGACACGGGTTCGTGCCCCGGTCCGGGAAGATCCCACATGCCGCGGAGCGGCTGGGCCCGTGAGCCATGGCCGCTGATCCTGGGCGTCTGGAGCCTGTGCTCCGCAACGGGAGAGGCCACAACAGTGAGAGACCCGTGTACCGCAAAAAAAAAAAAAAAAAAAGGAAAAAAAGAGATGGGTTCTTGACTTAGGACATCTAAAAGGCAGAAGCTAGAGGGATCTGTGGAAGCTCCCCCAGGATATTTAGGAAGGACTGGGTTTTAGGCACAAGCAAATGGAGATTCAGACGTTTGGAAATTGTTGAACTGTCACCCATGTAGCTGCTGCCATATTTGTAATCCCTGGAGAGGGAGATGTTCAGAATTCAGTTACCTGTTAATAAAATAGAAAAATTAATACTTAGAAAGGTGCCATTTACAATAGCTATAAAAATTTTTAAGGTAACCTGAAGCAATCTTTTTAATGTTAAATCTTTTTTTAAAGAAATTTTAATACTCAATTGAAATTCATTTAAAAATACCTAATTAAATAGAGAGACATACCGTATTATTTTATTGCATATAAAACCTATCATAAAATATTCATTTCTCCCCAACTTGATCCATTACCCCAATAAAAATTTCAATAGAAGATTTTATATAATTTAATAAGCTGAAAAAATGGTCAAAGTTAGCAAGACATTCTGAAGAAGAAAGAGAAAAATGTGAAGTAGAGTTTGCCAATATGGTGAGCATGAAAAGTTATCTTCTTGTGGTTTTAATTTACATTTTTCTGATTACTAAAAAGGTTGAACAAATATCCATATTTTTGCTCTTTATTTGTTTTTCTCCTGTGAGACGCCTGAAAGTTATTTGCTCTTTTCTCAACTGGGTGATTTGTTTTTTCTTTCTGATCCATAGAAGTCCCTTCTAATATTCTGGATTTTAAATTGTTTTTCAGTTATAGTTAGGTAGATATTTTCTGTTAGCTTGTGCTTGTTCTCTAACTCTCTTCATGGTATCTTTCAATGCACAAGGATCTGTCATACAATGGAATTATCCTTTAATGTTTCAAAATGTGCTTTCAAAATGTATTTTCTTATTATATAATCACAGAGATTTTCTTATGTTGTGTTTTACATTTTGAAAAGTTGTCTTTAAATTTTTTTTTTTTTTTTTATCTTTTGGGTAAACTGTATTTTATTTATTTATTTTTTTTTTTTAACATCTTTATTGGGGTATAATTGCTTTACAATGGTGTGTTAGTTTCTGCTTTATAACAAAGTGAATCAGTCATACATAAACCTATGTTCCCATATGTCTTCCCTGTTGCGTCTCCCTCCCTCCCACCCTCCCCATCCCACCCCTCCAGGCTGTCACAAAGCACCGAGCCAATATCCCTGTGCCATGCGGCTGCTTCCCACTAGCTATCTACCTTACTGCGTTTGTTAGTGTGTATATGCCCATGACTCTCTCTCGCCCTGTCACAGCTCACCCTTCCCCCTCCCCATAACCTCAAGTCCGTTCTCTAAGAGGTCTGCGTCTTTATTCCTGCTTTACCCCTAGGTTCTTCATGACATTTTTTTCTTAAATTCCATATATATGTGTTAGCATACGGTATTTGTCTTTTTCTTTCTGACTTACTTCACTCTGTATGACAGACTCTAGGTCTATCCACCTCATTACAAATAGCTCAATTTCGTTTCTTTTTATGGCTGAGTAATATTCCATTGTATATATGTGCCACATCTTCTTTATCCATTCATCCGATGACGGGCACTTAGGTTGTTTCCATCTCCGGGCTATTGTAAATAGAGCTGCAATGAACATTTTGGTACATGACTCTTTTTGAATTTTGGTTTTCTCAGGGTATATGCCCAGTAGTGGGATTGCTGGGTCATATGGTAGTTCTATTTGTAGTTTTTTAAGGAACCTCCATACTGTTCTCCATAGTGGCTGAACCAATTCACATTCCCACCAGCAGTGCAAGAGTGTTCCCTTTTCTCCACACCCTCTCCAGCATTTATTGTTTCTAGATTTTTTGATGATGGCCATTCTGACTGGTGTGAGATGATATCTCATTGTAGTTTTGATTTGCATTTCTCTAATGATTAATGATGTTGAGCATTCTTTCATGTGTTTGTTGGCAGTCTGTATATCTTCTTTGGAGAAATGTCTATTTAGGTCTTCTGCCCATTTTTGGATTGGGTTGTTTGTTTTCTTGTTATTGAGCTGCATGAGCTGCTTGTAAATTTTGGAGATTAATCCTTTGTCGGTTGCTTCATTTGCAAATATTTTCTCCCATTCTGAGGGTTGTCTTTTGGTCTTGTTTACGGTTTCCTTTGCTGTGCAAAAGCTTTGAAGTTTCATTAGGTCCCATTTGTTTATTTTTGTTTTTATTTCCATTACTCTAGGAGGTGGGTCAGAAAGGATCTTGCTTTGATTTATGTCATAGAGTGTTCTGCCTATGTTTTCCTCTAAGAGTTTGATAGTTTCTGGCCTTACATTTAGGTCTTTAATCCATTTTGAGCTTATTTTTGTGTATGGTGTTAGGGAGTGATCTAATCTCATACTTTTACATGTACCTGTCCAGTTTTCCCAGCACCACTTATTGAAGAGGCTGTCCTTTCTCCATTGTACATTACTGCCACCTTTATCAAAGATAAGGTGTCCATATGTGCATGGGTTTATCTCTGGGCTTTCTATCCTGTTCCATTGATCTATCTTTCTGTTTTTGTGCCAGTACCATACCGTCTTGATGACTGTAGCTTTGTAGTATAGTCTGAAGTCAGGGAGCCTGATTCCTCCAGTTCCTTCTTTCGTTCTCAAGATTGCTTTGGCTATTCGGGGTCTTTTGTGTTTCCATACAAATTGTGAAAGTTTTTGTTCTAGTTCTGTGAAAAATGCCAGTGGTAGTTTGATAGGGATTGCATTGAATCTGTAGATTGCTTTGGGTAGTAGAGTCATTTTCACAATGTTGATTCTTCCAATCCAAGAACATGGTATATCTCTCCATCTATTTATATCATCTTTAATTTCTTTCATCAGTGTCTTATAATTTTCTGCATACAGGTCTTTTGTCTCCTTAGGTAGGTTTATTCCTAGATATTTTATTCTTTTTGTTGCAATGGTAAATGGGAGTGTTTTCTTGATTTCACTTTCAGATTTTTCATCATTAGTATATAGGAATGCCAGAGATTTCTGTGCATTAATTTTGTATCCTGCCACTTTACCAAATTCATTGATTAGCTCTAGTAGTTTTCTGGTAGCATCTTTAGGGTTCTCTATGTATAGGATCATGTCATCTGCAAACAGTGACAGCTTTACTTCTTCTTTTCCAATTTGGATTCCTTTTATTTCCTTTTCTTCTCTGATTGCTGTGGCTAAAACTTCCAAAACAATGTTGAATAATAGTGGTGAGAGTGGGCAACCTTGTCTTGTTCCTGATCTTAGTGGAAATGCTTTCAGTTTTTCACCATTGAGGATGATGTTTGCTGTGGGCTTGTCATATATGGCCTTTATTATGTTGAGGAAAGTTCCCTCTATGCCTACTTTCTGCAGGGTTTTTATCATAAATGGGTGTTGAATTTTGTCAAAAGCTTTCTCTGCATCTATTGAGATGATCATATGGTTTTTCTCCTTCAATTTGTTAATATGGTTTATCACATTGATAGATTTGCGTATATTGAAGAATCCTTGCATTCCTGGAATAAACCCCACTTGATCATGGTGTATGATCCTTTTAATGTGCTGTTGGATTCTGTTTGCTAGTATTTTGTTGAGGATTTTTGCATCTATGTTCATCAGTGATATTGGCCTGTAGTTTTCTTTCTTTGTGACATCCTTGTCTGGTTTTGGTATCAAGGTGATGGTGGCCTCGTAGAAGGAGTTAGGGAGTGGTCCTCCCTCTGCTATATTTTGGAAGAGTTTGAGAAGGATAGGTGTTAGCTCTTCTCTAAATGTTTGATAGAATTCGCCTGTGAAGCCATCTGGTCCTGGGCTTTTTTTTGTTGGAAGATTTTTAATCACAGTTTCAATTTCAGTGCTTGTGATTGGTCTGTTCATATTTTCTATTTCTTCCTGATTCAGTCTTGGCAGGTTGTGCATTTCTAAGAATTTGTCCATTTCTTCCAGATTGTCCATTTTATTGGCATAGAGTTGCTTGTAGTAATCTCTCATGATCTCTTTTATCTCTGCAGTGTCAGTTGTTACCTCTCCTTTTTCATTTCTAATTCTATTGATTTGAGTCTTCTCCCTTTTTTTCTTGATGAGTCTGGCTAGTGGTTTATCTATTTTGTTTATCTTCTCAAAGAACCAGCTTTTAGTTTTATTGATCTTTGCTATTGTTTCCTTCATTTCTTTTTCATTTATTTCTGATCTGATTTTTATGATTTCTTTCCTTCTGCTAGCTTTGGGGTTTTTTTGTTCTTCTTTCTCTAATTGCTTGAGGTGCAAGGTTAGGTTGTTTATTCGAGATGTTTCCTGCTTCTTAAGGTGGGCTTGTATTGCTATAAACTTCCCCCTTAGAACTGCTTTTGCTGCATCCCACAGGTTTTGGGTCGTTGTGTCTCCATTGTCATTTGTTTCTAGGTATTTTTTGATTTCCTCTTTGATTTCTTCAGTGATCTCTTCATTATTAAGTAGTGTATTGTTTAGCCTCCATGTGTTTGTATTTTTTACAGATCTTTTCCTGTAATTGATATCTAGTCTCATGGCGTTGTGGTCAGAAAAGATACTTGATACAATTTCAATTTTCTTAAATTTACCAAGGCTTGATTTGTGACCTAAGATATGATCTATCCTGGAGAATGTTCCATGAGCACTTGAGAAAAATGTGTATTCTGTTGTTTTTGGATGGAGTGTCCTATAAATATCAATTAAGTCCATCTTGTTTAATGTATCATTTAAAGCTTGTGTTTCCTTATTTATTTTCATTTTGGATGATCTGTCCATGGGTGAAAGTGGGGTGTTTAAGTCCCCTACTATGAATGTGTTACTGTCGATTTCCCCTTTTATGGCTGTTAGTATTTGCCTTATGTACTGAGGTGCTCCTATGTTGGGTGCATAAATATTTACAATTGTTATATCTTCTTCTTGGATCGATCCTTTGATCATTATGTAGTGTCCTTCTTTGTCTCTTTTAATAGTCCTTATTTTAAAGTCTATTTTGTCTGATATGAGAATTGCTACTCCAGCTTTCTTTTGGCTTCCATTTGCATGGAATATCTTTTTCCATCCCCTTACTTTCAGTCTGTATGTGTCTCTAGGTCTGAAGTGGGTCTCTTGTAGACAGCATATATAAGGGTCTTGTTTTTGTATCCATTCAGCTAATCTGTGTCTTTTGGTGGGAGCATTTAGTCCATTTACATTTAAGGTAATTATTGATATGTATGTTCCTATTCCCATTTTCTAAATTGTTTTGGGTTCGTTATTATAGGTCTTTTCCTTCTCTTGTGTTTCTTGCCTAGAGAAGATCCTTTAGCATTTGTTGTAAAGCTGGTTTGGTGGTGCTGAACTCTCTCAGCTTTTGCTTGTCTGTAAAGGTTTTAATTTCTCCATCAAATCTGAATGAGATCCTTGCTGGGTAGAGTAGTCTTGGCTGCAGGTTTTTCTCCTTCATCACTTTCAGTATGTCCTGCCACTCCCTTCTGGCTTGTAGGGTTTCTGCTGAGAGATCAGCTGTTAACCTTATGGGGATTCCCTTATGTGTTATTTGTTGTTTTTCCCTTGCTGCTTTTAATATGCTTTCTTTGTATTTAATTTTTGACAGTTTGATTAATATGTGTCTTGGCGTATTTCTCCTTGTATTTATCTTGTATGGGACTCTCTGTGCTTCCTGGACTTGATTAACTATTTCCTTTCCCATATTAGGGAAGTTTTCAACTATAATCTCTTCAAATATTTTCTCAGTCCCTTTCTTTTTCTCTTCTTCTTCTGGAACCCCTATAATTCGAATGTTGGTGCGTTTAATGTTGTCCCAGAGGTCTCTGAGACTGTCCTCAGTTCTTTTCATTCTTTTTTCTTTATTCTGCTCTGCAGTAGTTATTTCCACTATTTTATCTTCCAGGTCACTTATCCGTTCTTCTGCCTCAGTTATTCTGCTATTGATCCCATCTAGAGTACTTTTAATTTCATTTATTGTGTTGTTCATCGTTGCTTGTTTCATCTTTAGTTCTTCTAGGTCCTTGTTAACTGATTCTTGCATTTTGTCCAATCTATTGTCCATTCTATCTCCAAGATTTCGGATCAACCTTACTATCATTATTCTGAATTCTCTTTCAGGTAGACTCCCTATTTCCTCTTCATTTGTTAGGTCTGGTGCATTTTTATCTTGCTCCTTTATCTGCTGTGTGTTTTTCTGTCTTCTCATTTTGCTTATCTTACTGTGTTTGGGGTCTCCTTTTTGCAGGCTGCAGGTTTGTGGTTCCTCCTGTTTTTGATGTCTGTCTCTAGTGGCTAAGGTTGGTTCAGTGGGTTGTGTAGGCTTCCTGGTGGAGGGGGCTAGTGCCTGTGTTGTGGTGGATGAGGCTGGATCTTGTCTCTCTAGTGGTCAGGTTCACGTCTGGTGGTGTGTTTGGGGGTGTCTGTGGCCTTATTATGATTTTAGGCAGCCTCTCTGCTAATGGGTGGGGTTGTGTTCCTGTTTTGCTAGTTGTTTGGCATAGGTTTTCCAGCACTGTGGCTTGCTGGTCGTTGAGTGAAGCTGGGTGCTGGTGTTAAGATGGAGGTCTCTGGGAGATTTTCGCTGTTTGATATTATGTGGAGCTGGGAGGTCTCTTGTTGATCAGTGTCCTGAAGTTGGCTCTCCTACCTCAGAGGCAGAGCCCTGCCTCCTGGCTGGAGCACCAAAAGCTTTTCATCCACAGGCTCAGGATAAAAGGGAGAAAAAGTAGAGGGAATTAGTAGAAGTATGAGGAAAGAAAGAAGGAAAGGAGGGTAGGAAGGAAGGAAGAAAGAAAGAAAGAAGCAAAGAAGGAAAGAAGGCAAGAAGGAAAGAAGGGAGGGAGGGAGGGAAGAGGGAAGGAAGGAGGGAAAGAAGGAAAAAAGACAGAAAGAAAGAAGATACAGTAAAAATAAAATACAGTATAATAAAGTTATTGAATTAAAAACTTCTTATTTAGAAAAAAAAAAAAAGGGACGGAAAGAACCTAGGACAAATGTTGGCAGCAAAGCTATACAGACAAAATCTTACACAGAAGCATACACATACACCCTCACTAAAAGAGGTAAATGGGGAAAAATCCTAAATCTTGCTGTCAGAGACCACCTCCTCAATTTGGGATGATTCGTTGTCTAAAGGAGGGAAGGAAGGACGGAAAGAAAGAAAGAAAGAACGAAGGTAAAGTATAATAAGGTTATTAAAATTAATTATTAAGAAAAAAATTTAAAAAAAAACATGGACGGATAGAACCCTAGGACAAATGGTGGAAGCAAGACTATACAGACAAGATCTCACACAGAAGCATACACATACACGTTCGCAAAAAGAGGAAAGGGGAAAAAATCATAGATCTTGCTCCTAAAGTCCACTTCCTTAATTTGGGATGATTGGTTGTCTATTCAGGTATTCCACAGATGCAGGGTACATCAAGTTGATTGTGGAGCTTTAATCCGCTGCTTCTGAGGCTGCTGGGAGGGATTTCCCTTTCTCTTCTTTGTTCTCACAGCTCCCAGGGCTAAGCTTTGGATTTGGCCCTGCCACTGCGTGTAGATCGCTGGAGGGCGTCTGTTTTTTGCTCAGACAGGATGGGGTTAAAAGAGCCGCTGATTGGGGGCTCTGGCGCACTCAGGCCGGCGGGGACGGAGGGGCACAGAGTGCGGGGCGGGCCTGCGGTGGCAAAGGCCGGCGTGACTTTGCACCAGCCTGAGGCGCGCTGTGCGCTCTCCCGGGGAAGTTGTCCCTGGATCCCGGGAACCCGGCAGTGGCGGGCTGCACAGCCTCCGCGGAAGAGGGGTGTGGAGAGTGACCTGTGCTCGCACACAGGCCCCTCGGTGGCGGCAGCAGCAGCCTTAACGTCTCCCGCCCGCCTCTGGGGTCCGCGCTTTTAGCCGCGGCTTGCGCCCGTCTCTGGATTCCGCGCTTTCAGCCGCGGCTCGCGCCCGTCTCTGGATTCCGCGCTTTCAGCCGCGGCTCGCGCCCGTCTCTGGATTCCGCGCTTTCAGCCGCGGCTCGCGCCCGTCTCTGGATTCCGCGCTTTCAGCCGCGGCTCGCGCCCGTCTCTGGATTCCGAGCTTTCAGCCGCGGCTCGCGCCCGTCTCTGGGGTTCGCGCTTTTAGCCGCGGCTCGCGCCCGTCTCTGGAGTTCCTTTAAGCAGCGTTCTTAAACCCCTCTCCTCACGCCCCAGGAAACAAAGAGGGAAGAAAAAGTCTCCTGCCTCTTCTGCAGGTGCAGGCTTTTCCCCGGACTCCCTCCCGGCTAGCTGTGGTGCACTAACCCCTTCAGGCTATGTTCAAGCCGCCAACCCCAGTCCTCTCCCTGCGCTCCGGCCTCAGCTCTCAGCCCCGCCCGCCCCGGCGGGTGAGCAGACAAGCCTCTCGGGCTGGTGAGTGCCGGTCGGCACCGATCCTCTGTGCGGGAATCTCCCCGCTTTGCCCTCCGCACCCGTTGCTGTGCACTCCGCAGCTTCGAAGCTCCCCCCTCCGCCTCCCGCAGTCTCCGCCCTCGAAGGGGCTTCCTAGAGTGTGGAAACTTTTCCTCCTTCACAGCTCCCTCCCACTGGTGCAGGTGCCGTCCCTATTCTTTTGTCTCTGTTTTTTCTTTTGCCCTACCCAGGTACGTGGGGAGTTTCTTGCCTTTTGGGAGGTCTGAGGTCTTCTGCCAGCCTTCAGTAGGTGTTCTGTAGGAGTTGTTCCACGTGTAGATGTATTTCTGGTGTATCTGTGGGGAGGAAGGTGATCTCCGCGTCTTACTCTTCCGCCATCTTCCGCCTCGGTCTAAATTTTAAGTTGTTAATACATATGTCATTTATTTTTGCTTAAGATACAAGGTAAGAACATAATTTCATTTTCCCATATAGATAACTAATTTTCAGCATTACTTACTGAATATCTCCCCTTTCTGCCCGAAGTGTAATAGTGCCTCTAACATGCCGCAAATCTCCACATAAGTATGGATCTGTTTCTGAACTGTTTCTGATTTATTTCTGCTTTATGTCTCTATCTCTGCATAAATACTGTAACATATTAATTTGCATATCTTGTTAAAACTGTGACTACTAGAACAATTTAAATTGCATATGCGGCCTGTATTTTACTTCTATTTTATAGTGCTGACGTAGGCATAGTAACCTCCTCTTCCTTTCCAAACCTTAAACCATTAATTCCTTTTCCTTGTTATTGTTCTGATGGGAATCCCTGAACCATGTTGAATAGATATAGTAATAGGAGGTAGTCAGTTATGTCCCTGATTATATGGAAATGTGTTTAATATTTCACCATTAAATAAGATGTGGTTGCAAGACAGTTTTACTCACCCTTATTAAGTGATAAAATTTTTCTTCTATTCCTAAATTATTAGGAGTTTTTGTTTTTCTTTTGTTTTAAAACATTAGTGGATATTTAAAAGTATCTAATGCATTTTCTGCATTAGTATATTTTATTAATTTGTTTTCTAATGTCGAGTCAACCTATTCTCCCTAAAATTCACTCAACTTGGTCAAAATGCATTATGTTTTTAATACATTAGATTTTATGTATTACAATATTTTTTAAATTTTGGTATCCATGCTCATAACTGAGTGAGTTTAGCTGGAAATTTTAAATGATGTTGTTCCCTGGATGGTGCACATTCAATGAGGCACACACAGACATACACACACACACAGATGGCATTCTTACCGTTCTATAAAATAAATATTTGTTTATGCTTATACCCATGTTTAACTTTTTCATTGATCAAGATTCTTTATTATACCTCAGACCTTCCTCTAGGTTAGTCTTCCTCTTCTTGAAGCATATCCTTTAGAATTTTATCAAAAAGGGATTAGTATAATTTTTTTAGATATTTGCTTGAAAATAACTTTGTTTTTACTCTTGAAAGATACATTTACTAAATTTAGAATTCTAAGTTGAGATCTATTTACTGTCATCATATTGAAGATATGTAAAACTACTCTTTTTGTCTTCTGTTGCTACTGTTGGTATGTCATCTATCAGTCTTACGGCCACTTTTTGGCAGGTGATTTATTTTTTTCTCTGACTACTTTTAAGATCTTCTTTTTGTCTTTGGTGTTCAGCTGTTTGATTATATTTTTAGATGCACATCTTGAATTTTTGTCTTTTATCATATTAAAAAATTATCAGCCTATGTCTCATCCTTTTGTTCAGTCCTTCTCTTATTACCTCTATTTCTTTTTTTCTAGATCTTGAATAAGGCATATATTTAATGTTATTCTTCTATCATTTATGTCACTAAAATCTTCTTTTTATGTTTCATCTTTCTTCCTAACAATGGACTTATTCTGATTCATTTCTTTAGTTTAGTTCACTGAGTCTTTCTTCTGGTTTGTTTAATATTCTATTTAGTTCATCCATGGAATTTCTAATTTGTTCATCCATGGAATTTCTAATTTAAGGTAGTGTGCATGCATGTGTAATTTATTTTGGGAAGTTACATTTATTTCTTTGTCAATACACCTGCTCACTTAGGATACCCTTTATTGTTTTATTATCTTCTTTATCTCTTATAAATATTTAAATATTTATTATATATTTTCTATTGGATAATTCAAGTATCTACAACAAGTCTTGTCTGGGAATTTGTTTCAGTTCAGATCTGTGTTTGAAAGATTTTTTTTTTAATTTTATCTGGTATATTTAGCTGTTATGAACCACTATGTTTTCTTTACCATATTCCGAGAAATAAAAGTTTCCTAATTGCTTTTTTTATTACTAATTAATATATTTTTGGCTCCGTTGTGTCTTCGTTGCTCTGCCCAGGCTCTCACTAGTTGCGGCGAGTGGGGGCTACTCTTCGTTGCGGTGCGCGGGCTTCTCATTGCAGTGGCTTCTCTTGTTGTGGAACATGGGCTCTAGGTGTGCAGGCTTCAATAGTTGTGGCTCGTGGGCTCTAGTGCGCAAGCTCAGTAGTTGTGGCATACGGGCTTAGTTGCTCCACAGCATGTGGTATCTTCCTGGACCAGGGCTTGAACCTGTGTCCCCTGCATAGGCAGGCAGATTCTTAACCACTGTGCTACCAGGGAAGCCCTCCCCAACTGCTTTTAAAGAAATTTTATTTTAATAAAATACTGGCTTTGTAACAGAAACTTTGTAAAATACTTAAAAGTATAATCTAACCTGTAAAAGAAATATTTTACATGCTTGCTTCAATGAGTTTTGTTAAAATATTTACATATTTAATCTCAAACAAAGTAAATACTATTAAATGACATGGAGAAATGGTAATGATACAAGATAAATGAAAATAGCAAAACTGCTTCTCAATATGTCTGAAGTACTAAATGCCCAATGTAAATTTTAGAAAATAATCCCCTTTGCTTTCTGCTTACCTATTCATTTCAACCTTTTCTCTTTGGCTTCAGCTGTAATTCCAGTGATGCTTGGCCTATTAATAAAGGATACTAATTGAAAAAATCCATGATACATTTGGGAATCTGTCTTTAAAGAAAACAGTTCTCAGGGTCCCAGTGTGAAGCACAATTTGGAAAATTCTGGAGACACAGATTAGATTTCTTATATAGAGATCCCATGATTACATACAGAGATTACAGTACTTTAATACAATGGGAAACACAGATCTGAACTAATAGAAAAGCAGATCTTAACTCGCATTTAGTGGCATTTTAAAGTACTAGGAAAATATGATTTTAGTTCAAGTTATACATTGATTAGTCAAATCTTATATCCTGCCTTTTGTCCAACTGTCTATAAAAAACAAATTAGGGTGTGTTTGCATTTAAGAAAATAAAAACAGAGATAAGTAAGAGCAGAAGCACAGTAGATGCATTCTTAGGAAAAGGAGGACCTCCTCTTCCAAAGGCCAGATCAGATGCACTCTGCTCCACCCTCAGTCAACTCTTTCATTTAAAAAGGGTCAAACCTTGGGACTTCCCCGGCAGTCCAGTGGTTAGGACTCCACGCTTTCACTGCTGAGGGCCTGGGTTCAATCCCTGGTTGAGATTAGGATTCTACAAGCTGCGTTGTGTGGCCTACAAATACATAAATTTAAAAAAAAAAAAGGTCAGGCCTGCATGGTAGAAGTTTCCGGGAAAGTAAGACACTTATTTTCCTCTTTAAATTAGTATTTCTTGATCAGAAGCCCTGGCCGTTCTTGGAACTTCCGTTTTAAAATTTAAATATGGAGCCAATAATTTTAAATGACATGAGTTCTGTTAATAATTTTTTCACTCATCATATAGAGAAAAAGTGTGCGTATACATTCTAGATAAAATATAGCCTGCGTTACGGTTTTGCTAAGTCAATCAAATAGATGTAAACAAAATGTAAATTAAGTACAACTTTCATTATGAGTTTTAATCCCATAGATCTTTCTAAGAATAAGAAAATGTAAAAGTTACTGTTTTTCCATTTAACTTCTTCATTCTGTGTCAGTTTTAATATATCTTCTTCATGCTGACACAACAAATGTTCTCTAGTAATTAATGGGTATTGTAATCTTATTCATAAAGAAATTCTAAAAACTTGTATACAGTGAGAACACAGGATCCACTAGCTTTTAGAGGCAGTAACTGGTTGACTTTCTATAGACCCCATAAATCCAGTGAAACAGAAAAAGTTGTCCCATTTTACTCCAGAATACATTTAATTAAATTCATGCCCTTTAGAAATCCGTCCCTTAAAATGGCATCAACAGGGCTTCCCTGGTGGCGCAGTGGTTGAGAGTCCACCTGCTGATGCCCCGGTCCGGGAAGATCCCACATGCCGTGGAGCGGCTGGGCCTGTGAGCCATGGCCGCTGAACCTGCGCGTCCAGAGCCTGTGCTCCGCAATGGGAGAGGCCACAACAGTGAGAGGTCCGCGTACCGCAAAAAAAAAAAAAAAAAAAAAAAATTGGCATCAACCATGGAGATATATACCACAAACCTAGGGAGGAAAGTATGGTTTTCCTATGTGTACAACATCTGGGTAATAGAGGAGAGGACATTGTGGGAAAGGGCAGAACAGAAGTTGTATTTTCCAGTGACTATCCCACTTAGGGTTGTGACATATTAATGGAAAGTCTTTTGATGTTAGTTGATGGTCTTAGTAAAAGAAAAGAAAGGTTTTGCAGTTCATTTTTGACTCCTCCAGAAGTTTTCTTTATAAAATAAAATATTAAAAAGTAACTATTTGAAAGGATAAATAAATCACACCTATCTACACATCAAAATCAATAAACTTGGTGGTTATATAACAAAACTGTGAGTGAACATGAGATGTTTTTTTAAATCCCCATAAAATTTAAAGTTTATGGATTGAACGACAGCAGCTGCTATTGAGAAATGACTGATAATATCACACAGGAAACACAAATAAATATCTTCGGAGCCAGGGTGAAAGGGGAACATTTTCCAAGGCAGGAAGGAATCTGTAGTTTCTTTTTAGTTTAGCGAAGAAGAGGTTTCTACTTTCCCCACTCTGCCTCCTGTGAAAAGCATTTATAGACATTTGAGAGAAGAACATTTTTAAAGGATATTACCAGAATCCAGTTACATTAAGAGACCTGTGCTTCTAGCTTTTTAGCATCATGGACACAGAATTGGGCAAAAGAATGAGCAAATAAAATGCCTAAAGCATTTGAAATAAAGCTTAGGTTTTATAATTTCATAACATTTTAAAATAAGACATGCTACTTGGAAAAGAAATTCGAATACACAGGTAAGAGAAATACTAAAAATCAAAATCATTTGTTATACTACCTCTTAGATACAACCACTGTTGATATTTTGAGGTATTGTATTCCAGACTTTTATATTCATCTATCAAGATATTTAAATATCTACATATATCTCAATCCTACCTATCTATCATAAAATAAGAACATATTAGATATCCTGTTTTATAGCCTGTTTGGGGTTTTTTTTGACTTGAAAATATGTAGCACACAGCCACCGTTTTCTGGGAAATACATGCATAATTTTCTCATCATTTTAGATCATTATATATTGTTCCATTTTATGGTATCTATATCTGTCTATCTATCTATCTACCTACCTATCCTTATATAGAGATAGAAATAGAAGTAGATTAGAGATGTTATATAAATAATTTTTTTTATGTTTAACAGTAATTTGTATTTTCATAGACACAGACGAAGGGTTTGGAGAGTTCAGATGCAGATGTGGTTAAGATCAGACAGTAGAACAGTGGAAGAAATAGTTTAAGAAAAAAAAATTTGGTTTTGTATAAAGTTAGATTATTATTGAAAAGTCATGTCAGTATAAATATTTCAGTTTATACAGCAAAGCTTTTACACTGAAGTTAAAATGGTAAAGAGCCAGAAGAGGCAAGCAATTTGGTTTTTTAAACTAATTTGTTTCCTTTGTGGAATTTGAAGTTTTATATGTGGAGATTTCTATATAACCTATCTCTATTTCTATCTCTTGTCAAAATTCCATAAATAGCAAAATTAACTACCTGGTTAATAAAATAGCAATTAGCAAGAGTTTATTGTGTACATAGGAACAGTTTGCAAACTGGGACTTTCAAGTCCAAAACTGATAGGAAGCTCAGGATACGAAGGGCGTGACACCGTGAGACGGCTTATAAAGTAAAAAGGAGGAAGTTGCTCAACATTTACAGTGATTGGTGATTACAATGGGGGTTTCCAGACGGCAGGGAATTACTTAAAAGTGATTATCCTGTTCCATTTTAGGTAGATGAATTAACTTTCTTTTACGATTATCAGAGACATTTACAAGAAATGACCTAAGTTTCATATCTGTTTATGAAATAAGTAGATTTAGTTTTGCTCATGTGGTTTAAAAGGTTTTGTCTCCTTGGGGGATTTTCAAGCATGGTCCCCATTTTATTTTTTTAACCTTATGTATCTATCTACCCACCCATATACGCTCTAAACCTTTTGGCAACATTTAATTTGCTTTTATATTTTCACCTGAGTCTCTCCATGGATTGTTTAGCCTTCCTCGCAGCATGGTTGCTGGATTCCAAGAGCAAATATCCTAAGAGAGTGAGGTGCATGACACTTTTATGACCTAGTCTCAGAAGCCACTTAATGTCTGTTCTGATGTCCTCTGTGGTTCAAGGCAGTCACGATGCCCTATCCAGTTTCAAGGGAAGGAAATATATCTCACCTCTTGTCCAGGAAGTGCAAGATTCCATATATACATGCAATGTATTTTTACAAAGATCTTTGGAAAATACAATCTGCCATACTTATTGTCTCAATGAACAGAGATTTAAGGAGGAGCTGGAAAATAGAGAATATCTTCATTGTTTGTCATAGTTGAGACCAGAAACAAGATGTTAATTATTTCCTAAATGTATTTTTAATTTCTTTTTGTTTACAAAAGTATTTTCACTGTGAAAGAATGAAATCATTACCTGAAACTTAGATGCAAAATTTAAAGGTGATCTGGATTTTTAAAATTTTTGGTGGCTCTTAGCTTTGTATAGATTTTTAGAGATCTGAAAGCATGGGGCATTGTTTTTAAATCCTCTGCTCAATTCCTGGTTTAGTGCCATACACTGATGGATACCAAATGAACTCTTTTAGGCATCTGAATCAGTCTTATTATCAATCAAGTGTTCAGTTATAATGTACATGCAACAGTGATATGAACTGTGAGTGTATTCCTGCAACGTGTAAGTTAATTACCTACATGGGAAGTAACACTGAATTCTTAATCGATGAGAGGTTTATAGGTGAGCTTTGAATGATTTTGACTCCTGAGACAAAAGGATTAGGATATGAGTGCAAGAATTTTTGGCCAATCATAACATAACTTTTTTTTTTAATAGTGAGAAAGATTCTGAGTATTTATGTGCTGTTCTGACTTCAATAAGCACCTAGCCTCTGGAATGACTTTCTCCTCCTGACCCCTTCAAACAAACCATTGTTGGTTGAAGCTCCTGCCACTCTCCTGACAGAAACTGAATAGAGAAGTTTTTCAAAATCCCCTGTAGAGATACCTTGGGAGTTTTTATTAGCTTCTAAACAGACTGTCTTTAAATAAAGACATGGTATTTTTCAGTAGCTCTTGCCTTATACCCCTACCAATTGAGTAGTTAAAGACCACTTGTCTGAAGTGACTTTCTTTCTTTACAATGAAAAAATTATACTCCCTCTTCTGAAATAGCTAACATTCTGACCCTAAACTATGACTTCACACTCTCCACTTTCTACTCAGTGTCTTTGTTGAGAGAGAATGGAGTCCTTTTACTAAAACTGCCACTAATGCTGAAAATAGACTGCCCTTTGTCATTGTTTTAAAAGAGAGAATTATTGACTGTTGCTTTACCTCTTACAGAATTCTTACCTTGTCATAATTTTTACATGTCTAATGAGAACTGCTGTTCTATGAATATTATATATTTCTTATTGAAACCTGCTAGCTTTCAATTTCCCTTCTTTCTTCATTTCATTTATCTTCATTTTAAGGGTGCTCGTTGTGAGATATGCTGAACAGAATCAAAGAAGCTGAATCTGTCCCTACTAAAATGTCTTATGGTCTATGAACGCTTTTGACGTTTGTCTGTTTCTTTCTTTCTTTTTTTTTTCTTCTATTTGTTCTTTAGCATTCTAATGTTTTTCTGTTGGTAATGGCCAAATGTCATGCAACCCATGGAATAGTCTGCTTTCCAAATACACATGTGAGACATTCTAGTGTCTGATGGTCTCTTTTGTGCTCCTGAAAATACATAATGACTTGGTTCTAATTTCGGAGACCCTTTCTATATAATCATGTCACTAGAAGGCAACATAATGAGGTATGTTGAAAACATGGAGAATTCTGTTATAATAGAGATGTAACTCAGGAATATTGGAGAGGATGCAGTCAGTAGAAGTGTGGTAATAAATGTAATGAATATGAAAGTGCTTTTTAAACTATCAAGTGCTACATAAATATCAGCTTGCATGATGACAATAAAAATTAATAGTTTCAGTTAAGAAGCTCACTCTCAAAGGAGGCATTTACTACAAGGAGATACATGCATATAAAATGAAAAGAGATCTAATGGAACACATCCTATTTTCTCATTATTTTTCGAAAAGGATGAAGCAACTATTTGGCCATAAATAGTGCTTTGAACAAGTGGGATGTGATAGGGGACAATCACAAAGCAATTTTCAATTCTTCTCACCAGTCCTTTAAACCTTCTTGATGAAGTAATCTCAAGTAGGTCCATTTGCAATTCTGGTCACTACTAGAAAACAAATAGTTCTCAGAATCGAAGTCACACAAGCTGTATGATCCCTGTAATTAATCTATAATAATGAAAGCTCCAAATTTCATTACTCACCAGGCTTCCTTCTTGCCCCTGTCAGGCTGACTTCATTCAGGCTGGAGCCCTGCAGAGACGAATGTGAAACACCAGCTTTCTCCCTCTTCCAAACCTTGGCTCTTCCTGTGTTCTGCCGTTAGGCAGCCATTGGCTCTTTCATGACTGGGGTGGAAAGGACGTGTAAAGTACAGAAAAAATATTGCCTGACTGTTATGTTGTGATGTATTGTAAGTGAATATTTAAAGTTGACTCCTCAGAAATCTCCTACTGGAAATATGTAACTACACTTCCTGTGGTGTGAACTCTGCATCTCATATGGCTGACCCTTCCCTTAGTCCCTTGATAACTTTTGTTCTCATCTTAGGCTCTACCATCAGTATGGAGACATGTTCGACCCTTGGACCCACCACTAGTAGCAGCGCAAATCACTACCACTTCTGCCATCTTTACTCTGCAGTTACAAGGTAGCTAGTTAGTCATCTCTTGCTTTGGAGTTTTCCCAAGAAAACTTCAGATATCATTTCACTGTGCTCACAAACTCTAGGAAATACATATTGACCCTGGACTTGCCCTCACAGGCTTGAGGTGATGAAGGAAAGGGGAAATTACCATCTTCCCCTCTATCATAAGAAAGAGAGAAATCATGCTACAACACTCAAAATTTAACTCCATCAAAAGAAATTCTATTACCAGATTATACAGAAGGTCTACTCTCCTCAACAAGTTAGTAACATAAAAAAGAGATGGAACTATTAACACAGATTGAACACCTAGAAGAAATGTGGGCTCTAGTTGACAGTGTTTGGACAAACCAGATATAAAAGATATCTTTGAAGTAAATGAAAACATTTGAACATGGTGTAGGCTCTAAATAAAATAAAAATTTATTGAAATGGAAAGTTGGAGAGTGATTGAAAAGGGGTAAAAACACAATACACGGTATGATCCCACATAAATTAAAAATTGCATACATATGGGGAAGAATATATGTGTATACGGTATATATTGACAGTGGTAATCTTTGCATGGTAGAAATATAATATTTATTTTGCCATTCTTGCTTGTCCTTATTATCTAGTTTTCAATTGTATATTTGAATAACTTCTGTAATACAACAATTTATGAAAGAAGGATAGAAGAAACGAAATTCTGTGCAAGAAGTGTTTTCTTTCCTCGTTTCTCAAACTTTGTAAATATTCATTTATGGTAAGTTATGGTCATAAGTTTAAAAAAAGAAAAGACTAGTTGGGCCTCCTCTTTGCCAAATTCTCCATAAATGACCTAATTCCTCATGTTCAATTATGTTGCAATGGAGTCATACCTGGTACCCATTTCTTTGTTTCCTTTGTTTGCCAAAACAAAGGCAAACATTTTCAACTTTAGCATCCTATTACGTACACCATTCTTTCGTTTGACAATAAAAAGGTTTGGACCACTCAGAGAACTCTTCAAGAACATATAGACAAGCCCAAGTAGGTTCAATCTCTGTTCTATATTTTCTATTGCTAAAGCACCATTGTTTAGGCAGAGCCAGAGAATACTACCGTCCAGTAATGTTCTGTGGACAGTCATGGCTATGTTGACAACATAAAACAGATAGGTATCCTCCACTTAAAAAAAAAACTTAAAAAAAGTAAAGACAAGCAAAGCCTGCAGTGTCTTCCCATTACAACAAGAATAAAATCCATGTTTTTCCACCGTGGCCCACATGGTGCATTTTTCACCTTTCATCCTCCCTGAGGACAGGGACCAGGGCTTTCTCCCGCTTAATGATGAGTTCTTCATATGTATTCAGTATTTGGCACATACTAATTACTTGATAAATATTTGTCAAATGAGTGAATGGTTGTCATAGATACGTAGGTTCCAATAAATATGCTGACTGTAGTAGTAACCATAAGTAGGTATTGCATTCAGCCAAGAGCCAAAGCTAAAGCTAATTTGTTGAGAAACAGAACAGTCAGCAAGCGTTTGAAAACATATCCATGTAGGAAAATGAAATACATGAAAAAATAAAGAATAAAATGACACTTTTCCCCTACTGTGTTAGAAAAGGATTAAAAATTCGACAAACTTGTATTGTCAAGGTTTTAATGGAAATGAGTATGTTCATGTTATGGTGAAGAGGGTGTAAGTTAGTATAATCTCTCTATTGAGAAACTTTGAAAAATGTACCAAGATGCAAAATGCTCAGTAATCACCATTTTGGGTATCTTAGGAAGAAAATGTCACAAGTGGGATGTAGACAGAGGCTATCCATGACTACTTTCATAATAGTGAAAACTTTGTATAGCTATTCCATCAAGAGGGAATTGATTTAAGTGACACACAGTACTGATATAAAATGGAATAGTATGCAGCCATTGAGGTGCTGAAGCAGAAGAAATAACTATGATTATTTCTGGTAGTGGATTTTTTCTCTGTGTATTCTCAAGTGATTGACTTTTGTATTTAATATTCCTATTTTAAAAAATAATAAAGCATTACCAAAAATCACATTTTCATACCTTTCAAAGGCTGTGGTGTATTATACTAAGTGTAGTATTTTAACAGTCCAATATAATGTTCAATGATGTACAAAATAATGAAGAGCCTCACTTCACAATTTCCTCAAATGTGAATGTAGTTTTAACCTTGAATTAATTGACTTTTAGAATTTAATCTGTGTGTATTCCATGAGGCTAATATGAAATTTACGTCTGCTATTCAGAGTTGTAGTTTATTTTATTATGCTTTTGACAGTCTAAGCAATAATTATAGATATCTCTTGTAGAAACCTCTGAACTCCTGCCTGGATTTATAATACTATTCATGTTGATCCAGAATTCTTTTGACTAGCGTTGTACCATGATTAACTAGAATAAAAGATGAATCATTGCATAAAAGAAACTGCAAAATGAGGCTATATCTTTTCAGGACTAAGTAGTCTCCATTGCATTATGATTTGGGGATAGCTATTTAGCCTCTAGCCTCATGTTTCTGTTATAATAGAGATGTAACTCAGGAATATTGGAGAGGATGCAGTCAGTCAGTTTCAAAACAACAATATTTAACTTACATTAAAAATCTAGGGATTCTTTGCTCATAGTTTTTTCCTTGTGAATGACTTGAAAACTGACATAGCTGAATAAACATCAACATAGGAATTATTGACCCTGAGATACAAAAAAAAAAAAAAATCCACATACAGCAGTAGATTTATAACCAGCCTGACTTAGAATTCAAAAAACTATAAATAAAGTGTATTCAGTGTGAGTCACTGAGAAAATTTATTCTTTAGTTTCCTTTCCTGGAAGAAATTTGTTAGCACTTTTTGTACAATTCCCAAGGTACTATGTAGATATTTTGTTTTACTGTGGTATGCAAAGATAGCTTTTCCATACAACGTTTGTAGTTTTAATATAGTCCTCTCTTTAAGCACTAGATGGTTTTATAGATATATCTTGAGCCTTGCTTTTTCTTTCTAGTGACAATGAGTGAGTCACTGTGTATTTTAAGTGTACTTTAACACTATTGGGTATAACCTAAACTCATAAAAAATCCCTTAGTTCTTATATCCTTCTACCATGTCAAATAGGAAGAAGACATAAAACTTAAACATTATAGTGAGAACCAGCCAGAAAAAAAGATATTAATTATCTTCTATATTCATCCAACTAACCAAAACAGTAATTTTAATAAACTTTCTACTGAGAAGGTTCACTGATGTTTCTCTCATTCTCTCCTCATTTTAAAATTGAATCATTATTTCCTTTCAACCATTTTACTGACTTAGGTAACATTTCTTGAGGAAAACCTTTGCTTGGTCTTGATGCTTCTTCAACTATACCATATAATGTCATTCATTTTGTAAATGTCAAAGAGAATAATAATAAATGTTTCTGTTCTCTCACTGCTCTCTGTTAGACAATTCATGCACTCTAAAAGATGAAGTACAATGGAATTTTCTTACTTTATTCTATTGGATCTCTCTCCAAAATGGTTACTGGTCTGGGTTCTTTAACACACACACCATGGACTACTCAAGTCTTCTCTTCTTATTTGTTCTACTTTGTCTCTCTTACTTGCCTTCTTCCTGCTCACCAACCAAAGACATTCATCTCTCAAGGCTGAAACAGTAATCTGTTACTTAATTCTGTTATAATCACCCCTTTTCCAGTCTCTCAAACTTAAACTATCATCTACTCCTCTCTCATATTTCTCATTTATTCATCATAGAGTGTTGCCAAGTATTGCTCAATTGTATCTTTCATGTGTTTTATTTCTTTCTCACTTCTATAGCCACTAGGTATAATTATACATTTATAGTCCTATGTAGAGTTCTGATCATAGAAAGTTGAATATGACATGGCTTTTCCATCAAACACTCACAGTATATTACATAAATCTCCAAACTGTTACCAACCTCTTCTCTTTCCTATATACCTTACAGTCACCCACTAAGATAGTTCTACAAGTATGAGAAAGAAAAACTCTCAATTACTTACAGTTTATTGAAAAGTAAAATTAAGCTCTCTAGTCTAGTCTAGTATTTAATGCTTTTCATGAATACACTTCCAAATTTCAGTAAAATTTGTTTTCAAGTTTTAGAATTTTGATTTCAATTTACCCAAAAGCAAAATTATCAGTAACATTTTAAGCAGAGATTCTATACTTCCACCAAGACATTCTCTAGCAGACCTAGCAGACTACATTGAAATATCCCTGTTACATCCCAGGTAGATAGATAGGTAGATAGATAGATAGATAGATAGATAGATAGATAGATAGATAGATAGATAGATAGATATAGATACACAGATAGATACATAGTTGATAGATAGATAGATAGATAGATAGATAGATAGATAGATAGATAGATACCTGTCTGGAAAATAGACTGTCTTCCATTTAACTTTTGAGAACTAATCCTAGGCTTACTTTTATCTATAAATAGACTTTATTCCCATTAAAAATATTGTTGGAAATTTGTCGTGCACAAGATACTGACAAAACCATTACTGTATACAATACAACTGAGGTAGTAATAAATATTCGTATGAAAAATATAACTACACAATTACATCATGTGTTATTAGTAAGACCTGGTATAGAGAAGTCCTTTTGTCATCATGTTACACATAGAAAAAATATTTATAGGATACCTTGGTGTAAATAGAGAACTCTGCACATCCAGAGGTGACCAGCCTGGAGGTTCCAGCAATCCACTTCACATCTAGACACCCAAAGGGTTGAGGGGCTCAATATCTTGAGTGTTCCTGCAATTACTCATGGCACACTCTGTACTTCTCAATACTGGTTGGAAAGCTGTGGTGCAGGAGACCCCAAGAGAATTGGTCTCTTTTACCTTGAGTAGTCATGGAAGTAGGATTTAAATGTCCTTGAAGCAGTTTTTGGTGCTTAGATTTTTAAATAGCATAGAAAGAGGAGAAAACCTCTGGTGCATAAACGTTCAGGGTAAATAAAAAACAAAGTATGTTTGCAAAGAAGAGAGAAATTTTCTGGACCAGAGAAAAATTTGTTGCTATTCATTCATATCTAATTATATTGAATACGTTATTTAATGTCTTTTTATAATGTTCATTTTAAACTTTTGGTCTTTAATTTGCATTTTAAAATATTGCATAAGGTTAATAGTTAATTTTTTTCCATTCCTTTTACCCTATTTATTCCTTTCCCAGCACCGTACTATTAGTGCATTATTGAGTGTTTGCTACAATAATGACTCAGAGGGAGGGTAAATAAGACACTGAACAAAGAATACAATTGTGCTGAACATACTTTTGGTAAATCTATACCAAATAATTGTATGCATGAATAAATTAATGAATGATAAATGACAAAGAATAATATTAAAACAAGGTTTTTATTTGGAAAAGCCAACCTTTTGTGGGTTTCAAGAAGACAATTCTTGCAAAACTGCACAGAGCATTTATATTACAAGCCACAGAGTTTAACAAAAGTAAAAATCATCTTCTTATTAAAAGGGAAATAAGAATTTCACAGTCAACTGGAAGAGGGAGATAGGAGAGGGTAGGCCTAAGATTTGGGCCCAGTCTGAATTCTAGAGAAAGGATCCAGTTCTTCACATTCCTAGGATTATTGGGTTTTGGCTACAAAGGAGAGTTGGAAAGAAAGGGTTAATATACACTAACATAAATCCAGGTAGACTAATGAAAAATCTACAAGTTTCAAAGAGAAATCCCAGGTCCTGCATGCCACTTAAGCCATAAAAGAAGGCTAAACTGACAGTGCTGGGAGACTGAAATAGGTCTTGGATGGAAGTCAGGCCAGGACCATGGACAGCAACAGCAGATTCTTTGTCCTTCCAGGAATGCTAAGCAAGACTTCAGGGACTGTTAGCTTATGACACCCACCGGATAGTTGAGCTTCACTGCAAGCTCTGCAAGGAAAAAGGATGGCACGTGAATAAGAGCATCTCTTCCCAGATGTAAGGGCAATATATAGATCAACTGGAAACATATCCTCCAGAGAGGAGTGAAGAACAGTGGGAAGAGAAGAATTCTGAATTTGATTATTTATCCCATAGAACCCAATTTAAAAGTGGAAATGGTTGAGTCACCCTGATTTATTATATTACATTTTTCAACTATTATGTGGAATAGGAGCTCATGAACTGTAATGAATTCATTTATAAACAAATAAAGAAAATTAGATTTATTCACTTATTGTTTTATAACTATGCATTTTAAACTTGTTATAATGTGTTCCAGAGTCCATCTTCTTATGGAAGGACTAAGCTCTGGAGCAAACAGGTCAATAGTTTTAAATCATTGGAGAAAGTACAGGAGTTATAAAACCCAGGTTCAAATTTGAATTCCTCTATTCGCTAGCTGTGTGACTTTTGTTGAGAATAAATTCTCTATGGGTCTCACATTTCTGCATATCTTATGAGCAGAGGCACTGCATTCTGTGCTCTGTACTTTCCTTTTACTGATGTTTATAGACAGCCCTGAAAGAAAGATATCATGTCTTCCTCTGGGGCAAAGGACAGGCATGCTTACTTCCTGTTGTAGAAGATTTGGGTTCCCAAGCTCAGGGTCCCCCTCTTATAATGCTGTCCAATGCATGTGAAATAGTCACCTGCTTCTCTTCCTTTTGCCCTGTTAGAATTGGGGCTTAGGGAACTGGCACACAAATAAAAAAACCCTGATATTCTGGCTACTATGATTACTGTGAGTAATAAAGTCCTTTGTCTCTAACCTAGGAGTCTCTTGTCTTCCATCAGTATCTGTGAACCACAGGCAGGATAATTTGTTAGTGTGCATGACCATAAGCCTGATTTTTATCATCTGTTAAATGAAGATTGTACTTCGTTCTTTACAGGATTGTTGTAGAAATGAAAGAAGATAATGCAAAAAAACATACAACATACTGATTAAGAGCTTGGACCCTGGAGTTTAATAGCCTAGGTTTAAATTCCAGCTCTACCATTTACCAACTAAATGACTTTGGGTAAGACACTTTATGTCTCTGTGCCTCAAGTTACTCATAAGTAAGGTGTGGCTGGGTAATAATATTACCAACCTCATAGTGTTCTGATACATACTATGCACTGTATCAGTGTTTGCTATAAAGCATTGAGCAAAGAAATTTGTACCTAGCAGGTTTGCAATAAATGGTAAATTAAAGACAGACACAGATTGAAAGTAGACAGATAGATAGATAGATACATACATACATACATACATGCATGCATAGATACATACATGCCCATCTACCTTATTGAAAAATAGAAAATGTTGGTTCAGAAAGGAAAAAGATAACTCTTGGTCACAGATTCTTATGTAGAGGACTGGGTGTTTGAATTGCCCAATGAATGATAAATAGAATTCAGATATGTATAAAGAAGAGGAAGCATGTGTAGTCCAGAAAAATACTCTAACACAGACACATAAAAATTTGAAGCAAGAAGGGACAATAGTAGGTTACAGCTACTATGTCTGTTTTGCACTTCTCTTATATCAAGTTCAATGTAAAACACACAATAGGTGTTAAATAATGTCATTGACAAACTAGAAAATTAAGGTCTTTAAATAATTATCATGCCTGGTGAATCTTTAAGTTAGAACATAATATGAATGACTTCTATGTGCATTGATTTTTCGAAGACTTTCCAACTCCACTGGCTGGCAAGGCTGCACCCAGTGCTATTTAAGGCCAAAAAACAGAGCTTCAAACACCACTTCTTTAAATGCAAATGCATAATCACTCTCTCTTCAGTCCATTGAATTCAGAGGTTTATTGGGCACTTTATCTGTTGCATTGATTTGGCACTAACGATGTGCTTCAATCTTAGAGTTAGATTATTCCACTTTTCTCTAAGAGAACATAGTGATAATCTTAGTTTTTCTGTAATCCTTTTCATTTTTAAAAATTCTTTGCTTCTGTACTTTTTGTTCCAGTTTTATGTTATGAACATCAGGTGGTAGCCTTAGTGAAATAATACATTCTATAGCAGCTGTGAACATTATCCTAGATACATACACTTCCCTAAAGAAATTAAACCATCTGGGTATTTTTCCAAATGCATTGAATTTATTGAAA
This sequence comes from Globicephala melas, assembly GCF_963455315.2. Classification (NCBI taxonomy): domain Eukaryota; kingdom Metazoa; phylum Chordata; class Mammalia; order Artiodactyla; family Delphinidae; genus Globicephala; species Globicephala melas. The sequence continues at coordinate 84,336,369 of NC_083327.1, read as the reverse complement.
AAAAAAACCATAAGATGCAACTTATTGGAGAGAAGAGGAAAGGAAAAGGTCTTTATCATAAATTGCAAATTGATGTTAAATTTTAACAATCTAAAGTAATTTCACACACTTGGAGAAAATAACTGATTTTTCATGTTTGCCCCTACAATTTGTTTTGCTCATCTGTTTGAAGATTTGAACAATCTCTATAATTCTGAAGGAAATGTTTTCAAGTAGTAAATGTCATAGCTGTAGATGTCTATGCCATCCTGGTAGCAACAGACAGTTTTGTAAGATTCTGCTGCCTTATCTGGCCAATCCTAACTTTATAGATAATGGCGTATAAGTATGCTAGCTTTGCCAACTGGAATAACAATAGCAGAATACAAATAACTATCTTCAAGAAGAAAAGTGAAACAGCTGACTGCATGAAAAGTTAGTGTTCCAGACAACACTAGCACTTAGCATATATTTCTAGTGTACCCTTGCTCTCTCAGGTCATAGTTAATGAAATGTATCTTTTGATTCTCTGTACACATAGTAAATTGCATGAAATGGCATCAAAAGCCTTTGCTTTGTCCCTCCACCTTGCACAAGCTTCAGAAACAGTGAAGACCCTGTTGGATATGAGGAAATTTTGGTTTTCTTAACCAAGTCACACTGAAATCCCCCCGTGCTATTATGTGTCTGGCCAAAGTTGGCTCAGTCTATTTCTCATACTATATTGAGTGAAATAAATCTGTGTAATGGATCTTCTGGATGTGGTTTGCACCACGTGGGGCTACTGAGTGGCAGAGAGAGAGGAGATAGTGCTGGGCAGGAAGAAAGATTAAAAATCTTTTCTCGTCTGGAGCATTACTGACATTTGGGGCAAGATACATTTTTATTGTGAAGCACTGAACACTGTTCTGAACATTTAGAAATGATAACTTCCCTGGCCTTCACCAACACATGCCTGCAGTGCCCCTCAGACTCATATTTCCAAGCCTTTCTCTGTGGAAGGTGCTGGTATCATACCTCATACCTGGTTCAGAACCTCTGGGCCTTGGTTGATTTCACCCCCCAGCACCAAGAGCCTTGCCCTACAGCATTTGCAGCTATAGCCTAGAGAACAGAAAGATGACACTTCTTCCAAAAGCTAGATTGGATCAAGTATAAAGGATCCAGTCTATTTAGACATTTATGACATTTTTATTTCTTTAAAAATATAATTTTTTTAAGTTAAAAGTGGTGCCCTACCATTTTAAAGCCAGGTTCTAAACCATGTGCTTCCTGCCCAAGGCCAACTATATAATATGCAGGACTCAAGGAAAACAAAATTCGAGACTCTTTGTTTAAAAAGCAGGGGGAAAGAGTGCAATTAAAGGTGTTAAAATGTAAATTTTTTTCCTTTAAAATGTTTTATTACTTATAAAACATAATAGAGTAATAGTGATATATGAATGTAAATTGTAAACAGAATTCTGTCATAATTTATACAATACAAAAAGACTTTATTTATGTATTAATTGACCATAAGATTTTTCTGGCTCCCTTTTCTTCAAATGTATTCATTAGGTTGTCAAGATTTATACTTTTGGCAACATTACGAAAACTCCAGCCAATTGCTACTTTTATCACTATCATTTTACAGTTTTACAATTTTACATTTCTTCTTTAAAGAAATTGGATATCTGATAGGTGATTGGTATTGATGAAATACCATTTATATAAAATACCATTGCATACCACTGTGTATTTCACAGAGGGCCCCGGCACTCATTTTGTTTCCTTTTTAAACAATTATTATCCAAGTAGAAATTTGGGAACCACCTTCTAAATGCTGCACGGGTATGAGCAGAGGAGCTTACTTGTTGAAAATCTCTGTGAGGAAGATCTTTCACTCTTAACTGAATGCAACATTAGTCTCTTTTGGCAAATGTAAAATTACAAATCATCATCAAAAGTTTTAAATTTTAAGAAGTTGATGGAGCTGTCTTATGAGCATTCCTTTGTACATAATGACTCACTTCTCTCTTTACTGCTTTCAAGATTCTCTTTGTTTTTGGCTTTCAAAAGTTGAATTATGAAATGTCTAGATGCAGATCTCTTTAATTTATTCTATTTGGAGTTATTGAACTTCTTGGATATAAAGATTAATATTTTTCATCACATTTGGGAAGACTATGCCATTATTTCTCAAATATTCTTTTTGACTTTATCTCCCTTTCCTTTCCTTCTAGGATCCCCATTATGCAATATGTTGGTGCCCCACAGGTCCTTTAGCTCTGTTCATTTTTCTTCATTCTTTTTCTTTCTGTTCTTCAGACAGGATAATCTCAATTGAGCTATCAGCAAGTTTGTTGCTTCTTGATTCTTTCTTCTGTTTGAAGTAATCTATTTTTGAGCCCCTGTGGTGAATCTTTCTTTTATTGTATCTTTCAACTCCAGAAATTTTATTTAGTTCTTTTTAAAAATAATTTCTATTTCAGTATCTATATTCTCCATTTTGTGAAACGTCATCTCCTACTATATTTACTTTTCCAGACATGGTTTATTGTAGTATTTTCTGCACATTTGGAGCAGCTCACTTAAAGTCCAACTTGTAGGGCTCCTCAAGAACAGTTTCTATTGATTATTGCTTTCCTCATGTGTGGTTTATACATTCTTGTTTCCTTGTATGCCTCATATTTTTTAATTGAAAACTAGATATTTTAAATAACATAATGTGAAAAATCTGGAAATCAAATTCTCACATCTCCCCAGAGCTTTTTGTTTTAGCTGTTTGTTACAGTTGTTATTGTCTTAGAGAATTTTATGAACTATCTAAATCTGTGTTATTTGTCATGGGTGGCCGCTAAAGTCTCTGCTCAATTAGATTAGTGGTCAGTTAATGGTTAGACAGAGATTTCCTTAAATGCTTGTAACCAATAAGTCTACTATTATTTACCAAGCATTTCTGTGTGGGTGCTGGGACATGTCTTCAAGGCTTAACCTGGAAGTCTGCACCTCTGCTTTAGCCTTTGCTTCCTGCCTGGGCAGTTTCAAGGTCAACCAGAGGTGGGAGCTTGGAACCTGCTCAGGACTTTGCTTAGCATGTGCACTGCTCTGTGCATGAACACAGCCCTGGGTATGCACAGAGCCTTCTAGATTTTTGGAATAATTTCAGAGCTTATCAAAGTCCCTATGGACATCTCACTTCCCAACTTTCCCTTTTAAGCTTTTCAGTTCATTTGTTTGCTCCAGCTGTTTACCACCTCAAGCAGACATGAAATTAATCAACTGCCTGTTTTTGTTTTGTTTGTTTTGATTTTTTCTGACATTTGCCTTCAGAGAAAATGCTCGTTTCACTGGGAAAGCTAAGAGGCAAGTCAAATACAGACAGTCTTGTGAGTGGAGTTTTCCTGGGAACCATGAGTTAGGACAGATAAGGACATTTTCCTGAAAATTAGACTTTTAAGAAGCTCCAGCACCATTCTGCTCCTCTGGTGACTGTCAGTCTTCTGATTTTCACCACAAATGTAAGCTATGATTTTTCAAGGATACCACGGAAATGGAGAGTAGTAAATGCGACTAGGGCAAGTTAAAATGCCACAAACCCAGTTCTTCTTAAAAAGAGTCAGCCATCAGTTCCAGGTGTGAACCCGCTGTTACTGTTTCTGTGGTTGTAGCTATTGATAGGACCTCTCCCTTCAGTGTTAGCCATCAGCAAAACTGTTCAGATCTCCATTCAGATACCCTCCCAGACTAGACTCCAGGGGAAACTGGCCTGAAATCTTCTCAAGCAGGAGTTCCCAAATTTGGCAGATGACTATAGAGGAGAAGGAAAGTTTATGAGAGGAAACTGAAGAGATATTTAATGGTAAACATGTTTCAATTATACCTCTGATACAGGGACAATGTGATGGAAGGGTCTCCAGAGGAAATGCAGTTGTCCTCACTCAAGTTAGTATAAATTAAGCAATATTTACAGAAGGATCTGTTTACAAGGATGTGGGTGGAGTGCAGGGGAATCACAATGGTTGATGCAATAGCACAGGGCTGATACCAGTGGAGCAGCAGATCTCTGAGCCTAGAAGATGGGCAGGAGCTGGAACCCAGAGAAAACCTGGAATAGGAGACAAGTGCAGAGAAGCCAATTTGAAAAGAGATTGAGTATTGAGACAATTAAGCCTTTCTATTATGTCATCAATTTTGTGTAACATATTAAATAATAATGTATTTTACCCAAGATTCTGAGTCAAGAGACATATCGAGCCCTAGAAACCTCACAGAAAGAGAACTCAGGCAATAAATAACTTGACATTAATAAATACCCTTCCCTCTAATCTCCTGCCTGGGTCCCCACTGGCCAAACCCAGTTGGAAGTCAGAGGGTGGTTGAGTGCTGTGACTGTCCTTGTTGGGGTCAGTCTCCTGGGCAGAGTACAGGGTGGATCTGGAGGCCAGTGGAAGACAGGACTGAAAAGAACAATGGGAGAGTTCCTAGGAGCCAGTGTTAGATTCCTAGGATGGCTGTAACAACGTACCACAAACTAGGTGGTTTAAAACAGCATAAATTATTTTGTAAAAGTTCTGGAGACTAGAAATCTCAAATCAAGGTTTTTGCAGGGCCATGGTCCCTCCGAATTCTGTGGGAGAATCTCTCCTTGCCTCTTCCTAGCTCCTGCCTGGGCTGAAGGCTGTTTGCTGATGAGCTCTGGCATTCCTTGGCTTCTAGATGCATCACTCCATCTTCCTATGGCAACTTCCCTGTGCCCCTGTCTTTTTTCATGGCCTTCTTTTAATAAGGACACCAATCATGTCAGATTAAAGGTCCACCCTACTCTAGTATGACCTCAGTTTAACTAGTTACATCTGCAATGACCCTACTTCCAAAGAAAATCACATTCCAACGTGCACATATCTTTTTTGGAGGAACACAATTCAGCTCATAACAAAGCCAATGGGGAAGAGAAAGGCATCTTATACAAAAATTCAATTAGATTAGGATATAAAAATAAAAGAAACAATAATATCAGCATACTACAAGAGGCTGGAAAATAAATATGAAGGGAAGAATGATATTAGAAAACTAGTTGGCAATGATTACAACACCTGCACATGGGATTGTTTGTACTATTCACACTGTCAGTGAGACACTAAACCGTATTCAATGACCAGTAGGATTGAGGTCCATATAACCACTAGGTAATAAATTAAGTATTTTCTTCTATCATATTTGCAAAAAAAGTGGTTCAATTATAAAAATTAGAAGTTAAAATGCTATGCAATATGGGTGATTTCTCTTTTATACTTACATGATCTATCTACATACAAAAGATGATAAGCTTAGAAAATATTTTAAATAAGTTATTGCTACGTATGTGAGTCAACCTTTGTCACTGTGTTCTACTTCTACAAGGTATTGATTTGGAAACTGTATCATACATATCATTTAGCTTCTCAATTCCTTTACTTGCCTGATTCATTTTCATGGATATGTTTGTCTCTGTAACCAAAATGATCAGACATAACTCTTGGTTTCGTTGTTACAGCTCTTCTAAGAGGCAATTTGGACCACTGTAGAGTCAGTGTAATTGTTTGTAAGAAACTTACAAGCATTCCAGAAAACACAGAAAAATTATGCTGCAAGATTATCTTAAGGTTGTCATGGACCACTGCCTCTGTGGGAACGCTTGAGTATGTTTTCTGCAGCCAGAGTTTGTGTTTTCACAACATTAAGCTATGGAAATCACTGAGAGAGAAGGCAGTAGCTAGATGGGGCAGGGCAGAGCCCTAAGCATTAATAAAGCCAACACACTCTTCAATAGCTCACAAGACCTTTGTGAATCAAATGTCATTCGAAAACCATTTGTGAAGCTGAGTTAAATGCCTTCAAATTTCCCATATTTTTCTAGAAAGGAAAAATAATTTAATGACATCTTGGGGTTTGCTTTCCCTTCCATAAATCCTACAAATTATACTTTCAGAGAAGCTTTTCGGAGCTTACAAAGTCATTAAGCATGTAGGGACCTATTCTTTTGTGAAACAACAACAAATTTCTTAGAGACAGAAAGGTTCTCTGACCAAGAACACACATCTGCTGCACTAATCTGATGAGCCCTTTTATCTTCAGGAATCCAAGGTCTAGTTCTGCTTTTATCTAACAATCATATAAGCATGAAAGAATAAATGGGCTCATTACTGAGCCAATTAGAAAATTACATAGATAAATAAATACATAAACAAAATAAATAAATAAACTGATTTAAAATGGTAGAGTGTTTGCACCAGTTGGGGGAACAGAGGGGTCCTCTTGATCACTCCCTGGGGATGAACCCAGCAATCCCTGGGAAGGCTATCGAGGGTTTTGCAGAGTTCCAAAGCCAATATGGGATCCGACTGGGAAGAGATCTGCAATTAGTGCCGCAGGCTTGGACAGCACAGTCCCATCTGGGTACAATGTTCAGTCCAGAGAAACAGAGTCTGCAAATAATAATAATAAGTTAGATTGACTTCCATGTAATAAAAAATTCCAGGTTCTCGCTGGGAAATTTGGGGCACTTGATTGCTAGGGGTACAGATTATACCCTAGTCTGTTAGAGGTAGAGGTAAAATGAATAAGTCATAGTCTGTGGTCCCAGAGCCCCACACCTAGAAGTGAAATTTCAGATAGCAAAAGATGAAAGAAAGGCTAAGTGTTGGAATGAACAGAAAGAAGGCAATTTTGAATTGAGAAAACCCAGCATGGCTTTATAATGAAGAGAAATTTTGAAATGGGCCCTGAAAGAAGAATAAGACTCTAATATGTACAGAGGAAAATGGGAATTTTGTGAATAAAGACAAGGCGGTGTGCATATTCCTCCACCTGTGTGCATGCATAGAAAATTTTCCTGTAAAGGGCCATATAGTAAATATTTTGGGCTCTGAAGTGCTCTTCTTTGGAGTTTGCTTTGCCTTCTATAAATCCTACAGGTGGTCTCTATTGCAACTACTCAACTCTGCAGTGGTGATGGGAAAGCAGCCTAGACAATATGAAAATAATAGGCATGATTGTGTTCCAATAAGACTATTTATAAAATAGATGTCACGTAGCCACAGTTTTCTACCTATAAGCTCCATGAAGACAGTTATTTTTGTCTGTTTTAGTCACTAATTTATTCCAAACACCTAGGCAATGCCTGACACATAGGTCATGGTCAATAAACTTTTTTATTGAGATATAATTGACATATAGCATATTAGTTTCAGGTGTACAACATAATGATTAGATATTTGTATATACTGTGAAGTGATTACCACAATAAGTCTAGTTAACACTTGTTAAATGATGAATAAATGAAAGAAATCAAATGTGAAGCTGAGCAAATAAAAGAGGACCATATCTAAGAACCATTGACTGTCATCCTGAGATGTAGTTTTATATCATAGGTAACAAGAAACCACTGAATGTGTTCCATACCATGGTTATTGTCTGCATTTCAGGATGACATCTGTCAGATAAGCTTGATGGTTTGAAGAGCAAAGGTATGTGAAGCAGAAAGGCTGGCATGTCACAATCATGTAATAGACAAGAGATTCTGAATTAGGACCTGGGATATTGGGCATAAGTAAAATATAGATTTTAGAGACTTAACCTCTAGGATGCAGCCATTGCCAAAGATTAGAGGAAAGAATTTCAGAGGACTCTTGGCAACTAGCAGGAGCATGGCTGGCCCATTCTGTAAATCACAGAAGCCAGAATTCTTTTAAGGAGGAGAAAAAAAAGTCAAATGTATGTAAAAGTGATACACCCACTTGTAAATATAATATCCAGTAGGTCATCAAAAAGTTGGTTTATTAGAAAGTTCTTATCTTAAGAGTTAAATGTAACATACATTCTCATATGATTGTCAGTGAATTCCTCTGCCCATGGTAGACTCTCTTGCAAGGCATTTAGAGGATGGTTCCCAAACTTCTACTTAGGCAACATAGGTCAAAAAGGAAACACATGAAATGAGAGCCAGGGACCTCTATTGAAATCATTTCTATCTTGCATACATTTTTTATCATCATACAAAATTACCTGTTGGATATCTAATTTATTTAAAAGCCTTGGGTTTTTTGTTTGTTTTTTGGTTTGTTCCTTAAGAAGTGATAAAAGTAGCAATTGGCTGGAGTTTTCATGAAGTTTACATTTATGAAGCAGGACATGTTTTGACATTTGAGGTCATGCACTGGACCAAAAATAAAGTTTTAAGTTCTTTGCCGTATGGATCATCAGCGCAGAGGCTAATGACAACTGTCACTGATAAGTGCCTAGTGCCCAAGAAGGAGTCCTCAGGGGACCAAAAGTACATGTAGTTGCAATTTTATTTATGATTCTATTTCTAAAACATTGTTCTCTGTCATCACAATTGCAAGAAGAAACACTGATGAGAATCACAACAAAATTAGGTCACAAATTCAAGAATGAATTTGGTGCTATAGAAGTCAAATAAAGAATAAGTTAGAAATCTAAGCAGGGAATCTAAAGTTCCATGCCCTTGATTCTTCCAGAAGACCATGGTCTGAGCTTCACAACTGTTTGCTCCTTTTTCTAGATTTTCATCATCAAAATGTTATCCTGAATATTCTATTTTCTAGAGAAAAATTATAAATTCAACTTGCTACAGGGACCAAGGAGATAACATCAATGTGGGCAAAGTGGGCCAGAAGTAACAAAATGGCAATGGAGGTCAGAGTGAAAAATACACGTCCATGTGAAAAACTGAGGGATGGGAAACTGTGTTTCAATTCAAGCAGAATGTGGCTTTGTGTCCCTAGCTCTTACAGTTTTTATGCAAGGCAAGACAAATGTATGTTCTGTCTGAAATCTATGAATGTTTAAATGTTGTCAATTAATTAATGTTTTAATGTGTTGGGTCCCAAAAAAATTATATCTATGTGTCCCCAGTTTGCTGTCTCCTGTTTTGAATCATTTTCTTGTGAGAAATCCTTGATGAATTGTTCAATGATTGATCACCAGTAGCTATTGTTTTGAGCAAATGTGTTTATAAAATTTTCATAAGGTCTGATTTAGGGAAGAACAGAAAATTATCATGATAGATTAAAGAACAGAGAATTATTATGATAGCTAACACTTTTATTGAACTATGTGTCATGTGTTTTAAGAACTTCAGTATAGTAACATCTTTAATCCTCAGAACAGCCTTGCTAGTAGGGGACTATTAGATGAAGAAATTGAGGCATAGAGAGATTATATAATTCATACAGCTTGAAAGTGGCAAATCCCCAAGTTGAATGCCAGTAGAATAAGTCCAGTTTCTGTGCTCTAGCCTCTGTACATCCTGGCATGTATTAATCCTGGGATGGCAGAAAGGCACTCAGCCTATTGGATCTTAGTTTTCTTATTGCTAAAATGGGAGTTTATAACTATCTACCCCTTGCGGTTGTTGTGTGGATAAAATTAGACAATATAAATGAGGTTCTTGTATACTACCAAGTGTTATTTAAACATAAGATGTTGGGCTTCCCTGGTGGCGCAGTGGTTAAGAGTCCGCCTGCCAATGCAGGGGACACGGGTTCGTGCCCCAGTCCGGGAAGATCCCACATGCCGCAGGGTGGCTAGGCCTGTGAGCCATGGCCACTGAGCCTGCACGTCCGGAGCCTGTGCTCCGCAATGGGAGAGGCCACAGCAGTGAGAGGCCCGCATACCGCAAAAAAAAAAATTAAAAAAAAAAATAAGATGTTATGAACAATTTGGTGTAAGGTTCTTAGCATTGTGGTATTGTATTTTATAATAACTATAAATGGATTATAATCTTTAAAAATTATGAATCACTATGCTGTACACCTTAAACTTATATAATATTGTACACCAACTCTACCTCAATTTTTAAAAAAATGATTATCTCTGGGTGATAGGGTTACAGGTGATTTTTATTTTCTGTTTTCACAAGTCTCTGGATGCTTACAATGACTATATCTGACTTAAAATAAATAGAAACACAATTAAAAAAAAAAGACCAAAGGCTATGTCACCATGCTTTATTAAAACAGCTATTATCATCTTTGCAATTCTGCCGCCAAAGTATGGCATAGCAAGTTGGTGAGAGATCATTCTGTGTTTGACTTGATCTTCTTGTTCTGATGGCATCCTTAGATTACTAAATGTTTTAAATAGGTGCTGAATATGCAGGGAAATTGAATGTGGCAACTTGTGTAGGTACAGAGACATAAAAGAACATAATCAGGCTGTTTAATATTTTTTGCTTAGTGGGTTTTTACCACCCTGCCACTACCAGCTATTTGAGTTACCAACGACTGAAGAAGTGTCAGGATGCTATCTACAGTTTTGTACCCCTCATTCAGGATCTTGAATGTAATAGCCCACTGTATATATCAGAATCATCTTTTACAAGTTGACAATCTGTAGGTCTTTTAGTAATTATTTCTGCTGTACTATACTACATATGTAACCATGTTGATTTGCTTTAAAGAGAAAACTGAATTACTAATCAATAGAAAGTAGCTAGGGTGTTATTATTCTTACTGCTTTCTGAGGGTAATATTTTGCCAAGGACTGAGGAGAAGAAAAAAAAAACCAGTTGAACTTCCAGCTCTACTCAATGTGCTAAGACTCAACTGTATCAATTATAGAGCAAATACCAGGAAAGGGTGAGAATATTTTTTAATGAGCTTCTGATGTCTCAGCCAGGGGAAACTGACAATTTAAATAGAGTCAGTTTTTTGAGATAGCTAGGCTGACAACATACTTAAATGGTTATCTACAGGGTTGTCATCCAAGACAGCTCACCCAGATGACTGGGCACAGCAGGAGGAATCCCACGACAGTGGGAGGGTTGGCATAGAGTTGGCCTCTTAAAGCCTTCCCACCAGCTCCAATGAGAATGACAACTGAAATGAGCTAATGTGGTAAACTACTTAGCTCAGTGCCTGGCACATAGCATGCACTCAGTGACGGCTGTGGTTATTATTAACTCAAGAAGCTAGAAACATAGACCAGGTCATCTGAAAAACAAGAATAACAACATTTAGTCATAAGGCAAGATTTTGAGCTAAGTGACTGTCAGAAAGGGGCATTGTGACTCTTTGTGGAATGTGAACAATTATTTTATTTTTAAAAAAGAAAAAAACGTACTCACTTTTAAGGTGGTAAACTAGCCTTGCAGTTCAGATGATGAGTACTTTATACTCTCTGCAGTAGATGGCAAAGATGGCCAGGATAAGTTACCTTCCTGCATCCACACTCTGTAATGTGCATTGTCCCGTTTCCTTCCTCCACCAAGAAGTGAGCTTCTTTTCCCACCCCTTCAATCTGGTCTAGCTGTACTATTTCTGAGATTCATTCTTAAGAGACTTAAACATTTCACGTCCTCTCTTGGAAACTCACTTCTGCCACCTAAGCAGCCTCCACTGACCTGTTGAGGCTGTGAGGGCAGTGAACTTAGCTGAGGATGACCTTTACAGCCAACCTGCCAGTTGACCTTAGATACTTGGAAGAGCTTAGCCCAGGCTGGAAGGACCACTCAACGGAGTCCAACCCAGAACTATAAGCTAAATAAATGTTTACCTGCTTAAACCACTAAGTTTTAGGATGGTTTGTTTTCCAACAAAAGCTGATGATCTGTTCTCAAACTGGAGAAGGCAGTGAAACTGAGTTTACACTCCATAGTAGGCTGAGTCCGTGATAAGCCCTCACCTTCCACAGTCAGGGACAGATCATCACTACTAGACACTGGCCAAGAATGGTCTCTTAATTTTAAAGGGGCAGTAAATACCGTTCTGTTATTGATCCAGGTGTGTCAATTACTAGACTAGAGACAAAGAAGTTCTGAGAATGTTGAATAGAGAGGTTGCAGATTTCTTCACTCAGAAGGCTTGGATATTCTTAGAGAGAGACACACTTCAAATTAGTCATAACTTGACGCGAACAGTGACACTGAAAATAGTAACTGGAGATGAAGCTAGGTTCATTGATTTGTAAAACTGAGCATATATGTGTTTCTCAGTGTGCATTCCTCCTCCTTCAGAGTCATTGGGGATAAACTAAAGCATCAAATTAATGGGAAAACACAATATAGTTCTACTTATTCAATGATGTTTCTATTTTTACTGAATTTAACTATAGGGATAGGTTGTGTTAGTTTGTAAAGTCTACCATAAAAAGTATCACAGACTGCAGAGTTTAAACAAGAGATACTTATTTTCTTACAGTTCTGGAGACTAGAATTTCAAGATCAAGGTGTCAGAGGAGTTGGTTCCTTCTAAGGCCTCTCTCCTTGTCTTGTAGACGGCTATCTTCTGCCTGAGTTTTCACGTCATTTTCCATCTATAAGTGTCTGTGTTCAAATTTCCTTTTCTTGTGAAGACACCAGCCATATTGAATTAGAGCCCATCCTAGTGACCTCATTTTAAATTATTACCTCTTTAACGACTATCTCCAAAACAGTCACATCCTGAAATTCAACATATGACTTTTGAGGGGCACAGGGAAAACTGACAAAGTAAATATTAAATGCACAGCCAAAAATGCTAAAAAGAATGAAATGGTCTAAAACTCCTCAATGTGAAACTATAAATGGCTTTGATTTTTAAGACTTGGGTAATTTCAACACACATTATTTGTTCCACAAAGCAGAATACAATGAATCTTATTTTCTACATAAGACAAGAGATAATAAACACTGTAAATACTTAAACAGACTTGGTAGAGAAGAACACGTTATCACCTTTTTTATTTTTGTATTTTTTGGGGGGGGGGGTACGCGGGCCTCTCACTGTTGTGGCCTCTCCCGTTGCGGAGCAACAGGCTCCGGACGCACAGGCTCAGCGGCCATGGCTCACGGGCCCAGCCGCTCCGCGGCATGTGGGATCTTCCCGGACCGGGGCACGAACCCGTGTCCCCTGCATCAGCAGGCGGACTCTCAAAAAATATGGAACGCTTCACGAATTTGCGTGTCATCCTTGCGCAGGGGCCATGCTAATCTTCTCTGTATCGTTCCAATTTTAGTATATGTGCTGCCAAAGCAAGCACTATTTTTGTATTTTTTAAATAAATTATATTTAGGCATAATTTACATACAATAAAATGTACCTATTCAAAATGTAGAGTTCTATGACTTTTGTGCGACTACCATCACAGTCAAGATATAGAACATTTCCATCACCCCAAAAGTCCCCTCATGCCCCTCTGAGATCAATCCTCTCATCCTTGCTACCAAGAAACCACTGAGCTGAGACTGCTTGTTTTAGACTTTCATGTAAATGGAAGCATAAAGTATGTGTTCTTTTGTGAAGTGTCTATTCAAACCTTCTGCTTGTTTTTTACTGTGTTGTTTGTCTTATTATGGAGTTGTGATATTTACTTGTATGTCTGAACCATTTGTAAGACATACGTATTGTGAATATTTTCTCCCAGTCTATGACTTGCCTTTTCATTTTCTTAAAATTGTCTTTTGAAGAACAGAAGTTTTTAATTTTTATTAAGTTCAGTGTCTCAACTTTTTCTTGTTTGGTTGTATGTTTGCATTCTAAATTATAAATATTTTTATTCTATTATTTCTTCTAGAAGTTACATAGTTTTATCTTTTGCATTTGGGTCTATGATCCATTTTGTATAAGTTTCGTGGAAAATATGAAGGTTTATGGATTTACAATTGCTCCAGATCCATTGTTGAGAGGACCATCTTTTCCCCATCGAATTACCTTGGCACCTTTGTGAAAAATCAATTGACCATAACGTGTGGGTCTAATTCTGGATTCTCTACTCTGTTCTATGGACTCATATGTCTCTCCCTATACCAATATTGCACAGTCTGAATTATTGTAGATTTATAGTAAGTCTTAAAATGAGGTAATGTAAGACCTACAAATTACAGTTTCTTTTAATCTGTGAACAAGGCTGCTGGCATTTTGGTTGAGCTTATGTTGAATCTTCAGATCAGTTCAGGGAGAATTGACATTATAGCAATATTGAGTCCTCTAATCTATGATCATGGTATATCTTTCCATTCAATCAGAACTTCTTTAATTTCTCTCAGCAATATTTTGTAGTTTTCCATGTATGGGTCTTACATGTAACAAATTTTGTTTCATTAATCTCTAAGTATTTTATATTTTTTAATGTTAATGTAAATGGTAGAAATATTAATTTTTTTTTTTTTTTTTTTTTTTTTTTTTTTTGCGGTACGCGGGCCTCTCACTGCCGTGGATCACAGGCTCCGGACGTGCAGGCCCAGCGGCCATGACCCATGGGCCCAGCCGCTCCGCGGCACACAGGATTCGCCTGGACCGGGGCACGAACCCGTGTCCCCTGCATCATCAGGCGGACTCCCAACCACTGAGCCACCAGGGAAGCCTGAGATATTACTATCTTTATATCAATATATTTACCTTGTATTCTTCAGCTTTGTTAAATTCACTTACTATTGCTAGTAGATTTTTTTTTTAATTCCTTAGGATTCACAACAAACACAATCATTCTGTCTATGAATAAGGACAATTTTAGTTCTTCCTTTCCAATTTGTAGGCCTTTTATTTCTTCGTATTACTTTCATTGCACTGGCTAGGACCTCTGATATGACGTTGAACAGAACTGATAAAGGTGTGCATCCTTGCCTTTTTCCTGACCTAGAGGGAAAGTGTTCAACTTTTTTTTATTATTCATTATGGTGTTTGTTGTAGAATGTTTTGGGTTTTTGGTTTGGGGTTTTGATGGGTATTTTTATCAGGTTGATGAAGTTCCTTCTATTCCTAGCGTGTTGAAAGGTTTTTTTTTTCTTTTGATCATGAATGAATGCTGAATTTTGTCAAATTGCTTCTCTGCATCTACTGAGAATCTCCTATGACTCTCCTAATAGAGTGAGTTGCATTGAATGATTTTTAAATAAGACTTTAGTTTTTAGGGAAGTTTCCGATTCACAGAGAAATTTAGAGAAAGGTACAGAGAATTCCCATATGTCTCCTGTCCCCACATGTGCACAGCCTCCCCTCTTATAAACATTCCCCACCAGAGTGGTACATTTGTTTACAATTGATGAACTACATTGACACATAATAATCAAGCTAATTCCATAGTCTATATTACAGTTCATTTTTGGTATTGTATATTCTGTGGGTTTGGATAAATATATGTTAAAATCTATTATTATGGTATCATACAGAGTATTTTCACTACCCTAAGAATCCTCCATGATTTGTCTATTCATCCATTCTTGCCCTCCCAACACTCAACAATTGATCTTTTCATTATTGCCATAGCTTTGTCTTTTCCAAAATGTCACATGGTTGAATTAAACAGTAAGTTTTTTTTTTTCAGGTTGCCTTCTTTCACTGAGTAATATAATATGCTTTTCATGCGTGATAGCCCATTTATTTTTATCACCGGACAATTTTTATTGCCTGGATCTACCACACTTTATCCACAGACTGAAGAACATCTAGGTCGCTTCCAAGATTTGGAAATTATGGATAAAGCTCTTGCAAAAATCTGCAAGTCTGTGCCTATATTTATTTATTTATTTATGAATTTGAGTGTCCAGTTGTTCCAGCATCATTTGTTGAAAAGGTTTCTTTTGCTCCATTGTATGGCCTTTGCTTCTTTGCCAAAAATCAGTTGAATATATTTATGTGAGTCTGTTTCTGGTCTGTCTATTCTGTTCCATTCATTTACTTGTCCATTCTTTTCCCAGTATTATACTGTTTTGATTACTGTATCTTTATAGTAAGTCTTGAAATAAAGTAGTGTCAGTCCTCCAATTTTCTCTCCTCTATTGGTATTGTGTTGGCTATTCTGTGTGTTTTGCATCTTCATATAAGATTTAAAATAAGTTTGTTAATGTCCACATAATAACTTGCTGGATTTTGATTGGGATTGTATACAATCAGTAGATCATTTGGGGAGAACTGATATCTTGACAATATTGAACGTTTCTCTCCATGAATGTGGAATAGCCCTGTATTTATTTAGCTCTTCTTTGACATTTTTATCAAATATCAAAAAATTTGTAGTTTTCCACATACAGATCTTGTACATATTTTGTAAGATTTATATCTAATTATTTTTGAGGGTCACTAATACAAATGATATTGTGTTTTTAATTCCATTTGTTCATTGTTGATATACAGCAAAGCAAGTGACTTTTGTATATTAATCTTGCTTCCTGCAACTTTGTTATAATTGCTTATTAGTTCCAGGAGTTTTTTTAATGGATTCTTTTACCTTTCTCATTGATGATCATGTCATCTGAAACAAAGACAGTTTTATTTCTTCATTCCCAATAGGTATACATTTTATTTTCTTCTCTTATCTTATTGCATTCACGAGGACTTCCAGTGTGATGTTGAAAAGCAACCATGAGAGGGGACATTCTTGCCTTGTTCCTAATCTTAGTGGAAAGTTTCAAGTTTCTCATAATTAAGCATAATGTTAGATGTATCAGTTTCTTTTCCAAAACATACTGTGGGTTAACAGAAGGCCAATCCTGCTTTTAAGTTAAAAATCTGTTGTAAATTTAGCTTTTAGGATTATTTGGCAGCTTAAATGTCTTTGCTTGTTGTTATTGAGGTTTTTTTGTTGTTGTTTTGTTTTGTTTTCCAGCAGAGAAATCTGACTTAAAAATCTTATGGCAGAGGAAAGAAGTTACGTCTATGCACTAGGCTGAGCATTGTACAACTGGCATTTTGCAAGCTAAACTGTGCTGGGATATCACGATATCTGCTCTACCTCTTATGGGAGTCTAAAATAAGCCAGTTCACTCATATTTATATTCATGGAGTCCTTATTATTTCACAGGTGATTATTTTACATAAATAAATAAGACACAGGTTGGCCATCAATGAGCTTTTGGACTAGTGGAGAAGACTAAGATGTTAAAAACAACAAAGAAACAGGTCCATAAAATGCTATGAGGGTAAATTTAAAATAGTTGCAAATTCTTTGCCACTCTTCCTATCAATAAGTAGAAATCTATTTCCCCTCCCATTGATTCTGAGTAGGCTCAGTTAGCCTGCCTAGTAGAACAGTCATACTACTCTGTGCCAGCTTCCAAACTTAGACCTTAAGAGAATGGTAACCTCCACTTCTGTCCTTTGGTCACTTGCTGTTGGAACCCAGCTGTCATGCCATGACAAAGCCCATGCGGAAAAAACAAGACCTGCAACAAAGCCTCAGCTGATATTCCAGCCACATCCAGTATCAACTGGCCAGCCATGTGAGTGAGGGGACCTTGGAAATGAGTTCCATGATGGAGTGGAGATAAACCATTCCTGCCGAGCTCTGTCCAAATCACAGATCATGGGCAAAATAAATGAAAGTTATTGTTTTAAGCCATAAAGTTTTTGGTGGATAAATAACCAGATATCTGTAAATTTCTATGAGGGAAATATTCTGGCAACCATGAGAGCAACTATAGTAGACATCTGACCTCTTACCTTCTCTGAAGTTTTAACAAAAATTGCTCTCATAAAGCAGTATATACATACATATATATAATTTACTCTATTAAAAGGTAAAGACTCTCAGATTAAAAGAGTATCATTGTATCATTGAACAGACATTTGTAAAAAAAAATTTTTTTATATATCACAAATGTTTGGGCATGTCTACATGAATCTAGATTGCTATTTAGTTCTTCAAATACTTCTTACACTCAGTCATGTCACCTTTTTTTGGATCCGTATTATCCTGAAGATGTTATGAGTTTTTATAGGTATAAATTTTCCTATTGCTATATCTTATTTATAAATTACAACATTTTATTATTATGAATATACTTCTCTCTTTGTTAAATTTTACCTTTTTTTAAACTGCATTTTCCTGGTCCATCTTCTCTCAGTCCTTTTCCCAAGAGTTTATCTCTCAAAAGCAATATATTGTTAGACTTTTTTGTAATCTGACAGTTTAATCATAGAAAAATTTGTTTATACTTGTTATGATTAATACATTTCATTTTATGCTTTCCTCTGTTTCATTAAATAGGTAAGGAGTGTTTAGCTTTTCCTTCATTTCAAGTAATCTCAAAAGAACTAGAAATAGTACGTGACAACTTTTTAACAATTTTTTTAACATCTTTATTGGAGTATAATTGCTTTACAATGGTGTGTTAGTTTCTGCTGTATGACAAAGTGAATCAGCTATACGTATACATATATCGCCTTATCCCCTCCCTCTTGCGTCTCCCTCCCACCCTGCCTGTCCCACCCCTCTAGGTGGTCACAAAGCACCGAGCTGATCTCTCTGTTCTATGCAGCTGCTTCCCACTAGTTATCTACTTTACATGAGAGAGTGTATATATGTCCATGCCACCCTCTCACTTCGTCCCAGCTTACACTTGCCCCTCCCTGTGTCCTCATGTCTATTCTCTATGTCTGAGTCTTTATTCTTGTCCTGCCCTAGGTTCTTCAGAACCTTTTTTTTTTTTTTTTAGATTCCATATATATGTGTTAGCATATGGTATTTGTTTTTCTCTTTCTGACTTACTTCACTCTGTATGATAGCCTCTAGGTCCCTCACCACAAATAACTCAATTTTGTTTCTTTTTATGGCTGAGTAATATTCCATTGTATATATGTACCACATCTTCTTTAACCATTCATCTGTTGATGGACACTTAGGTTGCTTCCATGTCCTGGCTATTGTAAATAGAGCCACAATGAACATTGTGGTACATGACTCTTTTTGAATTATTATTTTCTCAGGGTGTATGCCCAGTAGTGGGATTGCTGGGTCATATGGTAGTTCTATTTTTAGTTTTTAAGGAGCCTCCATACTGATCTCCACAGTGTCTGCATCAATTTACATTCCCACCAACAGTATATGAGGGTTCCCTGTTCTCCACACCCTCTCCAGCATTGTTTATAGATTTTTTTGATGATGGCCATTCTGACCGGTGTGAGGTGATACCTCATTGTAGTTTTGATTTGCATTTCTCTAATGATTAGTGATGTTGATCATCCTTTCATGTGTTTGTTGGCAATCTGTATATCTTCTTTGAAGAAATATCTATTTAGATCTTCTGCCCATTTTTGGATTGGGTTCTTTGTTTTTTCCATATTGAACTGCATGAGCTTCTTGTATATTTTGGAGATTAATCCTTTGCCAGTTGCTTCATTTGCAAATATTTTCTCCCATTCTGAAGGTTGTCTTTTCATCTTTTTTATGGTTTCCTTCGCTGTGCAAAAGCTTTTAAGTTTCATTAGGTCCCATTTGTCTATTTTTGGTTTTATTTCCATTTTTCTAGGAGGTGGGTCAAAAAGGATCTTGCTGTGATTTATGTTCTAGAGTGTTCTGCCTATGTTTTCCTCTAAGAGTTTTATAGTGGCTGGCCTTACATTTAGGTCTTTAACCCAGTTTGAGTTTATTTTTGTGTATGGTGTTAGGGAGTGTTCTAATGTCATTCTTTTACATGTAGCTGTCCAGTTTTCCCAGCACCGCTTATTGAAGAGGCTGTCTTTTCTCTATTGTATATCCTTGCCTCCTTTATCAAAGATAACACAACTTTTTAACATTTTATGATATAAATTACCACAGAAATTTGACATAAGAACTGACATGAATTTCATATTAATCTCTAAGATATGTGAAGTTTTTATACTTTTAAAAGTACTCTCATAAACATATCTCTTCTCATTCTTATTATTGTTATTTTATCCCCATTTTACACTTGATGAATTCAAGATTTCAAGAGGTTTATTGATTTTTTTTTAACATCTTTATTGGAGTATAATTGCTTTACAAGGGTGTGTTAGTTTCTGCTTTATAACAAAGTGAATCAGCTATACATATACATATATCCCCATATCTCCTCCCTCTTGCATCTCCCTCCCACCCTTCTTATCCCACCCCTCTAGCCAGTAATTATGAAGTGGAGAACCAAATGCCTTTTTTATTTTTAAAAAAGGAAAAGCCAGGACACTTTCATTCGTTCCACTCTACCATAATAAGGAGCAAGTGCTGAGCCAGAAGCATAGCTGGTCCCCATCCTGCCTCTTACCTTAACACGTGTGATCACTGGTCACCCCCAAGCCTTTGCTCTAACCTCAGCCTAAAGAGGAGGCGTCACTTCCTCTGATGGCCCAGCTTGGCTCAGCCAGGCACTTCTCTCTCCCTCTCCAAGTGTAACTGTTGCTCACAGAGAACGTCTCCTGCTTGGTCCCCAGGTGTTGAGTACCTATGTCTTTGAGTTCAAGTTCTAACCATGTGGGTGGGTGCCTGCCTGGGTCCAGCACTTCCTGTGACTAGATAAGTCAATCTGTCTGAGTAGGTGATTCTAAGAATACAGCTTGTCTACAGGTATAAATCACTTTCTCCACAATCAGATTTGGTAATAATAAAGGCAATATTCTGTTCTCCAAACTACCTAACTCTTGGTTCAGAATTTGGGCAAAAAAGAGGTGCATTATTTTGAGGGACCCTCTTGAACCTCAAGTGATGACGTGTGAAATAATCTGAATCCTCTTACTTAATTTTAATTTTGTGGGGAAAATGGTCTGCAGTACACTTTAACTACTCTGGCACTATTATCTGCAGTCACAAATGTTGGCTCTGGGAAGGTTTTCTCCACCGGTTCAAAAGTAGGTCAGCAAAAGCTCAGTGATTGAAATAATTTGAGGGGAGGACGATTATATTTAGATGATCCTTCAAACAAAGGCAATCCATTAAGTCAGCTAAGCCATTTAAGGAAGAGTTTGGGGGATGAGATATGATAATACCAGAGGATGAATTTTCTGTAATGTCATCTCAATGTCTGTTTAGGTCAGAATTTAAAAGTACAGAGCTTTTTGAAAATGAAATACACACACCCATGTGTTCTGGTATTCCCAAATCAGAATATGGAAAAACAACATAGAAATGTTTACATTCAACAAATATTTAACCAATGTCAATTACATGTAACAAACTGAAAAAGGACACAAAATAAATCAGATATGGACCCTGACCACAAAGAATTTATCCACTCAGAGAGGAAACATAGCAAGCACATACAATTCTAAAATACAAGGTAATTTGCCTTTAAAATGTATAAAGGTCTTAGGGATTTGGAGAAAGTAGGTGCAGCTTCCATTCCTGGTGGAAGAGGGTTCAGTGGTTAAGGAAGGGAGAGAGGAGGTGGCATCAGAGCCACACTCTACAGAACAGGTGAGATGATTTGAGGTGGAGAGTTGGAGGAATCCGAGAGAAAATCTTTAAGTCAGAGTGAGCAGCATTAATACAAGTGAGGGGAACATTTTTTCTTAGTTTGCAATAAGGCAAAACAAGCTGTAGCAGAAACTCTTGGTACGTGGAAGGACTGCCAATCCAAGTGTGCGAAATTGTGAACCAAAACAAGAATGGCTCCACTTCTGTGGAACCTAGTGTTCGTGAGGGGATGAGAAATGAGGGTTAGATGGGTAGATTGGGGCCAGTTTACTGAAGACTTTAAATATCAAGTTAAAAAGTTTGGACCACCTATTCTTTACACAAAGAGAGAACTATTGAGGGGTTTTGAGCAGGTTTGTGACAAAAATCAGTATTGCTCCTGCAAAAAATAAAATTAACCTAGCAAGAGTGCATACGAATAAAGAGGTGAGAGGGTCCACAGCCAAGGCTATAGTAAAGACTAAGGTCATTAATGCCGGTATGGAATGCTTCAGTGGCAGCCGGATTGGTGAGAAGAGGAAAGAAGTGAGAGATGTTATAGAATGAAACAAAGAGGAGTGAACGACAGACAAGAGATCGAGTGTCAGGGAAAAGGAGCTGGTGGAGGGAAAAGAGAGATGTTTCCCTCTCTGAATACACCATCGATGATTTACCTTCTCTCTCTTCCCAACACATAACCTAACACCTGAAAATGAAGCTCTGAGCATGCTTCCTAAATTAATTAAATGTCACTATGTTCCCTAATTTTATGAGGCCCAAGTGTATCTAGCATCGTAAGAATTTCCTGAGCGAAGAAAGCCCAGTGCCTTCCTAGGGAGCCAAAGTCCCCTCCCTGCCTGGCATCCAGCCTGCTGGCCAAGGACTCTGCCCTTCTGCCCATTCTTCACTTTCTAGTTCACTCTGTGTTTAAACCAAGTCAGCAAGAATCAGGATACATCTTACATTCCAGTTTCCCCAGGAGTAATTGTACTTCACATATTTTTTAATAGGTGTTTCATAATGGCAGTTACCTTCCAGTTGGACCTACCCGGGAGGATGGAATCTTACTGACTTCTAGTATTGTATTTCTCTAAGTCAGTCTGTCAGGCGCAGGGGTTTACCGCTTGATAAAGCTGCAGTTCATTTGTCACTACCAAGTAGCACATCAGTTTCTTATTTGTTTCCCAAAGTAGACAAAGCAAACTGCAACAAACAGTCATAGCACATGGATGGACTGCTAACCTAAGCACTGAAAGTATTTCTTTTGAATACAAAAGAGCATCCTAGTAAAGGGACCTTCTCCAACTGTACTACAAATAGAGTGAAGGGCTTCCCTGGTGGCGCAGTGGTTGAGAGTCCGCCTGCCGATGCAGGGGACACGGGTTCCTGCCCCGGTCCGGGAGGATCCCACATGCCGCGGAGCGGCTGGGCCCATGAGCCACAGCCACTGAGCCTGCGTGTCCGGAGCCTGTGCTCTGCAACGGGAGAGGCCACAGCAGTGAGAGGCCCGCGTACCGCAAAACAAACAAACAAACAAAAGCAGAGTGAAGATAACAAGCTTAATACTAACCATGCAGCCCAAGAACTGATTTCCTGTCTGCTCATTTTTGTCACTGACTTCCATTTTTCTAGATTTCCCTACAGACAGCCATTACTATTAAATGGTGATCACTACTGTTAATGACTGCCTGATGTAGAAATGGGTTATTATTATTAATTTGAGCTCACGAAGCATAACTCTGAGATCCAAAGAGGTTAAGTAACTGGCACAACTCACAGATTGTGGCACGTCCCCTGATTTATTAAAAAAAAAACAAAACTAAAAGTTTATTTTTAAATTTCTCATTTTTTCATTGCATTGATTTGTCAGCTCCCATCACTTGTTATTTTCCTCCACATTTCTAAAGATTTCCCACAAAGAAGAAAATTGCATTACCTGCATTTTCAAGAAAGCACAGAGGAAGTGAATCTGAAGTTTCTTTCATTATGTTGTGACATTGGAGTTGACGTTTAGAAGTAGAGTGCAGGTGTTTATAAAAGATAGAGAGACCTGGAACATGGATGTCTAGAATGGTCTTATTCTGCATGTCACAGAGTGCAAGCAGGCATTACTTATACCACAGAAACCCTCCCTAAGCTACTCAAAGGGCAGAACGGTTCTGATAATAGCATGTATGGTCCCATTATCTCTGAAGGGACTGGCATAAAAGCTGCAATTTATTTTAAAAAATGAATAAATACTTACAGTGAGCTGGGCACAATGTCCAGTGGAAAAGTACACCCAGTCCTATCAAAAGAAGACACTTTATGCACATGGGCCAGTATTGTCTCTCTCTCCACTCAATGATGAAGGAGAATGATTTGCGTTCGTAAAGAACGTCATGGTACTGGGAACAATTTTTTGTTTAAAAGAGGCATTTCTTTGTAAAGGAAAATAAGGTTCACCTTTGAATGACTTTCTGGGTTTTTTAACCCTCTTTTGGGTGGAAGCAAAAGAAGAGGTAGGTGAAGGATAAAGAAGAATGGAGCATTTTTTCTGATCCAGGCAATGATTTAAAAAATGTTTTTGTTAGTTATGGAAATGTTTGTTCAAAGTCTTTTTGTTTTGTTCCAGTGTTTAACATTTAATAGAAATCCATGTTATTCGTGTGACCTTAGGGATCTCATTTCCACAGCAAATTCTTTCTGTTGAAAGAGTTGACAATTTAGAACATCTCAGACTTTTAAAACAATTACTTTTAATTTTGCAAGCATGATAGGGATTAATGCATGACAGTCCAACTAAAGCTTTGTTTTGTCCCCAAGACTCATGGATCAAACAACAGAATGACTTTCTGTGGCCGTTCTTCCTGCAGCTGAGAAGGATGAGAGGTGCCTTTGGCTCATGGACAAGCTGTCTGGAAGCCTCTAGCCTGAGCCGGGTGCAGCACTCTCATCAATAGATGTCTGGACTCCAGCTGGATGCGTGGGTGGCAGTACCAACACCTCATCTTGATGGAAGAGCCCCACAACGCCATTACCAAAGGTGACGTTTTAATAGCAATCAGACACATCACTCTTCTCTAAAACGTCACTAAGCTTCCATCAAACTGCGTATCACCTGCCTTAGGAGCACATACCAGATATCCTTTGTGCTCCAGCCACTTAGTCTTCCTTAGAATTGTGACCAAAATGCATGTTTTAACCTCTGGCAGCTGCTGACTTTGACTGAGTCCTTTGTCCTTGCTTATCTTGTCACAGGAACAAATTTTCAGCCTGAGGAACGGTGACAGTCCCCATCAGTCATGGGCCTTGGCTTCTTGGCTTCTCCGTGCATGATGGTTGCATGAAAATCCATTCACAGAAGTCTGGTTGGTGGGAGACCATGACGCTTGGTAAGCAGAAGGAAAGAAAGACTTTGTGTAGGAACACACGTTTTTGATAAAGCAGGCCAACTCTTGTGACACAGAAGAAAGCGTGGCACGTTTTGCAGTAGTGGGTGACGCAGGATTTGGGGGAAAATCAGAAATACAGAATCAGTTCATGATGGCTAAACCAAGGTCAAAGCATTAAAAAAAAAACAGATTTTATTGACTTCTTGGTGCTAACTTCAGAGAATGAAGCAGGGGAAAGATATAAGTACACCTCTTTTTTACTTGAAAAGGAATACATGTAATTTGGAGTGGAAGCCAAATAGGAATTAAATTATCATGTCCTTCATAGAGAAGACAAAGACATTTCAGTGAAGTAAACAGGATATAAATAAAACTTAAAAATCAAGAAAAGTAATGAAGGGTACAAATATCTAAAATCTCACCATCAACAAGAATTTACTGAACATCCAATAAGTTTAAGGCATCATGCTATGTCTCTATCAGGAAAAATAGTATGAGGGAAGGCTAAAGTTTCCAAAGTCCTGAAAGCCTGAGAATGCATCCCATCTTACTAGAGAAAGCAAATAATGACACTACCCCTGAACTTAGATAGTGTCATGTAATGTAATAATATGTAATAATAATGTACATGTAATAATCATGTAATAATTGAGAATAATATTTACCATTGGCGCTATTGTGGGAATCAAAACAATCTATTAATCTTTTATTAGTTTAATTAATACTTATAGAGCACCGTCTGTTCATTTGGATCCATTCTGGGAATTCAGAATAATATGGTTAATAAAAGAGGCAAAACTCCTTGCCCTCAAAGGGCTTAAATTCTGATGGGAAATGTGGTCAATAAACAACATAATCATAAATGTATTGTAGGCAACAAACAGTGCTAAGTGATAAAGTAAGTCGGTATTGAGGGTTAGAAAAAGGTTGGTGATATGAAAATTTATGTAGGGTGGCCATGGAAAGCCTCACAGAAACTGTGAAATTGGGGTAAAGGAATAAAGATGGTGAGAAAGTGAGTCATGCAGATATCTGGGTGAAAATTCAAACAAGAATTTTATTGGATCTGATGTACTGATTCTAAAAAATGATCAATATATGAGAAAATGAAGAGCCAAATAGTCAAATGAGTAAAAGAAAAGGTGGAGATTGTCCCATTGTCTACTGAAACTTGTAAAACTAGGGTAATTAAAAATACCATGTGCTGCACAGTTAAACAAATAAGCAAAATAAAAGGCCCCACAAGAGATCCACACTTATGATGGCTGGACTTAGGATCATTCTAGATCATGGGGAAAAGCATGGACTGTCCAAAATCTGTTAGGGAACTGGTGGTTATTCACATGGAAAAAAAAAAAAAAGAAAATGACTTTCCTATATAATACTAGATATAAGAACCAAATCTGAGCTAAATTGAGATCAAAAGTTAACAACAAGTTTGAAAATTTAGAAAGACAATATAAATGTTTTTTAAATTCTTGGGTTCCAAAGATTTCTTAAACATATTTCAAAAAGCACAAAACATGAAGAAAAATGACTGGTAAATCTGACTGTTAAAATGTAAAACTTCAGTCCATCAAAAGATAGGATAAAAGAAAGGCATAAACTCAGAGGAGATATTTATAATACATAAAACCAACAAAGGAATCGAGTACAAAATAAACATTTACATACAAACATGTGTATAGACACACAAACGTATACTCATTATATATATATATGTACATATAAATACACACAGGTGACATGTGTATATGGGTATATGTATGTGTGTGTATGTATCACATAAATCACTAAAAGTTACAAAACAGCCAACTGAAAAATGAGCAAAAGACTAAAGCAGAAACTTTACAAAATAGAAAACAGGAACAGCCAGTCAAATTTTGCATACCTTATAAATAAAAACTTAGGCTCTGTCAATATCAAGGGCCAGGAGATGTCACTATTGGTCACTATTGGTAGAAGTGTAAATTGGTACAACCACTTTGGAAATGACTTTATCAATAGCAGCTAAAGTTAATAATCACATACCTCTTACCCTGTGATTCCACTTCTCAAAAAACTTACACATGAGCAATAGGAGGTATATACAATATTCCCTGGCAGCATAGTTTATAATATCAAAAAACTCAACATCTTTTAACACAAGTGTGCTGTATTTATACAATGGAATACTACACAGCAGTAATAATTAATGAAAAGCAATAAAACATAACAATACAGATGAATCTCCAGAATATAACGTCACATGGAAGCAAATTGTAGAAAACGTATATCTACTTACATAAAATTCAGAGCATGCAAAACCAAGCTACGGGGCAAGAGGGAATGGGATCTGGAAGGGCCATTCAGACCCTTCCAGCATCCCTAGTTATTTATTCTCTGTTTCTCATGGTGGTGAGAGAGTATACCCGGGTCCACAAAATTGTTATTCTTTCCAATTTACACATATACTCTATTATTATGTATCTCTTCACTATTTACTTCAACCAGTATTTTTGAAAGAGTGAATATCAAGTGAAATGAGAAGAGAATGAGCGTATTTTGGTTGTGAACGGGAAAATACCTCTCAGGGTGTAGGTATAGGGATGCTGAAGCAATCGGAGGCTTTTATTTTCCTTGCTTTGTTGTTACCTTGGGAAAGATTAAGGATGTCTCATTACTGATGATAAGGATCCAGTAAAGAGTTTTAAGACATGGAAGAGACAGGAGCTATTCAATAATATTAGCGTCTTGGGAAGATAAAAACAGGCAGATAATTCAAAGCACAGTGTAGGGGTGGTGGTATTGAGAATGAAGTAGACAGTTCCAGGGGGAGGGGATGAAAGGGGTACAGACAAATGGTGTGAGTGACAGGGAACTCTGCTCGATATTCTGTAATCACCTAAATAGGAAAAGAATTTGAAAAAGAATAGTTACAGGGATACATATAACGGAATCACTTTGCTGTACACCTGAAACTAACACAACATTGTTAATTAACTATACTCCAATATAAAATAAAAATTAAAAAACAATTTAAAAACAGAGCTTGTGGAAATGGGTGCTGATCGAGGGCTGATCGACCTTATCCCTTTGTTCCTCAGAGGGTCCCCTGTACGGTATTGCATGTCACCGTTACAACCATCCATCTGAGCCACTTAATACTCAATTTAACTCAGGAGGTGGTAAATTCTCTTTGGGCAGTTAATGACATCTGAAAGTGTCATCTCTCCCTTTGGGGTATTTTTCTCTACCAACTCTGTGGAGAGAACCTGTCCTTGGCATTGTTAAACCCAAGAGAAAGGGGATTTAACTGCACTGGGTACTTAAAAACAAACGTTCAATGGACAAGCTAGTGGCACAAAAATAACAGAAGTTTGCCATTGTTTCTTCACTGAAAGAGACCCCAAAAATTGTTGGCTTTGTCATCAAGGTTTGCATCTAAGCACAGTGAGCGTCTCATTTTTTTTTTTAAGTATATTCCATTATCAGTCCTCTAAGTGGGACTACAGCTCCTAAGGGGAGGTGACATGGAAAATGAACTCTGAGAATATGCACACCTTTACAATATTTACAGAGTCAGAGAGAAGTCTCATTCTTACCTTCTGTCTATAATACTAAAGCGAGAAGATATGCAGATAGGGAAGACATGCTAAAGGACACATATTTATGGTTTAATAGTTACTAATGTTAATTATCTAGATTCCAAGTGTTCTGTTATTTCACTTATAATTAGGACGTAAAAAGTCACAAGAAAAATATTACTCCCACCCTAATAATGACCAGAAGCCAGTAATCTACAAAACCCTAATTTTCTTGAGTCCATCAGAAAGCTGAGACCACAGGGCAACAAAACGGACTGAATTCCTGAAAGTAAAAACACCCCTCCTCAAGGAGAAAAGGGCCATACAGACCACTTCTTTGCAGATCATGAAGGAGGAGGCAACTGCCACAAAAGAAAAAAATGCAGCCAATACTTTAATGAATTATTGCTACCAAACGAACAAATATGAGAGTTTAGAATAACTGGGAGCCCCCAGATTAAGGGTCAGTAAACTTTTCTTAAAGGACCAGATAGCAAATATTTTAGAATTTGCAAGCCATGTGGTCTGTGTTGCAGCTACTCAGTTCTGCTGTCGTAGTGCTTAAGTAGACACAGATAAGGCGTAACTGGGTGACTGTGGCTGTGTTTCCACAAGTTGTACCAACCAAATAAAGGCAGAAGCCCCATGGGCAATAATGTACTGATTCCTGATCAAGTGACTCCCAGTGTCTGAGATGGAATCCAATCTGGTATCATCCTATTTTCTTTGGCTGCCTGAGATGGAAGAGCAATGGTGGCCAAGCAGAAGCTGGCCTCGCAACTTTTGTGAAAATCAAAGAAGCTGAGTCAAGTCCCAACCTTTTAGAAGCCAGTTTTACCTTTTAATTTACACTTACACTAAGTAGGCTTCCGGACAAACAGGCCTGTCTCGGTCTGCTCAGACTGAGACCACAGGCTGGATGGTATAAACAACAGACATTAATGTTTCTGGAAAGTCTGAGATCACAGTGCATGGAGATGTGGTTCCTGGTGAGGACCTTCTTCCTGGCTTGCAGGTGACTGGCTTCTGGCTGTGTTCTCACGTGGCAGAGAGAGAGAAAGAGCTCTGGTCTCTTCTTCTCCTTATAAGGCCACTAATCCCATCATGGGGCCCCACTCTTATGGCCTCATCTAAGCCTAATTACCTCCCAAAGGCCCACCTCCAAGCATCACATCAGGGGCTAAGGCTTCAACATATGAATGACGGGGTGGGGGGCACATTCAGTCCATAACAAGTCCAGACCATGCCATTGAAAGTATACCGAGCTCCATCAGGAAAGCAGAGTCACTGTGAGTGGATGAAGGACTCTGAAACACTATGGTGAGTATGTACTCTAATGATACCCCAATTCTCTTCCAAAGGGTCTTACGGTCACTCTCCTGGGTGACTGTACATGGAGAAAATAGAAAAGACCCAGACATCTCACGGTTGAGTGGACTTGAGCTGGGTTGGCAATGAGCTAGAGAGAAGCAAAGGCATCATCATGGCATGCCTGTTACAGTGCGGACACACAGGGCTGAAGAAGACATGGAGCTCTGGCCAAAGCCCCTTTCAGTGCCAGGTATGTAGTCCCAACCATGCATTCTGTGTCTGAGGGAAAGACCTCAGGGCATGTCCAGCTGACAGAGTAGGGCCATGGAAGAGCTAGAGGTGATGTGTCTGAGTTTCTTTATAAGTGCTCCTCTAGGTCCACAACCAGGCATCACGGTGGTCCCAGGCAGCCACTGGTCAATAGGACCTGTAGTTACAAATAAGGTCTGGCAGAGAATGAGGCCAAATGGAACCTGGGGGGACCCAGTCTCTCTGCCTCCTTATGTCACCAAGACAAGTTCCAGAGAATAATAGCTGCTTCTTTGCTTCGGCCACCAAGGTTTTCTCAAATTCCTCTCTTGGCCAATATTAACCCTTTAGGTTATTCTGGTTAGCATAGTTCCAGTTTTATCAAGTTGAGGCAGAATGAACTGCCAAAAAGTAATATTTTTCTATGAAGTGAGGTGTTTCCAGCCAAACTAGCCTGGGAGCTTGGAATTGATTTTTTTTTTTTTTCATTTTCCACCAGGTAAAAGGGGCTTCCAGTTGCACTATTAAAATTTTAAATTCCCTAAGCCCTCAAAGGTGTAGAAGCCTGGGCACTTAACAGGAAGAAGCTTGTGCCTGTGAGCATCACGTGTGCCTCGGTGGGTGTGAGTCTAGGAATGCGGGGAACAGGCAGCCTTCAGAAGAGACTCAGTGACAGGCAGCACCACGGCTGAAGGGGAAAGGACCCAGTGCAGTGCCTGTAGGGCTGCTGCCATCTATTCCCAGTGATCAGGGACATCGGCTGAGATATTTACTTTAGCTATTCACACAGGAGCTGGTGCAGAGCCCTTTTCCAGAACCCAAATAACATCCTGGGCTGAACAGAAAGAGTTATGACACAGGAAGATCAGCTCCTTCAGTTAACTTACAAAGTCACCTCCAGGCATACAAAACTCACCCCTGGAACACATGTTGTCTACCTAAGGGACCCATAACCATTATTCTCCAATTTCCCTTATAAACAGCTACTTCTGAATAAAGACAAATTTATTGATGGTGCTTTCTTTTCTTTTAACAAGACACATTTTTAAAGACAAAGTACATGGGTTTTTGGTTTTATATAAATACAATACCTTATTAGGCTAATCTTAGTTACACTTAGCTGTCAGTTATATCCTACATTATAAAGTATAACACTCCCTTTGTTAAGAAAGACACACACACACACACACACACAATCTCTAGCTGCCACCCCTTTGGGAGGTGCCAGTAAATGTAGCATCTGTTTTCTTCCTGAGGCAGGAAGTGAAGCCATGGGAAAGGAGGTGGCAGGTGGAAGCAGAGATGTGACATAACCAGCATGGCTAAGGTGTGCACACTCAGGGTGGCATAGACACCTCCATGCCTGGGCAATCACAGTGGAAGAATAATGGGGTGAGGATTTAAGGAAATTGTCATAAAAATGATTGAAATAACGGACTAAAGAGCTCAAACCTGGCAGGAACAGGGACTGTTCCATCCCCATCTATATGCTGAGCATTTCAGCTCATCTGCTCACTTCTGAGGTAAGGCTCTTGTTCGAAAAATGCCATTTGAATCTGTAGTGTTTAAGTCTGACTGTGTTTGTAAGCATGTTCTATGTATAAGAAGATAACACTTTCTCCTTTAACAAATTTCCCTGGAAATGTACAACAGATCCAACACCAAAAAAAAAAAAAAATGTACTTCTTGTTCAGTTTACAATTTTAAATGGTTCCAAACAGACAGGGTGGAAGATTTGGAGCAAATTCAAACCAACTATACATTGTCTATAAGAGACATGCTTTAGATGCAAAGACAAAAAATACTAGTTTGAAAGTAGAAGGATAGAAAAAGACGTTATGTGCATACAATGACCAAAAGGGAGCTAGACTGGTCTCAGTAATATCAGACAAAATAGACCTTAAGAAAAAAAATGTATTATGTGAGGCAAATGATGTAACAGTAAAAGGGTCAATCCATCAAGAAGACGTAACAGTTACAAACATATCCTTCCAAAAACAGAACCCCAGAATACATGAAGAAAAACTGAAATTATTGAGAGGAAAATTAGACAGCTCAACAATAATAGTTGGAAAATTTGATACCCTAATTTTTCATTTAAAGGGTTTTGTGTGTGTGTGCATGTGTGTTTTTATTTATTTTGCTTTTGTCCTTAAGTAGAGCTTCCCGCTCCAGTCAGCTACCACCACAAAACTCAGTAACTTAATATAACAGCCATTTTATTTGATATCATTTATGAGTTAGGAATTCAGGCAGGGCTCAGCTGGTGATTCTTTTGCTCCACATGGTATGTACCACAGTCGTTCAGTGATGCTCAGCTGGAAGCTGGTTGCTCTGGAGGCTGAAAGATAGCCTCACTGCCATGGTCTAGGGAAAACTACTTTCTACATGATGTTCAGAAAAGTGTCGTCAAAGTTCTCATGGAGTCTCTGGGCTCCAAGAGACCAAAGTAAGAGCTGCCCATTTCAAGTCTTGATATGATTTAATTCAGTTCTCTGCTCACCATCTGCCCAAGGTTGTAATCAAGGTGTTAACCACAAAGATGTAAGGTCTCCAAGCCCACTGTACTTGGCAGAATTCAGGGCCTTCCAGTTGTAAGACTGAAAACCTCAGCTCCAAGAAGCCACCTGTCATTCCCTGCCGGGCAAACTTCTCCACAATATGATAGTTTGTTTCCTCTAGGCCAGTGGAGGAATGTCTCTACCACTTTGAATCTCCCTTAAGAGAAGGCCTGGACTCACTTGAAGGGGTCCACCTCATTAAGTCAGGCCTACCCAGGATAATCTCCCTTGTGATTAATTCAAAGTCTATTAATTAGAAATCTTAATTACATCTGCAAAATGTATTTATTTTTGCCATTGGATAGTTCTATTCATGAGAGTGAAACCCCATCATATTCACAGTCCTGTGAGTATATGGGTAGGAATCTTTGGGGCTATCTTAGAATTCCGTCCA
Organism: Globicephala melas; assembly: GCF_963455315.2. Classification (NCBI taxonomy): domain Eukaryota; kingdom Metazoa; phylum Chordata; class Mammalia; order Artiodactyla; family Delphinidae; genus Globicephala; species Globicephala melas. The sequence continues at coordinate 84,303,854 of NC_083327.1, read as the reverse complement.
CCAAAATATGGAATTGAAAGAAAAATAATTCACCTAAGAATCTTAAATAGAAGAGCCCAGTAGTGAGACCAGAAATGCTATTCTTGAAAACTCCTTTAGAGGGTGATGGGAATTTTTGAAGCCTTCTCTGACCTTTGGATTATGGACAATGTCATGCATTAACTGTAATTTTGCAACTTTTAAGATGTGGTCTTTCTGCTGTATCAAGTGGCCTAAAGTTTCATGAGATTAATACCAAGCAGAAAGGAGATATGGAAAAGGAAAATAGCATTATTTAAATCAAGATTTCACTTTCTTTGTCTGATATTTATTACCATTATTGCAGAGCCCTCTGGATAACAAACTTGATGTGGAGCTGCTTGAAAGCCCAGGAAAATACTGCACTTTAACCTCCTAATCATGTTGGGATCCTATTATCCATTATCTCTACATCAAATAGTTGCTTTGTCTTTTCCTTGAATTTTCACATTACGCATTACTATCATTGTCCTGTCCTTGACTCTCTGCAAACTCTTAGGGTAGCTGTCTATAAAAATTGTAATGATGAATCTATGTTAATGTAGAAAACTGAAAAAAATCTTCTGATGATTAGTACCATAAGCCAAGAGCTATACAAATATTGTCTTTAAAAAGACAGCGAAAAAAAAAAGAAAAAGACAGCGAGTTTGATACTGAAATCAACTCTACTTTGAACATGAGGAATGGAACTCATGAGGACATAAAATTTGTTCAGGGTCAGACAGTTTGAAAACAGCAGAGCTAGAAGTCAAACAGGTAGTCAGACTCCAAAACCCACGCTCATAATCAAAGACATAATTTCTTCTCATTGTACTTTACAAATGCATAAAGCTGAGCCCCAGGCATCGTACAGAAGACAGCAGGAAAAAATGGAGAAAATTTGGAGAATGCTGGAAGAATGGAAGATATCAGAGAAGTCGTCAATGAAAGACATCCCTAATTCAATTTTTTAAATAAACTTTTTATTTTAAAAGAGATTTACTTCTACAGAAAAATTTCAAAAATAATACAGAGTTCCCATATATCCCACATCCTTTTTACCCTATCATTAGTATCTTACTAATGTTAAGATATACATACAAATTAATAAAATGATGATAAATTTATCAAAGCATGGGGGATTTTGCCTCTTCCACCCCATGAATTTATTTATTTATTATATCCTTTATTTACATCAGTATCAATATCAATTTTATATGTTGGGTTATAATCCAATACCACTTTATTTCCTTTCTCAAATTGTTCCAGATTTGTCCATTGGAAGTTCTTCCCATTGGTTCTTGTGTACCTTTGACATACACCCACCCTTGTGTTGGTTGTTGTTCGTGTTTTGTTTTGAGCACATCCTTGTATTCTGGCACCACAAGATGCTTCAGGCTTATCTTGTATACTTCATGCCCTAGTCCTAGTATCAGCAATTTCTCTAAGAAGCCTGGGTTTCCTTTATTAGATCAAGGTATTAGAGAAAAAGATGTGAGTGCTAGGTGTGCTCATTGTTACTGGGATGACTTGCTTCGACATCTTTTCAGCTGACAGAGGAAGAAAATATATGTAGGTATACTAACCCATGTATATACTCCTCTCTACAGATATTTCTGTATGCAACATCTAGATCTGTATTAAGCTAAAGATGAATTCATATTGATGTTTCCAATTCTAACCCATCATCACATAGACTGTTCCAGCCTCCTTCTCTTTTGTATCTGTAAATTTCCACTCTGACACTCATAAATCTGGCTCTCACCATCTACCAACAACTTACTTAATTGTTCAGCTGTGGTATACAAGTATAGTAGTATCAGAATTGTTAACCCATTCCTCATGGAAAATAGCTTTATCATGGACACATGCATAGTGTCGTATATCCACCATTATAGTATCATACAAAATAGTTTCACTATCCTGTCCCCAAATCCCCTGTGCTTCACATATTCAACTTCCCCCACCCCAAACCCATTGCAGTTAGTAACCTTTTACCATTACTATAGTTTTGCCTTTTTCAGAATGTCATATAATTGGAATCATAAAACATGTGACTTTAAGAATAAATAATAGGTTTAATTCTTAGTACAGTTTTAGATTTATAGATAGTTGAACAGATAGAACATCCCGTTACTCTGCACCCTTATCAACAATTAAGTAGTCAGTGTTTCAGATTTTGGCCATTCTAAGAGGTGCATAGTAGTATCTCATTGTTGTTTTAATTTGTAGTTCCCTAACAACATATGATGTTGAGCATTTTTCATAATTGCATTTGCCGTCTGTATATCTTCTTTGGCGAGATGGCTTTTCAGATATTTCACCTATATTTTAATTAATTTGTTTATTTTGTTATTGTTGAGTCTCAAGTATTGTTTGTGTATTTTGAATACCTGTCCTTCATCAGATATATGTTTGGCAAATATTTTCTTCCAGTGTGCAGCTTGTCTTCTTGTTCTCTTAATAGCGTCTTTGTCAAAGAAGTTTTCAATTTTAATAAAGTCCAAATTATCAACGTTTCTATTTCATGGATCATACTTTTGGTGTTATATGTAAAAACTCATCAGGAAAACAAGGTCTTTTAGATTTTCTTCCAGAAATGTTATTGATTTGTCTAATTCAATGTTTTAATCATTTACAGTGCTTCAGTGTAAACACCTTCTTGTGTCACAGAAACTTTAGCACAAATTTGTTATAATACTCATATTAGTAGACTAGAAGTCTATAAAAGAGTTTGAGCACTTAATGCAAGATAACATATATGGAAAATAGGCATGCTATGCTTTCAGAAATTACCTAAATACAGAACAAATTCAGCAGAAGCAAGAACTCAAAATCAGAAGTGCCTAGGAAACATACAAACTTCTCCAAGAATCCCCAGAAATATTAGGAGCACATTAAGCTTCCCCTTGTATGAGGAATGGACATTTGAGCCAGTTTAATGTGAATCTCAAAGGACAAGAAGACACTGACATTTAAGTTAGAGTAGCAAGTGGACCTTCTCTTTCTTACAGTTATTGTTACAAAAAAAGGACCCTTGTGAAGGTTTGCTAGAATGATTTCCTTTATCTTACTGAATTAGAAACCCTTGTAGAGAAACTGAGTAGGTGAACTAAGGGTGTAATAAAATCCTGGAATTCCAATCTCATGTCTTATTCATCACTGCATGGAATAGATAGGCACTAAATAATTGTTTCTTAAATGTCTGCTTCCTGAATCCATTTATTTTAAAGAAACTGATCCTATAGAACAGACCTTCAGTAACAGAACAAAAAAGAATCTATTTTAGTTACATCTTAACACAATTCTCCTAGAAACAGGATTTTCAATAGAAAAGTAATTTTATCTATCAGTAAAATTGTTAGATCATGATTACCAGTGAACTTTAGCTACTTTAGAAAAATCAAATCATAACGTGTTTTAATGGTATCTTTAAATTAAGACTATTTCAGATCTTTATTCCTCTAGGAGATAAGTTTTCCGTAATTCTGCAGCAAGAATTCTATCTGTCAGCACACACCTAGCTAAGCCTTATTGCCCACAAATCTATTTATCTTTCAAGCGCCTCTCCTACAGCAAACTCAAGGACCACTTATGGACAGGACATATTCAAACAGAAGACATTAGGCATTAACAGAGACCAACACAGCCCTGGTGTTTCACTTACAGAATGTGTTACTATACAAAGAACAAATACCGTACATTTCCAGAGCCATTTTGTAAAGTACTCTCACATAAATTATCTCCTTTATCCTTATATATGAAGCAGGAAAAGCAAATGTGTTCCTATTTTTAAAGATTAGGAAACAAACACAATGAGCGCTAATTGGGCTGACCAAGGTCACATGACTGATAACTCTTAGAACAAAATCCCTAACCTGTATCTATTTTTTTCACTATATTCCTCTGCTTCAAAGAAACATAAAATTGCTAAGGGCATTGAATAAGAAATGCTGTTCACTTAGGATATTTACCCTCAATTCCAGTAAAATCATGTAGCAGAATTTCCAAACACTCATTCTCTTCAGAGGTTGCTCTGTACTTTTTTGAAGGGAATCAATAGTGATTTAAATTATGGTAAAACAATTTGTAGAAAGCCACTTCAGCAGGGAACATGAAAGGCTCAAAATTCTTCAGTAATAGAAAAATATTTAATATTCATAGACACACAGTAAAATATTCTACAGAAAATAATTAATAGCATCATGACAATGTGTCATGTTTCATTAGTTAAAAGCTAATTTGACTGGCTTTTAATACCTAGATTTATATATACTGATGGGTGGAATGATTCATAATGCCATTTTACTATTAAACTACCCAAGTTTCACTTCATATTTTTAAACTAAACAATTAATTTTGTCCATGCGCATCCTCTCTGAGCAGACTGACATGAATTTGTCTTTATTCTGATTATGCATGCAGAACAAGTTGCAGACTGCAACATAGCTGAGCTCTGTGCTTACTGTTTGGGCTCCAGCAATGACTAAGCAGCATTGACAACAAAATCCCTGCTCCTCCAGGCATGTACATTTCAGTGTTTTGATGGACTTTGTAGTCAAGATACCTGTTTCATACTGACCAGCAGGTTAGCTCTGTGAATCTGCAAACCATGCTGCTGGGCCCCAAGGTCACGGATTAACACCTCCTGTTATGCAATTAACTTTGCTTTATGTTATAGCCACTAACTGCGCTAGTGACTTCAGTCAACCACCTGAAAAACACACTCCCTTCGTTGCAGGGGAGGGCAGGATGGATGAATCAGTACAAACTCAATTTTGCTACTGGAAAAGGAATTCAAAGCAACTGACAGATGTGTAGCATGTTTATGAAAATCCACACACTCTAATAAAAGCAGCTCAGGGCCCTGCCTTTGTTGATTTCTGTGTTCATTACAAGTATTCTGGCATTGAAAACTTATTTTTATTTTCTATTGGTATCAAACTCAGTTCAGTTTCTACCTTGGTGAAGAATAATTGCTAAGTGAACTTAGAGAAGACTGAGAAACACATGTGTGTGTCCTCCTGCCTTGCGAAGCTGTCTGACTGGGTGGCCTTTGAGAACATCCTTGATGAATGAGACAGTAGGTCTACAGAAGGAAGAGATGGCCCATTGAGGCACTCAGAACAGAGATATTAGGAAAGGGTCTGCCTTCAAATGTAGAAGATAATAAAGTTTTGGACAGATAAAAGTGCACGCGCCTATCAAGGAAATACAGTCAAAAAAGGGAGGGAAAGAGGCAGGGGTAGACTCTGGATTTGAAATAGGTTATGGAATAATCCAGAATGGTATGTATACAAAAGAACCAGGGCAGGCTAGCAATGAGGGGAATGCAATTAGGAAAGAAGATGGGAAAAAGTTAATTCTTATAGTATTTCTTCAAGCTAATCATTTAGGGACCATGGGTGGGTTATATGTGTTAAGGCGGGAGGGTTACAGAAATGAGTGCTGTACTAGTCCAGGAGTTAAAGCCTAAAATAGAGTTGGAGAGGAAAGCAACTCAGAAAATATTATAGTTACTATTTTTTGAGTATCTCTTATAATCCTCACATCTAAACTACAAATTTATTCTTCTATATCAAGAGAGAGAAAGAAAGAAATGGCACATGCCCTTGTGGACACGTGTCATTTAAGTAGTGTACATATTCTTTTTCTTTATAATAAATTTATTTATTTATCTATTTATTTATTTTTGGCTGTGTTGGGTCTTCATTGCTGCGCATGGGCTTTCTCTACTTGTGGCAAGCAGGGTCTACTCTTCTTTGCGGTGTGCGAGCTTCTCATTGCGGTGGCTTCAGTAGTTGTGGCACTTGGGCTCAACAGCTGTGGCTCATGGGCTTAGCTACTACACGGCATGTGGGATCTTCCCAGACTAGGGATCGAACCTGTGTCCCCTGCACTGGCAGGCAGATTCTTAATCACTGTGTCACCAGGGAAGTCCCCCACTCTGTTATTTTAAAACTACATTGCCAAGTGATGGTTGTGCTTCTACAGCAATTATGATGGAGGTGATAGTAATGTGTGTGTGTGTGTGTGTGTGTGTGTGTGTGTGTGTGTATGAGAGAGAGAGAGAGAGCACATGGAGGTGGCAAAAAGAGAAAGGGGAGAACCCTTCTTGCTCTTCTCAAAGAGGACAGAATTTTAATATGATTGGGTCAGGTTCCAGGATATAGACGTGTCCACATATTTTAATCGACAGAGTTACTCCACTAAAAATGTGAATCTTTTTTCCCTTTCTTGTGATCACGTCTAGGTAGGTATGGTGCCTGGGGCTTGCCTTTTCCTTTTCTTATACCTGGTATGCTTCTTATTGAAAGAAAGAGATTTCCCACTTGAGCTTGGAGCTTATGTTACATCTTCCAGCCTAGTCTGTGAAAGTCTCACATCAAATCATTAATTAGTGGCCCAGCAAGTAATACATTCAAAATATTATTTCCCTTTTACCATCAGTCCCTGAAGAAAAGGAGATTCTATGGGAACAGGGACAGAAATGTGCCTTAAAACCCAACAGTGTGAAGGAGAATTCTCTCCAGAAACTTTCCCCCAGAGAAATACATCTTCCTCCTACTCTTTGAGATGGTAGTGAAATAGCTGGAAAATTAGAATTAAATATCCTCCACACACAAAAAATATGGCCTCTAATAGCCAGAAAAGATCAGATGTGAAAGTGTGAATTTGGAGAGATGTCAGTGGTAAGCAATTACTGAAAATGGAGAGGAAAGTGCGTGCCTGGGAGAACATGATCAGTTTATGAAGATCTGACTTCAGAGGTGATTATACGTAGCATGTGGATAGACGGTAGGGAAGGGGAATTGAGGGGCTTTGGGTGGAGGGCTCAACCCCTAACCAGTGTGTATCCCGTGAGAGCTGGGAGAACAGAGTGGAAGTAAGGCAGGGAAAAGACAACGTTTTTTGTAAAGGATACAAATCCATATTTCCAAGGAATAACAAGAGCCCATTTATGTTAGGAAAGCAGATAACTAAAGGATTATTTCTTTATCTAAAAAATCTAGATCCCCACTGAATAAACTAGGTGAAAATGATTCATTTCTCAATGGACAGTGGGGGGAGCCTAGAAGAGGAGGTATTTTTAAAAAGACCATCTGAGACCAAATGCTCGTAACACAATAAACTTTGTATTTGCTATGAGGGCACTTGGTCAGGCATTGTGTGATGCAAACACGGATGCAGCGCATCTCTCACACTGTGTTTTTGATGGTCCAGCTCCTCTCTCCCAGGATGTAGCCCTCTCAGCTCTCAGGACTTGAACGGTAGCAGCCCTGTTCCACAGTCTCCCTGACTCTGAGTATCACTTCAAAGTTTTGACCTTTGAGAACCTTCCTTGGGGCTTTGAAACTGGATTGAGTTTTGATCTAGGCTCTGTCTCTGGGAGACTGACCAGTAACAGATCAATGTCGGAGCTACGTGTGGCCATTCTTTATTTTCCCACGTGGATCAGATAAGCTGAGGAAGTCCCTCTGCAGACACAGAGAAAAATCAAGCAAATATGCTCAATGAAGAAAAGATGAAAGTAATTTTGATCTTATTGACTCCTTGATTTCATCCTGAGGTCCAGTCACTTTCCTCTCAACCTCTGTTTAAGATAGCACAAATGTTTCTGACCCTTTTGACCAAAACCGTTCTAATTAATGATGGAACATGATACAGAATCTTCCGTAGATGCTGGAAACCACAAAATTCCTTCCTTTGCTGCTCAGTGCAATCATAAGACTATTATTTCTTCTCAAACCATAGAGCTTATCAAATCTGGGGGAAAATCATCACAACTTGGGTCAGTGGTTATAAATCATTCTTTGATCTTTCTAAAGTAATGAGACTAGTTTTGTGAATGACTTAGGGAAGTAATTTCATTGTCTTGAATTTGGTAATCTTTAAAAGTAATTAGGGGATTTCTCTGGAAGTGAGAACTGTTGTATCAGCAAATCAGCATCAAACTACAAATAAAAATTCCTTCTGAGACAAACCCAACGTTTTCCCTAGACTTAGAAATTTCTGGATAAATTACAGTTTTTGAGTGACCAGTAGCAATAGGTACATTCTGGCCTATCAGTTGGGTGGACTTTGAATTCTAGCACTCTGACATCCTGTATGCTCCTCCTAAAATCAGCTTTAGCTCAATAAACATCCTGTGTCAAAAATGAATAAACACTTTCTTGATAATACTTCCGTTTGACTTTAGTTTTAAAAAAAACTATTTTAAATTACTACTTAAAAATTTTCCACAATTCAGAACTTCTATATATTATTGAAAATTCATCCTTTCCCTTTTCTAACTTCACTCCGCCCCATTCCAAATAGTGGTCTCTTGTAATGTTGATTTAGTAACAAATGTAATATTTTATGTCATTTGGCTTTTTATATTCAGAATGTCCAGATATAAGGGGACAAAATCACTACAGGACTTCAAATAAGTCCTCCATGAGAAGATTTTCCTGTGTCAACGAATATAGAAAAATCTGCCCTATTGTTGTGCAAACAGTGACTCTTCTCTAGCCTATAAATAGTGGAAAGGAAAATCTCAGAAAGGGTTTTCTAGTTCAGCTGGCTTCAGGCTAACTACCCAGCACGTCTTCTTGTTTACAACTGCAAGTACAAATGTGTGATTTTTCCCCTTTTTGCTCAGAACGTTAGCTTTTTGGCTTATGGAATTAACCTCTGCCATGCATCTATGCTGTTTGCTTGCTGTTTCTATTTTAAACACTGAATCTGTTTTGCACTTTTTTACCATAAGCCTCTTAGAGTGTTATATAAACTGCTACTCCACGAATTTTCTTTTTATTTCACATAAGGTAAATGTTAAATCCTCAACCAAATGTGCTGATAGACAAACTAGAAGCTGCGTATTCTACTGGAAAACTTTTGAACACAGGTAGCTGTAGTGACCATGTTTCTAGCTTCTGAAACAAGCCTGATAATATGATCATATAACAAACATGCATCTGATAGTTTGCCCAAGTCTCCTTGCCTTGATCTACTTCCTCCCTCATCACCCCCTTCGGAGTCTTCCTTCTGAGGTGTTTTCAAATACAAGCCAATCCATCCAAAGTTCACACACCAATTACTGCCTCTATCCAGTTCTCACACTTGAGCTCTGCCTTTATCACCAGACAACCAGGGACAGCCCCTGTGCCCCAGAGCCTGCTGAACTTAAACTAGTTAATACTAAGCCTGCTTCCCTTTCTTCACCTGTCCATTCCCAAAGAAACCACAGTAAATGTTTTTGCTCAGAGTTCCCTCTCTCTCTGCTCCGTGGTTGACCCTGGTGCTTTCCCCTGTGGCCTCCATGCTCTCTCCTCTTGGTTACTGGAAGTGATAAACTACATGTTCAATGGAAATTTTTTCCTCATCTGTTGGCCTTACTATAACTCAAATTTCCTGTTAATACACTATATTTTAAAAGAGCAACGTTGTTGAAGACCAACGGATCTCTCTTTATCTCTACTCACCAGTTGCCTTTCTCTATTACAGATCTTTTGCTTGAATTATTTGAATTATGTGATTCACCTATTAACCTATTGCTATGTTTACATAAGACATGCTACAAAGAACTACGGTAACCCTGAGATTTAGTTGTACCCCAAAGTCAGGAAACGGAATTAAGTAACTCTTTCCACATCACTTTTACTTCTTAGGTCCTGAGACTTAGTCAAGAAATGAAAAAATGCTAATACCTCGATTTGCAAGGCTAAAATAGATCTGTTTACTTTGTCATTCCTTCCCTATCTCCATTTGTTTGTTTTTTACGTAAATTTTGCTGAAAGAAATCTGATGTAACCACTGTGACTAGTCTAGGAGGAGGGAAGCATGTAAATGTGGCATGCAAAATGGAACTTTTTCCAGTTAATATTTTTTTAGAAACTCTCTGTGATGTTTTTTGCTGCCCTTACCAAAGTAGACTGAGTACTGCTCAATTATTTTGATGGAAATCTAATTCTTCAAGCCCAGGTGCATTTAATAATGAGATGAGATGGTGTCTAAGGTCCCAACCTGGTCTACTAGTAAACTTCTGTCTTCTTATGAGGAGCAAATTGTCTCAGATGTCTTGCTGAGATTTAAGCCAAATCAGAACAATTTAGTTTGGGACTTCCCTGGCAGTCCAGTGTTTAAGACTCTGTGCTTCCAATGCAGGGATGCAGGGGGTGCCGATCTGATCCCTGGTCAGGGAACTGAGATCCCACATACCACGTGGTGTGGTCAAAAGAAAAAGAAAAAATCTGCTAAAAAAATAACATCTAGTTCACAGTGGTATGAAAAAGTGTCTTCTCCACTATGATCACTGATCATTTTGTGATGTGTTCTCTAGGATATTTTAACTTTCTTTCACTTACACAGAATGTTTACTTATTAGGAGAAAAAGCATATGTGGAAGTACTGTGAAATAATCACCTCTTTGGGGTATTGAGACTAAGCCAACGTAATTGTGAACACTCACAGTGATATATCAAAAATAAGGTTAATTATTTGGTTGTAGATTTTCATAAGCCTCATGTATTTTTACAAATGTCTGTCATTATTCTTTATCTGCCCTGTTTTGAAGAATCTAAACCACTCAAAAGACATAAACAGGTGCTTCTTTGAATGTTACATCAATAACTTCCATCCACTCAGCCTTAACATAAACTGCAGCAAATGACTCAATTATCGTAGATTTAGGTGGTAGAATATGAGATGTAAGCACCAGATCTCAGAGAAAAAAGTAACTGTTCATTTAAAATTGGGTTGACATAAGGAAATGAAATCTCCATTTCCCATGATGTTTCAGGACAGGAAACCAACAGCCTTTGGTATTCAGGGGTAAACCATCTGGTCAAGAGCTCAAGAGTTGATTGTTAAATTTTCAAGAAGTTTACAAGCCTGCTGTTTGACAGAAATGAGTTAGTAATTAAATTATATAAACTTACAAATAAATTGTATTAAATGCAAAGGCAATAAACACTCCAAACTTATCATTTCCCACTTATTCTCCTACTTTTGTTCCATTACCTACGTTCTCGAGGCTGTTGATGTCTATTGTCTTTTGTGGTGAGAATACAACCTAACAGTGCTACCACACAGCTCTTTCCATTCCGTCTTCAGGAAAGCCATTTTGGCAGCTTCACATCAGCTATGGTGGGAGAATTCACACCACAGAAATCTGCAAATGCTACACCTCAGGGCTTGATTTTCTGTTTTGTTGATTATTTAGACATAGAAATTGTTGAAAAACACCTTTTGCACAGCAAAGGAAACCGAACAAAAACAAAGGAAACAAAACAAAAAGACAACCTTCTGAATGGGAGAAAACATTTGCAAATGGTATGACCAACAGGGGTTTATATACAAAATATATAAACAGCTCATACAACTCAACATCAAAAAACCAAACAGCCCAATTAAGAAATGGACAGAAGACCTGAACATACATTTTTCCAAAGAGGACATTCAGATGGTCAACAAGCACATGAAAACATGCTCAACATAATTAATCATCAAAGAAATGCAAATTAAAACCATAATTTAAAAAAACACACAATAAGACATCACCTCACATCTGTCAGAATGGCTATCAACAAAAGAACACAAATAACAAATGTTGGCGAGGATGTGGAGAAAAGGGAATCCTCACACACTGTTGCTAGGAATGTAAATTGGTGCAGCCACTATGGAAAACAGTATGGAGCGTTCTCAAAAGCTAAAAATAGTATTCCCGTATGGCCCAGCAATTCCACTCCTGGGTATATATCCCCTCAAAAAAGTGAAAACACTAATTCGAAAAGATATATGCACCTCAATGTTCATAGAAGCATTATTTAAAATTGTCAAAATATGAAAGCAAACTAAGTGTCCCTCAACAGATGAGAGGATGAAGAAGGTGTGATATATATATATATATATGTGTGTGTGTGTGTGTGTGTGTGTGTGTGTGTATAACATATTTAAATACATACATACAACAGACTACTACTCAGCCATTAAAAAAGAATGAAATTTTGCCATTTGCAGCAACATGAATAGACTTGGAGGGTGTTATGCTAAGTGAAATAAGTTAGACAGAGAAAGAAAAATACCGTATTATACTAAGTGAAATAAGTTAGACAGAGAAAGAAACATACCATATTATATGTCAATAAAAAAGTAGATTATGCTTAAAAGTACTTCGTGTCTATAGCTATCACATAAATGGCACCAAAAATTAGAGCGAATGTTGTTCCAGTATGCAAAACTATTTTCCAATTCACAAAAGGTCTCTTATTATTGATGAACTACTGAAGTACATCCATTTTTGTTGTTTCACATTCACCTTACTCATTAATGTAAATGAAAGTTTTAATGAATATTCACTTTATGAATACACTTGGTAGACAATTGCAACCATAGGTTGGTCATGGAAATAGTTTTTAATAATCGATGGAAGCATTCTGTGAGATTGAATTTGTTGTATGAAATTTACAGTAAAGTATTATATATTTGTCAATTGTTTGCTACACATCTTTGTTATCATTTAAAAAATATTTCCCACTTCCTCTGAGACACAACTGGATAATAATTTAAGTGCTCTGAGGTAACTAAAGGAATTTGTGTTACTTTCCAGAATATCAACAAACCTTGTAAAAACATTTCTTGTGGCTTAGATGGTGAAGTAGTAAGGTCTTAATGTACTAAACCTTGCAGCACTGCAGGTGGGAATTGGATGAGCAGGAAGAGACTAGTAATGTCCACCTACTATGTATTCTGGTATATTTACCCCCAAAATAATACTCCTAAAAGCAGTGAGGGGGAGACAGAGTTGGAACAGATGGAGCATAACTCTAGATGACTTATCTCCTTGCCCTACACTCCCAGAGAGGTGCCTGTAACACTCTGTGCCCCTGGAATTCTGTCAGGCTTGAGAGAAAAAACAAAATCTTCCCTGGCATTGCACTTGCACACAAAGCTTATACCACTGGTCTATAAGAAATCCCAGGAATGACCCCTGCCCTTCCATGAATGGAAAAGCCTGCACACCCTGGACTCTTCTACAAGAACCGAACTTAAGAAGTTGAGAGCCACAATGCCATATGGGTTGGGATCAGGGAGGCTGCATTGGAGCCAGTCTCTTCAAACAACATCTTGACCACAGTTTTCCAGGGCCCTCAGGAAACCCTAGTCTTCACGGCATGCTTCCCAGGTAACTAGATCTGAAAGCATCACATACGGACAGTGCCAGAGGTCAATGCATTCATCATCTTCCACTCTCTCCTGTCCTATTTCTTCAGTGTTGTGATGCACCCAGCTTTTGGGCTTTGAGTACTGGGTGCTGTGACACTGTGTGCATGTCCCCACTGCTTAGATTCCCTGCTTTTTTTTTTTTCATGTAGACAATTTACTGAGCTGCAGTGGGAATGACCTCTGTTCTGATGAATTGATTATGTTGACATTTGGTATTTAAAGAGAACAAAGGTGGATGGAGAAAGTAGACAACAAGGTAAAGGAAAGGCTACAGAATAAGCAATCGCTGAGGGTCAGCATTTTCCTGCCAGGACAGCATCATGACTTTCAAGGGTTTGTATAGTGAAGACATAGACCTTTGTTTGTTCTATGCTATTGAGAACCACCCTCTCCCCAAAAAACCCCACAAATATAAAAATGCTGGTTTCTCAATAATTTTACAGAGAAAGTTAAAATGAAAATTTAAGTTTTATCCAGAAGAAATGGGGTTTGAAAAATTCCTAGATAGATATATAGATATATAGATATAGATACAGATATAGATATAGGTATAGCTATAGCTATAGGTATAGGTATAGATACAGATAGTCAACTGAAAAAAATGCACAATGTGAGAGTTGTGAGTTAAGTTTTATTTGGGGCAAAATGAGGACTATAGCCCAGGAGACAGCATTTCAGAGAGCTCTGAGAAACTGCTCCAAAGAGGTAGGGGGGAAGGTCAGTATCTGATTTTGGTGAAGGGGAAGTACATGCAATTCAAGCACATATTTTTTGCAGGTTTCTTCTAGTCATGAGGAGCAGACGTCACCACGAAGGATTTTAGTACTTTTCTAGATATGAGGAGATGCAAGAATTGGGCTCAAAAAATCATCTCCTGAAAATATCTATCTGAAAACCTGTTCTGCCAGTATTTCCCAGAGCACAGAGCATCTTGTCCCTGCTCTCCACCCTGAGCTCCTTTCAGCGGGTATTGAAGGTCAGCAGCTGCAGTGGCTCATAATTTGATCCTTGTAGAGGTAGATGGCAAGTGTCAATTTATAGGTGACAAGATATTAATATAGATCTCCAAGCATTTATTAGGGACAAGTCACTAACACAAAATAAATATGGGGGGAATTACCCAAGAACACCTTTTTTGAAACTTTCAAAAGTATCTGTTTTGTTCTAAAATCTAAATTCATTGCTTTGAAAAAATATTGCAACCCCTATTGACAGATGTTACAATTCGAGACACTATAATTATCTGTAGAAGTTGTTACAAGAAAGTCAGGTCTCTGACAGTAAAGGGAATGAGAACCCTCTCAGACTCCCTCCAATTTTAAGATCCCGGGATGTGATGAATCTCCACATCACCTTCTTACTTAGCCTATGGTGTGTCGGGGTTAGATTTTGTAAAAGGGATCAGTGCTTTATTGGACCTGGAGAATACAGAATAATAAGGGTGGAGTTCGCATCTGTTTTGGTTTCTGAACCAAGTATTCACTTCAATAAAACCAAGACGTAGGGACACAGCTTATGACAGTTTGCAACTGGCAGGCAGGGCTGAGTGCAGGCTACTCTCAGGAGTGACAGGGCCTCCGCCTTCCAGCCTGCAGAGCCAGGAAATTTGGTCACTTCAGAAAGGACCATTTCAAGTAGGGAAAGAATCTGTGCCTTTCCAATCAAACTACTTCCTTTGAAGCAGAAGACACTGGCAAAGTTGATTTTGCTCCTTTCTGCGTGTGTAGTTAAGAGCCCAAGACTGCGTTCAATTTCTATCTTAATTTGAAAAATGTAGCACAGTATTAATTTTGGTTTCCAATTTGTAAGTAGGCCATTATTGATAGAATTGAATTTGACCAAAATTCTAGGTTTGGGGAATTTACCACAAATCCCCCAAATTCAAAATGTGTTTGGGTCACCAGATCAGAAAAACAAGAGCCCTTCTTTACTGCCACTACCCAGATGTTTTCCTGTCCTGTAAATGTATGAACCCTACAGCTAAAGGTCATCCATCTGGTCTAACAGCTGCTTAGTGCCTCTTCCAAAATCCAAAACTGGGCTGTGAGGTTGAGAACAGCAGCATAATTTAGGCAAGCAGGGGACATTCCCAGGTAGTAAAAGGGATGTGGGTAATAGTGCTAATGGAGATTACAATGATACCCTTTAGCATAACTATGGAGAGCAATAGCATCCCTGAGGGAAGACCCAGAAGTGAAAGTGGCATTGCCCATTAAGATAATGCTGCTGTGGTGTCATTTAAGGGATTACACTTTGTCTTAAATTAGTGTGGGTTAAACCTAATCTACATTTACAGTTTTAGCAACAGGGACTGTTTATAATGTATTGATAACACAGTACTGCCATGCATCTAATGTCTAAAAATTAACTTGTGAGGGTATTAGGGAAAATAAAAATGGAACTGATTTGCCCATATTTATTATCTACAAATGCAGGTGGACAAGTAACTTGCATATGCATGATAATCTCTTAGTGTAGGACACATAAAACTTTTGGCATCTATGAAATCCTTCGAGAAGAAAAGCTGATAGTGAGCAGGACCCTCCAGGGCTCCTGGGCACATCTGTGTCCCCCATTTCTTGATTACAGGAAGTAGGCTTCATTCAACCTCCTTGACCTACCTACCCTGAGTTCCAACAGCAGGTTCAAAGAGTTGCTAATTAGGGAAGGGAGGGGATACAGAGACAAGGGAGGAACAGTCAAAAGAAAAAAGTGCAGCCTTGGGGCAGGGTTCTGGCTCCCGTCAGGGATATACAGAACAATATCTTTGAGCTGTTTTGCAGATACTGAAACCCCCGCCAGATGGGAGAAGTTAACTCTATGTTGCCCACAAGCATGTGGACCCCAGACCGGTTGGAACCAGAAGGTTGATGATGCTGACTCCCGCTTACCTCCCCACCAACCCATCAGAAGAATGTCCACCAGCTGATCACGCCCTCCTCTTTTAACCATTACTATAAAACTCCTCACTAACCCCTCCAGGTTGGGATACACAGTTCTGAGGGCATGAGCCTACTGTATCCCCCTTTTCATGGCAAAGCAATAAATCTGTTCTTTTCTATATCAAAACTCTGTCTCCGAGATTTAATTTGGTGCCAGGTACAGAGGCCAGATTTGGCTTCAAAGCCTCTGTCCATTAATGAGTACTTTCCATGATGGAGAGGGAAAATGTGAACAGTGGGACTTTACAAACTAGAAAACAGGGCCAGCTCTGGGTCCCCACCCTGCTTAGCCAAGACCACAAGAAATGTCCACATTTGTGAAAAGTTTCTGGTCAACTCTAATGGCTATTTTAAGACATTTACTGTTGAATTTTACTATCTTTTTAAAGAATCTCTGTATATGCAGCAAAAAATAGATATAACTACTTTACAAGTGGATTATACCCAAAGAAAGTTTGCTTTTATAACCAGGCATATTATTCACTAACAGTTGTTTAAAAAAAATTGTAAACTGATTTAATTATACCTTATTTAATGCTCAAAAATTGAGAAAAATGTTCTTGTGCAGTTTTTCTTTTTTTTCAGATAAAACAGTATAAGAGAGATGAAGTATGCTATCCTAGTCTGTGCAGCTGCTCACTGTAGATCTGAATCTACCGCTTATGTCTTCTGACCCTGAGCTCTTCCCATGATAACACAGTGGCCTCCCAAGGTTAAGTCCTCTGGGCAGGTATCCCTTGAAACAGTGTTTTGTGGTGCACCAAATAAAGCAGCACAGTGTGCTCTGAATATCTGATAAAGAAAAATGTAAAATGTGAAAGTGGTTAATACCTGTCAGTGACAAAGACAAATGAAGCACTTTATTATAAAAGTTTAATGGGGGTAAAAATGAAAAATTTACACTTATTATTGTATAGCTCAATAGGCTTGCTGCAAATTTTGTTTGTTTACTTAGACCCTATGCCCTTTAACTGGGAAAATAGTAGTAGACAGAATGAATGATATAGAAGGATCCCGGGTGCAGGCACACCATCTCAGCCCCCTCGTCTCAGGCTTCCAGTATCAGAACACTTCCACATTGACGTTATAAGGATGATTAAATAATCCAAAGTCATGAAACCAGAAAACCTGCACACTCACTAAAATCTTCAGCAGCTTCCAGGCTCAATGTAATCATCTTGGGCTTGGCTTTTTTTCATCTGTAAAATGAAGGAATTTTGTAGAGCCCAGTAGAGTTTGAAATTGTGTAATTGTGATTTTACACACAAGAACTGCAGTTCCCCATGCTCTGAAATCTAACACCACACTCCCTCCTGCCAGCACCCTGGCCACCAGAGCTCTTCTGCTCAGGGCTCTACGGCCCTAAAGGAAGTGCAGCCCTCATGGCACACTGCTACCAGGGAGATCTTTCTTTATATGATGCAAATCTAATCATGTTATCACTTTAAGTCTTCTTTTATCTACCCATTATTGTGCAAAAGGGAGATCAAGCTCCTCGGCCCAATGTCATACACATTCTTTAGATCTGATCTTTGGACCTCAGCCTCAACTGTCACCAGTCTTCCCTCCACACCTTTGTAGGCTAGTCATGACTGCAGCTGGTGTTTTCACTCTTCATTGTGTTTCCATGTGCCTCCAAGGCAGAGCCTGTGTTGATGTCTGGGTCTGAGATCACACTCTTCTGTGACGAGGGGCTAAGTATCTCTCCTCTTACAGAGGAGAGAAGGTTTAGCCCTGTTAAGAGAACAGGGATTGGAATCTTGAGACCTTGTTTTAATTCCCAAATTCATCACTTACAAACTGGGCAAGTCAATTAATCTTTGGAAGCTTTAGCCCCTTTCAATTGTGGATAAGCACATTTAATTCAAAGAGATGTTGTTGAGAATAAATATTATAATGAAGGAAAGGCAACTAACTCAATGTCTGGGACAAAGAAATTATTCGATAAATATTAGATAGTATATATATTATTATTAGATTAGACCCAGCTAGAGATTTTCCTCCTCTAGAATGATTCCCCTAAATGTCTCATCTCTCCTCAAACCCTAACCCACCCATTCCACTGGATGAATTAAGGGTTCTTCAAAGTACAGTGGCTCTTCCTTGGCTGAGTTGTGACAGAGTCTTATTGGCTGCACTCTTTCCAGGCAAGAATAGGAAGTGTCTCTTCTTTCTGTTGGTCTCTGCTGTCATCGTAGGGCCTGAAAGCTCCCACTCTGGCCTCCTGACTCTATTTTGATTGAGGTTTCTGTTTATTAATTTTTGCAATGTGTATGCCCACATTGATGGAATATATTGCCACAATTGTTTGAATGTTGAAGTATTTTAAATACTTTTTTAAAAGGTCATACCTTTCCCTCAAGTTTTGGTTTTCATTTTGTTTGTTTTTGCCTTTGCACTAAATTCTTAGAGTTAAGGCTCAGCAAAAAAATCACATTCTCAAGACTTGGAGTAAATATTTTATTTGTTCGATTTTCTACCTTTTATTGGAGTTAGTTGCATTTATTTTTCTTCTTCTTACTTGCTTGTAAATTCCCAGAAAACAGCAGCCAATTTTTAATACAACTCTATATCCTTCACAATTTCTTGCACATTATAATTCTCAGTTAAATATTTGTTAAATGACTTATTGACAGATTGAATAAAAGACAAATGATTGAAGTGTTACATATTAGAAAATATAGTGTTTGTCTATATTTAGCTGATAGATACGTAGTAGCATTCACTTACCTCTTGCAAAAATCTTTTGAAAGTTGTTGAAAAAGTAAAGCTTGCAACATACTTTTTTTCTGCCTACAGAATGAACAGCAAACTACCATGTTCTTTTATCATAAAAAAATATCCATAGTGTAACTGTGGGAATAGACTTCTTTGTCTTTCCAGGATCTCCAGTACATATGTTGCATGCTGAGGAATTGTTTTTCTTGATTTTTATCATGGCTTTCTTGTTAGGCGTGAAGAGGAATCTTTATAGACAAAGCATTTAGTTTTTGTTCTTTGAGAACATGTCTGCAGCAGATATTCTTAGAAACCTTGTGGGAGGCCAAGATCCACCTCTGTGTAGAGTGAGTCACCACTGCTTCACTAATTATGCATTATTCCTACTGCAGATTACGGGTCTAAATATCTACAAAACCAAATCCAAGGAACCTGGAGGCTAACTGGGCTGAAAACATCCCTTTGCTCAAGCCCGAAGGTGGGGGATAAGCAGTCAATTAAGCTCTAATGGGCAAACACAGCAACCACTGCTCCCCTGTCCCCACAGCTGCCAGACTCAATGTGCTAGCTTCAAAACAGTGTGTGCCAATTGTATGCCCACTTATTTCCCAGAAGCAATTTCCTGGTAAGATCTGATGCTCTGTTGTTGGGATTTCCTTTTCAAAAATATTAGTTAACAGTGTTTCTTTCAAGAAATCCAGTTTGTGAGGCACCATGATGGCTCCTGGGGTGACTAAGAGCATTTGCCTCACAGAAACCTACCTTCTAATGGGGAAGAAACAGACACATGCACAATTAAAAAGAGCTGATGAAGGATGGGAGACAAAATAGGGATGTGCTCAAAATAGGCTGAGCCTTCAACTCCAAATTGGAACTCTGGCATTAGGGCAAGGGCCTCCTTTAATTTCTATTCCAGGGTCTTACATGGTCATAGGGCAACAGGAAACTTCAGACAGAGAGTTCTTTTCTACCTCTTTCACTTAAGGTACTGGTTAGGTCCAGAAGGTATCAAAAAGCCACAGGATAGATAAGACACAGAACATTAACTTTACCAGATGGATATTTGAAACAGTCTTGCATAGAGACACACATTTGTCCAAAATGCATTTATAGAGTGGCTGCGATGTTCCATGTGGTCTTCTAGGCACTGGGGATTGAGCACTGAACTCAATCAAGGACGACTCTGTTCTCATGGAGTGTCATTCATAGGGGAGTGGTGGTGGTGGGGGTTGGACAATAAACGAATAAATAAGGGAACATACAGTACTTCAGAAGGTGAGTGCCATGGACCACAACAGAGCAAGATGTAGAATGTGAATAAGGTGAACAACCATGTGGTTTCCCTGAGACTGAGGTGTTTCCAGGACCTGGGACTTTCAGAGCTAAAACTGGAAAGTCCTGGCCACCTGGGATGAGTTTGTCATCCTAGGTATGGGGGACACGGAGGGATCAAAGGTGACTCTAAGGATATGCACCAATGTGAGGATGGACTTGGCAGTGAACAGAAATGGAGAAGACCAGAGGTTTACAGAAATGGTGAAAGAAGGAGGGCAGAACCAGGAAGACTTTTGTGACATCTTAAGTTTAAGATGCTCATTAAATACCCCAGTGGATATGTAGGGTTGGTAACTAGATACAAGTCTGAATTACAGGGGAAAAAATCAAGGTAAAAGAAATGAATTTGGGTGTCATTAGAATATGAATACATAGCATGTATTGCATTAAAGTCATTGGGCTGACTGCAATCACTGAGGCGCTGTAGTTATAACGCCACTGGGAATGATCCAGAAGAGGAGGAAATTTGATGATGCAAAAGAGAAAGGATGATTTGCAAAAGAGATGCTCTTGAATGATTCAGAGGGAAGAGGATGTAGTGCACACAAGGAGGGATGATTCTAGATAGGAAAAGGAACAGCTTATGCCTGGTTATAGTGGGAGGAGTGATGGTGTACATGGTACAGATACTGGGAAATTGGAGATGGCAGTTCTCTGTTTTCTCAGTGAAGCAAAAATGTCAACTGGGAGTGAGAAGCTGTTGGAAGTTTGAGGAGAGAGAAATGTTGAGAGGGACCCAAGGAGAGGGGGGCATTGGCTGCCTAATGGAGATGTAGGAAGAATGATAAAAAACACTAAGGTTAGTCATAATTAAAAGTGAGATGAGTCAATGTGGCTGCATTTTATCCAGCAGCATTTCGCTGTATAGATGCAAGTGTGGAGTAGGCAGAGGATTGCATTTATCAGAGCTGGTGTCTTGCCAGACTAGACTCTGGTTCTTAAGTACTGGAGAGAGTATATAATATACTCATCACAATGATGGATTGTGGAAGCAAAGACATTAAGGAGAGGGTCACAATTGTTAGACTCAGGGTCACTGAAGGGCATAACTGGAAAGACAGGAGGTGTTTACTGTCAATGGAATGCCTGTAGTTGAGATCATGGGGAGGCTCAGGTATTGAGAACAATGAGGTGTACCGTGGATCACAGTGGAGAGGAAGACAAGATCACTAGAAGGGAGAGAAATTGAACTAAGCAACCAGAATATCAGAAGTATCATTTATGAGAGTGTTTTCAAATTTCAGTTTATAATCAATAGTGAGTTATGATGTAAATTGAATGGGTACTTAAAAATCTTTTTTGAACTAGAAGAGTAGAGTAAAAAGAATAGAATAGAATAGAATAGAAAATACAGGAGTTCATTGCATTTAATATGAATAAGGATGCTTTTCTGAAATGCATGCGTGTGTGTGTGTGTGTGTGTGTGTGTGTGTGTGTGTAGCTCAGTCATGATATAACTTATTAGTTACTCATTTCATACTGGGGGTCTCTGTAGTGATATCTGAGACCTATTGCTCTGTGTGATTATCAAAATCATCATAATAATGGCAGGAGCAGGGCTGAAAAAGCATCATGTTTGTATGTCACGATCTTCAAGGAATGATGGAGGGTGACCAGGGACTCTGACGGACTATGCCAGGGAAAGGTTCTATGTTAAGGGGCTGTGGAGGGAGGAGAGAATATGACCTGGAGCTGGCAGTGCTGACTAAATGAATCTCATCCTCCACTCCAGGCACAGTGGTGAGCAGTGTGGGAGAGAAAGCAGCTGGTATCGAAGCAGGTCCCTGGGGAAGATACATCCTTAGGACAGAGCTGGTACTATGCAGGGAATTGCAAATGTACATGTCTGTTCAAATAAATATAGGAGACATCAAAGAAGTTTGTCACTTAAAGGTGGAGAATTCTGCAGGTTCCACCCTTGGGCTGAGAACTGCATGTGTTCTCTCCCTTGCTCTTGGGGCATATTTCATATTCCTTGAATCACTATGAGAAGTACTGACCTAAGGGGAACTGACTAATATCTTTTGAGTGTCCACTCACTACTTGGTAGCCATTATTCTATTCTCAGGAAAGAACTATGTTCTAAGTACTGCTCTAATTTTAGAGATAAAGAGACTGATACACAACACTTCTGTTTTGTAAGATTGTACGTATGAAGTAGCAGAGGCACAATTAGAACACACCTCTGCTTGACCTCAGAGCCCAGGCTATTTTCACTATGCCACCCTGTAGATTTGGAATGTCTCATGCACACCCACCAGTTATGCTCAATGATATAAGGTTGAAAGATTTTCATCTAAGTAAGGAACAAGATGGGGTGCCAACTCTCAACACTCTTATTTAACATAATGCTAGAAGTTCTAGCCATAGCAATCAGGAAAAAGAAAGAAATAAAAGACATTCAGACTTCCGGGAAGATGGCGGAAGAGTAAGACGCGGAGATCACGTTCCTCCCCACAGATACACCAGAAATACATCTACGCGTGGAACAACTCCTACAGAGCATCTACTGAACGCTGGCAGAAGACCTCAGACCTCCCAAAAGGCAAGAAACCCCCCACGTACCTGGGTAGGGCAAAAGAAAAAACTAAACAGAGACAAAAGGATAGGGACGGGTCCTGCACCAGCAGGAGAGAGCTGTGAAGGAGGAAAAGTGTCCACACACTAGGAAGCCCCTTCGCGGGTGGAGACTTCGGGAGGCGGAGTGGGGGAGCTTGGGAGCCGCGGAGGAGAGCACAGCAACAGGGGTGCGGAGGGCAAAGCGGACAGATTCCAGCGCAGAGGATCGGACCGACCGGAACTTGCCAGCCGAGAGGCTTGTCTGCTCGCCCGCCGGGGCGGGCGGGACTGGGAGCTGAGGCTCCGGCTTTTGTCGGAGCGCCGGGAGAGGACTGAGGTTGGCGGCGTGAACACAGCCTGCGGGGCGTTGGTGCACCGCGGCTGGCCGGGAGAGAGTCCGGGGAGAAGTCTGGAACTGCCGAAGAGGCAAGAGACTTTTACGTCCCTCTTTGTTTCCTGGTGCACGAGGAGAGGGGATTAAGAACGCTGCTTGAGAGAGCTCCAGGGACGGGCGCGAGCCGCGGCTAGGGGTGCGGAGCCCAGAGACGGACGTGGCTAGGGCCGCCCAGAGCGGCTAGGGCCGCTGCTGCCGCCACCGGGAGGCCTGTGTGCGAACACAGGTCACTGGCCACGCGCCCTTCCGGGGAGCCTGTGCAGCCCGCCACTGCCGGGGTCCCGGGATCCAGGGACAACTCCCCCGGGAGAACGCACAGGCGCGCCTCAGGCTGCAACGTCTCGCCGGCCTCTGCCGCCGCAGGCCCGCCCCACACTCCGTGCCCCTCCCTACCCCCGGGCCTGAGTGAGCCAGAGCCTCCGAATCAGCGGCTCCTTTAACCCCGTCCTGTCTGAGCAAGAACAGACGCCCTCCGGCGACCTACACGCACAGGCGGGGCTAAATCCAAAGCTGAGCCCCTGGGAGCTGTGAGAACAAAGAAGAGAAAGGGAAATCTCTCCCAGCAGCCTCAGAAGCAGCGGAATAAAGCTCCACAATCAACTTGATATACCCTGCATCTGTGGAATACCTGAATAGACAACCAATCATCCCAAATTAAGGAGCCCTGTGGATGAAAGGCTCTTGGGGCTGCAGCCAGGAGTCAGTGCTGTGCCTCTGAGGTGGGAGAGCCAACTTCAGGACACTGATCCACAAGAGACCTCCCAGCTGCACATAATATCAAACAGCAAAAATTTCCGAGAGATCTCCATCTCAACGCCAGCACCCAGCTTCACTCAACGACCAGCAAGCTACAGTGCTGGACATCCTATGCCAAACAACTAGCAAGACAGGAACACAACCCCACCCATTAGCAGAGAGGCGGCCCAAAATCATAATAAGTCTACAGACACCCCAAAACACACCACCAGACGTGGACCTGCACACCAGAAAGACAAGATCTAGCCTCATCCACCAGAACACAGGCACTAGTACCCTCCACCAGGAAGCCTACACAACCCACTGAACCAACCTTAGCCACTGGGGACAGACACAAAAAACAACAGGAACTACGAACCTTCAGCCTGCAAAAAAGGAGACCCCAAACACAGTAAGATAAGCAAAATGAAAAGACAGAAAAACACACCGCAGATGAAGGAGCAAGATAAAAACCCATCAGACCTAACAAATGAAGAGGAAATAGGCAGTCTACCTGAAAAAGAATTCAGAATAATGATAGTAAGGTTGATCCGAAATCTTGGAGATAGAATGGACAATAGAATGGACAAAATGCAAGAATCAGTTAACAAGGACCTAGAAGAACTAAAGATGAAACAAGCAACGATGAACAACACAATAAATGAAATTAAAAGTACTCTAGATGGGATCAATAGCAGAATAACTGAGGCAGAAGAACGGATAAGTGACCTGGAAGATAAAATAGTGGAAATAACTACTGCAGAGCAGAATAAAGAAAAAAGAATCAAAAGAACTGAGGACAGTCTCAGAGACCTCTGGGACAACATTAAACGTACCAACATTCGAATTATAGGGGTTCCAGAAGAAGAAGAGAAAAAGAAAGGGACTGAGAAAATATTTGAAGAGATTATAGTTGAAAACTTCCCTAATATGGAAAAGGAAATAGTTAATCAAGTCCAGGAAGCACAGAGAGTCCCATACAGGATAAATCCAAGGAGAAATACGCCAAGACACATATTAATCAAACTGTCAAAAATTAAATACAAAGAAAACATATTAAAAGCAGCAAGGGAAAAACAACAAATAACACACAAGGGAATCCCCATAAGGTTAACAGCTGATCTTTCAGCAGAAACTCTGCAAGCCAGAAGGGAGTGGCAGGACATATTGAAAGTGTTGAAGGAGAAAAACCTGCAACCAAGATTACTCTACCCAGCAAGGATCTCATTCAGATATGATGGAGAAATTAAAACCTTTAGAGACAAGCAAAAGCTGAGAGAGTTCAGCACCACCAAACCAGCTCTACAACAACTGCTAAAGGAACTTCTCTAGGCAAGAAACACAAAAGAAGGAAAAGACCTACAATAACAAACCCAAAACAGTTAAGAAAATGGGAATGGGAACACACATATCGATAATTACCTTAAATGTAAATGGACTAAATGCTCCCACCAAAAGACACAGATTGGCTGAATGGATACAAAAACAAGACCCATATATTTGCTGTCTACAAGAGACCCACTTCAGACCTAGAGACACATACAGACTGAAAGTAAGGGGATGGAAAAAGGTATTTCATGCAAATGGAAACCAAAAGAAAGCTGGAGTGGCAATTCTCATATCAGACAAAATAGACTTTAAAACAAAGACTATTAGAAGAGACAAAGAAGGACACTACATAATGATCAAGGGAGCGATCCAAGAGGAAGATATAACAATTGTAAATATTTATGCACCCAACATAGGTGCACCTCAATACATAAGGCAAATACTGACAACCATAAAAGGGGAAATCGACAGTAACACATTCATAGTAGGGGACTTTAACACCCCACTTTCACCAATGGACAGATCATCCAAAATGAAAATAAATAAGGAAACACAAGCTTTAAATGATACATTAAATGAGATGGAGTTAATTGATATTTATAGGACATTCCATCCAAAAACAACAGAATACACATTTTTCTCAAGTGCTCATGGAACATTCTCCAGGATAGATCATATCTTGGGTCACAAATCAAGCCTTGGTAAATTTAAGAAAATTGAAATTGTATCAAGTATCTTTTCCGACCACAACGCTATGAGACTCGATATCAATCACAGGAGAAGATCTGTAAAAAATACAAACACATGGAGGCTAAACAATACACTACTTAATAACGAAGTGATTACTGGAGAAATCAAAGGGGAAATCAAAAAATACCTAGAAACAAATGACAATGGAGACACGACGACTCAAAATCTATGGGATGCAGCAAAAGCAGTTCTAAGAGGGAAGTTTATAGCAATACAATCTTACCTTAAGAAACAGGAAACATCTCGAATAAAAGTATGCTCACATAGCTAGTTTGCTGCAGACCTGAGACTTGAAGCCAAGTCTGTCTAACTTTAAAACTGACATTCATAGTGCCTGAGAGGGAACATCTTATTGTACTTGACTTTCTTTTTTTTTTTTTTTTAATTTTTAATTTAATTAAATTATTTATTATAAAAAAAAAATAAAGATAAGATGACCAAAAAAAAAAAAATAAAAAAAAAAATAAATAAATAAAAGACATTCAAATCAGAAAAGAAGGAAAATTGTCTTTGTTTGCATATAATATGATCTTATATGTAGAAAATGCTAAGGACTCCATTCAAGAACTGTTAGAAGCAATCAACAAATTTGGAAAGTTGCAGAACCTAAAATCAACATACAGAAAGTAGTTGTGCTTCTATACACTGAAAAGGAAATACAGTAAGTCCCCTACATACAAATGAGTTCCATTCCAAGAGTGCATTCCTAAGTTCAATTTGTTCATAAGTCCACCAAAGTTAGCCTAGGTACCCAACTAACACAATCAGCTATATAGTACTGTACTGTAATAGGTTTATAATACTTTTCACACAAATAAAGAAACACGAAAAATAAAACATTTTTAATCTTACAGTACAGTACCTTGAAAAGTACAGTAATAGTACAGTACAACAGCTGGCATACAGAGGCTGGCGTCGAGTGAACAGGCAAGAAGAGTTACTGACTGCAGGAGTGAGAAGAGGTGGGAGATGATAGAGCTGAAGGATTGTCAGCAATAGGAGACGGAGGACAAGCTGCAATGTCACTCATGCCTGATGTTGATGGCACAGGTTCTGGTTTCTTAATGGATTCAGTTCTATCTACCTTCTTGAAAAAATGATTAGTGATGTCTGGTTAGTAGCTCCTTTATTCTCATCATAGATGACATGGTAGCACTGGAGTGCATTCTGAATGGCATCTGCCATGTTCATGTACCATTCTATGTTTGGGTCCTGTGCCTCGAAAACTAACAGTGCCTCCTCAAATAAAGAAAATCCCCTGGGCATTTCCTGTGTTGTGAATCTTTTCAGTTCTTCAGTTACTTCTTCCTCTTGACTCTCTTTTTCCTTTCTCTGGGCCTCCAATTCAATCAGGTCCTCATTAGTAATGCACGTTCACATCTTTGAAAGTTTGCAAATTGAAGGTTAGTAGGTAGGGGACTTGCTGTATCTAAAAAAGAAATAAATAGAAAAATCCTGTTCACAATAGCATCAAGAAGAGTAAAATGCTTAGGAATAAATTTAACCAGGGAGGTGAAAGCCCCGTACACTGAAAACTATAGGACACTGAATAAAGAAATTAACAAAGATGCAACTGGAAAAATATTCCATGTTCATGGGTCAGAAGAATTAATATTGTTAAAATGTCCATACTACCCAAAGATAAAGACATCTATAGATTCTATGCAAACCCTTTTAAAATTTCCAATGGAATATTTCCCAGAAATGTTAAAAATAATCCTAATATTTGTATGGAATCACAAATGACCCCAGATAGCCAAAGCAATCTTAATTAAAAACAAAGCCAGAGGCATCATACTTCCTGATTTAAAACTATACTGCAAATTATAGTAACCAAAACAGTATGGTATTGGCATAAAAATAGACACATAGACCAATGGAACAGAATCAAGAGCCCAGAAATAAATGCTGGCATATACAGTCAACTAATATTTGACAAGCAGACTAAGAATACTCAATGGGAAAAGGACAGTCTCTTCAATAAATGGTGCTGGGAAAACTGAATACCCACATGCAAAAGAATAAAATTGAATGCCTATCTTATAACACTGATAGAAATTAAGTCAAAATGGATCAAAGAGTTAAACATAAGACCTGAAACTGTAAAACTCCTATAAAAATGGAGAAAAGTTTCCTTAACATTGATCTTGGCAATAAGTTTTTGGGTAAGACACCAAAAGCACAAGCAATAAAAGCAAAAATTAATAAATGGGACTACATCACACTAAAAAGCTTCTGCACAGCAGAAGAAAAAAAATCAACAAAAGAGTAAGGCAACCTATGAAATGGGAGAAAATATTTGCAATTAATATGTCTGATAAGGAGTTGATATCCAAAATATATAACTCATATAACTCCATACCCAAAAAATACAGACAATATGATTGAAAATGGGCAAAAGAACTGAATAATCATTTCTCTAAAGAAGACATATACAAAGAAAAGACTTATGTGAAATAAGTGATCAACATCACTAATCATCAGGGAAGTGCAAATTAAAACCACAATGAGATATCATCTCACAGGTCTTAGAATAGTTATCATAAAAAAGAAAAGAGATAACTAGTGTTGGTGAAGACATGGAGAAAAGGGAACCCTTGTACACTGCTGCAGAGAATGTAAATTGGTGCAGCCACTATGGAAAAGCAGTATGGAGGTTTCTCAAAAAATTAAAAATAGAACTACCATACGTTCCAGAGTTCCCACTTCTGTGGGTATATATATATATATATACACACATACATACATACATACACACACACACACACATAATGGAATCAGGATTTGTAAGATATATTTGCACTCTCATATTTATTGCAACATTATTCACAATAGCCAAGATGTGAAAACAATCTGTGTCCATCAGTGGATGTATGAATAAACAAAAGGTATCCCCCAAACACACACTGGAATATTATTCAGCCATGAGGCAAAAGGAAATCCTGCCATTTGCAACACTGATGAAACTTGAGGGCATTATGCTAAATCAGACAGGGAAAGAGAAATAAACTGCATGATCTTATGTGCACATGGAATCTAAAAAATGCCAAACTCATAGCAACAGAGAATAGAAAGGTGGTTGCCAGGAGCTGAGGGTGGGAGAAATGGGAAGATGTTGGGCAAAGAGTACAGACTTTCAGTTATAAGATGAATAAGTTCTGGGGATCTAATGTACAGCATGGTGAATACAGTTAACAATACTGCATTATACACTTGAGAGTCACTAAGAGAAAATATCTTAAATGTCTTTACAACAAAAAAGAAATAATAATTATGTGACATGGTGGAGGTGTTAGTTAACCTATGGTGGTAACCATATAAGGGTACTAAATCAAGGTTATATACCTTAAACTTGCACAATATTTTATGTCAATTATATCTCAATAAAGCTGGGAGAAATAAAAGAATAAAGTTAAAAAAAGAAGAAATAGCTGTGGAACAAAAAATTATCAAACTTGATCAGGGTGGCTTGAAAAGGAACAAAATATACATTCTAGAAATTTAAAATATAATAAGTAAAATTAGAAAAAAAATTAGGTGAGTGCTCTGGCAGATTATTTATAAAAATGTTCAAAATGATCTCCCTGATTCCATGTTCTTAGATGGTCCCTTTTCACTTTGACTCTAAACTTGACCAATAGAACATTAGCAAAGATGATACAAAGAGAGACTTGAGCACTGCTTTCATGACTGAATATTGGGGGCACTCTTTGTGTTCTTGGGAGCTCTCCACCTACCATCTCCTTCATGAGGAGAACACAGCCAAATGATCTCCAACACTCCAACTTACATCTAAGTGTTCCCCAACACTGCAGCTTACATTGAGCCAACCTCCAGACATGTGAGTGATATGCTGTCTCACAACAAAAATCAGACGAGTGATCCCTGACCAGGAGAACAACTCATCTAAATCAGAAAATTGTCAGATATGGTAAATGTTTGTTGTTTTAAGCCACTGATTTTGCATCAAAAAACTAATTGGTACAACAATGTGTGGGGCAAACAGAAGATTAGACAAGGTTAAAGAGAAAATTCAGACTTAGAAGATCTAAAGAACCCAAAATGTATCATAAAGAGACTAAGAGATGGAAAAGGTGAGAGAATGATACATGCAGGAAAAACTGAAAAAGTTCCATATGTGTCTAATCAGAGTTCCAGCATGAGATAATAGGAATGTAGATAAGAGGAAATATTTTGAAGAGATAATGGCTGAGAACTTTCCAAAATTGTTGAAAACCACCAATCTTCAATTAATCCTCAATTCAGGATGCCCAATGAATCCCAACAAGTAAGAAATAGATCAATATACAGATCTAGACACACCCTGGTTAAAATGCAGAACATCAAAAGAAAAAGAAAAAAAGATTGTGACAAACCACAAATTGAGGGGCATTTTACAAAATAACTGAGCTTCACTCTTCAAAAGTGTCTTATGAAAGACAAAGACTGAGAAACTCTTGCAGATTAAAGGAGACTAAAGGGCATAATTAAAAGGTAAAAATAATTAAAATTGAAAAATAATAACAATGCTAGTTAAAACTCATGAGATGCAGCTAATAAGATACTTAAATTCTCATAGTCTTAAATGTTCTTATTATGAAAGTAGAAAGACTGAAATGAATAATCTACATCTCCAACTTAACATGTTAAAAAATAACACACAGAAAATAGAAAAAGTCAATAGGAGCAGAAATTAATAAAATGGAAAACAAACATAACATCAGATAGAATCAACAGAAGCCAAAGAGTGATTTTTAAAAACACTACTAGGAATGACAAATCTTTAGAAATATTAATTAAGGATAACAAAGAAGTTACAAAATTAACAGTATTAAAAGTGTTAAAGAGGAACATATCTGCTGATGTAGCTGAGATAAAACACTTGTAGGCAAAACTACAAAAATTAGGTTGATACATTTGAAATTTTATGTAAAATAGATAAATTCTAGAACAATTCAAATTACTAAATCTGATTTGAGAGGAGAAAGAAAATTTCCCCATTAAAGAAATTGAATTAGTAGGTAAAAATCTTCTCCAAAATCTTTTTTTCAGACCCAGAGAGTTTTTACAAGAAAGTTCTAACAAACACTCAAGAATCAATTATTTCGAAGGGGGAGCTTCAAGATGGCAGAAGAGTAAGACACAGAAATCACCTTCCTCCCCACAAATACATCAGAAATACATCTACATGTGGAACAACTCCTACAGAACACCTACTGAACGCTGGCAGAAGACTTCAGACCTCCCAAAAGGCAAGAAACTCCCCACGTACCTGGGTAGGGCAAAAGAAAAAACAAAAACAGAGATGAAAGAATAGGGACGAGACCTGCACCAGTAGGAGGGAGCTGTGAAGGAAGAAAAGTTTCCACACACTAGAAAACCCCTTCGCGGGAGGAGACTGAGGGTGGGGGAGGGGGAAGCTTTGGAGACATGGAGGAGAGCACAGCCACAGGGGTGCGGAGGGCAAAGAAGAGAGATTCCCGCACAGAGGATCGGTGCCGACAAGCACTCACCAGCCCGAGAGGCTTGTCTGCTCCCCCGCCAGGGCGGGCGGGGGCTGGGAGTTGAGGCTCGGGCTTCGGAGGTCAGATCCCAGGGAGAGGACTGGGGTTGGCTGCGTGAACACAGCCTGCAGGGGGCTAGTGTGCCACGGCTAGCCGGGAGGGAGTCCGGGAAAAAGTCTGGAGCTGCCGAAGAGGCAAGAGACTTTTTCTTGCCTCTTTGTTTCCTGGTGCACGGGGAGAGGGAATTAAGAGCGCTGCTTAAAGGAGCTCCAGAGACGGGCACAAGCCTGGCTATCAGCGCGGACCCCAGAGACGGGCATGAGATGCTCAGGCTGCTGCTGCCGCCACCAAGAAGCCTGTGTGCGAGCACAGGTCACTCTCCACACCTCCCCTCCCGGGAGCCTGTGCAGCCCGCCACAGTCAGGGTCCCGTGATCCAGGGACAACTTCCCCAGGAGAACGCACGGCGCGCCTCAGGCTGGTGCAACGTCACCCTGGCCTCTGCCGCTGCAGGCTCACTCCACATCCGTACCCCTTCCTCCCCCTGGCCTGAGTGAGCCAGAGCCCCCGAAGCAGCTGCTCCTTTAACCCCTTCCTGTCTGAGCGAAGAACAGGCACCTTCAGGTGACCTACATGCAGAGGCAGGGCCATACCCAAAGCTGAACCCAGGAGCTGTGCAAACAAAGAAGAGAAAGGGAAATCTCTCCCAACAGCCTCAGGAGCAGCGGATTAAATGTCCACAATCAACTTGATGTACCCTGCCTCTGTGGAATACCTGAATAGACAACGAATCATCCTAAATTGAGGAGGTGGACTTTGGGAGCAATGATATATTTTTTTTCCCTTTTTCTCTTTTTGTGAGTGTGTATGTGTATGCTTCTGTGTGCGATTTTGTCTGTATAGCTTTGCTTTTACCATTTGTCCTAGGGTTCTGTCTGTCTGTCTTGTTTTCTTTTTCTTTTTTATAGTATAGTTTTTAGCACTTGTTATCATTGGTGGATTTGTTTTTTGGTTTGTTGCTCTCTTCTTTCTTTTTTTTATTTTATTACTTTTTATATTTTTTAATAATTAATTTTTATTTTAATAACTGTTTTATTCTATTTTATCTTCTTCTTTCTTTCTTTCTTTCTTTCTTTCTTTCTTTCTTTCTTTCTTTCTTTCTTTCTTTCTTTCTTTCTTCTCCTATTCTGAGCCATGTGGATGACAGGCTCTTGATGCTCCAGCTAGGCATCAGAGCTGGGCCTCTGAGGTGGGAGAGCCAAGTTCAGGATATTGGTTCACCAGAGACCTCCCAGCTCCACGTAATATCAAATGGCAAAAATCTCCCAGAGATCTCCATCTCAACACAAAGATCCAGCTGCACTCAACGACCCGCAAGCTACAGTGCTCGACACCTTATGCCAAACAACTAGCAAGACAGGAACACAGGCCCACCCATTAGCAGAGAGGCTGCCTAAAATCATAATAAGGTCACAGATACCTCAAAAGACACAACCATATGTGGACCTGCCAACCAGAAAGACAAGATACAGCCACATCCACCAGAACACAGGCACTAGTCCCCTCCACCAGGAAGCCTATATAACCCACTGAACCAATCTTAGCTACTGGGGGCAGACACCAAAAACAACGGGAACTATGAGTCTGCAGCCTGAGAAAAGGAGACCCCAAACACAGTAAGTTAAACAAAATGAGAAGACAGAGAAACACACATCACATGAAGGAGCAAGATAAAAACCCACCAGACCTAACAAATGAAGAAGAAATAGGCAGTCTACCTGAAAAAGAATTCAGAATAATGATAGTAAACATGATCCAAAATCTTGGAAATAGAATGGAGAAAATAAAAGAAATGTTTATCAAGGACCTAGAAGAATTAAGAGCAAACAAACAATGATGAACAACACAATAAATGAAATTAAAAATTCTCTAGAAGGGACCAATAGCAGAATAACTAAGGCAGAAGAACGGGTAAGTGACCTGGAAGATAAAATAGTGGAAATAACTACTGCAGAGCAGAATAAACAAAAAAGAATGAAAAGAATTGAGGACAGTCTCAGAGACCTCTGGAACAACATTAAACACACCAACATTCAAATTATATGGGTTCCAGAAGAAGAAGAGAAAAAGAAAGGGACTGAGAAAATATTTGAAGAGATTATAGTTGAAAACTTCCCTAATATGGGAAAGGAAATAGTTAATAAAGTCCAGGAAGCACAGAGAGTCCCATACAGGATAAATCCAAGGAGAAACATGCCAAGGCACATATTGATCAAACTATCAAAAATTAAATACAAAGAGAAAATATTAAAAGCAGCAAGGGAAAAACAACAAGTAACACACAAGGGAATCTCTATAAGATTAACAGCTGATCTTTCAGCAGAAACTCTGTAATTCAGAAGGAAGTGGCAGGACATATTTAAAGTGATGAAAGGGAAAAACCTACAACCAAGATTACTCTACCCAGCAAGGATCTCATTCAGATTCAATGGAGAAATTAAAACCTTTACAGACAAGCAAAAGCTAAGAGAATACAGCACCACCAAACCAGCTTTACAACAAATGCTAAAGGAACTTCTCTAGGCAGGAAACACAAGACAAGGAAAAAACCTACATTAACAAACCCCAAACAATTAAGAAAATGGTAATAGGAACATACATATCAATAATTACCTTAAATGTAAATGGATTAAATGCTCCAACTAAAAGACGTAGACTGGCTGAATGGAT
The DNA here is from genome assembly GCF_963455315.2 of Globicephala melas. Lineage (NCBI taxonomy): Eukaryota > Metazoa > Chordata > Mammalia > Artiodactyla > Delphinidae > Globicephala > Globicephala melas. Next base: position 84,269,653 of record NC_083327.1, on the reverse strand, counting down.
ACAAAAACAAGACACAAATATATGCTGTCTACAAGAGACCCCCTTCAGACCTAGGGGGATATACAGACTGGAAGTGAGGGGATGAAAAAAGATATTCCATGCAAATGGAAATAAAAAGAAAGCTGGAGTAGCAATTCTCATATCAGACAAAATAGTCTTTAAAACAAAGACTATTACAAGAGACAAAGAAGACCACTACATAATGATCAAGGGATCAATCCAAGAAGAAGATATAACAATTGTAAATATTTATGCACCCAACATAGGAGCACCTCAATACATAAGGCAAATGCTAACAGCCATAAAAGGGGAAATCAATAGTAACATATTCATAGTAGGGGGCTTTAACACCCCAGTTTCACCAATGGACAGATCATCCAAAGTGAAAATAAATAAGGAAAAACAAGCTTTAAATGATACATTAAACAAGATAAACTTAATTGATATTTATACGGCATTCCATGCAAAAACAACAGAATACACTTTCTTCTCAAGTGTTCATGGAACATTCTCCAGGATAGATCATATCTTGGGTCACAAATCAAGCCTTGGTAAATTTAAGAAAATTGAAATCTTATCAAGTATCTATTCTAACCACAATGCTATGAGACTAGATATCAATTACAGGAAAAAAAATCTGTAAAAAATACAAACACATGGAGGCTAAACAATACAATACTTAATAATCAAGAGATCACTGAAGAAATCAAAGAGGAAATCAAAAAATACCTAGAAACAAATGACAATGAAAACACGGAGGCCCAAAACCTATGGGATGCAGCAAAAGCAGTTCTAAGGGGGAAGTTTATAGCAATACAATCCTACCTTAAGAAACAGGAAATATCTCAAATAAACAACCTAAACTTATACCTAAAGCAATTAGAGAAAGAAGAACAAAAAAAAACCAAAGTTAGCAGAAGGAAAGAACTCATAAAGATCAGATCAGAAATAAGTGAAAAGAAATGAAGGAAATGATAGCAAAGAGCAATAAAACTAAAAGCTGGTTCTTTGAGAAGATAAACAAAATGGATAAAACTTTAGCCAGAATCATCTAGTAAAAAAGGGAGAAGACTCAAATCAATAGAATTAGAAATAAAAAAGGAGAAGTAAGAACTGATGCTGCAGAAATATAAAGGACCATGAGAGATTACTACAAGCAAATACATGCCAATAAAATGGACAACCTGGGAGAAATGGACACATTCTTAGAAACGCACAACCTTCTGAGACTGAACCATGAAGAAATAGAAAATATAAACAGACAAATACAAGCACTGAAATTGAAACTGTGATCAAAAATCTTCCAACAGATAAAAGCCCAGGACCAGATGGCTTCACAGGTGAATTCTAACAAACATTTAGAGAAGAGCTAACACCTATCCTTCTCAAACTCTTCCAAAATATAAAAGAGGGAGGAACACTCCCAAACTTATTCTAAGAGGCCACCATCACCCCTATATCAAAACCAGAAAAAGATGTCACAAAGAAAGAAAACTACAGGCCAATATCACTGATGAATATAGATGCAAAATTCCTCAACAAAGTACTAGCAAACAGAATCCAACAGCACATTAAAAGGATCATACACCATGATCAAGTGGAGTTTATCACAATAATGCAAGGATTCTTCAATATATGCAAATCAATCAATGTGATACACCATATTAACAAATTGAAAGGGAAAAACCATATGATCATCTCAGTAGATGCAGAGAAAGCTTTTGAAAAAATTCAACACCCATTTATGATAAAAACCCCTCCAGAAAGTAGGCATAGAGGGAACTTACCTCAACAAAATAAAGGCCATATATGAAAAACCCACAGCCAACATTGTCCTCAATGGTGAAAAACTGAAACCATTTCCACTAAGATCAGGAACAAGACAAGGTTGCCCACTCTCACCACTATTATTCAACATAGTTTTGGAAGTCCTAGCCACGGCAATCAGAGAAGAAAAAGAAATAAAAGGAATACAAATTGGAAAAGAAGAAGTAAAGCTGTCACTGTTTGCAGATGACATGATACTATACATAGAGAATCCTTAAGATGCTACAAGAAAACTACTAGAGCTAATCAATGAATCTGGTAAAGTAGCAGGATACAAAATTAATGCACAGAAATCTCTGGCATTCCTATACACTAATGATGAAAAATCTGAAAGTGAAATTAAGAAAACACTCCCATTTACCATTGCAACAAAAAGAATAAAATACCTAGGAATAAACCTACCTAAGGAGACAAAAGACCTGTATGCAGAAAATTATAAGACACTGATGAAAGAAATTAAAGATGATACAAATAGATGGAGAGATATACCATGTTCTTGGATTGGAAGAATCAACATTGTGAAAATGACTATACTACACAAAGCAATTTACAGATTCAATGCAATCCCTATCGAATTACCACTGGCATATTTCACAGAACGAGAACAAAAAATTTCACAATTTCTATGGAAACACATAAGACCCCGAATAGCCAAAGCAATCTTGAGAAAGAAAAATGGAGCTGGAGGAATCAGGCTCCCTGTCTTCAGACTATACTACAAAGCTACAGTAATGAAGACAGTATGGTACTGGCACAAAAACATAAATGTAGAGCAATGAAACAGGATAGAAAGCCCAGAGAGGAACCCACGCACATACGGTCACCTTATCTTTGATAAAGGAGGCAAGAATATACAATGGAGAAAAGACAGCCTCTTCAATAAGTGGTGCTGGGAAAACCGGACAACTACATGTAAAAGAATGAAATTAGAAAACTCCCTAACACCATACACAAATATAAACTTAAAATGGATTAAAGACCTAAATGTAAGGCCAGACACTATCAAACTCTTAGAGGAAAACAGGCAGAACACTCTATGACATAAATCACAGCAAGATCCTTTTTGACCCACCTCCTAGAGAAATGGAAATAAAAACAAAAATAAACAAATGGGACCTAATGAAACTTCAAAGCTTTTGCACAGCAAGGGAAACCATAAACCAGACGAAAAGACAACCCTCAGTATGGGAGAAAGTATTTGCAAACAAAGAAACTGACAAAGGATTAATCTCCAAAATTTACAAGCAGCTCATGCAGCTCAATATCAAAATAACAAACAAACCAATCCAAAAATGGGCAGAAAACCTAAACAGACATTTCTCCAAAGAAGATATACAGATTGCCAACAAACACATGAAAGAATGCTCAACATCATTAATCATTAGAGAAATGCAAATCAAAACTACAACGAGATATCATTTCACACCAGTCAGAATGGCCATCATTAAAAAATCTACAAACAATAAATGCTGGAGAGGGTGTGGAGAAAAGGGAACCCTCTTGCACAGCTGGTGTGAATGTAAGTTCATACAGCCACTGTGGAGAACAGTATAGACGTTCCTTAAAAAACTAAATATAGAACTACCATACGATCCAGCAATCCCACTACTGGGCATATACCCTGAGAAAACAATAATTCAAAAAGGTTCATGTACCACAATGTTCATTGCAGCCTCTATTTACAATAGCCAGGACATGGAAGCAACCCAAGTGTCCATCGACAGATGAATGGATAAATAAGATGTGGCACATATATACAATGGAATATTACTCAGCCATTAAAAGAAATGAAATTGAGTTATTTGTGGTGAGGTGGATGGACCTAGAGTCTGTCATGCAGAGTGAAGTAAGCCAGAAAGAGAAAAACAAATACCGTATGCTAACACATATATATGGAATCTAAAAAACAAACAATAAAATGGTCATGAAGAACCTAGGGGCAAGACGGGAATAAAGGCACAGACCTACTAGAGAAGGGACTTGAGGACACGCGTAGGGGGAAGGGTAAGCTGGACAAAGTGAGAGAGTGGCATGAACGTATATACACTGCCAAATGTAAAATAGATAGCTAGTGGGAAGCAGCCACATAGCACAGGGAGATCACCTCCGTGCCATTTGACCACCTAGAGGGGTGGGATATGGAGGTTGAGAGGGAGGGAGACGCAAGAGGGAAGAGATATGAGGATATGTGTATATGTATAACTGTTTCACTTTGTTATAAAGCAGAAACTAACACACCATTGTAAAGCAATTATACTCCAATAAATATGTAAAAAAAAAAAAAAGAAAAGAAACAATTATTTCCAAAATTTACCAAGCTCTTTTAGAGAGTAGAAAAATAGGTATCACCTCCCTAATTTAGTCTTAAAGTCATTGTAACCTTGAAGTTTTGTTAGGAAAAGGGCAACTGAAGGGTGACAATGAAGGAATTATAGATTATTCTCACAAGAAAAATGCACTAACCTTAAACAAAATAATCAAATTTTTGATGTATAATCTAACATATACCATGACCACACTTCATTTATTCTACAATGCAAGGATGGTTCAACATTTGGGAAGTATCCTAATATAAGCCTTTTCATTAAGAGAATAAAAGAAAAATCAGAGGAAGAAGATTTCTGGGAATAATTGAGAATGATAATCAAACAAAAAGAAAAGAATTTCATCAAGTTTAAAGATTATGAAGGAAGGGGCTTCCCTAGTGGCGCAGTGGTTCAGAATCTGCCTGCCAATGCAGGGGACACGGGTTCGAGCCCTGGTCTGGGAAGATCCCACGTGCCGTGGAGCAACTGGGCCCGTGAGCCACAATTACTGAGCCTGCGCGTCTGGAGCCTGTGCTCCGCAACAACAGAGGCCGCGATAGTGAGAGGACTGCGTACCACGATGAAGAGTGGCCCCCGCCTGCCACAACTAGAGAAAGCCCATGCACAGAAACGAAGACCCAACACAGCCATAAATAAATAAATAAATACATTTAAAAAAAAAAAAAAGATTATGAAGGAAGGAAAGCAATGAGCTCTTGAGTCAGGGGTGGGGAGGTCAGAGCATTATGAGAATGAGATTTTGAGAGAGTGTGGTTGTCTCAGTTATTTTTTCATTTTAGAGAATCACCAGAAAATGATGCATGAAGTATGTAATTACCCTCAAGTTTCCCAAGAGAGCTCAGGCTGAGGGTTCATCTCATTACTGTCAGTGTTGGAGGACTGTTGACATCAGCAACTGGTGACCCACCTGGTCTGTAGGCCCTGAGGAAACTGCCAATGGGAAAAAAAAATTCCCTTAAAATCACCTTTTACCCTAAGGTTTCTATTTAAGATTATTTATATCAGTTGTTCCCAAAGCTCTATTTTTTTTCTCTTTTGAGATTATACACTTCCAGTTCTTTAGGTTTTGTAATAAGCTTTATATTATGAAATGGTGATGATAGTAAGTGGTGGTTTTTAATGTAAGGACTTTCTTAACAAAGTAAATAAAAGGTTACTTTGAATTATATTGTATTTGTAATTTTATCGGTTCCTGAAACTGAAAAATCTGGGAACCAAAAGTCTATACTTTTAATGATAACAATTATTACAATCCTATTAATTTAAATGTTTGTCTCACCCACGAGTTATGGAACCCCTTGAAGATGCAAATTGTGACCCATTCATGCAAGATCTGAGTGGACACTTGCACACTGGAAATGCAAAATAAGGTGCTTTCCAAAGGGATGAATCCCCACTTTTTCTTTTTTTGGCTCATTCAGGGAATTTTGATCCATCTAATGAAGAACACTGAGTAGTTAGGAAAAGGGTATATTATAAATAATTGTGGTAAACAGCTCTCCATTGGCTTTGATAGTCGAAACACTGATGAGTGGCTGGCACTATACTTAAGACTCCACAGCAGAATCAAGCTTAAGCCAAAGAGTGAAGTATATTTGTCCCATCTTGTTTGAGAGCCTGTCACCCAAAACTGTCCAGAGCATACCTCCTGGGACACCACTTCTGCTTCTCCAGGTCATCCTTATAGCTTTCTCCCAGGAAAGCAGTCGGGATTGCATGAACTGATTACACCATAGAAGTACTGAGCTGATGTCTCTTGGAGTTTGTGCTCCTGTCACAGGGAGTCTATAAAAAAATATTAATGACCTTCCTCATAGTGAATTCCTGGTGCTGCTGGCAGTCTTTACAGGCAAAATTTTTGGAGATAGAGATGAAACATCCTCTGGACACCATTCCTTGTAGGCAGTGGGCAGCCACCCACTCCTTCATCCATCTATCCATACCCTTTCTCTAAATCTTACTATAGATACCCTATATTGTCTAAATCCATAATTGGATGCTGTGAGGAACATTACCTTGTACAGTGACATTGGTGTTCCATTCTCTGTGGTGAAAACATCTCGAATCCACGGGGGTCAATAAGAAACAAATAAGAAACAAATATTTACCATAAAGAACTATGAAAATACATCTGCTTTGCTTATGTATATTTCACAGACTGTATGAAGTGAGATATTCCCTCTATGAGCTTCTGTCTCCTCTCTGAGCAAAGAAAAATAGGTTCCCTATAATGACCATCAGCTCTGGTACATTTTCCTGACAGGGCTCCTAGATGGCCTCATCCAGTCCTCTGCTGCTGGTGGGCTGGTGAGGGCCCCAAGCCAGACAGGTCTACAGCATGTCTGGAAGTCATTCTTCTTACCTTCTGTCATGATGGGTATAGCATTCCATCATTTTCCTAGTTCTTAATTTTTTTTCTGAATAAGTAATTTCATTCACATTGTTAGCATATCAAAAGTATATAAAGGTACATAATGAAGTTTCCTTTCTGCCTCATCTCCTATTTGCTAATTTCCCAAAATCCTTCCATGGGTAACCATGGTTACTAGTTTTTTTCAAGGCATGTAACAAGAAATACAAATAGACATTCCTCCTTCTCTTTAGACACCTAGTGACACAAATGCTGTGCACCTTGCTTTTTTCAAATCAGGGTGTGTAAATGAGATAGTGGCAGAGAAATCTAGGAGTCCAGAAAGTACATTCTTCCTTTTCAGAATAAGCAGTTATAGCTCAAAGCAGCTGCTCAGGCAGGAACAGGCATTTTACAGCCTTTGTTTGATTGAGCTACAGCTGCAGGACCAGTTCTTTCAGATAAAAAGTGAGGAGAAGTCACACTCACTTTCAGATCAAGAGTTAAGAAGCAGGGATGTGTCCATCATTCCATCAGCTGGATGCAGACAATGATGAGGCTTTAGAGGGTAGAGGGACCAGCCGAGGAAAGGAAAAATGTGATGGTCTTCATGTGATCTCAGTTAAAGGAAATAAAAATGATCCTTTGGAATCAAGACCCCAGAATCACCTCATGGTGGAGAACTGCTTGTCAACAAGGAGAGTGAGAAGTCAACTCCAATCACACTGATGAACTGTGGGTTTATTTTTTACAGGTCTAGCCTATATTTTACAGCATAGAAGTCATGCAATATTGGTACATAAAGACCTTTCTTTGTTTTTGTTTCTACAGTTGTTCACTATTCCATTCCTTTAGACTGTCCCCTATTTTGGATATTTTAGTTGTTTCTAGCCTCTTGCCATTACAAACTATGCTACTGTGGATAGAGATGCACATAGATCATCTCACATGTGAAATATCTTTTAGAGAAACATTTCATTTTGAAATCAAAAATCCCATTTTGGTATTTATTTTCTCTATATATATCAAATAAGACCTATGCCCTACTAAAATTAATACAAAATATGTATATATCATTCAGTCCCCTTTTGGAAGGGATTATTCCAACAACCAAAAATCTGAGAGGCAATCTTACCCAGCACCATCTTACTTGTCTGAAGGTCACTTAACCAGAAGCCTCAACTATTTGGATTAAAAATGAACTATCCTTCAAGATGAATGATTTGGAAAGTCACATGTTTTATTACAAATTAGTTCATCCGTGCTCACTCAGGATCCTAAGTCACTCTTACTTTACAAACTTTCTGAAAATAATTGGTCATGTGGCACACTTACAGATTTAAAGTGGGAGAAGAGTGGAAGCAAGGGGGGAGTAGCAGGGAATTGTGGTGAACCAAAAGAGAGGTGTCAGAGAGAACCCAGAACACTGTGAGAGTCAGACACAAGGTTTCACAGGCATAGAATAAGGCCACTTCAAATCAGGACCCATGTGGCACCATTGTATTAGAGCACAGCAAAATAACTGATACTCAAATTTAGGATCCTGAGACATGAAGCAATCATTGAACCATATCTTGTAGGCTATTTGAAAGCAAAAAAAAAAAAATGTAAAAGGGTGATATTTTAATTAATATTACCAATCTAAGTAGGGAGTTTTGATGGCGATTCAGAAAGTATGCATGTATAAAACTGTTCATGTCCTACCAGAAGATTTCAGCTCCTAGTAATTCAGAACTCTAACATGTATGGCAAGAGGTGAGTTACTAAACCTATCAGGAAAAGAGGCTTGAGAAAGATCACTTTTAATGGAAAAAGAGTATGAAATTTCTAGTAAAAAGCAAATGGCTTTCTGACATTTGTATTCTTCCACGTGCCTTGTTGTTGTGTGACCTGTGTAATATCCTTAAACATGCCCTTCTGACTCCCATCTGAAATAAACGATGTCCTCTGTGCAAACCTGTCCTGGCTCATTCATCAAGAATAGTATTTAGTCAGAACACTAAGTCTAGCAGAGAAGGCTCATTAAAGCAACGGCAGGTTAGAAATTCAGGCTCAGAGCTGTGGCCTTATCCATAGGCTGCTGTGGTCTTTGACTTGCCAATTATTTTCCTAAACCTCTGACCTCCTGGCTCCTGCACTAAGCACAGATTAAGCTCCTTCACTTCTGGGAGGGGAGACCTTGAAGGAAGGTCCATCAGCACTGCTGAGTGTCAGCAGTGGGTGCTCATTCTTCAGGGTCACTGCCAAATGGACATCCAGCTTAGCAGTCTTCAGGGGCTGCTGGAGAAAAGCTGTCTGGATGTGAGATGCAATAAAGGTCTCCAGCTACTCTTTACACAAGTTAGACATTAGTTTTAGTTCTGTTTCATTTGCGGCAACCGTGTTCTTCATTTCCTCTGCACTGTTATGTGAATGCAGTATCCTCCATTTTGGATCCCGAATTGCGGTTTAATATTGCATGGGAGACAGCTGCCACATTGTTCTCTTTCCCCACCAAGTGGGTTACAGAGACCCTCAATATCTGCAGTGAAGTGAAGAGACTTTGGGGTGAGTGATGCTCCATAAAGGACAAAATTATTAAAATGACAATAAACACTGAGTTCTGTTCTCACTGAGACTGTAATTGGTCCTCAAATTTTGCAAAGAAACAGATGGGCTAGAACTCTTTCCTTGATCTGGAATTAACAAATTCAACTTTCTGATTATGCTAATCTGAGGAGAGTTTAGCACGGAGCATATGTGTTTGGATTCAGGATATTTCTTATTTACAAGCAAAACTAAATTTAATTTCTCCTTCCCACTTCCCAAGGCCATTTTTGCAGGTTTTAAAAACTTGTTTGGGGACCTTGAGAAAGCATCCACCTCTGTCTCAAATACCAAGATTAGGCCCACATTTGTTTCACACCATTATCAAGTTTGTATAAATACATTTACTGAAATCATTCCTTTAAAAATCACACTAGAGGGCTTCCCTGGTGGCACAGTGGTTGAGAATCTGCCTGCTAATGCAGGGGACACAAGTTCGGGCCCTGGTCTGGAAGGACCCCACATGCCGCCGAGCAACTAGGCCCGTGAGCCACAACTACTGAGCCTGCGCGTCTGGAACCTGTGCTCCGCAACAAGAAAGGCTGCGATAGTGAGAGCCCCGCGCACCGCGATGAAGAGTGGTTCCTGCTTGCCACAACTAGAGAAAGCCCTTGCACAGAAACGAAGACCCAACACAGCAAAAATAAATAAATAAACTAATAAACTCCTACCCCCATCTTCTTTAAAAAAAAAAAAATCACACCCTTTTTCTTCAATCCAAAACCTACAAAATAATATTTTGTCTAGCACCACCCTCAACGTGAAAATAGTAGTCTTATGTTTGCATGATGCTCAATGGTTTATGAAGCATTTTCTTTTCTTTTTCCTTTTTTTCCAAGTTTTATTATCTTTAGAGCACTTTAAGGTTTACAACAAGATTAAGAGGAAGGTGCAGAGATTATTTCTGTCCCCCCAACTTTATGCATAGCCTCCCTAATTATCAACATCACTCACCAGGAAGTTACATTTTTTTAAATCAGGAATGAACATGCATTAATGCATCTTAATCACCCAATATCCATAGCTTATCTCAGAAGTCACTTTGGTGTTATACATTCTATGGGTTTGTACAAAAGTATAATGAGGTACAGTATAGCCAACACTATAATATCACAGAATATTTTCATTACCCTAAATTCCTCTGTGCTTTGTCTAATCATCCATCTCTCCCCGCAACCCCTGGCAAACATGGATCATTTTACTGTCTCCATAGTTCCGCCTTTTCCAAAATGTCATATATTTGGAATTATACAATATATAGACTTGTCAGATCACATTCTTTCACTTAATAATATGTAGTTAACTTTCCTCCATGTCTTTTCATGGCTTGGTAGTTCATTTCTTTTTAGTACCAAATAATATTCTATTGTCTGATGTACCACAGTTTATCCATTCACATACTGAAGGACACTTTGGTTGCTTCCAAGGTTTGGAAATTAATTGAAAAAGCTGCTATAAACACCCATGTGCAGGTTTTTGTATGGACATAAGTTTTTAACTCTTTTGGGTAAGTACCAAGTAGAATGATTGCTGGATTGTATGGTAAGAGTGTGTTTAGTTTTGAAAGAAACCATCAAACTGTCTTGCAAAGTGGCTGTGCCTTTGTGCATTCCAACCAGCAGTGAATTACAGTTCGTGTTGCTTCATATCCTTGCCAGCATTTTCTGTTGTTAGTGTTCTGGATTTTGGCCATTCTAACAAGTGTATATATTAACCTGCAACCCCACTATAATCTCTTATTAGTTCCAGGAATTTTGGGTTGATTTCTTTAAAGATTTTCTACATAGATGATCATGTGCTCTATGAACAAAGTTTTATGTCTTCCTTCCCAATCTATGTAGATTTTCTTTTCTTTTCTTACCTTATTGCATCAGCAAGGACTTCCAGTATTATGTTGAAAAGGAGTGATTACAAGGGACATCCCTGATTTGTACCTGATCTTAGCGGGAAAGTTTCAGGTTTCTCACCACTAAGTGTGATGTTAGCTGTAGGTTTTTTTGTAGGTAGTCTTTATCAAGTCAAAAAAGTTCCCTTCTATTCCTAGTACTAAGTTTTTACCATAAATGGGTGTTGGATTTTGTCAAATGCTTTTTTGCAATGTATTAATATGATCATGTGATTTTTATTTTTTAGTCTATTGATGTGATGGATTGCAATAATTGATTTTCAGTTGTTGAACCAGCTTTGCATAATTGGGGTAAATCCCCCTTGGTTGTGGTGTATAATTCATTTTACTCTTTTTTGGATTTAGTTTGCTAATATTTTGTTGAGGATGTGTGTCTATGTTTGTGAGAGATATTGATCTGTAATTTATTTTTCTTGTAATGTTATTGCCTGGTTTTGGTATTCGGATAGTGCTGGCCTCATAGAATGAGTTTGGAAATGTTCCCTTTGCTTCTATCCTCTGAAAGAGATTACAGAGAATTGGTATAATTTCTTTCTTACACCTTTGTATAATTCACCAGTGAACTCATATGGGCCTGTTGCTTTCTATCTTGTAAGGTTCTTAATCATTTATTTAATTCCTTTAATAGATACAGGACTATTCAGATCACTTATTTTTCCTCGTGTGAGTTTTGTCAGATTATATCTTTCAAGGAATTGGTCCGTTCCATCTAGTTATCAGATTTCTTGGCATAGAGTCGTTCATAGAATCTCTTGATTATCTTTGTAATGTCCGTAGGATCTGTAGTAATGTCTCCTCTTTCATTTCTGATAACAGTAATAAGTGTCCTCTTTCTTTTTTTTCTTAGTTAACCTGGCTACAGACTTAACGAATTTTATTGCATAAAGAAGTTTCTCATGCATCACTTAATTCTAATATTTGTTTACTAACATAAAGAGGCTTGAACCATGTCTTTGCCTCATAAATCCAGATTCTGTTTGATCCAGTGAGGTATATCCTAAAGTCCTTAGACTTTTATGTTCAATGCAAAATAACAATTCCCCTGAGAATGTAGTTTTCAAGTTTAGGTCTAAGAATGACCTGAATCAATACCACCTGATGAGCTGATGGTGAGATGGTTGGTTAAAGTGTTTGACTCTTGCTGCAGCCAGATATCAAGCATCAGGTTCTCTTCAGGTAGGGCACGTACTCTGCATTCTAAGTCTTTTCCAGAGTGACATTTGGCACACTAAAATGTACCTTATTCTTCACAAATATAATGGCTACATAAATTAAGTTTTTTCTTTCCTCACTCCTGTCTTTTAATGACTCAGTTGGGATATCAAAATTCATGTGGGAAATATAGTGATAGTACTTACAACTTTCCAATATGATTACTTAAGATGAAAAGTTTATTAAAAAAATTGAAGGTGGGCTTCCCTGGTGGCGCAGTGGTTGAGAGTCCGCCTGCCAATGCAGGGGACACGGGTTCGTGCCCCGGTCCGGGAGGATCCCGCGTGCCGCGGAGCGGCTGGGCCCGTGGGCCATGGCCGCTGGGCCTGCGCGTCCGGAGCCTGTGCTCCGCAGCGGGAGAGGCCACAGCAGTGAGAGGCCCGCGTACCGCAAAAAAAAAAAAAAAAAAATTGAAGGTAATTTTAGTAAGCCATAAAGTATACAGTGTAGTATACAGAGGAAATATTTTAGGTGGTCCAGAGTGGGAAAACCTGCTCCCATTTTTGTGTTCAGAAAGTTTTTAGCAGAGAAAAGGGATTAAAAGTAGACTTTGAGAGAATGGGATTGGCTTGAAATCAAGATTAGGAAAAAGAAGGATTTAAGCAACAATGAAAAAGAACAAGGCAAGTTCACAGATCAATCAATGCTGTGCTAAGAAGGAGGTCTTCCTCAAGTTTGGGTAGTAAATGGGGACATTTTCTGTGTCAAATTTTCAAATAATAGCAACCCCCCAAAGCCAATCTGCTTTTTTATTTTTAAATTTTTCCTGCTTTAGTTAGATATAATTGGCATACAGGATTGTGCATGTTTAAGTTGTATAACGTAGTGAATAATATATCTCCATATTGTGAAATTATAACCACAATGAGGTTAGTTAACACCTCCATTAATCACCTCACATAGTTACCTGTGTGTGTGTGTGTGTGTGTGTGTGTGTGTGTGTGTTAAGAACACTTAAGATCTAATCTCTTGGCAACTTTCAAGTATACAATACAACAGTGTTAATTATAGTTACCATGTTGTACATTGGATCCTCAGGACTTATTTACTTTATAACTGGAAGTTTACACCCTTTGACCACTTTCACCCATCATACCCCCACCCCCAGTTTACTTTATATAATAACAAAAAGCCTACGATTCTAAACCATTTCAGTCGTAAAATAATTAATCCTTTAAAAAATTGTTGGTCTAAATTTTATTACGGTTAAGATTTAATAACCTATATGTAAGCTTCAAAGGAGCATTTTTAAATTACTTATCCTTAATGTAAGTTGTATTCCACATGATAGTTATTTCAGAGAACTCAGCTACATGTGTCTGTTTGGAGAGTGAGATTGCAAAGTTTGGGGATCATATAAGCTTGCTTTGGGCACAGTTCATGTCTCCAAATCCTGTGGTAATACATATACTTGTGTTTAAACAGTAGATCTGAAGTAGAAATGATAACACAGTGCTTGTGAAAAAAATGAAGTGATAGAACTTGAATTACTCCAATTTTTTAATTCTGTCACCACTTTTAGTTTTCACTGCATTTAAAATGTATAACAGTGAAACAATACAAAGTGTGAGCAGTAATATTTTTGTTTGGCAAGTACAAACTTTAGTTAATGCATGAAATACTTTTATAATTTTGAGTAGTATCAGTCTGGAACAAAGTACAGTGACACACGTGTTTTAAATGTTTCTTAATAATCAGTACACTAAAATTACAGAAGAAGCAATTAATTGTGACCACAATAAAATACAATAAAATGGACATTACATAACAAAGAAATCAAATTTTGAAGAAGAATGTCAGAAGGGATGACCAAAAATACTGGTCATACATGGCCATAAAAATTTTAAAAGGTAGTACTCGAATACCCTTATGCTTTCCACAAAGAAATAGACACTCATAAAAAGAAGTAAATAAAATAATGTCAATGTTTGCTTTCTTTCTTTTTTTTTTTTTGAAATACCCTATTTATTATGTGGTCATGTGTTTTGGGGTCTATTTCTCAATTATCTATACTCTTATACTGATTTTTATGTCTATTCATGTGCTAGTATCTCACAGTTTTAATTACTGAAGCTTTTATTATAGATTCTAATAACTGATAAAGCCAGCTCTCTACTTTTTTTTTTCTTCAGGTTTTTCCATGCCATTCTTGCATATTTATTTTTCTAAATAAATGTCAGTTTCCTACAGGTATCTTTATTTAGATCATATTAAAGTTATCAAATCCACATCTTTAGGATGATGAGTTGTGTGTTCCAACCCAAGAATATGGTATGGGTTTTCCATCTGTTCAAGTCTCCAGTTAGATCATTCCTATTAGTGTTTTAAGTTTTCTTCAAAAATATTTTGCATGTTCCTGATAAATTTATCCCTAAGTCTATTATCATTTTTGTTATAGTTAAAATGGGATTCTTCCATTATATATCATAATTGTCTATTTGTACATAAAGGAAGTTAGTCAATTTTGTATATTAATGTTGTTCTGAGAAGTCTTTCTGAATTATGTTTATCATATTTAAGTTGATTCCCTTGTGTTTTCTATGTATTCAATTACATAATAAAAAAAGATCAACAATTCAATGTTTGCTTTCATTCTGTCATTTTCTCTTATTTTTGGAGAAAAAAGTTCAAAATTTTAACAAAAAATAGTAATTTATAATAAATTTTCTTTTTTATGGAGATATTATTGACATTAACATTATATTAATTTCAAGTATACAACATAATGACTCGTTATTTGTATAGATTATGAAATGATCCCCACAATGTCTAGTTAACATTCATCACCATACACAGTTACACATTCTTGTCTTCCTGTGATGAGGACTTTATGATTCTCTCTTAGCTCCTTTCAAATATGGAATACAGTGTTATTAACTATAGTCACCATGTTGCACACTACACTTCATGACTTATTTGTCTTATAATTGGAAATGTATACCTTTTGACCCTCTTTACCCATTCCACCCACCCCACAAACCCTAACCTCTGAAACCACCAATACATTCTCTATCTATAAGCTTTGTCACTTTTTTTATTTTTATGTTTTTGTTTTGTTTTAAGATTCTACAAATAAGTGAGACCATATGACTTTTGTCTTTCTTCTGATTTATTTCAGTTAGTAAAATGCCCTGAGCTTCCATCTATATTGTCTCAAAGAGACAATCTTTATTATGGCTAAATAGTATTCCATTATATGTATACATATACATATATCCATACATGTACATATACATATATCAATACATATACATACACATATATCAATACATATACATAAATCAATGCATATACATATATCAATACATAGACATAGACATATCTATAATATCTTCTTTGTATATTCATCCATCAGTGGATACTTTGGTTTCCATATCTTGGCTACTGTAAACAATGCTGTAATGAACATGGGGTGCATATATCTTTTGAATTACTGTCTTTGTTTTCTTGGGATAACTACCCACAAGTGGAATTGTGGGATCATCTGGTAGTTTTATTTTTGATTTTTTAAGGAATCTCCATACTGTTTTCTATAGTGTGGTAAAGTTCTTTAGTGTGATTTTTTTTTTTTTTACAGAAACATTTGAAGAAATATAGTATTGGACAATATTTTAATTCCTGGAATTTATTGTATAATGGAGGTTTTATGAATCTCTATCAAACTTATCATTACGCTAAAGAATTTTTGCTTTGTCTCTTACTTCACGTGAAAGAAACTTTTTGAAATTAAAGTTTAGAAGTATTCTTTGATCAGCTATTAATGAAGATAAATGAGCAAGTCTCAAGTAACAGAGAGTCATGTTAGTCTCTGTTGAACATGAACATGCAAAGAAGATCAATTTGATAGTCATTGACAAATTGACAGAAGTTAATGTTCAAAACCAGAAATTGTAATTTTTTTCTGTGACAGACAAATATGGTTACAACTTCCTTGTATTATGTCACTTGTGTATATCCCTAAGCAATATACATTATTATTTTGTATATTTTAAAGCTTTCTATAACTTGTATCACACCATATGTATTCTTCTGAAATTATGTTTATCCCTTTAATGTTTGTTTGTGAGTCATCTCTGTTGATATATGTAGTGTTAGATCGTTTATTTTCACTGCTCTATCGTGTTCCATGGCATGAATACACCTTTTTTTATGCATCTTCCTGTCGGTGAATATTTATGTTGTTTCCAACTTGCTGCCACTGTCTCTCTAGGTTCAACCCATATAGCTATGAGTAGAGCAACTCAGTTAGAGAGTACATTTCTTAAACTTTACTAGATATGCCATATTGTTCTTCAACATACTTATACAATATATATTCTCATGAGCAATGAGTCAAAGTTCCCACTGCAAGTAGTTTTTAACTTTTTCAAATGTGCTTACAAAATGTTTTATCACTGTGGTTTGATTTTATTTCTCTAATTACCAGTGAGGTTGAACATCATTTCATGTTTTTTGAATTCAGGTTTTAAGTCCTTGTTCTATAAATCTCACTGCTGCTTCTCCACATCCCCTAACAACCATTATTTTCTTGATATTCTAATTGTAGAACTTGATATTTATTTATTTAATGACTGTTCTTCTTATCAATGGCCAATAGTACTTAAAAATAAGAATAATTTATTGAAATCAATTATATGTTAACTAACCAGGAAGTTATTAATTTTGTAATTCTTCATACAGATATTTACTATTAGATTTCATATGTATCTGTATTTTTTCTCTAATTAGAATGATTTAATATGTTACAATTTTTTGTTAAAGCAAAAATATTGAGAAATACTTATTTTTTGTCATATTCTTCAGCAATACAGAGAGAATTATCATCTTGGGACATAAAAATAACTCCACAAAAAAATCTAAACAATTTAAACACACACGAGAACTTGTGGAAAATACAAGTCAATGTACAGACCTGTATTCAGTGTTTTGTGAAATCCAAACTTCTGATCCTAGCCTACAAATCTCACTTTCCTGACCTCATGTCCTTCCAAGCTCCCCTTCCTCATTTGGAGGAAGCAGCCACTCTGAGTGGTCCCTCTCCTTAGAAATACCCAGCTTGTGTCTGCCCCCAGGCTACAAAACTGGGGTTCCCCTCTTCCTGAAATCCCCTCGAGATCTTCTCAGGGCCTGACTTCTAAACCAAATTAACCCCAAACTCTCTAATCTCTCTCTATCACATTCTTTTTATTTTCTTCATATTACTTTTTTTCACCTTCTGATATGGTCCCTTTTTACTTTTTATTATCTGTTTCACAGATAATAAAGATAATAAAGATCAACACTATTCCAAGGGACCAGGGCCCCCTGTATCTCCGGAGCCTGGAACTTTGTCTGGCATGCCAGCATGCAGTAAAAGTACTTTGAAGGTTTACTCATTCAAGGTCGTATTAGAAGTCACACACTTCTCACATTAATATATTAAAACTCATCCAAACCTAGGAAACTGTACTAGTGACAATCACAGTATTGTCATGGTGGCTTTTATGACTAATGCAATGCAATTCAATTTACTTCTTGTATTTGGAATGCCAGACCTCGGCTTTCATGTTGAAGAATGATTCTCCGGGACTAGACTAATTGAAGGACATTTGAATTAAAAACACTTGACTATGTTTTTTTGTATATGGAGAAGAAACATGTGTGAAAATAAAGCCGACTTAACCATTTCATTGATCTCCTTATCTGATAATGATGCTTCAGTAATAGCTGCTCGGATGCTGCCTGCAGGAAAGAGCCCAAAGTCATAATTATTCAACAAATAATAGTCGATTCATTATTCTAGCTCAGTCTAAAAGGCAGATGACACGGAAATTTCAGGTATGTCTTTAAAGCTGCTTTCTATTCACATTGCTGAAGAAACCTTTTAACACAGAGACCTGAAAGGCGGCTAGTGGATTGGGTCTTTGCAGATATTTTTGAGTGCTAAAAATAAACAAAACAAAAAGTATCATTAGATGTTGAATCTTTATTTGGGTTTTTTTTAGAATATGAAAAAAATGGCCTCTTGTTTTAAATTGTACACATTAATGCACTAATAACATGAATGTAATAGGCTGTAGAAGCAAACCACATTTTTTAGATCTACTAATTACAAAAAGAAAAAAAAACATACTCATAATTCAGAGAGTTGTGTGTTGATTCTTATCTTTGCAAACATTTTATTCCAGATGTGACTAATTAGTAGTATAAACAAGTTTGCTCACGGAATGTTTATATTACTTAGTAAAAAGCATAATTAGGAAAGAAGCTACAAAGAACATATCTCTGGGAAAAGCTGCAGATTTGGGTGATTAGCATCTTATTCTGAACATCCCCTAAAGACCCTTTGTGGGGATCATCTATTATGACTATTTGACTATTTTTTTTTGCATTCTTAGTGTTAATATATAAGCATTTCCATGGTGCTTATTCTTATATATAAATAGTAATATATAATATTTGTTTAATATCACCAATAACACCACACAATTATCAACAAGGAACTGAATTTTTGAGAAGTAACTCAGAAAGATCATTTTTTGTATTAGACTAACTAGGAGTCATGACTCCTAACTCCAAAACCTGAAGTATTTTTATACAGGTTTCTGAAGGCCCTTGCCTGCATGTATATATCACTGTCCATCTAAACTCATGAGAATTTGGAATCTCTTGATATTTCCTGTATTATTATTTTTAAAGCATAAAAATAATAATTAAATCATGCCAACTTAGCTGATATCATCTGAGTATAGAGACACTCACTTTCCATATCTAATTAAAGAATTATTCAGACCAAATGGATGCTCCCCAGCTGAGAGCATACTGTTTGTATTTCAGGTAGTCAATTTTGTTCTTGTATCATTGGAGATACTAATCCGCTAGAGCAAAGCTCATCTATAGGTGGATTCCAGGTAGATATATCTTCTAAACTGAGTTCTTTAAGGCTTTCCTCTATCCCATGAACCCATCCCAATCCATTGAACTGGATCTGATAGTCATTGAAGGAATGAATGGATGAAATTTTCAATGCACAATTACAAACAGATCTTTCTTCAAAGAAAGTATTGTTGACCAAACCCTAGACAGAGAACAAGCTTAAGTGTATAATTAAGGCAAACTTTGTTTCCAATTGGCAGTTAATGAGTATTTGGGATTATGCACAGAAATGACCAAACAAAACAAAAAATCCCACCATGCCTTACATACGTCTCCCCAAACACAAGTATATTCCACATGTAATCCTTATATCTTTAGCCAAGGCTATAGAGTTTTTGCTTTTCCTTCAAAGTCATTTTCATTTTACATATTAAGACTTTAGTAAAATTCTGAACAAGTTTGCTAGGTTACCTACTTTAAAATTTCAAACTAATAAACTAGAGCGTTTAATATATTGTTTTAGCTGATTTTGTTTTTGAAAAGAAAAAAATAAAGCCTTCACATGGAGTCAATTACAGTAAAATTAAGGGACACAGATATTATATTATTTAAATGTGCAGTTTAAAGCTACATATTGAAAGTTACGGTCCATTAATGTAAATTATTTTGCAGTAGAAATATCTAATTATCTCTTTCAGATAATAAATGTAAATGTTTCAACCTAATCATAATAACCTGCCGGGAGAGAAGCTGTACAATTAGAAATCCAGTATGTGCCCCAAAGTTGAATTGTCTATGAAATTCACCCTTGGTGTCTCAGCTGTGCCATTTCTGGATGTCTATTTTATAGATCAAGGGAAGAAAATATATTCGATTTTTTTGTGTGCTGAAATTACATTTTTATAAGAGCAATTATTTGGGGTGATTAATAATGGCAGTGATGTTTTTATACTTGCAACTAACATGGTTCTCCGTAAAATGCATCCCCAATAGTGAATTATGTAAATTAATTCCAAGGACTTTTTTCACCCACCGATTTCATGTCAGAATTATTAACTTTTCCATAGTTAAAGGCAAATAAAATATTACAAGCTTCAGATCGGAAATATATACTGAAACAGATCATTTTGTAACACAAATAAGAATTTGGACACCCTTTAGAGGTTGTGACTTGCCCATGTTTCATTTATAGGCATTTTCAGACTAGGTGCTGTATGTATTTCTGTTTCGACATTACAGCAGCAAACCCAAACATCAAGAAGGCTGAAGTCCGGGATATGCAGCCATGATTTCAAAAGCATCATTTAGTTAAGAAAATGTCTTGCTGTTAGCAAGCGAAGAGCCGGAAAATAAGGGCTTCTGTTATAATGAGAGTGGAAGAAAAGCTTGCCATATAAGTGGAAGAAATTAAATATTTGGTTTACCTTCCCTTCCTCCTGCTCTCATTTTTAAGATATACTCTTTTGTTTAATGAATTGAAAAACACAAAGTTAACATGTATTTTCTCAATACTGTGCTTCAGAATTTTTCCTATGTCTTCATGTTAACATGAGCACCCTAGGTTGACATGAGCCAGGTTCTTGAATTATTTGAGTTTCTTTAGGTGGCAAGACATAATGTTCTTCCAGGATGACCACAGGAGTAGGGGTTCACTGTAAAGATTCACGAGGGAAAACAACAACTTCATGTGCACAGCTAAACCAAACAAGAAGGTCATGTAGTCTCATGAAAACTAAAATATCACTGGGAGAACGGAATGGTAGTTTAAGGCACAGCTTCATGAACTATATTATTGTCACCCTGACTCTAGTTTCTGACATTAAATAATTTAACTACTGTCCCTTTTTTCCTACTACTCCATCTACTGCTTACTGGTTGGTTCTCCCTGCAGAGTACTGATCTGACAGATCTGACAGGTGACTAACCCCTGGGGCAGAGGAATCCTCCAACGTTGTCTTTAGGTCAGAAACCCATCTCTTTTCCATTTGACTGCAGCCAGTGTGATCACAACTGGATTCAGAACATGTAGATTCATGGCTCATAATTCTTCAGAACATAGCTGAACAGAATCTTCCCCAAATATTCCTTGGGTTTTAAAGTATTCATATTTCTGGCATGCTTAGTCTTTCCCACAAGATTATTAAACTTTAAAGTACTTTACAGCTCCTTATGTCTTGAATCAACATCTCTGGTCTTTCAACTTGCCATATACCACACCCATCCTCCCATACTGAAATAATTTTAAAAGGTATCTGAAAGCACCATGTTTTCTGACAGCTCTTTTTTTTACATATCTGCGACCTTTGTCTGGAATGGCTTTCATCAACTCTTCTACTTGGCTAAATGCTACTCATCTTTCAAGATTCGGCTCAAGCACTAAAACAAGTATATCTTGTTTCCTTCCTGTCCAACAACAGCTCTTCCTCCTTCTTTTGGTAATTTTTTTCTTGGCGAAACACTGTTCTCTTACTTTCAGCCTGTATTGTCTGGATGAAGCTTACCTTGTGCTCGGACATCAAGATTAAGGAGATAATATTGATCAACTAGTACTTTTCATTCTCATAGTCACGTGTTTGGATCAAGAGTGGATGTGTGCCCCAAGAACTTGAAATTATCTGGGGCCATTTTATAGAATTATTAGGAAAGAAGTTTTGTTTGTTGGCTTGCTTGTCTTTATAAAGTTGATTGGTAAAATTCAAGCCTGGAATTTCTGATGTCAATCTTTGTTACCATGTGGGGATAACCAATGTATGAGAAAGCCAAAACAGACATATTTGGAGGTGAGAGAAAGAAAGAGGAACCTGGCAACATTACCTACTGGAGCACCTGGATCAAACTGCAGCTGAATATATGCTGCTCCTCTAATTTTCCCTTATGCACGACAATAAATTTCTCTCTCTTTTTTGGCTCAAATGAGATTGGTCTCACTTTTCTACTATCTGCAATATAAAAAGACCTAACTAATATGAGTTGTTTAAGCCAGGTGCTTTTTTATAGCACTTGCTACGATGTATCACATATTTTTCCTTGTTTTTTTCCTGCTCTAGACTGTGAGCTCATGGGAGGCTATAGCTGTGTCCCATCTTCATGGACCAATGTCTGATGCATTGTATGTTATATCACTGGCATTTTTACATATTTGCTGAACAAATGAAACAAAGATGGATAAACGTTTTAGCTGTTTGATCAGTATTTTTTAAATTGCTAAATGTGTTTATTTTAGTTCAAAAAACACCAAATGTATATTTTAACTAGTAACACGTGTTTCTTAATCAAATTTAAGATTTTTCTCTCTTCAGTGTTTCCCTACCAAAAAAAATCCAACAAATTTAGCACTGTGTTTTCTCAGTGGAAGTATCCTTTTTCAAGCTTCAGTCTATAGACCCCATTTCAGTGGTTCAACAACAGTGAACAATTTAATAGAGAGAGAAATGAGGTTGATGAGGGAATCAAGATCCGGACCATGGAGGGTCTCAATTTCTATGCTAAGCAGTTTGGTTTCGGCAATTTGGAGCCATTGAGGAGTAACCATGCAAGATTCACACTTTAGAAAAGATCCTCGCTGCAGATTCAGGATGTAGGAAAGAGTCAAGGGATTCCCCTGATGTAGAAAAGACCCAGCCTAGCTGAGCATAATTGTCCAAACCACCGAAGAGGCAGTTGAGAGTAAAAAGGGAAGACGTGTAAGGAAGTAGTAGATGCTGAAATTAGGGACTGGATATAGGGGATGGGGAAAGAGATCAAAGATGATCTCAGACTTCTGGCTGGGATGATAGCCATTCATTAACATTAAAAAAGTAAATAGGATAAGTAGATGGAGAAGAGAAACTAACTTGATTTTTGGACAAATCAGTTTAACAAAACGGAGAAAGAACTCGCCAAGAATAAACTTGTGGACTTCGTTTATCTTTGCCTTTTTCTGGCAGTAGCTCTTTATCTGGCAGCTAGAGCTGGGCCTCAGGTTCTTCCGCCTTTAGGATGTCCTGTCCATGCGACCCCACCCCATCCAGGACGTGAAGGCAGAGCTCACCTCTGCTGACCTGGGTTTACAACATCCTCCGAGGAGCATGCTCATGGCAAGATTTCTGAAGATGCTCCCATGTCCCAGCTTTAAGGAAGCTCTTATCTGGCATACACAGATTGCTGAAATTGGGCATGGTAAACTGCATTCCACTCTAAGGTCTTCTTGTATGGGCTTTAAAAAAAGTTGAAAGAATGTTGAATAGTGTTTTACTTATGAAGTTTCCTTAATTCCCAATGAGTGTCTGTCATTGTGACATTTTCCCTCTGCTGCTCAGCACCAGGTGGGAATGCTGCAGACAGACAGACTGAAGGAAAGCCTTCCTCAAGGTGGGCATGGAGCCGGGTAGAAATCCCAAATTGCATTTGATCACTTGTATCTGATTTCTCCCTCTTTCGCCAATAGATGTCCCTGTAGCAAATGAAAGAATTTTGAAAGGAGTCCAGGGGTGTAATTAAGTGAGACAATACAGATGCCAGAATTTAAACGCTGCCAGTTTTATGTAATTTAATTAATGCTGTGGAGAGGAAAAAATGCTTGCCTGTGCAGTATTTTGTGAAGTAAAGAGGCTGCTGATTAAAGGGCATCGTTCTGACAGAATCCAGAGAAATAGAGAGTTGATCCATAGATGGCTCTATTAGATTAGAAAGAACAACCACATGCAGAGTCCTGTTTATTATTTTATGTCTGACATTTTAGGAGTCTGTGTAATATCATTATCTATAGAAATTCCAACAGCACACCAATTGTCCCATACAGGTGTACCTGTCTTTTCAGACAACCTTCTGAGACATCCATTACTTATAACACCTGTTTCCTTCATGGAAGGACTGGACTTTACAAGGGGACTTTCCTTACAGATGAGAATGGAGGAAAGAAATTTTGAAGTGAAAGGATGATTCTTTTGCTTAAAAATACAAATATGTCAGCATTGTTATTACCAGCTTTTACTCAGATTTACTCATCCAGGACATTTTGATAAATACATATTCCATCTTCCTTAGAGAAGTAGTGGACAATGCTTAGATGCAGACTCAAAATCAATTTTGGTAATAACTGTGGGTATAGCTCACAGCTCCCTAAAAGAAAGTCAGGTAACATGAAAAGAAAAAGCAAGCCTGTGATCAGCAAAACACCCAAATAAGATCCTGCTGTCTCAGGTGGCCCCTCATTTACAGCTTATGGATTTTAAATGAGGGAAAACTATTTGAAAGTTCAGAGAGTTTGGGGTTTTAAATTTGTCTTCATTTAAAGTGTTCCTTTTTTCTCTTTGTGCTTTACAGTTCTTTTCAAAACTTTCGTCCACAGTACACAGTACACACTGCATTCCAGAAATTTAAAAAAATAGGATGATAAATAAAAACAATGAAAAACGAAAGGGTGTGATGACAGTGAAGGTCAGAGGGCTCCTATGACATGAGGCTTAGTTCTTCACTCTGGATACATCATCCTAAGATTGCTTCTATCTGTTTATCTTCATCAGATACGATTGTAGTTAAATGCAATAGTTAGATTAACAGTTCTAGTTAGAAATACAGATTCAGTAGAACCAAAATAAAATATTGGGGCAATTGATCAGCTTTTGATAGTTCAATAAATACATGCCAAATAATTCAAGTGCAATTACAATAACATGTCCCTTCTATTTTAATTAAGCATATTTAAGATGTACATGCAATCACACTTAATGTAGCTGAAATTTCAGAAACTTTATCACTGGCTAAGGGCAGCGACAAAGGCACAAACAAAGCCACTGGATACCGTCTCCTCTCAGTGGCTGTTTGATTTATTTGTTGCTGAGTAACAAACTACTCTCAAAACTTTGTGGCTTAAAATGACAACCATTTCATCTGTTCACGATTCTGTACATCAGGTATTTAGACAGGGCTCTGCGTGGCACTTCTTTTGCTCCATGAGACACTGGCCAGGATTACAGAATTGCAGTCAGGTGGCTTCACTCCCACGTGTCACCTTGGAGGGGAGACTGCAGGGCAAGAACCTCTTCCTCTCTCCACTTACCTAGCTTGGACCTCTTGACAACACTGCCGGATCCCAGGAGAGGGTTTCAAGAGGAGCTAAGCTTGAAGCTTCAGATGAAGGCCCAGCTGTGAATGTCATATCTCATCCCTCCACTCACTCTCTTGGCTAAATCCAGACAAAAGGCTGATTCAAAGGGAGGAATTCAAGGGGAGGAAAATAGACCCTGTTTCTCAATTGGACGAGTAGCAAGAATTCACAGCCATCTGTAATCTACCAGAAACTGTCCTCTGGCCATGAATTACTTATGTTCTCTGACATGCAAAATACACCTTTCCCTCCCAAGAGCCCATAATTCTCATCCCATTATGGCATCAGGCACTAACACAATGACCAGGATCTAATCTTCTGAGTTAGACACAGGGGCTCATAAGGCTTCTGCCATGAGGCTCCTCAGGTAGGGAGACACTTGAATTAAGAAAAAAGTCACAGACAAGATAGAATATACATGGAGAAACAGGCATCGAATGACTGCAGTCAACACTTCAAATCAAAGAGGGGAAATGGGAAGCACGTACACAGTGATTCTGAAACCCAGCCACACACGTCCTCAAATTCCTTTGCTCATTGAGGACGACCTAGACCTCCTCACAGGAAGGAGAGCCACTCAGCATCTGGCTTCTCTCTTTGGACTGTGGGCTCCCCCATCTGACTCTTCCTTCCTTTTCTATAAAAAATGATCTATGCTTATGACACATTAGCTTGCTGCCTACCCACAGAGTATTAGGGGAAAAAAAAAAAAGAGTCCTCTTTCTGTTTTGTACTTTTGGCCAAAAATGACACAGCTTCCTAAACAACTTGGTGGGACGCCAGTGTATAAGACCATTAATCCAGTCCATTGCACAAACGTCATGCTGACGTTTGTCTTTGAGACAGGCTTCTCTCTGCCTGGGCTCTGAGTCGGGGAGCTATGGAAAAATGCCATTAAGATTTTTAGAAGAAATTCTGTCCAGCTGAGAAGGAGTAACAAGCACCTCTTAAAATTCTGAGATCTTAACAAAGCGTTCTGCTCCCACACACCGGATGTGACTTTAACCCCGTGGCCTTGTGTTCATGGCAACATCTGTCTTTGATATTTGCCTGAGTCACCTTTCACCTTGAGAAATATTTGCCCAATGGACAGGCTAGAAGTAAGAAACAGTTTAATTTTTCAACTTAGCAATGCTGAAGTTGGAATACTTCTTTAGAATTTGGCTTAAAAAAGCAAAGAGTTCCTTTTCAAATCCATCTCTCTCCCCACCCTTTATGATTGAGAGCTAAAAGAAGCCCACCGGCACTTTCAGCATCCTGCCTGGAACTCTCCTTTGCTAGATCCGCAGGTTCACCAGGTACACGTTCTATCTTCTGTGCTCCAGTTTGTCAAGTGTTCTTCCACTGCAGGTCACATGTCACCACCCTTCCAAGCTTGAAGAGCAGTTTGTTCCCTGCCTTTCCAGTTTGCACTACCAGTCTTCCCGATACCCTTCACAAGAGCCATTGCCATCTCTTTTAGGTTTTTGTTACTGAAGAATCCCACTTCTAATACTATGTTCTGTTTCAATTTTTCTATTGCCGTTTAACAAAACACCTTAACCATAATTTATTATAAGTTACAATTCTTTGTATGACCAGAGTTTTTCTGCTTTAGTGGCGTCATAGTGAGTACTGGGATGACAGAAGTTCCCAGAAGGTCCTCACTCACACAGCTGGCAGTGGTACAGACCACTGGCTCAGTACAGTAAGGGTTGGGGGCTGAGAGTTTTTCCATCAGAGCTTTTCCACGTGGCAGCTTGAGCTTCATCCAAACATGGTGGCTGGGTCCCAGGGAAAGACATTCCAAGAGTTAAAGGTAGAAGTTCTAGATCTCACAGAGCCCAGCCTCAGAACTTATATAACATCATTCCCACCACATTCTGTTGATGAGAACAGTCCAGGAGCAGTCTAGAATCAAAGGAGGTAAAAAGAGTCTATCTCTCAATGTGGAAATTATGAGGTCAAATTGCAAAAACATATGTGGAATGGAAGAGACGGCACAGCCATCTTTGGAAACACTTGGGGATGCTGGGATGGGGTGAATGTATTTTCCATGTGAGAAGGACATAGATTTGGGGAGACTAGAGGAGAGAGTGAATTGTGGCCCTCCCCAAATTTACATGTTGAAGTTCTAACCAGCCACCAGTTCCTCAGAACGTGACAGTATTTGGAAACAGGGTGATTGCAGATATAGTTAGTTAAGAAGGGTCATATTGGAGTTGGGTGGGCCCCTACTCCAATAGTGATGCCCTTATAAAAAGGAGAAATTTGGACACAGACATGCACACAGGGAAAATGCCGTGTTAAGAGAAAGGTAGAGATCTGAGTAAAGCAGTAAAAGCCAAGGAATGCCAAAGATCACCAGCAAACTACCAGGAGTCTGGGGGGAGGCCTGGGACAGACTGTCTTTCAAAGACCTCAGAAGGAACCAATCGTCCAAACTGCTAGAGAATTCACGTCTGTTGTCTGAGCCACCTGGTCTGTGGCATGTTGTTAAGGTAGCCCTAAGATACTCATACCAGTAGCCATGGGACCTTTGTTGAGCACCTATCCTGGTAGGGAAAACAAGAATACCAAAATTCCCTTCCCTTCAAGGATCCAGGTTAATAGAAGTAGCAGTGTTCTCACAGAAATACAAATACTCAAATGATTTCTTTTCTAATGCAGTTTCTGCCACATTTTAGCAAAACATTCTCATGTAGTGCTATAATCAGGAACAAGGCATGCATGTTTGTGACATGTGTGTGTGTTGTGGTTTCCCCTCAAACCACGAAATATAAGCATCCTCAGTGACCTACAATGGAAAGGTTTTTTCCCTTGGCACTACTGGTACTTTCATTTTAAGGCTATATACAACATTTAGACCAGTGTTAAATTTCTACGGAGGAAACCCCTCCAGAAAGCCAGGATTAGCCAAGTAGATGCCGTCCACACCCAAGTCTTCAGACTCACAGGTCACGGTCGATTTTGCGAAGAACAGCAATTTCTTGACTGTTTTATTCTGGTTTCCTGGGCAGCTGCTTTGCTAGTTCACAAAAGTGATGCTGCTACCTCAAGCCAGGACAGCACATCAAAACTCCAGTACAGATGCTGGAATATGTATGAGGAGATGACAAAGACCGATCTGTCTGTGGAAGATTCAAATGTGAGCATCTGCTATCATGGCATGAAAAAGAATTAGACTCATCAGCTACAGTGATTCATAATGATAGCTGTGTTTGCTCTCAGAATATTAAGGGCATCAACCATTCACTTAATTGCCAAAAAGGACTCTTTTTTTTTTTAACCATACAACATCTCTCTCTCATTCTCTCAATATATAGATTTTTATAGAGATAGATATCCCCAAACGGTCTCACTGGCTCAAGCATAAATGTAACAAAGACAAATTAAAAGGAGCTAATATATTTGATTAATGCTAGGTTCCGTATCTGAACTTAGAAGCATAAATGTCTCTTTATAAGTGATACTGTCTGCAAATGAGATCAAATCAAATTTCAAGGCACTCTGTTAATGAAAAGTATTGATTTTTATAGCATTTGGGCCAAACCATCGCCAATTTTCAATCCCCTTGATATCTCTTTCAGCAAAAAGGGCTTCATCCTTGAATACACAGATGCCCTTCTCTTTCTCCTCTTCCTCTCAAGCTCTAGGTCTCATGGCTTGTCTCTTCACCTTCTCTTCGGTGTTGATCTAATTTGTTCCTGCAACATCAGTCATCACTTCCAGGCAGATGACTCCCAAGTCACTGTCTTAATAAGCTGATACCTTCCTTTCCAACATCTTTGTCCTTTCTGACTAATCTGCCCTGAGTGTTTCTTGCACTTTCCTCTCTACCTTGCTGTTCAAACAGTTTTAAGCCTCCACTCCACTCTTTCAAATTTCACCATCCTTAAGAAATTGAGCTGAAGATCCAAGTCATCCCTCCTTCCTGACTCCTTCCTGGTCCATTATGACTCACATGGTCCTTCTTCTTCCTGAACACTGGAACACATCAGCTGCTCATACAGAGACTGGCCTTGGTCTGTCCCAGGCAGTAGAATTCAATGACTGAACATGATATTTTGAGAGGGTACCTGATGTGGGGTAAGATAAGTGAGGGAGTTGAGGGAAGTAGGCACAGCTCAGCCAGTATGATCCATCAGATCAACTCTAGCAATTATCAGGGTGACATTTATCTCTGCAAGACTACTCACACTGAAGCTGTAGAGTCAGCCTCACTATTCAATTAAACATTAATCATATACTACCACGTGACACCTCATGTTTTATTGAAGATTTCTATTTAAATCTAGCGTTTTTAATTAGCTTCAGTGTGTTTATATTTGGTCTCCCCAGCTACAGCATAACTCTCTAAAGAAAAGATGGTATCAGGTTTCTAATACCCCTAAGAGGGCTGAGATCTGTTGAACCAGTAAAATAATAAAGATTCACCCAGAAGACACTCCATTTAAACACTTGCTACTTTGATTGATTTAATCAACCACTAGAACCTCTTAATTGATTTGCAGTTATAACTGAAATGGAAATATTTCCTTAGACTGAGTAACGGAGTCAGGAGAAAAGAATGAAATGGAAAAACTATCACTTGCGGTGTTTTGAACTCAACAGTTAAATGAGTGTGCTGGAATCAGGACTTCTTTATTGTCATAATAGAAAAACACGTGTGTTTAGAAATAGCCCAGATTCCCCCCTTGAGATACCCGCATATGGACCTGCTTTCAGCAACAGGTAACAAAGATATTGATTTAACCCCACTTCCAGAGTAGAATGTGATTTCTAAAGAAAACACCCTTTGAAAACGGTAATTTTTATTTGAAAATCATGTGTAGAGGCATCTTGCTTGACAAATAGTAGTGTCCTTGTGTGCTAGGGCAGTTGATGTCCAGAAACAAACAAAAAAAACTTATTAATCAGCTCGAAAGAAAGACATCGTATCCTGTGAAAGACCTTCCTACAGAAATCCTTGTACTAGGTGACAACTGCCCTTTCTCTCCCAGGTCCTCTAAAATAAACCTTCGCAAAGTGCATGTGAAAGTGAATCACTCCTTTCCCACGTGTTTGCTTTTTCCACCCTGCAGATATAGGTGGTTCGGTCAATTTAACAAAATGTTATATTATACGGTCAACATCATAATAGCCTAGTATGGATTAATCTTTGTTGATATACCTTGGATGAATAATATGAAACAGGGAACCAGAAAGTAAAAGTGACTAAAACCAGAGACTCTTTAAAAGAAGAGAGAAAGCAGGAGTGGACTGGGAGTTGGTAACCAAATTAAAGTCACTGAAATTTTTGAATCTGAAAGCTCTCTTGCTTCTATCTCTATACCCACCCATGGGCTCCATGAATATTGTATGAAACAGGCTGGCTTGGGGGCCTTGGGACCTTAGTCAACATAGATCCTGTGTACACAGCTGCCAGACCTTTTGAGGTAAATCTCCATCTTTGTTGCTTAAGAAGATGTATGACGGTTGAAAAATTATGTGATGAACATGTATAACTTGGCTCCTTTTTGTCCTGTATCTTTTTCTACACTCAGTTACGCTGGAATTCCCCCTGCAACTACAAGTGAGGATTGTAACTGTGGCTGGGCTGAGGCAGGGCTGCCATCCTGGAGAGATTGCTCCGATTTCTGAGGCTTGTCGAGTACCAGAAATACCTGTGCAGAGGTAAATCTCACAGACATATGGCCTGTTTGCCACCTGAGGCAGAGGGACTGTATCTTCCATTTTAACTCTCATAAAACATGTTTTGGGACCTAGACATTTTTGATGCATAAATCTTGGGCACTGAAAGTTCGATCTTGTTCTCTTGAATCTGGAGTTATTTCAGGCCATGTGCCACTGCCCATATTTCCAGTACAACAAATGATGTGAGTGAGGGGGACAGGAGAGAGGAGGGCGGCAGTACGTTCACACATGTGAAAAAATAGTATTTTCTCCCTTAAATGTTTGTTATGCTTTCATGTCAGGGATTAATTACTCTAACAAGCAAAAGAACATGCCCAAAGGCAGAAACCACAAGATTAGTGAATCATGAAATCATCACTGGAAACCACTAGCGATGGAGCCTGTTCCACAGCAGAAGTGTCATTGTTGTTCTTGTTGAACCTATGCTGGGAAAACTCCAGAAACAGAACTTACCACCTCCCTGGAAGCTCATTCCCACTTAAGACCATGCTCCCGTCTTCTAACAATATTCCTTTGTTTTGAAACAAAATCTTCCCCTCTTCAACTTTCACTCCTCCAAAAGGTGGGACTAGAGTCTTAATGAGAAAGTGAAACATTCTTGAAAACACAAAAATAAAATTCGGTGATAAGAAAATAAGAGTAAGTGACCAAAGTAAACAGAATTCAAAAACTTCCTGTTCTAACTTGGAATATCATTCACAATGAACATGAATATCTCCTAATGAGGATGTATAATCCTTTTAATGGACTACTGTCAGAAATGAAGCCTGGGGAAGGAGGCATCTCCTATCAGGCACATTTTTAGAAGATGGAAGTGCCCAGGCTCATTTAGCAAACCCACAAATTCAGGAATTAAAGGTGAGATGATTTGGGCTCTCCATCAGTAGCCCCTGCAGAAATTACTTCCCTTCATTACATATTAGAATAATATTGTTTCAGACCTCGAAGCTCACTGGAAACATTGGTTTTTAGCCCAGCTCCTTTAAAAATATCTATATTTTCTCTCCTTCTTGCTATCTATACTTTCTTTTTAAAATTTAATTTAGTTTTTATTTTATATAGGATTATTGCTGATTTACATTGTTGTGTTAGTTTCAGGTGTACAACAAAGTGATTCAGTTACACATATATCCATTTTTTTCAGATTTTTTTCCCATATAGGTTATTGCAGAATATTGACTAGAGTTCCCTGTGCTATACGGTAGGTCCTTGTTGATTATCTATTTTATACATAGTAGTGAGTATACAACTGCTCCCACTTCAAAGGGCAAAATAAGTACCTATAAGGACGGACCCAAGGGTCTCACCACAAATACAGATTCTCACAAAAGGCAATTAGGAAGGGAATAAAGACAATAGGTAGAGTCTAGCAAATTTCTTTTACTCCAGCTGTCCGATTTGCATTAGTCCTGCCAAGATTTGGGTTAAGTATAATCCATTTACAGTCACACTCATTTTCAGAACTCTGTGAAAGTATGATGGAAATGAACTCACGTTGCCTCCTTCCAAAAACATCCCAGGCTTGCTGTCTCAGCCCTCTTAATATATCCTCAAGAGCATCATTAGTAGGTTTGTAGGTTTGCAATGAAAAAGGTGGGAAACAAAGGTTTGTAAATAAGGTTACCATGTCCTAGTTCTCCCAGTGTGGTCTCTGGACCAGCAGATCAGCCACGTGGGAACTCTTGAGAAATGCAGAATTTCAGAACCCACCCTGGACCTCCTGTAACAGCAACTGTGGGTGGAGCACAGCAATGCATGTTTTAACGGCCCTACAGGAGAATCTGGTGCACCCTCAAGCGTGAGAACCACTGCTCTGGGCCACAGGGAAAGAGCAAAAACGCTTTTCATGTTAAGAGTCTGGACTAACCTTTCCCCAAAAGGCAGTAGTTATGAAACTCACAACAGCACAGGATTTTCCAAAGGAGGGGGCTGAAATTAAAAGCTGGAAACCTCACTGGCGACTGAAAAACTTTAAATTCTCACTCTTAATTTTATGGTAACAAAGCTTGCTGCCATGGGAATAATAGGACGTAGTCAACTGCCCTCAGTGATAATATTTCATCCAGGCTTGATAGGGCAATTGAAAATATCATTAAAGAGACAAGTTGTACAATAGAGGACGACAAAAGTGTAATTATCTTTGGGGAATAAATCCCCCAAAATCATGTGGCTTCTAAATGTATGTCTCTTATTGATTTAAAACTCTTGGCTAATAGCTGAGTTTCTCACATACTGTTCCAGATATGTAGGCATGGGTATCTCCACACACACTTTTTAAAGGGTTTTAAAAGTATCTTAAGATCTTGAATATTCTTGAAAACCATAGTCTGATTCAGTTATCTTCCAATATGAATATAACTTTTTTCTTTACTAAATTTGACACAAACTAATAGCAGAAGAAGGAGAAAACATGGGAGAGAAGGAGGGGGCAGCAGAAAGCAAAGAAGGAAGTAATCTAAAAAATATAACATAAAATGAAGGTAAAATTCACCCGAATTCCCATAATTCAGAGAAAAACACTGTTTCTTGTTCGCAACTTCCAGATAGAGGCCTGATGAATACACTGGTGGTGCTCATGGAACACAGCAAGTCTACAAAACAGTCATCCTACTTGTGCTGTTCTCAAATGTGCTTTGCTTTTCGATACACATCAGAGACATTCTTTAAGTTAATACCCGTATGTCAACATCACCATTTTCTTTGTTTTTTTTTTTTAATTTATTTATTTATTTATGGCTGTGTCGGGTCTTAGCTGCAGCATGCGGCGTCTTCGTCCAGGCATGTGACCTGCAGGTTTTCTCTCTCTAGCTGTGGCATGCAGGCTCCAGAGCACATGGGCTCTAGTTTGCAGCACGCAGGCTCTCTAGTTGAGGCGCAGGAGATCAGTAGTTGTGGCGCACGGGCTCAGCTCCCCCCCCCCGTGGCAGGTGGGATCTTAGTTCCTTGCCCAGGGATCGTACCTGCATCCCCTGCACTGGAAGGCGGATTCTTTACCACTGGACCACCAGGGAAGTCCCTACATCACCATTTTTAATGTTACATGGTGTTCCATTTTCTATATATGGCATATATGCCATGATTTATTTACTAATTTTTTATTTTTATTTTTTGCTACTGTAAACAATATTGTTACAACTATGCCCAGATACTTGGGCATACCTATGCACTGTCCTTGGAGAATATCACTGGAAATTTGACTTCTACATCAGGTGATATGTCACTTTTAAATTTTGATGCATGATGGCAAATATCTTTTCAGAAAAGTGTGCCAATATCTACTCTCTCCGATAATGCAAACTTGTGCACATTCTTCTAACCCTTCAGTTATATTTGGTTCTATCAGTGTTCTAAATTTGCAGCAATTGGATGACTAAGATAATCTTCTTTCTTGGTTTTTATGTTAATGTTGTTTTGTTTTGTTTTGTTTTGTTTTTGTGGTATGCGGGCCTCTCATTGCCGTGGCCTCTCCCGTTGCGGAACACAGGTTCCAGACACCCAGGTCCAGCGGCCATGGCTCACAGGCCCAGCCACCCCGCGGCATGCGGGATCCCCCCAGACCGGGGCACAAACCCGAGTCCCCTGCATCGGCAGGCGGACCCTCAACCACTGCGCCACCAGGGAAGCCCTATGTTAATGTTTTAACTCTCTATCTTACTGAAATCTCTTACTCTTTCTGGTAGTTTGTCAGTTGATTTATTATTTTCCAGCTACACAATCTACAAATAGAGAATAAGAAGCCTACAACGTTCTGGTATCTCCACTTCTTAATTTGCGCTTTTGTCTAATTTCCTTATTTACTTCCCTTATTCCTGGCTTTAATGGGAATGCTGTTAGTGCTTTAAAATTGCTGCTCACGCTGGCTTTCAGTTCAGATATGCAGTTTTAATTATGGGTTATCATTGACTTCTTCTTTTATCATTTTAAAAAGTATCATATATTTTTAAAACATGGAGTAGATACAGAATTTTATTGGATGTTACTTTAGTACTTATTGGAGTGAACAAATAACTTTAAGGTTAATTTTATTAATTAAAATTATAAAAGTGAAAGAGCCATCCTTTCTTAGATCAACTAATATTTGATTTTCCATTTACTGCCAACTTTAAAAAAATTATTTTCTACATAATCTGTTATTGCTGTCGTATTTTCATTTTTTGCGTCGTTTGCTTTTTGTTCTTTCTTTTTCTGAGGGAGAGAATTTCATTATGCTCAGGAGTCAAAGATGTTTTAATTGTTTCTTCTTTAGGTAATTATTTACAGACGTACCTCACTGCAGTCTGCGCCAGACATCTGGTCCTGGACCCACGAGAGCCTGCATTTCCCTTCTTCTCATTTCCTCTGTCACTTCACCGCCTCCAAGGTGTCACTCAAGGAGTCCCTAGCCAAGGAGGGGACCATCCGAGTCAGAAAAGCTGACCCTCTGGGCTGGGTCTGGAATTGGGAATGCTGTGGGTCAAGGAGGAGAGGTGGGAACACATAGCTGCAGAAACTGAAGAGATTGTCAAGAGCTCCCACCACCACCACCCCTGCCCCCGCCCCGCACAGCCCCAGCCCGGCCTAGCCCTGCCCCAGTCCCTGCCCCCGCCATGCCCAGCCCCAGCCCCGCACTCCTCTGGCTTCCATCCTCTCAGAAGGAGTTATCAGTTCCTTCCACGAGGCACTTCATGCTGTTTATCCTTTTCTCACCTCTCGTGCATGCCTCCTCCCTCTGATTGGGCTACTATGCCTACTACAAAAGTGCTTATTTTTTTCTGCCAGGTATATCTTTATATATTCGTTTTTAATTGTCAAAATATGCAAGTTACTGTGACTCAGATTATTGATGGGGGGAAATAA
Source organism: Globicephala melas (assembly GCF_963455315.2). Lineage (NCBI taxonomy): Eukaryota > Metazoa > Chordata > Mammalia > Artiodactyla > Delphinidae > Globicephala > Globicephala melas. The sequence goes on along the minus strand of NC_083327.1, from coordinate 84,233,990 downwards.
GGTCACATCTATTTTCTTTTTAAATTTTTAGATATTTATCTTATTTTTCTAATATTTAAATTTTTTGAGAAGTTTATGATCAGTATTTTGGGTTTTTTTAACCTTTGTAAACAACTTGCCTCTTTTGCCTTGTGGTCTGTGGGGTTCTTTCTGTAATCTTCAAGTTCAAAAGCTTCACCAGGGCATGTCTTCTCTGTACTGAAGAATTTTAGCACATTTTTCGGGAACATGACAAATTCCTTTGACAAATGTTCATGTCCCTTTATTTCAGGAGATGTTTTTTTTCCTAATACATGTTTGAATAGCTTTTGTTTTATCACTGGATTTGATGATTGCTTCTTGATCACTGGAAGTATCAGTATTTGAATCTCTATTGTCTATATTCTTCTAATGATCATCATTTCTTTGCATCTTGTGTGATTCTTTTTTTTTTTTGCGGTACGCGGGCTTCTCACTGTTGTGGCCTCTCCCGTTGCAGAGCACAGGCTCCGGACGCGCAGGCTCAGCGGCCATGGCTCACAGGCCCAGCCGCTCCGCGGCATGTAGGATCTTCCCAGACTGGGGCACAAACCCGTGTCCCCTGCATCGGCAGGCGGACTCTCAACCACTGCACCACCAGGGAGGCCCGCATCTTGTGTGATTTTTGTCAAGAGAATCCCCTTTACCAATCTAGTTTTCTGTTGGTTTCACCATTTCCCATTTCTAACTCATTTTTAATTCCACAATGTTGTTATTTTCTGCACAATTTCTTGACTCAATTATGCCAGACTTTTAAAAATATTATTCTGCTGGCATCTAATTTCTTTAAGAATCTGATGCAAATCAGTGTTTTTCCTGTTTTCTGGGAAAAGCATTTCTTCAGCTCTCATTGATAGATCTTACTGATTTATTTCTTTTTAGTGTTGAATATTTTAACCTACACCATACCATTTTATTTCTGTGTTGAGTTTTGTTTACCCATTTTTGATGGGGCAGTTCCAGTGGGTCCTGCTCTTTGCCTAAGCTTAATAGAAGTAACGGCTTCTTGAAGCTCCTCCTATTTTCCCTAAGCACCGTTTGGGTCTTCCTCTGAACTCTTGTTGGAGGACCAGACACCGATGTCGTATGTTTTCTGTCCAGCTGTGCGGCTGCCTGAAGGGATTGGAAAAGCATTGAGAGCCTGGAGACAGCTGGGGTGGGAAAGGCTTTGTTTCATGGTTTTCCTCAGAATTATCAGAACCTCTGCTTCATAGGTCAGCTCCCAGGTGGGAGGATGGCTTCTTCCAGAAAGTCCCACATTTCAATGGGTTGTCCTGTTCTGAGATGGGATGCTAATGATGGTGAAACAAATTAGACCGGTGAAGCGCAAGGAGGTTTACTGCAGACCCTTCCCCTCTTCTTAGGGAAGACAAGTCAGAGGGAAGATTACTCTGACTGTGCTTTGAGGCTGTACTTACATGCCCTTTTTTGTCCTAAACACTATTTGGCTGCATTTGTTTTCTTTCCCATCTCTGCTGCAAACGTGTTCAGGGAAATTCCTCAACACAAGGTACCCCCATCCCTCCCACCATCTACCACACCTCTCCCACTTAGCCAGGGATCCATAAGGCTTTTTAGAACATGCTGTGGTCACCACTTGTGTGTCCAGAATGTTTTCCACTTCATCCAAATTGTATGCTCTGAAGTTTTCTGTTCGAGCGAGGAATTTTGCTCTATTCTTAGTTCTTTGTATTACTTTCTGAGGACATTGTTTTTGTGGATTGAAGAGAAGAGCCAGAGGAGTTTGTAAACATATAATTTAGCAGACATCTTTCCCAGAAGTTCTTGCCTTGTCATTTAAATTAACTCTGTAAGCAGATTTGATTCCATTGAATATGTGCATGACTGGACTAATGACATATCTCCAGGGGTCCTTTAACATAAATATATGACATTTTCTCTAAAGTCTTTTCAGAAAGAGCTGGAAAAGAATTCATTTGGCTGAAAATCTAAAATTTAACAGGTGAAAACAAACGTTGCTTTTTTTTTTTCTAATGATGCAGTCATAGACACTACTCTCATGTTTATCAAATAATGTCTAACAATTATATTCAAATAATTGGATTTTTTTTCAGGACTTGAGTAAAAGTTTTGAAATATGTGCTCGTGAAAATAAATGGAATCTTTCTTATTACAGGATTTAGCCTTAATTATGTACATATATTTACATCATTCTTATCATTGCTAACAGCACAGGATTCCATCACTTCCTACCTGCACAGAAAGATGCAGAACAAAGAGTAGAAAATTAGCCAATGATTTCTCACTCCCTGTACTTGAAGATAGAGTTACCACTTTCACAGGCGATAGGGTAGCTTATGCTTTACATAAGCCTTCTAGTCGTTATTTTGATATATTCCTGTGCTTCAAAAATGTAAAATAGAGCTTCCCTGGTGGCGCAGTGGTTGAGAGTCCGCCTGCCAATGCAGGGGACACGGGTTCGTGCCCCGGTCCGGGAGGATCCCACATGCCGCAGAGTGGCTGGGCCCGTGAGCCACAACTACTGAGCCTGCGTGTCTGGAGCCTGTGCTCCGCAACAAGAGAGGCCACAACAGTGAGAGGCCTGCATGCCGCAAAAAAAAAAAAAAAAAAAAAGTAAAATAAGTACCTAATTGCATAAGACATCAACGAGATATATTTGCCCGGCTTTTAGCAAGTTGCTAGGCAAGCACTTTCCCAAAAACCCAATCAACCTTCTAAATCTCTTTCCCAAGGTCCTTCCAACCGCTGCTCCCAATCATGTATGACAAATTCAATAAAATGAGCAAATTAATGCCTTATTCTCTCTCTAAATGTTGAGATTGAAATAGAGAGATGTTAATGGGGGCATTAATTTGGTTTGCTCTGGGAGCTTAATGGTAGTGGGGCTACTTCTCAGGGACCACAGCAAGCGGGTTAAAGAGCATTATGAGTAGAGCCACTCAGGTGATAATACTGTTCAGAGGTTCCCATACTGCCCTCCAGTCACAACGACGAGCAGATGCCACTCTTGTCCTGCTCTGGAGTTCAGGTAGTGGACACACTCTGTCTCCCCACGCCTCGGCTTCTCAAATGCAAAGGAGGTAATACTTATCTCATAGAAATGATATGACTATAAATTATATGAGCTTTAGAAAAGATGTTTAAAGTCTTGGATTAAATCAAAACCTAGGACTCAACTAAGTGGTTTTTATTGCTGCCCTTACATGTATTATATCAAAGCCAGAAGCAGGGATGTTTAGAAGTTGTTCCATTGTTCCTTTTACGTGCTTATGTGCCAGGTCTGTGCTAAGCCATATAATGAATTGAAATGCATGAAACTGTACATAAACATTTCTCATTTCTCTTCTGAGTCCTCCGTTGGGTTTTGAAATGAGTGGGCTCTGCACACACTGAGAATCTCAAGGAACACAGAGAGAGAAGGCTTTCATCGTGTCTCATTCCCTGAGTGGGTGCATCAAGATGAAAACTGAGATTTCAAAACCAAAAAACAAAACTGCAAACCTATCTCTTCTAAGGAGTTTTCTTGGCAGGATGTCATTATCACTTACATTTATAGGATGATTTATTGTTTAAAAATATTGTAATGTAGATATATTGTTGTCCTATATCTGTTTGTGTGTGTGCGTGTGTGTGTGTGTGTGCATGTGTGTGTGTTTGTACATCCTAACACAACCTTGGACTGGACAGGGCTGGCTTTATGATTCCACGACATGAATAAAGGAACTGAAGCCAAGACCTCCTGGCCAAGTAAATGGGAAGCTTGAGAAAACGCAGACATTCCCTGACTGTAAGTTTATGGAACCTCATGATCTCTCCTGGTTTGAACGCCCACATCTATGAAAGCTCCCCAAAGAGCTTCTCAATGCTAACAGGAGAAAATGTAATCTATACTCTCTCTCTTTTGATCTCATCTAATACTCTTCCTTAAATACCAAGGTATTAGCAGACAAACCACGTGGCAATGGGTAAGTAGATGAATTGCTTTTTGTACTGCATTACACAATGGATTGGAGTGGATTAAAATTCCATCATTCATCTTCCCCTGCTTCCAAACCCCACTGTTATTTTTACCATTTTGTTTAAGCCTAGTGGATATGTGTACATGACTTATGCTCTTCAGCTATGAAATCAATTTACTTTATCCATTATACTTTCCGAATGATTGATGCAGTAAAAATACATAATAAAAACTAGTAAATACACAGCAAAAAAAAAAAAAAGTGCCCTGCCCACTTACGGCTAACATACAGTGCAATGCAGGGCACACATGTGGACTGTCTTGATCATACATTTTTTGATTAACATGTTAGAATCCCCAGGACTTTTTCAGGACAGTAGTGCGATTTGATTGACTAGTTGAGTTACACGTTCAGCCTCGAACGAAGCCATCTGTTCTCACGCCGGGAGCCATATTTACTCCTTCTCTCTCCGGGCTCTTCATCGAATAAGTAATGCATAGGGAGAGCATCCTCAGGAGTCCTTTTCGCAAAATGACTTCTTCAGTGTATCAGAGAAAAGATGTGGTACCTTGGGAATGAAGAAAGTGTTAAGAAATCAATGCATATCACACTGCTGGATGTAAATACGTATCTTTTAGATTTTTAGAAGTTATTTTCAGATTTGCAAGTGGAGGGAGAATAGGTATCGCCTATATCTTTCAGTGCTTCCTTTTAAAATTCCCCATAGATTAATGTCATGCAAACAAAAATACTTTTTTTAAGACAGAATGAAAGGGCATGAATAGCAAAGGTTTACACGTTGGCATTCTGATTTATTACTGATGAGAAAATAATTTTAGGTAAACTTGCCATTTTTGAACGATATTGCATAAGAAAAGAAACTCAATCAAATGTAAACTTAAAGAAATGTACAGACGTCTGGGTATGGGGCTGCAGCTCCCTGTCACACAAGCCAAAGTGCAGCGGGAAGCACATAAAAAGAAAGGAAACTTCACACAACCATTATGATCACCTAATTTCCTTTCTATTTGTCCTCTTGATTTAGACCTGAAGGTTTCCTGCCTCCTAAAGTCTGTCAATTAATAGTTCCTAGATTGGAAGAAACATCTAAGCTAATTCTCCATGGAGAAATAACTCTGCAATCTCTGCCTCGACTTTGACTCTTATGTCCATTTTGCATACACGGTTGCTATGGTTAGAACCCTGTTGTTCCATTTGTTTAGAGAATTGCTTGGATTTCCAAGAGGAAGTTTGAAAACTCCTATGTGGACGGGGGTCCCAAGTCTACCCATAATAACTGCTCTGCCGTGGACAGTTAGAGGGAGGGAGGGGACTTCAGGAGTGACAGTGTGAGCAGGGTAGGTAAAAGGTCTTTCTTGCTTTTGTACGGGTATGCGTTGGCTCACTCCATATTCATTTTAATTTAGGCATTCCTTTTCTTAGGAATTGCTTCCAATTTCTAAAATTCCTGAGAAATCACTCCCAAGGTGAAAAAAGCTTTCTTCCTTCTTAAGTGCAATTTCCTTTCTAGCATTTTATAGTTTGGTAGACTTGACACTCAATGTGCAATTTGTCTCTTTCATAAATGCTAATTTCTAGTATTTGCAAAAGGCGTGTATTTTGGGAAGCGCTCATGCATTTTGGAAGCAGCCGACCAGAGAAGGAAATCACCTCTGTCTATAAATACAGCTTCTGTTGCTGTCACAGGTTCAGTAGCAAAAACGAGAAAAATAATTTCACTTTATTCCTGCCAGAAGATTTCCAAGGCTTGAGCATTTCTTCGGGAACGTTATAATGAGTCACAGTTGCTATCCTTGTGCCCAAATGTTGGGTCTCCGTGGCACCTGGAAGAGAAGGCACTGAACAGCAGTCCTGCTAAAGGAAGGAGGTCTACTTGAGTTCTTTGTGGAAAAAGATCTCTACTCTCTCTTTCCCTTTCTCACACTGAAAGCAGAAGGGGCAGAATGTATTGAAGAGAGAAAAGTGGTTAATTGGTAGAAACCAAAGATCCATCTCCTTTGCTATAGTTAAAATATGAGAAACAGAGTTTTGTGATCATAAAACCATGAGCCTCAGGCCTTGAATTTGCAAAGGCACTAAAAAAAAGAGAGATTACTGCTGAGATTCAGAGTCACTGCTGAGATTCAGAGTTACTGCCGGATTTATTATATGGGGGTAAACGTAGTCGTAGCTAAGTTGAGGGTGCTCTTTTGCACTAAGTTAGCATTTATGACCCATCACCCGTATACTTTGTTCATCTTTTAATGCTTCACCCGGAAATATAACTTCTCATTAAAAAAGTATTAATCTCACTACATGGTAAAATAGCTGAAAGAGTTAGAATAAATATGAAGTGTGTGTAAAAGGTTGGGGCCTATGAAATAGCCTAGACATTAATAGCATTTTCCATGTCAGCTCTGTCTGCAATTAGACAGGTTTGCTGGGTCTGCTTGTGAGGGTTACTCCCTTTTCCTTAGTAATCTGACCTTTTAATTCACCAGTAGTTAGACTCTGATAAAATAAAGATTCCCTCATTTTAAGAGTGATGTACAGAATGAGGGAAGAGGACTCTTAAAAGCCAGAGGAAGTAATGCCATCGATCCACCTGTCAAGGCCTATATAGGCAAAAATAAATAAATGGAAACAAAACAATTCTAAGTAAATATCGTAAGTATTACACAGCTATTAAAATGAATATAACCAAACCTCTATCAGTTAATTGGAGAAATTTCTTTTAAGATATTATTATTTAGTGAGAAAAGTGAGATGCTGAGAAGGACATGTAATACACCTCATTTTGGTGAGGCACCAGTCTGCACCCCAGATGTGCGTTTGCACGAGAGAGATTGTGAGCACGAAGCAAAGGAGCAAAGACAAAGGGTTCACGTGGTTGCTCTGGAGTGGCCGCCTGGGCAGGGAGCTGAGGGAGGAACAAAAGCAAGAATAAGGTGCAGAAGACAAGGAAACATACATGATGCAGTACTGTTGCTGTAAAATTAAACACGTACGCACATACCCATAAAGAGGTGTATGAGAATGGGCTTCCCTGGTGGTGCAGTGGTTAAGCATCCGCCTGCCGATGCAGGGGACACGGGTTCGTGCCCCGGTCCGGGAGGATCCCACATGCCGCGGAGTGTCTGGGCCTGTGAGCCATGGCCGCTGAGCCTGCGCGTCCGGAGCCTGTGCTCCGCAACGGGAGAGGCCGCAACGGTGAGAGGCCCGCGAACTGCAAAAAAAAAAAAAAAAAAAAAAAAAAAGAGATGTATGAGGACGTATTTGCCAAAATAGTAATGGTAGCTATTTCAAGGTGGCAAATACTCAAGTGGTGCTTCTTTCTTTATATACTTTTCTATATTTTAACATGAGTATGCATTATGTATTTAAAAAAAACAAATTTATTTCACAGTGATAAAAATAATCAGTATAATAAATATTCTTTTTAGCAAAATTCTGCTAAGCGGGCATCTTTATAAATGTAATGCATGATCAAACATGTAAAACATTTAAAAAATCATCCTATAGCCAAAAAATCCACATTGTTAGTACAAATATGCAGAAGTCTTCAAAATATTATAGCACAGGGGCTTTCCCAAGAAAAGTACCTAAAGTATATGCTTAATGTCTGATTATTTTGGTCATTAAGAGAAACTCAAACTGTTGTTTACAACAAACCAAAATATGTAAGATGGCACAGATGTTTGTGCCTGTCCATGGTTTTCTTTAAAGGAATCTGTAAAATGCATGCATGCAAGGTCAAGGACCTTTAAACCCAGCCTTTTCATACAAGTGCTTAAGGAGTTTTACAAAATGTGTCATCTTAACAAAGTGACTATTTTCAATATTGAAAAAATAAAAACAAGATATACAAAAAAAAGTTCTACTTGTTACCATTTAACACACTGAAGACCACTAGTACATCACTTTGTACTGGCCAATTAACTCAATTTTTTTTTTTAATTTTTATTTATTTTTTGCGGTACGCGGGCCTCTCACTGTTGTGGCCTCTCCCATTGCAGAGCACAGGCTCCGGACGCGCAGGCTCAGCGGCCATGGCTCACGGGCCCAGCCTCTCCGCGGCACGTGGGATCTTCCCGGACCGGGGCACGAACCCGTGTCCCCTGCATCGGCAGGCGGATGCTCAACCACTGCGCCACCAGGGAAGCCCCTTAACTCAATTTTTAAAGAGATCAGAAATACAGTTTTTCCAAGTATTTACCTGTGAATATATTTGAAGTTCTTGTAATCATGCAATTGCTAGAAAGCCTATAGCCGTACACTCTTTCTTCTTCCTTTCTGTTATTTCAGTCTTCAAACAGAAATGCAGAGAAAGGCACTACATCTCCCACAGATGCCAGGCACTTTTGGATGGTGGGCTCTGGTGCACCCTCACCAAGGTGCACCAAGGAATTGTGTAAAACCAGCAAATATAATACGTGTATCACGTTCAAAATTTTAAAACTTAAAATAAATGTGTACACTTCAAATATAAGTTTTAACAAACTAAATAGCATACATTCAATTTAATAAATTATTAGCACACTTGGAAATTCAGCTCAAGTGTTTGTTAGTAATGAAACTAAAACTTAAGTTGCATAACAAATCAAATAACTGTGAATGATTTTAACTTGCAATGAACATTGAAACGTAGGCATCTGTGATTTTAAAAACAAGATCACTAAACGCCTCAAAATGTTGTAAAGTACCTTGAAGGCTATTTTCTACAAGTACTAGGAATGTTTTAACTGGTTAAAGAACTTGGCCTTTGACTTTCTCCAATGTGAACACTTTCCAGTTAAGGAATGCAAACAGTTTTCAGATACTGTATTCCATCACTCTAAGATAGACTTTTCTTTATCAAATTTGAAGACTTCCGTCCCCAGCGTATGTCTCACAATTGATGGCATTGTTCCATAGCAGTCAACCTGACGTGGGTTGTGATAGCTTCCACTGCCTGGACGTACCTGGTCCTGCTGGTGTGATTTCTTCAGTGCTCACCACTATTTCTAGCTTTCCTTGCTTCCTTGGACATGTGGAACAATTAAACTTAACCGCTCCTTTTAACTCAGGGGTGGCTATGAGACTGTCCAGTGGGATGTGAAGAGAAGGATTATATGCCAGTTTCAGGTAGAAGCATATTTTCACGCTCTTTAAGCACAAACTTCATTTGCTCAGTGGCCAGCATCACCTATGCAAAGGAGATCCAGTGCATGTGAGTGACTTTTGAAGATAAAATGATGTCAAATGATAACCAAATTCTAGATTCACTCTCTACATAGCTTCTGGGTTAACCTATTGGGCATATAGTTTCAGAGCAAGTTAATTTTATTGCCTTATTAAAGTTAATAATCAGACAAATAGGACTATCTCAGGAGGAGAGGAAAATGAAAAGAAAAAAGAGGTAATGAAAAAAACCTCACTTTCTCAGAGTGAACTTAAATATTGAAGTCATGGCATACGATTCCCCTGGAGTTTCAGATTTAACAAATGCCATTTCACATTCAACAAATATATTTGTTAAATTCCTACTATGTGTCAGGCACTGGATTGGGTTATAGGTGGTGAGGAAAATAGGATTCAGTGGGTTTCCTTACAGAGCAGAGAGCTTCTCAGGAAAGATGGACAATTCAGGGATAATCACACAAGGCCCCACCTGCTGGGAAGTGGGTTCCATAAAGTGATTACTAGGGGGTGAAAAATTAGGCAGAGACCTGGAGGAATAGTGCTCGGATATTAAAGGGGAATAGAGAGATTATTTTCATCAGCGGGAACTAGACATATGAATGCCCAGGAAAAGAACAAGGCACATTTAGCCACCAGACTGCCAGAGCCCACAGTGTCGGAAGACTCAGGGGGATGCTAAGTGGCTCAGCTGTGCAGAGAGAAATCTGGTTTAGATGCAAATGACTCAGGTGCATTTACGTTATAGTTTTTAAAACTACCTTGAGTTTCAGATTTCAAAGGGAAAAGTTTGCAAACCACATCTTAAAAGGAGAAAAATGTATCACTCTAGGGAATTTCTCAAAGACTAGCGAGAAAGTAAGTTTTAAAGTTTCCTGTAATCTACGAAGAATGAAAGCATAGAGCTTCCAAAGCTGAAGATGGTAGGGTTTTTTAGCAACTCGCAATCAGAAGTTCGCGGGGCTGAAGCGGCATCATTCTGCCCACCTTAATGCCAATTATCTTCAATTTCAGAAACTGTTGGGTGCAATAATTCTAGGAAACTTTTTAAAAGTATGATATAGTAACTGTGTAACAGAACCATAGTTTCTACAACTGATTAAGACACTTAGCAACTGCTGAATGGTCTGAAATACGCCCTGGATAGTTGTGAGTTAATTACTGCAAATGCATACCTCTCTTGCATATTAATAAATGAATATTCCAGAATCTGGACTGCATCACTTAAAAAATAAAAACTGTAACTTCTCTATATCTTCGTGTCACTGTCAGAATTTCCTTAAAATTGTAAGCTTCTAGAAAGTGTGAACCAACTCTGCCTAATTCCCTGTATAAATTTTGACATGATATTAATCATTAGTAATAATGGTTACTTTTTGAGAGCAGACGATGAGATTAAGTGCCGAAATGATAACAAATCTGAACCACAGCTACTCAAAACGAGCTGCATTCAGCAAATAAGAACAAGCGGAAAAGGTCTCAGCAGATCTGCCGGAAGTTGGCTCGCAACATAATTAGCAACTAATATTGACAATTGTCAGTTTTAAGCTTTAGACAGAAGTATATTTATTTACTCATATTCCACAAAGTGGACATCAGCTCAACAAACATTCAGCGTAACCCTAACTTCTTTATTTAGTTTTTCATATATTTATATTTTAAAGGAGATTGTATCTATCCTTTAATGCAGTCAGATAGATTAACAGGTCTCAAAACCAGAAGTCCAACTGACACTTGAAAAATACATTTGAAGTGGGAATTCTGGGATTTCAGTTCAAAATGCACTTACTTCTCTGTCTTTTTCATATGTCTTCCTGAAAGAATATACACAGATATTTTTTTTTAAAAAAGGGAAATATTAAAACACTTCAAACAGGTAAGTATGCCAATAATGGACCAGAAATTTGGGGTACTTTCAGGACTGTTTGTGAAGAAACTCCATTCCATCATATACCCTCCCGTCCTGTGTAAATTGACCAGCAGATTTCAGCAGCTTTTGATACGAGTGCCAAAAACTACTCTATAAAGTTGTCTCTGTTTGAAGGAGAAGGTGGATCCAAGGCCTGAGAGGGAAAGAAAGAGCAGAGTGTGAGGCAAAGTAATGTTCCAGTTCTGAAGTAGGGCTTCCTTGCCCTGGAGAGTCTGGAATTCCTTGAATGGACTTCCATCCAGAAGAGTGGAACTTAGAAGCCAAAATTTGAGTTCTTGCAACCATTATAAAGGAAAGACCACAAAGCAAACACCAGGCACTGGTGAATTTAAAATAAGATTATAAGCATACCCAAAGGCGTAAGGGAAGACAGTTGTGTTATAAAGCAGAGATAAGAGACCATATGGGAAAATAATTGGTATGAAAAAGTATAATAATTTAGATAGAGAACACATTGATGGGGGAAGTAGTAGATGAATAGAACCAAGAATGATATAGAGGGCTGGAAATTCAGATGGAGAACTGTCCCAGGATGCAGTAGGACAGAATAGAATAGACACTGTAGAGAAAAGCTAAGACACATGGAGGGTGAAATAGATTTTCCAAATCAAGATAATAGGGGCTTGAGAAGGACAGGAAAGAAAGGAAAGAAATAGATGAAGGAATAGTGACAAAAGCTTCTCCCAGAATTAAAAATAAAATTTCAGATTTCAAGTCTTCTCAAGTTCCAAACAGGATAGATAAGGAAAGCTCACGTTTGGATATCACAGTAAAATTTAAGAGCAACGAAGATTTAAAAAATCTGAGTGTATCCAGAGGAAAATTAGATGGATAGATAGATACATACATACATACATACACTTACAAAAGAACAGATGCCTGATGACACCAAACTGCCCTCAGCCACACTAGATGCAAGAAGACAGTAAAGCAGGATTTTTTTAAAATTTCAAGAGAAAAAAAAGATGGCAACTACTTTGAGTAAGCATGAGGACACATCCTCTTCAGCCAACATCTTATCTTCTCCTTCACCCCCCCATCCAATCCCATGTCAAATCTCTTGACTCCGCCTCCAGAAATACCTCCCTGTTCTATTTCCAGTGCTTGGAACCTATTTTATACCCAGATAAGGAATCCCCTGACCAATGGGTTGCAAAGGTTTGTAACTGATTTTCTCGCATCCAACCTCGCCAGATCAACACTGAGCACGGTTGACCTTGTCTTGTCATATTTGATTCCCAACTAGATTGTGAACCCCAAATGAGCAAAATTAAACTAAATTAATTTTTTCGATTTGCTAAAGTGAATGGAAATGCTTTTGAATGGCAGCACATTCAAGAAAGACACCAGGAATCTTCTTCCCTTTGAGGCATCCATCTCCATTAAGTCCTCTGCAAAGATAAGCACGTTTCTGTAATCAACAAGGCCCAGAGCAGTGCAAACAGGAAGACCTGCTGGGGTGGTCACTCATCTGCATGCAGGGGACATGAGAACGTGGCAAAGGAGATGTTGTAAATCACCCGAGAGCTCTGTGACGGGGCCTCTCAGAAGGCCTGGCTCAGAATTATTAATTAAAGCTTCCTCAAGGCTGGTTTGTTTGCACATCAGTTGAGCTAAGCCACACTGGTATCACTGTAAATAATAAGACAGCCTGATTAGGCCTAGTCATTAATTAAGTGTCTTTGCTGTGAATAAACAGTGAAGTCTTTCAGTCTGAGCGGGCCTATGGCACGCTGATAAATATGCAGCTGTTGACACGCGTGGAGCACAGCTTGACATCTTCATCCGTTAACCAGAGCTCCCTCCCCGGGGATGGGCAGCTCCTGTCACAGGGAAGATGACACTTCTGCTGCACTTGGCCCCTAAACTTGCATCATACGCAAGTTTACAAACAATCTGCGTTGAGAATAAACAAAGGGGAAAAGGGTCCAAACCCTTAACTGTGACCCATAACTGTCGCATTTAATTGTCTGAGGCACTGGCATGCTTGCGGTACACAAATTTGGATGAAAACAATCTAGGGCTTTACTTTTATGAAAATGTCCAAATCTTACTTAAAAAAAAAAAAATCATTTGGGGTTCAGTTGCAGACTCTTTCAAAACTATTAGCTGTTTTCTAACTTTCTTTTTCTTAAATAGTTGCAGCAAATGCCCTTAAACTGATGAAGGAAACTAACAAGCATCATGTTTATAATATTTGGACAATAATCCTCTCTACAGCAAACGCTCATAAGTTTCCTCTTACTCTTCTGCCTCTGGAAGTGCCTTGTAAACTATAAAATACGTACAACACAGAAGGGATTGATTCTTTTTCATTGTAATTTCTCCATGAAGCTGGAGCTGCTAATAGGGGTTAGACTACAATGTTGGTGAACCTAGCCAGCCTTCTAGAACCGAGGAATTCTCAAATTCTCCCAATAATCACCTCTATCCCAAGACTGCCAAGGAAGCTGTAAACAAGAGCCAGCACGATGGGGGAGAAGCATCATCGTGTCAGTAATCATTCAAGGCCAGTTGCTGCAGGCGGATCCGCTGCCAGCATTTGCCATGGGGACGACCAGCACGATCTTCCTCTCCCCGGGACCCAGAGCCTAAATCTCGCGATCTCTGGGCTGCAGTGTGGAGAAAGTGAGCAGAGGAAGGTGGGAGGTGCAAAGACCACCCACCCCATTATATAGGATGAGGTTGATGGAGAGACTGTCCAGCCATCCAGGCCTCCAAGGGTTTGTCCACCAGAAGGGCCAGAGCAGGAAGCGCAAGGACAGAAAATCTGAACCTCCCTGACTTTCCCACCCTTGGACGTGGTACCACCTGCGTGGAAGATTCTGCCTGATCAGATGAGCAGCAGTTCCTCACTTGGTGAAGAGACCGTTATGGATGCGTAAGCCGGGCCTGATACAGCCAGCTCGGCCTGGAGTTACCACTTTCATCTTTTCTTACCCCACCAAGCATGATGATCCTTGAGGGTAAACTACATCCCACTCATCCTGTACCCACTATAGACTCTGGCATGGGCTTAACCCGTCCTGGTGCTCAGTGCTTGCCACCTGAGTGGATGCAGTCAGAATGGGCCAGCAGCCTTCTTTGTGTATGGAGATGCTGAGCAATTAGCTGGCCCAGGGACAGTTGAAGGGAATTTTCTCAGGATCACCAAAAGCTACCTTCCAGACTCACCTAACATGGCATTATGAGAATCCTTAGTTCTAATTTGAGCCATCTAATAAGTAAAAGGAAAGTACATTGGACTGAGGGCCAGGAGACTATATTTATTACTAAACAGCTGTGTAACCTTGGGCAAGGATGTTGCTGTCCTGGAGAAGAGCTCAGGGAATGAATGAAGCCCCATCACGAGCCATTCCAGCTAGTTCTTGATGAAAATGCAACCACAGAACAGGCTTCTGTTCTCCAGGGGTTTACGGTTTAGGCAGGGAGAGACTTCTGTGACACATAACAACCCAGCTGTTCATCGCAGAGCACATCCAGGGACAGTTAGAGCAGGGCCAGCCTCTTTTTTCTGTTTTGTTTTGTTTTGTTTTGTTGCGGTACGCGGGCCTCTCACTGTTGTGGCCTCTCCCATTGCGGAGCACAGGCTCCAGATGCGCAGGCTCAGCGGCCATGGCTCACGGGCCCAGCCGCTCTGCGGCATGTGGGATCTTCCCCGAACGGGGCACGAACCTGCATCCTCTGCATCGGCAGGTGGACCCTCAAGCACTGCACCACCAGGGAAGCCCCAGCACTTTTTTTTTGACCGAAGTGGCCTGAGATGTTTGTGGTGTTATTAGTTGGATATTTAAGGATTCTGTTACACTGAGAAAGGACAGGGTTAAATTCTAGTTGGGGTGAGAGGCAGTACAAATAGTGAATAGAATTTGAATGTCACATTAGAGAAAGAGACAGAAAAAAAAAAAAACAGCCTGGTTTAGTGCAGAATAAGAGACCAGATAAAGGTGTAAAAAGTCTAAACTGAGGTCAGATTGAAGAGGATCTTAGATGCCAGGCCAAGCATTTGGGTTTATAAATTAGTAATAAAAAGCCATCATTGAAGAGTGTGATATGAAGGCAGTGATTTGAGTCAAGCTGGTGGTAGTGCGTAAAATGAGCCAGAAGGGAGAAAAACTGGAGCTAAGGAGATGGGTACAAAGTCGTTACAATAATCCAAATGTGAGTTGGTTACAGCCAAAACCAAATTCATCGTAATATGGTTTAAAGGAAATGATGATTTCAGAGACACGAAGAGGAAAGAATGCACAGCTGGGAGGGTGAGGAGCAAAGCCTGAACAGCAGGGGCTCATGTCAGCTGGTTCAGGAAGGTAAGATCCCGTGAGCCAAGGTCCGCTGTGCTCACAGTTTGCATTTCTGAAGCATCCTCTGGGGAGCCCATTAAAACACTTGTTCCTGGTACTATTCCCTGCAGATGCGCATGTGGTGGGTTTGGGATGGAGCCCAGAAATGTGCATTTTAACAAATATTTCTGAGCGGCACTTTGACTACACTTGGAGAAATTTTAGCTTAAATTGTGAGTAGTAAAAAAAAATAAATTATATCCTCAACAATCCTAAGACTGTCTCTGGTCGACACATACTCTCTAGGCTTGGACTTGAGCTTCAGACCTTTCTGTCTTCTCCATGCAAATCAAACGCCTCTGCATCTTGATCAGGGCCAGCCTTTCCGTGTTTCAGAGCGGCCACCCAGGGCTAGTCTCTCCTAACAAGCATTTGTGCTTTCACCCTCATAAAGACTCACACTTTGTCTTTCCTGCGAGATGTCCTTATCTTTATAGACAAGGAAGCTGAGGACCATAGAAGGCTTTTGACTTCAAATCCCTCACACTTTCCACTAGAATGTGTTGGCCAAAGGAGTAACAGCTTTGGCAGGGCCTTTCTGAAGAAAATAACCCTGTTTCCTGACCCAGGGGTGCTCCACTGATGGTGCCAGAAACCAGAGGTTGTGGAGCCTGTGACATTCTTCATACCTGCTGGGCACCCACAAGGCCATCACACGTGAACTGTTAGCTGCAAACACGGGTTCACTGCAAATATCTAAAGCAAAGAGAGCAGCTGCGAGAGTTCAGTTTTCAAAGGTTCCACATTAACTGAATTTTTAAGAGAAGAAATATGAAACAAACACATAAAAATAGACAATAGACAAAGAAATACCAGCCAAGAGCAGTGGACCAAAGACATTTGTGGGTTGCAGGGGAATGACCTCTCAACCTCTCTCATCTCTTCTCTCAAGGACTCACTTTAAAACCTGACCTCTATCGCACATTGCAGCCTAATCCTGCAGAAAATTGGCGAGAGCCTACCCCGGCTTCAGTGAGACTCAAGGCATTCACACCTCTTCACTGGTGACCACATTACCCTAATGATAATAAAAACAACAGCGATACTAGCTTTTTTTTTTTTCACATCTTGATTGGAGTATAATTGCTTTACAATGGTGCGTTAGTTTCTGCTTTATAACAAAGTGAATCAGTTATCCATATACATATGTTCCCATATCTCTTCCCACTTGCGTCTCCCTCCCTCCCCCCCTCCCTATCCCACCCCTCCAGGTGGTCACAAAGCACCGAGCTGATGTCCCTGTGCTATGCGGCTGCTTCCCACTACCTGTCTTATTTATTGAGCATTTAATATTGTCTAGGCCATTTGTGAAGCACTTGTAATCCTTAGGAGGGACAAAAGGTGAAAAAGGTAAGTTTGGTAGTTTATCCTTTTTATAAGTGAATAAACTCAGAGAGGTTACAAATGCTCCTTAATTTCAAGAGCAGAATTTGAGTCCAGGCCTGTCTGACTTCAAAGCCTGCCTACTTACCCGTTACCTGGAAACAGGCATGCGGTAGGCAAGTTGAATATTTTTATTTTAATGGATGATGAGGTGAATTAGAAGGATGCCCGCTTAATATGAATTTTGCACTTTACCCCCAAAAAAGGCAATTCAGTTGTGTGTGGAAGCTTTACTCGTACTTTATTTTTGTCAATAACTCTTTATAATGACCCCAAATTTTACTGTCATTTTAGTGGAATTAAACTCAGAAAGTTCCATTTTATGTGCTGTATCTCATTCTGCTGCAATGACAGTTTCCCCTTGACCCTGGGCTGCCAGCATGAGTCCTCAGACTCTGGTACAGAGGGAGCCTCAGGAAGAACGAGGCTTTCCCACCTGGCTAACCAGGTAAAATTTCCTTTGCTAAATACTTCAGGACCGCTGTGCTATATTTTTACCATAAGACATCCTCATTGGTAGGATCAAGGAATGTAAGACCAAAATTTCCATGACTGTCCAAGACACGAGAGAATATCCCATCTGCAAATTCTTCTCGGCGCACCTCATTCTAACCGACTTCAGCTGTACTCCACTCCTTTGTATTTTGCCCTTCATGTGGTTAGATAACAGCTGCTCAGCAGTCTTCTATAATTACAAGAATCTGAAAAAATATTTTTCATTGTGCTAAACCCATATGAGAGGGTGACATTCCTTTTCCTTAAAGCCAAACATCTCCACTGCAGAGATGCCTGAAGTCTCTGTCTGAAGATGCAGCCCGAGATTTCAAGAACTATGTGATGTTAGCAGAAAAAAAATAACACTAGGCTTTATTTTTTTAATTTGAGTTTTTCCCATGTGTGTATGCCCATTTTTTTCCAGGCATGTGTCTGTGTACTGTCCGTGTCACACATCTGAAAGGGAAGCTCTAACCAGTAGAGTCCTCACATGGAAAGGCCACACACTTTCAGAGAAAAACACAGGCTGACTCCAAGATGCTCTCATGTGTTTGCCCTAATAGGTTTCTCCTTCACGCTTCCCTCTAATGGCCAGTAGTCCCAGACACTAAAGAGATCTACCCTTCCTGAACACTCAGAGTCCCAGATTTTATTCTTCATGCAGCGTCCTGGCATGTAACCAGCAGTCTGTTACAGCAGACAGTATTTAATCTACAGAGTTATCCATTCACAGGATGGATATTAGAAGGAGCTGGATATCACGGCAAAGTCAGACAGTTTATGAACTCTTCTTTTTGAGAGATACAATTTCTTCCCAAGGAGCACATAGAGCATAGAATAAGAGGTAGGCTTCCTTTACCATTTAGTTTGGGTTCACATTTCACATCTCAAAATTCAGGAAGAAAAGGGTTCCAGTGTTATTTGACCCAATCCTTACTTCAATTCTCCTGGCATTTATCTCTCTTGTGTATGAAAAGCTTCTTTTGAAGTCAGAACTCCAGGTGTGGAGGAAGAAGGAATTCATCAAGAGAATTGAATTCAGAAAGATTAAAATGTAGAGTTTTAATATAGCTATAGCTGACACATGTCAAGGAGATAAAAGGAAGATTTTGGATTCTAAGAACAGTGCCAGAACTATGAAGTACTGCTTTAAAAATACATATTATTTTGATTGAAATTTGTAGGGGAAAAAATCAATATAATTAACCAATCTAGTAAATGGATGCATTGAGAGAATGCACTTGGTCCTACAGTGTTCATTTTTTAAATGGCGGCGGGGGACAACAAGTTTTTACTGAACACATTTCTGATATGTTTTCTAACAGGCAGTATTTCTAAGGGTACTTAACCTAGAGAATCTTCTCTCTCCAATTTTATCTGGAGCTAGTCTCACACAAACTATTAACTCTAAATGAAAGTTGGTAAGTTATGCCCATTTATCAACACAGTTACCATAAGATATCCCAGTCTAAGAGGTTTGAATGAGTAAAAATTTGGAAATGATCAGTTAACCTCTCTCCAAAAAAGAACAATTATATTAAAAATTCACATTTATGTAGAAAAGAAAGATGAAATTCTGAGAGAGTCATTTTAACATTTAGACCTTCTCATTAGTATCACCTTTCACACTCAAGTCTCTAAACTACAGAACGCATTTGTAAGGGTGTTACCATCAAACAAAAATTCCTTTATGAATATCCCAGAAAACCATTGCCAACAACTCTAGTCAGCTTGTGTTTCCAAAATCGAAGGTAATCCTGAGATGTTTTCAGGACAGATTTGCCCTGAAGTTTCTGATTTGTGTAGTTATAAGGAAAGTTCAAATTCTAGAAAGAAAAATTTTAGAATTGCACGTAATATTATTATTATTAAACCATGAGACAGTCATTGGAAGAACAAAGTTCAAGTTCAGTAAATGTTTTTTGTTACTCCATCAACTTGCTGCTTTATAAATTATGATTGCCAGATTACAACCTTAAGGTTGATATTTTCCTTGATTTAGTCTCAGGAAAAAAAGAAAAACAGATGTAAGTCATTCTCTCCTTTGCTTTTTATATATGTATATAAAGGACATTAGTGGAGAAATGATTTCAGGGAAAAGTGATGGATTCTATTTTGTCTGGCAAAGGCATTCAAGTAGACGCAGGCAACTTTGTGATCTGCTGGTCTAGCCTGAAGCTTGAAAAAGCAGTGCAGGGTAAGTACATGGCCTCCTGATTCCTGGGCATTGACGGTGACTGAAACCATAAGAGTAGATGAGATCATCCAGCTAATAGATATAAACAGGAAAGACATGAGGACCTGAGTACCACCCATAGATGGTCAGAGGGGAGAAGCCAGGAAAGGAGAGGAGGAAGGAAACAGCTGTGCTTCGATGTCAAGGAAAAGGAGGGTAACAGATAGGAAAGAATATCCCATTGTGTCTAAAGCTCCTGGGGAGTTGAATAAGATGAACGATGAAGACTGACCATTGAACTGAAGACTCACCATTGAAATTTTACAACAGATCATTTGTGGCAAATGATTTTGTGAAAGCAAAGCCAGAGTCTCTGGCTTAGGTTGAGACTGGGAAGAGAAGTGGAAACAAGAAATGTAAACAGCTCTTTTGAAATTTTTGGCTGTGAAGAGGAAGAGAGAGGGGCAGCAGATGTTCCAGGGGATGTGGTGATCAAGGGAGGTTCAATGCTGTTTGTTATGAAGATCAAAGAACATAAGGATGATCCAGAGACTGAGATCCTTGGAGAAGACACAAGAGGTAGGATTCAGAGGTGGAATGTCTGCTCATGCATTTTGCAAAATGGGAGCCCAGTTATTAACCCTACTTTACAGGAAAGCAAACAAAGAACAAAAGAATCTATTGCTCCAGAGAGAGTCAGATATGCATTCAGTTCCTAGTTCCACCTCCCACTAGCTATGTGCTTGGGCAAGCTTCTTTTTTTGGGGTAAAGATAATTATATCTACTGTGAAGAGACGGGGTGAGATATGTCTGGGGCAAGTATGAATTGCCAGCAGCACAGTGTCTGGCACACAGTGAGCACCCTGGGTGTTGCCGTGGTGCTGGTGGGATGGTGTTTTGGGATGTATGGCTGTTGGGGGCTACAGAGCCAACATTCACACCTATGTCATGACTCCAGATTCAGCATTTGACACCACCCTGCATGCAAGAGAAATTAAAAGCTATTTTGAAATAAATTAAAATGAAAATTCATCATGTCAGTATTTGTAGGATAAAACAAGAACAGGGCTTAGAGGGACATTAATAGCATTGAATGCATCTATTAGAAAAGAAAAAAAAATCTAAAATCAATAATGTGCATGCCCATCATAGGAAACCAAAAAAAAGGAGAGCAAAGTAAATTCAAAATAAGCAAAATAAAATAAATAATGAAATTTTATTATGGAAATCAATGAAATTCAAAACAGGAAAACAATAGAGAAAATTAATGAAACCAAAAATAGTTATTTTTAAAAGATCAATAAAATTGTAAGCTCTCTACCCAGACTAACAAAGGAAAAAAGAAAAGACACAACTTACCAATATCAGACATGGAAGAGGGGCCATCACTACAGACCCAATTGGCATAAACAGAATGATAAAGGGATACTAAAAACAACTCGATACCCACAGATTTGATAACTTGTATGAAATTGGCCAATATCTTGAGACATCCTGCACTTTGCCTGTTGCAGTGATACCACAGTGGTGTCTGTCCCTCTCTGTTTTTTTGCTAACCTCTGTGCTGGATCCTCTTCCTTACCCTCCATTTATAAAGGTAGATCTTTCTAATGCTTGGTTTAGTACCAAGCACTCAGGGAGGTATGTTTGCATGTTTCTCCAACGAATGAGTTTCCTCAACCTTTTCTTTTACTCCTTAAATTCAGGTCTCATTTATCTTACTAACAGGATTTTAACTGTCAGCTCTGTGGAGAGAATGTGTCTTCATATAATCTGTCTTTCCTAACCCAAAAGCTCCAGGTTCATATTTCCAAGTGCCTGAAGCCTACTTCTACCAAAATGAGCCACCACTATCTCAACTTTAAAAGTTTATAAACTAAACTCACCTTTCTTCCCTTCAGCTCCTGAGGATACTCTCAGGATGCCCAAATTCTGTTTAATGTGCTATTGTTCACTAATATGAAAGCCTAAAGTTTCAGATAATATCACTCTTCCTTTTAAAACTTTCCTTAGTTTTTAAGCTCTGAACATTGTTTCTTTGTAATGATCTTGGACTCTATCTCATTTTGACTCTATTGCTTCTGGCTCAGTATTTTATATTTCATTGGACTAATACAACAGTATCCTAAAATGTCTTCCTGCTTTGTGGTTCTCCTTGCACAAATTCACCCAGCACCTAAGTCCCAGAGCTAGAGAAAAGAGATGTTTTCAGAAATTGAAGTTAGTTTTGTATGGCTGCATTGTATCATTCAGCCTTCTTTTTCTCTAGATCATGCTCATATCCTAGCATCTAATTTCTGCATCCTAATTTTTTTTTTAAATGTAGAATGAGCTTCAGCGTTTACTTTTGAATGCTCAATAGTCTCTTTATTAAGCATCCCTCAAATACCAAATTTGACTGTGCCATATGCTCCCTTTGGGGACCCAGATGGATTCAACAACTTACTGTATGAACTTATGCCATTTGCTTAACTTCTATGAATCTCAGGTTCATCATTGGTATAATAGGAGTCATATTACCTATCTTTTAGAATTTTTGTGAAAAACAAAAGAGATAATTCGCTCTAAATGCAGGAAACTCAAAACTCCATATAGTTAAAGTATGGTAAATGTAGTAGCATAAAAGTAAATGTTTGCATAGACAAAATGGAAAATACAAAAGGCAAATTGTAGAATATGTTTGCCATATAAACAATAAACACATTTTAAAGTATATATTAAGCTCTTATAAGTCAATGTAAAAAACTAGAAAATGAGTCCAATAGAAAATGGCTAAAAGTAGTCAATAAGAGAGAAAAAAATACAAATGCGTTTAACATTATTAAAAGATGCTCAACTACATATCAAGTAAAAAGAAATCCAAATTAAAATCACAATGAGATTGTTTTAACCCATCGAAATGATAAAGATCAAAAAGTAGGATAATACATTCCGCTGATGAGGATGTTGGGAAATCCAAATTCTCATACATCATTGACAGGAATGTAAATTGGTACAAACTCTTTGGAATGAAATTTAACAATATCTAATAAAATTTAAAAGTTCACACATCCAGGCCAGCTATTCCACTTTCAGAAATTAATTTTCTAGGTGTACTTACAAAAGTGAACAAAGATGCGAGTATAGAGCTATTCATTACAAAATCACTTACAGACTTAAAAGATGAGAAACACCCTCAGTTTCCATCAATGTGGGGCTAGTGTAGAGCTTGGAGTCCAGAGCCCAGTTAAGCTGGAACTAGTTTTCCCAATCCCTTCCTCGTAAATTTTCTGGATCGGGGCTTACCAAGAGAAAAGTGTCAGGTGAGCAGAGCAGAAGTGCAGCCCATATTGAGTGTGAAGGTTGGCGTATGGCAGGTGCCATGCACATGTGCAGGCTGCTCACTTACAGGCGTGGCAGCTGTCATGGTGCAGCTCCTACAGCTTCTGCTGCTTTGCCTCTGGCAGGCTCTGTGCATCCTGGGCAAGTGCGAGTTTGGCTCTGTGGTAAAGGGCACCAGCTTATCCTGCAGTTCCCCTGAATGGTCAACGACAGAAGTGGTGAGAGAAAGACATGGCTTCACTTTATCTTCATGGCTTCCCGATCGTTCTTGATGCACCCTCTAAACTTTATGCCCAACTGCCAGCCCTCCTGACTTCCAACTGAGCACCACTGATGGAGCCCACAGACTTCATAGGCTGCCTAACTGGCCCC
Organism: Globicephala melas; assembly: GCF_963455315.2. NCBI lineage: Eukaryota > Metazoa > Chordata > Mammalia > Artiodactyla > Delphinidae > Globicephala > Globicephala melas. The sequence continues at coordinate 84,210,832 of NC_083327.1, read as the reverse complement.
CAGGTCTAATTCTTCTAGATCACTTAGAATGGCTCTGCTTCTCTCTTCAATCTCAACTGATGCAATTTGTTCAGTAAATCATGAGGATTCTGTAGCCATCAGAAATAATGAAGTGGTTCTATATTTGAACATACAACAATGTCCAAGATATTATTAAATAAAATGAGTGAGGCTCAGAAAAAAAGTATATTGTGTGTTACTTGTTAGGTTTAAAAACTGGGAAAATGCACACACACTCAACACTAATACATACATATGCTTGCCAATCACGGACTATCACTGGAAAGACATAAAAAAATAGCAACTCTCCTCTGGGGAAAAGAACTGACAGTGACAAGGAGGGTGAGATTTCACTGTATATCTTTTGTACTGTTTGATTTTTTTCCCCATGAAATTGTGTTAATTTTAAAAATAATAATAATGACATTCAAAAAATGAAATAAGGGCTTCCATGGTGGCGCAGTGGTTGAGAGTCCGCCTGCCGATGCAGGGGACACAGGTTCGTGCCCCGGTCCGGGAAGATCCCACATGCCGCAGAGCGGCTGGGCCCGTGAGCCATGGCCACTGAGTCTGCGCGTCGGAGCCTGTGCTCCACGGCGGGAGAGGCCGCAGCGGTGAGAGGCCCGCGTACCACACAAAAAAATTAATAAATAAATAAATAACATTGAAATCTCACTGCATAAATCCCCTGAGCATAAGAGGTGCTCGGTAAACATCAACTTCCTTGCACTCCTCATGGCGTATCTCTCACCTCACCATCTGTGGAGATGCATCCCGTGTTTCTTTCCCCAGTGAGACAAGATGATGCTGTGAGCAGTGTTACAGACATAATGAACAGAATAGACCAGGAAATGAGTAGGTGCTCATTTACGTTAGTCAGTCTGAGAGCCAATGACACAGCTAAAAATAAGGGCATTGCTGCACCTGAGTTTAATTGTTGGAATAGACAGGAAAGAGCTTTCAATAGCTTATCCTTGAGAAAGGAAAGAAAGGGAGGACCTCGTTAAGTATAACAAGGCTGCAAGGTGGAGAGAAATATTCCCTATGGCCATCAGCTTTCAGTAGTTTACTTCTGTTTCCCTGAAAAGAGGAAGCATGGACACACCATGTGAAAATATGAAATGCCTGTAATGGAATAAAAATCTAAAACACTGAATTTTGCTTTATTTATAGCTAAAACGTTTAAGAAATATCAGTATGTACATGTAGTGTGTGAGTACGTGGTGTGTGTGTGTGTGTGTGTGTGTGTGTATACATTAGAGCCTTAGGAATACATTTTTTTAAATAAAAATAGTTTCCTCTGAAGTCCTAGTGAGGAGTATATGCAATCTGGTTTGATGCATACTGGCAAAAAATATTTATGGAAGATTATAAATTTTGTGAAATATTCACACACAAATATAAAATACTCTGGTAAAAATATAACTTAAAAAACTCATTACTTTGAACAAGGCATATTTTTGGCTAACTGGTTGTAGGAATAAAAGTCATATACTATGGGCTACAGGCAGAGAAAACTAAACCATCCTCCTACACTCTTAGAGCTTCGGAAACTCGCCCGCTCTTTCCAAATCACTCTCTCTGAGTTATTCCAATGAGATTTCAGCAACACAACCCTAGTTCACCAGAGCCATTCTTCCTTCTCCCTCCTCTGCGATGTTCTCACCCCTACAAAGAGAGTGGGATTACGTCTGAGGGGAAATAAGAGAGTAGATGGACTCTGGAGGGGGAGTTTTCCTTTTTAAATGTCAATTGGTCAGAGAGGATTTGAGGAAAGGAACAAAAGCATTTGCCCTGCTGTGATGTCTACTTATCTCTCATCACTCATAAGCATCACAATCATTACTATTGCCAGGCGTATACAGACCACTTTTCCTCCCCAATCAGCTTATAAATGGTTTTACAAATGGATTAGAAACAGCATAGACATGGATCATTTCACACAGCACCAAAGTACAGTCACCTCAAGGGGAAATGGAGGAACTTCTATATAAATCAGGACAACATTAAGAGAAGGGTTAAGACCAACCATGAAGAATGGTTTATTTGCTCGAAGCTGTAGGGAATATTAGGTAAGCAGAGGACATTTCCTTCCCCTGGCTGCAAGGTCAATGTGGCCTCATTGATTGAGGTCCGAGGTTAATGAATCTTGCTTCCAGATGGCAGTGCTGCCGTAGGACGAACACGCGGCGTTTTATCTTCTGGAGAGAGGCTAATCAAGTCGGGGCAAGTGTTTCCCAGCATCTCGGCGTCTTGCCAGCCATGAAGCACAGACCCGGGAGAGGGATCCTGAGCTCGTATGACACAACTAAAGACCTTCTGATGCTCAGAGATTCATCAGAACCCAGGCATCTGCATTCTGGTGTCCTCTTCTGCAAAGGCAACATGAGGGTTTTCCTATAGGATCAAAAAACATGAACTACTTTGTCCTTGTGCAGAAATCTGTCAGGTTCATTAGCCAGGGGTGCCTCACATGGGCACTACCAGTGTAACTTGGAAAGTATTTGCTGTTCCTATTAAAACCGCCTCTTCAGATGCTGCAAAGAGATGCTCTACTGAGTCTCCCATCTCCTGCAAGTCCCACCAATGCCCCTAAAGCAGCGTTTGAGAAGAACTAAGAATCTCCTGTCAGTCTGGCTTTGCAGAGACAGAGAATCAACCTACGTTACCTTGTTTGTGGCTATTAGAAGTGAATTTCCTCAGGGCAGTTATGAGAGATGCCAATTTTTAATGAGACGTGTACTTGATATTTACCATATTTAGATGTAGACCTTCCTCAGTGGGACTTTTGCTAGCAAATTTCACGGGTTTTCACGGCACATTTATGTTTATAGTAAGGGTTAGTAGCACACACACAGAGTAAACATATATTTTAGAAAATATTCCGGAAGCTCTAAAGGTAGCTATGTTTGTACCTAGCTACTAGTGAGTGACAGCCCAATGCTTGCCAAATTCAACCTGCATAGACTCTTGTTATCATGCAGATTCTGATGCAGTCTGTCTGGGCTAAGCTCGAGGTGCTGCAGTTCTAATAAGTCAGGTTGGTGCCGCAGGTTGCTGGATCACCCATGCAATGGCAAAAAGCTAGGTTACCTGTACTTTTCAAACCCGAATCCAAAGGAGTTTTCCCAGCCAACACACTTGCATGGAAATTCTCCTGGTAAGAATTCCTCCTGGTTGTGATTGGATGTAATTAGAGCAGAGCTACTCCGTGACAGCTCCACTGCTCAGGGGGCACATGGGGTAAAAGGTTTTCACTAGGGAAGTAAAATTTCTGAGAACATAGGTGTCAAGTAGCAAGACACCAACGTTGCCCTCCCTCCACACCCTGCATTCTGCACTGTTCCTTTGGCCTGGCTCCAAACAGAAAGCAAAGGTGGAATTTGTTTTAAAGCCCAAAAGCGAATTCTCCTGATTTTAGTGACAACTAGGAAGCAAAAGAAAAGGTAGCCAGGAGCCCTGCAGAGCAGAGCACGGTGGGGGGGGGGGGGCAGGGTGGGTGAGGGGCACTTCACAGACAGCATTGTCATGAAGAGGGAATGCACTGAGATGCCACACAGGGCCCAGAGCCCTGGAGCCCACACAGATGAGGTGCAGGTGTTCCAAGTCTCTGGGGAGGGGAGAGGGACACCGGAAGGAAAGGGCAGGCAAGCTCTAGTCCATCTGAGATATTAGAGCCTGCAGCATGGCGCTCTCATGGGAAATCCAGCACTGGCTGTCTCTGGGGAAAGTAATCTGAAGTAGTAGTAAGTCAGGTTTTGTACTGAAAGCACAGAAGAAGAAACAGAAACAGCCACAAACCAGAATGACTCAGAAGCCCCAGCATAGGGGTCCATAGTTCCTTGTTTAATAGTTCGTCCACAGCTCACAGTTGCTTGACTACCATCTATGTCAACAGAAGAAAGAACACTGTATTGAATCTGGGGTAAACTATTTCAGCTCTGAACAAGTTGTTCAGGTGGGACGGGGAGGTCTCCAGGGATGTACCAGAAACCTGCAGTCTTGGACTCAACCTGGCATGTAGAAGTGGGTGATAGCAATTAACACAGTTCTTCACTTTTTATTGTTTTATGTGTCTTCCAGGCATGAGATGTTGTGCGTAATGCTGAGGGAGAAATAAAGATATGAGCTCCTCAAAGGCGTCCACGTGACTTTTGTCTCTGTTTCTCCAGTGTGTAGTATAATCTGTAGAACACAGTGGGATCCAAAAACATTCACCAAATGAAAAAAAAAAATAGTAGTTCACATGAAACCTTTACCATGTGCCAGGGGCTACAGTGAAATGCATTATCTGAGGTGGGGAAGAAAGATTAGTAGAGAAGACACAGCTATGCTTCCTGGGGATTGGTAACTGATTGGTCAGGGTCCATTATGAATCTCCTGCAAAGATTTCTTTAGCAATCAGAGAGCACAGGAGACAGTACAGAGGAATGAACTCGATTTCGAATTAAATCTGGTGTCTCCAGAACTCACCAGAGGGTGCACCTCTCTGTTCCTGCTCCGATGGTGTTGATTGGGTGTGTGTTCTGAGGCGCCTGCATACTACCCCCCTAGAAGCCAGGTAAATGAAGAGCCGTAGCGGGTGTTTCTGGAACTTGAAGACATTCTCCCTTCTGGGTATGACGTGACTCAGAATTGGACGTGACAAAATCGTACCTAACTTGCATTTCTGATAAAGTCTATGTATCTTGAGAGTTCACGATGCCTTCCTCTCCATAAAAATGCCCGTATGTTCAAGCGTGGATGTTAAGAATGCTTAAACCGGAGCCCAGCTCTTACAAGTGGAATCCAGAAATAACGGTCTAAGATACACTTCATCTGAAGCTGCAGTTTTAGGGCACAGCTCATTAAGATCGTCTTCCTTGGCTCTCCAGTCTCATTGCAAAACCATTTTATGGATGTGTACCACCAAGAACAGTCAGAAGAAGTCTTGTTTACTGCCCCAGAAGCTCCTAACACCACCTTCATCCAAGAACTCCAAGACAGAACTAAACAGCCATGTAGTTTATGTGTAAGAATGAAATTAGCCTCAACTATTTTCTTAATGGGGAAGAATCTGGAAAGTTAAAGCTCTCCCCTGCTGTAGCAAACCAAAGTGTGGGGTGATAAACAGCCTTTCTCCCTCAATTTATGTTGCTTAAATTCAAAGTTGTTTTCTTATCACCCAAGATTCCCCCAGAGGAATTTTGTGGTTTTGCAGCAAATACCGTGTGCATGTGCTCATTGAATCACTCTCAAGTTTCCTGCAGGAGAGCTTCAAAAGATCCTGGCATGGTACAAGAGGTAACGACTGCCCTCCCAGGGAGTCAGTTCAGAAAATATTTTCCGTACAATGACTTGCAAGAGCTCACAGCCTACCACTTGGAAAAGCCTCAAAAGTGATAATTAGAGCAATAGGTATTTTCTTATGACAAGGAGGTGTACCTCAGTGATGGGTGTTCCAAATTCTCAGATTTCAGTTTGCAAACTACAGTGTCATCATGGGAAAACACTTACCTGCATAACACAAGGCCAAACTGGAATTTAAAGGGGAAATCAAACAGCTTTCTGGGGTACCCATACCAACTTTGAAACTCAGGTCTTTCAGTCCAAAAGCTCATGTTTTGGTAGAGCAGCACAATACAATAGAAAGAGCATTTTCTATTGCAGAGACCAGAGTTGAAACTTATTCTATGCTCTATGGTTTTCTAGCATTGTGGTCTCACAAAAGTCATCTAACCTCGCTCCTGTAACTTCATCTGTAAAATGGGGGTAATAATATCTATAATATCTTTTTCACTGAGAGGATTAAAGGAGATACAAAAGTTTCTTAAACAGTGTAGTCTCAGAGGAAGTTCCCTTTGCTCTCCATTCCTGGACCTCTTCGTAATTATTTTGAACTCTTTTATAAAAACAAGAAAGTGAGACAGAAGTGAAGCAACATGATCATATTAATCTAAAGGCCAAAGGAAGCATGTGAGGAAAACATAATCTACCCTTGCCTAGCAATACAAACGACAGAGAATTCAAGGGAAACACCAGATGTGACTCTCCTGGAGAGCTTGCTGTTTGTTTGTCATGGTTTGATTTGACCTTTTTAGAGCTGGAAACTATCGTAAGGTGATCTAAAGCAAATGCGTCATTTAACAGTCCAAGGGACTGCGTAGTAAGACCTGGCCTTTCTTTGAGCCAAAGTCCTTCCCACCCAGCTGGAGAGACAGCAGCAAACAAATCAAAGTCCCAGCCCACATGGGGTGCCAACTTTGGGCTGGAGACACACAATGGGTAAGTCAAATAGGAAAAGTCTATTGTACCAAAAAGATGAAAAAGGAGACTTCTGATCCCCACGTTCCAGCTTTGGATCTCGGGTCATCAGGTGACACCACCACCCACTTCTGCGGCAGCATCTATCATACCCCAGGAACTCTCTCCTCTTCCTTAAGGACTCCTGGCTCTTCATTCCCTGAACACTATTCCTGCCTTGAGTCTTGGTGACTTTGATATTCACCTGGAAGATCCTTTCAACAGCCCAACTTCTTAGTTCTATGACCTCTTCTCTGTTGATCTTCATTGCTACGCTCCAGCCAACTCACTCCCGTTGCCGAATCCCAGATATTGTCACGACAGCAACGGCAATCATTCTACCTTCTAACTATCAAGCACATTGCTCCCCAACTCTCCCCTCACCAACACATTTTAAAATCAGTCTCTACACTAGAGGAAGCCTAGCTGATATGTTAATTTTTTCCAACCAGCACCCACAATCCACCATTTGTATCTTTCCTCTGCCTCTCACCCGGTTTGCATCTTTTCTTTCTTATTCAACTTTAATTCCATAAGCAATTATTATAATCACTTGCTTGAATTCACCCTCAATCCCTTTCTCCTATAGGTTAAACCAAACCACGGTTAAACCCAACTTGTGCCCTACTGTACCTGCACATCTACAATCAAACAGGGCTAGAGAAGAATTTGGCATCTCTGTGCTGACTAATATTTTAAATCCATAATCACTAACCTCAGGTGGGCCCTTAATAAAGTCTGTCTATAACATTATATTCCTTATCCTTTTCCTCTTCTACTCTTCCAGATTAACATTTCATATCTTACTGTCTCTCCTCAACCCTCACTCACCTGCGCTCACACCCTCCTTCTTATCCAATAATCTTAATTCTTATTTCAGTGAAAAAAATTGACTAGAGGAAGACTTCCACAGCCTCCACTATTACACGGACAACCCTTTCTTCACAGGTGTCACGCTATGTGGGTTTAGGGGTCCAGACTCAAGCTAAACTCCCTGCTTCAATCCTGCCGCCACTAGATGGGGGCATCTTGATCTAATTACTTAATCACTCTGGACCTAACTTCTCATTTGTAAAATAGCGATAATTGTATCATCTACTTTGCGGTAGAAGTTGAGAATTAAAGGAGTTAATATATGTAAAGCACATAAGTAGTGCCTGGCACAAAGCACACACCATATGTATTTGCTGTGATTATATTTTCTACCCACACGTACGCTGTCTCTGCCTCTGTTCTTGTGGATGAGCAATCACCTTGCTCTTAGCAAAGGGTAACCCCTTCCACTAAGCACTGGCTCTCATCCTGGCTCACCTACACGAGGACATTGCTCCAGCAATTCATCTCTTCCCACTGAATCTTCTCCATAATATGTAAAATGCTGTTATTTTCCTATCTCCAGAAATCTCCCTTGACTCCTACATCTCCAGCTGCTGTATTGTTTTCTCCTTCCACTTACAGCCAGACTGCTATTTGAAGAGTGGTCTATCGCTTGTCTTTGATTTCTCCTCTCTGCAATACCAACCTCAAGCAGACTTTAGCCATTAACACTCCACCACAGTGCTTTGTCGAGGGCACCAGAGTGCCTTCAAATAGCTTCTTCCCTTGGCTCTTAGGACACCACAGCCACCTGCATCCTCCCTACCATTCTGGCTACTCTTTCTTGGACTTCTTTGCTAGCTTTTCCTCCTCTCCTTGAACTGGAAATGGGGAGCCTCAGGGTTCAGAACCTGGCTCTCTGGGATCTACCCTCACTCCCTTGCTGATCTCTGCCCATCTTGTGGCTTCAAATATCATCTCCACGATGTTCCCTTATGTGGATGTCTCCAGTCTGGACTTCCTTCCAGTCCCCTAAATTCCAACCATCTCCTACCCCACATGCCCATTCCAACCTACCTAGCCCTGAACAGAGCTCCTTGCTGTCCCCTGCAAAGCCGCTTCTCCACTCCATTCCTTGGAATCAGCACATGGAAATTCTTTCTTGCAGGTTCTCAAGCTGCAAATTTTGGAGCCAACTTTGACCCCTCTCTTTCTCTCATATCCCAGATCTTATGCATCAGAAAACCGTGTCAGTTTTATATTCAACATGCATTTGGAATCTGGCCAGTTTTTGCCTCCTCTCCTTCTTACTCTTTAGTCTAAGCCATCAGAATCCCTTGTCTGGGGATTGCAATGTCTGCATCCCCGGGGGTCCTGTGTCCACCAGGGCTCCCTGTCAGTTTATTTTCAGCAGAGTGCCAAAGGGGTCATGATCCTTTGTAGTTTGGAGTGAGTCACTTTTTTTTCTTTTTTTTTTTTTTCTTTTTTATACTGGAGTAGATTTGATTTACAAAGTTGTGTTAGCTTCAGGTGTACAACAAAGTGATTCAGTTACACATATACATATATCTATTCTTTTTCAGACTCTTTTCCCATTTAGGTTATTACAGAGTACTGAGTAGAGTTCCCTGTGCTATGCAGTAAGTCCATGTTGATTATCTATTTTATATATAGTAGTGAGTGTATGTTAATCCCATACTCCTAATTTATCCCCCCCAACCTTTCCCCTTTGGTAGCCATTAGTTTGTTTTCTAAGTCTGTGAGTCTGTTTCTGTTTTGTAAATAAGTTTATCTGTAGCATTTTTTAGATTCCACATAAAGTGATATCATATGATATTTGTCTTTCTCTGTCTGGCTTACTTCACTTAGTATGATCATCTCTAGGTCCATCCATGTTGTTGCAAATGGCATTATTTCATTCTTTTTTATGGTTGAGTAATATCCCATTGTATATATATGTGCCACACCTTCTTTATCCATTCCTCTATCGATGGACATTTAAGTTGCTTCCATGTCTTGGTTATTGTAAACAGTGCTGCAGTGAACATTGGGGTGCATGTATCTTGGCGTGTGACACTTCTTAAGGTCCTCTGGTGGTTTCCTGTATCACTTGGACCAAAGGCCAAATCATACTGGCACATGAGACCCCACAACGTCTGCTTGCACACATCTGACCTCGTTTCCCAGACCCTCCTTCTTGCTCCCCCTATTTCTGCCATGCTGCTTCTGGAACGCCGCAGGCACGTTTCTGACTCAACACTTTTGCCTGGCTGTGCTCTCTGCCTGGAGGGTCCTTCCCCTGGTGTCTGATGTCCACCTGGCTCTCACCCTTACTCCCTTCAGGTACCCGTTTAGATATCTTCTCAATGAGGCCTGTCTTGAATCTAAAATGTCACCATTCACCACCTCAATATTCTCTACCTCTTCTCCTTGTTTTATTTTTCCCTTTACCCATTGATATATCCAGAGGCAAGATAGATTTTTCCTATTTGACTTACTTTTTGTGTGTCTTCAGCCCAGAGTTGGCACCCCATGTGGGCTGGAACTTTGATTTGTTTACTGCTGTCTCTCCAGCTGGGTGGGAAGGACTTTGACCCAAAGAAAGGCCAGGTCTTAGTACCCAGTCCCTTGGAAGTAACCTCTAACCCTGTCTAATTACTTGAGTGGTAGCAGTGTCTTAGTCATTTGTGGAGACCCCTTGGCCCACATCTGATGTTTTATACTAATGAAGTGGCTCTTGCTGGCCCCTCAGACCACCTCCAAGGAAGAAGGATGCTGGAGACTGAGTGTAAACATATGGGCAACCAGTCAGTCAATCAATCAATCAGTCAATCAATCATGCCCACATAATGAAGCCCCATTGAACACCCTGGACATCAAAGCTCAGGTGGTCTTCCTGGTTGGTAATACTCCATGTGTATTGTCACAAGTCCATGCAAGGAGAGCTTTACATTTGGAACCTCACTGATGCTGTCACGTGTATCCCTTCATTTGGCTGATTTTAACATTTCCATCCCTATAATAAATATAGCCATGGGTACAACAGGTTCCAGTAAGTCCTGTGAGTCTCTTCTGCAAATTATTGAATGTGAGGGTGTTTTGGGAAAACCCCCAAATTGCTGTTGTTGTCAGATGTGGGGGTGACTTTCTGTGGACTCCTCCCCCTAACTTTTCATTTGAACCCTAACTCCTTGAAGTTGGGTCAGCATTTCTGGGCAGACTTGGCCATCTGCGGGCTGCACACTTAACCTTGCATGTTGGTAATTCTGGGTACCAGCACTGACACCTCTTCTTGGCACCTCACAGGCATCCATAAATAGGTGTTGGATGAAGAAATGAACAGAAGAATACAAAGATGAGCTATAACCAAGGTTCAAATTTGCAAGCATTCAAAATATAAATTATTAAGCTTATCCCATATTCAGCATAGTTTTCTTCCTGGTTTCATTTGCTTCTCACCCCCCATGGACTTTTGGGACCTGTAAGGCAAAGGACTAATCTTCACTCTTGTATGAGCCATTTCAGAACTTAGCCTAAAAGGCCATTTGTGAAAATTTGATATATAACATTAAAAACTACATCCTTTTAATTCAAAAGTTCATGTGGTTATTGGCATTTATGAAGTAAGCAGTTTGAGGTATGAAATTATTAATGTGTGCTGAGTGTGGAATAGAATAGTCCCAAGAATTTTAGTGGTGTTTTATTGCATAATGGAGATATATAATGAAACAAATGTACAGGTAAATTAAGACACTACTAATGCTAATATTAAAATATCAGTTTTAATTTTTTAACTTTCTTTTTAAACGCAAATTATTTTAATCCCTTTAGACTAAAAGTTACACTTATTTTTTAAAATACTACCTTTCATTTTTATCTTCTAGACCATTATATTCTTAGAGAATGTAAACCTTAACATCATACAGAGTGAAACATAAGAGGATGACAATTAAAACTCATAATAAACCCTCTGTTCAAGTGTGGAGGGCCTCTAAGAATTGCATGAGACCTTCCAGTGAGAAGATAGCCGTTGCACTTTTTAAAAGGCTGTGAAATGCTTACCTGCTGATGAAGAAAATGGAGTGAACTTCCTTTCAAGTTAATGGCAAATAAAGGCTTCCTACTTCCATACAGATTTAACTTCTCCTTGATAATGCATAACCAACCAGCAAAGAAACAAGGAGAAGAGAATTATGGGCCACCCAACTGGAGATTCAGTGCAAGTCGGGATTTGCAAGAATTTCTGGCAGAACCTTGAAACACCATTTATACCCCGTGTGACACAGTACAAATTTCACTGAAACTGGAATGTCAGTAATCAACAGTGAGATATTAAATGATGGCTTGGGGCTGAACAGAGACTCTTTATCAATTTTATTACTTTGGGAAATGTACACACACATTAATATTTTTCAAGTCCTTTTCCAAAACTGCCCAGCAATGAGAAGTAAGATCAAAAATAACTTTGACGCAGGATATTTTTGGGTGACAGAACTAACAGTATCTTTTTTTTTGTGGTACCCGGGCCTCTCACTGTTGTGGCCTCTCCCGTTGCGGAGCACAGGCTCCGGATGCGCAGGCTCAACGGCCACGGCTCACGGGCCCAGCCGCTCCGTGGCATGTGGAATCCTCCCGGACCGGGACACGAACCCGTGTCCCCTGCATCGGCAGGCGAACTCTCAACCACTGCGCCACCAGGGAAGCCCTAACAGTGTCTTTTTTAACTTGCCATTCAGCATGGGTCATTCATCTACATTAGAAATATGAGCTGGGATAATGAGATATTCCCACAATGAGATGTGAACTGAGTGAATAGCATTCAAGATGTAATTTGAATTTAATGCCAGGTTCATAAAATAAACAAAGCATCGTAAAAAGTTTAATGGTCTTCGTTGCGGGGAGGAGGGGCTACTCTTGTTGCGGAGTGAGAGCTCTAGGTACGCGGGCTTCAGTAGTTGTGGCATGTGGGCCCTAGAGTGCAGGCTCAATAGTTGTGGTGCACAGGCCTAGTTGCACGGGCCTGGTTGCTCTGTGGCATGTGGGATCCTCCCAGATCAGGGATCGAACCCATGTCTCCTGCCTTGGCAGGTGGATTCTTAACCACTGCGCCACCAGGGAAGTCCTTGAAGAACAGTTCTGTGCCACCATTTGGACAGAAAAAAACCCTTCACTCCTCCCTGTTTGCTTAGGTGAATTGCATGGCCGGTTGGATCCGTTAAACATGTGCAGGAATCTCACTCTTGAACCAAGCTACAGATGTATCTTGTTCTTTGTTGCAGGAAAAAAAACAAAATATATTATAGGCTTTTAAAATTGTGCCTGTCATCATGGACTACCCCTTGCAGAAGAAAGCCCTGAAAACACTGGTTACAAATGAGGTACAGGGATTTTCACTGTGTGTACAGAATCGTGAGTAAGGGGGCAAGCTTTGGAATCTCAGGCTTTGAATCTCAAGATTCAACCCACCACATACTATATAGACAGGAATAGGGTATATAAATTTTAGGGCTTCAATTTTCTTACCTATAAAATAAGGATTATAATACCTGCCTCCTAGGAATGCTATAGAATGAAAGGACATGATATTTAAAAGAGTTAGTACTGTGCCTAAAATATAATTCTTAATAAATGGTGAATAACTATTAGTATTAAAACACACATAGGACAAATTTACATATTTCCAGTCATAACGTGGAAGCCAATTGTATGTGTGTATCAGCACATTTTTTAGAATTCAGAGATCATAATAAATTTTGATAGATATTCCTAGCTTTGCAAGTAAGAAGTGTTTGCCAGATAGAAAACCTGAGGTGAAAAGAAATGACTTTTCCAATATCACAAAACAAAATTTTCTTTTAAAGGTTCTACCAATACAATGAGGTCCGAGATTGAAGTAAGAGAAACTGTAACTTCTATCACAACAGAACAGATGCCCTGGGGTTGCTGCTTCCCTCCGCAGGGTCAGTGGGCCTCCACTTTTTTTTTTTTAACATCTTTATTGGAGTATAATTGCCTTACAATGGTGTGTTCGTTTCTGCTTTATAACAAAGTGAATCAGCTATAAATATACATATATCCCTATATCTCTTCCCTCTTGCGTCTCCCTCCCTCCCACCCTCCCTATCCCACCCCTCTAGGTGGTCACAAAGCACCGAGCTGATCTCCATGTGCTATGTGACTGCTTCCCACTAGCTATCTGTTTTACATTTGGTAGTATATATAAGTCCATGCTACTCTCTCACTTCATCCCAGCTTACCCTTCCCCCTCCCCGTGTCCTCAAGTCCATTCTCTACATCTGTGTCTTTATTCCTGCCCTGCCCCTACGTTCTTCATGACCTTTTTTTCCCCCTTAGATTCCATATATATGTGTTAGCATACGGTATTTGTTTTTCTCTTTCTGACTTGCTTCACTCTGTATGACGGACTCTAGGTCCATCCACCTCACTACAAATAACTCAATTTCGTTTCTTTTTATGGCTGAGTAATATTCCATTTTATACATGTGCCACGTCTTCTTTATCCATTCATCTGTCGATGGACATCAACATGGTTGCTACCAGGTCCTGGCTATTGTAAATAGTGCTGCAGTGCACATTGTGGTACATGACTCTTTTTGAATTATGGCTTTCTCAGGGTATATGCCCAGTAGTGGGATTGCTGGGTCGTATGGTAATAGTTTGGAGGCCTCCACTTTTGATGACAAGGCATTCTTCTGATGTGCTGAGATCCTGAACCTGTCAAGTTCCTTCCTAAAAGAAAGTGGAGCAGTCAGTGTCGGCTTGTGAAGATGGGGAGAAAAATCACGCGGAGCCCCCCTAACTGGATGGTACTGTAAATGCATGACCCCTAAATAGTTAGCTGAGAAAGTGGGGTTTCTCTTCACAAATGAATTAATATGCTTGTTTAATTGCAGTCTATTTTTTCTATAACTACAAGAAGCTCTGGGGGGTGTCTTCGTGTTGGCAGTAGGGGCTTCCGTGCGCCCCTGTTCTTTCCCTGGCTTCCTCCCTGGCTGGGCACCTGGGATGCTTGGAGGGTCGTCCTGGCCGCCTCCCACTTCCCCTCCCCCTGAGGCTTCAATGTTTCTCTTGAAATCCCTCTATTTAAAGGTAAGATAATCAGCTTTTGTTCCATTGGCTTGGATCAAAGACAACCTCTGAGCAAAAAAACAAAGCCTCGCTACGCTGGGGGTGGCCAGCCTCTGCGCTTGCTGGCAAAGAAAAGGACTGGGGTTTATTCCTTTCCCAGGACTGGAAATTCTCAGGCCCTGGAAACCCTCACAGCAGAACGTCAAGTGTTTCCCAAAGACAAACATCCCTATTCTGCAGGGACAAGGGCTTGGCAGGCACCTCCAGACCGGGCGGGCAGTTTGGCACCCGGTCCTCTGAGGGGGGAGCAGGCAGTCCCCGTGTCCCATCCGTGGGACGGGACTGGGCGCCGCATCAGGAAGTGCTCAGTCAGCTCCGGGCCCTCCGTCAAAGCCGGCTTTCTCAATTTAGAGCTTTCCTAATTGTGTTCTCTGATTCCTCTAGGGCAATGGTCCGCTGCGCTGCGGAGAGCAAGCCGGGCTCTGCCAGCCGCGCACCAAAGGGGCGGACGACGGAAGGGCCTCACCCCGAAGGACGTGTGGGTTCAGGAGGCGCCTTGGCTGAAAGCTACACAAGCAGGCGCACGTACAGGTAGTGGCACTGGCAAAAGCAGATTTACCTTGACACAAAGCCATTGCAAATGCGTGTTCATAAAATCTCCCTAAAAGGATAAAATGAGGAAACTGGTGCCATGATTTGGCGGCCTCAAGCTTTCCAGATCATCTCTCGGTTGTTAACTGTGTCCTTGAATGAGAACTGAGTTACGTCCCTCCTGTTTGAGTTAAAAGGAGCATGAGAGACCCTTTTACTCCCATCCCCACCCCTTGAGCTCTGAGAGACACCTGGTAGCCACGCCCAACAGCCAGGTGCACTGCGCTGCCCCTGGAAAGATGACTTGGAAATGGACAAGGCCGGCTTTCATGACTTCCTTTCTCCTATGTCAAAGGGAAAGAGGGAGAAAGGTCTACAGAATTTCTTAAGAAAAGGAGCATCTAAGTATTTTCATGTCTAAACAGTATTCCACAAATCCACTCACTGCTGGTTAGCACTTGTGGTGAGATTTTGTAAAATTATTTCTGGCCCCAGATCTTCCTTATCAGGAAGGTCAGGGGAAGCTGGGCACCGCTGATTGCCAACCACGCTAAGGACCCTCACTAAGACCCTCCCCAAGACCCTCCCCGGTCACCAGTTCCTCTGAAGCTCCCTGATCCTTGCTGACCCCAGCCCTGGCGCTGCAGCCTCTGATTTTCTTAAGGAAAACAAGTGCCCCATTCTGTGTTGTGCCTCATTTAAAAATAAGATTTAAAGCCTTCCTCTTCCGTTCGGCCCTGTGTTCCTCATTCAGCTTCTGGCATCTGTTCCTTAGTTCAATCTGGGAACACAAAGATTCTCCTTTGCACTCTGAGAATCCTTTCACATTTTTCCAACTCCATTGAAAACATCCAACATATATACCACAGACAGACAGAGACAGAGAGAGCCCACTGACATGGTATATCTTTCTATAAAAAATAATGATCATATCTCTAATAGCTTAACCTTCCTGCTTTACCAAACGCTCATTGCGTTCGCAAGATGATCCTAGATGTCATATCTAATTAAACCTAAGCAACAGCCCACAGGATGTAGACTAAAAATCCTATGTCTTTGTTTTTTTTTAATAAACATAACTAATTTATTAAAACACCATGTTAAAACCATGTAAAGTAGGCTCATTAGAATTGTATACACTCTCAGTGAGTACTATGTTCTAAACTTCATAGAGAAATTTCAAATTTTCTCCTCAATAATTTCTGCAAGGTTTTTAGTCAAACGAAGCAGATACCAGCAGCACCTTCACCAGGGTCATAAAGTTAAGATGAACATTTTGGAGAAAATTTTTAGCACTCCGTAAAAATATTTTATGGACTCTTAGGATGCCCCAAATGATATATAGTTAGGAAATCAACTCAGATCTTTTGATTTCACTACCTTCTTTCCCCCCCTGCAGCAAACATGGGACCTGGCTGTTCTGTTTTTTGACTTTCCTGCTGTAATCAAGGTTGGAACACATTTGCTAAAATTTAACCAGAGCATATGTTCTTTTGGTCATTGCTACCCATCAGTTAGATGAATAAGAACACCTAATTGCCTGAGTCTATGAGAAGAAGTCGATGTAATCTGAGGACAAGCTATACTCATCCCCCGGGGCGATACTAGTTATCTTCCCAAAATAAATGTGCAGACAGACATACAGATACACCTCTCTGTCCCTGTTCTTTTTTGTCAGTTATGACCTTGTCACCGGATTCTCAGGAGATAAAATTAGCAACATTCCTCAAAACTGAAATATTACCATTTTCTCAGAATATTCAAAGTACCACCAACAGACCTCAAATTCAATTCCATTTCTTCTCAGTTACAGAAAATTCCTCTCTCTCCACTAGCTTGTATTTGTGCAATGAATGGAGGGACAACAAAAAGAAATTCATTTTTAATTTGGAAAGTTCTGGATAGACAAATTGATCAAGGGCACAGACCCATGCACAGGTGTCTGATTAAAACAAATCACTTCTGTATGGCAGTGAGGTGAGGGAAGTTCTCTCCAACAAACAGTGCTGGTCCATGGGCTACCTGCACAGGAGAAAAAATGGATTTGAACACCATCCACAAAACTCAATTCCTGGTAGATTTCAGATCTCCTTGGGAGAGGTAAATAATAAAGCTTTTAGGGGAAATTATAGAGGAAGTTTTCTGTGATGTTGAACTAGGAAAAGATTCTTTAAACAGTACACAAGTAATAACAATAGAAGCAAAGTTGATAAATTGTTTCATGTTAAAATTAAGAAGCTCTGCTCTTCAAAAGACACCCTTATGAGAGCGAAAAGGCAAGGCACATTCACAATACAAATGTCTCACAAAGGATTTGCATCTAAAATACATAAGGAGCTCCTGCGAATCAATTTAAACAAAAATAAAGGCAGCCAGATAGAACAAAAATGAGTAAAAGTATTGAACACATTCTTCACAAAAGAGAATATCCAAATGTCCAATAAGCAAGTGAAAAAGTGGGCATATTTATCAGTGTTGACAAAAAAAGTTCATCAATAGTCAACCTAAGAAAGAAATGGAAATTTTTATTCAAGCCAAACTGAGGAGTATAACCCTAGAGACGGTCTCTCAGAGAGCTCTGAGGACTGTTCCAAAGAGGTTAAGGGGAGGCCAGCATATATGTGATTTTGGTGAAGGGGTACAGGCAATCAAGCACACATCTCAGTAGAAGGTTGCTGCTAGCCACAGGGAACAGACATCTTAGTTAATGGTTTTAGTGCTTTTCTAAGTATGGAAAGATGCAAGAATCCAGGTTCATAAAAAGCTTCTCCTGAGAATATCTAACTCTCTGAGGGCCGGTTCCGCCCGTTGTCCCAGAGCACAGAGGGCTTCATCCTTATCTTTGTTCTGAATTCCATTCAGGGTGTCTTGTAGGTCAGCAACTGCAGTGGCTAATGATTTGATTCTTGTAGAACTGGATGGTGGGCAACAGTCTTTATTTTGCAATCCCTTCCCTTTCAGGCTTAATTTTGACCAAGGTTTAGGAGGCATTTCCTGACCCATTTACCCCAAGGCGCTAGGAATGCTCATCCCCGGGTCAGGGGAGGATTTTGTCGAGAGGTCACTCCAAGTGCTGTTACTGGACTAGGCCCTGTTAACAGCAGCCAAAAGCCTGTGGACCACCTGTCTTACTGGTCTGTTGTGGTCCAGGAAACAGTTCCCTCTTGTGGCTTCTTCCCAAATCTAGAGTCACACTATTACAATCATTGATATTATAGGAGATATATTTCATCAATCCTTTCAAATCACCTAATCATCATTAATTTTATATGAGGCTCAGTCACACAATTGGTAATGCAAAACGAATAATCTTGTAAAAGAGGCAGAATATAAGTAATATAGCTAGTAACACTAATAAGGTCATAAGTAAGTATTTAAGCTAAGAACTTCCAATAGGTGTGGCCCAGTGTCTCCCCCAGTTGCCTGACCAGTCTGCTCTGCACCAGTCACTATCTTTAAGGGAAATTATGTATTGGCATTGGACATAAAGTCCACCAAAGATGTCTGCAAGTACAAGGCTAGTGGTGGGTGATCGTGACCCCTTACAAGATTGAGAAAGGAGTGTTATCTTCTAAGGAGTCATATGGTTGGTGCCTGAAAGGTACAAATCGACCTTTCTGGCTGAGCTGGTATTTCTGCAATGGGGAGGTCTGGTTAATGCATAATGCAGATGCACAATGCGCATTAGAGGGAAAGGAGGAGGCTTAAACGGGCAAAGAAAAATTTTATGTTTACATTTTTCTTGTCTTGCCTTAATATGTGAATTTTTATTTCATCATCAGTCAGCATGCAAATGCAAATTAAAGCCACAATGCCAAAGGGGTGCATAACCAACAGAATGGCTAAAATAAACAGATGTAAATATCAGTGTTGGCAAAGATGTGGGGTGACTGGAACTCTCATACACTGCTCTATGAGAGTAAAGGGACACAACCACTCTGGAAAAGTCTAGCAGTTTTATGTAAACTAAACTTACAATTACACTCTAACCCAGCAATTATACTCCTAGGTCTTTATATCCAACAGAAATGCATGCATACATTCACCAAAAGCCATGAAGTAGAATTTTCACAGCAATACTTCTCATAATAGGTCATAACTGGCAACTATGCAAATAGCCGTCAACCATAGACTAGGTAAAGAAATTGTGCTACATACACTTATGGGAACATTATGTAGGACTGGAAATAAAAAATATTCAACTACATGCAACTTTATGAATAAAACATAACATCACAGGAAGAAGCCAGACACTAAAGAGTACACACTGTGTAACTATTGGTATAAAGTAACAAGTCAAACACACTACTGTAGGGGTAAGAATGGGGCTAGCTGCCCTCGGAGGGAGGGCGGGTACAGTCTGGAAGGGAGGTTAGGGAAGTTTCTGGAATGAAGTTGGTGGTTGGTTTCCTTATCTGGATGCTAGTTACCCAGGTGTGTTTAATTTATGACATTCACTGAAATGTACACTTTTCTTTATGTAAGATGCTTTTTATTTTTTTAATTAAAAAAGTTTATTTTATATTGCAGTATAGTCTAGTCACAATGTTGTGATAGTTTCAGGTGTACAGCAAAGTAATTCAGTTCTACATACATATGTATCCATTATTTTTCAAATTCTTTTCCCATTTAGGTTGTTACATAATACAGAGCTGAGTTCCCTGTGTATACGATGCTTTTTAAAAATAGAATGTGTCTATTTGCTGTAAAGTAACAAGAAAAGAGTCAATCACAAAATCTTAATGAACCCCATTATCTCCAGAGTTTATAAAATAGTTATAATCACATTTCATTGTACTTTCTGATACTTCTTTTAATGTGTTTTTTTTAATTGTGGTAAAAGTCACATAATGTAAAACATACTATTTTAACCATATTTAACTGTAGAGTTCAGTGGCACTAAGTACATTCCCCTTGTTGTGCAACTCTCACCATCTCCCAAATTTTTCACCTTCCTAAACTGAACTCTGTCCCCATTAAACACTAACTCCCCATTTAAATTTCATAATAAACTTAATTGAAGGGGAGGCATTTCCAGAGAAATCTCCTGTGACCCAGCTGGCTGGCGAGTTTTCCTTCTTATGATGGTTGCAGCAGATCCTCATTCCCCAGCCTTACTGTTTCAGTGCACGCTGGCCTCAGCTCCACAGCAGCACGGGCATCCCCCTGCCCCAGCCTCAGTCCGATGGTGAGGGCATTTGACCACCCCTGTGACTGACCTAAGTGCCAGGGCACTAATCACTTCTGGGAGCTGTCCTCTAGATGACTGACCCAGCTCCTTCGTCCCTCGGGTGAGCTCAGAGGCAACCGCCCACGGGACTGCCTGCCCTTGCTCATCTCACCTCCCCACGTCCCTACCAGGTAGCCATCACCTCACTAATCTACTTCCTACGCACCAGTTGTTGTCTGAGGACCTACTTCTGGCAGCAACTTAAATGAGTACAATGTGATTGAAAGCTAAGACTTAATTTGTTTACACTCAAAGACTAACCAGATGTGAAAACAGTAGGAAGTGATACCCAAGATGAAGAGGGAAATAGGTAGGGTAAGAAACTAAAATGTGAATTACAGGTCAAATAAAAGGCAGTTAGGAGCAAAATAGACTTTGGAAAACCCAGCTGATGTTATGAGAGAATTTGTAAAGCTCTCTCACAGTTCAGGAAAAAAAAAAAAAAGCAGGGAGATTCCATTTACGGATAAGAAGTGTTCCGAAGTAATTAATTCAGAGCAACTTGGACAAGAGCGATAATCACATAAATTACTAAAGAAAATGCTTCAGAGATGAAAAAAAATGCAAAAGAAATGGAGATAAGTTTCAATATTTACCTGAAATGAAAAGAAAGCTGTATCTTGTCCCTTTCTGGCACATTTTATGATTTATAAGGATGAAGAAAATAAAGTGTTACAACCACCCAAGAAAAAAACAAACAAGCTTCTCTCCAAATGGAAAAGACTTTTTTACAAGATGAAATGCAAGAAGAGATCTTAAGACATGCCAGACAGAGGTTTGTCAGTGAAAGTTCACGAAATAGGAATTTTTTAATTCAGTTATTATACAAGTGAAAAGGCAACAGAAACCTTTTCCTCAAAAATGCATGGGGGGCTTCCCTGGTGGCGCAGTGGTTGAGAGTCCCCCTGCCGATGCAGGGGACACGCGTTCGTGCCCCGGTCCAGGAAGATCCCACGTGCCGCAGAGCGGCTGGGCCCGTGAGCCATGGCCGCTGAGCCTGCGCGTCCGGAGCATGTGCTCCGCAACGGGAGAGGCCACAGCAGAGAGAGGCCCGCGTACCGCAAAAAAAAAAAAAAAAAAAAAGCATGGGTTCAGAAATGTTCAACAAATATGCCATTCCTGGGTAATCTATCGAAGATAAACTCCAGTAATCAAGCAAAATGTATAAAAATTGAAAACACAAAAATAGAGATGCCATTGAATGAAAGCAGTGATCGACTTTCCTGCTGATGTTTCAGTGCATAATGAGCAAATAGACACAAATGGCCAAAGTAGAAATCTCAATAAACCAGGAAACGCTGCAGGAAAGTGGAAGAATCCTTCTGATTTTGGCATCTGGATAGACGTTGAGTGTAAATTCTCTTTCTGAGGAAAGGAGGACTCTGTCTGCCTCAAAAAGCCACCCCCCTGAGGGCACTGGCAGGACAGTAACAGAGACCTGAGGCCACCCCTACCTCCCACTCCATCCCACCCTCAATTTCTGAGAACTTGGAAAGTCACTTAACCATGCTAAGCCTCAGGTTCTTTTATCCACAAAATGGGAATAAATATTTACACCTCTATGGAAGCATTGTTATAAGCAACACTGAGATGGTTCACTTAAAACACCTACTTAGCTAATTTTCGAACATCAGCCACTTAGTTTGCTGGTGGTTCTAACAAGCGTCTTCTGCTGGATGCATGTTTAGAGGAAAGACTATGGTCTCATGCTCAGCTCTAATGTAGGGCTGCACCGTCAGGGATGGAGTCCCTCAGTGAGGTGTCATCAGCCCTAAAGTTGGAGGAAATCCTCCCAGATTCGGGCACCACACTCTGTGTTGCAGTTTCCGTACTGTACTATCCTGTGTTTTCCTCCCATATGTTTTCATGGATATTTTCATAGGTAGGTCACAGGCTGTGTAATAACTTGCTGCCAGATACCATTTTAAACTATTCAAAGCAGAAATCTTAAACAAAAATAGGAAACCAGAAACAAAGTAGAATCAGGAAAAAGGAGAACTACATGGGACACAGATTACAAAGGCATCCACCAATTCTAAAACTTGTGTTTGTTGACGGAAAATTACAGTCACCCTAGGAAAGACATGGAAATTTTTATTCGAGCCAAACTGAGGAGTATAACCCTAGAGACGGTCTCTCAGAGGGCTCTGAGGACTGTTCCAAAGAGGTTAAGGGGAGGCCAGTATATATGTGATTTTGGTGAAGGGGTACAGGCAGTCAAGCACACATCTCAGTAGAAGGTTGCTGCTAGCCACAGGGAACAGACATCTTAGTTAATGGTTTTAGTGCTTTTCTAAGTATGGAAAGATGCAAGAATCCAGGTTCATAAAAAGCTTCTCCTGAGAATATCTAACTCTCTGAGGGCCGGTTCTGCCCGTTGTCCCAGAGCACAGAGGGCTTCATCCTTATCTTTGTTCTGAATTCCATTCAGGGTGTCTTGTAGGTCAGCAACTGCAGTGGCTAATGATATGATTCATGTAGAACTGGATGGTGGGCAACAGTCTTTATTTTGCAATCCCTTCCCTTTCAGGCTTAATTTTGACCAAGGTTTAGGAGGCATTTCCTGACCCATTTGCCCCAAGGCGCTAGGAATGCTCATCCCCGGGTCAGGGGAGGATTTTGTCAAGAGGTCACTCCAAGTGCTGTTACTGGACTAGGCCCTGTTAACAGCAGCCAAAAGCCTGTGGACCACCTGTCTTACTGGTCTGTTGTGGTCCAGGAAACAGTTCCCTCTTGTGGCTTCTTCCCAAATCTAGACTTACACTATTACAATCATTGATATTATAGGAGATATATTTCATCAATCCTTTCAAATCACCTAATCATCATTAATTTTATCTGAGGTTCAGTCACACAATTGGTAATGCAAGAACCAATAACCTTGTAAAAGGGGCAGAATACAAGGAATGTAACTAGTAACATTAATTAGGTCATAATTAAGTATTTAAGCTAAGACCTTCCCTTAGGTGTGGCTCAGTATCTCCCCAGGTTGTTTTACCAGTCTGCTCTGCACCCATTTTTGTCTTTAAAGGAAGTGATGTATTGGCATTGTACAGAAAGTTCACCAAAGATGTCTGCAGGTACAAGGCTAGTAGTGGTGACCCTTTACAGGATTGAGAAAGGAGTGTTATCTTCTAAGGAGTTATACGGCTGACACCAGAAGGAAAAAAATGATCTCTATGGCTGAGTCGGTATTTCTGTCATTGGGGAGGTCTGGTTAACGCAAAATGCAGATGCACAATGCATATTTGAGGGGAGGGAGGAGACCCAAACAGGCAGAGAAAACATTTATGCCTTGTCTTGCCTTAACATGTGAGTTTTTATTTCATCAGCTTTCAAGTGATAATTAATGCAAGGAAAATCAAAATGTTACTATTTGACATGGGATCCATGAGGTTATTACCATGGTGACATATTGTAAAACTTAGAAGCAGCAGAATGAAATCTCATTTTGTAGAAGCAGGTGCCAAGCAGCACATCCTCTATATTAAAATACGTTACTAAGAAACAAACTGTGGAAAATACAATGGAAGAATGCACATCAGAAAAGGATGTTCCCATTTAAAATAAAATCACATGAAACAATTCCAAACAAGCACATTTTATATATTCCAGAAACTTCCACAAGCCTATTATCCGTGCTAGAATTCTCACCAATTAAGCATATTATAAATTGGGACAATTTTTCTGTGAAGTATATAATAAACCATATCAAATACACATAAAATGTTGTTCAACAATATCACGACATTAATGACTTTTATGAGTTCTGGTATTTTAACGTTAACTTTTATATGCTATAAGTTCATTTCTCCTCAATACATTAAAGTTTGAGTTCATATCATATGCCCTTGGAACAAGTTATTTTAAAATGTGTCTTTTTTAATGTTTTGCGATCCTTTAGAAATATGATCAAATTCATAATTGAATAAAATTATTCATTCATGATTTTTAAGAACTCATGCTGAAAAAAGTCACAGTTAAACTAGGTTTGAGTGTTTATTCATATTGTTTTAAAATTATTCTTAGAATGTGGGTGCAAAATATAAATGTTTCATTTTCCTGAGTGCCCTCTGGAGAACTTATCAATTAAGAATGACCCATGTAATATCACTGAATTTAAGGGCACCATGGATAGTTCTGCACTACCTAAGGTCACAGAGTTAAGAGGTTTCCAAGTGAAAGCTGCTTTGTAAAATTCTTCTCAATTAGGGATATTGGTGTCAAGACATGTAGCTCTTCTGAGCACCTATATTGACATTTCACGATTGGAGATGAAGCAAAATTCATTTATGTTATTTTATTTTCCAGTTTTACTTATGTTCAATGTTATTATGTTGATATAAATATATCTTTACACAATATTGTGTTAGGAAGAGCTACAAAATGTGTTAGAAAATTTGGAGAGGCTGAGAGAGAGACATGACAAAAATTTGGAAATCACTGAAATAGGGTCTAAAGTTAATCTTGAAATGCTTCCAAGAGAAAGTAAATTCCATTTTTCTTGTTTGTTTAATTAACTCATTTCTGCAACAGGAAAGAATCCAGACTTGGTTGAAAGATGTTACATGAAATGCAAATCTAATGAGAGAAGAGGCACTTTTTTCTCCCAGGCCCTCAGCACTCTGATCTCAGGGTCAGCCCCTTCTTCCCCTTCACTTCCCCATCTAATCACCACTAGGCAGTCCTTGGAAAAAGACTAAAGGAACTGCTTTGTCTTCAGGGCATCCCCACTTTCCCTTCCAGGGTTTCTTGTTTGATTGTTTTTAAGCCAGAGTAGACTAATACGAATACCCTCTTGGAGCACTAAAACATAGTGGGCTAGGAACCGTGCAAAGTATTTCAGGAATTACCTCACTTATTCTTACAACGTCACTGTGAGGCAGTGTCATTGTCAATGGCAATAATTTTTCCCACCTTCTCCCATCAAATCAAGTTTTGCTCACTCTGATGATACCTGTGGATTTACACGGGGTGCCTTGGAAAAACACTGGGGTTATTATTTCTTCACACTGGTGTCATGTGCCTATACCTCCTCTAAGTCACCACCAGATGACAAACTTTGATCCTTGACAGCATAAACCAGTGCCCACCTCCTCGTCTGAATCTGTGAATCTAAAGAAAATGAATCCTTTATTGTTTAACTTGAACTCTTATGACTAATGCTCAATCATTACCAAGACTTAAAATAAAATTCAGAGGCATTTTTTGAAATATCTTCAAATGCCAATCTCAAATAAGAGCATTTGGTTTTATAACACTTTAATACACTCTCTGAGCTTCTGTCATAGAATAGCTTTGACTTAAAGTAAAATTGCTTTTCTTATCTGAAGCCTCTGTGAAGCTTGAACATAGTATGTCAGTGTGTGCTTCTACCTGTAATGAAGACTTTTACAGTTTGCCTTCAAATCACCCACATAAAAATCATAGCCTTTCTTGTCATGGAATTCATCAGATACAAGGTATCTAAATGAAGCTACTCCTGTCTGTTACAATTATTGATCCCAGCCAGACCCCCTGCTTCTGATCTTTAACTAAACAACTCATTTATTAGCTGTGTTACTTACCATCTTCACAATCCATAATACTATTTACCTTATCCAGCTTGGGGAAGATTAAATAAGTAATACATATAAAACCCTTAACCTGCATATACCAAGCCCTCAATAACCTCACTGCTTTCAATATTATTATTAGTGTTATTACTACCGTATGTATAATATAATCCCAAGTCAAGAGATAGAAGGATTTGTTTTTTATTAATCTCATGATGACACAAAATGAAATGGAATTTGGGCAAAGATAAGGTTTTTAGATTAACTTTAAAACCAAAATAGTAAAGTACCAATTATTACGTTGCTTTTAAACTTCTACAACATCTTTTCTTTCCTTTTTTCTTTTCTTTGAGACAGGAAAATAAAAATGTCAAAGTTAAATAGCCTAATGAACCCTCATTTAAACTTTTGATAGGTACTCAATGAATGGTAAATAATTGTTTCAATTTTAAGAAGCTCAAAATTTTTCCTTTGGCCTTCAAACCACATCCTAGCACTGCCTGAACTTCGCTGCAATGACCGCTCATTCTGTCCTCCTCCTGTGCTTCCTTTATCACAACCAGACTGCCATTCCTCTTCTTCTCTAAAACACAGAAGAAACAGAATACAGCATAGACAATGTGCAGTTCTTTCTAGATCCAATTGGAAATTTTCCAAATGTTATTTTTTAATCACTTTAAGTATTAGCCAAAATGTCTTTATAGCCTTCATCAGACTGAAAAGATGTGAAAAGACAGAGTCTACGGGGCTAAGTTTTAAGGCTGTGCATCCATTGGAGCTGCTTCACACCCCAGGCTCTGGCTGTATCAAACTGAACACTCTTTCGGCAGAACAAAGTCTAGTTTCAAATGTCATGATGAAAGGCTGTGCGTTTGTCGCTCTTGCATTGAACTTAAGTTTGAATAATTTCGCTCTACTTGGGTTGACTTTATGCTTGTCTGTCCTACTTAGCAAATTAAAATTTAAGATTCTGTTCCTGTTAAAGATGTGGTTTTATAATCATGAAATGTGAGAGGCATTGAGTACTCATCCAGCTTTTGAGGCACTTACTATCAAGCAGACTCCTTAAGCCAATATGCTAAAACAAAAATCCTTAAACATAGAAAAAAGTTTTATTGTTTGTTTGGCTTTTTAAATTTAATTTTACTTATTTTTTTATACAGCAGGTTCTCATTAGTTATCTATTTTATACATATTAGTGTAGTCATGTCAATCCCAATCTCCCAGTTCATCCCACCCCCCACCACCACCACTTTCCACCCTTGGTGTCCATACATTTGTTCTCTGTACCTGTGTCTCTATTTCTGCCCTGCAGACCAGTTCATCTGTACCATTTTTCTAGGTTCCACATATATGTGTTAACATACAATATTTGTTTTTCTCTCTCTGACTTACCTCACTCTGTATGACAGTCTCTAGATCCATCCACGTCTCTACACATGACCCAATTTTATTCCTTTTTATGTCCGAGTAATATTCCATTGTATATATGTACCACATCTTCTTTATCCATTTCGTTTCTTTTTATGGCTGTGTATTATTCCATTGTATGTATGTGCCACATCTTCTTTATCCATTCATCTGTCAATGGGCATTTAGGTTGCTTCCATGACCTGGCTATTGTAAATAGTGCTGCAATGAACATTGGGGTGCATGTGTCTTTTTGAATTATGGTTTTCTCAGGGTATATGCCCAGTAGTTGGATTGCTGGGTCATATGGTAGTTATATTTTTAGTTTTTTAAGGAACCTCCATACTGTTCTCCACAGTGGCTGTATCAATTTACATTCCCACCAACAGTGCAAGAGGGTTCCCTTTTTCTCCACACCCTCTCCAGCATTTGTTGCTTGTAGATTTTCTGATGATGCCCATTCTAACTGGTGTGTGGTGATACCTCATTGTAGTTTTGATTTGCATTTCTCTAATAATTAGTGATGTTGAGCAGCTTTTCATGTGCTTATTGGCCATCTGTATGTCTTCTTTGGAGGAATGTCTATTTAGGTCTCTGCCCATTTTTGGATTGGGTTCTTTGTTTTTTTAGTATTGAGCTGCATGAGCTGTTTATATATTTTGGAGATTAATCCTTTGTCCATTGATTCATTTGCAAATATTTTCTCCCATTCTGAGGGTTGCCTTTTCATCTTGTTTGTAGTTTCCTTTGATTTGCAAAAGCTTTTAAGTTTCATTAGGTCCCATTTGTTTATTTTTGTTTTTATTTCCATTACTCTAGGAGGTGGATCAAAAAAATCTTGCTGTGATTTATGTCACAACACAAACACATGGAGGCTAAACAGTACATTACTAAATAACAAAGAGCTCCCTAAAGAAATCAAAGAGGAAATAAAAAAATACCTAGAGACAAATTACAATGAAAACATGATGATCCAAAACCTATAGGATGCAGCAAAAGCAGTTCTGAGGGAAGTTTATAGCAATACAAGCCTACCTCAAGAAACAAGAAAAATCTCAAATAAACAATCTAACCTTACACCTAAAGAAACTAGAGAAAGAAGAAAAAACAAAACCCAGAGTTAGTAGAAGGAAAGAAATCATAAAGATCAGAGCAGAAATAAAAGAAATAGAAACAAAGAAAACAATAGCAAAGATCAATAAAACTAAAAGCTTTTTCTTTGAGAAAATAAACAAATTGATAAACCTTTAGCCAGACTCATCAAGAAAAGGAGGGAGAGGACTCAAATCAATAAAATTAAAGGGCTTCTCTGGTGTCACAGTGGTTAAGAATCCACCTGCCAATGCAGGGGATATGGGTTCGAGCCCTGGTCCAGGAACATCTGACATGCCATGGAGCAACTAAGCCCATATGCCACAACTACTGAGCCCACAAGCCACAACTACTGAAGCCCATGTGCCTAGAGCCCGTGCTCCACAACAAGAGAAGTCACCATAATGAGAAGCCCGCACACCGCAGTGAAGAGTAGCCCCCACTTGCCGCAACCAGAGAAAAGCCCACACACAGCAATAAAGACCCAACGCAACCAAAAATAAAATAAATAAAATAAATAAATAAAATTAGAAATGAAAAAAGAGAAGTTACAACAGACACTGCAGAAATACAAAGCATCATAAGAGACTACTACAAGCAAGTCTATGCCAATAAAAAGGACAACCTGGAAGAAATAGACAAATTCTTAGAAAGGTGTAAGCTTCCAAGACTAACCAGGAAGAAATAGAAAATACGAACAGACCAATCACAAGCAATGAAATTGAAACCATGATTAAAAATCTTCCAACAAACAAAAGTCCAGGACCAAATGGCTTCACAGGTGAATTCTATCAAACATTTAGAGAAGAGCTAACACCCATCCTTCTCAAACTCTTCCAAAAAATTGCAGAGGAAGGAAAACTCCCGAACTCATTCTATGAGGCCACAATCACCCTGATACCAAAACCAGTCAAAGATACTACAAAAAAGAGAAAATTACAGACCAGTATCACTGATGAATATGGATGCAAAAATCCTCAAGAAAATATGAGCAAACAGAATCCAACAACACATTAAAAGGATGATACACCATGATCAAGTGGGATTTATCCCAGGGATGCAAGGATTCTTCATTATACTCCATCAATGTGATACACCATATTAACAAATTGAAGAATAAAAACCATATGATCATCTCAGTAGATGCAGGAAAAGCTTTTGACAAATTTCAACACCCATTCATGATAAAAACTCTCCAGGAAGTGGGCATAGAAGGAACCTACCTCAACATAATAAACGCCATATACGGCAAACCCACAGCAAACGTCATTCTCAATGGTGAAAAACGGAAAGCATTTCCTCTAAGATCAGGAACAAGAGAAGGATGTCCACTCTCACTACTATTATTCAACATAGTTTTGGAAGTCCTAGCCACAGCAATCAGAGAAGAAAAAGAAATAAAAGGAATAAAAATTGGAAAGGAAGAAGTGAAACTGTCACTGTTTGCAGATGACATGATACTATACATAGAGAATCCTAAAGATGAAACCAGAAAACTACTAGAGCTAATCAATGAATTTGTTAATGTTGCAGGATACAAAATTAATGCACAGAAATCTCTTGCATTCCTATACACCAACAATGAAAGATAAGAAAGAAAATGCAACAAAAAGAATAAAATACCTAGGAATAAACCTACCTAAGGAGGTAAAAGACCTGTACTCAGAAAACTGTAAGATGCTGATGAAAGAAATCAAAGATAACACAAACAGATGGAGAGATATACCATGTTCTTGGATTGGAAGAATCAATATTGTGAAAATGACTATACTACCCAAAGCAATCTACAGATTCAATGCAATAGCTATCAAATTACCAGTGGCATTTTTTATAGAATTAGAGCAAAAAATCTTAAAATTTGTATGGAGACACAAAAGACCCCAAATAGCTAAAGCAGTCTTGAGGGAAAAAAGCGGAGCTGGATGAATCAGACTCCCTGACTTCAGACTATACTACAAAGGTACAGTAATCAGGACAATGTGGTACTGGCACAAAAACAGAAATACAGATCAATGGAACAGGATATAAAGTCCAGAGATAAACCCATGCACCTATGGTCAACTAATCTATGACAAAGGAGGCAAGGATATACAATGTAGAAAAGACAGTTTCCTCAATAAGTGGTGCCAGGAAAACTGGACAGCTACAGGTAAAAGAATGAATTTAGAACACTCCCTAACACCATACACAAAAATAAACCCAAAATGGATTAGAGACCTAAATGTAAGGCCAGACACTATAAAACTCTTAGAGGAAAACGTAGGAAGAGCACTCTTTGTTTGTTTTTGTTTAAAGTACAGGATGTTAAAAATTCCCATTAAGAAGGAGAACAGGGCTTCCCTGGTGGCGCAGTCGTTGAGAGTCCACCTGCTGATGCAGGGGACACGGTTTCGTGCCCCGGTCCGGGAAGATCCCACATGCCACAGAGCGGCTAGGCCCGTGAGCCATGGCTGCTGAGCCTGTGCATCTGGAGCCTGTGTTCCACAATGAGAGAGGCCACGACAGTGAGAGGCCTGCATACCGCAAAAAAAAAAAAAAAAAAAAAGAAGGAGAACAAGGCATAATGGTTAGGAATACAGAACGTAGCACCGAGATGCCAAGATGACTAGTGGGTGCACCTCTCTGTGCCTCAGCTTCCTTCCCTGTGAAGTGACAATGGTATTCTTCCCTACCTCATAGGTTCGGAGAAAGATTAAATGAAGTGATATATTAAAGGTACTTAGAATAGTGCCTGATGCATAATAAGTACTATAGTAAGTGGTAGCCATTATTATTACTTAAAAGAGCATATACTGTTCCACAAATGGATGTTGACATAAAAAGGATCTTACCTTTTAGTTTATCAAGGTGAGTGGGCAAGCCTAAAAGCACCTCAATCAGGAGTTGATAGTATTCAAATTCAGAAAGTTGGTAACTGTGCTTTTGCTCCTTCTTGTGTGTTTTGTGACACAAACTCCAATGCTTGTACAGACATTTCAGAAGAGGCAAGTTGATTTTCTGGAGAAAATATTGGCCCTCTCACTGGCTACCTGGTGGCCCACTTATAGGTGAAGGTGGGATTGACTTCCATCTGAGCTGCACACTTTTTTAAGAGAAAGCCAGAATTTACAGACCTATCTATAGAACTGACAGTAATATTGGATCTTCAGACACATGAATGTGGCACAGTCCTTCATCCTTCTGTATTCCTTAATTCCTTCTTAATTTCTCACAACAATATTTCAAATTTTCAGTGTAGAGCTCTTGCATACATTTCATTAGATATAATTTTAATTTGATGTTCTGAATGGCATTTCAAATAGCATCATTTAAAAATTTTCAGTGTTGCTGGTATATGTACAAAATTGAATTTTGTATAGTGACATCATATCCAGCAACCTTACTGAGTTCATTTTTTTAAGTCTAATAATTTACCTGTTCCATTCTTATGACTTTTTCTTTTCTTACCTTGTTCCAATGTCTACAAACTCCAGTGCAATTTTAAATACAACTAGGCCTGAAGATTTCTTTCTGGGAAGTTTTAAATCACATATTCAACTTAATTAGTACATACAGAATTATTGAAATGAAAATTTAATTTGTTCTTGTTTTAGCCTTGGTAATTTGTGTCTGCTAGGAATTTGTTCATTTCATCTAAATTTTCAACTTTACTGACATAAATTTTATTACATCCTCTTAGCATTTTTGAAAACCTGGGGTCTTCCCTGGTGGTCCAGTGGTTAAGACGTACCTTCCAATGCAGGGGGTGAGGGTTTGATCCCTGGTCAGTGAGCTAAGCTCCCACATGCCCTGTGGACAAACAAAACAAAACAAATTGTAAAGCAGAAGCAATATTGTAAAAAATTCAATAAAGACTTTAAAATTGGTCCTAATTTTAAAAACTCAAAAAAATTAAAAATAAATAAATAAATAAAATCTGAAGTATTTATAGTGTCATACCATGTTTTACTCCTGCCTCTGGTAAATTGTATATTTATTCTTTTTATTTTTTTTCTTTTTAACAAAGGCCAGTACATTGTTTCGGTTTGTGGTTTGTTTACTTTCTCTATTGTAGTTATACTTTTAATTTTGTTAATATTTGCTCTTTAATTATTACTTTCTTCCTTCTATCTTAATCAGGTGTAATTTGCTGTTCTTTTCTTAATTTTGGAAGGTGGATACTTACAGCCTAAATATTCAGACTTTTTTTCTGATACATGCTTTAAGAATATAAAAATTCCTTTTCAGTACCAACTTATCTGCATCCTACAAATTATTATATGTATTTTTTTCTTTAGCATTCCTCTCAAAATACTTTCAAATTTTCATTGAGTATTTTGCCTATCACTTATTTAGCAATTTATTGTCTAATTTCAGGATTTTAATTGGGGATTTAATTATTTTTATACTATTGATTTATAGCTTAATTCCACTATTCTGAGTGATTTCAATACTCCAAAGTGTTAAACCATGCTTTATGACCCAATAATAGGTCAGTTTTGATAAATGTCCTTTCTTGAAATTTTTTGTCATTTGAAGGCTTAGTGTTACATCTATGTTCATTTGTAGTTTGTTTATTATGTTGAGCAGAACTTCTACATCCATACTGATCTTTTGTCAGATATATAAGCTGCTTCGAAAGAGATATGATAACATTTCTATTATGATAGTGACCATGTCTATCTTGACTCTTGGTTCTATCAATTTTTGCCCTATATATTTTGAAGCTATGTTTTGGGGAGCAT
Source organism: Globicephala melas (assembly GCF_963455315.2). Classification (NCBI taxonomy): domain Eukaryota; kingdom Metazoa; phylum Chordata; class Mammalia; order Artiodactyla; family Delphinidae; genus Globicephala; species Globicephala melas. Next base: position 84,178,043 of record NC_083327.1, on the reverse strand, counting down.
AGAAATTTAAAATGCACGTATTTCCCTGATGGACTGATCCCACTGTGATCTGCAGTCATGCTTCTTGCCTCAGATGTTCCTCTTTGATGGGTCTTGATGGCTAATCTTTATTTTCTGGAAACTGCAAGACTGTGGAAAACTCTGTTCCAGGTTTTAGAGATGTTGTCCTAAAATTCTTAGTCCTTACTAGCTGTGATTTTGGTCCAGGGGAGAACAGGCCAAGTGTCAGGCTCTCTGATCCTTTAGTGATAGTGGGTTCCTGGAGCCTTACATCTCTATTATTTATTTTTCTCTCAAACATCATAAAATTGTCAAAGTCTCTGCTGGTTTCTTTGTTTCCTATTTTCTACCTTCTGCCACAGCAGCCTGGTTTCTCAGAAACAACCCTGACACTACCGTCGGCAAAAACCTCAAAGGAAAACTGTGGTTGTAAAATGCTGGTTTTAAAAGGCTTATTTCCTGGTAGTAACTTCTTAAGCCCTGGTTGATGCAGAAACTCTAAAACACCTTCAGGTGGAGGATTTTGTGTTTTATTTGATTTTTCTACTGTAGTGAAAATTGTGGTCTACTACAAGCCTCCCATCTGAGTCAGAAGTGAAAGTCCTAAGTCCCAAACTTTTTTGAAAATCTAGAACTTATGTGATGAAACTGGGGCACAAAAAGAGAACAGTATCATCTCTACATGAGAGTATCAGCAATTGCACATTCATTTTAGTAAAAAAAAAAAATCTTTTGTGTTTAGCCACTTTTTTATCTTTTTTAAAGTTTCTGTTCAATGCTAGAATACAACTAAAGACATAAAAGATATGAGTTTTATTACAGGGCTTGTCTCTTGTAGTTTAATCTTCTCTCCACATAAATAGAATATGTAGTTCTACATTTATTAAGCTGGTTGAATTTTAAAAGTTTAAACTCATTTTACAAAGTGTATCGCTTTCAGTAAATGAGCACACATAACACTGAACAAAGCTCCCAAAAGGTTGTTCAATGAGCATAAAACTTCAAAGAAAAGACGTAAGAATCAATGGATGTTAAACAAATTGAAAGTACAGAATTGGACCTATACTATGCATTATTTACAATGGACCTAATTTGAAAAACGTGTGTTTGAAACAGCATATCAAATAGTCAAAACTAAAGACTGAATGGGTTTACCATTGAAGAAGAATATCTATATACAAAGTTCAGCTTTTTCCCCAAGGTGTTAACCAGACGCAAAGAAACTGCCTACAAGAGGATGTCTCTTTGTAAGAACACCTATAAGGATGATTATTAGTAAACATAATGCACAGCAATATGTGACTATTTTCCAGTGTCCTATAATTAGAAACAATAGTTTCACTGTGCACATTCCATTAGTCAACAGAACTTTCTTTTGTCCCTGCCCAGGCAATCTCTCGTGACCAGGAGGCCACACACCAGTGCAGGAGACTGTTAATTAAAACTACAGATTGTAATAATTGTAAAATGAAATGTTAGTGGAATTAAACCCCATGGATTCCCTGAGCATGCCGACTTTTAATAAATGTAAACAACCATTCATCACAGGACCAGTGTAAAGTTACACAGGGTGATTTCATGATCGGTATTATTCATCCTGGCCACGGCGGCCAGTCACAGACGGGACCATTTTCCGTGATGGAGAGATGGTGGGAGAACGTCCAGCCTCGGGAACTCCATCAGCATCACAAAATACCTGCACTCACAGCACAGTGATAACAATTATCTGCTCAGTCGATGGGCACCTGGATGGAGAGAAAGCTCGCAGTGCACTGGGAGGAAGGCAGAGGAGGAGAAAGGGCTTAAGTTTCTAGGAATGTCTTAAGAAGCAGTGCCCAACTGAAATGTGAGACCCAAGTGTAATTTTGAAATTTTAGGAGCCACATTAAAAAGTAAAAAATAGTAAAATTAACTTCAATAATGTATGTTATTTAATCCAATATGTGAAAGACGTTTTTTATTTCAACATGGAATCAATAGAAGTTATTGATATATTTTACGTTATTTCTTTATACTAAATTTTAAAAATCGGGTGTATTTTACACTGACAGCACATCTCATTTTGGATGAGCCGCATTTCAGGTGCTCATCGGCCACATTTGGTTAATATCCATCAATAACATATTGGACAGCATATATCTAAAGCCACAGAATTTCTTTTAAGAATGGTAGATGTCGATAGATTGCAGCCTTTGGAAAAATAGTTAATGGCTATAGCAGGGAAATACAACTAACAAATTATAAATTACCCAGTTTTTTATAGTTTCAACAAGTATCTTCATTTCCTGAATGTTAATACCTTCAACACATGAAGCATTGTAAATATTTAAATATGCAAAATAACACTATATGATAACTAACCATATACTAATTAAAGCATGAAAATATGGATGTGAAGAATACACACAAATTTCAAAACAGTTAGTTCTATGAAGAGAGGGAAACATATAAGAGGAACATAAAAAGCTATTCATTCGTAACTGTAAAACTTTTAAAAGATCTTTTTTCAAAAGAATCTATGTGGTATTTCACATTTCTTAATGTCACAAGTCTTTCATTAGAGTCTAGGTAGCAAGTCTACTTTATTTTTTCCCCATGGAAAAACATCTCTTATTAAGGCAGGAGGTAAAGCACCAGAAAATTTACATTTAGTTGAATACCTTAAAATATGAAAATCAGAAAAGTTTCAGAAGAAAGAATGCACACATTCCATTCTTCTGAGAGATAAATATATGAATTCTCAACAGAAACTGTGAAGAGTTCAAGCATGCTGAATGGAGGAGAAAAGCAAAGGTGCCCAAGCCCTGGCATACACCTGCAATTATGGCATCACAGCTCTGTGAATTACAGAGATCCAATAGTGCCAGGCCGCCTGGTCTCCGATCAGTACAAAAGCTGAATCATTTCCTTCAGCAGGACCCAAACATACTCTTGGTAACCCTGGAAAATTTTCGTAGTCTGAACTAATTCTAATTAGTCTTATTTCTATATGTGTTGGTGTTCCCCTCATGCAAAGGTTATTCTCTGGGCAAAGTACACTGTAAGAAGACAGAAGTGTTTCTCAACATCAGCCCCTGTTATCAGTTTGTTGTTAAGTGGCTGAAAAATTACAGATAATAAAAGATTAGGAGAGGATCACAGCATTCCTCAGAGTGTGAGAAGACAACTTTTAATATCCACTGCCTTTGCTCTATTCACAGAAACAGAATTGCATATATGTAAATTGCCTTTGCAAATAGTTCTGTTGGTAAGCATCTTTTTGTTTGTTTGTTGACAACTGCAAGGCTTGTGGGATCTTAGTTCCCAGACCAGGGATGGAACCCGGACCCCTGGCAGTGAAAGCATGGAACACTAACCTCTGGACCACCAGGGAATTCCTGGTAAGCATCATTTCAATATTATCAGGGATACATGAGTAGAAATTAGTCATGTTTCCTTTAAAAAAATTAGTGCTGAATGCTCAAACCCTCTTTTCTCTCACCTCATCTTAGACACAGGGTATCTTCAACACTTTCAATACTGAAAAACCCTATAAAAATAGTTTTCAAAGTCAAGAAATAGATGAGAAGAAGATGTTGGCATTAACTTTAAGGACTAAAATCCTTAGTAATGTGGACATTTATTTACTTATATTCAAATACAATGCATAGTTATTCTGTCAAATGATTCAATCACAGCAGTTAAAGTTTTCATAAACCAAGTAAATAATTTCCTGCATCTTAACCGATCTTTCAGCATCATAACCAATCTTTCCCAGTAACAGTTTATGAGCTAAAGTATCCCTGTGTTATCTCTCCTTATTATGACCATTCATCAGGGGGAGACATGCTGAGTATCAGAAAAGAAAAGGTAACGGCAGAAAGTACAAAATGTACACACGTTCAAATGGAGGGTGAAAGGCAGGGTACAGGTGAGTTGCAGGATATTGACATGATTGCCTCCTTTCACCTCTTACCTGGAAAATTTATAGTTTGTTTTATGGCACAAAGTCAGATTACTGTGTGTAACTTCTGCTCAAGGAAAAGAAAGCTCTCCTATTTTCTTGCTTCTGTATCACCAGAGTCCCTTTCAGGTGGCGGGAATAAAAATATCTACATTAACCACACATGCAGGGGGCCCTTGTCTCTCTCAGCAGAAGCCCCTACTTGCTCAAAGAAACACTAATTCTAAACTCATTCCAAAGATGAAGGAAGAAAGAGAGAGAGAGAGAGAGGGGGGGGGGAGAGAGAGAGAGAGACAGAGAGAGAGAGAGAGAGACAGAGAGAGACAGAGAGAGAAAGAAAGAAAGAGAGAAAGAAAGAAAGAAAGAAAGAAAGAAAGAAAGAAAGAAAGAAAGAAAGAAAGAAAGAAAGAAAGAGAAAAAGAAAGAAAGAAAGAAAGAAAGAAAAAGAAAGAAAGAAAAAGGAAAACTGTGCATCGCCTCAAAGCAACACTTTTCTTGGGGCATCTAGGAAACTTAAAAAGAAGGATAAGCAAAACTAACATGGCTGGAGTAGACCAAGCAAGGCCATTCGGTAGCTCTGCCGACAGCACCATAGTCCATCAGAGCTCGAAATGGATAGGAGAAGCCTTCTGGGACATAGAAGGAAGACTATCTGAGGTTAACATTAGAAACATTTAATTGACAATGAGATAGAGTTCATCAGGAAGTAGTTTTCCTGGGAATAAAGTGGGCTACTCTGTTCTTTGTGGGCCTGAGGCATCATTATAGTAAGCCCCCTACATATGACCCTTCAAGTTGCGTACTTCCGAAGATGCAAACATGCGTTCACATGTCCAATCACGTAAGTTAGTTCATGTTTCCAGTGTACATTGTCACATGTGTGCATTCTCTACAAGTGGCTGTGCTTTTGTGTACTTTACTGTACAGTGCTTTATAGAGTACAGTAGTACAGTATCTTTATTTTCAAGCCCAGGATGTCCGGAACCAAGCATAAAAGCAGGGGTGATGTAGTTGGTACTACTGTACTTTTCAAGGTACTGTACTATAAGATTAAAAATGTTTTCTTTATTTTGTGTATGTTTTTATGTATGTATTTGTGTGAAAAGTATTATAAACCTATTATAGTACAGTACTATATAGCTGATTGTGTTAGTTGGTACCTAGGCTAACGTTGTTGGACTTGTGAACAAAATGGACTTATGAACACGCTCTCAGAACAGAACTCGTTCATATGTAGGGCACTTACTGTAATTCCAAAACTAGACAGCAGTGGGGTTACAGAAGGGCTCATCCTTTGCCCCCTCTCATCTTGCCTCTGTGAATCTGCAGGTAAGACTGAAAACCATCTTAGGGTATTTTATAACCGATAGCTAAACGTCCCCACCCTACCTTGTTGATTTTCATATCACAGTTTCTTCCTCTGTGTTTTCTTAGCATTTACCATGAGAATGGCAGACACAGGAATGACCTCCCATTGGGTGTTAGGTTTTTTTAATCCATTTTGTGTTTGCCTAAATGAATAGGAAGCAGTGTGTCTTTCATTTCTTTTACTGCATTCAAAACGTACTGTTCAACTAAGAAGATGGAATGCAGAAGAAGGTTTCTTTTCAATTGGAGGTCAGTTAATATTCCTATTTCAGAAGATTGTACAGTATTTTAGAAGAAAGCAAAGCCAGTAAGATTAGTAATCGGATAGAAAACAATTAACTGGTTCTCTAACAAACCAAGAGTCACGGTAAGCTGCTTTTGCAGAAAAATCATGGAAATAATTGATTTAAGGAAATGCAACTGTCAACAAGTAAAACTGTGTGATTATTTTGTCTGGACTTCCAGCTGAGGAACAATTTACATCAACAAACTATTTTTTTCTTGAGTTTTTAACAAGTTTATCTATTAATTTATGGGTGTGCTAAAAACCACTAAATGGAAACTTGTGTAAAGCATAAATATTGATCTCTGTTTCTAAGGCAGCAAGTACACTCTGGGGACTGAGAATGAAAACAGTTCAGAGGCAACTGGGCAGGACCCTCCCAGGGTCAAGACTAAGAGAGTAGCTCAGGGCCATGCTGGCTGTGAGAGATTTTCCACTTAGGTACTATTAGGATTGTCCACGTCTCTCAAAGCTGTAGGGTTGTAGAGAAATCCATCCCCCTACCTGAAGATTAGACCTCTTGAAAGAAGACAGAAGAGCTCTGTTTGGGATGCATCTGTCATGAGACAAAATGACTGAAGCATTGCTGACATCTGAGACGTTATGTGTGTGTGTGTGTGTGTGTGTGTGTGTGTGTGTGTGTGTGTGTGTGTTAAAGACTTCTGACATAATAATTTAGATACTCTGTGAGTAAAACAAAATAATTGGGTATCATCCCTGCCCCGTGCCCCACCAACATTTCAGAAAGGCAGTGATGGACAAGGGAAACTTGAGATATTCCACATGGGAGGAGTTTGGGTAGAAATTTTGTTCTAGGGCTACAGAAGGGAACTTCACTGACAGCCCCATTTGCATGGTGTGTATACTACATTTACCCAGATTTTCTGTCTGTTTACAGTGGCTTTGGGGTGAAGAGGTACTTAACCAATGTTTCATGTGTCAGCTACTCACAGAAATCTAAAATTAGCTATCTTAGAATTGACAGCGATCTACATAATCTAATCTCAATTTACAGGTGGAAAAATTCCTCAAGGGCAAGGCCAAAGTCCCAAGAATCAAGCCAACTAGAAGCAGACTGGATCTTAACTCCAGGCGCCCTGCCCTACCTTAGGGTCCTCTTCACGTGGCACTGCTGGGCTTTGGCACCACCCTCTGTCTAACAGCTGCACCCTCTCTAGGTGTTTTAGAGCAAGGTAGAGTCTTGCAGTATATTTGGTCCTGTCCAAATGCCCATGAGCATATTAGGCCCATGCCAAGTGGTTTTGGACAGGACCAAATATCAAGGACCTTTGTCATGGACCAAATAGCTTATGGACGAAATGCCTGCTGACCAGGTGACAGAGGGAGTGAATGTGGACGTAAGATGTAGCCAGTCAATTTTGCATCCCAGGGAGCAGTCAGTATTTTCTCAGAAACAGGCTACACAATTGGTGATAGACTCAGTACAAAGTGGAAATGAGCAACCGCTAGTTCAGAAGGCTGGAAAAAATTCTGTGAAACGTACTAAAACAGAAGCTCCTGTCCTTTCCTCAGTGACCTCTTTGGAACAGCCATGATGTTTATTTTGCTTGAGCTTAATGACATTATAAGTAAACTTATATATGTTTTAATTATTAACACAGACTTTACCATTTATCTTTATATCACGCAAGGTCAGTTTTAATGGAGAGTATAAACTCATTTAAGTTTTAGATAGAATCATCAAAAGTGCATATTTATATTTCATAGCATGTACCTACGTATGTACTTTGTTCTTACCAGAGAAGAGGAAATGCTGCACAAAATGAACTCAACTGTATTTAATTCACTTCTTACTATGTGCACTTTCTACCCACATTCTTCGCACTTGGTGAATAAGGAAGGATGGAAAGGAAAAGGAACTATGGATTCCCTCTTCTTTTCCTTCTGTGCTATTATCTGCAGCTGAACTGGTTGGTTAACACAGGAAAGTAACACTACTAGGAAGGAATGTGTCACGTTTCCTTGGCTGTTCTTTTTCTTAAAATGCCATTGCTTTCTTTTTGTTTGCAAGCCCTGGCTGAAAAGGAAAGCATGGCCTTGGGGGGCTGCCGGTGCCCCTTACACACTCATAGACTTCACAGGCTGAGCTTGTACTTACTCTGGGTCTCTCTGAACCCCACCACACTTAGTGGGACCATAGTAATTCTTACAGCGCATTACAAATGCAATATGCAAATGTAGCAGTGAGGTACGGAGGACACACATATCGCATGTACCTCCTCTGCTCACGCACCAAACACAAGTTCAAAGACAAAACTGTGAAGACTTTCAGACAGCAGCAGCAGAGCCTTACACCGGGTGTGGCGCCCTTCTGAATAGTTGGGGGGGGGATCAAGGGAGGGGTGGTGTGCCCTACTGCACGTGTCACACACCCACGAAGCCAGGCCTGATCTCCCTACAGCATGTTCCAGGTTTCTTTTTTTTTTTTTTTACATCTTTATTGGAGTATAACTGCTTTACAATGGTGTGTTAGTTTCTGCTTTATAACAAAGTGAATCAATTATACATATACATATGTCCCCATATCTCCTCCCTCTTGTGTCTCCCTCCCACCCTCCCTATCCCACCCCTTTAGGTGGTCACAAAGCACCAAGCTGATCTCCCTATGCTATGCAGCTGCTTCCCACTAGCTATCTATTCTACATTTGGTAGTGTATATCAGTCCATGCCACTCTCTCACTTTGTCCCATGTTACCCTTCCCCCTCCCTGTATCCTCAAGTCCATTCTCTAGTAGGTCTGCATCTTTATTCCCATCTTGCCCCTAGATTCTTCATGACCATTTTTTTGTTTGTCTTTTAGATTCCATATATATGTGTTAGCATACGGTATTTGTTTTTCTCTTTCTGAGTTACTTCACTCTGTATGACTGACTCTAGTCCATCCACCTCACTACAAATAACTCAATTTCGTTTCTTTTTATGGCTGAGTAATATTCCATTGTGCATATGTGCCACATCTTCTTTATCCATTCCTCTGTTGATGGACATTTAGGTTGGTTCCATGTCCTGGCTATTGTAAATAGAGCTGCACTACATTTTAATGCCTGCTCTGGCACATTTTCCTGATTCTTGAAGGTTGGGGAGCTCCACAAAGGATCTGGATAGCCTTGATCAGATGCTGAGGCGGAAGGAGTGAGTGTGTGACAGGTGGTTTGAAGAACTCACTGAAGATTTAATATGGCTCCTGGGGATAATAAAACAGCTATGAAATGGAATAGCATAAAATAAATAGTGCCATGGGGACTACAACCCCGAGTTGACCAGGTGAGGACCCGGCTTCCAGGCGGTATGATCCCTGCAGCTGTGCTCAGCGCCCAGTCAGATTGGATAAGGGAGACGGTTGGATAGACAAGAGTGTAGAAAAGGAGGTGAAATCGCTGAGGATATGCAACCAAGTGACTCAAGGTTACAACTTCAGCATAGACAGCAGATGGGTAGGTGTGCACAGTGAAGGGGGTAGTATCCAACGAGGAAATAGAGGAGGGGAGGGTTTGGATTCTCCTTAGACTGTAAACGAGGGAGTAAAGGGGAGTTTTCCCATCATCTTAGTTTCCTCTGAGGTCCAAAGGCTAAAACCAGAGTGTTCAGTGCAGACAGCTGCTGAAGAGAGGGTACAAACCATCCTAAGGAATGATCCTCTTCCTAAAGAGAAAAAATTTCCTACACCTTATTCTCTCTCCAAGGCTTTATAAGAGGCAGGGCTGGGGGCTTAAAGTTGGATCAAAGGGATTGGAGAGTGAGAATGTCTTTAGGAGGAACTTCCACCCCTTTAAACCTCATGCAGGGATCCTCAGGAAGCCCATTAGAGAACCTGTCGTACATCTCAGGCACTTGGGTACCACGGGACTAACCAAAGCTGAGGCAGGCGGGGAACTGCCTGGATCCCCTGAGTGAGGAGATGGTGCTGCAGGGAGAGAGGGGAGGGGGCACCCTCCCTCTAGAGCTGGGCGAGGACAGGCAGCCCCAAAACTTGAGTCATCTTCAAAGAGATGACACCCAAAGGGACCATCCTTAGGGTAAGGTGGCTCCCAATGAACAGAGCCCATGTACATGGACATTGGGAGTCAGGGTCTGATGGGGACCTGGGAGAGTGATGGGAAAAAGCCAGCCGTGATTCTCCCTCCCCTGAGTGTGCGCCTGATTGTGGCCCCGGCAGGTAAAGGAGGGGTGTCTTAGGAATGTATTGAATGTAGGAATAAATGGATAAATGCATGCATTTAATCCACAAATATTTACTGAATGACTATAATGGCCAAGGCACTGCTCTAGAGGCGAGATGTATAGCAGTAAACAAAGTACCCGCCTCACTTCAGTGAGAGAGATAGATGACAAATAGAGAACATGATGTCAGGTAGTGATAAATATTATTTAAAAAAATCAGGGTCTGAGTGAGATTTGATTGTAGTTTGAGCCCTGACAGTTGGCTTTTCTTTTCGTAAAGCACGTGCCCGACTTAAGCTTTGAATGCTGAGGCGTCCACTTCAAAGGGGCATCCTCTTCAACGAAGGCTGTCTGGATTAAGCACACTGCCAGCCGCATCACTAGGTAAAGAGCCTGGATGCCCCACCCCCATGAGTCTCCTTCGTTTTAGAGATGCTCGTTAATTCAGGTAACTGGACATTTGGGCCGCTTGTTCTTTTGTTTCTTTCTCTCTTCCCGAATTTTAAATTTCCACTCTTATGTTTTAAATCCGCCAATAAAGAGTGAGCCAAGGAAACCCTAGACATCACTCTCAACCTTCATAAAAGCAGAACCCCAGGCCTGTGCTAGTTCTCTCTCTCTCTCTCTCTCTCTCTCTCACACACACACACACACACACACACACACACACACACACACACACACACACACGCACACACACACATTGCTGTGTGCTTCCTGGTGTGCCTTTTACGCTCCAGGTCCCATAAGTAATAAATTTCTTTTGTTCAAAATTCCTGATGACTATTGCTGAAGGGCATCTTGCAATCATAGTAAGAAGCACAAGAGTTGGTCCAGTCATCACACTAGTTTGGAAAGGGGAGACGTCTGTGGGAAGCTCACAGGGCCCAGGTGAGGGGCCCCAGGTATTTCTAGCCAACACGTTACTCTGCAAAGGCTGAGAACCGCATGAAACAGTGATGTTTCAGATGACTGGTCAGGAAAGCATCTCTGAGAAGGTGGTGTGTGTAGAGACCAGATGTGCTGAGGGCACGTGCAGTGTGCTGTCTGGGAGACACTTCCAGGCAGAGGGAAAGGCCTGGAGACCAAAGCATGATCTGAGAACATGCAGGAAGCCCGGAGACAGTGGGGCAAGTGTGAGATAAGGGGTGGGGTGAGGGCAGAGGATGAGAGCCTACAAGAACCAAGAGAGAGCGTCTTCCTCTATGTGTCATTGATTCTAGTTGCCCAGCTAACAATGATGGCATTTCTGTTAGGTGCAAGCCTATGTCTCATAATCACCATCAGAGATGCGCAGAAATAGATATGTTAAACATATCTAAACTTCACAGATGGAGTAAGAAAGTCCTACATTAGAGTTTTTCTTTGGGGTGATGAGAAAGTTTTGGAAACAGAGTGGTGATGGTTGCCCAACACTGTGAATGTAGTCAATACCACAGATGGTACACTTAAAATAGTGGGAACCTTCTGTATAGCACAGGGAGCTCAGCTCAGTGCTCTGTGGTGACCTAGATGGGTGGGATGGGGGTGAGTGGGAGGGATGTCCAAGAAGGAGGGCATATATGTATATGTATAGCTGATTCACTTCATTATACAGCAGAAACTAACACAACATTGTAAAGCAACTATACCCCAATAAAACAATGGTTAAAATGGAACAATTATGTTCATATATTTATATATATGTATGTATATATAACTACTCTAAAAGAAAATAAAGCTTCATATTAGTTATCTTTATGTTGAACTGAGACAAATGTTTTCCAATAGAGAAGGCCAATAAAAGGACACCAGAACGCATCTGTATTAGTGCCTAGAGCTGCTGTAACAAGTACCACTGACGGGGCATTTAAACAACAGAAATCTATTGTCTCACACATCTAGAGACCAGAACCAAAATCAAGGTTTCCACAGGGTCGATTGCTTCTGAGGCTGTGAGGAAGGATGTGTTCCAGGCCTCTCTCCTTGGCTTGTAGATGGCCATCTTCATGTTTGCATGGCTTTCTCCAAATTTCCTCTTTGTGGGACACCGGTTATATTGGATTAGGGCCCACACTAAAGACCTCACATTTTAACTTGCTTACCCCTATAGAGACCCTGTCTCCAAATAAGATCACATTCTGAGGTATTTGGGGTTAGAGCTTCAACTTACATATTTGCGGGGGGAAACAATTCCACCCATAACAACCATGAAGGCACACAAGCACACCCCCACACACACACCCTGCATCACCAGCATGCGGTGATGTGGACACAGAGATGGAGCCTGTAGTTTGGATTGGAGCTCTGCCACTTCACAGCTGCAGGGCCCTGGTCACGTGACTCAACCTCTCTGCCCTGCATTCCCATGCATTTAAATGGGATCAAATCCACCTTAGAGGTTGGTTGTCAGGATGAATCACTGCAGTCCTCGGCCCTGTTGACAACTCCCTGTCCTTCCTGGAGCCCCCTCCCACCCTCCCCACCAGGGCTTCTGTGGCCTTCTGTGCTGTAGTGTCTGTATGCCCATGCATCTCTCTTTGTTCAGCCCTCTCTCATACACATATGCCACACAGATTTTTGGAAGACTTAGATCCACTTACTATTTTACCTGCTGACTTCGGGGTGAGGGCAGCAGTCTCACAGATGTGAACAAAGCTTTGTGAGAAGAATCAAGAGGCTCAGGCGTGAGCCTTGCCTTCACCTCCAACTAACCATGAACTCTGAGCCATCCTCTGGTTCCTAAGAAAAGTGGACAAAATATTTTCTAAACTCCCTCCTATCATTAGCATCCCATGATCCTAAAAATTTAGGACATTCACAATCATTCTTGTTCTCAGGAAGCGTCAAGGTGGGGGTAAGTCAGGGGGAGGAGAAAGGCTTATTTGTGATTTAGTGATCAGCACACAATTCTAAGTCAGAGCAGACAACTTCACATATATCTGCTTGTTTTAATTATGTAGTTTTCCACTTTGCAAACCAAACTACTACTTTTATTGATAATTCAAGGCACATGAAGAGAAATTGCTCACTTTTCAAAAATGATGCTCTAGTTTCTAATACCCTTAGCAACCCTGAAAACATCTGTCAGATTCTCTCCTCTACCTTCAACCCCACCCCATGAACCCCATAATCCAGGACTTCAATTACCATATCATGTGACGTGGAGTGGATTGCTCTGGAAATCATAGCTCCTTAAGGAAATGTATCCTTCACCTTCCTAATTCCATGCAATCCACTTACGCTATTTGTACCCAAAATGTTCTCTGCCAATTCAAATTCTACATTTATCTGGCCCAGTTCACTGTTCACATCTTCCCCAAAGCTTTTCCACTGCTATTTCTTCTCATTCTTCATTCTTTCAACCCTTCCACAGACATCTCTATTTTACTTGAAATTCTCTCCACATTAAAGCGTATAGAATGAATTCTGAGGACAGAATTATACAATCTTGGAAGTGAAAATGCCCTTTAGTCTGCAACCAAACTTTGGCCTGGTATATAAGTCAATTTACATTCATTCATTCATTCACTCATTAATTCATGTATTTAGATTCTGTTTGAACATTCTGGTAAACCATTTATTCATTTATTTTAAAAAAACTTAATTGAATGATTACTATGGCCCAATGTGTGAGAATATAAAGGACAAGACAAAACCACTATTCTCATGAAACTTGCAGTCTAGTGATAGAAAGATATGTCAACAATTTCAGTACAGTAGGCTGATATATGTTAGAAAGTTTGCATCATTTCCAATCTTGATATCAGCTTTTGTCAACAGAAAGAAGCACTTAGCAGTGACTCCAGTTTTTTTCAAGATGTAAACTCACCTAAATGTCAGCATCTCTCCGTGGCAAACACCAAACACAATTATGCATAAATCAACAAAACCAACTTGCCGATGTCTTTAAGAAAAAAAAAAAATAACGCAAAGGTAACATAAAATTTGATCATACAATGTAGGAAAGATATTATCATATAATAATATATTGGCAACATAGTTCAAGATTATTTTTAATTTCTTAAAAGGGAATTAAAAATAAAATTGAGCACTTGAGAACTTCCTGGTAATTAAATTTTCTCAAGAAGGCCACAGTCTCATTACTACTGTATGAGGCAGCCCATTCAGTCATGGACAGCTTTAATTGTGAGAACATCCTTCTTCCCTAGAATGAATTGAAATCAATTCTCTATAATGTTCCCCACTGATACCAGTCCTGACCTCTGGTACTCTCAGAATGCTTCTAATCCATCTTCCATGTGGTGGTCCTTTAAGTATTTCAGGGCAGCTGTCATCTCCCCACTTAGTCTTCTCCAAGTCCAGTTATCACAACCAGTCCTGTGCATCCTCATCTTTAGTGCCCTGATCAAATAGAAACTTGGTTCTGAATGTTCTTAGCCCTATAATGTCCTATGAAACGCTGTTCTTCACTCTCTACATCTATTAATGCAAGTGAACGCAGCGTAACTCTGTTAGGCAACCTCACTTTCGTGGATGGTCTACATCAAGGTCAGGGCAGGCAAAACCTTTAATGCTCTTTTACCCGTCCTGCTATTTAACTATGTCTTTTCTCTGTGTGTGTGGTTTGTCTTTTTGGTTTTTTTTGTTTGTTTGTTTGTTTTTTGCAGTTGTTTTTTTTTTTTTTTTACTTAAGGATACAATTTTACATTGATCTTTTTAGATTCAGAGCAATTTCTAAATTTGTTTAGCTGTTTGGAAGTCCTGATTCTGATAGCCAGTATATTCATGCTGGACTCACAGTATCCATATTTTTGATAAGCACTTGTCCTAAGTCTTCATCCAAGTAAGTGAACATTTTAAATCAGGTCTGAAGTTATATCAGAAATCCCTCTCAGCCTCTAAGGTCCAGAGTAGAAGTACCTGCCTGGATAATCCTTCCTCTGCTGTCATCAGGGCTCTACTGGACCCATTCACAGGCCCACCTTCTCTCCCTTGGTTCTTCCCCTCTGCAGCTCCCCACCCCACTGACCCTTCCCCGCACCCTCTAACACACACACGTGAATGACCTCATCTGCTTTCTATTAGACTTAGATTGCACTAATGTGTATTGGAATGAAGGAAGCTTTGGAGCTAGAAATATCTCAGTTCAAATTTCAGCCCAGCAACCTATTAGCTGGGTGTATCACCCAACTCTCTGAGTGTTTATTCTTCTGTACAATGAGTATAATATCTGTCTTGAAGGGTCCCTGTGAGGGTTAGAAAAAAATTTTTATAAAGTGTCCAATGTATAGGTAGCTAGTAAATTTAAATGGTGATGGTGATAGTAGTAGTAGCAATAGTAGTAATGGTAGTAATAGTTGTCATAGTAGTGATATAGTAATAGCATCAATAGCAGTAGAAGTAATAGGAAGAGTAGTTGTAGTAGAGTAGTAGTAATAGTTGTTGTCATAATAGTAGTCACAGCTGTTATTATTTTATTAAACCATCATTTTCCAAAGACAAACACATTTTGGTTCTTTAGTTCTGAGCTTCCTACAAGCACTTTACGTCATGGCTTGTCCAGTTTCCTCTCCTACTCAGTACCAGGTCTGGACTATGAGATAGAACTAATACTTTACCTTTAACTGTCTAACATATATTAGATGTTTAATGAGTTCATCTTCTGCAATGGACTGAATCTTTACATCGCCCTCAAATTCATATGTTGAAATCTTAACCCCAAGGTTATGGTAATGGGAGGTGGACTTTTGGGAGGTGTTTGAGTCATGAGCATGGAACCCCCATGAATGGAACTAGTGTCCTTGGAAAAGCTCTCCTTTCACCATGTGAGGACACAAGGAGAAGATAGCTGTCTACAACCTGGAATAGGGTCCTCACCAGAACCCACCAGGTGGCTCCCTGATCTTGGACTTCCAGGTTCCAGAACCATGAGAATAAGTTTCTTGTTTGTAAGCCATACAGTCTACCGTGCTTTGTTATAGGAGCCGAAACAGCTGAACTAAGAACTCAGATGTGAATCTGCATCTTTGACACCAAAAGCACAAACAAAATAGGATAGTCAGTAATAATGTCTGTTCATTAACTTGAGATTTAAGAAAAAAAATGTGTTTCCCCCAATATTTAGTCTGACTGCTTCAGTTCATGTTAACCTTGTTTCTGTCATAACCGATTTTGGCCATTTTGAATTAGTCATAGAAGGAGGGCAGTTTTGAACACAAAAAAGGGGAATTTGACAAAAAACTTAAAGAATCAATCAAAAATGCATAACCCTCCACTTGGATGATGGCTTTGGGATTATGATTCCCTCAACTCAAATAAAAAAACATAGCCATGATCAGTGAGCAACTTGCAGTTTCCAGAATGGAAGAGAAGTGGAATTTCTGAGAAAAGTCGTTCTACCGGGATGTACAAAAGAATGAGGCTGGGAAATGGACTTGGGGTTTTGTTCTACACTTGGGATTTTCTTATAATGGGACAAATGAGACAGAGTTGCCTGAGGTGAGAAAGAAGTGAGAAGAGGGCCAATTCTCAACAGAGAAATAGAAAAACCAAGAGAAAAAGAGAAAGGATTTAGAAGAAAGGAGATTGAAGGAAGGAAAGAAAAGAGCCATGTAGTCTCTGTGTTGAGCAGGTCTTTCAGGTCCTGAGCCCAGAATGCTAAAGCAGACATGGGTAAGAGAGGCCCCCGGGATCATTTTCCCCAAGTGTGTCTTTCTTTGGTGTAATAAATTGTGAGTAAGGTCTGAGCAACAGACCTTAACCAGGAATTTTTTGAGGCAGAAAACCAAGAATATCTGACCATTTGGTTTGTTTTCTGGCCTAGGGGGGAAAAGTAACATTCTCATAAGTTATAATGTAGGCAAATGTCTCTCTAGACACCAATGCAAACAAGAAAATAACAGAAAATCTCCAAGCTTAAGAACCAGACTTCATGGAAAAACTAAAGAATGTATAAATCAAATGTGATATTTTTTCACCCATATTGCCTTATTTTTAAGAGACTCTGTAGCATAATATCTTTACTTTGCAAGAATCAGGGACATGAAATAGGCTATTAATGGGTGCCTTGGGAACTTTACATGAGTCTAAATCCCCCTTTCAACTTCCAACCAAACACAAAATAACTCATCACTGACTCTTTCTAAATTGTATGCATCCCTACGATGTTATGTTTTCAACACACTCTGTTTAACAATTCATCTTTTGCTAACACAAATCACTGTCACTTTAAATTCATCAGTAACGAGGGATTTTAGTCAGTAGTTAAGAAATTATTGCACCTATTTGAAAAAATGCATGCACCCCCCGCCCATGTTCATAGCAGCACTGTTTAAAATAGCCAAGACATGGAAGCAACCTAAATGCCCATCGACTGATGAACGGATAAAGAAGATGTGGTACATATACACAGTGGAATATTAGCCATAAAAAAGAATGAAATAATGCCATTTGAAACAACATGGATAGACCTAGAGATTACTATACTAAGTGAAAGTAAATCAAAGACAAATATCATATAATATCACTTATATTTGGAATCTAAAAAGATGATACAAATGAACTTATTTACAAAACAGAAACAGACCCACAGACTTTGAAAACAAACTAATGGTACCAAAGGGGAAGGGTGGGGAGAGGATAAACTAGGAGTTTGGGATTAGCATATACACACCACTATATATAAAATAGATAATCAATAAGGACCTACTGTATAGCCCAGGGAACTCTACTCAATATTCTGTAATAACCTCCATGGGAGAAGACTCTGAAAAAGAATGGCTATATGTATAACTGAATCACTTTGCTGTGTACCTGAAACTAACACAACATTGTAAATCAACTACACCCTAATATAAAATAAAAATTAAATAAAAATAAAATACTGCACCTAAATCAGCTGTGGGAGGACTCACCACCGTATCCAGACAAGCCCCTCAATGAGAACTCACAAAATACCAAGATTCAAAAGGCTCTCAAAATTTTAAAATGAAGGTTAAAAAGGAAATTGAGTTCTTGTATACTTCCGCATTTCCAGTTAATTACAGACCCTCACGTAGCCTTCACACATCTTAAATGGAGGTTTAACTCTGAGACAAGGCAATTTTACTTTTGTAATGTAGTCGGATGGCTAGGAATTACCTGCTACATTCAAAACCCCAGGGTAGGTACTGGAGGAGGTGAGATTCTTCCCTCATGGTGACTGAGCACCATTTCCTGGGTCCTGGATTTGGAGAGTGGGTTCAAATACAATTCACAGATATCCACTTAGGGCTCACTATGTACAGGATATGAAACAGGGACCTTCAGTAGATAAGGAAAGGAATAAAGGGTGGTCCTCATCTTGGGGGAATGGCTGGTTTGTGGACAGATGTAAGGCAGATACTCAAATGATAGCTGAAGTGAAGTGAGGAAATTTGACAAGATATCCTACTGCTACACCATTAAAAAATCTCTATGTATTTGGGGGAGGGGGTCCATGAGGCCCATCAACATCTCAGGATTCCTTTCAGCAGGAAATGTTCATCTACATTTTTTGTACAGGAAAATTGGCTCCAAATGAGAAAAGGGAAAGAAGGGAGACAGCAGAGACAGAGATAAGGAAAAGAGTGAGAAGAACCCTGCTCTCTCCTCTGCGTCTTCAGAAGACAGTTTTATCTCCTCCTATTGGAGCAATAAATGAAATTAAAGAAATTCTGGGGCTTCCCTGGTGGCGCGGTGGTTGGGAGTCCGCCTGCCGATGCAGGGGACACGGGTTCGTGCCCCGGTCCGGGAAGATCCCACATGCCACGGAGCGGCTGGGCCCGTGAGCCATGGCCGCTGAGCCTGCGCGTCCGGAGCCTGTGCTCCGCAACGGGAGAGGCCACAGCAGTGAGAGGCCCGCGTACAGCAAAAAAAAAAGAAAGAAAGAAATTCTGCATCTTTCTACAGTTCTGCGATCTGGGCATACTACATACTTCTCATACCCATTGCCCTAGTAACAGATCCTGAATTCATTTTTTCTCATCACAAGAAGATATCTAGTTCCTAATAAGAGATAATTTAATAAAAGGAGCAGGGGGAATCCTAGAAGACAGAAGGTTTTCTGATCAGGCACGAAACTGATAAACAAAAATGACATTTTACAGTTAGAAGCTCAGACTGAAAAGGCTCAGAGAATAATTTACCTTGCAGCCTGCAAACTTCTTGACCTGCAAATAAGAGAAACATTGGGTTGGCCAAAAAGTTCGTTCGAGTTTCTCCATAACATCTTATGGAAGACCCCGAATGAACTTTTTGGCCAGCCCAATATATTTCATGTATATACATACATACAGTAGAATATTACTCAGCCATTCAAAAGAATGAAATTATGCCATTTGCAGCAACATGGATGGACCTAAAAATTGTCATACTGGAAAGACAAATATTATATGATACCGCTTATATGAGGAATCTAAAAAAACATTGATACAAATTAAGTTATTTACAAAACAGAAACAGACTCACAGACTTAGAGAACGAACTTATGGTTATGGGGGTGGAGAAGGGGAAGGGAGGGTGATAGTTAGGGAGTTTGGGATTGACATGTACACACTGCTGTATATAAAATGGATAACCAACAAGGACCTACTGTATAGCACAGGGAACGCTGCTCAATATTCTGTAACAACCTACATGGGAAAAGAATTTGAAAAATATAGATACATGTATAAGTGAATCACTTTGCTGTACACCTGAAACTAACACAACATTGTTAATCAACCATACTCCAATATAAAATAAAAAGTAAAAAGAAAAGAAACCCAAAATCACAAAGTATAAAAGAAAAAGAAAAGAAAATGTTATTAAAATTTTTAAAAAAGAAAAAGAAACACATTTCATGTAATTCTCTCCAGATGTAGACAAACCCGTGTGGTCTAATCCAGAAGGTGAAGCAATTTACAAGTGTGAGTGAGCTCCCCGTCCACAGAGTTGGCAAATGTAATTGAGAGTAACATTCTGGAGTGTTTTGATGAGAAGACAGCTATGGCAAACCCACGTACCCACACTGACTGTTTTAGATTTCATGCTTTTTGTCAATGAGATTCCTTTCCAGGAGAAACTGGGCTGGGAGTCCTCGCTCCCCTGGAGGAGCAGCTGCATTCAGATTCCAGAGTGAAAGCCTCATACTGACGGGGTCTCTGACACGCCACCCCGCTCTCTAAGCAGAAGCAAAGCTGGTTCTGACAGGCTTTCTTTCCCATGAACGTGGACCGAGTCCACAGCTTGCTTCCTGTGCTGCCTTCACCTCCCTCCTGCAACGTGTCCTCCCACAGAGAAGTCAGTGATCACTCCAGGGACTGGTCAGCCTCCCACCTCTTCTGCTCCACTCATTCCAGGCCCTTCCGCGTTCACTCAGGGTGGCCACCAGAACTCTCTGCACTTGGTCCCTCCAAGCCTCCACTGCACATGCTTCTGGAAGCTGCAGCCACCAGGGTCTCCTGACCCTGTGTCAACAGCCGTGCTTGCTCTCACCTCTATCTCCTGCTGCCTTGGGGTCTCTCCCCAGAAATATTCTGGAAGCTGGATCCTTCCACGACCTCCCTCTCTGCTCAAGGGACACCTCGGGGAGGCCCCCAGGAACCAGGCTATTAATTATATCGACTACCTGCACCCCATCCCACCACCTCATCCCCGCCCAACACTTAACCACCATCGGGTGTACTAGGTGTTTTATTTGTTTGTTGTCTCTCTCCCCTAGTCTAAGTTCCATGAAGGCAGGGATTTCCTTTTTCTGTTGTGTTTTGGGTTCCCCAGTGTCTGGCACATCAGAGCTCAATAAATCTTTGTTGACTGAAGAATCCCTCTTCATTTCTCAAGAAGGTGATCAATTTCAAATACTCTTTATAGAAGGGTAAATTGAATTCAACTTACAGGCGTAACCAATATTTAAATTCTTCCATGAAGTTCTTTTGTAACTGAAATCATTTCAACTCATCCTCACTGTGGGAGGGAGAGATGATATCGGGAAGAAAACAAAGAAAGGCTTTTTCTCCCCACGCCCAAAGGACCCTTCCAGTTTCTCGTCCCAGCCTCAGGTGGAAAGCACTAGGGACACTGGGTGTTTGCACATCTTCTACTGCACAAGTGTGCCCGGCTGGAGGATGAGAGGGGAGAAACCCAGGCCACCTGCCAGGAAGAAGTGAGGCCACCCAGGAGGAGGGGGCCTTATACGTGTTTCTCTGCCTGTAAGAGAACACTTAAAACTCACAAAAGGTGCAGATTTTCTACTGGTACTGAATCTAAAGACAAAACAATAGTGGACATGGGTTAAGTGATGTATTTAACGCACAAAGTGTATTAAGTGATGGTAGACGCCAAACACAGGACTAGGCAGTAAGATAGAAACTAACAAGAGGCTCTTCTGTGGGCGGAATAGGTGTAAGAGGAAAACACCCCAAATGATCATTTACACCCCCAACTGTCATTTATCATGTCACATCTGCTGTGAGACAAACACTGTGCCAGGTGACATGTGCAACTGTCTCTGAAACTGTCACTGAGCACTAGGAAAGAGGTAGGGAGAGTTATTCCTACAGGGGAGAACCCCCATGGGCTCCCCTAGGGTGGGGTGGCCTGAGTTAGCTCCATCTGGTCAGGAAGCTGCAGTGGCTCCCCTGCTGCATTTGAAGGCGGCAAAGGGAATCTGCTCTGGACACTCACTTCCCCCTCCCCTTCCTCCCCTCCCCCCCCAACCCAGCACAGAGGGAAGTCATGAGTGCTGACTACTGAACTTGATCAGTAAAAGTCTCTTCAACATAATGCCAGCCAGAGGGACACACGCAAGGATAAGTGTTGCCGCAGGCCACCACGAGCACGTCATCTGAGAGGACAAGACATATCCGCATGGAATGGTTAACAAACGCGTTGGCATGGGATGAAAGGCTGTGAGGAAACGTGGTGTAGACGGTGGAGGTTTGCCTGAGCTCCGCCAACCTCAATGTTTCAATCAGGAGCCACTGCAGACCCTCCGTGTTTATTCCTCTCTCAGCTTAAACTCTGCTCATATAAGAGAGTGAAACACTTCTTAGCTCACACGATCAGATGTCTTTTTAAATCCATCGCCTTGCGTGTAGATGGGACTGAGGACATGTCACTCATGGCCACGTGCAAGGTGAGTAATAAGTCGAGAAGGTAGTGTTCTGAGCTGAACTGTGGTCCCTCAAATCCATGTTGAAGCCCTAGCCCCCAGTGTGACTGTGTTTGAAGACCGTGTCTTTGCAGAGGTCATTAAGGTTAAGTGAGATCACTGAGTGGACCCTAATCCAATCTCACTGTCACACTTAAAAGAAAAGGAGATTACGACACAGACTCTTGCAGAGGAAAGACTATTTGCGGACACAGGGAGAGAGGATGATCAAATGCAAGCGAAGGAGAGAGGCCTCAGAGGGAACCAATCTTGCCCACACCTCGATCTCCCACGGCCAGGCTCCAAAACTCTGAAAGTAAATTCCCATCGTTTAAGCCCCCGTCCGTGGTACTTTGTTACGGCAGCCCTGGCAAACCAACACAAGGCAGGAACTACTGTCATCTCCCCATACAGGTGGCAAGCCTGAGACTCAGAGAGATTACGATCAAACAGCTAGTAAACTGCCGAGGTGGGAGCTGAACCTGGGACAAGGGGGTGAAAACCCACACTCCTTCCTGTTACCTCCGGCCACTCCTCTTGCTTCATTCCACAAAATGCGTGGAGGGCCCAGGCAATGGCAGACACCTTTTGCAGATGCCCTCACACACACAGACAGTCCCTGTCAACCTGGACCTCGCAGTCTCTCTAGGAGAAAAACACACCATAGCTCTGGTTGCAGGTGGAAGCCTTAGTGATGGGTTGCAGAAAGGCACAGAGAGGTCTTTCCAGGCAGAGGGTCCAGCAAAGCAGCCTTGCCAGGGCGAGGGCAAGTCCTGAACTGTGTGATGAGTCACAAGCTGTTTGCTGTTTTGGACCACAGCGCAAGAGGGTAGGAGAGGCTGGAACTGAAGTTGTATCAATGTCCACGCAACGCAGGATCACGCTGGGAAGAGTAAGGAGGACATAATTAGAGTTGAATTCTCCTGATGTAGAAATAGGGTATTAGGGTATTTTCAGATTTTTAACTAAACACAGCTGTGTAATATTGTACTTCACATACCTGTAAGTATATAACCTTAGCGTAATAAAGAGTGCAGGTATGCGAAGTCCATGCACATCCCAAGATATAATATTTGAATAAATATAATAAATATAGTCCCATGTACATAACCATTTATTTGTCGGTCTGTATAAAGATTCTTCCTAGGTTTGTTTTATCCTGGCTTATCTTTTTCCTGGGTAACTGGAAGAACCTCTTAACTGTGATCTTCTTTCTTCGTACCTGGACACCAGAGTGAACTTCTTGGAGCAAAACTCCAACAAGGCATGTCTGGTCTTACAAAGTTTCTTCATTGGCAGAGGCCAAAATCCACACGTGTGAGATCATGAAGCTTGGAAGGTCGTTAGTGGAGCAGCGTCCCCGCCAGCCTACACCATCTGAGTACCTACATCCTCATCCTGCCCTTTGACCTCCTTCATCCTGCCCTTTGACCTCCTTCATCCTGCCCTTTGACATCACTTTGTGCAGCTTTCCCCTGGTGGCCTCTTCTTGTTGCATCTTTGAAAAGCCAAGCTGCAAATCCCAGCAGGACCATTGCCAGAATGTTTTACCCCAGCTCTCACTGGAATCCAATCCCAATGTCACCTCCTCAGTGAAGCCTTCCCTGATCACCCTACCCAAAGCAGTTCCCTGCCCAGGGCTGGAGTCATGGGTGAGGGGCCAGCCCCGGTGCAGGGGCCCCAGGCTCAGAGGGTCCTGTGCTCAGCTTAATGCTTTACCTGGTCATCTTGAAATCCGTCCCAGTTTCTGAACAAGGGCCCTGCCTTGCTTTTTTGGACACAGCAAGCCCTGCAAACTATGTTGCCAGTTCTTCCCTTGCTCCAGATTCCAACATCCCATCTGGTTTTCTACGTGGCACTTCCATTATTCAAAGTGATCCCTTTTGTTAATCTGTTTACTGACCTTTCCCCTCACGAAGACGAACCATGCCAGACTGGCTCACCACCATGTCTCTGGCCCCTGGAACAGGGCCAGACGGAGGGTGGGTCTCAGCAAGTGCACGGTGAATTAATGACTCAGGCAGAACGCTAAAAATACAGCCAGGAGTCCAAAAAAATACAGAAAAGAGTTGATGTTAGCTGGGCTTTCTACCGTGATATCAGACTCATTTCCCCAACACCAGTCATCCCCCTGATGTGAGGTACTGATTCATAAGAGGGGCACAGGTCACCCAAGAGTAAATTCATCCCTAAAGGTCCTAGCATGTCCTGCCAGGAGGCTCGTCCTGGGACTGCACCTTCCTCTCCTCCTTCCTCATGGAATCCCAGTGATATTCTGTGTTGTGTTCCTCCGGGAAGTGACCTCAGCCCCGCTCCAGCAGTGGGCCAGGCTGGCCTGACCACGGCAGAGTTCATAGGTGGAATATTGAGACAAAGGCAACTGGGGAACCCTGAGAATGTTCTTCCCAGAAGAGTTCTTCTTCCGGAAGAGCTTCTGCAAGCAACTCTCTGCTCCTCTGAACATTGTCTGCCCCGAAATGGGTCTCAGAACTGCTAAATCTTAGCTCACTACCAGCCCAAGAATAAAACCATCCACAGAAGGAAGACAAGTCCGAGGGTCACACCACCCCCTTCCTGCTGGAACCAGTTTGGCTGGGTTCTCTGTAACCTGCAGGCAACCGCATCCTAACTGATTTGCAATGACCACTTTCTCAGAAAAAGAACATCAGCGAGATAGATGTTAGCTTGCATTTCCCATACATCTTCTCCTACGTTCAGTAATAGGCAGTATTTAAAATAAAATAAACTTTACTTTTCTGAATACTTCACTATATTCATGTTTGAAAACAGAGACTTTAGCCTCTTATTGGTTTGCAGATATGACCATTAAGGAACTTCTGTCACAGGGTCTTTGTCAAGGCAGTGACACTGACTGGCTGTAGTCAGAAGACAATCTGTGTCTAGGATCACAGTCCTGGCTCCACCCTGTCCTTGCTTGGGACCAAGACAAAGGTCCCAGGCTCTCTGAGCATCTGTGACTCCTGTTGTGTGATAGGGACCATTGTAATGACACTGACCTCGGGAGGTTCTTGTGAGAATGCAGTGAACTGATGTACCTCTAAGGAGCACGGCCAGAGCCTGGCGAGCAGTGAGAGGTCCAGACCGATTCATGGTGACCATGGTTACCACTGCCTCCCTCACCCCTCCATCCCTCCACCCCACCACCTCACCACCCCTCCATCCCTCCAGGGAGGAAAAGGCACATGGTTGGTCCCCTAATATACTTGGGGAAATGGATAGGAATTGTTTAGAAAAAGACACAAAGTGCAAATTAGCACAAATTGCAAGCACCAGTGGATGGAAGAAGAGGAAGTGCCCACCAGGGCTCAGGCAGGATGACCTTCTGGTGAAGATGGACAGAGGTGGGCAGGGGAGAGAAGGACCGGATCAGAGAGGGGGATCCTGACATCTCCCACAGAAGCAGAGCTGGAGGGATGGAGAAGGGGAGACACCAGCTGGTGGCCGGAGGGGAGGGGAGGGCCACGTCACCAAAGGGCTTAGCAAAGTAGAGTAAGATGTCCCCAAAGAGAGGCAGGAACGAGTAGCTCATGAAAGGCTCAGCCTTCCAACTATATCCAGAGGGCAGCTCTGAACACTCTTTGAACAAAGCAGGGATCAAAAAAGAAACAAAATGTCTTAAAGAAAATTTAGTTTAATTTTAAGACAGATTAGTAAATAAGGATGAGGGGGTAGAATCTTGAAGGCCAAGACACCATTAAAAAATGTTTTTCAAAGTCCAGGTTTGAGAGGATGAATGTGGCCTGACTGGGGTTTTTACACAAAGATGTTGATAATCATGATAAAACTACCTCTAACTTCTCTCTCTCTACGCTGCTTATCTTCAAACTAACAGATAACGTTTTTCACTCTAGGGATTAGTGGAAAAGGCAGAGAAAATGTTAATAATGGAGTTCTTTCAAAAAAAAAAATTAGGAAAAGAAAAAACTCTGTCCAGAGCTCTTCCCACCACAAGAGGGCGCTCCTGGATCCAGAAGCAGAGCGGGGACTGAGCCCAGATCCTTAACGTAACTTGCAGGACTGCCCAGAGGTCCTGTCTGAAAGGGGGTCACTGGACAGCTCTAAAGTGGGGACAGCCTCTGGTGTTTACCTGTGCCCTGTGGCGTCCATATGATCCTGAGACCAAGGAAGGCACTGAGCCCTTATCAAACCCAAGTTCTCTTAGACTCCGGCGTGGCAAGTCAGCATTGGGACGTTTTTTAAGTGGACCATCACCCGTGCAGGCAAAGCAGGAATGTCCTGACCCCCAAAACTGGACCATACGATGCTTTCGTCCTGAGAGCTCCACTCAGCAAAGGCTTTAGTCCTCCACAGCTCCCAGTGACACAAGTCGAGCCAAACTCCATTTCCCGACTCGGCCGACCAGCTAAGAGAGCACCAGGGGACCCGAGATTAAAAATAGGACGTTGTCTCGGAGTGCCCGACCGGCTGGCAGATGACACAGGACCTTGGGAGAGCCTGGACCCCTGCCAGGCGGCCGTGCTCGGCCTCTGCCACCCCCAGGGAGGGGAGGTGGAGACTTTACAGGGAGTCCTGCCAGGAAAGGGCCGGGAGGCAGGGGAAGGGTGGAGAAATCGTTTTCGTGTGAGTCAAGGGACAACAGCTGTCATCACGGAGGGAGAAGAGGTGGAAAACTGGGTCCAGCCCTACACTGGAGCAGTGGCAGCTGAGTCAAAACAAGCAGTCCGAAACCTGAGACCCTTAAAAATACAGTAATTCATGCTACATCAAAGCAGTGATTAGCACAGCTTCCTGGCTGTCTCTCTCTCTGTTTATTTCTGGTACATTACACATTTTAATGCTATTTTCATAAGGTGTTTCAGCTGCCACGGTGCCATATTTGGGAGACAAAAGCGCCTGAGCAGTGCCGCAATTGACGGTCAGCCCGCGCCCGGCCGTACAGGAACCCAGTGTCGCAGCGTCCCAAAAGGAGAGGAAGTGTCCTCAAGGCCTCCCCTGTGCAGCCGGCATGAAGACAGGATAGAAGGGGACGCGAGGGCAAGGGGAGGGGCAGAGGGTATAGAGGCCAAGTTCACCTGGATTAGTTACGTGTGGGGAGAGAGGTCAACTCTGAAGTCTTTGTCGAGAGCCTTCTCTTATAACATCACAGAACCCAGTCACTTGTGGGTGGAGGTTGCTCACTGAAATCTGGAGTCCAACACACCTCCCCCCAAAACTAGCTTTATCTTAAATGCATCAGAGTTCACGTCAATGTCAGGGATGGGAGCAGGGCAAAGGGAAAAGTCACTGGAAATGTTCTCATTCTTCCTCGTGATTTCCTTTCTTTTACAAAAGGTGGATCACTTAGGAAACAGTACGGTTCCATCTCATATCAAATAGACAAGATGCATTTTTCCTGCAGATAAATTTAGTAACAATTTCCTCCAAGTCTGACTTCTCTTTACAATTAGTCCCCTTGAAAAATGCAAGTGGGTATATGGATGCCGTGGGAAAAACATGTAATCTCAGCATTCAGAAGTGAAGCAGGTGGGAGAAAAGAAGAGGAGGTCGGCACAGCAAAGGAAAGAGACACACCCCTCACTGGCCCTGGGGCGGGTGACTCAGGAAGGCCGATGACCCCGTGCTACTGAACCATCACAACCCGGCCACGTGGGAGCCCACGATTCAAGAGCCTGGTTTCAGATGGATGAATGTTCAGTATTATGTCATCACAGCACCAAATGCAGTGTCACAGTTTCTACTGAGAGCATAGATTCCCTTGTCGATGTATCTAATGTTGATGAAACGGCGGAGGTTGGCAAGTTTCCGAAACCATCAATGTCTGTTTTTTCCACCCAACGACTCATAGCTGGTCTCCTTTGCTTTTATGTCTGAGACCACTGCCCAGAGGTTCTTCCCTGGGCTGAGACACCTTTAGGGCCCTTGGACTTATCTGCGGGCTTGTCTCCCCACAGAAGTTTCCGAGACCAGTGCCAACATTCTCGGGTGGACACCTGTCCTCTAGGAACTGGGCTTGAGCCCGAAATGAGTCTCACACAAGCCACTTAAAAGCCGTCCCAAGATAACTCGGGTCAGAATTTAACCAGCCACCTACAAATAAAGTACATCCCATGACTCCACTCTGAAGGCATCCAATTCTCCAAAGCCTCTTATTTCCAACAGTTGCATCAGCTGTAAACATACACCACAAGCTGATACTTGGGGAGTAAGATCTCAGCAAACAGCAATGTCTTTTTCTATATTTCTAAAACTAAATTAGTTTGACTTTGGCACACTCTTGAGGCACACATTTGCCCAAACAAAAGCTCAGGGAAGTGTACGTTTTTGGTGCTGCCCTAATCCTAATAATAACAGCTAACGTTCATGGAGTGTCAGGCACTGACTGTTCCAAGCAGTTTCCAAGTATTACTTCAGTGAATCCCCAGAGATGCTCTCAGCCATAGGCACATCATGCAGATGAAGGCCCTGAGGGATGGCGTTCCAGTGACTTGCTGAGCCCAGACAGACTGCCCGAGAGCAAACATTATCCACCCTGTGCTTCCCCCTACCTCTCAGTCCCCCTAACCTAGCGAAGGTTCCGTACCTCGTGTCTTCATGAATGAGAGCACATCTCCATGTCTTTGAAAAGAGCAATGGAATTCAAGAGAAGAAGTGAAAATAAGTCATTTCTAATTCTCAGCAAAAGTCAGGTAGCTCAGGTGCCAGGATATTCCTTGTTCAGTTTGGGGATTATTGTCGTTGCTTCTGCTGGCGGTGTTTCTTAGCGTGGTTGGAGAACTATGGGGGTTAAACTGTGTTCCCTGACATTGATGGAAGATTCAAACCAAGACGTCAAAGACCAGAGCTGGGGAAGGTCTAGGTGCTGGTTCCGGTCCTGGCACGTGAGGTGTCTGCTCTTTACCTGCAGCGTCCAGACATCCCGTCGAGCCAAGAAACACCAGCTATAGCCCAGAAAGCAAGAGACCATGGTGCGTTCCCTGGCAGGAAATTTCACCTAAGCAGAGAAGTAAGAGGCATTTTCTCCAAGGCACCAGAGCTCCCAGGAAGCCCCTGGTGCTTTGTGATGTTGGAATATAGGATGCCAGTGTGTGTAAGGCATTCCCAGGGCCCCTGGACTGTGGGGTTCTGGAGAAAAGAGGTTGGTTAGAGATCTTCTCACGCACCCTTCATGAAGTTAGGAAGCAAAATTCTGGATGGGGTGCCACCGGCCACTAGGGGGAGCCAGGGTTATGGGTGTGCACACGTTCTGAAGGTCACCAGACCTCGGAGAAATTAACTGCCCCACAGCTGTTGTCGCACCTTTACACACAGCAAAGCCAACTCCGTATCATCTTTATGTGTAGTGGAGAGCGACGTACCCGGGAAGGTTCCAGGCTCCATCTTGAACAAGGAGCCTCGCACAGGGCAGCCAGACAGGGCCCCAGGAGGCCAAGAACCCAGGGAGTGGACATGGTCTGCCAGTTCCACAGGGCGGCTCCCAGGGAAGGTGGAGGTATGTTTCTAAGTGACAGACCAAAGGGATGCTCACACAGCAGGGAACGACTTTGAACTCAATAATTTAGCCACAACTGGGTCACCCTGGGCCCTGAGCTCTGAATCTCTGGGTTCCCCCAAGAGTCAGGCAGCACTGAACACAGGGAGTCTTTAAACTGCACTCATTCCAAATTTCAGAGCGTATGATCAGAGCAGAGGAAGCCCGGTTTGGAGGCACAGCGTCACAGCATGTTAGCAGGTGAAAAGACCTCAGCAGTCCATGGTTCAGCCCCTCCGGCTGCTGGCCTCGGCTCACACCTTCTCTAAGGGGAAAAGCTCTGACGCCACTTCCTAAGCCTTAGTTATACGTTATACCCATCTTTTTAGTCAAAGAAAAGCAGAATGTAAACTCAAAACCATATTGACAGTATTGACCCATTACTGCCTGCCAATGTGACAGAAACCCCCAAGAGAAAGACACAAATTCTTTGTGTCCTTGACAGACAGCATCAATTTCTGGAGCAGGCAGATTCTTCCCTAGCAGACTTAGGACACCAAGGAAAACTAGAACCCTCGATAATACCTTGGGGGAAAAAAACACTCCTGCCCTTCCCGGTGTTTGCATAATGGTATATAGGTGCGTATGCTACTCTGAATGCAGACATCTAACAGGCCTGTTGTAAACGTGGATCTGTACGTATGTGTGGATGAGCCCAAGCGCACAACAGAAACACAAGCTGGTTGTCCGCCCTTCCCCGCCCTCTGTAGGAATTTGGCTTGAGATGAAGGTTTGATCTTTTAGTAATAACATTCTCAGTGTCCAGCTGAGTGCAGCCAAGGGAAATAAACACGTCGGCTTCTGAACCTGGTTTTGCCATAGATTGACATGGCCGCTGACAAAGGATTAACCTCTTGTTGTCTCAGGGCCTTGCCCTACAAAAGATGTCCCCTATTTTCAACCCAAACAACTTCAATACTTTAATGGCCACAGAGCATAGTATAATGACGGGAGTGTTTCACCAAGCTTACGCTCTTTCAGAATCGGTGCTATTTTAGTCCTAAGCATGCTTCTAGCCTGCACAGTTACATGGAAATTACATACACTTTCAAGGGGAAGTAAAAGAGTGATGTGTGCACAGAAGAAATCCAGTGTCACAGACCAGGCCTTTGGGGGCCTTGGCAAGTCTGAAGAGGCAAATATTCTGAGTCATTGTTCAAATGAGCTGGCTTCTGGCTTCTGGCCAATGTACCTAGCTCTAGCCCAATAGTGCAATTACCTTCTTAGTTCTATTTAGGGTCACTTTTGGTGCTGTGGCCTCCATCTTTCACCAGCAGAAATAATTTGGGATTGAGTGTCTCCAGCATTGCCCAAGGACTATATGCTACCCTGAAAAATGACCCAAAGGCAAGTAGAAAGGAATGGCTCACCTGCTGAGTCACATCTTCCCCCTGACGGCTTGAGAGAGTCTGGCTGAAACTGCCCAGGGCAGGGGTTCTTAACTAGGGTTGGAATGAAATAGATTCATAGCCACTTGTCTTAGGGGAAATGATTGTCTGAAAAAAGAAATTTCTAGAATTCCTGTATAGTCTATACATTCCAGAATAACCCACATTGACTTAGAATCAACCAACTCTTTACATCCGGAAGAAAACTTAGCGGATATGTTAGGTAGGGACAGACCAGCTGTTGTAAAAAATAAATATCCCCCCAAATTTCGCTGGCTTAACACTGGCCTATGTATCAGTTCAGCAGGTGAGTTGTTGGTCTGTGGGCAGCTTCAAGGTCCCAGGCTCCTTCCCTGACCCTGAATCCTTCACTAGGGGCTTGGAGTCTTTAGCCTCCAAGCAGCAGCTGGAGAAAGAAAGGATGAAGAAGACTTACTGGCTTCCTAACTACTGTGGCATAGAAATGACAAACATCACTTCTGCTCACATTCCAATGGTCTGTCAAAACTAGTCACAAGACCCCAACTATACACAAAGGAGGCTGAGAATTGTAGTCCCCAGCTGGGCAGCTGTTTCTCAGTGATAAGTTTTTACTGTGGACGGCAGGGGCTGGACTGTGGTGGCTGGGTAGCAGCCTCTGCCACATGGCCATCTAGTGTTGAGGTTGACCCCACGCCAGGACTGGTGCAGTAGCATACAAGACAACGCCGTCAATCCATGTCTTGGGAGCCCTGCCAGGAACCAAGAGCTCCCTGCTTGGCAAGAAAATCTCTTTAAGTTTTTGGATAGAACTAACCAATGATAAGAAAGTTCTTATATTGAGCTACGAAATTTCGTCATGCAATTTCCAGCCGCTGACCTTCGTTCTACCCTTCTAGAATCTCACAACGTCAGTCTACCTCTTCTTCCACTTGGCCAACCATCTAAAGAGTGAAGATCCACCATGTCTCCCTGAAGTGATTCATTTTCTAGGCACTCACAGCTTATTGATTTTCATTCCATTAAGATACTGGTCACCCTTCTTGGAATGTTCACACAGCTCTTCTTGGCCTTCTTAAAACGTTTAGCTCAGAACTGAAAGCAGTTCATCAGGTGAGCAGAAGGGAGCATCACGGGGCTCTGTGAGAAAGACTCAGCACATCTTATTCTGAAAGCTGTTAACTATGGGAAAATATTCTTGGGCCACTCGTCCTACTTTCGCATCAGCTGGGTGCTGAAGGAGGAATGACGGCAGCTCTGGCTCCTGGATATGAGTCTCGGGGGAACAGAAGCCCTGCTGTTTCGAAGTGTTCCCTCTCGTATTCTTACACAGTGAGAGAGTTTCACTGCGAGGGCTTGTTTCAGATCAATGCTTTTTAAAGCTTAAAAAGAAAAATATGGCTGAACTAAAATGACAATAATGAAAGCTCAAGATAATACAGCCTTTTATGCAGGCCTTATATCACATAAGCCACGCTTTAGAGCAGTCCTGGAGGTGAGCACAATTAGACACAGAATCTTTTATTCTTTAAAAAAAATTAATAAAGTTTAGATTAAATATTAAAGAGAAAAGCCATAGTCCATTCTTCCTGGATGAAGACTCAGAAAAATGAGATTTGTTACCCTTCCTCCCTTGAGGCTGGCATGGTGAAAGAGTCTCTATCAAAATATTTTTAAAAATTTAAAAAATATTTTAAGATTAATTTTTATAATTAAAACTTGTATTATGGGAGAGAGTATTTTACACTGACTGGGCCATTTTGTAAAAATTATCCAGAAAATCAATTTGTCTCAATTATATTTTATTTTGCTCTATTTTGATAGGCAAAACGAAGGGTGGAATTGTAAGCAACCTTTTAATATAGCAAAATGTGGCAAGGGCACTAATATTGTAATTACCAGTTTTCTTTTATCAGCTACAGTGCTCTTTGTTGCCCCTGCTATTTAAAGTTACTGTTCACACACTGTGGCTAATTCCCTTTGTTAAATTTCACAGTGAATGCAGCTTCCTGAATATTTGTTATTGCAGTCCTATGGATGTACGCTTCCCAGATAAAGGAACAACTGGGAGCATCCATCTGTGGACAAATTAAAAATGAGTTTAACCCCATGACTTCCATGACCCTGTCCCCTTAGGCAGAATGTGCCCTATGCTTTGGACTAACAAGCTATAAAATTGAAGGAACACATATGGTTTATTTTTAAAGGTATTTGGTAGAACATCGAAACGACGTCTTTGATATGACCCTGTATTTATACAAAGAGGACCTGGGGAAGGGACACAGGGGGCAGGGGCTGCAGTAGAGGGTGATGGAAAATAAGAGAAAACAGTAAAATATTTTTGCCTTTAAAAGAAAAATGCCCATTTTCGTTATTCAAGGGATAATCCCCTAACAAGTTACTAGTTTATCTGCAACTGGAGTGGAGGGTTTGGATCATGGTTATACCAGCTCCTTGAAGAGAGGCTCAGGAAAGGAGGAAAGCGGGGAAGCAGCTGAGGCAGGTTGGCCGGGAGGGCTTGCAGACCACAGCAGGATACGGGCATCCCTGACCAGAACCCCTGAGAACTACAGGCGTGGAGGCTCTTTTGGGTTTTGTGATCATTATTATCCACTTCTCTCCTTTCAGCAGGATTGCCACTAACAGGACCCTGTCCTTAGGGTAACAGTGCATATTCGGTTCTCTCCTATCTATTCCTCCTCTTGTAATTTTCAATGAGAGAGAGAGAAAGAGAATACGGAAATAATTGGCATTTCTTTCTGTCCCTATTAATCTAATATTGGAAAGAGAGAAAAAAGAAAGGCCTAGCACACACAGGAATAGATTTTGCTTTGTCACTGGAAATTATAACATGTATTTATTCATTCAGTGAGTGTTTACTGAATGTCTGCCATGCACCAGGCTCTATTCTAGGCCTGGGGAGGAAGAGTGAACAAGAAGGTCTCAGCCTTCAACAAGCTATAGTCTGGTGAGGGAAGACTGTAATAAACAAGAAAATAAGTAAAAGCGATGCATAGGAAGGAGATGAAGCAGGGCGATGAGAGACATTGTAAGAGCACATTTGAGTGGGTGGCCAGGGGAATGACAGTGATATTTGACTGGAGGCCAGAGTGGTATGAAGAATCCAGCCACGTGGAGAGCTGGAGAGCCCATGTTCCAGGCTGAGGGAAGGGCAAGTACAAAGGCCCTGGGCCAAGAAAAGATACACTGTCTTCTGTTGGAGAGGCCCAAAGAAGCCGAGATGGTGGGCTATGGGGTCCTGGAGAGCCTGCAGGTAGGGATGGAGAAGTGGGCAGAGCCAAGTCAGGCCAAGCACCTGACCTGGATTTGTATCCAAAGTGCAGTGGTAAATCATGGAGGGCTTTATTTACCTATTTTTTGTTTGAAGAATATGGATGATTTTAAGCATAATTTTAAACATACTCAAAAGTGTAGAGAAGAGCATCATGCATCTCGGACGGGCATCACCACCTTCAACAGTGAAAAATTCACACCATCCTTATCTCCAAGCCCCACCCAGTCTTCCCATCCCGACCAGATTTTAATGCAACCTCCAGGTATCATTGCATTTCTCCCACAAATACGTCAGCACGTATCATACCTGAACATTGAAGAATAATTCCTTAAGAGCATCAAATAAATATTATCAACTAGTGTGTCCCTGTTCAAAAGTTGATGTGTATATAATTTTTATTTTAGTTTGTTTGAATAGGATTCACATAAGGTTCATATATTTTAACTGGTGGATGTTTCACTTAGATCTTTTTTAACTCATAGGTTTCCTTTCATGAGAGGATTTAAAGCCTGGGAGTATCATGATCTGCCACCTTTTAAAAGACTTCTCTAGCTCCACGTGGAGACCAGGTAGGAGGAGGGCAGGATGGAAGGAGAGGAAGTGGTCAGGAGGCGCCTGCAGTGGTGCAAAGGGAGAGGATGGTGCTGGGGCGTAACAGTGAGATGGAAAGAATTTGGATGAAGATAGGGTTTGTCTATTTACTATCTCATTTTCCAGTTAGAGCTTACTGTACATATTTTTTACATACAGCCAACTGAATTTGCAGATTATGAATGCATGTATGTATAAATGATATACATATGGGGCTTCCCTGGTGGCGCAGTGGTTGAGAGTCCGCCTGCCGATGCAGGGGACACCGGTTTGTGCCCCGGTCCGGGAAGATCCCACATGCCGCGGAGCGGCTGGGCCCGTGAGCCATGGCCACTGAGCCTGCGCGTCCGGAGCCTGTGCTCCATGGCGGGAGAGGCCACAGCAGTGAGAGGCCCGCGTACCGCAAAAAAAATAAATAAAATAAAAATAAATGATATACATATATTGATGAATCAAATATGCAAAATTAATGCACACTTGGAAACACATACACATATTGTACGCAGCGTGCCTGGACAGCTGGTAGAGGAATGTAAGGAAAAGGAGTCTTGAATTCACAAAAAATAAGGCCCTTTGTTCATATTACCTCCACACTCCTAAAAATAAGGTTATCAAATTGTCGCATTTGATTTTCTAAGTTGGTGACTTCACTTGAAATCATCACATTATTTTAAAGTGACAGTGCAACTTAGTAGATAGTAATTATCCTTCCCAGAGAGACAATAAAGCACATGGGTTTAACATCGAGTTCTGTGGCTGAAGAAGACCTGAGAGATGAGCTGGAAACGAATGAAAGACTCAAAACTCAGATGCCCAGCGGTGCCCCCACCGCGGCCCACCGCGGCCCCCAGGGCTCTGAGCATGGGAAGCAGATGTTCCAGCACTCGGGATGCGCCCCTTCTCCTGGCCTGCCGCCGCCGCCAGGTCCTATTCCTCCCTTCTTTACTCTATAGCTCCGTGCCTGCTCTCGCCGGAAACATCTTCCTGCTTCCCTTTCCTGCACTATGTTTCCCAGCCTTCCCGAAGAGTCCTTGGAGTGGTGCTGAGAAACATTACTCTCTCATTCTGTTTTGTGTTTCTCTCACCCACGGGTCACTTTGGTTTCATGTTCAGGGTCCATTTGACGGAGTGTTTTGCAGCGTCCGCGAGCTTCACCTATAAAGTCCCTTGTGCATATCACCCTGGTGAACCCCAAGTCTACATATTACGTCTGACCGTTGTTTAGAGCTTTAAAAGTGGAGGCAAAGAGGGAGGGCAAAACAGAAAACGGTGGGGAATTGTCACAACTTCCATTCCTGTTTATCATTATTAGCATGAAATGTCAACCAGGTCGGAAGGGCTTCCAGTTGCCTAAGTAAACGGGCCGGCGCCTGGTTGTTTTTATTCTGTACGTATCAACTGCCCTTCATCCTCCACAGAGACACCAGAGTTCTTGCTTCACATCAGCTGTCCTTGCTCCCGGGATGTGGAGGGTGTGAATGCAGCTGAAGATACAGTGCGTGGCTGCAGCGGCCCCTGCAATACTAGGCTCACGTAGGGAATGTCTCGGGGCTGCGGGGGGCTTCATGCGGGATGAGGGCATGCACCTGCCTCTCTGAAGTGACTGATGCACGTTCCTTGGGTCTGGACCTAGGATTCGTGTCATGGTCACAGATGCTAGACGAACGAACATACACTTCTCCCCGTTCTAAGCTGTTTGCCTAGTTTTTTTCACTCATTTGAGGAGCTTTGAGGCTCTGCCTACACAAACCCTAACCTCCAAATGAAAGTTGAAAATGCAACTTAGAATCCCAGTGTCTGTGCTGCAAAGACACAGTCCAGTGTCTCTCATATTTGGATAAGTGCAGAGAGGGAAAAACCTTTACCTCAATTTGACCAGAGTGGCAGCTCCCTCTACATTGAAGGCACTAAAAATAAACTGACTTGAATCAAACTGCTATTGATACGATCCTTTGCATTCCCCAGTGTGCCGGTGCCTGGGTACCCTGTAGACCCACAGTTCAAGGAGGACTCTGTTCTCTATGGTTTTCTCTATAGAGCTGCTTCAAATGACACTTTTATACTCAGGATGGACCCTCTCATACTCTTAAAGCATCCTTACTTTCAATAGGAAAAGTAGGATAATGGATAGTTACCATTTCAGATGATGAGTATTTTGCTGTGTGCCAGCCACTGTGCTAAACTTTTATTATGAGTTGTCTCACTTAATCCGTGAAACAGCTGGTAAGATATTATCCCCATTTACTGTAGGAGGTATCCGCCCTTCAGGGAGTTTAAATGACTTGCCCAAAGTCACTGAGCCCAGTTACAGAGCATGGTTCCCACACGGCCTATATTCTTGCATCATTCTATCTTTTGGAAAATTAGACCCACTTTAGGCCAAGTAGTCCTGACTGTCTGAGTGTGTTTGAAACCCCCAAAGTACGCTGTGTGTGGTGGGGGGAGGCATGTATGCTGGGGAATTATTGTTTGATTGGGCTCATTTTCTTTTGTTCAATTTCCAACTATATGCATAATAGCATTTCCTTATTCTGGAGGGAAGCAGAAGCTCTGAAAGAACCAGAGGACAGCCCCTTCACAGTGTTTCCTGTTGAGGGAAACAGGAAATGCTGGAGAGTCATGAGGAAACCTGCCAGCAAGAGATTTCTGGAGTTGAAAGGGTAGGACCATGGGACCCAGCATGGAGCCTGGAGCTTGGAGCTTAGAAGTGGGTAGGAAATGGATGCCTGAACTTCTGTGTTTCCCTTTCCTATAGTCATATCAAAAGAGACTCTTGGCAAGTACTGAATGGCTGAATTTTAGAGAAACCCATGCTTGTACATGCTGAAGAGCCCTCCATACCATCACAGAGCAAAAGGCTGGCTCACGGTGGATCGAAAGAGTAGGGGAGAAGGGATCAAGAGTGAGTCAAAGATACTCATCCCTGTTCCTAGACTTCCAGAGTGGCATTCATTGAGAGGTTTCTTTCTTTTTTAATGAAGTCATCGAGAGCAAGGGACCAGATGCCAGTTTGGGTTAGTAAAGCTGAGTTTGGTTGGAAAAAGAAGGTGAGATGGAGCAGAATGATACAAAACAATATGCAAATGAAGTGGAAAGGAAAGTTTATAAAGGATATGGGAGAGGAAAAGATCTACACGAGAAGTTAAAATTCAACCTGCAGGAACTTGTTTTAGTGAGTGAACAATGAGCTTCAGTTGTTTTTAGAGCAGCCTGGGGAATTTCGGGCTAATAAATGCTAGATTGGAGAATAACAGCCCCTCAGGGCTCCCTTGTCCAGAACAGAACTGTGTGTTTTAATATCAGCCAGTGTCGGCACCCATGATCCCTGATCCTTGGGTTTCTTCCCCCACTGAAGGGGCCCATGACAAGATCACCAATGACACCTGAGTTCTTAAATGGATCCTTTCCAGACCTTGAAGAATTGTTTCCTCTGAAACATTTTGCACTGTTGGGCATTCCTGTATTCTTAGGATATTCCTGTATTGTTATGTCCCTGGTCTTCCTGAAGACCCTGTTTTCCTCTACTTTTATAGCTACATCTTAATCTACAGGCTTTTCTCTCACCATCCATTTATTACATAGTCTTGGGGATGCGGGGTAGGGTTGCATCTGAGCTTTTCCTTTTTTAAAAAAATATTTAAGTAATTAATTAATTTATTTATTGGCTGTGTCAGGTCTTAGTTGCAGCACGTGGGATATTTGTTGCAGGATCTTTCGTTGTGGTGCCTGGGCTTCTATTTGTGGCATGCGGGTTTTCTCTTCTCTAGTTGTGATGCGCAGGCTCCAGAGTGTGTGGGCTCTGTAATTTGTGGCACGTGGCCTCTCCAGTTGAGGCGCTTGAGCTCAGTAGTTACGGCACATGGGATTAGTTGCTCCGTGGCGTGTGGGCTCTTAGTTACCCGACCAAGGATAGAATCCGCATCCCGTGCGTTGGAAGGTAGATTCTTCACCACTGGACCACCAGGGAAGTCCCTGAGCTTTTTCTTTACTCACTTTTGGAGATGCATGCACTCTTTTGACTTCAATTACTATTTATTTGCTCACAAATGCTATTTTTTTGTGTAGAGTTCCAGCTCTATATATCTAAAAGCCTTCTAGAATCCTCTGCCTAGAAATCCCGCCAACATCTCACACTTGTCAAGCTCAAAGCAAAACTCTTTATATCCTCTGACCTGCCATAGTCCATCTCAGTGTGGCTTCATCACGCCCATTTATCTAAGTGATAAGTCATCCTCAACGCCCCCTTCCCTCTTTTCCACATCCAATAAATTATCAAACATTGTCTTTTCTTTTTTCAAAACATCTCAAAAATCTGTCACCTTTTCCAAGCCTTCTATCAGGAGTTGCTGCTGAGAAATCTTATTTGGTGAATAGATGGACATGTGACTAAGATCAGATCATGACATGTTGTAAACTCCAGCTCAGTGCACCATGGGGTCCCTGAGGCCATGGCCAAGTGGTTCAGTTCTGTGCCCCACATGGTTTTGTGCCCTGACAATGCCACTTCCAGAACTGACAAAAATATGTTTCCTAATGTGCTAAAATTCCTCTGAGGTTCTGACTACTGGAAGATCATAAAATAGCAAATGTTTAGGGCCTGCATTCATGTAAATTTATGCCAATCAGAATAACGTGTGGTTTCCCTCTATTTCTATATTTCATACTTTCTCCATTCTGTAACCCCACTTATAGAGGCTGTCTCCATCAACCCCCACAGACAAGATTTTCACTTTATGACACCCCAGTCTCCTGGACAGTCGATTGGCCATTTTACTACTAATACCCATTTTCATCTGAAATAGGCCAGATAGATAGAAAGGTAGGTAGGTAGGTAGATAGATAGATAGCTAAATAGATGACAGATAGATAGATAGATAGATAGATAGATAGAAAAAGATTTTTTCCGGAAGACGGAATTGAATATGCTGGACCTGTTTACGACTATCAGGAATATTATGAAGAACTCAGTTTCTATGACTAGATTCAAAGGCAGAAAGATAAACAACAAAGAGAAAAATCATTTAAGCTATTTAAAAAAATAGAACTAGAAAGTTATGAAATCTTGAAAACAGATGGAGAAAGGAAGTAGAAAGGAACATTGATAACAGGAGGCAAGGCTTTAGGATATTGGCGGGGTGGGGCGGTGGAGAAATGGACAAAGCAGCCAGGCAACAAGAGCTGTTATTACCTTTTGGACACAAACCACTAAATTTTAGGGTTTTTTCCCTTAATATGTCCTTCCACAAGAAACACAAGATTTGTGTTTCTTGGCAGAGTTTGTAAACTTTTTTTTTCCATTCTATTCTGAAGCCCTTTCCCCCTTGCTGTAGAGTTAATGAACATAAATATGTTCACATTGGTGTGAGCATTCTCCAAGATAAGAATTTGTGATAATCTTCATTAGACTTACAACAAAAATTAACAATAACAGAAATACTGGGGAATTAAGAGATTTATACTGGTGTGAATGCATGGCACAAAATGTGTGAAACTTCACATATGTCATTCTATACACACAGCTGAGGTTTCAAAATTAAAAATCATTTAGCTCTGTTAGGTAAGTGTCCAATTTAGGAACAGAAACTCATTGATCTTGGGTCTGACAATGCTTTGGCTGAATCCCTGACCACATGCCATGAACACCCATGTGCCATTTTCATATACTCACCAGTTAAAGGCTCAACACGTGGTAGGTAGAGGGGGCATTACAGGGTAATTGATGGAGGGAAAAATAAAAATTTTCCTCTAGTTTGGTCATTATTCGTTGCCTTTCTATTTTTATGAGAGAAATGAGTCAGTTAATTCTTTTCATTTTGAAGGGATGTCGAAGTTTAACCCATCTTTAGTTTCAAACAGTGACAATCTTCTTTAAAATTCTTTAGGGAGTTTGAAGAGCTGCGGTGCGAGTAGTTCCTCAATTACGTGGATTTCTGAAGTTGATTTAGCTATTAAAGAAGATAATTCTTGATCAGTTTACAATCATCTTGAAAGAGCTTTTTCCTGCTGTACAGAGATATAACTCTGCACCCAGAGGGAAGAAGGCACCTGTCTTTGCTAGAACCTCCCTACTCTTCAGCATCATAGCGGATCCTCTAAAGAGACCATTTTCCATGTACCCCAGTGACATTCCAGGTACGTGGAGACAAGAAGCTCTGTTGGAACAGATTATCTGTTCCAATATTTTAGAAAATAGAAGATGAGAAATTTCACCTCCAGAATCCCAACATTCTAAAACGTAAATTAACTCATCGAGGCTTTCAGTTCAAACGTGAGTCAGGATCAGTCGGTTATGGGAACAGTGTCCTTCTTAAGGTAGCAGGTAGAGAGACTGGCAGAGCTGCTCTGTTCCCAGGAAATGAACTTCACTCAGTAGTTTCAGGTCATTTTCAGCCTTCAGAGAATTTCTAATTGTGCTGGATTCCTCTAGCAGCAAGGTCATTACACAATGCCAGAGGGCTGCGTCCAGAGAGGGGTGTGTTCTGTTCCTGTTTGTGGACGGAAAGGAAACAAGCTGTCCAAGCTCATCCCAAACACTTAGTATGAGTGAAAAGGCAATTATACATCTACACACACACACACACACACACACACACACAGAGGAAGGCACACCATCCCTGCTCTTTCTCTTCCCAGGATGCAGGGGTGCAGTGAGCACATATTGCCAGATGTAAATTTGGAAGAGAGACCACATTTAAAACTTTGTGTTTCTGGGCTTCCCTGGTGGTGCAGTGGTTGAGAGTCCGCCTGCCGATGCAGGGGACATGGGTTCGTGCCCTGGTCCGGGAAGATCCCACATGCCGCGGAGTGGCTGGGCCCGTGAGCCATGGCCGCTGAGCCTGTGCATCCGGAGCCTGTGCTCCACAACGGGAGAGGCCACAGCTGTGAGAGGCCCGCGTACCACAAAAAAAAAAAAAAAGAAAAAACTTTGTGTTTCCATCAGTAAGTCCTAAGAAGTAAATGAAGAGAGATTCCAAATACCTGATAAAGTTGCATGGTAAAATACAAAAGCAATATATTTACACATTTCCCCTTCTATATTATTAACATTTTGACCATTCTCATAGATTTGGAGTCGCTTTCAGGCTCCTACAAATTAGATGGTGAGTGGTCTTGCAACAGTGTAACCCCTCCATCCAAGCCTCCAGTCCCAGGTCTGAAATGGGAAGGTAACAATCTCCACCTTTTAGTGCAGGTTGGGAAGATCAAAAAGATGTAACACACAAAATCCCTGTGCACAGTGAAATGCCTCACACACACTTTGGGGATTTGTATTCAACTGAAATTCTCAGGTATTTTTAAACTACTGTTTTCTGAACCAGTAAATCAAGGGAGATATGTGCCTCTGCCCCTCCCATAGCAGCAAGATACCCAAACAAACTCGGTCCCTGTCTGCATTGTCTTCATCTTCTGGAAGCCCTAGAAACATTCTTTGAGATCATTTACTTATTTCTCTATCTATTATCAACCTAGGCTCATGGATTTCTTTTTCTTTTTTTCAGGATTTATAACTCAGTGCCCTCCTCAATTATTCTGGCACTCAAACTGTGCAGCTTGAGCAGAGAAAGTTCTTGCAAACTGGTTTCTGTGTCCTTTCCATAAGTGGTCCATCACTTTTTGAATCTTTACTTTCTGAGCTAACAAAGTATCCCAGGCTCATCTTGTACCTTCCTTGACCTGGCATTGGAATCAGCCATTTCTCTGGGAAGCTTTGGTTCCCTTCAAAGGAAAATGGAACTAGACACCAAGATCTGCATTCCAAGTGTGCTCATTGCTTCTGGGGTGTCTATGCTTCTACACCCTTTCAGCAGACAGAGGTATGGGGGGGATACATAAAAACACACACAATACACATACATATGTACGTATACATGTATAACACATATGCATGCATTTACATATTCTTATCTTAGAAATCTTGAGTTTATACCAGTTTTTCAAATTGCAACCAAATTCACTCCAACTGAATCCAAATTAATTCATATGTGTATACAAGTATTATATGTAATACATCGCACGTGTATTATGTGTATATAATACATACACAGGCTCATATAATGTTTTCGTTTTTTGTTTTTGTTTTTTTTTGCGGTACGCAGTCCTTTCACTGTTGTGGCCTCTTCCGTTGCGGAGCACAGGCTCCGGACGCGTAGGCTCAAGCGGCCATGGCTCACGGGCCCAGCCGCTCCGCGGCACGTGGGATCTTCCTGGACCGGGGCACGAACCCGTGTCCCCTGCATCGGCAGGCGGACTCTCAACCACTGCACCACCAGGGAAGCCCTCATATAATGTTTTATATCAACATGTAATATTATTATAATAAATTATAATATTAATGTGTAATATATAGTGTGTATATATACTATATATACACATTATACATTATATATATATCTTCATTCTTTTACAATAAGAAGCCTGGTTTCCAACATCTTTCCATTTACTTATTTGCTCAGTCCTATAAGAGATCTAATACAGTTTCAGCATCGACTCACCCATGCCACAACTAGATGCAAAATGCAGGTACTGAATCAAGAGTTGAGTTGAGGATTTGTCAGCAGTTATTTCCCCGTCCCACCCACCCCCCTGCCCCAAGGCTGAGGATGTGTAGTCAACACTGTTCATAAGTTACTTCAAAGTTTCCTCCTTCCCTCTCAGTGTGGTTTTGCTATTCATTTTAAATACGGTTGTATTCATTTGTTTCAGTTTGCTTTCAGTTCCATTTCCCCCCTTTTCTTGCATCAATTTTATTTTTGATATTTAGAATATTAAGATACTTTCAGATCTCAAAACTACACAAAGGTAATCTCAGAAAGGTTTATTTTGTGATGTATTATTGGAGATATATCTTTAGGGTAAATTTCTAGAAGTGGGATTTCTAGGTTGAAGAATAAATACGTATGTAGTTGTGTTAGATATTGTCAAATTCCCCTCCATAGAAACCATTTGAATTCCCACCAGTGATGAATGTTTTCAGACAACCTTGTCAACAGAGTAAATTGTCAAACTCTTAAATTTTGTCCGTATAGATGGGTGAGAAATGATATCTCAGTGTAGTTTTAATTTATGTTTTTCTTATTATGAGTAAATTGAATACATTTTGCATATAAATAAATGTTGTTTTCATATCTTTTGTCAATTTTTCTATTCTTGAACGACTTGTATCCACATTTCTTTAAGATTTTTTGACTTTTTCTTTCAATATATATAGGATATTGCATATTAGGTATATAATGCTTCATCTGTATTTTTTCCCAGTTTATTTGCCTTTTGACTTTATAAATGTTGTTTTCTGCCATGGAAAGAGGGGTTTTTTGGGGAGGCGGTCGTTAATGTAGGAAACTTAACAATCTTCATTTATTATATCTAGATTTTGAATTGTTAGAATTTTTTTTCATACTCAAGCTGTAGAAGAATTCATCCTTTTAAGAGCTCACATAATTTCACTTTTATATGTATATCTCTAACTCATTTAGAGTTTATTTTTGTGTATGTGTGGGGAATGGATCTAAATTTATCATTTTCACAATGATTATTCAGTTATTCCAATGTCATTTATTAAAAAGTCTATTTTTGCCTTCACCACTTTTATATTATACTAGATTTCTAATATATAATTGGGTCATAGGAAGAATTGTCATGTTGATAAT
The DNA here is from genome assembly GCF_963455315.2 of Globicephala melas. NCBI lineage: Eukaryota > Metazoa > Chordata > Mammalia > Artiodactyla > Delphinidae > Globicephala > Globicephala melas. The sequence continues at coordinate 84,133,766 of NC_083327.1, read as the reverse complement.
GTTGAAACATGTTCATTTCCTATTGGGTATTTTTCAGATGAGTCTTAATCAATTATTTTAAAGTTTACTCCTATGTATTTTATCTCTTATTGCTATCATACTTGGGATTTTCTCATTTATTATATATTAATTTTGTCTCCTGATAATTATTTTTTCATTAAGTTTGTTTTGTTAATTCTCTTGGACTTTTCAGGTATACTATCATGTCACCTGCAAAGAGATTTATTTCTTTTTTTCCAATTCTTTTGCCTTCAAATATTTTTTCTAGTTTCTAGTTTAATTACATTGGCCAAACTTCCAGAAGAAGTGGAAATAGTGGGAGTTCTTGCCTTGTTCCTGAACCTAATAGGAATAGCTCTAGTGTTTCCCAATTAAGAAAGAATCTAGAATTAGGATGGAGTTTACTATGTATGTTTTTTCCATCAAATTAAGGATCACTATTTCCACTTCTACTTCTTCAAAAGATACTTTTTTAAATAAAGTTGAATTTTTGTAAAGGCAATTTTTTTCATCTCTGGAGATAGTCATATGATTTGTCTCTTTAGACCTAATTATATGGTGATTTATATTAATAAAGTTCCCTAATATAGAATCATCCCTAAATTCTGGAATAAAATCACACGTGGGCATAATGAATTGTTTTCTGAATGCGATGTTGGAATCTGTTCAATAACATTTTAATGTTGATTTTTGCATCAGTATGAGTAAGTGAAATTGGTCTCTAATTTTCTTTGTTATGTTTTCTTTCTTAAGTTTAGCTACCATTGTTACCATTCTTCATAAAAATTCTGGAAGTCCCTTTCATCTTCTAAGTTCCGAAACAATTTATGTAGCATTGGGACCCTTTGGTTACATATACATATGTATTCCTATTTTGCTTGATGCTTTTTTGAGGAGCTGTACCCACTTGTTTTTCTACTTACTCTGTGGAAACTGACTGGATAGCTTTCTATCTATACGAGGGTCCACTTTAGCGAAATTGCCAGCACCAGCTTCTCCCATATGTATGTATTTATATTCTCCTCCAGAGGAACGGAATCAGTATAATACACACACGTAGATTTATTTTGAGAATATGGCTCATGCCATTGTGGGACTGGAGAGTCTAAGACTTGTAGGGCCCATCAACAGGGTAGGAGCACAGGTAGAAGTGGATGCTGCAGTCTTGAGGCAGAATTTCTTCTTTTCTGGGAAACCTCGGTTTTTGCACTGAAGGCCTTCCACTGATGGAATGAGGCCCACCCACCGGATCCAGAATAATCTCCTTTCTTAAAGTTAATGGACTGTATTTTCAATACAATTTTTAAAGGTTACTTTCCATTTACAGTTACTACAAAATATTGGCTATATTCCTCATGTTGTACGGCAACAAAAAATATTTAAATACAGTTAATTGACTGCAGATGTTAACCACGTCTACAAAGTATTTTCACAGCAACACCTGGATTAGTGTTTGATTAAGTAACCAGGCACCATAGGCTGGCCAAATTAAAAGTTAAACTGAACAACACACGTGCTTGCATCTTCTTTAACTTATCAGCCATTTTCTCTCTCACCCTTTTATTTCCTTCTGTATCTTAATTTTATTCTCTTGGTTATCTTCCTTAATTTTTTTTTTTTTACTGATCTTTATTAAATTTTTAGTTGAATATACTCATCTTTGAGCACCTTATAATTTAGCCTCTATTTCTTTATGTGATTGTGTCATTTTCTTCTATTCCTTCTCTGAGTTCCATTATCTCTAATATTTTTTTGTTATGTTCCCTAGTTCTATTTTTCATTTTTAAATTTTTGGTCTAAGACGCTTCCTTCATACCTTCAAACACTTGTTTGAGTACGTTTAATTCAGTTTCAGTTGCTATGTTCTCCTGCTTCATGGTTAATTTTTTAGAGAATTTTCTTCTGCTTACATGCGTTGATTCATATTTTCTATTTTCTTACAATGATTTTGTATCAGTGCAGTCCAGATTTTCCATTCTTCTTTGTCTCATGGGAAGGATTTCAAATTTGAGAGTGCACTTCTTTGTGCGTTTTCCTCAGTGGATGTTGTTGCCATGGTGGTGTGGAAAGGGGCAGCTTCTCCCAACAAGAATATACAAACATAAGAAACCTGAGTGTCGACTTTAGTAATGGAAGAAATGGAGCTCTGCTAATGTAGCCATGCATTTGTAACTGTTAGTTTGTATGAATTCAAAATAGTATAATTCTACTTATCCCAGCGTGGTGATGGAGATTAACCAAGGGAATAAGCATGAAAGCACCTGGCACAGAGTAAGTTCTTTAAAATATCTGTCCTCACTGTAACTAGTCACTAGAAAATGTCCTTCTAGGGTCTTCCAGCAGATGAATGACCGTGACCTCCTTCAATGGCACTTTTGTGGGTGTGTCTTCAGAATCTACAAGGCAGGGAGTTAATAATAACTTGAAGTTTTCACCCAGCTAAGAACCATTCTTTAAAGAAAGTGCAGTAATTCCCCCTTTATCCACAGGGGATCTGTTCCAAGCCCCCCAGTGGATGTCTGAAACCACGGACAATTCCAAACCCTACATGTACTAGTTTTTTTCTTGTACGTACATATCCATGATAAAGTTTCATTTATAAATTAGCCACATTAAGAGATTAAGACAATAACAATAATAAAATAGAATGATTATAACACTACACTGTAATAAAAGTTATGTAAATGTGGTCTCTCTCTGTCTCAGAATATGTCTTTTGCATCTTAACTGAGCACTTATCACACAGTGGCCTTAATATTTTGCAGTGTGAGGTGTAACAGCACAACTAGCATGAATTTCTTTTTCCTTCTTCACAATTTCACAGATAGAGGATTCATTCTTACTGTAGATCTTAGCAACCTCAGCATATGATTTTTTTCCTTTCTTTATTAATTCGAGAACTTTCACATTTTCACTGAAAGGAAACGCGTTAAGGCGTTGGTGGACCCGAATTGCCACATCACTCTTATTGTGCTTTGGGGCCATAATTCAGTAAAACTAGGGTCGCTTGAACACCAGCACTGTGAGCTGATCTGATGACCGAGCTACTAACTAAGTGACCAACAGGCAGGACATGCTGAACAAAGGGATGATTCACATCCCGGGCGGACCAAGCGGGACAGCGGGAGATTTCATCCCACTACTCAGAAAGGTGGCACGCAATTTAAAACCGTCTATTTCTGGAATTTTCTATTTAATATTTTTGGACTGTGGTTAACAGCAGGTACCTGAAACCTTAGAAGGCGAAAGCACAGATGAGGGGGCACTGTTGTATTGGGATATATGGAATACGAAATTGGTAAGCAATAAAGAGTCATTTGCCTGCAAATATGAAAGTGAAGAGAAACCTAACGCAAATTCTGAGCACATCCCCAGCCTCAGCTGCTGATGATTCTGCTACGAAGGAGACAAGAGAGACAGTAATTGAAACATGAAAAATTCCCCCAAAGTAATCTCCCTGGTTCAGGGATTCATGGGTCAGAGTGAAATTTTTATCTTCTCTAGGTCAGTTTAGAGTTTCATATTAAGTAGCAAAGCCATCAAGCTAATCGAGAAGCTATTTTCTTTCTTCCTTCCTCTTATTTTTATTCATCTTCCTCCCGCCCCAATACACCTCATTCCTCAGGACTGGCCTCCAGTGCTCAATAGCAGCCATGACTGTGTCTTAATGAAAAAAGATGGATAAAATATTACCATAACCTCAGAGGCAGGAGCAAAGCCCTTATTAGAATTCGGACCTACAGCTGGAACTTCCAGCACGGGGCGGGAGATAAAGTTCCCCATTGTTAGCTCACAAGTGCCTCAGACTTCCTGGCAACTGCAGTGAATTACTCAGGCATTTATGCAGGCCTTCAGAAACAGTCCACTGTTTCCCAACAAAAAAGGCATTCAGGAAGAGTGAGATGCCTCCCCGGCCCTGGAGAGCCGGCTTTAGGACGGTGAATGGACGCTGGGCCTCCCAAGTCAATGGCCTCTGTGGGAAAGGCAGTGATGTCACCGTGAATGCATTTTCAGGGTTTTGCCCTGCTTTTCCCTGCTCTCTCCCCTTCTTAGGCTGATGCCCTGTTTTATTTTTCTCCTCTTTCTCTTTCTTGCTGTCTCCCTCCAGCTTCTTTGAGGCCATTCGATCTTTTTCAAAGTTTAAAACTCAAACCCAGCAAAGGCCCACAACAAGACTGCCATGACAACACCGGGCTTCTACACTTCAGTTTTGGCGTAAAGAGTAGCAAATGCTTGAAAGGGAGGGCAAGGATTAAAGGGAGAAGGAAGCCAGTTTTTCCCCCCCTTGGGGGTGGTGTCGGCTGGGAAAGGACAGAGCAGATAAGAGGGAACCGTGAAGGGGTCTTTGGGAAACAAATCTGTGATCCTTTGCATTCAAAATTTCAAAAAAAAAAAAGATCCGTGCTCCTGAGGAATGTATAGAAATGTAGAGGAAGAATAACAGAGCTTCCATAATAAATAAGGTCATGCTTTTGAAAACATACCCAATCATATGGTTTAGAGGAAGCTTTCAAAACTTTGTCTCGTCTTCTCAAAAAGAAAGACAGGAGAGGAGAAGTCTCGCACGACGACGTGTGACCCAGGGGTGAGGGAGCAGAAAACAAGCTGACACATTTTCGAGGATGCCCAAGGCTCTGGAGTCCCTGAGTGTCAAAGGGCTGAAGACAGAAACTCTCAGGTGTTGCCATGTCAACTCATCTCAGAATAATCGATGGTGAAGACAAAGAGGCTTTCATTACTGTGCTTTCTTCTCCCAGAGAAGAGTTACCTTAAACTCCTGCGAGGGAATAAATACATTTCTCTGATATGCTTTGTGTCCATTCTATCAAAAAGCACATATTAAGCCATCTGATAAAAGCAGGTCCTGGAAAACCCAAACACCTGCTCCCATGAAGACCAGGCCAGCAGGCTGGGCTGTTTTGTTGTGCAGGCACCATTCACCTCTCCCCTCTGTCACCCAGGGCTCCTCTTTGGTAACTGTCACCTAGTCTGTGTGAGTCTGCATCCAAACCCAGGGTCCTTGGTCATTGCTTCTAATTCTCTCTTCTACCAACTTCCCAAATATTTAATCAGCTGTGGTTTAAACACTATGTTCTCCATATGTGGAAGGTACAATCTATTGAACCCAGAGTCCTAAAAACCTGAAAGGCTGGTCAAGGAAGACAGGGTCCTCAAGGAGGGATGGATTATTTGGGGGCATCTGCTAATAACAGGACATGACATCTGCTCAGGGACCCACCCCAAGGCCTGGCCAAGACTTCCTGTCAACCGCCTGGCAGTCTGAAGCTCTTCCTACCAACGCTGTCTTCCCCTGTGTCCCTGGAGAGTCCCAGACCTTCACCACATTTTGAAGGTACCCCTTGGCTATTCTCACTGTCCCTCCCTCTCTGTCCTTCACAGGAATTTCCCCAATACCTTCTTGCATATTGTTATTGGCTGAATTCTTTCCTTCAATCTATGGGTTGACATTCAACCCCCAGGACCTCAACAGAGGTAACCAAGTTAAAATGTGGTCTTTAGGGTGACCCTAATTCAGTATGACTGGTGTCCCTATAAAAATAGGAAATTTGGAGATAAATACGCACAGAGGGAAGTTAATATAAAGAGACACAGGGAAGAGATGGTCATCTAAAAGTCAAAGATATAGGACTGGAACAGATGCTCAGAAGGAACTAACCTGCTGACACCTTGATCTTGGACTTTTGGCCTCCAGAGCTGCGAAATGATACATTTCTGTTGTTTAAGCCACAAGGTTTTTGTACTCTGTTATGGCAGCCCTAGGAAACTACTATGCATGTCTAGTTCTGTTCTGAAATCTGCTTCTTGAAGGACTTGAAGTGACACATATGGTATCAGGAGTGTCCGAAGAAACGGGTGGTTTGGAGACCTGCTGATTTTGGATTTCTGGCCTCCACAACCCGAGGGAATTTCTGATGTTTGTGGTGCTTCGTTATAGCAGCCACAGGAAACGAATACAGCCTCCAAGACCACAGAAGCGCCAGCTTGGTGGGGTGGGGGGACATGAGAAGGGACAGTGGGGGGGCCTGAGGACAAGGAGCTACCCCCAGACAAGGGGCAGTTTGTCGCATGAGCCCCCCTCTTCTAAGTGCCCCTTCAGGAAGAACAGCTCACAGGGACAGTGAGAGATGCTCCCCAGACACGCATGAGAAGTGAATCCGCGCACAAGAAGGGGGCACCCCCTGAGCGAAAGTTGATGGAAGATTAGGAACACAGTTGACCGTTACCTCCAGCTGTTGCACCCTCATATCTGCCGTGGTGACTGTGTCAAGGCCACCCCCAGACAATGAACAGGGCCAGGCACCAGCACAAGGGCATTTCTGCCACTATGGGCTCCCTCTCCTCTGGTGCTTGACCTCTGCTCAGGGATTCACAGAGGCCACTGAGCCTTTCATGAACTGTGCTGTGTCTGAAGCCCTTCTACCCACTTTTCTTCCTCCTTCCCCTCCGAGAGATGTCAGAGCTGCATCATCATCTGAAGCTCTCCTCACCTCCTCCGGCCCCTTCCCCCTGCCCTTCACAGACACTCCCATATAAATCTCCTGCAGATGTGATGCTCTCTTGACATTTGCTTCTCAGAGGACCTGAATTAATCCAAGGAAGAGTTTCTATAATACTGTCACTCACTAAAAGATCTCATTGTAAATCAAATTCCTTGTAAGCTTCAGAAAAACTGATCTTCTCACCTCTCTTCATTTACTTACTCAAGAATACACAAAAATAGCTAACACTCCAGGGCTCAGAACATTAAAACGTGAACACAACCAGATTAATGAGCTGTGCCCACCTTCTGAGTTCTCTTGATTAGTTCTATTAACCAGGTTCCGAAATATAATTAGGCAGCTTCCAACTGGGGTTGAAATCAGAGATTCCTTGGGAACTGTGGTCACTCACTGCCTTCTAGGATTCCTTATTACCCTAGTGTAGTGTGTATCAATTCAGGAAAGTAAAAGCCAAAAAAAACAGGGAGAGAGAGAGAAAGAGAGACACTGAAGGCACTAAGTTTGCATTTTTTAAAATTATCTAAAATTGTCAAGTAAGAGCAAGCACCTTATCTCCTGCCATAGGCCAGCTTAATTGACAAGAACTGTCCACAGCCAACTTACTGGTTGGTTTACTGTTTTCTGGTGACGTGTTATGGTGTGATAAAAATTATAGTAAAGCAGCACTGCTTTCCCCTCTCTAGTCTTCTAAACCTCCCAGAGGGAAGTTTATTGTGTGCTTAAGAAAAGAATGTGCTATCTCTTTACCCAAAACTTGGAAGCCATGATGCTAAAAGCACCATTTGCAACCCCATGAAAACGTTTTTGGGGACTGGTGGAGCCAGAAAACAACAACAATGAATGATAATGAAGAGAAGAGCTGATTATCATAATCACTATCACTGTTATGAAGAACAAATGTTGACTAAGCACTTTTCCACTAAATACATGGCTTCCAGGAAATGTGTGAGGCCCTCCATGGGATTACCCCCTGGTTGGGGCATATGACACAGCAGATCCAAGTAGACTGCAAATGCACATGCCACAGAACTAAAATCAGAATTCCAAAGAGGAAGAGAGCTGTGTGCCAAATAGAAGATTTTGATCTAGGTCTTGAAAAACAGTAGGAATTTGACAGTAAAATAAGAATGAAGGGCACTCCTGAATCCAGAGGGAACTCTCACTAATGCTGGCAAGAAAAGAGAAAGCACACTTTAGGACAAGAAGCCTGTCGGTTACAAGGGTGTTCACGTAGAAGGATATCGACATGTCAAACTAGAAAAAGAAGTGGAAGCCGACCAAGAGTCCTATACACTTTAGACTTTATTTAAATAAAGTGTCTTTCTAAAGGAAATGGTGCAGTCAGAATAGAATGTGGCATTTAAAGAGGGTCCCTTTTTAAAATGTACACTTATTTGATTATTTATTTATTCATGTTTGTTTGTTTATTTGCTTGTTTGTTTTCTTGTGTGTGTTGATGTGCTCAAAAGATATTGGGCAAACTTTCCCGACCAGCTACACAGAAGCTGCTGGCTCCCAGCGAGAGCTTCTTTCAACCCACCCACTTCAAGCAAATACTCACAACCCACCCACTCTAAGCAAATACTCACAACCAGGAATGGTGAAGGGTTTTGTTTTGTTTTTCCTTTTCATAGATTTAGAAAGGGACACTATAAACACATTCTTCATTTCACTAAATGCCCTTGTTTTATGAGACCTACATCTACCTTTATTTTCTATTCTTTCCCCATCATAACTTTCATCTCTTTATAATCTTAATTCACTTTGATCTTATTGTTTTTAATTTAATTGTTTTGTGTGTATGTATATATATACAAACATTTTCGCATGTTTTCTCTTTGGGGTCACTACTATGCATAAAATAAATAAGCTACAAGGACAGTTAGTACAACACAGGGAATATAGCCAGTATTTTACAATAACTATAAATGGAATATAACCTTTAAAAACTGTGAATCACTATGCTGTATACCTGAAACTTATATCGTACATCAACTATACCTCAATAAAAAGTTAACAAAGAAATAAAATATATGGAAAGGCAAATTTTGCAAAAGAAATGTGGGAGGAATCAATCTACCCAATTTTAAGACTTAGTAAACAGCTACAGCAATCAAGATGGGAGGTAGACACAGGGATCGATGAAACAGAATAAAGAAACCAGAAATAGATCCAGACGAATACGCCCAACTGATTTCCTACCAGAGTACAAAAGCAGTAAAGGAAAGTTAGTCTTGTCAATAACTGGTACTGGAACAATTGGACCTCCAGAGGAAAAAATAATAATAAACTTCAACTTGAACCTCACATCTTATACAAAAATGAATTTGAAATGGATCGTGAACTGAAATGTAAAATGGAAAACTATAAAACTTTCAAAGGAGCAAAAAAATCTTTAGGACCCAGTGCTACACGAAGAGCTGTTAGCCCTGACACCTAAAGCATATGCTGTAAAAGAAAAAAATTAATGTCGTACCTGATCAAAATTAAAACTTTTGCTCTGCAAATAATTTTGTTAAGAGTATTAAAAGACATACCACTGACTAGTAAAAAAATATTTCAAACCACAAATTGGACTATGGTCCCTCTCTAGAATATATAAAGAACTCTCAAAACTCAACAGTAAACAAACACTCTAATTTAGAACATGGGCACAAAACGTGAACAGACATTTCACAGAAGAAGGAATGCAGATGACAAATAAGCACATGAGAAGATGTTCAGTATAACATTAGACATTAAGGAAATTCAAGTTAAAACCAAAATGAGATATCACTACATACTTATCAGAATGGCTGAAATATAATAATAATAATACATAAAAACACAAAGGGTTCATAGCAGTTTTATTTATAGCAAACTGGAAACAACACAGATGTCCTTCAACAGGAGAATGGTTAAACAAACAGTGGTCCATTCACACCATGGAATCCTACTCAACAATAAAAAGGAATATACTATTCATGCATGCAATGACTTAAATGAAGTTCAAGAGAGTTATGCTGAGTGAAAAAAGGAAATCCCAAAAGATTACACAATGTATGATTTCATTCATAGAACATTCTTGTGGGGTTTTTTTTGGGTTTTTTTTTGCGGTACGTGGGCCTCTCTCTGCTGTGGCCTCTCCCGTTGTGGAGCACAGGCTCCGGACCCACAGGCTCAGCGGCCATGGCTCATGGGCCCAGCCGCTCTGCGGCATGTGGGATCTTCCCAGACTGGGGCACGAACTCGTGTCCCCTGCATCGGCAGGCAGACTCTCAACCACTGCGCCACCAGGGAAGTCCCATAGAACATTCTTGAAATGACAAAATTATAGAGGTGGGGAGCAAGTTAGTGATTGCAGGGTTTAGGGACATGGTGAGTGGGGAGAGGTGAATGTAGCTATTAAAGGGTAGCGGGAGAGAGCCTTGTGGTTATGGAACAGTTCTGTACCTTGACTGGTGGTTACACAGATCTGCACATGTGATGTGATGAAACTGCATAGAATCAAATGCGTGTACACATGCACACACATACACACACACACACACACAATTTGTGAATATAGCCATGTGTGTCTAACACCCCAGATCAAGGAAAAGAGAAAAGCAGTCCTTTTATTTAACTGCAAGATTTTCCCCATTAGAACCTTAGAAACAGCACAATTTTACAGGCTTCTTGTTACGGTGTTTTATGGTACATGGTCAAAAGTTTCAATAAACTTTCTTGAGTTCTCTTCCTGGCTGAAATTACCAATCACCTCTTGGATATCTGCATTCTGGAGTTGAGGAGAAAAGTCTGTCTTTTGCTTTTTAAAAAAGTTTTTATTGGAGTAGAGGTGATTTACAATGTTGTGTTAGTTTCAGGTGTACAGAGTGAATCAGTTATATGAAATGGAAGAATCAGTTATATGAAATGGAAGAATAGTCACAGATGTAGAAAACAAATTTATGGGGGTGAGGGGGGGGAGGGATAAATTGGGAGGTTGGGATTGACATATACACACTACTATATATAAAATAGATAACTAATAAGAACCTACTGTAGAGCACAGAGAACTCTACTCAATACTCTGTAATGGCTTATATGGGAAAAGAACCTAAAAAGAGAAAAAAAAAAAAAAAAACAGTCTGTCTTTTGAAACAGCCTATGGGATTTTAACTACTTTTCCTCTCAGTTACCAAAATCCGTAATGCAAAGGAATGGTTATAATATTCAAGGCACTAACACTCTATGTTTCATCAGGATTAGAAGCTTGTGGAACAGGTCCACTCACTGATAAAGCACAAGGTTAAGGAGGTCGGGATGTGAGTAAAGTCCCCAGAGACTGGAAGGGATATATATATATATATATTTTTTTTTTTTTTTTTTTCCCCAGCAAACGCAGCACAGCCTGACGTCCTGACCTACCCAGCGGCTCCAGCCTCTACGCACAGGTTTAGCCATCCGATGGCCATCTCGCCTCTCCCACAGCTTGGGAGCCCCCTGAAGGCAGGGGCTGTTGGCATTCCTGTCTCTATCCCAGTAACTAGCAGGGCGGGTAGCATAGGATAGATGCTCCACATTGCTTTTCAATGGAGAACGGGAAAGAGTGTGTGTGGAAAAGCGTATCCAAGGATAACCCCAGAGAGAGACTCTGGAGGTCCATGTGATCATACCCTCAGCTGAAATGCTCCTTGAGATTCTTCTGCATAAAAGATACTCAGATTTCATTCTCAAAAGATTTCTCATTTGTGGTTTTGTTCTGTGTTTTACAGGAGCATAAAAACAGTCATATTCGCATGCTTAAATATTGCTTATTATTTAGTTTCTCACATCTGATTGTAAAGCAAGATTAGACAAGCCCTTAAATAAATGTGGTCTCAAGAATTGATTTGAAATTGTATCAACACAAATTTTAAGAGAAAAATGACAACAGACTCGACAAAGTACAGCCCCACCTGCATACAGTGAAGAGTCTAAATTTAGCTGAGAGACACTCTCCAGTTGTGCATTTTAACGAGTACACCTACATTTACAAAAGGCAGCAAGAAAGGGAAATTAAAGCCTATTAATAACTAAGAGGTATGCTTCTGAACCTAAGACATGGGTTCTCAGGATCTCACATAAGAAAAGACTTTCCCTCAATACCTCTTTTAAATTGATAAATTCACCAAACTTCTCAAATCAAAAATTTATTCTAGGAAAAAACTTATTTTTAACACCTGAGTTTCTAAATATTTTTAAGTAATAAAAGTTTCTGAAGAAATATATCAAGACAACTTTTCATCTGTACACAAATAAAATTTTAGATATATATTTTTTAAACTTTTCCTTCTTTCTTTCTACCTTGGTTTTTTGTACTTTAGCCAACAGAGGAGAAAGCCATGAGAGTTTCCCAAAACCACTTGTCTTTCCACCACAAGTAGATAAGCCTCCAGGATGTCACTTTAAAAAATATCAACTCACTGGTGTTAAGTGCTGAGGATATGTGCTCTATTGCTTTGGTGCTACTTCTTCTGCAAAATTAAGCTAATTCTTTAAAAATTAGCTAGCAAGTGGTTCTTAACAGGATGCAATGATTAAAACAAGCCGTTTGTCTGGTGCTTTCTTCCTGCCCCCAGAAAAGAATCAAAGGGTTTTAAAAAGACAGCTCTAATCCTCATGGTGCTTATGTAAAAAGCCCCTGCAGCCAGTAAAGGGTTACTGACCCAGAACAAATAAATGCATAAGCTTTAATAATTGCACTTGGGTTATTTTATTTTAAAGCATGAAATCAAGAGCTCTGTCTGCACTAGTGCACGAATCGCTGTGGCTATAGCTGCTGGGACCTCCTCGGCACACCAGCCACCTGTGGATACTCTCAGAAGTTTTTCATCTTAGGAAAGTTTCATCTGTCTCTTTTGAAACCCAGTTGTCATCTTCTTCCCTCTCCAGTGTTTTAGCCCAACAAAGCCCCTCAGCATTCCTTTTGCAGATGACTGGGAGATTTCATGCGGATGAACAACGAGGAAAGGAGCTTCTGATGCACCGGCATCCACCGTCTTTCAGTTAAACTACTCAGGAAGAAGGCGCTTTAGAAACCGGAGGCCCAGGTCCATCCGTGTGCAGTGAAACGGCGGCTGCGTAGCCGGAAACCACGGGGCACTGGATGGGAGATGCCAGGGCATGACATCATTTAATTGGGTTTGCATGACTCTTGAAGGCCTGGCCTGCGTTACACACGCTGGATGACGTCACCAGGATGCTGGGGAACAGAGAAAGCCAGAGGTCAGAGACAGGAACCCTTGGCAAGGGCGCGGGATGGAAAGTTGAATAGGAAGGCAGAGGCGGATCTGCATGCTTTGTCAGGGCTCTGGCGTTCTGCACGTGCACATAACATCCCTTCACACACTGTGCTCTCCTGACCCACCATTGGTCTGAGACCTGAGCATCCTCACGATCAGAAATTCCAGGTCCCCACAGTGCCCTGGGGTGTTGGCAGGTACAGCCTCTGCTCCAAACCACAACGTGAGAAAAATAAAATGGAGAAAAGGAGCAAAATACAGATATATTGTAAAAATCTGCTTATGTTAAAACATTTTTACAGCCCTAGCAGCAGCACTTTTAGGAAAAGGAAGTGAGGAAATGTTTTTTTCCACAGGCCTTTACATGGAAATATTTTCTCCATTTCTCAAGAGGCAAATATTTACTCAACTGGGGTTTTGTAAATTGGACATAAAATGTCTAATAGTGAAGAAAATGAATTATATATAGTAATTTTTATGTATGAAAGGATACAGAAAATGGATTAATGAATTTTGCAAAGAATATTATTTTTACCCTTAAATCCTGACATGTGTTTTAATAAGAGGGAAATCTTCCATCACCACAGTAGTTATCCATTCTAGGAGACTAACACTGATACAACCCTTTTATCTAATCTACTCCAGGTTTTTGAAATTGACCCAATAATGTCCTTTAAGCTGTCCCTCCAGGACAGGATCCAATCACAAGTCAGGTACTGCATTTAGGTGGCTTCAGTCCTCTGTCATCCAAGAATTTCCTCTGCCAATTTTTTTAATGACCTTGAACTTTTTTAATACGGTGCCCCTCCCCCCTTTTTAAACACAACATTCTTCCTGTCATGTGTGACGTTTCCTCAGGACTGGATTCAGGATGCAGGTTCTCAGCCAGAACACCACAGAGGTGCTGGTGTCCTTCTCAGAGTGTCACCCCTGGAGGCATGTGGCCTCTATCTGTCCCTCACCAGTGTTGACAGCTGTGAGCACTCAACCGAGGTGGTGTCCAGTTTCTCCAGTGCGTCGTTACCTCGTTGTGAAACAAAGAAGAATGTTGCAGGGAGATACCTGATGCTCCTCAACAACATTTCCCCCTAGATTTGCCATCCATTGATGCTTCTTGTCTGATCCAAATTTTATTTTGATGTTTGAAAAAATGTTAACTTTGCAGCTCTGCTGTAGTCTCCACATTTACCAGTTGGCACGTGAAATTCTACAGTAAGGATGCCCTAGCCCTTCTTCCTTATTAGTTTCTTTACTTACTTGCTTATCTGTTTATTACTCCTGTGCACTTGTGATTTGGGTGCTCAAGGTCATGTAGCATTCTGAAATAAGTTCATAATGTCTTTATGTTTTAGATTTCATCAAATAACTAAATTACATAACACAGATATAAAGTATGTGTGTGCACATGTGTATGAGTGTGTGTGTCAACTCAAGGACCACAAAGGAGCACAAAAGGAGGGTGGACCGTGTTGGCAGCATCATAAAAAACTTACTAAGAGCCCATCAAGTCTCATGAATGGCGCTCTACCAATTTTAAAAATATATGCCAGCGTTAAGTAAAACACATGTAGATTATTATCAGCCTAGACAATTTCTAGGCTGCTCAAAGTACACGAAACTGTGGTAAAATGAAATGGTCGCTAGAGCATCTGCCACAGTGACCCATGGCGGATGCTTCTGAGGAAGACATTAAAATCACCATAATTATTATTTAACGTTTAGTTGGCACCATAAATGTACACAGAGCAGTGTGATAAATAAAGCCGTGCTAGCTTATAACGCTCTACCCCGAGGGGCTCGGAGCCGTGAAGGAATAGGCCTAATTGGGCTGTGCCGCGTGTGCCATGGGGAGAAATTTCTTGACAAGAGTATGTCGCTTTCGTGACATACTTAGGAGACTACAAATGAAGTTAGCCTTTTATAAATTACTGTTTGGCATAATTGTTGAAATAACATGAACACAAAAGGGATTTAGCAGCCATGGCCGCTGAGCCTGCGCATCTGGAGCCTGTGCTCCATGACGGGAGAGGCCACCACAGTGAGAGGCCCGCGTACCACAAAAAAAAAAGATAATGACAATGGCTGAAAGTTTTCCAGAATTTTTGTGATGTAGCAAGTGTTACATGGAGGAAGCCTAATGAGTTGCAATCAACATAAATAAAATTCATACTTATTGTTGTGAAACTGCAAAACAGCCAAGGAGGGAAGACAAAGAACTAGCATCCAGGCTGATAATGATTTCTCAACATAAGAACAGAAGCCATAAGGCAGAGTGATTAATACCTTCAAAGTGCTGATAGAACATAATTGTCGATCTAAATTTCCGTATCTTTCAAGAAGTAGGGAAAAATAAAGATATATTCAGACAGGTCAAAATTGAGCTTGTCACCAGCAGACTCTCAGTAAAGGACATTCTGCCTCTGTACATGAGGCAAAAGGAAAGCGACTTCAGTTGGAAAGTCTGAGATGTGTTAGTGAATGATCACGTGACAGGATGTGAGGACTTGCTGACCGGGACTCAAAGCATCCCCACAGGACAGCTGATCTGCTGAGAGGTGTCCTGAGTGGTAAATGACTGAACTGCTTGAAGAGTTTAACAGTCTGTGGCACCTGGAATGCCCTATCTGTGTATTAGGAGGAGGAGAAGAACTTAGAGAACCTTCAGTAGGCACCATAAATGATGTCTAATAGGCATCTCAAAAGTGATGCTCTGAAACCAAACCCCTGATGCTCCTTTCAAACCTGAAACTTGCTCCCATCTTCACCATTTGGCAGCTTTATTCTTCCAGTTGTTTGGTAAACTCTTCCTCTGCCTCTTGTATCTGACATTCTATCAGGAAAGCTCATTAACTGTGTGACTCTAAAAAATAACATGAGCTGGACCACTTACTACCATCTTTTCGGAGCCATGGCCATCTCTTACCTGGAGTGTTGTGGTTGTTTCTGGCCCTGCCTGCATCCTCGTTCCACCCATGCTGTCTCTTCCAAACGTAGCAGCAAATATACCTGTGGTCTTTTTAAAGCTTAAGACAGGCCATGGTACTCCTCTGTTAGACTTTCTAACCATGCCCCATTATACTCTTTGGAAACCCAAGTCCCCGAATTACCCCAGGCCTTGAATCATCCAGCCTCTATCAGCCCCCGACCTCCTCTCTCATGGCCCTGGCCTCACTCATTCCACACAAGCTGCCTTGCTTCTGTGGTGTGTCTGAACATCATGTTCCCAGCTGAAAATACTGTTGCCTCCTCCTTGTAACTTCTTCCCCAGATGTCACCTTGACTTCCAGATATCTACCTGATTGATCACCTAATTGAAAGTTGCAACACCTCTCCAGACCTTACCCACCTTTCTTTGTACTATTTCCCCCCATGACACCTAACAGTATTACAATACTACATAACTTAGTTATTTATTATGCTGATTAGCTCTTTTCTATCTTCGCCTTTGCTAAATATAGCTCCATACACTCTGGGCTTTTCGTGGTTTTGTTTGCTGGCATGTGCTAAGCTATGACTGAATATTTGTTGACTGAATGAAAAGTTACAACTATTTGACTTAAGATGAAGACAAAAATAAATAAATATAGCAAAATAGATAAATACAAGTTAAAGATAAAATGAATAAAAGAAACCAAATTGTTATTTTTAGAAAATATGATTATCTACACAAGTCTCGAGAAATCTACAGGTAAATTATTACATTTAATAAGAGAACTTGGCAAAATTGCTTTACACAAAATCAATATACAAAGGTGTAATTGTTCTATTCTACAGCAACAAAGAGTTATTTATATAGTTAAAAAGAAGATATAATGGAAAAATTAGTCAAAAAAAAGGACATGAGTAGGTATTTACAGAAGTGGAAGCTGAATGGCCCACAATATATAAAATAAGACTCAACCACAGCATGAATCAGGAAAATGGAAATGAAGTCCACAATTTAAATCTCTTTCACTGTTACCAGATTGGCAAAAATTAAAGTCTGATAATATCAAGTGTTGGTGCAGATGTAGAAGAATGAGAACACATATGTGTATGAATGTAAATTGGTATAAACACTTTGAAATACAGTATGGGATTACCTTATAAAGGTGAGCAAATATATGAGTAAACATTCCACTGGAGAAAATATTGCTCACGTGAACCCAGAGGTATGTAAGAACGTTCACAGTTCATAATAACAAAAGGAGGTAAATAATTGGAATGCCTGTCAGTAGCAGAACTGACAAATCAATTGCAAAATATCTTTTGTTGTAGAATATTCCAAAGCAGTAAAAATAAATTAACTAATAAATTAACTGGAGCTACATGTATCACTGTGGAGAAATCTCTAGAGCATAATGTTGAGAAAAATAAGTCACACAGGAATACATGCAGTAGATTCCATTTACATGCAGTTCAAAGCAGGAACATTCAAGGAATTTATTATTTAGGAATATATATAGAGATGGGAATAGTACTATAAAGAAAACAAAGGAATGATTAACATGAAATTCAAGAAAATGGTTACATCTAGATGGTATGCAAAGTCAGACACATAAAAGGAATAGGTAAAGTATTAAAAATAATTTGTTTTTAAGGCTGGATCCTTAGTACAAGTTTTTTTTTTAACTCTGCATAATCTATTATGCCCTCTTTTGGTGTCTTAATATACATGTTTTTAAAAGTCAATTGTATCGAATTTATAATGCTGTCATATGCTTTTAGATTACAAAACTGGCATAAAATAAGCTTATTTTCTTATAGGGCTTGACTTGAGTCTGTGTCTTTCCTTAGAAATCCAAATAACTTACTAATCTCAGCACACCTCCACAAATTAAATACAAATGGAAATATCTACTCAGAGGTCCACCTTTGGGTTTTTGTATTCTTTTTGGAGCATTTACTGAAACAAAGTTCTATATGACATGAGAATAGATCCTGGATTCTAATTGTAAAAATCCCCATGAGAAGCAAACCAGGCAACTAGAGATAAACGTGCACATGTGCAGTTTTCCAAGGTATGTTTCAGTCTTCTAATCCCAATATCAAGAAGTCTGTGTTACTGTGTGAAACTGGCTCATGTAAACTGGACAACTGTTAAAATTGTACTTTTGCAAATTCAAGACATTTATTCTCAGATGCCAACATAAAAGGGTCAAAAAGAAAAACATGAACAAAACATGGGCAAGTATATATAAAGTACATAAAATGAAGATATATTCTAATATTTTTACTTTATGCAAGAATGATCTTGCTAAAAGTTATACATGCTCTTTCTAGAAATTAAGATTAAATTATAGGACACTGCCATTAACAAGTTTACATTTTTTTAGCCAATTGCCATAATTCTTCTTCATCATTAACTGACAAGATATATAAGTAATTTTAGGATTCAGAATGGTCTCTGGGGCTTCCCTGGTGGCGCAGTGGTTGGGAGTCCGCCTGCCGATGCAGGGGACACGGGTTCGTGCCCCGGTCTGGGAAGATCCCACATGCCGCAGAGCGGCTGGGCCTGTGAGCCATGGCCGCTGAGCCTGCACGTCTGGAGCCTGTGCTCCGCAACGGGAGAGGCCACAACAGTGAGAGGCCCACGTACCGCAAAAAAAAAAAAAAAAAAAAAAAAAAGAATGGTCTCTGAAACAACACTGGAATTTTATTTTACGAGTCAACATAAAATGGCACTAATATTAATTCTGTTAAATATTTTACTTGCAAATCAATTTACCCATGTTCACTTAGAGCAAGTGGCATAATGCACTTGGAAGCTGTATTACAAGTAGATTTTCTCCAAATAATCACTCTCAGTTCCATGCCTCCAACTAAATAATCCTGAGATGTTTGCATTAGGTTATTTGGAAAATAATCATTATAACAATTATAATATTTCCTGAGGGACAAAAAATCTAGCAAATTAAATCCAGTGAAATATAAGTATGTCACCATTATCTTTTAATATTGGTGAACTGGATCAGGGAAAACAGAAACTATTATTCAATAAATAAATAAGTATGGACTTATTGTTAGTACTCAATAATAACCATATAGATATGTCCAGGGCTGTATAACAAGGTTCCCTGTGATTCCAAAGCAAAGAATTAATGAGGAGATTTGTGTTCAACAGGATCTGACCCTGAATAAAACAATCTTATTTTCAGCTTCAACATAACAACAGTGTTGCTTAAACGTGCTTGTGGATTTACTAAACTGTTATCGTTGCTCAGACGAAAATGAAAGCAGAGGGAAGTGGTGTGATTTTTAAAACCAGGAAAACAAAGTAAAATATTTCTCAACTCAGGAATCTGTGCTTCAGGCATCTCCTCGCCAAGTCTATGTCAAGTTAAATTGAAAAGTAAGTAACTCGTGTAACCCCAAACCAAATAGACGATCCCAAATATTTGCGGTGTAGCACATCTGGGGGATTATCCCACAGGGCCATGGTCAACATCACCTAACGTCAACATCGCCTGGCTGACAAAGGTAATGGATAACCTGATAGTCAGTCATCCTGAGACATGGTCATTTCCAGGGCAGGACGTGAACAGGAAGACTAGAGAGAGGGGAACCCTGCTCTTCATGCAGGCAGCTAGGGAGGGGTGTTGAACCAGGACATGAGGCAGGAGGAACCTCTGATGGTGCAGGCAAGTTTTTCTTGACGGTGGCATCAAAAGCCACAAGTCGGCAGCAAAACAAAATTTCAGCCTTTCATCGAGTGAAAGCACCAACAGGGCAGGGTTGGGGCCAATTTCTGGAGCAGCCAGTATGCACAGCTTACAACCTCTGATTTGGAAGCATCGCCAGGGTTCACCAGTCAAGTCCACAATGTCTACCCAGCAAAGTAAACAGCTCCATATCAAGATAAGATGGCTGAAAGTGACATGAGTAAAAATGCAGAAAACTTGATTGGGAATACTACTCATTCCCTGGGAATCTCTGACACTTTTTGTTGGAATGCTTATAAAACCAGCATCTGAAAAAGATGCTAAAGCCAGTGGGACTTTATACATCAGTAAGCTGGAACTAAGAAAAAAGGAAATATAAACTCTGCTTCCCACTTACAGTAGGTGGAAGGGTTTATTTAGGCTACACAGGGAAAGTAATACTTACATTACAGGCTTCAGGCAAGGAGTATATAAGACCCTGTTTAAGGCAGCTGGTGTCTACTAGGTTTTCAAAGATTGGTAGCTCTTACCTCATTCCTTCCTTTATGCAATTATACATTTGCATAAGTTTCAAGAAAGGAAGACGTGAATATTCTTATTTTGTGCCAGAGAACACTTTGATTAGGGCCTGGGTCCTTAAACTGCCTAGGAAAATTGTTCTCTCCAAGACTCAAAGATATTTGAAGTACTTTGAGTAGAAGCTGAAACCTTGTCATTCCACACCATGAGTACTTACCTGTGTTCATCTTTTAATTGTTTGTCTATAAGGTATCTTTATATGTAAATTATATTAACTCTTTGAATGTCCTATAAGAGACAATATTTTCCATGAAATCAAGTGAATTCATATACATTATCATAAGGCCAAACCTAAGACGTAAATCTTGTAAAAATTGAGGCATCAGCTAACAAAAAGAATAGCTTCCAGGATGGTTATTGTTGAAATTTTTTTTTGGCAAGGGAAGGGAAGGGACTGGGATGCCCTTAAGTAAACCATTTGGGTGCGGAACTATTCATACTGTGAATAAGGTCACTCAAGTTTTAGTCTTGTCCAGCTAGTTTCAGTGCAAATCAAGGAGTAAATGGAAAGCATCCCCCTCCTACCAGCTACGGCTTTTGTCGCCTCTACTTCTGTGAGCTTAGAGATTCTAATGATGGTGGAGGCTTGTGTGTGTGACTTCTTAATTTGCCTGGCTGTGCTTCTTTATTCCTCTTGATAAAGTAAGCACATTGTCACACATTCTATTTCTATTTCCCACCAAATGGGTCACCATCTTGCTTTTATTAATTGAACTTTCAATTGTTACCTAATTGTCGATACACCTGCACGTGTAAGAAATGACACAGGGTAATCCCATGTACTCTTTACCTGGTTTTCCCCAGTGGTAACATTGTACAGATATTGACATTGATACAGTTAAGATACAGAACATTTCCATCACCACAAGGATCCCTCATGTTGATACACTTCCCTCCCTTTCTCCTCTGTCCTTAGCTCCTGGCAACCACAAATGTACGTTCTGTTTCTATAATTGTATTGTTTCAAAAGTGTTATATAAACAGAACTGTATAGTGTTAACTTTTTGAGATTGACTTTATTTCCTCAACATAATTCTCTGGAGATTCATTAAAGCTGTTCATGTATCAATATATTAGTATGCACGTATTAATAGTTAGTTCCTTTTCATTGTTGCATAGTATTCCATGTTTTGGATATAGCAGAGTTTGTTTAAACATTAACCCATTGACAAGCATCTCAATTTTTTCCAATTTGAGTCTGTTCTGAATAAAGCCATGGTGGGGATTTGTATACAAGTTGTTGTGTGAATGTAAGTTTTTATTTCTCTGGGAAATAAAATATTCCCCAAATATTCTCTCAGCTTTAGCCATGTTACCTCTAAGCCAATGGGACCCTCTTCCTTCCCCTTTTTACTAGGCTAGCTCTTCCTGATCATTCAGGACTAATTTAAATCACTTCTTCATGAAACACATGTGAATACAAAGCTTCCTGAAACGTACCACAAAATTTTGTAAATCCCTGATCACCAAGGTAGGGACAGTTCCCTCCGTGTGTGCTTGGTGTCCACTCTCTACCCCAGACTTTCATTTTAATGCTCTCGATTACCTAGTTTCTTGACATTCTGTCTCTAGCCCTGAGTTCATTAATACCAGGGACTCATGTGGTTCACCTTTGTGTGTTAGTTTCTACCACTCCCAGTTCCTGGAACATAATAGGGTCTCAATAACATATACTGAATTCAAAGTGACCTGAGCCCATCTGCACATAGAAGAAGGGATTAGATATAATAACCACTGAATCCTTACTCTCAGATTCTGAGACATTAGACCTAGAACTATCCTGGCTCCTGTAGCTCTTAGGACACATTGTTATCCTTTCAATAGATAATACCCCTCATTTTTCCCCTTAAACTAGCTCCAGCTGGGCTTTAGAAATAATTCTCTTTCTTATGGAGGATGGAATGTTCTAGAATGTTCTCTTTTCTGCAGGTGGACTGTCTCCTCAGAAAAGGGAATAGGGCCTCCCATAACTCTGAGCTGATCAATCACAGCTTAGGAAACCATGAGGAAGGGGGAAATTCAAGTTCCAGATTCATTAGGAAAATCTCAGAGAAGTGGCCGATTAGGGTCAGCTTGAGTCACATAAGAATTCCTGAACTAATCACTGTGATAAAAGTTAAGGTGGGGCGGGGGGGCAGTGGGGGACTAGGGTTGGAACAGAAGCACACGGATGGGGCAGTTCCCACTAAGGAACAGGAAGGATCCAGTCAGAGAAGTCACAGAGGTCAGAGGAAGCCCAGAGAAACCCACTAGTAACTGTTTATTGCATTGGCTTCACTTTCTTGCATTCCCCCTCAGTTCTTAGCAACTTAGGCTTCCTATGTTGATGGGATAAGGAGGACAATTTGAAAACATATGGTACTTGAACCAACTTCCTTCATGGTTTGGGGGTTCAGGAGGTTGAGAAAAATGTTTCATTTCCCCTAAGAAACGTAGTCTGATACAAGGTTTTCCAAAATGTATAAACACATTCATTCACTTAATAAATTTTATGATGTTGCAGAAATAGAAATTCTACCTAGAATTTTGACTTGTATCAAATATATATATCAACCAAATATATATATCAACCAACACACATGCTTATTGGTTGATATATATATCAACCAACACACATGCTTAGAGTCTTAAGTCATTTCCTAGGTAATCTAGTCCAAACTGCACCTCATGTAGTAATCGCTTCCAGCTTTTCTGTAATACTTTGAGTGATAAGAAACCCATTGCTTTGTAAACAAACAGAAAACAAAAGCAGTCTATTATAAGACAGCTATAATTATTCGGGATATACTGCTTGTGATAAATCTAAATTTTCTTTCTCCCAGTTACTATATATTGTTCTATCTTTTACCCTCTGCAGTATTACAGAATAAATCTGTTTCATCTTCCACGTGACAACATTTTGACTATTTGAAGACAGATAACTTGCGCCCTCATTTTCCTCTCTTTTTCGTTTCTATTTCAGGTTAAATATCCCCATGTCTTATTATTATGGAATCATATAAAAAAAGTTTATGATTAGAATAGCAGCTTTAGAGTCTTGACGTCACCACACGAATTTTAAAAATACATTGGTTAGGGACTTCCCTGGTGGAGCAGTGGTTAAGAATCCACCTGCCAGTGCAGGGGACACGGGTTCAATCTCTGGTCTGGGAAGATCCCACATGCCACGGAGCAACTAAGCCAGTGCACCACAACTACTGAGCCTGCGTTCTAGAGCCCACAAGTCACGACTACTGAAGTCCGCGTGCTCTCGAGCCTGTGCTCCACAACAAGAGAAGCCACCGCAATGAGAAGCCCAAGCACTGCAACTAAGAGTAGCCCCCACTCGCCACAACTAGAGAAGGCCTGTGTGCAGCAGCAGGGACCCAACACAGCCAAAAATAAATAAATAAATTTATTAAAAAAAATACATTGGTTAGCCTTTGTGACTTTCATTATGCATGAGTTACTTTGAAAGTCATGCCATGCCCTGATTTACAATTTTTAGAGAATGATTTTATTTGAGTTGCAAAAGCATATCCTTTGACCAATAAGAGCCCCTAGCTCCTGGCTGTCACATGCAGAGAAGGCTAAGTGTGTATGGAATATTGTATCTGGGGATTTGAAGATTAGGATATTTCTAAAACCATCCCTTCAAACTGTTAAATGCCCACCCTGCACATAGTAAATGTGCTACACTTTAATTTTGTCTGCATAAAAGATTGGTCATTGTTTATGTCCCTAGTGCTTGTATTGGTTCACATATCACATCAACCCTGGAGAAGTAATCACCCTCTTTTAGGCCAACAAAATGTGATAAATTGTAAGAGCCTTCCAGTGGAAGTCTTCCCATCACCTAGTGGCAGTAATAAATCAACCAGGCAATCCCATCTAGAAGTCACTTCATTACTGAGTGTGTACTGAGAAAATGGCTTTCAATATTAGCATTGCTTACTTAGGAGATGATGGATATTACAGTCACATGAAAAACTTGACCTTAAAGTACTGTTGCCTCCCTTGATGTGTAACTGGAATTTAAAAATAATAATTTTGAACAATATATTTGGATCTTTTTTACTTCAATATGGTTGCTGATAAAAGCATTTTTTCTTTCCCCTGTGATTACAAAGCTGAAACATGACCTCTCACATGGAGTCTGTGGCTGGAGGAAGTCTTCCTTGCATGTGGGCTCCTGAAGTAGTGTTCCTCTGTGCTCTCCTGCTTATGGCTTCTGTACCCCAGAACACCTGGCTCCCTAACTTCCTTCTCTGCTTCTTGCGCTCCTGCAAAAATCTCAACTTGTTTTTGCCTGAATGCCTTTCCGTTGATTTTTAAACAAAACTCAGAATTATTACTGTGTCCTCAAAGACCCTGCATGGCCTAACTCTACATTTATCTGTAAGATAACTCAGTAGAGTACCATAGAGGTGAAATGTCTATCTCATTGCAACATTTCAGAGAGCAAATGATAGCAATGCTAAAACTTAGCATTGCTGAATAAATTTCATCAGATGGTTTCTCCACTTCGCAGTTACTGTTTTTCCTTTTCATTCTCTATTCTTTGGAGGTGAGTGACTAAGTCCACTCCCCACAGGGGAACAGGAATTAAATCCAACCTCCTGGAGGGGGAGGATCTATGCATATTATTTGTAATTCTTCTGTGAGAAATATTTGTCCCTTTCCATTTATTTTGTGTATAACCATTCCTTTATAAAGTATGGACTCGTGGATATTTATTTATTTTATTATTTGGATATTATCTAAGACTTTTTAAAATTTTTGTTGCTCAGATTATACCAGCTTTGGCCGTCGGAAGTTCTTTCAAGTTGTTTTTGCCCATTGTAGTTGGATTATGTGTCTTTTCTTTAAACCTATTTTCAAACATATGTATTGTAAATATATGCTCCCTGTCTACGGCCTGTCTTTTTTCACACTTTTATATTTAATCAACAAAATTTCTTAATTTTAATTAATCCCAATTTAAACACATATTTAAGGTTTTTTTTTTTTAAGTCAGAAAATTAGGATTAGAAAGAAACTTCTGTGATCTACTAAAGGATATCTACAAAGAAAATCATACAGCTTTCATACTTAATGGTTAAATATTGAAAATTTGCTGCCAGGGTCAGGAACAAGAAAGGGATGTCCACCATCTCCACTTACATTGAACATTGTACTGCATCCTGGCCAGTAGAAAAAGAAGGGAAAGTCATCACAGTTTGAAAATTTAAAAAAATGTTATTATTCACAGATGATGTGTTTTTGCATGTAAAAAGCTAAAAGAATCTAACAAAAAATAATAAAAACAGCAAGTGTACACAACAATGCTGATGAATAGAAGGTCAGTATATAAAAATCAACTTTATTTCTGTAGTAATGAAAAACAAGTGGATAATAAAATTTTAAACAACACTTATAATAGAATAAAAAACTAATTAAAATAAAAAATGTTCATGACATCTGCACAGAACACTTAACAACATAACATAGAGAAATGAAAGGTTACCTAAATAAAAGGAAGGACATACCATGTTTATGGATTGGATACCTCAATATTATTAAAAAAATCAATTCTCCCATTGATTCTAAGATTCAATGCAATCCCAGTGAAAATCCCTGAAGGTTTGTTTTGTAGAAATTGGCAAGTTAATTTTAAAATTTTAAAATTTATATATAAATAAAAAGGAACAATGCCGAGCCAATGCTCATGAAGAATAAAGCTGGAGAACATATAACCTCTGGGACAACATTAAATGCACTAACATTCGAATTATAGGGGTCCCAGAAGAAGAAGAGAAAAAGAAAGGGTCTGAGAAAATATTTGAAGAGATTATAGTGGAAAACTTCCCTAACATGGGAAAGGAAATAGTCACCCAAATCCAGGAAGAACAGAGAGACCCATACAGGATAAACCCTAGGAAAAACACACCAAGACATATATTAATCAAACTAACAAAAATTAAATTCAAAGAAAAAATATTAAAAGCAGCAAGGGAAAAACAAAAAATAATATATAAAGGAATCCCCATAAGGTTATCAGCTGATTTTTTAGTGGAAACTTTGCAGGCCAGAAAGGAATGGCAGTATATACTTAAAGTGATGAAAGAGAAAAATCTATAACCAAGATTACTCTACCCAGCAAGGATCTCATTCAGATTCGATGGAGAAGTCAAAAGCTTTTCAGACAAACAAAAGATAAGAGAATTCCGCACCATCAAACCAGCTTTACAACAAATGCTAAAGAAACTTCTCTAAGTGGGAAACACAAGAGAAGAAAAAGACCCACAAAAACAAACCCAAAACAATTTAGAAAATGGTAATAGGAACATACATATCAATAATAACCTTGAATGTAAATGGATTAAATGCCCCAACCAAAAGGCACAGACTGGTTGAATGGATCAAAAACAAGACCCATATATGTGCTGTCTACAAGAGACTCACTTCAGACCTAGGGACACATACAGACTGAAAGTGAAGGGATGGAAAAAGATATTCCATGCAAATGGAAATCAAAAGAAACCTGGAGTAGCAATACTCATATCAGATAAAATAGACTTTAAAATAAAGACTCTTACTAGAGATAAGGAGGAACACTACATAATGATGAAAGGATCAATCCAAGAAGAAGATATAACAATTATAAATGTTTATGCACCCAAAATAGGAGCACCCCAATACATAAGGCAAATGCTAACAACAATGAAAGGAGAAACTGACAGTAACACAATAATAGTAGGTGACTTTAACACCCCACTTATACCAATGGACAGATTATCCAAACAGAAAATAAATAAGGAAACAAAAGTTTTAAATGACACAACAGACCAGATAGATCTAATAGATATTTTTAGAATATTCCATCCAAAAGTGGCAGAATACACTTTCTTCTCAAGTGCACATGGAACATTCTCCAGGATATATCACATCTTGGGTCACAAATCAAGCCCAAGAAAATTTAATAAAATTGCAATTGTATCAAGCATCTTTTCTGGCCACAATGTTATGAGATTGGAAATCGATTACAGGAAAAAAACTGTAAAAAACACAAATGCATGGAGGCTAAACAGTGCGCTACTAAATAACCAAGAGATCACTGAAGTAATCAAAGAAGAAATAAAAAAATACATAGAAACAAATGACAATGAAAACACGGTGACCCCAAACCTATGGGATGCAGCAAAAGCAGTTCTAAGAGGGAAGTTTATAGCAATTCAATCTCACCTCAAGAAACAAGAAAAATCTCAAATAAACAATCTAACCCTACACTTAAAACAGCTAGAGAAAGAAGAACAAAGAAAACCCCAAAGTCAATAGAAAGAAAGAAATCATAAAGATCAGAGCAGAAATAAATGAAATAGAAACGAAGAAAACAATAGCAAAGATCAATAAAACTAAAAGCTAGTTCTTTGAGAAGATAAACAAAATTGATAAACTGTTAACCAGACTCATCAATAAAAAAAGGGAGAGGACTAAAATCAATAAAATTAGAAATGAAAAAGGGGAAGTCACAACTGACACTGCAGAAATACAAAAGATTATAAGAGACTACTACAAACAACTATATGCCAATAAAATGGACAACCACAAAGAAATGGACAAATTCTTGGTAAGGTACAATTTTCCAAGACTGAACCAAGAAGAAGTAGAAAATATAAATAGACCTATCACAAGTAATGAAATTGAAACTGTAATTAAAAATCTTCCAACAAACAAAAGTCCAGGACGAGATAGCTTCACAGGTGAATTCTATCAAATATTTAGGGAAGAGCTAACACTAATCCTTCTCAAACTATTCCAAACAATTGCAGAGGGAGAAACACTCCCAAATTTATTCTATGAAGCCACCATCACCCCGATATCAAAACCAGAAAAAGATATCACAAAAAAAGAAAATTATTAGACCAATATCATGATGAACATAGATGCAAAAGTCCTGAACAAAATACTAGCAAACAGAATCCAACAACAGAATAAAAGGATCATACACCATGATCAAGTGGGATTTATCCCAGGGATGCAAGTATTCTTCAATATACACGAATCAATCAATGTGATACACCACATTAACAAATTAAGGAATAAAAACCATATGATCATCTCAATAGATGCAGAAAAAGCTTTTGACAAAATTCAACCCCGTTTATGACAAAAACTCTCCAGAAAATGGGCATAGAGGGAACCTACCTCAACATAATAAAGGCCATATATGACAAACCCACAGCGAACATCATACTCAATGGTGAAAAACTGAAAGCATTTCCACTAGGATCAGGAACAAGAGAAGGATGTCCACTCTCTCCACTCTTATTCAACACAGTTCTGGAAGTCCTAGCCACAGCAATCATAGAAGAAAAAGAAATAAAAGCAATATAAATTGGAAAAGAAGTAAAACTGTCACTCTTTGCAGATGACATGATACTATACATAGAAAATCCTAAAGATGCCACCAGAAAACTACTAGAACTAATGAATGAATTTGGTAAGGTTGCAAGATACAAAATTAATGCACAGAAATCTTTGGTATTCCTATACATCAACAATGAAAAATCAGAAAGAGAAATTAAGGAAACACTCCCATTTACCATTGCAACAAAAAGAATAAAATACCTAGGAATAAATACCTAGGAATACCTAAGGAGGCAAAAGGCTTGTTCTCAGAAAACTATAAAACACTGATGAAAGAAATCAAAGATGACATAAACAGATGGAGAAAAATACCATGTTCTTGGATTGGAAGAATTAATATTGCGAAAATGACTATACTATCCAAAGCAATCTACAGATTCAATGCAATCCTTATCTAACTACCAATGGCATTCATCACAGAATTAGAACTAAAAATCTTACAATTTGTATGGAAACACAAAAGACCCTGAATAGCCAAAGGAATCTTGTGAAAGAAAAACACAGTTGGAGGAATAAGGCTCCCCAACTTCAAACTATACTATAAAGCTACAGTAATCAAGACAGTATGGTACTCGCAATAAAACAGAAATGTAGATCAATGGTACAGGATAGAATACCCAGAGATAAACCCATGCACACATGGGCACCTAATTTATGACAAAGGAGGCAAGAACATACAATGAAGAAAAGACAGCCTCTTCAATAGGTGGTGCTGGGAAAACTGGACAGCTACATGTAAAAGGATGAAATTAAAACACTACCTAACACCATACACAAAAATAAACTCAAAATAGGTTAAAGACTTAAATGTAAGATGAGACACTATAAAACTTTTAGAGGAAAACATAGGAAAAACACTCTTTGACGTAAACCACAGCAAGATCTTTTTTGACCCACCTCCTAGAGTAACAGAAATAAAAACAAAAATAAACAAATGGGACTTAATTAAACTTAAAAGCTTTTGCACAGCAAAGGAAACCATAAACAAGACAAAAAGACAGCCCTCAGAATGGGAGAAAATATTTGCAAATGAAACTACAGACAAAGGATTAATCTCCAAAATACACAAACAGCTCATGGAGATCAATATCAAAAAAAAAACAAACAATCCAGTTAAAAAATGGGCAGAAGACCTAACTAGACATTCACGAAGGAAAACATACAGATGGCCAAGAGGCACATGAAAAGATGCTCAACATCACAAATTATTAGAGAAATGCAAATCAAAACTACAATGAGGTATCACCCCACAGCGGTCAGAATGCCCATTATCAAAAAACTAGAAACAATAAATGCTGGAAAGGGTATGATGAAAAGGGAACCCTCCTACAGTGTTGGTGGGAATGTACATTGATACAACCACTATGGAAAACAGTATGGAGGTTCCTTAAAAAACTAAAAATAGAACTACCATATGACCCAGCAATCCCACTGCTGGGTATATACCCTGATTAAACCATAATTCAAAAAGAGTCATGTACCACAATGTTCACTGCAGCTCTGTTTACAATACCCAGGACAAGGAACTAACCTAGATGTCCATCAACAGATGAATGGATGAAGATGTGGCACATACATACAATGGAATAATACACAGCCATAAAAAGAAATGAAATTGAGTTATTTGTAGTGAGGTGGATGGACCTAGAGTCTGTCATACAGAGTGAAGTCAGAAAGGGAAAGACAAATACAGTGTGCTAATGCATATACATGGAATCTAGAAAAAATGGTACTGATGAACATAGTTGCAGGGCAGGAATAAAGATGTAGACATACAGAATGGACTTGAGGAAACGGGGTGGGAGGGGGAAGCTGGGGCGAAGTGAGAGTAGCATTGACATGTATACTATACCGAATGTAAAATAGTTAGCTAGTGGGAAGCAGCAGCATAGCAAAGGGAGATCAGCTCAGTGCTTTGCAATGATCTAGAGGGGTGGGATAGGGAGGGTGGGAGAGATGCTCAAGAGGGAGGGGATATGGGGACATAGGTCTGCATATGGCTGATTTGCTTTGTGGTGCAACAGAAACTAACACGGTGTTGTGAAGCAATTATACTCCAATAAAGATCTATTAAAAAACATAAAAGCAATGCATGTTCAATGAAGACAATTTAAAAAATATAAAAGAGTGAAGAAGCAACCATCATTCTATCCTCCAGAGATAATCACTACCAGTATATTATACATCCTTCAGGTATTTTTTCTTTGGGTGAGATTTTAAATTAAAAGATAAAAATTTTTATAATATGAAATTTGGTGCATAAAAAATAGGTATGTTAAGTCTCTGAGGGAAAAAAGGAAAAATTAGAATTAGGGGCTATCTGTAAGATTCCATTCAGGGATAAACCGAATAGCATTATAAACTATTTTCATTTTCCATAAAATAAAACACCTCATTCATTACATGCAGTTTGGAACTCATTTGCTAAAATTGCAAAATGATAGAAACTGAATTATTCAATCTTATTTTTGTTAAGAGTCACTTCAGGATGATGATATCAAACCTTTTCAACAGAAAAAAAAAAAAAGAAGTGATCCCTTGTGTTGGTGACCTAGCACATCTGCTGTCTTCTGACATTTTTGTGACCCAGTCATTGCTCCTCTACTCTTACAAAGCGTTCTACCTGTGTGAGACCCCAACTCCTGCTGTGTGTCCAGGCATGAGACCACGGAACCTGCCTAGAGGCTCCTTAAGGTCTTACTTCTGAGATATGAACACATTTACATTCTCATTCCATGGGGGCTCCAGAGTTATTTCCAGAGTTATTTCACTCTACCAGGGTGGTCCTGCCCACCACATGTTTGTGGAAGCCAGCTGAATGCTTCGGAAGGCTGAGTCCAAGTTCACCACCTCCCATCCCTACCTTGCAAGCTCTAACCTGAAAATGAAAAGCCCATAGTCCTTATTTGACCTCCGTGTGTCCACGAACCTCCTGAAACCAGCATCCTATACCATAACCATAACATAAGCCTTCAGGCTGAGTTTTTCCAATTCTCATAGCCCCAGGTTCCATACATCATTGCAGGATTGCAGTTTTGAATAAATGAGTCAGAAGACCTTTTTCCTGTTTCAGTGATAATTTCACACCTGATAATTGCACACAGTAGCCTTCTCACTGAAGAAGTCAAACAACCACAGCTCTGTTTAATCCTGCAGCTGCATCCTCCTCTGAGCTCATACCTTATTCTTGTTTTTTTCATTTTCACTTTTAATGACAACAGCCTCACTGCTGCCTATAATGTAATCATTGAGGTAACTGTCAGCAAGTGGTCTGCAAAAAATGATCTCTGTTAAACAGGATCCACTTCTCTGCTTTATTCAGTGTTTTATTTAAGAGTTTTGTTAGGACAACATCTGGCAGAAATACCTAATCAGGGTGTTTAGAGTATCAACAGTTTTAACTCGTGTCCACCCCACTGTCGTTTCCATTGGCCAAAACTTCTGCTGTCTTGGGAATGTGCCTAGTACCATCCATCGATTCCTCTTCTTCTGGAGGAAAGTTCACTTATTTCAAGTGTCAGGTCCCATCTGCCACCGTTGGCCACGTTTATGATTTTGAGACTGCTGGGAAATAGAGCATAAAAGCCAGGCAGGCTATGTTAAAATGGAAAGCCCTTGGGCTCATCCCTCAGCTGGGCCTCTGAGAGCTGATGATCCAAAAGAAGTTTTCTTTACAAAATATTAACCACAATATGCCGATGACACTTTGCATGACACGTGGAATATAGTGAGGATGCCTGCAGATTGCAAACAGGAACCTTGTCAGAACTTCTGAACTCTATTCAAGCGATGTGAGCAGAATGTGGGGGACCTAATCTTGGCTCGAGGCCTGGATCCCCATCACAGTAACACCAGGAGCAAATGAACTAGAATGGGAAATTTTGTCAGACACACTTAATTTCCCCCAGGATAATGGATGGCTTATGGTGGCACTGGGCCAGATGCCTGGGGCCCTCAGAGACTTGTAGGCTGTGCAGCATTTGATGACACCAATACTTCAGGCTCTGTGGATTGAAACTATGACTCTCTCAATAAATTTTCTTTTCCTCCCTCTCAGCTACATGAGAAAAACGTTTGAAAGGCCATGTTTTTAGATGCGTACCATCTGGATGTAAGAAAATGTAGTTGCCAACATCAGGGAAACAGTTCCCTCTCCTTAGGAGTGCCTGATAATAGAAACTAAGCACACGAAGGTGAAAATGAGAAGACAAAAGAACTCACGAGTTCTTCAGAGGACACATGCTTATTTTAATTCTAGTCCATTAAAAAATGATTTGAAGTGATTTACATTAGTAAGCAAATAAATCATAGCAAGTTTTAAAAAATAAATATAGACTAAGATAAAGGAAAAACATGGGGAAAAAG
Organism: Globicephala melas; assembly: GCF_963455315.2. NCBI lineage: Eukaryota > Metazoa > Chordata > Mammalia > Artiodactyla > Delphinidae > Globicephala > Globicephala melas. The sequence goes on along the minus strand of NC_083327.1, from coordinate 84,101,027 downwards.
TGAAGCAGATGAATGCATGTCTTAAGTTCCTCTGCAGTAATTAGAAGAGGGGAGAAGATTGACTGAGTGCCCAAGCATACAAAGAACAAAGAAACAGTTTCTTGAAATAAGCACAGCTCTTTTCTGATACTAGGATAGTAAAGAAATTTACATCTTAGTCCTTCATAAAGATGACTTTTTGAATTTATTGAACCAAGTCCTCAAAAAGATGTCGATGAGGTGCAAAAATACTTTGTCAGTATTTCTTCTAAGACCCACCAATTCATGTCAATGGCATGAAGCCAAAGCACCATTTGATAAGAACCAGTCAACTATGGGCTAACACAATGCATTTAGATGCTAATATGCTTGTTTCATCCAAGAAAAAAATTTAGACTATTCAGAAGATTAAAGAGCCACTCCGCTTAAACAAGGACCAGGTAATGCCATCACCTAACTAGTGCCTTTTATAATAAAGTCCTCAGAGGAGACAGACACACAAATGCATAAACACACATAGGATCATGCTATAGGCTTAGGAGAGCATGCTTCAGACAAGAAAGCAGTTTCACGTGTGTTGGCTGTCCCATAGGCTAACTTCTAAGATTCAAGAAGTTTACAAAGCAGAATAAGAAAAATAAAAAAGTAAAGATGTGTGAATCATTAGAAGGCTAGAGAACTACTTAAACTCAATAGTTTCATCTTTTAAGCAAAATAAAAATAATTATCTGTGAATGTTATTGAGCAGAGACCTTTATAAAAATACATTTGAAGATAAACATTTGTGCCCCACATTATATACAGTGGCGCTGAACTGCTACAGTAGAACAATTCTTTATTTTTTTTAATTTTATTTATTTTTTATACAGCAGGTTCTTTAATTAGTTATCTATTTTATACATATTAGTGTATAGATGTCAATCCCAATCTCCCAATTCATCCCACCACCACCCCCCCTTCCCAGCTTGGTGTCCATACATTTGTTCTCTCTATTTCTGCCTTGCAAACCAATAGAACCATTCTTAACCAACTTCCATTTAACTGATTCGCCAGAAACCCAAGCTCTCAATTTCACTGTAAAAACATTCTGATTGATGTCTGCAGTATATTTGAATGCTCATGGCTCTATTAGCCTCTCTCCAGTTGAATTGTTTACTCTAAAGAGTTCATTGTGTGTGCTCCCAAATCTGATTACACTTGTTGAACTTGTAATTACAATCACTTGAATAAATATTACAAAAGTCAATACTATATGGGCACAAAAAGAAAGATTTCTATGAAAACTGAACTGAATACTCTAGAAAGTACTACAAAGTTGAGTTGCTAAAAATGGTTGTTCTCAAATAAAGTACAGGAAAGGCAACTGTGAAATACCAGGGGAAGAAAACAAATCTCAAAGTCTTCTGTGCTCAGATTAGATCACTAATGTCTTGAATTTCCGACTCCTCTTTAAGGAAACTAGAAGTGGAAATTGTTAATAATGCACTATGATTATAGTTTGTGTAAAATAGATATGTGACACCAATCAATGGCTCCTAGGCCATGTATATGTCGGAACAAAATCTCTTAATTTGAGCTGTTCTTCAAAGTTCTTTTCAGAATTTCCCACTTACGGTCTCTCCACAGTTGTCTCACATCTCTACCTGTCCCACCTGCATCTTAAGAAACACATTTCTCAAAAAGTTGAGATCACTACACACTTCCAGGTAATTTTGCCCACAGACAAGGCTGGCTTCCTGGGTGTCCATCAACGCAGTTATACAGGATCGTGTGTTGAGAAGGGCCCTATGATTGGTTTGATGCTCTGTTGCCTTGTCTGAAGATAACCTTATTTTTGAACTTGAATTTTGCAGGTGAAGTCAAACGGTACCGCGGAACGGCGACTGTGCGCCAGTAGCTGCCTGCGCATGCGCAAGATCAAGCCCACGGACACATCCCACGGCGCCTGCGCAGACAATTAACCAAGCACACAGGTACCTGTCTTGGATCAGTCTGGGATGCTGTGGAGCATCGAGGAGGTGGCCAGGTCAGGACCTTGGACCAGATTGGTGGCAGAAATGGCAGCAGCAGCCACAGCTGTGGGAGAGGGAGGTGCTGCACTTAGCGGCAGCCCAGGAAAAATGGTGGGGGACGCGTGCCCATCTCTCTCTGGAGCTGGTCCCTGCGACAGCTGCACAAACATCAGCTTCCCAGCTTGAGCACCTGGACAGGAACCACCAGCAGCCAGGCAGCAAAATTTGTCCTTAAAGTATTACAAAATACAACTGTACACGTGGACATCACCATAATGCATATGAGGAAGTTTTCAGAATTCCTTGAAGAGTTTAGAATCCCTGGTCTTGAAAGGTAGTGCCTTACAAAGTAAACAACCACAAGCTTAGAAATAGAAATTAAATGTAATAGAAATTAAATTGAATAGAAATTAAATTTGAATATTCTATGGAAAAGAACACTATTTTCACATGAAGCTTCAGATAAACAAGTTATTAATAAGGGAGACAAAACTTTCTTCCTTGTAATTGAAGCTGTAGTAATAAAATGCATTTCAAATTATATACAAATAATGAAGTCACTTTCAGTTTCCTCTACAACTCCCACAGATTTCAGAAAATGTCAGAGGAAACATTAAAATGGCGTTTTATAAATTTACACTTAAATTCAGTTTTGCGCAAAACTGATTTGTATGAAGAGTTAAATCTGTTTAGAAAATTTGTCCAGGAAAAATCATCAATTCTAAATATACTAAATTTATATTTTGAAGTGATTTATCAGAAATATATTCCAATGTTGTCACAGGTACCAGTTGCAGCAGCAAAAAGATCCCTCTCGAATTTAAAAAAAAAACATCAAAAATGATTTGTGATCTGGCATTTGCCAAGTAACTAATGTCACTTACAATGAAAGGTATACCTTAGAGATATTTCGAGTTTGGTTCCAGACCACCACGATAAAGTGAATGTGTCCATAAAGTGACAATAAATACAGATTATTTTTGGTTTCCCAGTGCATATAAAAATTATGTTTGCACTATACTGTAGTCTAGTAAGTGTGCAATATCATATTTTACATACCTTAATTAAAAATACTTTATTGCTAAAAAATGCTCACCATCATCTCAGCCTTCAAGGAGTTGTAATCTTTTTGCTGGTGGAGGATCTTGACCTTGACGTTGATGGCTCCTGACTGATCAGAGTGGTGGTCGCAGAGGTTTGGGCTGGCCAAGGCGATTTGTTAAAATAAGACAACATGACGTGTGTGGCTCATCAATTGACTCTTGTTTTCACTCGAACATTTCGAGGCCATTTTAGGGTTATTATTTGACATACTTTCAATATTCTTGTGTTTCAGGGACGAGGAAGGCCCAAGGAGAGAGAGAGAGATGAGGGAATGGCTGGTCAGGGGAGCAGTCAGAACACACACATTTATCGATAAAGTTCACTGTTTTCTACGGGCTCGATTCATGGTGCCCCAAAACAATTCCAATAGTAACAGTGAACATCACTGATCACAGATCACCGTAACAAATATCACAATGAAAAATTTTGAAATATTGTGAGAATTAACCAAATGTGACACAGAGACATGAAGTGAGCAAGTCCTGTTGGAAAAATGCTGCTGATAGACTTGCCTGACCCAGGGTTGCCACAAACCTTCAATTTGTACAAAACACATTATCTGCAAAGTGAAATAAAGCAAGGTATACCTGCATATCAACTGAAAATGAAGTTACAAGGATCTGATAAATGATTTTCCAGTAAAGTGACCTATAAAAACATCGTATGATCAATATATCAAAATAATAAAGTATTATTTACTATATTATATAAAATTATAACACCAAAAGTATTATTTTTACAATTTGTAAGTCCATGCTATTACTCATGTATCACGGTTACCCTTATTATAAGTACTACAATATTTTAAACAGAAAAATTTATATTTTAGTACATTTAATGGCATTTTCCCCTGCTTTTTGAACAACAGGCTTTAACATCCTTATTTTTTATTAGGCCTCATAGTTTATGTACCTGGACCTACCCGTAATATTTGCTTTTTTTAATTACATAATACTGCTTGAGCTCTTCCAGCCACAATTTCTCTCCAAAAAAAAATAAAGTAGCTTATTAGTATCTCTCTTTGAAATCGAGGAATTTTTGCTTTAAATAATGGAATTTTTTCAACAGTTCCTCATTTTTTAAAGTCTATGGACCATTCTTTGGAGGTTTTCCATCTTCAACCGTCATTGACAATAACTTCCTGAAAAGTGTCCATTGTTTCTGGTGGGGAGAGGAGCTATGTATTACTGATATAAAGACCCTTGGGAAGAAAGATTTTTAAAAAATTTTGTATCCTGAAACAATTCTTCAGATTCCTATGGGAAAAAGAAAATTAGTCAAAGTGCCTTATTGAGTCCACAGGAATTTTCCCAAGTATTGAGCCTTTTGTCTACATCTTAACCTGTGAGAAGTACTGCTTTGTTAGAGCCAAAAAGAAAAATAGTAATCCGATAAAGGAGCTAAAAATACTAAACCCTGTCAGCTTCCCCAGGGCCTCTAAAAACATGGTGATTGACAGGGTGAACAGCTGATTTCATACGGAAAAATGCGAAACACAAAGCACACTCTTTCCTAGGCTCTGAGGCCACAGGCAGCAAGAAGCTGCAGCATCTCTCCGGGCTGCATCCAGCTTCTAGGTTGCCCAGCTCAGGAGCAGATGCACCGTCTTCCTGCATCTGCAGGGACAGACCTGTCTCAGGAGTGGAGGCCTGTTGGGGACACCATTTCCATGTGATGAATAGTCAGGTGATTCCCTGACCTATTTATGTTCACTGGTCAAAAGGTTTTCATTCTACAGGCTAATCATTAAATAAATAAATATAAATAGAATTCCAGACCTTTCACTTCTACCAATGTCATTACAGGAAAACAACTGCTGCTTAAAAAAAAAAAAAATCTCTGGTTTACCTGGAGGAGCTAATTGCTTTTCCTATAGCAGGTCAACTTCATTCTTAATCTCGCTTTTTGTTTCTAAGGAAATAAAACCTTTTACAGGAGTCTATCAGAGAGGTTTTGACCTGCAAACTCATTTCTGAGACTTAAAGTACAACAGCTATTGGATTAACCCCTTAATTTCACAAATTTAGCAAGTGTACATTCACCAGATCTGCTGTAGAATCTTCTCACTCCATCACATGTGAAGCAACTTCCAAATTTCCTATTTTAAGTAGTTCTGGCTATTAAATATTGTTGTTTTAGAGCTTATTATGCAAAATGTACAATGTTCTGGGTATTAAAAAGAGAATCCTGTTCTCTGGGGCTTTAAATCTTAAAGCAACCTTTCAGCACAAAAAGTTCATTATCTGTATTATTGTCCTTTGTGAGTTTATATCTTAAAGCGTTTTTAGAAGCAAAGCCCAATATCTGAGATCTTAGGCAACTTCTTACCCCTCTGCCCAACCTCAGTCCTGCCAGGACACATTTTTGTGAATAATACAAGTAAACAGAATTCTTCCCTAGAAATGGTTTCAGGCTTTTACCAAGAAAGAAAAAAGCTAGTATTTACAACAATATAATCATTTAATTTCATAATATCATTAAATGAATATTTTAACCTCATATTAAGATAAGCAAATTGAGGCAAGGAGAAATCATATAATTTGTTTCAAACCACAAAGCAAGAGAGTCAGAATTTTAAATGCATGTGTGCCCCTACATCACTGCATCTACACTATCTTTCTGGATAATAATAAGCATACTATATAATAATACAGCATGAATAACAGGGATGACTAATCTTCATACAGAAAACTATAATAATAGATTAATATAAATAAGAGCTCTTTCTATTTATATTATGTAAAGGGGTTAATTAACAAATAGGATTGGGAATATGGGTTCCAAGCCCTTCTTCAGGCCTTTTATATCCTACATGCTATTTTCTATAGTACCTGAAAGAAAATGAAATCTTTGATACAAGAACATGAGATGACTTGAGAAACATATAAAATACTTGAAGAAAACAGAGGCTGGTTGAACCTTCCAGAGTTTCTCAAACTTTAGAATTACCAATAAAGCTTTTCAAGAATTCTCATTTCTTATTCCCACTTCTCAGGTAGGTCTGCGTTCTTAAAAAGCCCTGGAAGATAATCCTAATGGAGGTGGCCCATGGGACATACTTTGAGAAACACCAAATCAGAAATTGAATTAGGGAGGTTGAACAGAACAGAAAAGATAATAAGAATATGGCAGCAAAGGAGCTCCCAACTTTCAGAACCCAAATAGAAAGCTAGTCTCAAATCCCCATTGGAGGCCACAAGCAATAAAAACTGCATTATTGCAATCTTCCTTTGAATAACAAATAAGCTATGAAAAACATATAGGCCTGCTTTTAAGGTTTTGAATCTCTGTTCATAACTGGAATGAGATAATCCTCACATAACTAATAACATAAATGTCAGATTATCTACCTTGATGAATTTTTACCAATTAAAATTGTTTCTTATTCTAAGACAGGAGAAAATAATCCCAGTTACAGCTGTCACTTGCCTGTTACCAGCTACACCCATATCATTTATTGAACACTATTGGGTGGTAAGCACATTCTCTTATTTAATCTTCCCAATCATCCATTAAGTTTGTGACTAATATTGTTCCCAACTTGTGGATGAAGAACACTGCAGTCAAGTTTAATGGTTACCATGTCTCGGCTTTCACCTACACAATCTCAAAGGAGATCCCAGCCATTTTTGTCCACCATTTTATCGCAGGTTACCGGGGTGTCTCCCTCTTGACACCACACGGAGTTAACTCTATCTAACACCTCAGAAGAGACATGTTCCCATTGCCTGCCTGCTGCTACCTCACCCAATCTTCTCCATGCTTGCTTCTACGCTCTGTAATTCAGCACACTGGAAACAAGGCACCCAGGGTATCACTGGAACGGGAATCAGTTCAGGAAGGAACGTCTTTGCTAGTAGCAGAATTTCACATTGTGCAATTCTAGCCACTTTCAGCCGTGACATCTACTTTCTAGCATCAAAATTTGTTCAGTTTTCCCACAGTTGTATGACCCAGCCTTCCAAATGGTCACTTTTACTGCTGCTCTGTATAGACTTTTCCTCACAGGGTGGCCAGAGAGATCCTTTAAAATAAATTGAATCAGATTATATCTTTGCCGTAAATCTTCTAATGGCTTCCTATCACTGTTGGAGTAACCTCAAATCCAAATCCTTCCCATGACCTGTAAGACCAACCATGAATTGGCCCCTGGTGACCTCTTTGACATGACTTCCTCCTCCTTTCTTCTGATCCACTGAGTCCCATCCTTATGTTAATGGAACAGGCCAGCACCTTCCTCCCCAGGATGTGCACACTCGCTGTTCCCTCTTTGGAAGGCTTCTTCTTCACATACTTGCAGGACCTGTTCTTTCACTTCAGTCATGTCTCTGCTCAATACCACCTCCTCAGAGCCATTTTCTGAGCACCTCCCAGTAAGTCTGCATCTCCCACCCTGTTTTATGTTTCTACCTACAACTTACCGCTGCCTAAGGTCTTATTATATTATGTTTGGTAAGTTGTTATCTGTCTCTTCAACTAGAATGTAAGCTTCATCAAGGCAGCATTCTGATTTTGAGAATATTTGGTAGCTCTCAGGTGTTTCAAATGCACAGTCAAGTTTGAGAACCATTTCTCTAAAGGGAAGTAGGGAATTCAATCTTGCTCTGAGCAGTTATTCCTATCAAAACTTATTGACAGGAAATGCAAACCAGAGGTCCCAGGCAGCAGGTGGTCTTCATAATTAGGAAACTGTTAGCACTGAGATTTTGGGTAATCAGTCCACTTAGAATTGGACCCAAATCAACAAAGAGATACAGGTAGTAAGGCCCAGGTTTCCAAGGGCAGGGAAGGCAAGATCAAGGCAGAATGCCCAAGCCCTGGTCAAGGGGCGCTGACATGAAAGGAACCAAGAATGCAAAATGGACCAAGGGGGAGTTTGCCTCTGAGTGACAAATGGGTACATAAGGGCAAATGAATGGTCACTAGAAATGCAACTAGTTTCTACCCTCACCTGCTGATAGAGCAAGACTTGTAAGGCAATGGCTCTCTAAGGAATTCCAAAATCAGTCATCACTGGTCTTTCTTATAAGCTCAGATTCTGGAGCTCCAGCTGCAGAAATTCTGATTCAGTGACTCTGGAATGGGACCAGGACTCTTCCGCTTTATAAGTGCCTGGGGTGAGCCTGAGGTGCGTGGTTTCTGGGACACACTTAGAGAACTCCCACCCTCAGGGATGCCTGATGGGTAGGGCTGAGCAGCCAGCAGAGGCACCATCACTACATGCAGCTGAAGAGGAGCTAATGAGTTGGATCCAGTCGTGTGGATCTGAAGGTGACTCCAGTCCACAACTGGAAAGGTATCCAGAGACTTCTCATGAGCCTCAGCCATGGCTCCTCTTCCTGCGCTGGTGCCATCACCAGTCTCAAGCTCGAATTCTGTGCTTGGCATGGACAAGTGGACTCAGGTCTTCCCCAAGAAGAGAGAAAGCATCCTGCTGAGACAGCTCCACCTTGATGAGAGAGTGGCCTCCCTCCCTCCTAATAGGCTCTAAAGAGTATGAGCTGCATTGTGTCCCCCACTCAGTTCGAATCAGCCCCTCACCCCGTGTCTACCAATTAACCCTCAAAATACTCAAACACAAATAACACCTTGCAGGCATGAGGCCAGCCATAAGGGAAAGGGACATGATTGTACCTGGTCCTGCACTCAGAGAAAGGTGATAGGGGACAGGGCACCCACGAACTGCTCTCCACAAATGAGACGTAAACTTCACATTAATGAGCGAGGAGCATTGTCTGAGGCTGTGCCCACATCAGACAGAAGCACCTGGAGGCAGACCTGTACTGATCAGCTAATAGGACCACCAGAGCCACATCCCAGCATCTCAAACATCCCTTTTGGGGGATGAACATGGCCTGGACACTGTTTGTGTAGAGCTTCCCACTCCCCAGCAATCTCTGTCCCCACATGGCTGCCAGCAGAACCCTCCAGGTCACCCTTCCAGCGCTTCTCCGCTCCCTCCTCAACCTGAAGTTTGGAGAGCTCAACTCAGACCTTCAGGTCCACCTCTGTCCACCCCCTCTCAGGCCTACACCCTCCTGATAGGACCTTTCTCGCCTCACCAGTGCCCTGAAGAGCATCTGAGCCGTCAGCAGCCCTGAAGACCTAGCTCGTGGGGGCAGAAGGAGGTTGGACCCTGTTACACTTTGGCTCTACCCAGAACCACTCAGCATATCCCTCGCTCAGGATCTGTTCCTCTAGGAAAACAGGCTAATCTGTTTCATTTAAAAAATAAGTTTTTCTTCACAGGGTCAAGTAAGCCTGGCTCTGTGTTAATAGGTTGAGAGGAGGCTCATCCCCTCGTGTCTGAGGGGCTCACACTCAGCTCCCGTGCCTTCCCACTAACCACGCTGCAAAATCTAGTTCCCACCTCCTTACAGGTCTCACAGTCTTTTCTGGGACACAAAAGATAAACCCCGTGGAGTCTTGTACAGCCTCCACCTTCCTGCGATTTCCTTGTTATCTAGGGATTGCAGAGTCTTTGGATTGTCATTACTAAATTCAGCACAGGATTTCACCTGATTTTCATCTTAAACACCTCAAACAGCTTTCTCTGTACAGAGAGATTGTATGAAATTGATATGAAAGATGTCAAGATCATTTGCTGATCAAAGAGGTAATTTGCCAAAAGTAGACTTCTGTAAAATCTTTCTATCCATCTGTGGTTTAAGAAAAGCCCTCGACTTTTCTTTCTGAGCAGAAACTATCAACACTCATCAGAAGCCAGTTCATCTCTAGAGTGTGATAATTCTGAATGGTAATGACAATGTTTTCCTTCCTGCAAATTTTGCTTGCTTCTGCTTAGCCTGGAGTCATGTCCCACGTAACAGGGGCCTCAAAGGAGGTAGACCAGAAGGCTGTGCAGTGTTCGGAGGACACATGGTGAATTTGACCTCATTCTTGGGAGAACAACATACATTGTATTCAACTGTCTCACTCATGGTCACATAGGTAAATGTACATTTCAACGTTGAAAGTTCACCTTAACTAATAACTTACAGCATTTTGATTAAAATTAGTAAATAGGTATATATATTAACACAGGTAAAGCTTCTGTCTGGGGCCTAGCACACAGTAAGTGCTTAGATTATATGTGTTTCCCTTCCCTTTTCTCATAATTTGCATCAATTCTATTTGACATATATATTTGATATGTTCCTGCTGTAGAGGAATTCAGCTTCCTGTTTTGTGGTTTCAATAATTAAATTTTGAGGAAAGCAAGAATATACACAACTCTACTAGCTATTATTATAACTACTATCATCATCATTTTCCTGTTAATTATGTCTCCTGAAACATTTCTCAATGGAAACTGGAAATTTTCCCCCAGAACTTCCTTTCCTTTTTATAAAGCTTTGGGTAGAGTTTTAATCAATACAGAAAATGAAACCTCAGCTTTCTGAAGGCCTTGATATTTTAGGACTCTTTGACAAGTTCACCACATTCTTACTGATTGTTCCTTTCCCCAACATTATTCAGAAATGCCAGTTAGTTTCCTCTGAAATCCAGTGGTCTGATGGAAACTTGTGAATATCTTAGTTTCCCTGGTGATGCCTATGGATTTCTTTGCATCATTTAAGGAGATTAACTAAGACCTCCAGAGAATTCGTGCTACTTCTAGCTTTTGGTTAACCAAGAAGATGTTCTCCTGGGAACCCATTAAAAGACCAGAGGGTTAAAGTCCAGAGCCCAGCTGCCTGATAAGGAACGGCAGTTTCTTCCTGGCACAACAGTGCTTACCCTATAATCCGAATGCTGTCCTACGTGGAATGGCATTTGTCCTGCTGTCTCATTTCATCACTCCCCTGCAGCTCCCAGAAAGGGCCATGTTTGCCTTCAGCATCTCTTTGGACCAATTTAAAAGCTGACATCATGACTCTTCCTTTTGTCTCTCCAAGTAATGATTTTCAAAGCCACTTATTTTGTTTTGCATTTGACATGAAAGCAAAAGCAAGCATTATTTAAATTACTTGTTGGACAGGTAATAAAATCTGTGACTCATTAAATCCATACATGATTTCCCAAGGCTTTCCCAAGTCTGAATAGTTACATACAGTGAGACAACTTGACTGTCTTTAACTACCCTAGATTGTTGTCTAATAGTGCAAGGCACTCCTCAGTTTCCCTGATTACATTATGCAGAAAGATTGCATCAAATGCATCCTGTATTTTTGGATACCTGGTAACCTCTAAAATGGTAGCTCCTTTGATCATGTGACAAGAACTTGCATCTTGTGCAATACCCAAAAGCAGTCTCGATAATTACAAAGTGCTCATCATGGGCAGGTGGGGATTGGAGATTCCTTCCCTGGCCACTGTGGTTTTGGAAATCCAGCTCTACTTTCCCCCCAACCCTGTCCTTAATATCTGCTGACAATTTTCATGACTTGTAGTAAGTCACCACAGCTCAGCTTCACACCACGATGAATGTTCTTCCTTGTCTTTGCCACTATTTTATTGCAGACAGGAATAAGCATGCTACAATTTCAAAAACTATACATACATAAAGTTTGGAACACCAGCCTTTAAGGATAATTCTTATTCATTCCTTCATGCCTTTAGAGTGGATCTCTGAAGGAACTGGCTTATTTCTTAGTCCAGAGTTATTTTTCCTGGCTCCCCTGAATTATTGAGTTCACCCTTCCCTAGTTTGAATTTGTGTTTTTTCAGTTGCTCAAGAAATCTATGCTCACATTTGAAACTGATCTTCTCTCCTGGGTCCTCCTTCTTCATATAATTTTAGAAACCCCATATCATGTGGCATCTAGTGGGAGCTCAGTAAACATTTGTTGAATGAGCAAAAACCTATAAGTTCCATCACATAGCAGGTACGAAGAAAGTAACAGTTGGGTTGGTCATATACCTTGAGGTAGCTAAAGTTCTCCTTTTCATGCAAGACGCAAACATCCAGAAACTAACATAGCATATAGCGATGATTCTAAATGATACAAGATGTTAGAGACGGGAAAGATCAAAGGGAGCTGAGGACCTCTAGAAAGGTTTTATAAAAAAGAATAGATCTAAACCAAATTTGACCATGTTTTGATGGGTGGAGAGGAGATAAGAATTCAAGAGAAGAACAATTCAAGAACCATAGAAAAGCAGAAAATAGTTTGAAAACTAGTTATTTAACTTACTAGGTGTCTAACTTTGGAAACAAGCTCCCTTATTCTCATTTTTCTAATCTCTTAAATAAAAACAGCAGTGCTTACTTACATTGTGGGTGGTTACATAAGATAATTTATGTAAGATTTAACAAAGTAGCTGGTAATTATAATAAATAGTATCTATTATTGTTGTCACTGCTGTTGTTTTCATGAACAGTGGTAGTATTCAGACAAGGAACACAGCCAGCCTGATGGATTAAATGCTTCAAAGGGACCACAGAGGAAAATAAAACCAGTGAAGTAACGTGAATGTGAAGGTACTTGAGTGTGATTGAGAATGCAGCGAATTGATTCCGTAAGCAAGAACTTATTATATATTCCCAAAAAAGAAATAAATACTGTTTTCACCTTAATTTTTTTTAAAGAGTGAACTTTATGACACTGAATTTAGGGAAAGAATCTTACGTTCTCTGAATACCTGCTAAGTGATTGGTGCTTTGACATACATTATCATATTTATTTTCTTGTGAGAGGGTAGCTAGAATAAGTGCTAGAATTAAAATCCAAGTGTGCATGGTCCCAAACACAGTTTCTTTCAAAAATGCAATGCTGCCTTCTTAACTGAAGGTCACTTATCAGATTAAAACCTGTACCAGGTCATAATAATCTAGAACAGGGAACAGTAGCATTTTATTGGAACACAGACCCACCCACTTGTTCCATACTATCTATGGTTACTTTTGCACTTCAACACCAGAAATTGAACAGTTGCAACTGTCGCAGAGCAGCAAAGCTTAAACACTTACTAGTTGATCCTTTACCACGAAAAGTCTACCTACTCCTGGACTAGAGTGTGTGGTCATACCCTTCAAAACCGTCTCGCCTCATCTACACCTTCTCTTAATCCAAGCGCATTTTCTAATTTGGCTCATACTGTAAAAATCCTTGAAAGCACCACACTGATCTCAACATAGAGCCCAACCCTTCTTGGGTAATACTTGGAGGTTGTCATGATATCTCTACTTACTTTTCTAGCCTTCTTCCATATCTCCTCCTCCACATGACCTTCCCGCCTGCAAGCTTAGTTCTAACTTAGATCTTGTCTACCCACGATGTCCTCATTTCATTTCTGCCTGTTACCATTCTATCTGTTCTTCAAAGTCCCCATCAAATGTCAACTCCTCCAATCAGCCCTTCTGCCCCACCTCTTCTCCAGACAGTCCTAATTCAAACATCTTTGTTTTGTACTTATTTTTATCAATACATATTTCATTTCCTCTGTTAGACTGTAAGCTCCTTGAGGACAGATCATTTTTACCACCCATACTATTAAGCACATTATGGATACATAATACATTTGTAAGTGTATCAATTGTATTGATTTCAGATAGTAAGTAATAAAAGTCATGTTTATATTAACATTAACATAATAAAAAATACAAAGATTTCCACATTCCTAAAAATTTCTTCTACACCCAAGACTAAGGAAAACTTAAATCTAGCCTTTTGGCACACTTTGTCTTGCCTAGAATTTTCCCCATTATCTTAATAAGGGAAGATGTACCTTTAAACTCACTCACTGTCCTATACCAGGTATACTGGTATTCTTCCAAAATAACAGTAAAGATGACAAGCATGAGGTCATAAGTCATGGTGAAGATTTTCTCTGCAAAGCTGTGATAACTGTCCATTCTTAATAGTAACCTATTCTTGACTAGCATCTAAAGCCAATTATCCTTTATTAAAAATATTATTAGTACTAATAAAAACTGTGTTGACAAACTCATATTTATCAACTAACCTCCTCATTTTTATAGCATTTTAATTAATACTTTGCTAACTGTATTCTATTTAAGACTTTATTTTCTTGGATCTGAGATTTCTAAAATTTCACTTAATTTTTATGGTTTTGCTGTTTACAACTACTGAGAACAAAATGTGTCATATTCATTCAGATTCTCACACACTGGTCAAAGGCTTTATATAAAATGTTTACACATTAGAAAGTGTTGTAGAAAATATACATATTTTTAGTAAAAATCTATACATCCAAGTACCCAGAAAAGTAGAATTTCAAAATTATTTAGCAAGAAAATCTTCTTGTCTCTTTTAGTTCTGCTGGCAAGGAAATAGAAATACATTCTTTATTCTTAAACACACACACACACACACACACACACACATACACAAATATAACTAGGACTTTTGGATCAGGAAAATATGGGAAGATGGTGTAAGAAGACTTTTGGAGACTTGGAAGAAGGTTTCCCTACACCATTATGACAGTTACTTTTATGTGTGAGCTTGACTAAGCCAAGGGATGCCCAGATATCTGGCTAAACATTGTCTCTGGGGGTGTCTGTGAGAGTGTTTCTGGAAGAAACATTTGAAGCATTTGAATTGGTGGACCGTGCAAAGCAGATGGCCCTCCCCACTGTGGATGGGACTCATCCAATCTGTTAAAGAGCCTGAAGAGGACAAAAAGACAGGGGTGTTTGAATCCGCTCTCTGTCTGACTGCTGAGCTGGTCCATGGATTTCCTGCCCTCAGTGCTCCTGGACCTCAGGCCTTCAGACCCAACACAGAATCTAACCATTGGCTCTCTGCCTTGCAGGCCTTCAAACTATAGCATTGGCCTTCCTAGGTCTCCAGCTTGAGGATAGCAGATGATGGTACTTCTCAGGCTCCATAATCATGTGAGCTGATATCTTATAATAAATACCTTTATATAAATAGATAGATAGATAGATAGATAGATAGATATCCTATTGATTCTGTTTCTCTGAAGAATTTAACCCATAATTTCCAGGATTGCTAGAAAGATGTAGGTCTATTTGCATAGAAGCCCAATGAACCTACTGTGAGACCCTGACTCCTCTTTTGAGGTTGGTCTCGTCAGACTATCTCTGTTGATGCAATACCAGAGACCCCAAAGACAAAAAAGGAGCCTGAGGGGTAAAACTGGGGAACTTTGGACTCTTAATAAGGTCTTGGCTGGGGGGCCAGGCTCACCCAGCAGGAGGGCGACAACAAATCACTCACTGTGAGGCTGCGGCTGAGACCCCTCCCGGGTGTGGACACCCTGTAATCGTGGGCGTGTCTTGTGGAGATCGTGGTAGTGTAATAAAGGTCAACAATTATTGGGCGTCCATACCAACAGAGGAAGAGAGTGAACCTACTGGACATTACCCAGCTAACCCTACTCTCTCCTTATCAAAGCTGCACACAGGGAAGCTACTGCCTGACCTGGGATGGCCAGTGATCTTGATCACCAATTGTCTCCCCACAGCAGACAGTGCAGCAGCCAGACTGGCCAGGTCATTTCTAGGTCAACAGTGGCAGAAATTACAAATGAAGAAGATTAAGCCAGTCCATGGTGGCTCAAGTGAGCCTTCTGGTCTTCCCGACTGTGGGCATTAAGCACCCAGTTCTGACACTAGGGTAACCAACCACCCTGGAAAGGGGACAAGAGAAGGAGGGAGGGAATGGAGAGCCTCGAAGGGAAGGAAGTCAACCTCACAGTAGGTGAGGTGGACTCCAGGAATCATTTAATTTGAATATTAGAGGCTGAATATACCCATAAAAGCCCAAAGTGAGGTGTATTTTCCCTAAATTATTTTCTCTAAAATCATGTATTTTACCTATAGTAAAAACAATATAATTGTTCTTGGCACAAAATCAACGATTTTAGTGACAATCCCCATGAGGTATTATTTTGGGGTCACCAAGAATTTCTCACTATTTAATGGAGTACTATATTTATCCTTCTGGCTGTTTATTGAATGTATACCATTAGGTCTATATTACATTAGTAATCATTATTCCCACGTTAATTAGTACTTTGTGATTTACAAACTTTCAAATCATGTATAACCTCACTTAGTCTCCAAAAGAAAATCCCAGTGAGAATATATTATTGTCCCATCATACAGATGGGTAAGATAAGGCTCATGCTCCCAAGGTCAGTTCCAGGAGTAGGAGAGCCAGGGCTAAACTCACCTCGGGTGCTTGGACTATGCTTGGGGGATCTGACAAATAAAAAATGGTAACACATACACCTCATACCATAGTGCATTTTAGACTATCAACTGAAAATAGGCTTTAAGAAGGACAAAAGAAAGACCCAGAAGAGTGGACAGTTATGGATGAGCACTGGAAGCCAATCAATAGGAAAAGGTGGCAGAACCAAAAGGTTAGACAGTAGCAACCATGAGCATCACACAAGCAGGGACTTCTGAAATGAACTTGGCTGAAGGAAGAGCAGACTCTTTTTCCATCCTGTGTGGGATATGTTCTTCCATTTTTGACAGCTGGACAACCAAGTTCTTAAATAAATAAATAAATAAATAAATAAATAAATAAGGAACAATTAGTGAACCTCAGACTTCCATTTAGGGTCAAGGAAGGGGCTTCTTTCATTTCAACTAATATCTCCATGTTTATCTGTCAGCATTAAGAGAAAGATTATCCATTCAAAAGCAGCTGTCATCCAATTAACACATGGTTCCAAGTAATAAATCACATCACAGATTTTACTGACAATCTGTAGGACATTATCTTTCCAATGACACTTGGCATGACTTTTAATTCTAAATGGTTTAAAAGAAGTTCAAGTACAGCAATTCAGAAGCTGCCACGATTCTAGTGCATGACACATCCTGGCAAATCAAGGGAGTGCCAAGCAGAATATGGAAAGGGCACGCTTGCTTGAAATACAATTACTGTTGATTAAGTATCATCCAACATCTCATGTATACAGAATCTATTTTTAACATGCATATTTAAAATCCCATTGAACTGGATTTCCTTTTGCAAGAGTTCATTATTCCTATCCTTTTTTTCCTAGAGAAAGATCAAATGTTCTATAATGCATTTTGTGTAAAACACTGTTTTAACACCACAAAAAATTCCGTTAAATGTCAGAAGAATTTAAAGCCTCGTTGTTGAAAATCACAGGCTCAGGATGTTATGAGTATTTAGATCTCTGGAAACTTTAATAACCAATGAGTGTGAAAATCTTTTGCAAGTCCCTGTTTGGCTGTAGGATATGATATGATCACTAGTTTATTAAAAGAAACCAGTAATTATGCATGTGAAACACAGGAAAGATTTGGAACGCTTTTACTTGGGTGACATGCATTCTCATACAGTTCTAGAATATCAGCATTTCTCCTCATTTGTTCATTCACTATTCTAAATAGTAATGTCTGTAGGGTTGTTAAAATAATTTGCTATCTTGCATTATCTTGTGAGTACTTAAAGTATCAAAAAAAAAAAAAACAGAGGCAGGATTTTTAATCTAGAGGTGGAGACCTCAGGAGACATCAAAAGGAATTCAACATGGGTTAAACACACACATGCATGCATATACTTGCACACATGTACACACATATGCCCATATACATAAACGTGTGTACACAAGTGTGCACACAGAGAGACACACACCACGCAGAGGTATCTAACATTGAAAATAGAAATCTTGTAAGACATTTTTCTTTCTGGTTAAACCACTAGATTATTTTAGGAAACATTCCTATCCCTAGCAAGTATTCACGTTTCCTTTCAAGAATGTTCTAAACCTCACTGACTACTGCCTTTCCTAGTCTTGCAATAGTTATAGTGCTGGATGTATGAAGCCTGAGAGTGCAGACAGTCAAATAGTTAGCATAGAGCTATTGATCAGGTTGAATAATTAATCTCAAAATTAATAAAACTAAAAAGCTAGGAAAGAATATAATATGGGGAAAAGACACTTGACCTCCCTATAGAAGTGCTACCAAAAATGTACAAAGATGATAACATGACCAAAACCTGATGTCTGTGCTAATTAATGTAAATATATTACATATATAAATATATGTAAATGTATGCATGAGTATATATGTGTACATATACACGGGGTGGGAGGCGATTTCTGTTTACCAGGCCCTCAACTAGACACATTAAGGATAGAGAAATAAACATGAACATTCCTGCTCTCACAGAGCTCATGATCTGCTGGTCACATAAATAAATTAAACTACTAAGCACAGCACAGAGAATAATCCTGATGTGAACCTTAGCCAACAATCATTACTATTCTATAGATCAGATATTTATTATATGTAAACTCAACAATAAAATTAATCTGGGAAAGCTTTATAAAAGTGGTAAATGTTAAACCCAGTTTTGAAGAAGGACGAGACAAGACTTAGTAGGCACAATTGGAGTAGGCAAATCAGGAAAAAAATCTATCCCTTGAGATATTACAGAAGCAAGAGATTTTGAGTTGTGTGCAAAAGGTAAATACTTAAAATTATTTCTTGAGTCAAATACATAATAAAAGGTTTAGGTAAAAGGAATAAAAACTCGATTCATAAAAGGACCTCTTGCTAAATGTTTCCCAAATTTCTGTTCTTATTTCCTGAATAATCACTGATATATTTGACAGTAAAATATAGAGAAAGAACATAAGTTTTAGGATTAATTTAGTAAACAGGACCTTGGAGAGGAAACTATCTCCTTCCCTGATGTGAAAAATAAACAAACAATTCTAAATTAGGAGATAGTTTTGAGAACTAAGTGAGATAAAATACGCAAAGGGCCTAACATAAGGCTTGATACCTACAATACAAGAAACAAATGTTAGTTCATTTACTTCTCTAAATATTTGTTCCCTGATCACTTTGGTACAGGAAGCTCTTAGTCTAATTTTTCAAACATATCGTAAAACACTAGAACATAATGATATTTGAAGACCTGACTTATATGTTTAAGATTCACACTAGTCCAATAAAATTCTCCAAGTTATGATTTTATAAATCTGCTTTGCACTAGTCCCCTTAGAACTTAAATAAAACAAATCGTATGTGGTTTAATCACAGTGTAATGTATGTTCCTCTTGGATCAAGAGAATACGTTAGTGACTGTGCAGTCTTTAAACACACTCTGCACATGGCTGGTGTAACAGAGTTCTATTTCTACACTTAGCTGTCAGGTAGAAGCTATGCTTTTTAAAAGAATTCTTCTCCTTCGGGTGCTGTGCCAGTTCCTCCCTCCTGTTGCCCCTTTTGGTTTGTCCTGATGTGTTGTACGTAATTGCCCTTGATAATAGTACGTAGAGCTCTTAATAAAGAGCTATAATGAATACCCCCTCAATTCAGCGTAAGAGGGACGGGCAGAGGAAGGGAGTTGTATGCATATCTGGACTACTATCTCCTGACACGCTCTCCCCAAGTGAGACCCATTATGGCTTTCTCACTGGTTCCATGGAGCCAGGCAGGCTCCCTCCTTTCAGAAGCCATCATCATCAGCTTGTCTCCCACCCCATCCCACAGATCCACGCTTCTACGGTGTCCCGGGAGCTGAGGGACGTAGGGAAGTGGGGTTTCTAAGCCAAGGTCACCTCCGGGATTAAGCTGGGTTCCACGGGCACAGATGTGAAAACTCTGAAGATGCCCAGTCAGGTTCTGCCCTCACGTCCTCCCCGGAAGGAGTACGTGCTTCTTCTGCAGATGCACAGGATTTTAATGAGACACTTGCTGTCAAAACTCATGCTCCTACGCACAGGTGTCTGACCTCTGCAAAAACGGGAGTGACCTGCCTCAGTAAACAGCACATTACCACCATAGCAATGCTAGAAACTCGAATTTCAGAAGCAGGGTCTTCAAAATAGGAGAGGATAATTTAAGGGCAGGATCTACAAGATAATGAAATAATTCAGATCTGCCTTGGTTTTACCAGCACTCATAGATATCGTCTGCAGTATTTCTCAGGCGATAAGAAAACCCCAAAACATGGAACTAAAACTAAAATACAAGCCTATTTCATTAAGGCGTATTCAATCCAGTTCAACAAATGTTTATTAAACAAAACATTACTGAGCCTCTATCGTATGATTTTTTTTCTATTCAGCTTGTTCATTACTAATATATTCCCTGACATAACACTTCTTTTGCCATATAATTTAAGCGTTCACACTACTAAATTCTGCGTAATTTGCCCTCCTTCCCACTTAACAATTAAAATGTTGCTATGAATGTAGTGTTTCCCCACAATGAAGTTGAACCTGGAGAAGAAAGGTCTTTCTTCTCATTTGGTAACCACTTCACAGGTATTTGCTTCATTCACTATGCAGGCAACCAACTGTGTACTTTGCTCAAAGGTAGTGTGTTTTGTCAATAGAGGTCCTTCTCCAAAAACTCTATTTCCCAAATCCCTGGACACTTTTGCCAGCCTATTTTTTTTTTCTCCCAAACTGACTCCATAGAAGATTTCATAAGGTTCATTTCTTTCATTCACTCATCACCCATTCACTTACTTACCCATTCATTCATTCATTCAACCAATACCGATGACTGATTATAGGGCAGGCTCTTAGCTAGGAGCTGGGATCAGAGGGAACCAATCAAGACACGGTCTCACTCCTATGGAGCTGACAGTCTGTGGTTCCATTTTGTCAATGGGGAGATTTCAGGGGCTACCAGGAAATTCTGGCAGCCTGACAGGCAGACAGTGGAGCAGATTTGTAGAGCACACACACTTGGAAGTTCTCCGATAGGAATTCCGCCACAGTCTTGGGAACTTGGGGACGTTATTTTACCCTCTTATCCTTACTTACCTCCTGGATAATTATAGAACCTTCATAGGGTTGATGGGAGGAGAAATGAAGTAATAACTCAAGTGAAGCGTCTGGCACCAAGCATGTAAGTGCTCAAGAAATGTTGGCTACTATTATTTTGTCTTGATTTTATTTTCAGCTGAGGATTTGATTTTTTTTTTTCAGACCCCGTACTAGGATGACAAACTGCCGGCCTCCAGCCAGCTGCCACTGCCCCCAGCAAGCATACATGCCATGCTTCTACGCTATAGCACTAAATTAAAAATGAGAAATAGATTTTCATTCCCCACAGGACAGAGCTACCTCCGTGCACCTGAGCTTTCCCATTTCACTAGGTAAACCCTGCCGGCTCCCTGGCAATAATGCTCTTCAGACAAGTTTTAGTCCCTACCCAGGCTCACCTCTGTCTGCAAGACCAGAGGATTTCAGGATCATTCCCCCTGGAGCACGGAACCTTGCTCATTAGACACGAATTATGAAGTCACTTTTGCCACCATTGTCATAAACCTAGTTTATTAGTTCTAAGAAATCAATTGCAGTTTTTAAAAGGCCTCCAAGAATTATAAGAGAGGCTGCCTGGTATCCAAGTTTTTCCCAATACAGACTCTTTGAGGGCAGGGAGGAGGGGTGGGGTGGAGTGGGGTGGAGGGGAGCTGGGACATTGTTGGCTCAGACAGGGGACATTCCAGCCCTGCCCCATGCTCCGGCACCGGGTTCTTTACTCTAAAATTAGAATGTCCTTGGCATTTCTGGGCATTTAATGCCCTGCACTATATCTCTCTCCTGTGAATTCTGGTTGTGTTTATCTTAACTTACACAGACGATTTAAAACCTTAACATCTAATAGGTTTGTCAGACTCAGCCGGCTGATTAGCGGTGTGGGAAATATTTTAATGATACTTCTATGCTTCATTAGGAGCCAAATATTCCAAACTCTCAAACTGGATTCCAAATCCCCTGAGAAGGAATCGAGTTTTTTTCAACTTTCAACCCCACAGAAACGTGCAAGTCACCTGGAAATGCACAATAATGAATGCATGAACAGAAGAACGCACAGCAAATCCATTTTCCGTGGAGGAACCCTGGGGCCTCGGCAGTGTTGCACCACGGTTCTCACTGCTCTCCAGGACCAGACAGAACCGGAGGCTGATTCCCAAGTACGCTCTGAACAGCTGCCCGCAGGCGCTCTGAACGGGGACTTGGGAGCCAACGGGGAAGCAAGACGCTCTGCCCGAGTCGGGTCACAGCTAATCCTTAACCCAGGAAGTATGGATGACGAGTAGGAGGGAGGCTGGACCTTCAGGCCCAGGAAGACACACCCACACCCCTCCCCTTCTCCCATCGAGCCCCTCGCCTTTTCCTCGTGCCCCTCCCCTTTGCGCTCCAAGCCCCTCCCTTCCTTCCCCACATCCCTAAATGTGAATGTTTCCTTCACAGCGTCAGAAGGAACCATAAACGTGGGTATTCTCCAAAATTCCATCCTCCTCTTTTTCCTTCTTTTCCTCTTCCATTCTCTCAGAAATCCCTTCTAATCCCACATATTAACCTTCCACATCAATGGCATGATTAACAGCACCAGTCCTGGTGCCAGATAGCGCCACCACGTTTTAACTGTTGAACCATGGGCAAGTTATTTAAAATCTCTGCCTCAGTTTTTTAATCTTTAAAATAGGGATAATAGTACCTCTTTATATGGGGCCATTGTGTGGATTGAATGAATTGGTACAGGCAGAGCGCTGAGAAAAGTGCCAGTATAATTACTAACCGTTTCTTAAGGTATTGGTATTGCAATTTCTGAATGCAGATGACTCTCAAATCTTGACCTACACTAAGAACTCTCACCATCGTCTCAAGGTCTAAATGTCAAAGTTTGCGCCCATTACATTTGCATGTCTCAGCCCTGCTATTTCGTGTATATTTCCCCGCACAACGATGACACCCTCTTTCACCCATCTACCAGAGCTAGAGCCCAAAGAGTGCATTTTACACTGCACTCTCCTTCCCCCCCATTTCCTATCGAGGATAACTCCTGACTTTCTGAGCTCTTCCCCAGACCTCTCGCCCCCTGGCCCCTCCTGGGTTTGACCATCACCTCTGGGAGTCTCCCTTCTACAGGTCTCAGCTTCCTCCAGCCCCTCACTGCCTCCAAAAGTGGTGTGACCTGCGAATCCCTGATGAATCATGTTCTTTGGAAAGTGTCAGCACACAGTTCAGGACAGTGCTGTCTCTGGGAGGGCAGATGGGGGTGGACGTGATGGGGGAGATCAAAGCTCTTGATGTGTCTTACTTAAGCTGAGAGGACGGCACACAAGCGTTTGCTGTATTCATCTTCCTTAAATTATACTGATCCACATTATATATACTCTTGTAGCTAAGTTTTATTTACTTTAAAAAGCAGCAAAAGTTTAAACTCTAACTGGGTGCAATGCCTGTAGGAAGGGCCTGATTCATAAGGCTTTCCACAATCTGACTCAAGTAACCTCTTGGCCCTCATCGTATGGTCGGGTCACCCTCCTTCTTTCATTCTCCAACCACGATGCAAAGGCGAGAGAGCGTGAGGGCAGGAAGGGAGCCAGGGAGGTGCAGGAGCGGGACCCCATCCTGCTGGTAAGTGGATCTCTCCCGCCATGGCCCAGAGGAGGCGCCCTGAGGTCACCTGCTCCCCTGTCCTCCAGCACACCAACTGTGCCGCAGAAATCACCAGTCCGTTATGTCCTATGGAAATGTGCAACTTACCCCACCCCAAGAGCCAGCAATGTGGTGCTTATAGAGGCATAGCATGGGCAGAAACCACACCCCCAGAGGAACCAGCTTCAAATCTGTCCGACCTCTCTGTTCCCCAAACTGCTCATCAGCTGAGCTGCTTCCGAGGCTGCTCCCGTGCTGGTGTCTCCTCCCCTCTCTGCTCTTGTATGTGTGTGTAAGTGTGTGTGCATGCATGTGTGCTTGCAAGCGTGTGTATGTGTGATCGTCTCTCCCTCCCGCCCAGCAGCGAAGCTCTCTTGGTCGCCTGGTTCTTGTCACTTTCCAAGAGCCTGGGAGGCTCATGCTCTGCCTCAAACACCTGATCACAGTGAGTCTTTCTAACACCATGATCTCCTTTCAGGAATTCTGGTGAACACAGTGTTCTCCGTTGTGTTAGAATAGCTTATCTCCCTCTAATACTTTTGGGTTAGTTACCACTTTCCCCTCCTGGGGTATTTGGGGAACGCTGCAGTATTAAGGGGCATGTTGTAATGGGACCGGAGGAGGTGATTTCTCCTACAGTGGCTCCCAACCCACAGCGTTTCCACATTAATACTGAGATCTACCCAGGGTCCAAGCTTTCCCTATGTTGTTGGCTCTGTCTGGAATATCTCACTTCCTTCTTATCACCTAGTTAATTCCTATTCATTCTACCATCTTATTTCCATTTACTGTCATCCCCTTGACAGAGCTCCTCTTGAGAAATCGTTACTCCTCTCAGGACCGCCACATTCAGTTGCCCCGGTTGTTCACTGCACAACTCCAGTGGTGCCATTCCCATAGCCATTCCCATTGACAACTGTCTGAATCGTGTCCCTTGAGGTTGTGCAGGGTACAACCTATATGACCTAATACTCTTTCTTTTGTTCCTCCTCAGCAAAGCACACTCCTCTTTTTGTGTAGTTTCTTCCTCTCTGCTTGTCTTACCTCTGCTGAACTCTGTGCCTCAAAGGAGCAGGGAGCATGTTTTCTTTGAGTCTGTCCAACGCTTAGCACTGTTCCAGGCACAAGTGGCTCTCTGTAAATAAGTAAGTGAGCTCATTGATTGGTTAGTTCTAAATGGATCATAAATTCTCCAACTGCTCCGCAATCACACTGGTGACTTAATGAAGATTGCTGAGCAATTGTTCTGCGTACTTTAATGAGAGAATGAGAGAGAGACAGAGAGAGAGAGAGCGAGGGACTGCTCAAAGTAAATAATACCCAGGAAAAGAACGTGTGTAATAACACTGAGTAGACCCTAATGAAGAAAGCCTCGGAACCACCATGCCTGATTCTGATCAGAAGTGAAGTCCTCTACCCACCTGCACGGATAAAGGATGAGAAAAGCCACGTAAAGAAGGCAGACAAACAAACTGCCAAGAAGGAGATTTCTTGTGTTTTGGGGAGAAATGTTGGCATTACTGCGCCTTACCCTGGAAAAGGTCAAAGGAGTGTCTCCGTGGAGGCGTGCTAACAAGGATGCACTGCCTTTTATTTGCAAAGAGAAAGCTTCTGAGTGCAGCTCAGCCCGCGGGCGGGTCTGGGCTCTCGGATGAGCGCGCACCGCGGTGACGGATTTGAGTCTTTTCACCTGGGCAGGTGGCTGCTGCTAGGAATTAGCAAATGACTGACCCAGCTGAGAAAAGTGTTTAGTTTAAAAAAAATTACCCTTAAATATTATTAGTCTATTTTCAGTAGACTTCAGGTTGACGAAATGAAGATCAAGCGAGCCTCTCCGCTCAACGGTTCCAAATTACAATTCCTCACGCGTTGCAGCGGAGAGCGCTGAGGCTCGCCCCAAACGGCGTCCCCAGGAAATCAACAGTGCCTGCGCTCTGGGGCCATTCTGCCTTGTTCCCTACGTATTGTTTCGATTCAGATTATTTCTGGAAACAACATAATTGTCTCCTGGCTACCTAATTCCCCGGAATTCTCCCAAGGCGCTGCTGGTGGGAGGGCTCAGGGAGCCGTTTGCTGTTAGCAGTTCTGGACATGAACACTCTCCCCTGGGTCTCTCCAGTTCCCGAGAATATAGATCAGCTTTTCAACATCCACACCTGAGCATTCCTTTCCGTTTTAGGGGAAGCTGGGAGGACAACCTTAGCATGTTTACAATAGTCAAAAGTAGGGAGGTGGATGAAAAGAATTCTGTTAAAGGAAGAATAAACAGGATCCTGAGACATCTATCTGTAGAAAGTGTTGCTCACAAGTCAGAAGCCAGAGTTTTAAGATCACTCATGTAAATACCTCCCAGGATGTCTTCCCTGATTGAGGATGTGTGAGGGTTATTGAGTTTTGAATGAGAGGCACTTTAATAAAACAGTAGAATGTTCTTATCTGATTGCACCTGTATTAATTGTGTTAAAGAGGTCTCTCCTTGGATCAGGGTAAATGAACTGTGATCCGAACATACTAGAGACTCAGGCTGGTGTTAGTTTTAGGATTCCTGTAAGCTATCCAATTTGTTAGATTTCAGTAATCGAAGGAACATGAGAGCATGCCTCTTGTTGAAGAATTTTTTTTTTTTTTTTTGCCTGTGTTTTAGTTTCCTTAATCTCTCTGACTGCGTACTCAGTTGAGGTATTAAAAAATAACTTGCATTAAATAACAGAATTTATTTCAATTCTTTTTTAAATTTTAAGAAGTCTTTCATAGAAACAAAAAAAAGCATAGTTAAATATCACATAGGAAAACTAGATACATATCTAATTAAAATGGAATGCACGTTTCACAATTAAAATGCAAATATGTGTTCAATTGATATACTTTCATCAATATACTTCAGATTATTAGTTGTGTAGTTTCTGATGACTTCCAGAAAATCAATATACATGAGTAAACCCATGGACAAGCTCCTACCTATTAGTACCCTAAACCTCAATTCTGCAAGAAAAAACATTCATTGAGCTGAAGTTTGGAAAGTTTTCAATTGCCATGTGTATGATGTTGTAAACATTATTATATATTATGAGAATATTAATAAGGACATCTTCAAAGTTTTTCCTAGATTGTAGAGATGTTCTTTTAACAAGCTTTTCAGATTTTACAAATAAAGCAAAACAAACACCTCAACATTAGTATTCATTAGTTCTTTCATTCAACAACTTTTTGTGTGTTTGTTTTAGATCCTACTGTACTCTGGCACTGTTCTAGGAATGGGGATATGACGGTAAACGAGACATATGGGATCACTGCCTTTATGGAGCCAAGGAGCTAGTGCAGATGACAGACAATAACGAGTGAACAAATAGAAACATGTGAATTCAGATGAGATGGAGAAAATAATGCACAGTGAGGCTATGGAAAGGTTGGGGAGAGTGTGGGATTACTGGATGGTGGGGTAGTGGTGGTTCTCTTAGGGAAAGTAAAAGATTAGCAGCAATGTGACTAAAGAGAAGGAAAGGAGAGTGTGAAAACATGTGGGAGGGGTGTTCTGGGTAGAAAAATCAGCAAGTGTGGAAACCAGATGTGGCTATGAGTTTGGTGTCTTAGAAACTGTATGGCTACGAAGGAGTGAGCAAGGAGAATGGTGGAGAAGATGGAATAGGTTATTTGGGGACCAGATCAGGAAGAACGAGGAAGGACAGAGTGAGGACCTTTGACTGCAGTTTAAGTGTGATGGGAAGCTAGTTAATAATTTAAATAGGAGTAACATTCTAATTTGTGAATTAGAATATCATCCTGGCTGCTGTTAGGAGAAT
Organism: Globicephala melas; assembly: GCF_963455315.2. NCBI lineage: Eukaryota > Metazoa > Chordata > Mammalia > Artiodactyla > Delphinidae > Globicephala > Globicephala melas. The sequence goes on along the minus strand of NC_083327.1, from coordinate 84,073,798 downwards.
GGATTGGTGAGGGGCATAAAAAGAAGCAGTGATGCAGATACAAAGATGCGTTGAGCATTGCTAATACCTACCCAAATCTCTTCTCCTTTCTTACACAGTAAAAGAATTCAGCACTTCTTCTGGACAGTCATGTGACTACCTAGAAAGCTATATTTACTCACTCTCATTCCAGAAGGAGTGGCCAGTGGGGTGTAATCAGAAGTCAGAGAGGGAGTCAGACATGTGGCCTGAGTCCTGTTGGCCCTTCCTTTCCTCCTGGCTGTGTGGTCAGTGGTGTGAATGTGATGGATGGCCAGTGATGCAGGCATCTTGGCCCATGCGGTGATGCTAGGATGGCAGAGAAAGAATGTAGGAGGATGCCCTACCTCTGGAATTCTGTGTGAAAGAATACAGGCATACCTTGCTTTTTTTGACTTCACTTTATTTTGCTTCAAACATACTGCACTCTTTACAAATTGAAGGTTTGTGGCAACCCTGTACTGGGCAAATCTATTGGTGACGTTTTCCAAAAGCATTTGCTCACTTCATGTCTCTGGGTCACATTTTGGTAATTCTCATAATATTTCAAACTTTTTCATTATTATTGTATTTGTTATGGTGATCTTTGATCAGTGGTCTTTGATGTCACTATTGTAATTGTTTTGGCATTTTTAGCAATAAAATACTTTTAAACTAAGGTATATACATTGTTTTTTAGACTTAAAGCTTTTGAATACTTAATAGACTACAATATTGTGTCAATGTACCTTTTATATGCACTGGGAAGCCAAAAAATTCATGTAACTCACTTTAGTGCACTGTTCACTTTATTGCAGTGGTCTGGAACAGAACCCACACTATCTCTGTGAATGACTGTAAACTTCTGTTTTGTTTAAGCACTTGTTTAAAAACTTCTGTTTTGGGGTTTAGGTTAGGCAAACCTAATTCCAAGTAATTCAGTAGATAAAAATGGCTTGATGAGACACAAAGGTGCTTGCTTGGATTGGGTATAGTGTAGGTGGGAACTGTTGGATATCAAAGTATATTTTGAAAGTAGAATCATGAGAGTTTACTGATCTGAACTTTCTAGATGAATGTGGATGATGAGAAAAAGAGTGGAACCAAGGATGGCTGCCAGGATTTTTGCCTGAGTAAATGGTTGGATTGGAAATGTAGATAATAAAACACACTCCTGGCACATGATTACAAGGGGGCAGACCTGTGATGAAAACATGAGCAACTTCCCTATAAGTTACTTCTATTTTTCAGTGCAAAGAAGTAAGGTCCTCAGCTGAGAGTGAAAATGATGGATGGGCTGTTGAACGCGTAAGGAGGGAGGAAAAGGTGTGGAATGGACATTTGAAAGAGGAGGTGAGTGAGTTGAGCTGGGAGATGTACTAGCATTCCTGGACAGCACTGAAAACTCGCTTATGTTTGTGACGAAAAGTTTCAAGTAAGACAATCTTCCCACCACCAGCAGCATCATTAGATAATCTTTCCCAGACCATATTTAACTAGTCAGATATGGACACATAGTTAAGAGAGTTGGATATAACCAAAACAGTGGTTTTACACAGAGAGTACAATTGAGGGATATAGGGGCAAAAGCCCTGAGGATATATCGAGGGAGTTGCCATAGTAATGGACCATGAAATCTAAGCTGGGTGAGCAGGGAGTAGGAGGTGTAGGGAGGGATGGACATTGACAAAGGGGTAGAACAAATGAATTGGAGGTCCCAGTGTAGATGAACCCATGTCAGTGTAGAAGTACCAGTGTAAGTGAGCTGGAAAAATGAGACGTTGGGCCAGAGAATGCTTTAATTAAAGATTTTGTAGGGAATGTGGTACTGGTAATAGTAAGTACAAGGAAATGGTCATGGAAATGGATGGCCGAAGTGGAGGAGGAAAGTTTATTCTGGAGGTGAGGGAATTAAGGGACAGTAGGGTATGTGTTTGATGATCCTTTACCTGGGTGTGCAAGTCACCAGGAATGATGATCAGTGCCTTGGTGGAGAGAGAGAAAGAGAGTCACGTGGGTGCAAACTCCAGACTGCCCAGAAGAATGGTAGGGGACTTTGACTGGAAAAGGGGGGCATTTGGAATAATCTGATTGTGTGTGCTTTAAGGATGCTGGGGGGGGGGGCGTCATCTGTTTGGTCTCGCTTGTTTATTTTATGGGCCAGAAACAGACACTGTCTGGGAAACAGGGAGGATACCACCCCATCTCCGGGCCCTGCAGAGCACTTCACGAGGATGGGAGCCATCACTTGAGAGGCTTGCAGTGCAAACCGTGTCTTCAGGCGGTAGGTGGGACTATGTGAGGGCAGGAAGGTGATGCACTGATAACAAGACTCTACAGAAGACAAAGCTGGACAGAAATGTGGTCAGAAGAGAAAGAAAAGCAAACTGAGAATACACATGTTGACCAACCCCTGGAACACTCTTCAGACTTGAACATGTGCAAAGCACCCTTAGGGTGGAGGGTAGGGATTGGGGAATACTGAGCTCTTCCTGTCCCAGCCTCATGAGTAAATGCAGTTGATTGTCCAAGCCCCAAGGAGCAATCAGTCCCTGTTGCCTCTCAGAGGACATACTTGAAAGTAGAGATTGTACAAGCTTGGTCAGGCTGTCTCTGTTTCACTATCCCTAAGCGCCCCCTGGGCTTGAGGAAAAGTCAGAGGATTGTCACACAGGTGTATTGTAGTGTTTTCTTTAAGGACATGTCCAGAGGCCCAGAGAGGTGCACACTTTAGCTTTAATTCTTGAAGTATTAAAGAATTAAAGTGCTAAGATGTCCTTTCCAAACCTAAGAATCCATAACTACAAGCTATTCTTGAAGTTTAAGACACACAAATGAGTTTTTAGAAAGAGAAATTCTAAGATCCAAAAATGATGACACCACCCCTTCCTGGGCTGTGTGTACACACACACACACACACACACACATCTGTCATTCAAACCTCCTCGAGTTCCCTCTTCTATGTTCTCTTGGTAGCCTCCATGCTCATCCCTGCTGAGTACTTACAAGACTGTGTAATTTGCCTCTGTTCTTGTCTTCTTACTAGACTTGAAAATGGGAGCTGTTTTTACCATTGTGTTTCCAGAACTCAGTAAGTGGTAGGTGCTTGAGAAATGTTAATTGGATAAAAAAGAATGAATAAACAAATGCCCCGAGACCCATCACAAAGTAGGAGACACCATTTTGTTTTCATGATTCCAGGCACATCCTACTGGTCTAGTTTCCCCTTATTCTGAATGGGGCCAGCAAATCTGTCTTCTCTTTTGCCATGTAAGCCAAGCCACCTGGTGGAAGCTGTGAAAATGGTTGCAGTGGAGTTCATGTCTGTGACAGCATTTTCAATATGGTGCTAACTTTTTCCAAGCTAGGAGCCTCCATGAGAGTACCCATCCATCTAATGAATGGACCCTGATGTAATGCAAGATACTAACAGACATTGTTCATCCATTAAGTGGTTTATGGCCTCCACACTCCGTCTGCCTCAAGGAATCAAAGGCCGAAAAATAAGTATATTTTAATGAATCCACTTACATGTTTCAAGTATGTTCTTGAATAGGTTCTTCCCAAACCAAAGAGCACCTAAGTGTATCAATGAAGTGAAACAGCACAGAAATAATACCAATGATCAAAGCCCCGTTCATACTGTAATTTCTTCCCGCAAATGCATTTCTCTCTACTAACTGTCACCTTATACTGTACCCATGCATACAAGAGCTTCTGTGCACTGAAGGCAAAGACCACACGTGTGAAACCAAATAGTCCCACAGCAGGAGGAGACTTTACCTGGTCTCCGTAGGTAACAACTCAATTGATTGTCAAAAGGCACTTTTGTCCCAACGCTAATATCCCTCAAATCAGGGAATAAGTTGAGGATACAATTTAAGTAACCCACAAAGGATTAATAAAATAGTAATTACATGTGAATAAGACAAAAGAGGGAGTTTCATTTCCTACTTTCATTGCCATCATAAGGAGACAACAGAGAATCTGTAAGTGCCTGGGTATAGGCTCATGTCACGCTCCAAAGCCACATGCAGACTGAAACAAAAATCCCACAGCCAAGAACCTGCCAATGAAAGTCAGACATACTGCCTGGTATGATTCTTGTGCCAACTGTACCTTTGGGAGCTAACGTAGAAAGATTGTGCAGAACAGCTAAGATTCAGCGCTGGCTTAGCGTTTACAGACAGGGTCCTGGGAGCCACCACAGACCACCTCCATGACTGGTCCTGCCTCAGCTAGGGACCCAAGGCCCACAGAGCCTGCCTGTGGGAAAGCAGGATACCTGGTTCCAAGATCTGGCAATAATGTGAACACACAGAAGTGTTTTCAGGGAAGTGGGAAAAGAGGGAAGATGGACTCATTTGTCCGGGGAATGGTGGAGTCCTTTGGTCCTGAATAGTAGCTGTTGGCTATGAACCCTTACTATGGATAGTCAGGCTGAGGAAATACAAGATCCTTCTTGCATCTACCTTTTGCATCCTGAGATCAGACACAAAAAACGTTTGGGGAATTACTACTGGTCTTGCCAAAATTTTTTCTTGGTTCTTGGTGAAATGAGAAAAATAATGACTGTGTAGACAGCTTTCTGAAAGGCTAAATATAGTCATAAGATATAGTCTTACTTTTTCTAATTAACCTTCTACCCTGTTTTTAGTGCTAAAATGCCTTTCCTTTTACAGGATTATAATGATATGTATGAGGTGAGAGTCGCATCTCTTTGGTTTATGTCCTTGTTGGCATAATAAGAGGTGGATAACCCTGCCAGACCTCCACTCTCTTTGGAGGTTTTTACTAGACTGGAGTCTACTTCCCAAGAGGATTAGAAGCAGCTGCCCCACAGGGCAGTCTTGACTCTTGCATGAAAAACTTGAGTCAGAAATTCTTTCAGCAACAAAACAAAACCCAAGAGGCTGGAGAGAAGTTCCACTGCCCACCTCGCTGGGCTGTGCTAGTGAACATGTGTGTTGGACCCTCTCTTTTACTTCTCCCATGCTGGAGGCCTTTCATGAATCAGCAGAACCCACAGGGCTTCTCAAAACGTGCGGCAGGAGAGCCCACAAGTTCTGCTGTCTGCTGAGGGCACCAGCATACCTCATGAGGATGAAAACCTAAAGGTCAGGGGCAGGTCTGTTCCCTTTCTCCTTCCTAGAATGTAAGTGATCCCAAGATACAGTTCTATGAACAGAACACAGAAGATACATTTTGCTCATTACTTCTAAAAGCAGGGTATTATGAGTGTGGAATGATTGCATCATTTCAGAAAATGATCTCCTAAAGACTCCCTCTCTTTGGAAGTTTCTTTTCAGGCATCTTTTCTCTTCAGGCTTTTACAACGTCTTGGCCTCATCCATCCCAGCGCTTTCTTTCTTTCTTCTTTCCATTTTTTAACCTTCCTGACCCTCGGCACCTTATTTCTCCAACTGGAATCATTTATGGTAGAGAAGCTTACAGTGAGACCACAGGATGTAGTGGAGAGAACTTCGATCTGGTCCTAACAATGATTTTTTGAAACTAGACTCTTCATTTCTGTTGAAATCATGTCTAATATCTCTTCTAGCTCTAAACATCTGATCTAGGATTGCTCAGAGGTAAATATGCTTTCTTTAACCATAATCACACGAATTCTCCCAGAATCCAGGCCATGAGCTGCTCCATGCCTCTCGGCTTGTTTGAGGCCATGTCTCGTCAGAATCTCATTCATCCACTTTTTCAGTCATCTGTTCATTCACTCAGTCAATCATTTCTTATTTGTCAAACGCAACTGAAAAATTACCACCTGTTTTTCTCCACATGTGTGAATGGAAAAGCAATAGCTGCTTTCTGCACACACAAGGCTAGCTTTCTCTTCTCCTCTGTAAAGTCTTCATTTGTTTTCACAGGTAAAGCTTCCCCACTTTGTGAAACGTGTAGTACTGTGTTTTTTTCATTGTTTACGCACCTCCCTCTCTGACTGTAATATTAGTTCCTTGAAGGTGGTAACTTGCTATGACCCAGTTCAAATGCCTAGAACAGAGTGTGGTGTGTAGCAACATCAACAATTCTTTATGAAGTGCTTTCTAGATTCCAGGCACTGTCCTAGTCAGCGTACATGTACTAAGTCATTTAATCCTGGCAATGACCCTATCAGTGACTTGTTGGTAGCATCCCCACTATACAGGTAAGAAACTGAGGCTCAAAGAGTTGAAATGATTTGGCCAAGTTCATACAGATGATAAGAAATAGAGCTGGGATTCAAGTCCAATAAACTGGTTCCTAATTCCACGTAATAAATATTACACTATGACCTCACCATCAATTGAAAAAATTGAATTGATTATAACCATTGGCTTCACAAGAATGTCAGAATGACATAAAATACAATAATTATATTCAATATATAATATACACCCAAAGCAGAAATTTTGCAATGATCTTCAGATTCTGAGATCCCATTTTGATGCACAATTTTAAAAGTTTATATCTCTATTTATTGTCTAATACCCCACATTATATTAATTACGTAACTCCTCGGGAGCATTCCATGATAAATTCCTCCACGGAACTGAACATATTTCTTATGTCCTGAGCACTGTTCTAATTCTCCTTCCAAATAAGCCTGCTAAGTTTAACTTGTAAATACATTTACTTGACTAGTTCAGGTTTTAGTCAGGGAAACATAAATGGCAATTAGGATGAAGATTCATGATTTTGGAAAATGAGAAGTAAATCTCAAGGTGTAGACTTGATTGAAAATATTTCAATGAATAAATGGACCAATTAAAAATGTGCTTTCAACCTTTATTAGTCACTGAATATTGACTAAATAAATGCTGAACCGTGGGCTGTTCACAGATTAATTTTCCAGTTCAATGTGCAAACTCCTCTGAGGTTTCCTCAAGCTGGACCCAGTCCTCGGTTAATTTCATTACAGCTTGAAGAGACTAGATAAAAAGGAAGATGAATGGTATTTGAAATTAGTATTTTCCCCTTCAGGGCTAATCTACACATCAGATATTATCAATTTTTTATCCTGTTCCCAAATCAAATAATTTCAGAGACTCTACACTGGCTGAGTTTGAAACAGAAATCCCCAGTGAGCTGAGACTCACAGCTGTGGTTTACTTGCTGTTTCCTCAACTTAGAAGTAGAGTCATTAATTTGGGCTTAGATTCCAGCCGGGCTCCGGCGGGCAGGGCTGGTAGGGGTGCCTGGCAACTTCCCGAAGGCTTGGAGGAGTTGGGGCTAAGTATATCAGCCCTTCTTTTTAAAGATACAATAGGAACTTGTGAAGATTCCTTTTTTATTGGTAATTTCGTTTTCCTCCCTTTAAAGACATTCTTCAGTAATGTGGTCCTCTTAGCATCTTAAATATCTCGCAGGCCATTACAAAGACGCCATTCAGGGCTTCGCGGGAGCAAAGCTCTGTGATAGCACAAACACAGGAACTGGGAAGCTACAGCCTGTTCCCAGGGAGGGACTCCGAGCCACAGAAAGTTGGCAGAGGGCAGCCGCTGCTCCGAGGAGAGATGGCATGAATGCATTTGAGACAAAGGGCCAAGGGAGACTGGACCCATTTTCCACTGAGGATAAAAAGCTATCATCAGCCAAACCACCTAGTTCTGCTCCCTTTCATGCTTTCCTTCTCTCGTCTTCTCGTCCGAATTATTGAATAAGCCACCCATTGGATATTGTAGAAATTATGTAAAACACAGAGATGTGACTTTATCGGGGAATGTGAGATGTAACTTGACAGGTCACCCCTCCATAGTTGCTGCTTTTATTGGCAAAGTAACCCAAGGCAAATATTCATTCAGACTAATGAAAAACTTGAGTTTTATTTCTAGATGACCGACGACATATCCTTGAGACCCAAAATATTGTATTATTCAACAACAGTAGTATCTTTGTAGCAGTATTGTATGAGCAAGCCTCCCTTCCAAAACAAAGAAACAAAGTTAGGAAGACTGAATGAACTGCCATGGTCAAAAAATCAAGAAATTTTAAAAAATAATTTATTTACATTATCAGTAAATGGACCCAGAAGTCCTCAATGATCACTAGACCACCATATTATTTAAATCAACCACCAAGAGGATAGTGTAACAAAACCTTCCTCCCCAATATCTAACGTAAAGCTACTGGGAGCCTAAATGCCCCTTGGTGTTAGATCATGGTTACTGTACATTACATATTGTTCTCAGTTGATACAACTGGTTTAAAGCACTATTACAGTAACTAACACCAGGGCCATTCAATTATGTTTATTCAATAATGAAGAATACCTAGCATCTTTCCTACAGGATAAAAGCAAATTGTAGAAACCTTTTTCTCTAACGGCAATACTCAACAAAAGGCCATTTCTTTTGAAAGTCCAATTTAATTATGGTCTTTGAAAAGCACTAGGCATTTTGGTATTTCACTTAAACCTAATAACTGTGGCAGAGTATTTGACTTGTGAACAATATTAGCAAAGCCTAGAAAACTGGCATTAAAATCCCCAAATTTCCATTTGTTTATTTAAAACAGAGAGTTCTTGGTAAGCAGGATGGTGTCTTTCTCCTCCCGCAACCAGCATGGCCCATACGCCTTTCTAAGCGTTCCCTTGAGTCTGAAGCTTTTATAAAATCTTTCCCGAGGCTGTGTGACAGCAGGAGAGGCCTCAAAAAGGTGTCTGCACCTTTCCCTGAAGACCACCTATTAGACTTGACTGGGATCGCGGTTCACCATTATCCCTCCCAGAGATGATGGAGTGTTCGTTCTGTGAAGCTTGTTCATGGAGTCCTGAAACTCCTAACTGAGGTGTTTTTCAGTTATTCTGGCCCCCATAAGGTACTCTTGCCACCTCCTTTGAAATGTCCCTCACCTCAGGGGTACTAAGTCTCCACAGTACCGTATGAGATGTGACAAAAGATTAGCAGGAAGAGTCCCGTTGTCCTCTTACTCCGTGTGACCCAAGGAAAGAGCATTCATCTCTCTGATTTTCAGTTTCTCATCTTTAAAATGGATACAACAGAAGCCACTACTCATATCACAGGGTCATTTTAAGGTTTCAAGAAAATCATGCATGTCAAGCCCTTAATAGAGCACCTAGTACAGAAAAAATGTGAGAGTAACTATTATTTGAGGACTTAGAAGACAAGGATAAAAAGCCAGGAAAGAGCTAGGAAAGTCAACAAGAAGAGGAAAAATGATGAGTGAGCCAAAGACGGAAATAGATGAAAAGACACAGTTACAAAAAGTTTGTCATCAACTACTCATTCTACTCTATAAAAAGCTGGGTAGAAAGGCTCCTCTCCCTCATTATTGTTGCAATCCGTGTTCCACGACAGTGACTTCAGCTCATTTGGAACAACACTGAGTATAAATATATAATGAAGTGCTGGCTGTTGAGAAGGCACATCTACAATCTGAGAAGAAGAGTCACTTGTAGGTCTGCAGTCCCTGCTAGGTATGCTTTGCATGCATTTTCATAATTGTGACAAGAAGCAGGCAGCCCTGGCTTGAGGTAATTGACCAGAGGTAATGAATGCAAGGCTGAGCATTGCACAAAGAGCACTGCAGGGACTCAGCCCTGGCCCTTCAAATACTTATAATTTAAGGAGGACATCAATGGCAGAGACAGCCAGCCAATGGAAGCCATACAGCTCTGAGCCAGCATGAGGCTGACAAGGAAGGTGTGTGATGGGAAAATTCAATGTCAATGTATTTTAGGCCAGGGAGAGTGTATAACTGAATGCATAGCCAAATGGTTGGATATCCAGACTGGGTAAAGGTGGAGAAAGAGAAGATTCTGGAACTTTCTCATGAGCCCTAGAGGATTCTATGAGTATGATAGTCAACATTGAGAGTGTTGCGAAGAGGATAAAGGGTGGGTCAGGGTAGAACCTCATGTGCTACGAACAATCCTTCACTCCTGAGGAAATGGGAAGACCCTGCTGTCAAAGGGACCAAGAGAAGAGTGAGGTGTGGTAGGATGCATTGGCATTCACCAACCCTGCCTTCTCCACTGCGCTTGAGCCCAGGTGTGGTGGAAAGCCCATCAAGGCAAGCTGAACCCATTTAAAGAACTCCACAGAGAAGAAACTGATGAGGAAATAAAAAGTGTGGAACTTCAAACACAGTTGATCAAGCCATCACTCTCTTATATCTAAACGTTCCATTAAAACTCTAATTTTGAAATCATACCCAATAGTGGGCTATTTTGGGGTGGTCTTATAGAATCAATATGTGTAGGAGGTTCTGAATTCTCTCTGCAGGTACTCCAGGTTTTCTGGGGTATCTCTACATCCCCAGAAACTTTGCTGAGCAGAAGACTCTTCTAATGTTTGCACAAACGGCCTGGGAGCCAGTCCTTACTCTGGGTCTATCCTCTCAGCTCAGGCAGGTGGGAGAACTGGAGTCGAGAACAATGGCTTCTGGGAGTTTCTACTCTTCAGGCAATGGTAGAGTGTTCACTCCTTTTCCAGGACTCATTGAGCAAGGTGCAGCCTTCTGCCACCTTAGGCTGGAGAAAATTTTCAGGACCTCAACCTTTTTCCACAGAGAGAAATGGGGAGGCAGATACCCACCAAAATTGGTGATACCATAACAGCAAATTTCCTAGCTAGACCTTGGTTTGATGGCAGTAATATGTCTCTTCATTAGTTCTCTGGTCAGGCAATGTTCGACCAAGATTTTGGAGGCAATATTAAGGGATAATTTAGCTAATAATTTCTAATGGTCCAATTAAAGGGCTTCTGTATATAAATAAAGAATATCTGGTTTTAGGGTAAATGCATTTTTCTTGTACATATACATCTGACCTTACCATGCGTTGGCTGTAGAAAATTCTAGAATTCAATTCTAGAATTCAATTGCATAATCTGGTGACAAAGTGAGGACTAAAACGTGTTTACTATGCTAATATTCTATTGTTTCAGATTAGCTAGGTATGGTAGGAACTGTGAATACATTGACTAGTGACAACATTTGTCCTCACTAGGAGAGCCCAGTGGTGGAGACAGACAAGCTCACAGACCATTCCCTGTGAGAAGTGTTCTCAGAGATATGATCGAAGACCCATGAGGGCATAGGAGAGGGAGAACTAAAGTTCTGGAGAAGTCAGGTAACTCTGACTAAGAAGTAGCACTTGAGCAGGATAGAAAAGGATGACTAGGTGTGCCCAGTGAAGGAAATCACCTGACATGCCCAAGGCTAGGACCACACAGGGTGGTTTTTCAGGTTGCTACCTTCCAACTCTAAGAGCTATGGTAATGGTTGAATCTGCATAAGCCTTGCATCATTGTACTGGCGCCCTCTTAGTTATTCATCATCATTTTTTTGGTTTGTTTTGGACTTGGGTTCTTGCAATGGTCTTTGCCACCTGATTAATTGGAAACTATCTGACAGAAGGAGGCTGACATTGCTTCCGCCACCAGAAAAATTCAGTTAGGTATATATTAATATGGAAGAGCGGGTGTGAATTGAATCTGGCTTTTAAGTTTAGAGATGACGAGGAAACAAGAGTGTTACAGCTGAAAAGCATTTTCTCCACTGTGCAATAAAAGAGTTTTTCTTAGCAGAAATATTAAGAGGAAATTTTCTGAGCATAACATGTATGTTCACAAGAAAAGTAGCATAACTGATAGAATCTATGGTTTAACTAGAGCAAATGCTTCTTGTTATTTAAAATAAACGAACTTTCCTTGACTAGCTTCTGACTTTGGCGACACAACGAAGAAATGGGAATTTTCTCCTAGGAAAAGTTTCAGCTCTTTATAAAGATAAAGAAATCCATCAGGTCATTTCTTTGAGAGGCCACTTTAATTAAAAGGCCACATGCACATGGCAGCAAGAGGCAATGACCTCAGAGAACAAAGATTCTGTATTTGGAGCAAGTGCCTGTTAATCCGCATCCACTCCACACCCTGATTTCCTCACAAGTGCCTGTTGAAGAAATCTTGCATCCTCAATGACAGTAAGACTTCATGAGTGATCACATGTGGCCCAAGTGCTTCTGAGATTTTTCTCTAATACTTGGGCTTTTTCATAATTTTAAATTTATGTTATTTGTCCTATGGCACTGATCTTCTGCAAGGACCTTTTATCCTTAGTGCTTGTTTCAGCAGTTCTAAATGCTGATGCCAACACAGATGAGTAAAAGCTGAGCGGCTGCTGGTGACAGTGGATCGGGGATTCCTTGCACGCACCCTAACACCTCTGTTCAGACTGGTTCAGTACGTGGTACAGCTCCCTCCTTACCTGTAGGTCAAGCCTCAGGTGCCCTAGGAAAGTATGGCTCTACCCATCCTTACTTCCCTAGAGCGATGGCTCATTGCAGCCCTTTTGTCTGTCTCTTCCATTTGGATTTGAAATTTTGCTCAGAGCACGCTTTTGGTAGCCAACTCTTCTTCCGTTTGTGGATACCACACTTCCCGGTACACCTTGACGGCAGTCCTCAGCCCTGGCCACATCGACCACTCAAGGGCCATGTCCTGACTCCACAAACTCCTTAGAAGGAGGTCCAGAATCCAGGATGTTAACACACTGTGATAATAATATGTAGGAAAGGAAGGTGAGACGGACACCAGATACTATCCATGCTGTCTCTGATTCCACAGGAATAAATGCATGTCACATACACACTACGTTTTAGGCTCTCTCCATTACAACCTTGTCCTCATTCTCATCACTTACTGTGCACCTGCTATTCAGACTCTGCTAAGCACATTTCATACACTTTTGCATTTAATTTTAATGAGGTTTTGCTGAGTAGGCATTTTTATCCCCGATGTACAGAGCAGGAAGCGGGGGCTCACACAGGCTGCATGATGAGCCCATCTAGTTATCAGCAGAGCAGCGGCTGACTCTGAGAAGGGCTTTTCCTCCTGGCCAGAGCTCAACTCCCAATCCAACCATTATCTCTAGGACCTTGCTCTGGTAATTATATATGCTCTTTCATTTTCCTTCTTTTCTCCATCTGTGCCACTTTGCTCTCTGCCTACAAGTAGGCTTAATTATACTAGAAAAAATAAATAAAACTCCTTTGGATCCTGCTACACTCCCCTTTTCTTTTTTCTTTCAAGGCCAAACTTCTTTGAAAAGTGGTAGAACCCTCCTGCCCGCCCTATCTTACCACCTGCTTGCTTCCCCCCAACACTTCACTGAAATGGCTTTCTTGGACATCACTACTGACCTTGTAATCATCAACTCCTCAATTATTCTTTAAGCACATTTGTTCTGGACGCCTCTGATCCCTCACCCTCCATATCAATTACCAAGTTCTTTAAAGTTTACTTTCATTCTTCTTGCATTTTACTCTGTATTTCCTTCCCACAGTCCCACTGTCATTACTGTAGGCTCTTTCACCAGGATGACGTCAGCAATTTTTCACTCGTCTCTCTACAATTTCATCCATTTCCTCTAGAAATCCCAACCTTGATGATATTACTTTTCCTCTCGTGCCTTCATCACCCCTCCTTTCCCTCTTGATGCCCAGTTGCTCCATCTTCATAAGGCTCCCAGCACTAACCTTGAACTTAGAGCATCTTTCCTTCCTCTCCATCCTAACCCCGGAGCTCAAGCAAGAGGGTGCTAAGGACTCAGTCCAGCTGGAAATCTCGTTGCACAAAATCCCATTTAGAAGCTCCCTCAGTGGGTTGGTTGTGCAGTGCTGTTTATTTCACTTAGACCCTTTAAGAACATAAAGAGATGTTTGAAGTCTAGAAAATCTTGGAATATATGGATAAGGTGAGTCATTCATTCATCCAACAATCTCTGTTTTACCATAATAGAATTAGGGGACATTCCTTGAAACTTAAAAGGGCCAATTAGGTCAAATTAAACACTGTTTTGCAACTGATAGCCTAAGAATTAGAAATATTGAAATGGTTTTTAAAAGGTCAAGGAAAATTTACATAAATTCAGAATGTAAATTTCTGATGGACAAGTGAGAGTGAGGAATACCTACACTCTGTGCTGCCCATTCAGCCTGGACATGTTTCCCTCTTCTTCAAGCTCTTTGTTCTGAATTTCCATGGGACTGAGAGCTTGGTGCAAATAGGTTACCACTTAATTACACATAGTCTTGAAATGTTCAATGTTGTATCATGGATGTTTATTCTATGACCTCAGCTAGGTTATAAGCTCCTTGCGTTCATGGCCATGTCCGCTTTTTTTTTCTATATTCCCCACAAACCCAACTATTATGGTATCCACCAAAACATTTTAAAATAAATAATTATAATTAATCCTCAAAATTTTGCGATTTACGTCATCTTAGTCCACCATATATTTTACACTTAAAAGAATGTTGATACACCTTTCTAGGCAATCAGTAGGGTGTATGGATTATTGTTCTGGCCAATTACAGTATTTCTTGTGTTGGGGGTAAGCTATAACTCACTCTCCCAGAACTGATCCATTTAGAGCTGTATATGAACACTTCAAGCCAAGCACACAAGGAGACAGATAAAATCATGATTAAAATTTCCTAACACAAGCAAGAGAAATCTTTAATAATGATGTTTAATATTTTAATATTACACATCTATGTGCAACATTAAATTTGAAAATATTATTTTCTTTAAACAGACTAATTCTTTAATAAGAACAAATATTCACTTATTTTTTCTAAATTATGCATTTTGTATAGCCTAACCTAATACTTTATGTCCTTAGAAGCCCACATCAGTTGTTATTTTTTCAAAGATCCTAGGAGTTTTTAAATGCTCCATTGCAAAGAGACTTGTAGGAAATAGGTACTTCTTGAGATATTTAAAACTTATGAACACTGACAAAATGGAAAAGAATCTGCAGGAATTCTTGTCCATTTTCCACAAAATTTCTAAATACTCATCTCATATACAAACACCTAAGTTCACCAGTCGAATGGCTATAGTACTTTCACTCTACTGACAGTACTGTGTGGAATTGTAAATGGAAAATTTAAGCAATTCTGTAAAAATGTTGGATCCAGCATATTCATTTTACTCTAAATTTGGCTACAGTGGATCCTTCTGGACATCAATGAAGTGAATCTGAGTTCATGCAACCACTCCTACTGGACAGAAGAGAAAACCACAGAGGGTGGGATAAGCTATTGGCACTGTATGGCAGGTCTCCCTAGGGAGATGACCCATTTCCTTCAGAGAAGGTACTTTTTCAGGCATAATTCTGAGGTTGCTTTGTAGACAGGGAAATCTCCCAGGACATTTCAGGCGTGGAGTAAGGAAGTGGCCACTAAACACCACAAGGCAAGCAGCAGAGTCTTGACTCTCAGAATCTGGCTCTTGGTCAGCTAAGCATTGAAATTGCAAACAATTGATCAGTCTTAAACTAACAGTGCCATTTTCATACCTCTAACAAGTCTGCATGCTTAAAGTTCCAAACGCTTAAAAAGTATTAAATGTCTGGACCCGACCACAACTTCTGCTTGTTTTTTGTTTTCATTATTTTTACTTGGAAGAAAACAAAAGCTGGAGCCTTAAAGGAGAAATAGTCAAAAAGATCGAAGTACTTGAAAAATACAGTTAAAGTAGAATATATTCATGCTTTCCTCGGCTGTACCTACAGCAAAGCTATTCCCTTTATTCTCATCTTCCCTCTCCTCCCTTACCTTTCTGCTTTGAAGAACTAAGAGCTTTACAGAAGGTTTGATTGATTCAAGGAACCAAACGTAGACGATGTTCTCCCAGCAAAGCCATCTGCTAAGCAGTCAGATTCCCCCAGGCATGCGCCTGCAGCAAATATGGCATAATACCTCCAGGCAAATTGCATGACCCAGTTGCCAACCGATTCGTTGTTGTTGAACCATTTCTGTGTGATGAGGTTTTTAATCTTGGCAATGAGGTTTTTAATCTTGGCAATCATAAACATGGCTTCTGTTTTATTTCAGTATAAGACAATTTTCCTTTTTGTCAAACACTAGGGGTCACATTCTTTTGATAAATTCACACTCTCCTTCTATAGCATTCCTTATCACATAGTATGGTAACCTTTCTTGGCTCTCTGCTTGTACTCAATACAAAGTATCTTGAAAGACAACTTAAAGAATTTCTTTGCCCTACTATAGAGAGATCTCTACACATATTAAAAAAATACAACATATATGAAAAAATAAAATACAACATATATGAAAAATATATGAAAAAATAAAATACAGCACCCTCCAGTTTCTGAGCAGCCCCAGTGTTCACATTTAACTGAAATTCAAGAACAATGTAGCTATCAGCCATACTAAGCTGCTTCTAGGGAAAATGTTACTTTACAGAAAGTCAGTCATCTGTCTATTCTGTATTAATGAATGCCTTCTGTATGTTTCCTTAGATAACACTATGATTCACCCAGCAGATGCACATAAATTAGCTCAAAGGTCAGGAAATGACAAGGAAACACATTTCAAAATACAAACACTGATTGATTATTCCTAAACTGCTTATTCCCACCCTTCCCATCCCTCTCAACCATGTGGAGCAAAATAGCTCCTTGCATTTTCTGACCAAAGCAGTTCCATTTGAAAAGCTGGCCAGCCAGGATGTTTTAAAATGTTGCCGAATGATTAAGCACAAATCGTCAAATGGAGAGAGCCGGGTTTTATTAAATATCCTAGAACAGTGCTCTCTGTCCACACTTGTGCCCATGTCTGGCTGCTGGCTGATAAACGTCGTGGCTTTAAGATATTACTTATTAGCATGCCTGTATACTTCTGCCTCATGCAGTCACCCGAGGTTGATTGCTATCTGTTAATTGAATTCTGTGCCAGCAACTGTGTCTTTGTGTGCTTGCCATTATAATTTCAAGGATTGTAACTTCATTTCCTTTTACAAATAACAGTGATAAAAATATAAAGTGATGTACTGATGCACTCCCAAGTGTTGTGTATGTGTGCACGTGTGTAGTCATATATATGTGTGTTATGTGTACATATATTTACATGTATGTATATATATTTGCATATATATTTTAGGGAGAGTTGCTCAAAGTCACAATATATTACGGAAAGACACAATTTAATAAGCCCAACATTTCTATATAGAAACACACATATCCAACCACTTGACAGTTGTCTGCTACTGAGCACGGCTGACAGTCTATAAAATAGAAACAGGCATTTTTATTTTTTGCACAATAATCAAAACTGACATGGTGGGCAGAATAGTCAGTGAACAGTTATTAAACTGTTCATTTATAAAGCTGTCTTTTGGAGCATATAAGAATAAGGCACACTGATTTGGTTAGCCCTCTTTGGATTTCAGAATGTCTGTCTCTGAATCGTTCATCGCATGAAATGAACCTCTGGTGAAGAAGAAAATTGGACCCTGGATCAAGACAGCACTTCATCAGCTGTGGTGAATATGGTGAGGGGACAGAAGCCGGGGACACTTAGAGTCAAGGATTTCAACTTCTCTGGTGCAACTTGACCTCAATCCCTTTCATTTACTCCAATTTTCTAAGATTAAGGGAATTTCCTAAAGTGTGGTCAAAGTTTTAAGACTTCCTGTAGCTAAGTGATATGCTCAATGATACATTCTGTTGGTCATTGGTACAAAAAAAAGGTATCGACTGACTAATCCAGAAAAATGTTCCGGACATTACTAACAACCCAAATGACTTCACCAAGTCATACAATAGATATTTCCAGTTCATGGAAGACAGAGGAGTGGTTTAGATTTTCTAGGGATAAGTCGTTGATTCTTGGCTATTCTAACCACTCCCTTTAGCGGGACCCCTATTTATGTTCCCATGATCCCTAATCCTGGGTGAAACTTTCTCCTTTAGAAGTGCCAAGGGATGTGATAAGGCATGACATACTCACATGCTAAAATGCATCGCATCATGAGTTTAGTGTTTTCACTGGATTTCTGGTATCTCAAGATATTTGGATTAAAATCACCGTGCACCTTTCCTTCTTGACTGAAAGTGACAAAGTGGCAATAAATAAAAATAGATTAATCAAATGAATGGACACAGTTTTCTAAAGAAGCCACCTTGATCTGGAGATAATTTCTAATTTCATAGAAACTGCTGCTCCCATCCCTCGGGTAAGCAATGGTCTGGAGGGTCATGCAGAGTAGACAAAGGCTTATCTTTCTACATCCCACCAAGTTCTGGCATTCTCTCTGCCTGACTCCTGGGATCCCTGAGATACAGACCTGTGACAATGCTAAGCTTCCACCTGCAGGGAAGTACTCCAGATACAGAATTACTCACTTATAATGTACAGTACTTTCCCCACGAACAAAACAATTTAAATTCCATTTTATGCAAATAAGTTCATCTGCATTAACAAAGCAGAAATAGAGACACAGATGTGTAGAGAACAGACATATGGATGGGAGGTAGAAGCGGGGGTGGGATGAACTGGCAGACTGGGATTGACATATATACACTACTATGTATAAAATAGATAACAAATGTGAACCTACTGTATAGCACAGGAAACTCTACTCAGTGCTGTGTGGTGACCTAAATGGGAAGGAAATCCAAAAAAGAGGGGATATATGTATATGTATAGCTGATTCACATTGCTGTACAGCAGAAATTAACACAATATTGTAAAGTAACTATACTCCAATAAAAATTAATAATAAATAAATAAAATTCCATTCTATTACTGCAAGTGATTTTTTTTAGGTATTGGGGAAAACATAATCTATTTTTTCAACTCAATTCAAATAAAAGTTGAGACCCTACTTTGTAATGTACTGACTTTCAAACTACAGAAAAGACGGGGAGAAAAAGCATAAAATCAAGCATATAAGAGCATTTGGGGAGAATGAAGTGAGAGTGATGGAAAAACAGGAAGAAGACAAATGTACAAAAAAAGTGAGTGTCATGAAGTAAAAAAAAAATCGAATGGTGTTGAAAGGAGGGAATGATCATAACACACATAGTGTTGAAAGAATGGCAAAGAATTTATGGAGAGATGGCGTCAGGGATGTATCTTGAAAGATATTTAGGGTTTAGAATTTGGCAAACAACATGAAGCAGACGATCCACGTTAATGAAATAATATGAGGAATGACACGACAGGCAAAAACTCTGGGTGTATTTTGTGCCACCACTTGGGTTTGACTGTAATCTAAGTACAGAAAAAGAGCATTTGCTGACCTCTGAAACGGAGGATAAGCCATAGTGGACAGGGATCTTGGTGACAATCTGTGCAGGTGGGGCACACAGTATGTCATAGGGAGCCGCTGACAGTTGTTGAGCTGCTCCTGGAGGCTATGACTGCAGTTGTGCTTTGAGAACTGCAGTCTACAAAGTGTGCAGGAGAGGTTGGGGTCGAGACAGAGAGGAAACAGAATTACAAACAGGCGATTAGCCTAGAAACGGAGGTATGCCAGTTAGCTATGGCCACAATAATGCTGCATAACAAGCAACCTCCAAATTAACAGCAGCAATAAGCCCTTATTTAAGTCACAAATATGCAGGTTGGCTGGATGTCAACTGATACCGGCTTCCATATGGCTTGCATCCCTCTCCTAGGACCAGTGGGCTAACCCACACCTTCTTCTTCTGGCAGGGACAGAAACACACGGATAGACACAAAAGAGCAAACAAGCACAACGGTGTAAGCGCATTCTGAGCTCTGTGGACTCAGACCTGTCAATATCCCACTGGCTAAATAAGTCACCTGGTCAAGCCCAGCGTGAAGAGAGCAGGGATGTCTTCCTCTCTCATGGAAATAGCAAGAGTGAGTGAACAACCTGTGCGATAATCTAACCCACCATAAGGGCATCAAGCCAAGAAGGTGACACTGGAAACAGTAAAGAGGAAACAGATGTGAGGAGTCTGACAGAGGTAAAACCCAAAAAAGTCAACCATCATGTCACATAAAGGGTAGGATTAAATGACAGAGTAAAAAGACATGAGCTTCAGGTTTCAAGCCTGGGAAGTTATAATTATTAGGAGGCCATTAGCATAAGTATTGAGAAGAAAGAAAATTTGGGGAGGAACATAATGAGTTTCATTTTAGATGTATGGAATGTAAAGTGTCAGGAGAATACAGCATAGGTGTCCAGCTGTTTCTCTAGAGCTGGGACTCACATAAAAGACACGTCAAGAGACAGCTGTGTGTCATGTGCATAGAGGTTGGACTCAAGGAGTGAACAAGATTTTAAAGATAGAGATATCATTCTTAGAAAAAGAGAGGAGGGGCCCAAAGGCAAGGCCTCTGAGGGCTGCGCCCACCACTCATTCAGACTCCACACAGCAGGCTGTCTCTGACGGTTCCTTCTCCCCATTGCCCAAGTGCAGTCACTTTCAAAGTTCTAAACACGCTTTTGCTGGAATGTCCATCAAAGTTTTTCTTAAGTTTTTATTTCCACTGTCACCTTAGGGTTTGACATGATAGTAATATATCTCCTACCTCGTAGGAAGCTTAAAATATAGACTTGGAGTTTAAATAGTTTAAAGTAGAAAGAGCAAAGCTAGAGAGAGTTGTCTCTATAGAGTTGGGAGAGTCAAAATTCCAGGAACTGGTTGAGATCACGAAGAGAATAAATAACGGAGTGAGGAAACAAGAAACTCAGGGGAAAGAGGCCCTACAGATTGGAGGTGCATAGAGGAAGAAGAACCAGTAAAGGAGCATGGGATACAGCTAGAGAAGATGGGGAGGTGGGACCGTATGAGGTGAAGACCTTAAGGGTCCAGGGAAATCTAAGAATGAAGTGGTTGCACACATCAAATGCGATAGAGGAATAGAAGATGGTTAGGTCTGGAGAAATGACATGATATGGCAAGTAGGAAGTCCTGAGGGTCTGAGAGAGACTCAGTAAAATGAAGATGAAAGCCAGATGCCCAGGAGGTAAGGTACAAATGGGAGTAGAGGGGTATGAACCATGTTCCTAAGTTTGATCATAAGGCAAGAAGAGACCCAGAGGGACCCAGAGGAAAGAATGGCAGGAAGCAGTAATCTGGGGAAACTTTCTGATTTTTGAGCAATTAAAACAATCCCATTATTCTCCAACATAATCTTTGCATTTGAAGAAGATTTAGTTCTTTAGTTGACTGCTGAAGTGTGGAGGTTGGAGAGAAGCATTTTAGTCCTTTTCTTGTGCCTCATTGCCCAAGCTACCACTCTTCACACATGCAATCCCACACTTTCACCAATTGACACGTCTCTGAATAAGGGTTGGAAATTTGTCTGGTTTTCCAAAGTAATCAAAACCCCAATCAAAAATTAAATTTTATTTTCTATTTCCTTGGGGATGAAAATTCTTCAGATTCTATTATCTTGTGCTAACTGTGCTACTTGTCCATATATTTTCAGCCACCAAGTCCTAGCTAGCAACATCCTCATTGAATCTCAGAGCACTCTTTCTTCTGCCATACAATACAGGTACACAAATGACGTGC
This sequence comes from Globicephala melas, assembly GCF_963455315.2. Classification (NCBI taxonomy): domain Eukaryota; kingdom Metazoa; phylum Chordata; class Mammalia; order Artiodactyla; family Delphinidae; genus Globicephala; species Globicephala melas. The sequence continues at coordinate 84,052,480 of NC_083327.1, read as the reverse complement.
TGGAGGTTGTTAGGGTGACTCAAGTTTATTGGTCTCCACTATGTTTGAGTTTTAGGGCAACTGGCCTATATTAATCAAGAACACAGGGGAGTTAAAGTTAAGTGTTGGTATTAAATACACTATCAAATGCACCTGTTTAATAAGGCAAGAAAGTTTCCTATAGAAGCTTTCCATTATTAACAGATACGTCTACCTAAGAAGGCAGACCAGGGGAAGAAAGCATGTGTGTGTGCGTTTGTGTGTGTCTGTGTGTGTGTATGTGGAAGGGACCTATAATTTTTAAAGTGGAACACTTTCCTCACCTTCTCTGTAATAGAGATGATAACCCAGCTACCATTTTTGAGCTTTTGCTATGAAGGCTCTTTACACAGATCATCTCACTCAAGTAGTTTAGCTTTCTGATAAACTATTAATATTTTTGAGTCCCCAGAGCAAAACGCCCCTCTTCTCTGGACACTGGTACATTTATATTGTCCCTCACCATCCCTCCATGCCTTCCTTTTCAAGATGTCTTCTCTAGAGTTGACTTAGAACGTGGTGTTTCCATTTTCACCACTCCTTGCCGTTATTTTGTGGTACAATCTCAGTTTATCCAAAAGACTTAAAGTCAGAGAATACTGGAATCCCAAAGATCTTGAGAGACTTTTTTCTCCTCCTCTTGTTTTGTTGATAAAATTAACCACGGCTTTTAGAGGCTGAGCTGTGATGCTTACGGGACAAGAACTCCATTTTACTGGACCTAAGTCTAGTGCTGGACACAGGAGATGTTCATCTCTCCATAGCAATTCTAACACCCACTTGACCAGGCTCTTGTCCACACCCCATCTGATTCTGAGTCAGGGGCTGGACTTCCCAAAGCTGATATCACTCTGCGGCAAGCCTGAGTGCATAAACAAATCCAACACAAAAGTGGGCAGTTCTCAAGAATGAGTGATATAAACCTCACTTTCCTCCGTACAGGATTAGCAATGATCTGCAAACCACGTTGCTGGCCTCGGTTTACCAGGGCTGTTGCTGGGTTTTGGGAACTCAAGTAGGCCAATCCAAAAGGCTCAGTATGAAAGCGGCCTGAGACAGAGCACATTGTTCAGCCCATAAACACAATTAACTCTTCTACTGCCAAAATTCCTACCACCTGATGAAACATGAGAGCTTTCCCAGCTGGAAGATAGGCAAAGCCATGGGTGATTACCTAGGGACCTATCACCATAATTCTTCTGGTCCAGTAGGATCTGCTAATTACATTTATTCAAAATATGAACATTATTATCTTTTAATTTCAAAAGTTAACTGTGATTTGATTGGGACTTTAATATTTGTGTTTTTCAGTTTTGTTTTTTACTAAACATGCACTGTATCAGTCAGCATTAAGGCATCATTTTAGTTCAGCGATTGAGTGAAAGTCTCCATGCAAATAAGTAACCAAGTATTTCCTAAATATGTATTTGCATAATGAGCTATTTAAATGCAAGGGATTATAACACATGTGAACAATTGCAAATGGCATGTATGTGAAAATCCATAGCAAAAATGTCCACTGTCACTTGGAATATGCGATTCATAATTTAGCCAAATCATATTTCCAAGTTTTTATAGAAGAAAGAACCATATACTATTCCATAAGCATAATACATTTTTCAAAGCAATTAGATCAGTAAAGTGAAGGAGTTAAAATGCAGCATGACAATGTTGAAAAGTTATTAAGTGTCAATTATAAACTTTTTCCTGAATTATGTAGTGTATAACAACCAGGGGAATGTATTTTACAGTCATCAAGATCAATTCTATCACAACAAAGCCATAGGAAGTGATTTCAGACTTTTTAGTGAGTTCTGACAAACCATGCAATGCATAGTTTTTGTACAGAAACACTCAAAATCATATTTTAATTCTCAATAGCTGTGAAGGGTTTTTAGCCAACGAATCAAAATATACCTTCTCAAAATATTTATTAAAATCAACTTTGCAGAGCCAGCTCAGCTGTGCAGCCTTAACTGAATTAGCTCATCTTTCTTCTATACATTCCAACATTTTTTTCCACCCTTCTTTTTTTTCTATTTTTTTTTCCTAGATGTGAAAAGGGGAGAAGGTAAAGAAGTAAAGAGAGTGAGAGTGAATGCTTTCCGGGTTTGATAAGCAGTAAAAGACTGATGTAGAGAGGGCCAGGTGAGGAGCTTAGTAGCTTTCGGCAGTAGGATGACCATGTCTGTATTTCACATCTGCTGCATACTAATCACTGCCCTAGGAAAACCACTGGTCAGACACAAACAGCTAAAACCAGTTAAGCTCAGAGCTAATGGGTGACACCAACTGTCATTGATGGCAAGGAGGTGGAAAATGTTTGGGCAGAGAAAAATACCTGTTTTCTGCCGGTAGACTACTTCCCTTCACCTTTTCCTCATCCCAGATGACCTGAAATAACCAAACTACCAAACAGACGTGGGATGACGGTTTCTTCCATCTCAGATGATGGAAACCATATACTACATTTCAAGGGCCAAATGCAAATTAAAATTATAGCTGACCTGGAATTTTTTCATTACTTCCCAATGCTTACCTTATTCAAGACTCCAGATATTTTGAAAACTAATTTCTATAAAGAACTTAAGAGCCCCGGTAGTTACTTCAAATGAATAGAAGACAGCAGGACATCATCCATTATGTAGCCCTGAGCATTTCACAGGGTGCCGAGGCCACACTAGGGAGGATGGTGCCTTCCTTTGTAGGGGAAGGGTGAGCCCAGAAAAGCAGCTCCATTAGACAAGGACCAAGGACCTGGTTGATCAGGATTTTACGATGTTTTCCACCTTAAAAATAGCAGAACTATGAAAATCCAATAGGTGTAAACCAGAAACAGGCACACACACATACACATATATATGTGTGTATATATATCATATATGAATACTATATCTATTATATATTTTATATATATTGTGTATATATATTGTATATTATACATATATAAGTATATATTCCATTATATATTATATATAATATGTATGTATTCCTATATATATACATATAAGTATGAGGGGTCCATTTGCCGTTCACCGTTCTCGACTCTAAGATGAATACTCTGAGACTATGAAATTCCCTCCCATGGTGTAAATTGAAGAGTGTCTTTTCCATAGTTACCTGAAAAGGAGATAATATAGTTAACAGGGTCCACTCTCTTGTAATGGATTTAGCACCTCAATCACTTAATTGACTGACTAAAATGGATGAGAACAGACCTTTCCATGGACATATCCAATGCTTTTTGTTCTGTAAGTTAAAATAACAATGGCCTATCATTTTCCCTATTAAATTTTTAAGTAAAATTCAAATTAGCAATCAAAGACAAAATATGAAAGTAGCACCCAAAAGGCTTCAAAAACAGTTTGAAAGATTGCTAAGGAAAAAATTATGAAAACAAACAAAAAAAGTGACTGCAAAATCCACTTCTTCCCGCAAGTCACGATATTTTCACAGCAAGCTCTTTTTATAGGAAGCTACAAGCTTTCGACAGGCTCATTTTCACCAGTCTGCGTCCAAGTAAGTCATCTGTCACATCTGAGTGCATATATTTTGTTCTGGACCCATAAACCCCAGAGAAGGTTCATGTTCTTTTTCCATTGAAATTCTTCCCCCATGGATATATGTTTTCCTTTTTTTGCAAAGTAATTTCATACTGCCAGTGGTGTTGGCAATAATATATTAAAAGTTAAATTTATGTCAACATCCCCAGATCAACTATCAGATGTTGCTATTAACATTGACATCAAAATCGTTAAGAAATTTCTGTCATGTAAATTAATTATCTGAATTGTATTGTCATGAATACATAATGACATTATTCATGCAAATAATTAAAAATATGCTTCCTGAAAACAAATTATAATAATGGAATAAAATGTCATTATTGTGGCTTCTTGACAACCCATTAGGCTTGGCTTTAGGCACTCAAGTCTTGGAGATTATCATAAAGAAGGAAAACAAAATGAAGGCATGATATTAATGTTATTGATGCCAAAATGGAGACTGAGAACAGTACAGCAATGGGCAGGATCATGGTGATGACCAGGCAACACTCTTATGGCCCCTCTTTACTGTACAATTATCTACTGTACAATTATTGTTAAAAAGAAGATAGCTTATTTTATTGTTGCCAATTTCACATCTCAAAGGACCTCTCACATAAAAAGGTTGTGGTTATTAAAAGACTGATGTTATTCTAGAGCACAGCAGAGAAAAAAATAATTCACCTGAGTTCTCACAGGTTATCTCTTGCCACCCCACAAAAATGTAATTACTACCCATCAGAGAGCACAGAGAGAGTTTGGTTATGGAATTTGCAGATGTCTGCAAACTTTCCCAGTAAGAGAAAGACGAGGCAATGATGGGAATTAAGTTCCTCTCAGGGAAAAATATGGCTAACCCTGTTGAATTAACATGGTTAACAACGTATACAGCAGAGCACTTAGTTCAGTGGTGGTCCCCATTAATGAATAGTATTTATAACAGTGATAATATTGGCTAGGAGGCTAAGTGAGCAGTAGAAATGAAACCATCACCAATTAGATCCTATTTGCACCTCACCGCCAAATTCTCTAAAGAATATTTTGTCTACAGAAGAATTAGAATCTCACCCAAATTCCTTATAATTTGGGGCTCTAATTCAGAGGAAAAAAGCAAAAATTAACAAGCATGAGTTGCAATTAAACCAAACAAAAAATGGAAGATATATCCATTGAAAAGACATAGGGATACTGTTATCAGCAGAATAAGTTGCAATGGTGGATGGAAAAAAGCAAAACTGTATCAGTTCAAAAGAAAGTTGCTTTGCTAGAAAACAGAAAGCAAATGCTTGGTGGAGTTTGCTCAATGAGGCATCAAAGCTTCCATCGCTGCTTGGAAGCCCAGGTCCTTCTGTTGCTAATCCAAAAACACATCAAACCTATACCCTTAACTTGATGCTATATTAATAAGGCCCTGTCTTGGGGCGTCTCAATGATAATATATCATGTGTCGTAAGTATAGTGTTTTGGCAAAGCCATGGCTTGCACGTAGTTCACATGAAGTACTGCAATTTTAAAGCAGCATGTTTTACAAAGCAAAACCAAAAGTAATTTAAATACCTTTCATATTCTCTCTCTCAGAAGGACCACCTATAAATCCACAACTGGGATTTTCGATGTCCATCAAACACACATCTACCAAAGACTCCAAATTTGTCCAGGAAGGGAAGATATAGGCCATGGCCATCTGGAATGAAGAGGGAACAGTTTGCACGTTCTCAATATTCCTGGAATCAGGAATATTTTAATTTCCCAAATGCTTAATAAAGAACTATAAGCTGGGCTTCCCTGGTGGCACAGTGGTTGAGAGTCCTCCTGCCGATGCAGGGGACACGGGTTCGTGCCCCGGTTCAGGAAGATCCCACATGCCACGGAGCGGCTGGGCCCGTGAGCCATGGCCGCTGAGCCTGCGCGTCCGGAGCCTGTGCTCCACAACGGGAGAGGCCACAGCAGTGAGAGGCCCGCGTACCCCCCAAAAAATAAAAAAAATAAAATAACTATAAGTTGAATCTTTTTCAGAACTGGAAAGCCTAGATTTATACCACAGAAATTCACAAGTCATAAGAGTAAAACTTTGGAACCTTGGATAAAACTGCAGTGTTATTTATGGTAGCACACTCGAATTCAGAAACAAGGATATCTTCCTCCTAGAAGTTACCTCTAACCAAAAATTATTATGCATGGAATCTTCCCTGAAAAGAAAATTACTCCCTATAAAATATAAGGTCTTCCCCTACTCCTTACAAGACTAATTGCCCTCTGTATTTTAAGAAAACCAGTTTTAAGATCATCTAGAAATAAAAAAACGAAAGAGAAAAAAGATACACGTTTGCCTTTCTTCTTATTGGGCATTATTTCTAGTTGTCACAAGAAGAAAAAATGACTTTATTATTGTTAGTATGTAGCAAGAAGAATCAATAACCCTAAGCCCGCATAAAAGTCATCAGCCTTGATCACGTTCCAGCTTTGCGGCCCTCCTCGTAGAGGAAGAGGAATTTTACTCTTTCTACTCCCTGTATTTTCTGTAGTCTATCTGCAGAGCTACGGTGACAAAATCTGTGATGACCAGAACCAATGAATAGATCTTTGTCATGATCACCTCCTAAAGAGGTGAAGAAAGGGATGTCGTGTTACATGCTGGACAGCGGGTTGAGGACGAGGGTGAGAACCGCACGAGAGAATGGACCAAGTGACCAAGACCGACAGGGACATAGCAGAACCATTAAGGTTTAAGTCAGACATCAGGAGCCCAGCAAGAGCAAATCCATGGACGGGGCCCCTTTCTCCTAGCGCAAGGTGGAGCGAATGGGACTCTGTTGCTCTAAGCCTACAGGCCAAAAATTGTACTTGAGCAGGAGACGCATGGGCTGAAGCACACCCGGTTCCCCAGGGCCTGGGACCAGCGGAAATACAGCAGGGAGCAGAGGCCACCATTCAGAAGGGGTACCAGTCAGGCCTATGCTGTGGGGTTAGGGCCACGAACGGGGATGGAGAAACCCTGGGCAGTCATAGGATTCAGGGAGAAGGGTGTGGGAGGCATTTGACCATCATGGATGTAGAAAAACGCTGCAGACTAGAGGAGGGTCTTGAGTGTCTAACGCATCCACAGGCAGGCACAAGGCCAAGTCCACCCACCGTAAAATGTGCTGGGAAGCAGAGAGGCAGGGAGAGCCACTGGCCTGCCCTCCTCTAATTAGTCGGGGCAAAGGAGCATCAAAGCCCACAGTCAGCAGCTTGTCTTTGCCTGCACCGCGAATGGAGCCAAAGCAGGAGCACGAGCTGATACGTTTGGATTTATGTGACAAAACTACACAGGCCACTTAATTAAGCCTTGGCCATTTGCCTGCAAGCGGGGTGGTGTCAATCTACAAACAGCGGTTTTTGCTAATTGGCGTGCTGACCCAGAGCGACGTGCCCCCAGAGTGGGATGCCCCAGGAGGAGCAGAGTGTGCACTTACCCCAAGCAGCCAGCTCTTCTCCTTCCTATAAACATGTAACTCCTTTTCAAACTACCAGAATAAATATTTACTGTCATCCCTGATTGAATGCACTTGGAGAGAGTCTTCTTTCAAATAAACAAAAACTTGATCTCATTCACTCCCAGCTTCTCTCTTTCCTCCAAGGATACATGTAGCACTGAGTTTGGGGAACCTGGATTGGACAAACACAGATACTTCCTTAAAGTCACCAAATTCCTTTGATAAAAATACTGTTTTTGGAAACTACAAATATAATAACAATCACCCAAATTCCCATCAATCGAATGAATAAATATAGCATTGTCTTATATACTTTTAGACTTGTCCTTCTATATGTGTGCTTTAAAAAATAAATGAGTCGTAGAGCCACATGACCTCCCCTTGAAAACGAAGACAACATTCCAGGTAAAGGTAAATCCCTTTGTCTCTACCCTGGTCCCACTCCTTTCCCTATTTCCAGAGGAAGGCACTGTATGCCTTAACAACAGGTCTTCCAAAATTATCTGTAAGCCCTTGAATTTAAGCAAATGCAAACCCAGATTTGGTCATACTACAGCCAAACTACCTCAAACTTCTCACCTTGTCCCTCTCTGCCTCAACTTTTTATTTCCTCCTAAAATTATTATCCTCACTTATTTTATTGACCATAGAAGTTCCTTTTGTTCTGCGTACACGACAGCACAACGGTTGCAACACCCCAGTTACAATGATAAGCATCGTTTCTCTGCATCAACCTTGCTTTAATCAAACAGTCTTTCAAGGCTTCCCTCCACTTGGCGTGAACGTCCATCTTCGCCCAAAAACACTCATCAAAATGTTTTCTATGAAAAAAATGCCCATGTCCTTTATGACCCCTGTGATGGCATGAGAGACGTTTATAGGAATATCACACTGCAAGGACCAAGGCACAATCGCTGGGTGCAGGAAAGGAATCACATAGGTAATGGCATCTTGAAATTGACATGACATGAATTCATGCCATTGCTCATTAAATATGTATAGATTTTTGAGATCACAAAAAGCAGACACTCACCTCTGAGGTATGATAGTCAAGACATCGGCACCACTGAAAATATTTCTTCAGCTGCCCTGGAACTAAGGCTGTGGCCAGCTTGAATTTTTCACCATCAGTCACTCAAAGACATTTCTTAATGTGAAAAAAATGTACATATGTTATCTAAGAAGACAGCAATTAGATTAGTAAGATGGCACAGAGTGTGACTCTGAGATAATAGACAGAAAGACTAGATATGTTGAGATGAGAAGAAGAAAGGCAGGTTACTTGGAGCCTGTGGCTTGGGAAGGAAGCCAAATCTCAGGCACCAGAGCAAGGATGGAGATGAGCAGGCAGCTGTGGGCCCCCGGGGCTGCACGGGGGTGGCTGAGCCGCGCTGCAAAGGCTCTTGAATTAAAGAGTGAGGCTCCTGCCCCCTTGACCCCGGGGAAAGGAGACGTATAGCCAGAGGAAGACTAGTATGCAGCAAACTACCTGGGCGTTCTCCAAATAAGTCGTCCCCACGGCTTCTCCATGGGGCCAGCAGTAAATGCTCACATCTGTCTAACTTGCCTTGAGAGTGGAGCTACTGATGTAAATAAGCCACCAGGCTCCTTTCCTCCTTTTGACAGCGAGTATCGCCATCAGAGGCTGCAATTTTGGTCTCCGTCAAGGACCTTCTGGTGGCAAGTGAAGAGAAAACACTTTAGGACAGTTTAAGATATAAGAGGAATTGGTTAGAGATGATACAGACTATTCCTCAGGACCTAAAGCCAGGCATGCTTCACTCATGCATATGTACCGTATGTTAGGGTGAATGATAGAACGGTGCCAAGAGTCAATCATGTTTCACCTTTAAACATGGTAATTTCATAAGGTACAGTATGTATAAGTTTTCTTCTCTTCCTGCCCTCCCCTTCCATCTTCCCCTGACCCAAGCCTCTCTTGAAGATTATAATATCCCCTTTGAAGAGAAAACATCCAACACTGTTAGTCACCACATCTGAATTCCAAATACTTGGGTGAGATCATCTTACTGGCACAGTTTCAATCCTGCAGTCAGGGGCTGAGATTAGAGACCGCAAACATGGTTGTCAGCTGCTACTTTTTTAGTAAGATGTATGTGTGTGTGTGCGCATGTGTGTATACATGTGCATGGGTGTGTGGAGGGGAGGGAGGAGCCACCAGAGTCAGTGCTCCGAGAAAGAGTGATGGTGGATTGGAACACCACACTGGGGTCAATTTTAGAGCACTTAGTACTAACACCCAGTGCACTTAGTATCAAACACCTAGACCCTGAAAGGAAGCGAATAAAACTTAATGATGAAGATGATGTTTCAGTTCAGTTACTACACCACTGACCCACGGGACGGCTGCAAGCAACCTTCTGTTTGGCCATTATCACCCAAACACCACCCAAGAAGCTCCATGCTTACAGAACAAAATCCAGATTCCTAAGCCTGCTGTGTGAGGCCCCACTTGGCCTGACTCCACTCCCACCTCTAGCCCATCTCCCATCACCCCCAAATTAACACTCATCTGTTTGCCCGTCTGGACTCATTTTCCTCGGTCACAGCTCCTGAATCTCAGGGCCACTGATTCCATTTTCCCAGGAAATGCCTTCTTCCTCTTCATCAGCTCTGCAAATTCGACTTCTTCAAAATGACTTTCAATCCCACTCTCCTCCGTGAAGCCACGTCTCACCCATAGAGTAGTGACAACAATGCCTAGTTCATAAAGGTGACGTGGGCAGACATCAAGGTAACATACACAAAGTACAGTATCTGGTAGTTAATACTATTCTCTATTATCAATATTATCTAATAATAGTGTTAATATTTTTCTCTCATTATTTCCTTTCCCACACGCTTCTCCATTTTCCAGCATCTTGAAGCTCTCCCTGGCTTTGATTCCACTGTATACTCCCTGGCATTGTCACCCAGCTATTTTACACCTTCTCAGAAGTCTGTGTTCTCCTGAAGAACAGACCCCTGCATCGTGCTTCTCATTTCCTAGCACTGGGTGAGTTAGAGTAGGCGCTTGATGGATACCTATTAAATTGCTTGGAGAATGAGTGCAAAAAAAAAAAAAAAGAAAGAAAGAAAAGAAAAGCAGTGAAAAATACATAATTTTAGAATACCAGATTCTACACATTTTACATGAAGAAAACACTAAAGGGTAAATAAGACAAATTCCTAATGGTAGCAGGAAATTTCACATAAGTAGCAGCAGAAGTAGAGAATGTTGTAATTTATTTTCAAATAGCATCTTTTATTCAAAGCATTGCCAGACATTTGCTGAAAAGAGTTAGCGGTACCAAGGGCAGATGACTCAATGAAATATTTTAGACACATTTTATAATGGGGGTGAGACTCTCCTGAGACATCTTTTGAGACCCAGCAAACGATCAGTAGGCAAGAAACCAGCAGGGTGGGAAATTCAGAGTATAAAACAAGCCTCAGAGTTTAACAGACAACATGGTCAGTGCAAGGCTGAGGGGAGCTTACTGTAACTCACCGTCTAGGTGACCTGAAGTGATGATAAGCTGAGATCCCAGGAAGCAGCCTGAGTCTATCAGGGTTACTACCATGGATGAATGCCTTCTTTCTGGGGCTCCAGGAAATTAGAATTGATTTAAGTTTCAGGGATAATGTTCTGTAAGAAATCCAAGGGGCAAATTCTTTCTGGATAAATCCCCACACAGGCAACATCTACACAGGTCACTAACAAAAGACGCATTTAGTGAATTCATCTGGGAAAATATTAACGCTTGAACTATTTGTATTAGTATTGTAAAAGACTGAACTACTTATTCGGTTCTGAATTCCCTATTCTTGATTGCAAGAAAGTAGTAACAAGAGATTCATTTTTTAACCACCAATGGCCCCTCATCTTTCTGGAAATATTAATCAACTAAACTATGAGCAAGGAAAAGAAGGAAGAGAAACAAGAAACTTTCCTGAATATTTGCATTCAGCAGAGTGAGATTTATGCATGAGATGCAAATTGCTATGCGGTATTTACACATCTAAGGAAAAACAAATCTTGAATGTAAATGTTTAGAGGGCATATTATTTTTAAATATGAAAGTGGCAAAAATTTATTAGAGTGTTTGCAACTCCTACTCTGTTAAAGAGACATTCAAATGAGTTTTTAAAAGCACTTTTGTCAGAATTACAGAAACTATACCAACAAGGCATCTGAAAAACTAGAAAGCACAAAGTGTCTGGCTGCTTGTACTTCTGCAAATCCTTTAGAACAATTAGTTGCATTTTCAAGTGATTTCAGGACCAGTCCTCTCTCTATAAACATTTTGCTATTGATTAAATATCAAACATGTAACATACACCCACTACTTATTTTCAAGCCCTTATTCTTTCTGTTGGAATTTAAATAAATAGAGCGTTGTCTTACCTGGCTATTTTGGTTTGATCTCTTTCATAGACAATTTAAAAAAAAAAAAAAGAGGAGAAAGAAGTCGAGGAAATGGAGATCCGTTGGCTCTAATTCTCTGGGTCGGGTCACCAATAGTTTATTTGGGAAATTATGCCAAGTGCCAAACTTTGTGCTATGCCAGGCAGGGTTTACCTACAGACAACAGGATTATCGTTTATGCTTAGCACTTATGATGCTAGGTCTCTGTTCTAAGTGTTTTACATATAACTTTATTTAATTCTCACCGCAGTCATATCAGATACTATTACAGTAGACCCCTCCACCTTATCCACAGGGAGAGTTACTCTCCCAGATCCCCAGGGAATGCCTGAAACCTTGGCTAGTACCGAACCCTATATATACTACGTTTTTTCTGTGCATACATACATACGTACATCTGTACGATAAAGATTAATTTATAAATTAGGCAAAGTAAGAGAATATCTGAATTGCCAGCATTACTACCCTTCACTTTGGGGCCATTATTAAGTAAAATACAGGTGACTTGAACCCAAGAACTGCAATGCCGAGACACTTGATCTGATAACACGGGCAGCCACTAAGTGACTCAGGGGCCGGACACACTGAACAAAGGAATGATTCCTGTTCTGGTCAGGACAGCGCTGGACAGTGTGAGGTTTCATCAGGCTGCTCAGAACGGTTCGAAATTTAAAACTTATGACTGCAGGTAACGGAAACCTTGAATAAGGGAGACAACTGTATTATGGTTGTCGTACAGATGAGGAAATCGAGGCTCTGGAAGGTAATAAGATCTCCGGGCTCTGATGCAAGCAATACAGCACGATGAAGAGCAACGCCAGCAGTTGAGATTGAAGGGGAACGCCTAAAATGCTATCACGGCACCCAGGAGAGAAAGATGCACCCCTGCTTTCACACAGGTTGGTCATTAAGTCCAAAGGCCAGGCGCTGTGCTAAGCACTTTGTATATTACTCTCTCATTTAACCTTCCTAACAGCCAAGTTAGGAAATGGGGATCCTGGGCTGTTCAAGGTCACAGTTAGAAGTTGTTGGAGCAGGATTGAAACCCAAGTCCTCTGACTCCAGGCCCACATCTTTAACCAGAATTCCTTCCCAAATTATTTTCTTTCAGATTAAAACAAAGTGTCCCAACTTATATATATATATATATATATATATATATATATATATATATATATATATATATATATATATATATATATATATATATACTTTTTTTTTTTTTTGCGGTACGCGGGCCTCTCGCTGTTGAGGCCTCTCCCGTTGCGGAGCACAGGCTCCGGACGCGCAGGCTCAGCGGCCATGGCTCACGGGCCCAGCTGCTCTGCGGCATGTGGGATCTTCCCGGACCGGGGCATGAACCTGCGTCCCCTGCATCGGCAGGCGGACTCTCGACCACTGCGCCACCAGGGAAGGCCAATTTTAACCATTTTTAAGTGTACAATCCAGTGCCATTCACATAGTTGTGCAATCCTCCCCACCATCCATCCACAGCACTTTTTCATCTTCCCACACTGGAACTCTGTCCCTGTTAAACAATAACTCCCCATGCCCTCTCCAGCCCCGGGCATCTACTATTCCACTTTATGAATTTGACTCTAGGACCTCATGAAAGTGGAATCACAGTATTTGTCCTTTTGTGACTGGCTTATCACACTTAGGATAATGACCTCAAGGTTCATCCATGTTGTAGCAAGAGTCAGAATTTCCTTCCTTTTTAAGGCTGAACCGTATTCCACTGTAAGGATAGACCACATTTTGCTCCTTATTCCTCAGTGGATGTCTTGTGACCTTTTGTAACCTCTTCTTCTTGCCCCTCTTTTTTCTCCAGGACACTGATCTGTTTTCTGTCCCAATAGATTAGTTTGTATTTTCTAGAATTTTGTATGTAATTGGAATTATGCTTTTTTTGGTTGACTTCTTTTGCCCAGCGTAATTATTTTGACAGTCATCCATGTTATAGCGTGTATTAATAGTTCATTCCTGGGCTTCCCTGGTGGTGCAGTGGTTGAGGGTCCGCCTGCCGATGCAGGGGACACAGGTTCGTGCCCCGGTCCGGGAAGATCCCACATGCTGCAGAGCGGCTGGGCCCGTGAGCCATGGCTGCTGAGCCTGCACGTCCGGAGCCTGTGCTCCGCAACGGGAGAGGCCGCAACAGCGAGAGGCCCGCGTACCACACGCACACAAAAAACACATCAGTGAAATATACTCCAAGGATGACAGAATAGAACCTGATCCAGAAGGAAAGGACAAATATTCATCAGCCAGTGTGTAAACGTGGAATGTGTTTTCTAAAGAAACTGCAGGGAGTACTGTAAATTAGAATACTGCATCTGTGAAATACATCTTCCCATTTCATAGATAAGTAAAAGTCTTGTTTTAAGGTTTTCATAACTTACAGTGTTGCATCGTCCCTAAGTGCCCTGGGAACATCACGGAAACAAGCTGTGGGTTTATCTCTTCACTGGACATTCCTCAGCGTATTCACAGATCTGTGCCCCGGTCGGTAAGAAGCAGTTCAGCAATCCACAGTATTCCTAAATACCTTTTGTAACCAGGAGGCTGGAACATGCTGACAACACCAAAGCCCAGGGAGACGGGCCCATGAGGCCATCTCTCATAGGCCTTGACCCCGAGTCAGGGGCTGCGTGTTTGCTTTATTGAACAGCCTGGGGTGATGGTGCCGCTAGACAAACACGCCAGGCTCTCTCTCTCTCTGAAAAAGAGCGTTCTCCCCCAGCCTGGAATGTGGAAGGCAAACATGGTCCCATCTTTCCCAGCTAATGAGGATTCCTGGAATGTGTGAGCGGGGCAGCTTGCCGCCGAGGACTGTGTTTGGGGAGACATCCCCCCTGCAATTAAAGGAACTCTGAGATCATCAGAAGACAGGACTGTGACGGCGCCAGCAAAAGGAGCAACAGAGGGGCGGCATAAAGCAAGGCCCATCGAGTGGACGTGACTTGCTTTTTCAAACTCTAAGAAAATTACCTATGAAGCTTTAGCTACATAAAATTGTAATCGGTTCAAAGCGACAAAAGTGCTCCATATTTCACAGTGCCACTTCATCAGGCTGGTTGTTCCAACATAAACTCCTTGCCATTGGAAGGCGAAGATTGCCACTCTGTAAGGACATAAACTGCTATGGGGACCCCGAATGTTGTGCCGTTAAAGCCCCCTCCCCTACCTCATGTGCCCCTCTACACGACACAAGACTTCGATTCTGCCTCTCAGCTTTCCTTTTCCTGATGCATAAGAGTGAACTGAGCATACGACGTACACCCATCTGTCCAGCCGCTGGAGTGTTCCTTTTCTGGAAATGGCATGAGACCCAGACAGCTGGACGTCCTTGCCCTTGTGGGCCTTATGCCCCAGGGGACCTGGCAACCACCAGGCACATCTGGGCATCAGGAGGTGGAAGTGCAGCAGCCTGTGCTTCCACTTCTGTCTCCATGTGTATCCAGCTCTGAATCTCGCTGCAGGGCGGTGGTGAAATACTCACAATGGTTTAAATGTCAGCGAAATCCAAGGCGTCTCCAGAAATGGAATTCTGTGGAGCATCTCCTCAGAAACTGGGCTAAATGTTGCCCTGAGAAAGCAGAGCAGTCCCACCCCGTGGAGCCAGGAGGAAGCATGGTGTGAAGGTACTCTGGTGCTGGCTCAAGGGTTAGGAATGCAACTTTGACAAGACCCGCTGGGAGGCGAGCTCCAAATTACCTGACATACCTTGGTCACAACAGGAGCGGTGAAAGAAACAGTCTTCTGAATGGATTACAGCTTCGTGCTGTGTAAACACACAACAAAGTAGTGTGCTTTAGTAGTTTTAATTAAAAATAACATTCATTGTTTTTCATTCCTATAGCAATGCATGCTTGAGAAAAGAAAGATAAGCCCAATTTCTTTAAAAAATTAAAAAGCATCCACTACCTCATCACACACAGATGGCTCCTGAGAATGCTTTGAGCACATTTATTTCCAAACCCCCCTCTGCCTAGATATGTTCATCTATTTTTCACACAAATAGACTCCCATCGTCACTTTCCTTTGTACCTCCTTCTTCTTTTAATAATAGATCACAAACCAATTTCCATGTCATAAAAAATTTTTGTAGAATATCATTTTAACAATAATTTATTTTGCTATTATTTAATGGCAATGTATTTTATTTCATTCTTTTTTCTATTACAAGGTGATGTTTCATTTTTAATTTCAATAAGCTCCTGGTTATTTTCTCAAATACCTTTCTTGGCTTTGTTTATTCAGTGTATTTCCTGGGTAACTGGCATGAGTTCAGCTCTGGGGAGATAAGGATGAAGAGAACAGGCACGCTCCCCCGCCAACCCCAAAGAAACGTAGGGTCTGAAGGAAGAGGCACACATCAGGCAAGCATTTAAAAGTTAACTCCTTACTAAAGATAAAACTATGAAGTTTTATCTAGACACCAGTAAGTGTCTTGGAGGAAAAAGAGAGCAGGCAACAGGTGAGAATAGTGATATTCGACTGGAGGCCTTGATGAGGCAACCGTGCGATGTGAGGAGGGGACATTTATGTAGGGGACAGTGCACACGAGGCACCAGGGTGAGTAGGTGGGGAACAGAAGACAGGACTCTGCGAGGACCAGGCATGGAAGAGGATGCACAGCCAGGCTGTGCCGAGGAGATGCAAGCTGACTGCGGGTGCGGCGGGGGGAGCCCTGAGTTCACACAAGAGACAGTATGAGTCAGGGCTTGGAGATGACTTGGGCGTCCTTGAGGGGCGGGGACAACGGTGACAACAGAGGTGTGCATGAGATGCCAGTGGCTTGGCCTGGAGAGGAAGGAGAGGAGCTTTTTTTCTGTTTCTACTATGGGATCTTTGCAAAACATTCAGAAAATACTGAAAATAAAAACAAAAGTAAGCATCACCTCTGCTTCCACTATCTGAAGAAAATCTCTGACCTATTTTTGCACCCCTTTCCAGAGTACGTTATGCCTGTGTTTACATATAAGTGGTTTATTGTTTTTATAATAAAATGAGATCATCTCTGTATTATACGTGTGTTGTATAATACGTTTTCTGCCTACTATATCATTAATATATTTCTATATTGATAAATATACAATTAATCAATCTAGAAATTTCCATGTTGATACATTTATTAATTTAATACAAAGTAATAAAATATGGCTATAAAAATGTCCTTAAGCAGACCACGATTAATGAACAGTAATGATGTTTCCCTTTTCGTATAAACAGTATACCTTCGTAACCACTGCTTAGATCAAGAAACAGAATATTACCAGATTTCAGATCTTCCTCTTGTCGTTTTTCCACCACTATCATCTCTCTCCTCTTCAAAGATGACTACTAATACCCTGGATTAATTTTGACTGCTTTTGAACTTTATGAAACATACAGTGAGTTTTTAATGTATAATAGTAGTATTATATAATAGCATAATAATTTTATTATAATAATTAAAATGTTTAAGTATGTTATTAATGTGTTTATCTAATTGTGTTTAATGATAATGTATTTTAATTCTATGGACAGTGTATTCTTTTGCCTGACTTCTCTCACCAAATTTTACAATTTTGAGATTCATTTATGTTATCACATGTAACTGCAGTTTGCTCATTTTTCTTGTGCTATAGTATTCTATTGCATAGATGCATCTTTTTATATATTGATGATTATTTTCTTAGCATAAATTTGAAGAAGTGGGATTGAAAGGCCAAAACCAAATATTAAGACATTTGCTAGGCATTTCCAGTTATTCTCCAGAAAAGATACACTAATGTATTCTTCCACCAACCATGCAGGAGTGGGCCTGATTCTCATCCCATGGCCAACATTGGGTATTGACTTTATTCTTTAAATTTTTTCCAGCCTGATAGACAACTAAAACATTTATTGTTGTGTAACTCCTTTCAAATCACACTTTGTTAGGAATTTGCACAATATGTTTTTTAAAAACTATTCTGTAGCCTTTTCCCTTTAACAATATATCATGAACATTTTCCTGTGGTCTAAGTCAACAACTATGCCATCATCTTTAATTAATACATAATAATCTATAATAGAGATATACCTAAATTTACATCCTGAGAGTTCACTATGTGAAAGGCATTGTTTTGGGTTTGTTCGTTTGTTTTTAATGAATTCATTGTCATAGGTCTTTTAATTCTCATGGCAATTCTATGAATCAAGGTCTATTATTATGCACATTTTAACAGCAAGGAAACTAGGGCACAGAGAGATTATGTAATAATTTGCCTAAGACTAAACAGCTAGAAAGGTTTGGAACCAAAATTTGAAACTGGGCTGTTCTGGTTCCAGCAGCCATGATTTTAATACCCTAAATCCTGACTCTTTAAAGTAATGATCACACTTTCCTCTCCTTCAGAACAAAAGGTGTGGTTTATTTCCACTGCACCTTTGTAGCCTCTTGTAGATGGTAATTGTCCAATAAATCCACTAATGAAATGCCCTATAAATGAGTGAAACAAAAGTTAATCACTGCTTGATTTCAAAATGTGCTAGTTTTGTTTCCTACAACATTCACACAGATAACTGTTGTTTTCTATAAACGAATTCATGAACTCACTTTCATTTTACTTCTTAAGCTTTATACCACAAATGTTTATGGGTCCAAAGAACAGAAATTCCAGTATGTTTCTAGACGTCAAATTCTACAGGACAAATTCCTCCTCAGGTAAGAGGAGTTACCAATTTCACTGGCAAATCACGCGTTTGGGTTTGCTGCTTCCCTCACTGCAAAAAGTGTAGAGTGGCCAGTTCTAGATGGTAAAGTAGATGAGCTGATGCGTTGTCCAGAAAATTTCAGAATAACTTCTTGGCAGTTTTTCCAGAATTACTAGACAACTGACTTCCTCCTCCACATGTGTCTGGCTTTGGAAAGTGACATAAAGAGAGAAGATAAGAGAAAGGATCAATGACTTCATTAGGTTTATTGAACATCTGAGAAAAGTGAAAAGATGTTTGTAAAAATGACCAACCCAATGCAACTGTTTACTATGGGTTAAAAACAGTGTGTTCGGCCAACCTCTTTCCACACAGCAGTAACATAAAATGCTGTTTTCCAAAGCCAGTGCTTTTCCCTGCTCAACCCAATAGCTGTCACATGATTAATGTGCTGGTGTCTTATTAACTGCTCTGTTACAGAAGCTGTCCAATTCACAGCAACCCTCACCGGAGAGACCTTTTTGTTAAAAACCTAGTTGAAATCATGCTGTTCCGACTGCAGGCTACTGCACCTTTCTCCAAAGCATCATAAAGAGCAAAGAATTATTGTTTCCAGTAATCCAGGCCATAAATCAACCCAGTCTGAGGATGGAAAAAAAAAATCATGAGTGTTTCCTTCATTCATATTCAAAAACCTATCCGTATAACAGCATATCTTGGAAAACGACGGAGGACCTGTGTGTGCCTCTGTGTGTGTGTGTGTGTGTGTGTGTGTGTGTGTGTGTGTGTGTGTGTGTGTGTGTGTGTGTGTGTGTGGCGAACAAGAGGTGAGAGCAATGGGAAGATTCGGAAAACATGAAGGACAAAAGAAAGTTCAGCGCCAGTTAAATAATTCCAAAGGCTTTGATCTCATCAGGCCCTTCCTGGCTGGAACAATATTTTAAGATTGTTAAAAACAGCCACCTTATCTGTTGGGCTCTATCTCCCACTGCTTCACTTATCTGGGCCCAGCTGTTTGAGGAAAATGCGATGTGGCATGACCTTGATTTCCCAGGACCTGACCTTAATATCTAATCAGCTGTACGTCTCAGCGAAGCCATCTAGAGATGTCACCTAGGCCCCCCTGGCAGCCAGTGGTTGAAACGATGTTTACTTCTTCTCCTCTTTGAGACATCTTCCAGCCCTACCCAGCAATCCTGCCCTGCTAATCTGTGCACTGGGTCCTCACGGGTGGCGGGGTACTTGAAAATCTTGGATGCCCTTTCAGTTGAAAATAATTTGGATACCTTTAGGTCAGTCGTAAAAAATGATCTGAGTTCCTCCTGAGACTTCTGAGGGGAAACTTCAATTTGGATGAAGAAAAGCATTAACCACTCATGGCTGCTGTAGTGTTTATAAAACACAAACCCTTCTCACCTGTAACAGCCAGTTTGAAAGTCGTACAATCCAAAGCAGTAAATACACACACACACACACACACACACACACACACAAGCATGCATGCATGTGCACACACAGGAATACACATACACACATTCACACATGTGCACACAATACATGCACACACATACATGTGCATACACACACACACACGAACTCTAAATATTACTCTTAAATAGTTTTTTTAGAAACGTCCAAAGGTGGCTTAGTGACCCCACATTGAAGTCTTAAAATTCCAGAATGATCTAAGGAGATGTCAGAGTTATTAAAGTACCATTATATTAAAAGTGACATAAAAGGACCTGGCGTTTTTTCTCTCTTGACAACCTTGGAATCATATTTGCTTTGTTGACAAAGCAATAGTTTCCTGCCAGCCTGGCGGGCTGTTTTCTCCCTGGTTTTGACACTGTCACCAAGAATAAGTGTCCCACCGTCATGACAACACCGCCGCCCACATCTCAGACCCAGGCAAGAAGGAGCCCTGATCCCTCTCTTTTCCTGTTACTATTCACGTTCATTTACATGGTCAGCTACAATCATACAGAATGCTCATCGATTAATTCTTGAGGATGCTCGTTTTCTACACAATAAGTTGTAATGTTGCCTCTGAACTTGAGACAGAAAACTAAGGGGAGTGCCAAGACACCGTCAGCCCTCCTCACCTCTGGTCTCCCCATGAAGCTGGGGTTGGGGGATGAGGGGGGCACCGTGTGTCTGCTGGGGCCTCCATGGGAAGATGGCCGTCCTAGCAAAGGGCTCTCTGGACCGGAGTCTCTCCTCTACCTGCACGGCCCCATCCCCAGGCCACACACCTCTCTCCATGGATCTGTGCTTCTGGTGCTGTCATTTGTAGTCGGGGACTACAATCCTTTCTGTGACAGAGTCCCTGACCCCCTGCCCTTGGTGAAGACAGCCTTGCGAATGGGGAGACACTGGGCTCCTGTGGCTGACCCCCAGGGGGTGCATCCCCAGGGCTGAGCGGGGCTTCTGGAAGCTGCAGGACTCCCGGCCCCAGGACCCCAGGCTGGGTCCGTTGCTGCCCCCACCCACCGGGCAGCTTAGGCAGTTATGGTTTTGGCTCCTCCTGAGGCCGTGGCAGCTCCAAAAATCCCTGATCAGGTTTCCATCAGCCCCGAACTGGTTTCCCTGCACGGCTCACAGGTCAGGCTCCACCGAGGTGACTCTGGACGCTACAGGGAATGCCCACCTGCAGCCCTGAGTGCCTGAGCACCAGCCAGGGGGAGAAGCCCAACGAGACCCACATACACTGGACTTCTTGGCTTTATGGGAGATGCCTGTAGTTTCTGTTCTGCTTTCGGAGTCTAGGCCTTGCACCTAGAACCGCGGTCCACTCTAGTCGCCAACCAAAGACTCGCGATGCTTGCCCCCTGCTTGCTGTGTTGGTTGCCACTTTCCAAGAGCTTCTACACACTGTGATTTGAGGCCTGGTTTTTAACTGAAGTTGCCCTCCCTCCTGACTTTCTCACAGGCCCCCTCTCACATGTTTCCCTGTAAAGCAAATCTCCCTCCCCAGTGACGAAGAAAAGACCCAGCCAGGTGGGAGGACTGCTTTTGTGTTGAAATCTCAGTCAGTGAAGAATTTTTAATAGGTTTAGTGGCTGGTCTTCAAAACTCTTCTAAGGTCTGACAAGGCCTCCACATCTGAGGGAAACAGCTCTGTGGGATCAGATGCTGACCTACGACATCTCTTATCTGGGCAGACATAACACACCCAGGAGAGCAGCTAAGCCTGTCCTCACAGGCTGACAGCGCCTAGCAGGCTCCAGTACCTTCTTCCAGAGGAGTGATACCTAGAACGAAGTGGGGCATTATCAGAAGGTGAGACCTTCCAAATAGATGCTGAGCTTCAAGGTTAAAATGTCAAATTGCAGAAAGGTGTGTCCCACTGGAAGGGACAGGAACAGGCACCGCCGCCCGGTGAGAGATAAATCAGATCCAGAGACGGTCCCCCCATGCGCTAGAACCATGATGGAAAGATCGGAGTCAGCATCGCATCCTGGAAGACTGTGTGCAGAGCCCTGTAGCTGCTCCAGGGAGCTCGCTGTCCCGCTGTGACTTTGCATGAATCTCTGGCTCTGGCTGTTCACGGGGTGTCACATGCACTATAATTAGATTTTGGAAATGCAGACAGTGAGAGGGAAGTGGTGTAATTAAGGCAACCTATCAGATGCCCAGCCTCATCCTCTAGAAAGGAGCTGATGTGCACAGCACGCCGGTTTCACACACCACCCTTCAAGGGCAGGGACGTCAGTGTGGTCATTGCGAGAATTCCAAAGCCACTCTGGAAGGGAGCCTATTTTCCACACCAAAGTCAAGGTGACGAGTTTGTTAGCGGAGAGGACACATCGAGAGACACGCCAGCAATGTAAGGGTGGCGGGCAGGGCACTCAGAAACTTGATTTTGCATTTGGGCCACACGATCCTGTTTTCGGAGAGAGAGCTCAAGGGAAGGGAGAGCAAAGCAAAGGACAATTCACCATAAACTCAAGCTGGGGGGGATCTCGCTTGCATAGTCAAGCCAGCAGGAGATGCAGGGCTTCTGGAAGCTGATTCGGCCAAGGTGAGCTGTGATACAGCAAGGGTCTTGAACTTTTACCCGAGCATTTGCTTCTCACACCAGGAGGCTAGCTTTTCACCTTCATTTCTGAGAGCGAGAATAGGAATCAAGTAACTGGAAGCAGAACCACTAGGTCTGTGCTCTGCCTGCCTGTGACTCAGGTCCAGGGAGGTGTCTGAGTTCAAATCCCAGGTCCTCCTCATGTGAGTTGTGTTACTTCAGTCAAGTTACTTAACTTCTCTGTGCTAGGCTATTGTAGTCGAGACCCCCAGTTGGTCCTGTCTCCCTTTCTCCACCTCCCTGGCTAGGGCTCCCTCTCGCTGACCCTGGGCTTGGCCATGGCCAATGGTACAGTAACAAGAGCGACACCAAGGGGGGAAAGTGGTGGGGGGATGGGGATGGTGGTAGGATGAATTGGGAGATTGGGATTGACATATACACTAATATGTATAAAATAGATAACTACTAAGAACCTGCTGTATAAAAAAACAAATAAAATAAAATTCAAACATTAAAAAAAAAGAGTTGACACAGCTGAGACGTGAAAAGCTTGCTCTCTCGCTGCCCTGTATGCCTCCTGCCACGCCACTAGAAGATGCGGACGAGGCCCGGCCTCCCTGCCTCCACCCTGGGCAAGTGCAGGAGGCCATCCTGACCAGACTGCAGAGCACGGCCTCCCCAGAGCTGCACAGCTGGGTCACAGAATCATGGGCTCAATCAACAGCCCCTGTTTGAAGCAACTACATTTGGGGAGGTTTGTTATACAGCAACCATAACTGACATAGTTCCTAAGCCTCGAAGTCATCATTGCTAAAATGGGGACAATGAAAGTACAATCGCTACCCCCTCATCCACGATTTTGATTTCTACGGTTTCAGTTACCAGGGGTCAGCTGAGGTCTGCAAATATTAAATAAAAAATTCCCAAAGTAAATAATTTGTAGGTTTTAAATTGTGTGCCTTTCTAAGGAGCCCGATGAAACATGTTCTTTCCATCCTACTCAACACATGACATCCCTCCGTCCGGCACATCCCGCCTTGTTAGTCACCCAGCAGCCCTCAGTCATCAGATGGGCTGCTGAGGTATCACAGTGCTGGTGTTCAGGTGACACTATTTACTTAATAATGGCCCCAAAGCGCCAGTGGAGTGATTCTGGCCATTCCGATACACCAAAGAGAAGCTGTAAAGTGCTTCCTTGAAGTGAAAAGGTGAAAGTTCTATACTTCACAAGGAAAGAAACAAAATCATATGCTGAGGTTGCTAAGGTCTACAGTAAGAATGAATCTTCTATCCATGCCATGGTTTCAGGCATCCACTGGGGTCTTGGAGGGGATCCCCTGCCATAAGGGGGGCTTACCCTCTGAGGGCGGTTGTGAGGGTTAGCAGGGTCAACTCTCACCGACAACGTGCACTGTGTCCACTACAGTTTAAAAAGAAGAAGTAACCACCCCTTTTTCTAAATTTTTAAGACGACTTCTTGGGGCTTAAGAAACACCAGCTCTAACATTTAAAAAATTTGTCAGAGCAAAGAAAGTCCCAGCAGCAAGACCTTTTAGCATCATTTCTCCCATCCTCTCCTCTCCAGTGAAAACAGAGTGACTTCCTAGCACCCAAGGTGAGCGTTTGGGACAAGATGTATACACCTCCTCCAAAACTGAAACTCGACTATAAGAAAGTCTCATGTTATTTATTGGTGCACCTGGTTACCCAAAATACAGACTCTCCTCAAACACGCCGAAGAGGAGACCACCAGCGACTCAATTTTATTAGCCATAACCCAGCTCTGAGCAGGCTGGGGAAACCAAACATTTATTCTCATGAGATGGACCTCAGATGAACCCTGGAAAAGGAGGTGATAGAGGGATAATCAACAGAAAACCCCCTCCTGGGCTAATTAGTGAATGGCACTGGGAGTCTTGAAGTGTGCCGTGTTTAGGTCTCTAAAAAGCAGGGAAGAAAAACACTCAAAGGGCTGACTCACTTATTTACACACCGGGCTCTTGAGTGTATGATGAGGTCAGACTCTGCCCCTTTACTCATCCTCACAAGCCCTCCACTCTGTATCCCAAACCACTACAAGGTGCTGGGATCAGTTTAGCCCCAGAATGAGTAAGAGGCAGGGTTTGAACTCAGGCTTTCTGACTCTAAAGTCAGAATTCTCTCCTCTCTTCCAAGATAGGGAGAAAGAGAAACCAGAAAGTGTTTTGATTAAATGGAGGGAGAAACAGTAGCAAACACAGGGGCCTCTTGAGGCAAAGCCTTTAATACTGGTAGGGCGAGGTGAGGGAGGAGAGAGAGAGAGAAGGGAGAGAGAGAGAGAGAGAGAAGAGAGAGGGAGAGAGAGAGAGAGAAGGGAGAGGGAGAGAGAGAGAGAGAGAGTTTGGATCAAAAGAAGGAGAAGATCGAGTTCAGTTCCTGACATTCACGGAGAACAGAGGAAACAGAATCTAAAGCAGAACAACAAAGAACTGACATAATTGCCAGGATGAAGCTTAGGCTGTGGGGATTATCTTTTTCGTATTAAAAGAAGCTGATAAATTTCCACCACACCCCCCCCTTCCCCAGGGATTATTACAAGAGCCATTGGTAAGATCTGTTATTTTACGGAAAAGTGGGTTTTTGAACATATTGGTCAGGTTGTAGGGCTAAATCTCTCGAGTGTGTGACTTGAACTTCTGTAGGGATGGCATTCTTATTCATTCAGGAAGCATTTACTAAACACTTGCTAAGTGCACAATATGGGGGAATTCCAGAAAAAGTCAAAACGATGCTTCCGAGGTCTTTGCAAGGTTGGGAAGGTGAGGGCACAAAAGTGAGTCACAGCAGTGAGTGAGTGCCCCTGAATGCACAGTCAGCAGAGCAGACCTGGGGCTTCGGAGAGCACAGGGCAGGGAGGAGGGTGTGGGCAGCATGTCTGGGAGGCTTCCTGAAGGAGGAGGGCCTGGGGGAGGCTGGGACAGGGAGCCGGAGCCCCCAG
Source organism: Globicephala melas (assembly GCF_963455315.2). NCBI lineage: Eukaryota > Metazoa > Chordata > Mammalia > Artiodactyla > Delphinidae > Globicephala > Globicephala melas. The sequence continues at coordinate 84,027,336 of NC_083327.1, read as the reverse complement.
GGTGAGGAGGCCTCGTCCCCTGGAACGAGATGTCCTGTTACCAGGTCACTAGACCCTCACGTGACAGCTGAGAGGTTAGGCTTTAAGAGGCCGCAGTGGAGAACCGCTGACAGCATCAGTGCCGTCCTGCAGAGAAAGACCCAGGTATCTGCCGGGTTGTGTGACCCAACTACAGTGTGGCAGTGAGAAGAATTAGGTTGGTTACCTACGAAAAGAACGGCTTATTTTCCTTGTCTCAAAATAAAAGTCATTTTTAGAACATCCAGTGCCCTGTCTTTTAAGATTCTAAGTAATTTGGAATTAGGGTGGCTAGATTTAGCAGATAGAAATAAGACGCCAGTTAAGTTCAAATTTCAGATAGGTTGAGTAATTTTTTGGTTTACGTATGTCCCAAGTATTGCCAGGTATTCTGGTTTTGGCCTGGGAACTCTACTTGGAAGGAGTAAAGAGTATCAGACATCATTCAAGTACCTGTGGGACGATGCCTTGCATTTCCGAGGACACGGCACGGAGAGGCCAGTGGTGCCTCGGTGCTCACAGCAGCTGTGGGCCTAAAAAGAATTTTTTGTTCTTTCTTGTATCCATCACATTTACAGCGACCTTCTCTTTGAAGGAATCAAATACATTTTCAGAGTAAAGAATATTTCTGCACTGGCAGGAAGCAATTATCTAATAAATGTTAATGCATTTGATTTAAATCAAATGTTAGTATATTGCATTTTTCTAAAAGGAGAAACACACTGAAGGAAAACTTTTTGAAGAGTCAGGATGCAAAGCCCCGGAGGAGGTTCCATGGAGTAGTTGGGAAGTCCCAACAGCCCCGTCTGGGAGCTCTGGGTGGAATCCTCCGGGCACAGAAGGACAGACGGTGCATTCCTCTCTGCCCAAATATCCTGAGGAGGAAGCTGGAACCGGTGTCGTCTGACCCAGAATCAGCAGGGTTACAGCAGAATTTATGAACGACTTTAGGATGCAGCATTGAGATGGAAGATTTAGAACTGGAGAATTAATTTTCTCTCCCTCCTGAGTAAAGCAGCTCTCTGCCTAAAGCCAAGAATCTTTACAGAATCGAAGTACTGAATGGAAACAATCCCGTAAGCACTGCATGACCCTAATAATTCCGACCATGTTATGCCACATTTTGCAGTGGCCTAAATTAAACAGAAGAGAATCCACATGATGCGGTCGTCCCGAGAACAAGGCTGAAGCTCTGCCAGCGGACCCGTATTCCCTGGGGGAACACGGGGCGTTCTCTGTTAGAAGCTAATCAGAATAGAAGGGCACTTGGATTCTGTGCTAAGAACTGTTTACTGGGTTTAAGTGTTTTAGGTGATACAATAGCTAGGAACAAGCCTCCAAGAAACAGAAAATCTGGATTCGATAAGAACACGTGTTTATTCAAATGTAATCTGAACAATTAGAACCCTGTAAATATTTCAAACTGGAACTCCTGCAAAATTAAAAAATTCTCATGAGATTTTATGTTTTCTAGTAAGTATCCCTCTTACTCAATCACAGTTAGAAAATGCTATGCATCTGTACATGATCCCAGAGGAATATTTTTAAAGTAGAAGATTTTAAGAGAAAACAATGTAATCCTAATAAAAATAAAAAACCTTCCTTTTCAAACACCTTTTGATTTTACGAGAAGGGTTTGTTCTCATAATACCTGTGTAAGACCAGTATGTTTTTTTCCAATATATAATTAATACTTTATTTGCCTACAACTCTTAAGTCTTACTTTTTAAAACTGCCAATTGTTAAAACAGAGCTCGTAGATAGAAGCTAAGGAAAGATAATCTCTATAAAATACAAATGAACCTAGGCCTAAACCTAGATAAGACTAGCATAAACATTGAACAAAGACACAAGATGAATTAGGCCCAAGATGAATTTTTTAAAATAAATCACTGACTAAGTCCAAAGCACTGGGTCTGTCAGCATTAAAAACAACAATAAAAATATTGATAAGAAATAGCCTTCAACTTTACATACTGTGGAAAAATTAGAATGAAATTGAAATGAAATATTCTTCAAAACAGAACTCTTATAAAAAATGGGAGGAGGGCTTCCCTGGTGGCGCAGTGGTTGAGAGTCCGCCTGCCGATGCAGGGGACGCGGGTTCGTGCCCCGGTCCGGGAGGATCCCACATGCCGCGGAGCAGCTGGGCCCATGAGCCATGGCCGCTGAGCCTGCGCGTCTGGAGCCTGTGCTCCGTAACGGGAGAGGCCGCACAGTGAGAGGCCCGCGTACCGCAAAAAAAAAAAAAATGGGAGGAACATCAACAGATTTCCTACACTGATATTCTATGAAACACTTTCAAAAATATTAATAAAAATGTTACAATGTAGAGGTCCACGGCCCAACAATTTTAGGGAAAACTCTGTGTGTTGTTTGAAATGTTTTCTTATTAGAGGCTCTGAGAAGTTCTGCAACAAAGAATCATGTTTGATTGTATTTAATCCTTCATTTTCAAAACTTACTTGAGCATAGGACACCATTTCTTCCTGCATATCTATCAACAAGCTAAAGAATATTTCTCAGGAATTACTAATTTGAGAAACAGTCCCTGATTTAAAGATATCAGGCTCTCTGCATTTATCACCCAAACTTTCAAAAGAACAAAGAGCTGTTGAAAAAAATTCACTGAGATATTAACTCATGCTGTTAGTCAAAAGCATGCCATCCATTTTTTCACAACATTGGTACTATTCCAGCTTCCTGGTTTCCCAGCTCTTGGGAGAGACCCTCCCATTTCCATTGGAAATCTGGTCCCCAGAACTTCCAGCAGGGGGCTGTGTCTGCCTAGTGCTGACCGTGAAGGCCTTGAAGCCAGTTCAAGGTTAAGAGGGCTCAACAACTAACAAGCTAGAAATGGCATCTGGGCTATTAGGACACAGCATTACAAAAGTATGATCACGGTTCAAGAACGTTGCCAGGAGAGAAATCTGTGCTCAGAATTTTATTATTAGGCTTTATCATGTGTCCATTTTCAAATATAGCTAAGAGAGCCCAAAGGGGAAGAAATAAAAACCAAGGAGTATTTTTATAAACTAATAATCAAGTTATGACTGATACTGAAAAAAATTTAAAAGACTTAAAATTTCCCTACGTGGTTAGCAACTCATGTATGCTAATTTTCTCTCAAAAATAATGCAGAAAAACCAAAATGTGAAAGTACAATTGAAAATGAATGGCAGGATTTCCCTGGTGGTGCAGTGGTTAAGAATCCACCTGCCAATGCAGGGGACACAGGTTCAATCCCTGGTCCGGGAAGATCCCACATGCCAAGGAGCAGCTAAGCCTGTGTGCCACAACTACTGAGACTGCGCACCTAGAGCCCGTGAGCCACAACTACTGAGCCCATGTGCCACAACTACTGAAGTCCGAGAGCCTAGAGCCCATGCTCCGCAACAAGAGAAGCCACCACAATGAGAAGCCCGCGCACTGCAACGAAGAGTAGCCCCCGCTCGATGGAACTAGAGAAAGCCCGCGTGCAGCAACGAAGACCCAACGCAGCCAAAAATAAATAAATTAAATAACTAAAGTTTTTTAAAAAAAGAAAATGAATGGCTATAAGTTATTCCTACTGAGATGAAGGACAAATGTAACTCTTCAAGGAAAATCTCCGCGAAGGAGGGAAGCACCATGTCTTGGCAAAATGTATATTGGTGAAGTTCACGTCCATAATCTGGATTACTTTCTCTTAAACCCCTTTTCCCATATCTCCCTCTATACCCTCTCCTAAAAAAAAAAATGTTTTTTAAATACTTATAAATTGGGTTGTAAAGAGATAAAAATATATGATTCAAAGGGAAAGCAGTATCACTTTAGCCAGAACGGTTGGAAAGATGACAAATAAAGTAGCCGGACAAGAAGGTCAAAAATGCAAATAGACTGAATGGGCACCCAAAACATTGCACTTTCGCTATAGTCTCAGGAGAGGGTGGCTGCTTGGAGGGGGACTGATTCCCACTGGGAAAGAAATCTGCAGCATGACAGGTGCAAGTGGCTAATAAATTGTGGCATTTGCAAGAGTGGAACAATTTATTCCCTCCCTAGCCTCAGGAGAGTTTGTATGTAATATACCCACACACACATACACACAAAACATCTCACCAGTAAACCAGTCAAACCTTTGCCATTCTTTTACTGAAATGCCAAAACTGTATCTATAAATAAACCATATATGAAACCAGTGCACTGCACTCTAATTTCCCCATAATCGTGTGTAGATGATTCTGAGAACGTGATTACTTTTATCCTGTGTTTTGATCTCATTAAAAGTCAGTGTTACGTAAAGATGTCATTCCCACATACTCTGTACGTTCATGTACTTTTTATTTTGCTCCAGGAAAGTGACTGTTACAATGTGTGCAAGATGTACCCTGTAAACTGTGTGTAGGGGGCAGATTTGGGGAAAATATAATGTAAGCAAATAATAAACATTTTCCCACAAGGGAACCTTTCCCTTTCACCTTTCACTGGGAAATGTGACCACAGGGGAGAGCGTTCCAGGGCTCTGGGCATTTCTCAGCCAAACAAGCTCTTCAGACCACACACTGAGTATTTCTAGCAGCCAGAGGTGAAGATCTGTGTGGGATGATAACACAGCCCCAAGAAGGGAGGAGACGGGCCACAGAGCTCCTCAGAAGCCCATGCCGTCACTCCTCAGGCCCAGACCCCATGTGCAGGGCTTGGGAGACTAAACCCGATTCTCTAGGGTTTATGTCAAAAAGTTAGTGGCAACTAAGAGCTAAAAGCAAATTATTCCACAGTATCAGACCATCACAGCGTTTTCAAAGAAAGTGTCCTACATATCAGCTAGAAACAGACACTCTGGCAGGTACTTAACAGCTAACTCAGGGAATAGAGCTGTGATTTGTAGAATTTGCCAATATCTGTGGTATAAATACTCCCACCGTGGCTAATTTCAAGCCACCGTGTGAGGTCATTGGATGCAGAGGTGGGAAGAAATACATACAGCTGACCCTTGGGGTGGCTCAGAGCAGGTAGGTTCAGCAGACTGAGGGTTCCCAGCAGCTCCAGACTCCAAGTCCAGGGAACTTGCTTAAAACACAAAACTAATTTGGTTTAGGAATCTGGCTCCACGCTGGAATTGCTTCTCTTTATCATAAATCAGATATTGAAATAGCATCTTGATGTTTGTTAAATTCCACCAGCAAAACTATTTTATGTTTAAAAAGTAGTTTTAAGTATCTTAAAAATAATTTTTCTGGGCTTCCCTGGTGGTGCAGTGGTTGAGAGTCCGCCTGCAGATGCAGGGGACACGGGTTCGTGCACCGGTCCGGGAAGATCCCACATGCCGCAGAGCGGCTGGGCCCGTGAGCCATGGCCGCTGAGGCTGCGCATCCGGAGCCTGTGCTCCGCAACGGGAGAGGCCACATCAGTGAGAGGCTCGCGTACCGCAAAAAAAATAAATAACTTTTCCAAAGCAAACCATACACTCTTGCTCAGTCATTTCCACAAGGCTTTTCCTGAGAGCCCCATTTAGGAAGATGAAAAAAGACGGTCCAAATATTTATATCTGTTCATTGTTCTGGCATGACTTGGATGAAGAATTTTCAATGAACTTGCAAATAATTTTTTTGCCCCCCTCTTCTGCCTTACTGCTACAGTTGCCTGATTTATAACTTCACCTTTTTCACCTGTGATTATTTCTCAGGGATCAGAACCTTTACAGACTGAAGGACCGGGACAGATGGATGCTGAGTAATAGATGGTGGGGCAGGGCAGGAAGAACATCAAGAACCACCAGAAGCCTTCACCAAGCCCCGCCCACTTACCACAAACAATGAGTTGGTCAAAGGTACCTCCATGTGTTTCCATAGGGCTTCTGTCTTCTCACCTTTTACTGCCAAGTAAAAATGAAATTTCTTCTCATGATCCCAAGCCATAAAGCTCTCATGTGACCTTATAAACTTCAAAGCATTTGCATTTCTTATGGTTCTTATGTGATTAAATATGTGGCCTATCAAATATTGAATATGTGGGTAAAAAGAAAGATGTATCATGACGAAAAATACTCATGGCTCTAAAGTATAATTTCACACAATTGGTTTGGGCCAGTAAGATCCAAATATTAGATTTTTTTTTGGTTGTAATCCATAATCACCAAAGACATGAAAATTTACAATAAGTCACCTCCAAACGATAAGCATCTTAGATGAGGGAAGCTGAAAAGAAATTCAAATTCTCAATTCATCATTTTACTCTTCATGTGATTTCTGGGTTTATTTCATGACTCTAAAGAGTAGAGTGAATGGAAATAATTCAGTTGTTTTAATCTTTGTGCCTCTGAGGCTGTCTCACGATCCTGAACACATTTTGTGCTGGGGAAAAATCTCTAGGGTTGCAAATGTTCTGAACATGCTGAAGTGATACATTTTCTTTTTTTTCAATTTGTCGGTAAGGAACTGATACAGACCAATTTTATGAATTTTAACAATGTCATTTAGAACAAAATATAAATGTGATAGAGCTCAAAAGATTTTGTATAATCAATGTGCTATACTCAATAACTCCAAGAAAATGGAAAATCAGTCATAAAAAAGGCCAAGATGAACTCTATAAAAATACAAAATAAAGGCTGTGACAACCTGAGCACTGAGGAATTAGTGAAGGTAATTAAATATCATGAACATTTTCAAAGGAAACAAAAGAAAAAACTCAGGGACTAAAATAACTAGACACAGTTTTAAAGAGAAATGTTACAGTTTGATAATTAGATGAGTGTGTTTGGGAAACATCTTTGTTTGGCTCCTTTTTTATCTTAACTAAAATTTGAAATGACAGTAAAAATACAGATGAAACGTGGTCCAAAGGAGTCCAACGATACCACTGTAGCTAAAGAATTTTCCAATAAGCTGTAAAATACTAAGGACAAATTAAAGAAAAAAGAAATGCCAAGAGACAAGCGATTACTGTGTTGCTGCTCTTGGGAGCAACCATGGATGGACAGAGGCAGGACATGCGGATGGGAGCTCACCCTGGAATCAGCTATAACCACAGTTCCTCTCAGGATTTACACCTTAAAAAAGAAATCCAAGGCAAGAGGCTTTGCCCAAACAACTTCTCTCTGTCTCTTTTTTAAGTGCACAAAGCAAGTCGCACATCTTTAAAGACTCATTAGGAAATGAACCCATCCCAACAAAGGGCATATAAATGACCGCACATGTTGAAAGAAGCTGGATTTGCTGTAGGAGCTTCTGTTTTGTCAAACAGTTTTGAATGCCTGACAGTTTATGTAGGTGCAATTTGTTAAACACGGTTCTGAAGGGAAGAACAAAACAAACCATCCTGTCAACCAATAGCTTACGTGCTTTGTGTTCCTTAATGCTGCAAACCAACCACAAGATCTTGAAAATTCAAGTAAACCAAAAACAGATTGCAAAGATAACTACTTATAACACCTGCTCTGTGTGTATGGAGGGTGGGCGTTGGGATTTGAGGACAAGTGGAGCAATCAGAGTGACCAAGGTAAAACCAGGTCAAAATTTAGCAGGGGCTCATTTCACGCAGGCTAAAACTCTAAGCGGGTAAGTGTCCCAAGTCACAGCAGAGAAATTGGCCAAGGCAGAAGGGTCTGCATGAAGTTGAGGGTTAATGTGAACACATATGACCTCGGAATAATGTCCAGATATGATTCTTCCAACTCAGCACTCTGAGGAACTACAGAAATGGTAGAGGACCAAGCCCTTTGTTTTCTATGCTGGTAGAAGGAAATATATGTGTGTGTCAGTGGCGGGAGGGGGGCGTGGATTTGGCCAGTTGAATAGAGTATGCAGCTGGGCTACAAGGGTCTGATCTCCTGGAGCTGATTTGGTACTATGTACAATGTTTTCTGGTGTTGCCATGGTGATGATGTGTCACTGATACAGTACGTCCAAACCCACCTACCAGATTCAAACACTAATCTCCTCCAACCCCCTTCCATTCTGCCCCATCGATATGTTTCTGCAATGTCCACTCTGATCATGCTACTTTCTCATGTAAATACCTCAGATGAGCCTAGTGTTCAGTCTACAGAAATAAATATAATGATAAGGTATTTTCCCAGCTGGCCCCATTCCATGGTAGATGCCCCGTCCCCACCCTGATCACCAGCTCATTCCATCTCCTTGGAAAGCTTTCCTCCACCTTCCCTACAAAGCTAACGAACCGTCTTCCATTGGTTACTTCCAAGTGTCACCTCCTCAATTTGATGCCTCAGAGAAAATTAATTCTCAATCTTCCTTGTTTCAAGAGCATATTACTTGTACAGAGTTTAGAAGGTGTCATATTGCATTAGCGTTTAGAATATATTATATTTGTATTATTTCTATTATGTGTCTGTCTCCAGTTAGATCAAGGTCTCTCAAGGGCAGGGGCAAGTTATTCTTTCTTTCTGTTCCCAGCAGCCCATGGGCAGTGAGCACACACTCCGTAATTGTTAGTTGAATAAACAGAGTTTTACAAGTTTACAAGTTTGATTATTTAACGTTACTGATTTTTCCATTTTGCAGGCTTAAAAATACAGACACAACGCTTAGAATCACCCAGGGAGTGAGAAGCCGTTCCATTCAATGATAGACCCGGAGACATTATATATTTTTTCAAAGGGTCCTGGACTCTTAACTTCCCTTCTGTAAGCAAGATAATACATCAACCAGATTTGCAGTAGAAAAACTTTTATTTGCAAAATTCATAGCATTAACATTGTTACTGAGCTCCTTTTTTACACAAGAAAACATTAGTACACAAAAAGCTAGACTAATTTACAGGGCTTTCTTGGTGAATTCACAACAGAGCCACAGCTAAGAGCCAAGATTTACTGAACCCCCAGGTTAATCTAAGTCCTTTGAACCATTCTGTTTACTGAACCCCCAAGTTAATCCGAGTCTTTTGAACCATTCTGTAGCTCAGTCAAGGTAGACCTAAGGAAGAAGGGTAGGGTTGAAACAGCACCGTCTCTGCTACCAGCCACTGACAGTAGGGTATGGCTAGAATACACCGCTTTCCTGTGGGATAACAAGCGAACCATAGCCATTTCGTGCTCTCCCTGTATCTCTGGCTGGTTTGAAGCAAGCACGTTACAACTGGTCATGGCACCGTCTTTGGGCTTGAACCAGAGTGAAGCCAATGAGTACAGCATGAAACCCACTGAGGTCTAACCTCCTTTGTCAAACGATACTTAGTTCCAATGCATAAAGATCCTTCCCGAGCACTAGATGCCTGGAAAATTATATCTTACAGGGTAAAAAGTAAAAACTTGCCAAGTTATGCATTGAATGTGACAACCCTCAGTACATTTGGATGTTTCTAAGAAATGTTTCCTAAATTACATTTGGATTTTCTGCATGCTAAGGGAAACAATTTGCATGTCATCAACAGATGCATGAAAATTCCAAGCTGTGTTAGAAAAACTTTATAAACATAAATATTCGGCCTGCCAAATTTCAGGCCTAGGTATGAGAGGGATAACAGCTCTCTCATGGTTCTGTATTTACGTTGTCGACAGGGTCAAATCCAAGATAGGTACAGTGCTTTCATTAAAGAGAAGGATGAAAATGATAGGCAGATTTTGGAATGCATAAATAACCACATGAGAAAAAAATGGGAAAAAGTGTATAAGGACACCTTAATCGATGTGAAATCAGTTATCTTTTAAGTTTGATTTCCCACAGAAAGTCAGTGTCAAGCAAACACGCACATACACACATGCCCCTAGCGTGAAGTCCCACCTCTGAAATGATATAACTGTGGGACCTTGAGAAAGTCACAAACTCTGAGCCTGGCTTCTAATTTACAAAATAAGAATGGTGATGTCTTTAGAAAACAAACATATGGTTACCAACGGGGATAGCAGGGGAAGGAGGGAGAGAGATAAATTAGGGGTCTGGGGTTAACATATACACACTACTGTATATAAAATAGGGAAACAACAAGGACTTACTGTACAGCACAGGGAACTATAGTCAGTATATTATAATAACCTATAATGGAAATGAATATGAAAAAAGAATATATATATATAATAACTGAATCACTTCGCTGCACACTTGAAACTATCACAACATTGTAAATTAACTACACTCCAATTTTTTAAAAAAAATTGACAATTAAAATAAGAATAGCAATTGGTGATGTCTTCCTCATGGAACTACTGTGAATATTAAAATAAATAAGTACCTGAAAATCTGTTATAACTAGGAAAAGCTTTTTACAGACAGGCAATAGAAACAACAACAAAATACATGTCATGAAGTCCAAAATGTGAAAACCTAATGAGATGTAGATAAACATGAAGGTATAAATGATCCATCTTAAGCGTAATTTTTTTAACAGGGTTCCATCATTTTCTAATTCTTGAACGAGGACTCCATTTGCAGAAAGAAAACTAGATTATTGCTGTTTATGCACCAAATAAGACTCCTGGTTACTTGATACCTGACCTCACCTGGCAAGCTCCCCCTGAGTCTCCAACCAACTCAGACCTATGCGTCCTGCAGTGACCTCAGCCCCCCAACCTGTCCCTCTGCCACTTGGAGCCTCTCAGAAGCATCACTACCTAGCATTGCGGGAAAGACAAAACCTCCCCGTTCAAATTCAAGAGCGGTGCTCAAGGAAAGAGCTTCTGGAAGAGTTTTATAGTTTGCTGGTCTCCAAGAGTGTTCTCTGGCTTATCTCACTTTCCTATTTTGGTTTCTCTCACTTTCATATTTTTATCCCATGTTTTGGTGAACTTATGTCATCACTTCCTTTGTGATGTCTACTCCTCTCACAGCCACTGTCTTTTCTCTGGGGTCTCTTTCCTGTCCTCTCCCTGCAGCCTTGTTCTTCTCCTTCTCTTCTTTCTCTCTTCATCTTCTCCCAGGTAACGCAGGCACGATGTAAAGGGCTCAGGACTCTTAGGAGCCCATGAAATGTTTCGATTTCTTTTGGAACCAGAAGAGAAAGTGAACTCTTAGGTCAAATAAAATGTGTTAATAAACAAGATTAACATAGTCAGAGGAGATTACAGACAGAGTTGTAAAATAGACTTCTTAGTATATTCTTTCTGTGGAAGAAAGAACCGCAGGCAGTGCCTCCAGGGCGCACAGAAGTCATACTGAGGCCCTGGCTTCTTCCTTTACTGAAACTTATCAACACCTTGACTTGACTTTTAGAGTAAAATCTACTTCATCATTTTTCAAAATTTTCCCAACAACGAAGTTAGTAGCTGACTTTTCTGGGTTCTTGTAGCACTTTGAACATATATGTCCCTGACTGGAATTATTACCCTCGCATCAATTATCTTTTGATGACCCTCAGTGGGCTGTGAGCCTTTTGCAAGCCTGAACCTATGTACCTTTGCAGGGGATTAATCCGTGTTTCATATCCTACCTAATCGGCAGGTGAATTGGGAAATCATCAGTGACGTACACTGCTTCTCATTCACTAAAATGTACACACACCACCTGCCATCCAAACAGGGCAGGAAACCCTAAGAGAAAGGGGTAGATCACGGCCATGTCAGAAATGTGGGTAAGACGTGAAACCATCAGTAATGTTTCTCACTGGCAAAGAGGTAAGATGCCCAGAGTCCGCTGTCGATGTGGCAACTGGAATTTTGCAGGTTTTTGGTGGGTTACGTCTGCTCATCCCACATACCTGTTTGCCACTGGAAACTTCCACGGACAGATTCTGAGCAGCTAGCAGCACACAAATGAATATTTATTTATTTATGCACATAACAAGCCAATCCTGAAGTCTGATTGATTGAGGCAGCAGAATTCCCAGGGGGAAAAAAAAGCCCTGGAAATACATTGCAATCGCAGGATCTTCGAGTTTATGGAAAGGTAAGGTGGTCCTTGGATCAGAGGGAGGGATGTTTACAATCCAAGGGAGGAAACTAGAGCAAAAGTAAGAGACTACAGATTCACATTTCCAACACTTTCATGGTTTACACAAGCCCCTTTTTCAAGGCCAGAATAATATTCCTTCGATTCTCATTATTGTAGCTTGACACAGTTTCAAAGCACCACATGTACTTCTGAGTTGGATAACGCACAAAGAAAGTGTGGGTGATGTTACTGCTGAAAAGAATCCTAAATCAGGATTTAGAGCTCTTGAACTTCAACAAGTGTCTTGGTAGGTGGGTAATTCAAAACCTCCCAGGGAAAGAGCGAAGCATTTGCTAAATCAGGACCCATGTGAGTACGTGTCTGCCGGAGGAAACAGTTGCGACTTGAAAAATTCGACTTGGGGAAAAAAGCAAGTGCTCTTTTCCCTCTAGAACTTTCAGTTCTCCTCCTGTCTTTTGTTGCTGTAAAATTATATTCATTAACAAAGCCCCCTGGAAACCTGCCTGGGCTGAGCAGCTGGAAAAGATGCTGCAGAAGGAGACCAAAATTGATCCAAAAGTTTGCACGAGCCCAAGGCTTCAAAAAGCACGAGACAAAGCAACTCCAAAACCAGGGCCTCCACCTGGGGGTGACGTCCCTGCCTCCCTGGCTGGTGTGGCTGGCCTGACCCCATAAGGCCCTGCCTGTCAGATCGCTCCAATTGTGGGACCCGGCCTCAAAGCACAGGGAATGTGACACTGCCCTTACAAGTTGAAAGTCAATATAAGAAAAAGTGAAAGTAAATGAAGAGCCTAGTTTTCCTCTCCTACCTACAGAAAAAGTGAAAACGGGACTCTTTCCTTTATTTAGCAAACTCCCAACTGCGAGCCCTTGGGTGGGAGAAAAGCAATGTATCCAGAACAGTGAGTGTCAGCCCCGCATCCTCAGGAAGTTTTGCCAGGGGAGACCTGGAGAAGGTGACCTTGCAGCACAGAGGCCATCACTGATTGAATCTATCCCATCCTCAGTCCAGAGATGGGCAACCACAGCTGATCCTGCAGGATCCCTTCCTCCTTGACTATTTACTTTGTATTCTGGGCCACCGGATCACTTGGGTTGGAAAGGACTGGTTTGACTTGTTCTGCTGTTTTCAGTTCACCCAGGAACTCACACGCCTATGGCCCCTTCCAGGCCCTGGGAAGCCTAAGCCTGTGCCCAGAAGATGACCTGCTGCTTAAATGTAAATGAAAGCTGACCCAGTGCCCCCAGCATGTCTTTTAATGAGGTTAAAGATTTAAATTTGGAAGTTGAACTTTTTCCTCTCTACTAAACCTTTAATTTCATAGGCTGGGCCAAGAGAAAAGGAAACCCTCAGGCGTGCCTGGGAGAACTAATACAACTGCTCCATCTGTGACGGCCACATAGAAAAGATTTCATCAAATAACTAGTGTTTTCTTTTCTCTCAGATATGTTTTCAAAACTTGCTAAAGTCACTTTCTATGACTAGCATAAAAATAAAAAACTCATCTGTGCAATTTAATGAGTTCTTATGAAAAATATTTTTATTATTATTATTAGTTAGCTCTGAACAAGGAATCTTCTCTGAGTTTTGAGGTAATAATGCACTGGGTTTAATGTATAATTACCAAAAAACTCCTTCAGTATAGAAGCCTCAAAAATATTATATGAAGAGGAAGGCTCTTACTCTGTCACAAAACCCCAGGACTTTTTCCAACCTGTCGGACTCTTAGTAAGAAAATGTGGGGCTACATTTTTCACACTTACCAAGAAATAAAATTGACATGAGAGTGATAGCTAGCACAAGACATCTTGTCCCTCGAGAATGAATCTGATTCATCTGTGTCTCCTAGTCTCTCACTGATGGCTCCTGGCAGGATGCCCTACGCCCACCAACACCTAAAAAGTATTCACTGAAGATGACAATTTATGTCTGCCCTCAAGACTGGGACAATATCCCTGTCTGTCCGATGTCACTGGCCTTGTGCCACCCAAACCGCAAATGCAAGCAGCAGGTGGGTTTGTGGAGCAATAAAATGAATGTGTGTGAGGCCACCTGGAGGGTAATGGTGCCAGGGCGTCACTCTTTCCCAAACTGCCCCAGCCTGCTAGTGAGGAAGGAGAGGCTCTCCAGAAGATTTTACACCAGACAAATTGGTGCTTCAGTCTGCTAGGGCGCTTAATTAGAAATAGGTTTAATCAAAATATTTCACAGTGCAAAGATGCTAACCTATTGGATAACTAATAAGAACCTGCTGTATTTAAAAAAAAGATGCAAACCTACAACCTTATATGTTTAAAACATTTTACTGGGGAGAGAGTGTAAAAGGAATTTTCATAATTTCTGGTATAATCTCTGATTTTTAAATATTTCAAGTATGGGAGAAGTAGCAAATCACTTAAATTCAGCAATTCTGACAGGAACTTAAAAATCTTATTTTTTATAAGCAGATTATGTCATTAGAGACTATTACAGTAATTCCCTTTCCCTTTAGAAAACTCCGCCGCTTATAGATGTTAGCTAACCTCCATTAGCACCAAAGGTTACCTGTCTTTTTTCTGGTAAAGGTAAAAGCATCCTGTTACTGGTTTTAAACTCTAACAATAGGACAACAGAGGCCCCAAACCTCGCTCTTCTGCAGTACCCTAATGAAATCTAACTGGGGAATGAGAAAGCAATAGACATCCCAGGCTTTGAGGATTTTTTGTTTTTTTTTTTTAATTGCCCATTTTCCCCTTGCACTGAGGCATTAATCCTTGAAGAATAGAAAGCAGACTTGCCAATAACCCAGCAGAGAAGGGTCCTGGGAGTGAGAGAAGGGAGGAAGCTCATAATTGTGGGAGAAGTCCTTCCCTCTCCCAAGAAACCACTATTGAATCTTGTGGGCCCTCCCTGCCCTGGATCTGGAAGTCCCCCCCGGAGCAGCATTGGTATTCAAATTAGTCTGCCAATCTCAGCCTGGCACAGCTCTTGGTGGCCTGTCAGTACATGGCTTGAAGAAAAGGTACCCGATCTCAGATCCGGCGAGATCCAGCCAGATTTCCAACCCCACCCCCCCGGAATATATGTCATCTGCCTGTAAAGCAAGCTGCTTTGAGGTGGGAAGTGTTTTCTTTGCTACAGTCTTTATTTTTGTTAAAACAAAAATAACTAGAAGACAATGCATCGCCAACAGAGATTTAAAAAGAAAGAGGAAGGGGCTGCAGAGTCAAGCTACTCATTCAGCTCAACGCCGGTTTCTATGGGAACAAGAGCTGCTTTGTGTGGCTTGAACAAGTCCCCGTCCGCCCCCCCCCCCCCGCCCCGCCCAATGTGCTGGGGCCACTGCCCTGGGATTGTATTTGTGTGGCCAACGCTTCTGCCTCGCTCACTCTCCCTGCCCGCATCGGTCCCCAGCAATAACACCCAGTGCCACAGAAGCAAAAAGAAAAGGAGAACTCATTGCACCCGAGCTGAATTAAATGATGAAGGACAAAAGTGTCCCGGAGACTGGGAGCCCGCATTCAGCCCAAAGGACCACGACCATCATGTGGTTTCTGGCCTCATTTTTTATCCCTTCTTCAAGCAGGTTATGACTACTACTTCTTAACTCTTTTCATGCATAACACACACACTTTATGTATCCATTTAAATTGTTTTCCATGCATAACATGCTGTGGTCACATTCGATATTATAGAAAAGTAATAATAGTGATAAGCTAAATGGAAAATGGCCAGGGAAGCATGGTTTAAAGCAAACTTCACTCAGTAAAATTTTTAAAATCTTCACGCTTTCTGTTTGTGTGCAAGTGCACATGTGTGTAGGGGGCCGGGGGGAGAGAGAAACTTTCATTTTTTTTATTTTTGTTTTTTAACATCTTTATTGGAGTATAATTGCTTTACAATGGTGTGTTAGTTTCTGCTGTATAACAAAGTGAATCAGCTATACATATACATACATCCCCATATCTCCTCCCTCTTACATCTCCCTCCCACCTTCCCTATCCCACCCCTCTAGGTGGTCACAAAGCACCCAGCTGATCTCCCTGTGCTATGCAGCTGCTTCCCACTAGCTATCTATTTTACATTTGGTAGTGTATATATGTCCTTGCCACTCTCTCACTTCAACCCAGCTTACCTTTCCCCCTCCCTGTGCCCTCAAGTCCATTCTCTACATCTGCGTCTTTATTCCTGTCCTTCCCTTAGGTTCTTCAGAACCAGTTTTGTTTTGTTTTTTTACATTCCATATGTATGTGTTAGCATATGGTATTTGTTTTTCTCTTTCTGACCTACTTCACTCTGTATGACAGTCTCTAGGTCCATCCAGCTCACTACAAATAACTCAATTTCATTTCTTTTTATAGCTGAGTAATATTCCATTGTATATATGTGCCACACCTTCTTTATCCATTCATCTGTCAATGGACATTTAGGTTGCTTCCATGTCCTGGCTATTGTAAATAGAGCTGCAATGAACATTTGTGAATTATGGTTTTCTCAGGGTATATACCCAGTAGTGGGATTGCTGGGTCTTATGGTAGTTCTATCTTCAGTTTTTTGAGGAACCTCCATACTGTTCTCCATAGTGGCTGTATCAAAACTTTTAGAAGGTTCCCTCTGTCTACCTTGGATGAGGGAGGTGGAGCAGTGCTCAGACTGTGAGGCCAGGGAAAAGTTCATCTTCTCTATTTGAGTGGGTATCTTTACTGTGGCACTTTTTTCTAATTCATTTTGGCTTTTAAATTAAAAAAGGGAAATATTTACGAATCTATTACTCAGAAGCTGCCATGCAAAACATTTTAGCATATAAATCCTCATCATTTTACTAAGTGTCAGGACTTTTTTTTTATTAAAGGAAAAGCATATTTCTTAACATTGTTCATAAATCACCTCTCTACAAGCTCCTTAGCTTTCAAAGGCACTTTTTCCTTTAAAAGCTTTATGGAGTGGTTCAAAGTCTACCTCTGGCAAAGCCCAGTGCTGTTCCCAGGCAAGCTTCAGATTCAAAGACATTTGTGTTTTGTTTGTAAGTATTTATTTAGGAGATCTGCAATTCATTTTCTTTTGCAAGATGAAATGTCAATTTTCATCATTTAGATTCAAACTCATAAAAAAAATTTTAACCTATTTATGTATAACCAAGTTGCTGTCTTACAGTTTTGAAAGGTATCTTGGGATATAGGGCATGAAAGGAGTTAGTAAAGATTTAGGACCATTGTAAGCCTTAGTGAATAAGAAATATGATTTGCTCATAAAAGCCAGAAATCATCCTCAAATCCTTCTTTTCCCTCACTCACCTTCCTCATAAATATAAAACCTCTTTATCACAAAGATGTTAGGACACTGGCAATCTGCAGAGGTATTTCACATTCTCACAACTGGCCTGTTTTGTCCTCTCCCACAAAATTGTGCAGGATTCACTTAAAATATTATTTCTCAAAATGTGAAGCAGATTGAAACTCCTGAGCAGGTTGATTTATCTCCCAAGGTCACAGTTAACTCATATCCTCTTTTCTCTTCTTTTCTTTTCTTTACTTTTTTCTTCTCTTGTTTCCTTTCCTCTTTTGTTTTCTCTTCTTTTCTTTTCTTTCTCTAAGAACCTTCCCAGAATGAAGCATTCAAAGTCAGGATGCCCTGAAGACCAGACACCACTCTATCAATAATTACTGAAGGTTCTGCTCTCTCCCATTCCACTCTGAGTGGAGTTTCTCTCCTTCCACTCTGAAGGAGAAAAGCCTCTCCAGATGAGATCACCCTAGTGTTCTGGGTCCCTCCCTTTCTTATCCCTTAGGAACCAGCATCCTTCCCTGTTTCAAGGGTTTCCCCACCTCCAGCCACTTCTCTGCACTGGCTTCGTTCCTTCTGCCTTGAAACATGGGTAGGATTCTGAAAATCCTATGAAGGTTTTCACCAGGCTTTACTGCATCTTCTATTTACTTTCTCTAATCACCAACAAAATCATCCAAAGAAAGGTCATAGCTACCACGTAATTTCTCTGCCTCATAGGGTCTTTGTAGGAAAAGCCACCTACTCATCTCTCTCTCCCCTTCCCATCATGATGAACTCTCCAATGGGTGGCCTGCACATTGCTCTGACTATTCCCTCTTTTCTTTCTTCTACCTCTGTGGTCTAACACCCATTCCCACCAGGGTACCAAACCCACTCTCCTGAAGGTCTCCACAGGCAGAGAAAACTGCTTTAGCCTCTTTACTCTGTTGCTCTCCATTTTCTACTTGAAATGCTTTGCTTTTACGTTTCCACACTGCAGAAGCTTTCTGCTGCTTCTCCTACCTCTTGCCTCACCCTGTTTCCTTTCATAAATCCTGATTCTCTTCCCCTTCCTTCCTTATTTTCTCTCTGTGCTCCACTCTCCTCATTTTATTTCAACTCCAATTCCTAGTCAGATAACAAATCTTGTCTTTTCTTATACATCTTCATCTTCCCTTCCCTTACATGCCAGTTGCTACTTCTGTTTATCAAGCACTTGTCACCCCACACCCGGGTTACTGAAATGACCTCCCAATAGGTCAACTCTAAATCCATTTGGGTTCAAAGCAAGAGACTGACTTGAAAACTACAAGAATATATGGTCCTTGAGAATTGAGACTATCTTACTCAGCTTTTAATATCCATAGATCTACAAGTAATCCATGGAAATCATATGTCTAGTGGACTCTAAAAGACACTCACTCATTCAGAAACATTCACCACGTCACTACTAAGCAACAGAGACATGGTAGCAAAATACACACATGGGGGTATCTGCATTTCTGGGACTTCCAGTCTAGTAGAGACAAAGACATGGAGCCAATAATCATTAAAATAATTAACTACAATTAAAATACAAGGGAAAAACAGAGGGTGCAGTGAACATGTATAACAAAAGTGCCCACCTGGGGTGGGGAGAACAAAAAGCTGCCCTGAAGAAGCCTGAGATGGGACCTGAAAGGACGTAAAGGAAGATGGAGTGGATGTGAACACTGGAGCAACAAGTGCAGGAATGTAAAGCAGGAAATTGAGGAACTGAAAGATGGCCAGTAAGGCTGGAAGGAGAAAGGGAAGTGTAACCAAGCAGGATCCTATGGGGCCTTCCTGGGACAGACCTTCCTCCACCTTCCCCTTGTTTGTAGAAAAAGTTTAGCCTCCTAGGCTTTCCCCAAGTTCCAAAGAATAAATTTAACCAGAGAAGTGAGAAAATGCAGAAACAAAGGAAAACAGTCAAGCAAGACACAATAATAATAGTTTAGCCATTAAACAAAGTCAAGGACCTTTAGTTCTGCCTCAAGGGCTATAGATAATATCCTGAGCCATATCTTCTGAGCTGTTTTACAGATACTGAAACCCCCACTGGTGGAAGAAGTTAACTGTATGCTGCCTACAAGCACGTAGACCCCAGACCAGCCGGAACCAGAAGGTTGATGATGTTGACTCCCAATTACCTCACAACCAACCAACGCAAAGAATGTCCATGGGCTGATCACACACCCTGCAACCCTCTCTCTCACCCTGTCTTTAAAAGCCTTTCCCTGAAACCCATCGAGGAGTTTGGGTCTTTTGAGCATTAGCTGCTGGGACTCCTTGTTTGGTGCCCTGAAATAAATGCTGCACTTTCTTTCACCACAACCCAGTGTCAGTAGACTGGCTTTACTGTGAGCTGGCAAGTGAACCCAAGTTCAGGTAGGTAACAGAAGCAGTGGTGCAAGATGAAGGACTTAGGTCATTCAGGGCCAAGTCATGCATGGTAAGAATATTGAGCTTTATCTAGAACAGAGGGAAGCCATTACACACAAAGCATAGATGGTGTTTTTAGAGCTTCTTCCCATCGCTTTTGGGAAATTCACACAACTTCTCTATTCTTGTTGCAATAACATTTAAGTCTTTAAAATAAGTGTAATTGATATTCATGAGAGATGGTTGGAATGGAAATAGTTGAAATATGAAAACATTTGACCTTCCTGTAGATGGGAGAGGCATACCAATAGACAGGACTAAAATCGCAGAGTGCTGGGAGAGAAAGGAGGGTGGCTAGTAACCCACATGGCACCACATGACAAGACAGAAATAGCCAAAGATGACAAGATTGTCTGTCTTTGGAAACATTCAGCTTGAGCACCTTTAGGCATGTAGTGCAACAGGATGACTCCAATGCTGAGAAAGTCTTTTCCTGCAGGGCCTTGGGGAAATGGGCTTTTCAAGGGGGAGCATGTTAAAACTTCGTAAACATCTTCTAATTAGTATGGCAGCAAAACTTGTCAAACTAGTAGCCCCCAGAGCTTTCTGACAATACATTGTATTCAGTGAACACTCAAGGGATGAGCCTGAGAACTCTTTGAAATGCAGTGCAGTTACCATTTTTCTTCCTTGTTTTGTGACCATGACCTCAAAAATAGATATAATTTCATAAATAAAAAAAGGTCTCCTTTATGTCTAACTTCTGCACCCACCATCCCTAAATTAATACATATGAGATGGCAAGATTTTATTTTGACCTTTTCACTGAAGTCATTTGATGTCAATTTGTTTTTATAAGCATCTAAGGCACAATTACTGCTATTCTGATATTTGGCTTTTGATTATCAAAGACAACTTACCCATACCACCAAAATCTTCCTCTATTTACATTATCCATTTTTTGTTTGATTATCCCTAAGATAAGTTCTTCATCATTTAATCAACCAGAATTAACAATGTAAGTGTAGTTATTCAAATTCATGCTCACTGAAAATAATGTAACGAAAAGGACTTTTGATAAATATGGCTTCCAGATTATCAAATTAGATGAGCATTTACCATTACTTTAATTTTTAAGTACTTTAAAGTTTCAAGAATGTTTCCACTTATATTCACTTACTTTTTTATTTATTCAGCTGGGCTGTGTGACTTGTATTCTGAGAACCTTTGTAAAGTTCAAATTATTACTCCATCTTAATTTATTGAGATAATGTTGTGAAAGTTATCAATGTATATATTTCTTAGGATATAGGTTTAGCTGCTATCACAGAAACAAAAAATGACAGTACCTTAAATAAGATGGAAATTTATTTCTCTCTCATATAATTGTGGGATGAAAGTATCTGGGCTAGAAGTGTAGCTCCTCCTTTCTATCTTATTTTTCTGTACTTTCTAAGGTCATGTGGCAGGCACTGGTGGGGGACCACAGACACATAAGGGGATGGAGGAACCCCCAGTGACCGGCTTGTGGGATCTTGATTCCCAGGCCAGAGGTCAAGCCTGAGCTCCTGTGGTGGGAGTTCCGAGTCCGAACACTGGACTAAAAGCAACCTCAGACCCCAGGGAATATTAATCGGAGTGAGGCATCCCGAAGGTCCTTGCCTCGGCACCAAGACCTGGCTCTATCCAACTGCCTGCAAACTCCAGTGCTGGACGTCTCAGGCCAAACAACCAGTAAGACAGGACTACAGCATCACCCATCAAAAAAAAAAGAAAAAAAAAGAAAAGAAAAAAGAAACAACAAAAATATATGTTACAGATGAAGGAGCAAGGTAAAAACCTACAAGACCAAATAACTAAAGACAAAATAGGCAAACTACCTGAAAAGGAACTGAGAGTAATGATAGTAAAGATGATCCAGAATCTCAGAAACAGAATGGAGAAAATACAAGAAACATTTAACAAAGATCTAGAAAACTAAAGAGCAAACAAACAGTGATGAACAACACAATTACTGAAATTAAAAACACTCTAGAAGGAATCAATCACAGGAAAACTGATGCAGAAGAACGTATAAGTGAGCTGGAAGATAAAATGGTGGAAATAACTGCTAGGGAGCAGAATAAAGAAAAAAGAATGAAAAGAATTGAGGACAGTCTCAGAGACCTCTGGGACAACATTAACTGCACCAACATTTGAATTATAGGGGTTCCGGAAGAGGAAGAGGAAAAGAAAGGGTCTGAGAAAATATTTGAAGAGATTATAGTTGAAAGCTTCCCTAACATGGGAAAGGAAATAGTCAATCAAGTCCAGGAAGCACAGAGGGTCCCATACAGGACAAACACAAAGCAAAACACAGCAAGACACATATTAATCAAACTATCAAAAATTAAATACAAAGAAAAAATATTAAAAGCAGCATGGGAAAAACAACAAATAACATACAAGGGAATCCTCATAAGGTTAACAGCTGATCTTTCAGCAGAAACTCTGCAAGCCAGAAGGGAGTGGCAGGACATATTTAAAGTGATGAAAGGGCAAAACCTACAACCAAGATTACTCTACCCAGCAAGATCTCATTCAGATTCAACAGAGAGATTAAAACCTTTACAGATAAGCAAAAGTTAAGAGAATTCAGCACCACCAAACCAGCTTTACAACAAATGCTAAAGGAGATTCTCTAGGCAGGAAACACAAAGGAAGGAAAAGACCTACAAAAACAAACCCAAAACAATTAAGAAAATGGTAATAGGAACATACATATCAATAACTACCTTAAATGTAAATGGATTAAATGCTCCAACCAAATGACATAGACTGCCTGAAGGATATAAAAACAAGACCTGTACATATGCTGTCTACAAGAAACCCACTTCAGACCTAGGGACACATACAGACTGAAAGTGAGGGAACGGAAAAAGACATTTCATGCAAATGGAAATCAAAAGAAAGCTGGAGTAGCAATTCTCATATCAGACAAAACAGACTTTAAAATAAAGACCATTACAAGAGACAAAGAAGGACACTACATAATGATCAAGGGATCAATCCAAGAAGAAGATATAACAATTTTAAATATTTATACACCCAACATAGGAGCACCTCAATACATAAGGCAACTGCTAACAGCCATAAAAGGGGAAATCGACAGTAACACAATCATAATAGGGGACTTTAACACCCCACTTTCACCAATGGACAGATCATCCAAAATGAAAATAAATAAGGAATACAAGGTTTAAATGACACGTTAAACAAGATGGATTTAATTGATATTTTTACGTCATTCCATCCAAAACCAACAGAATACACTTTCTTCTGAAGTGCTCATGGAACATTCTCTAAGATAGACCATATCTTGGGTCACAAATCAAGCCTTGGTAAATTTAAGAAAATTGAAATCGAATCAGGTACCTTTCCAGACCACAACGCTATGAGACTAGATATCAATTATAGGGGAAAAAAATCCCGTAAAAGATACAAACACATGGAGGCTAAACAATACTCTACTAAATAACCAAAAGATCACTGAAGAAATCAAAGAGGAAATCAAAAATTACCTAGAAATAAATGACAATGAAAACACGATGACCCAAAACCTATGGGATGCAGCAAAAGCAGTTCTAAGAGGGAAGTTTATAGCGATACAATCCTACCTCAAGAAACAAGAAAAATCTCTAATAAGGTCATGTGCTCAGCCACATCCAATGTTGGGTTACACTACATCCATGTTTCAGGGAGCAGAATGGAAGAAGAATCAAGAAAGGAAAGTCTCATCCATTCCTTTAAGGTCACCATCTGGAAGTTTTTCACATCATGCTGCACACTCTGTTGGCCAGGACTTAGCCTTATGGCCAGAATTAGCTGTGAAGGAATCCGGGAAATGTGGTCTACCTAGGCAACAATGGACCTAGCTAAAAATTCCACTACTAACACAAGATAGGAAGATTGGATTTATCAGGTAGAACTAGCAACCTATACATTTCTTTTTTTCTTTTTAGCTTTTCAACTTCCGGCAGCAAAGTAAGATTTTGCAGCAAGACCATGAACTCAAGAACAAAATACTGTTGAGAGAAAGGATTTAATACTTTATTTCCCCCTTTAGCATATCAAGAACCACACCTCACTTATATTGAGGACTCACTCAAACCATTCTCTCTTGGAATAGAATGGGCTCCCCTTTCATTTAAGAGGATGAGATTTGTTCTTGTATTACTAGTAGAAAATGATCTAAGACAAGAAAAAGAAAAAAAACTGATACTGTTACAGTCTAGGATATGGTGAGAAGGACATAGAGAGGGAAGGAAGAGAGTAAAGAGTCAAAGTTATAAATCTCCAGGCTGTACCCTGAAAGGGGGTGGTGCTTCAGAAGGCTTTGCGTAACACGGAGAGCAGGGGAGGCTCACACTGCCATCCTCCATGTGCTGACTTCCCCCTGGGACTCTGGGAAGGGGTTTTCTTAAAAGCTTCTGTTGTATCAGTCTGAAGTTGTTGGTGCAATATAATTTCAAAGGGAAGCCTTGAGGTCAAGCTCTCTGGGCTACTCTTAGCTCCTTTATGTTATGAGTGCCAAGTTGAGAGTCAGCAGATATGCCAGGTGGCCAGTCAATGTTGAACTAAGTGCCCCCCAAATGATATCTGGGGGTCACAAGTTGGACAAGGGGAAGGAAGTGGCTGAGACTCAGGAAGTCAAGCTGAGGTTGAGTAACCCAACTTTGTTCAAGGCGAAAGAAAGACCACCAGAGTGTATCGGTATATTTTTAAAATGTCATGGAAAGAAAAATACATTAGAATTTTCCCCCAGACTTTCTCCTAGCAGTTGAAGAGAAAAGGGATTTTTAAAACAAACCCACCAACCAGACAAAACCTTTGTTCTGAACAAAAGTATACCATAGTTTCATATGATACATTCCACAATGTAAAAGGGGACTGTTGCCAAATTTTTATGAAGAAAAGACAGAAGGATTCCACCCATCAGTTCCCAACATCTATAGTGAAACTATTTCCTTGCCTAACTAAAAACAAACAAAAAACTGAAAGGAAACAAAGGAAAAAATCTTGAAACAAGTGCAATTAAAAACAACGGTATTTTAAACAGAAACAGTCTCACAGACTTAGAGAAGGAATTTATGGTTACCGGGGGGAAGGGTCGGGGGGAGGGATAGACTGGGAGTTTAGGATTGACATGTACACACTGCTATATTTAAAATAGATAACTAATAAGGACCTACTGTTATAGCACAGGGGGAAAAAACAATGTATTTTTTCAAATGTAATCTGGTTCTCAAATCATAATTATTAAGTGCTTGCATAGTTCGGTATTTCTTTCCTCAAAGTTTCCTTACTTTTCAATGTATACAAACAAATTCCAATTTAAAGTACATAAAAACACCTCTTTTAGTCTTTGCTGCAGTTGAAATGATTGTAGATTCTGTTCCATCACTACCCTCTGTCCCTATTGCATCTTTACTTTCACTACTTCTCTACAAATAGCTCAAGTCTCATGTCTCTTCCACTGATCCTGCCATGTCCACAAAAGAATAACTTCCCTTCCTCCTTCCTCCCACAGCTAAACTTTTTGAGTAATCTACCTAGGCTTTTTAAGGCTATCACCTTATTCAAACTACCCCTCCAGGCTCCTATCCCATCTCAATACGCATGGGTTAATCCCTCATCACTCCATTTAAAGCTCTTTCAAGATTTTCCTTGCTAATTTCCCAAAGAACAAATTTAACAGCCTCTTTGAAGATATCATTTTCATTAAACTTAGTAGTTTTGGATACACCTGACCAGCCTCTTCCTTGAGGTTCTCTGTCTCTGACAGCACTGACCTATGTTCTCTTAGCTCTCCTCCACTCCTTCCATGAGCTCTTCCCCTGATCCTTCCTCTACTGTTCATGTAAAGGTTCTGCAAAGACCCATCTTGACGCCCTTCCTGCAGCTCTCTCTGTACCATGTCACTTCTATGACTCATTGCGTAGATGTGCAAGAGTCTCTCTAGGCCCTAGAGTCTAGGTTATGTACCCGAAAGGAGCACTGTGGGATCACAGTATATGAGTGTATTCGATATTGCTACATTCCCAGAATTGTTCTCCCAGAATTGCACCAATTACTGTTCTCATAAGCAGTGTAAGAGGGTGCCCTGCTACTCTATGTGTACCCCACATAGATCAGGATGGAGGGCTGGTAAATCACATCTCATTGTTATTAAAATCAAATGGTTAAACATCCTTTCATATTTTATTGGCAATTTAGGTTTTCTATTCTGAAATTTCCTGTTTATATAGATTGCTTAACTTTTAATTTAGTTCATTTGTCATTTTTGTTGAGTTTCGTCACTTATTATGGATACTAATCCTCCATGGGTTCTATGCATCTGCAAATTTCTTCCAGTCTTCTCAATGTTTTAAAACCATGTCTTATTGTGGAGAAGTCTTAATTTTAATATTGTCAATTTTATCAGTCTTTTCCTTTTAAGGTTGCGCTTTGTATATCATATTTAAGAAAATGTTTTTTACCATAAGATCGAAAAATACATTTTTATGTTATCTCCTAAAAGTTTTACTGTTCAGTTGTAGGTCTGAACAGGGAGAGGTACAAATGTAATCTAGATATTTGAAATATAATAAGAATAACCAGTATTGTTCCATGATTAGTGAATAATATCCTTTTCCACTCTGATTTATAATGCTGTATCTGACTTTTTGCATGTGTGTGTATCTAGCTGTGGCCTCCTCACTCCATTCACCTATTGTTCTCTTCCTTCTCTCAACATAAACATCACAGTGTCGTAAGACTGTTGCTCACACCGGCATCTTTCCTCGTATGAGCACATCTTCAGTGTGACTTTATCTGAGGGAGTCTTAGGTAAACTTGGATGAGGGTTTATAATTACAACCCTCTTGTGTTTAATTTTACTGGATGCCCCAGAATTATTACCAGCTTAGAATCACTTTTTAAATTATCTCTTGGCTTGGAGGTTCCTGGACCATATGGTGGCACACACTTCAACCTCAAAAGTAGTACGAGGTCACGACTACGGTTGTAAAATCTTAGAGACTTTTTTCTATGCAGAACTAACAAGAAGAAACATAAGCTTCCTAGCAGTTTCCTTCTCCTGTGGGAATATTGTTTAGATTGAAAACTCCGACTCTCAGTGTTGCTACTTGAGGATTCCAGCTTTACGCACCTGGTTGGCTTACTCCTAAACCTGTAACTTGAGCCACGTCTCTGCACTATGCTATCTCTAACTACCTGATTGCATAACTTCAGCAAGATGACCCACGAGCACCTCAGAATTAACCGAACTTCTCATTTTTCTTCCAAAATAAAGTTATGTTAATGATATCACTGTCTTCCCCTACACACAGCTTCAAAACATCCACTTCAGTGCATTTTATTGTATGTAAATTTTACTTACACAATGTGAAGAAAAGTGTTATCTTTTGTCTTCTTTCCTTGCCTTCAAAGCCAACAAATGGCCGAGGTATTTTTCATGGACCCCAGAAATGCCCATTTTCATTGCTTTCTTTCCAGCTCCAATGCAGCGACTCTCACTAAATCTCTCTGGGCTTCTCTCCAGACCACTGGAACAGGTTCCACCTCAAGGTGCTTCTCTTCTTCAAGATGTCTCACTCCGCAGCCAGATGAAACTCCCCGCAGTGGAGTTTAGATTCTATTATCCTACCCACAAATAATAGATTCTCTATGGTTTGTGGAATGAAATCCAAGCTCTTCAACCTAGAATTGAAAGCTCTCCCTAACTTGATCCCACTCTACCTCTGAGTCTAATTTTCCAACACTCCCTGCTCGTAGCACTAGCCTCCACACACAAAATAAATTTTCCACATCGTCCTACCCTTGGGGAAGAGTGTGAACTCTAGAATAAGAAAGTTTGGATTTGAGATCTGGCCTCACCACTGACACAAAACTTTTCTACCTAAGGGTCATCAGGATGTATTTTGAAGATACAGCAGATGCAACTTGCTGATGGATTGAAAATGAGGTGTCAGAGAAAATGAAGAGTCAAGTAATGCCAAGGTTTATGGCCTGAGCTGTGGGAAGGACAGAGGCACCATGAATACCATGAGGATGGTGAGAGACAGGAGGAGGGATGAGATTAGGAGTCCGGGTTTGAACACCTGACATCAGGATGTCTATTGATACACATCCTTCACGACACAGCTCAGCTATCATCTCCTTTGGATGGCGTCACAAATTCTGCCTTTCACAGGGGTGTCCATCTCTGCTCTCCTCTGGGCACTGCTTTCTCCTTTGCAGGACAGTCAGAGTACCTGTCACTTTTCTCCTCCTACACATCAATCTTACTAATAAGAGGACTCATGTCTGCGTCACCTCCGTCCCCGACCCCAACAGGTAGGCAACTATTTTACAGAGAGAAGCTCAAAAATATTTCTGAATGAAAATTAAAATGTATATGGAATTGTTCCTTTTATTTTGTATCATAAATATCAATAAAGTGCTTCAAACCGGTGAGGAAAGTCATCCTCATGGACTTCTGACATCCCACCAACAAGCAGAGCATCCTTAACAGACAGTCTCTGAAAACTTCCTTCTAGAGAGAGCTCTTCTAATTCCGCCTACATTTTCCATCATCTCATATAAGAATCTGTGATTGTAGTTAACTACGGGGAAGCAATCAGTTTCCAAACTTAGTGGTAAATACTCTTTAATAGGAGCCTATGGCTGCTCTTCATTTGCATAACAGAGGCAACGTATTTACCAAGGAACTAAAAATAAGAATGTGAATTTAAAAATACATATTACTGAAGACAACTAAGCTTTGCCATTCTAGCAGCATATAGCTATGCTATGGGTCCAGGGGAAAATTGGACTTCCAGTCAGAAAACCTGCACTCTGTCATCTCACTATAACTGTACCATATTCATGCTTCTGCAGGAAAATATTTCATTAGTGAAAATGCTAACATTCCCCTTCTGAGCTCCTGTGTGTCTTTCAGAGCCTCCTGGTGCCTCAGATTGTGCATTGAAAGAACACACCCGGCTCCTCTCCCACATGAAGGGCTGTGTTCATTGCTGTCTGTCTGCTTGCTAAATTGATTGATTGATTATTTAAAGTTTTCTGGAATACAGAAGCGTGACTTCTAGTTCTGCTGTAAATATCAGTTGTCTTCGGGATGCCCTGGGTATATTCTAGAATGTGCATGTGTCTGCAGGCCCTACCCCAGACCTACTGATCCTGAGTCCTCCGGGGAGGGTGGGGTGTGGAGAAGAAGCCTGGTATCTCTGCAGGTGGCTGGGGAGTCCCTCTGCCGAGGTCTGTGCCACAGCTTTGTGGCTTTGTGGCGGGCAGCCCTGTATTTGAATCCCAGCTCTGCCACCTCATAGCAGGGTGGCCATGACTTGGTACTGAGCCTCTCAGAATCAGCTTTATCCTCTGCTCAGGGGTCATCCCATCCACCAGGCTGTCCTAGAGGTTAGAGATAATGGAAACAAAGACCCTACCTTGTGCACGACAGCCACTGCTCAGTACTGGTAGCTTGGTACAGGAAGCACTTGTTTTACTGAACTTAGCTTTACTGGGCTTCGAAGATATTGCGTTTTTTACAAATTGAAAGTTTGTGGCAACCCTGCATTGAGCAAGTCTATTGGCACCGTTCTTCCAACACCATTTGCTCACTTTGTGTCTCTGTGTCACATTTTGGGAATTCTTGCAATACTTCAAACCCTCCACCAGCAAAATATCACAACTTGCTAAAGGCTCAGATGATGGCTAGCATTTTGTAGCAATAAAGTATTTATAATAAAGGTATGTACATTGTGGTTAAGACCTAATGCTATTGCACACTTAATGTGTTTTTGAAACTGTTGTATGATCTACTTTCAGTGTTAATGCAGAATCGTCATATATGTAAACTGCACGTTAGACACGTCTTTTAAAAAAACTAAAATAATTATATTGGTGTGAGGCATATAATTTTTTCAAGCATGAAAGTAATCACTTAGCAAACATGCTTGGTAATTTGGTGTCTGTTAAGGTAGGAGAGTGCTGGACAGGTAATCTATGCATATATCACTAGTGCCAAGACATAAAGTGAGGGAAAATATATTTTGCCCCCCTCCCCCATACAAAGGGTAAGCGTGACTTTACATGCACTGGGAGATTTCCTTTGCTGCTATAGTTGCCTTATGGGGGGTCTGGACCCGAACCCCCGGGACCTCCCAGGCATGCCTGCATGGAGCTTTATCAACGTTCACCAGCAAATCACTTTTGATGACAGAGCCCTACACGGAGGGCCCCTGCCTGCCTCTGGAGCTCATTCCATTCCTCTGCCTGATTTGTCCCAAACATCCCAGCCAGTCTGTCCTGCCTTTTTTTTTTTCGCGGTACGCGGGCCTCTCACTGTTGTGGCCTCTCCTGCTGAGGAGCACAGGCTCCGGACGTGCAGGCTCAGTGGCCATGGCTCACGGGCCCAGCCGCTCTGCGGCATGTGGGATCTTCCCGGACCCGGGCACGAACCCGTGTCCCCTGCATCGGCAGGCGGACCCTCAACCACTGCGCCACCAGGGAAGCCCTGTCCTGCAGTTTTTAACTCAAGCACGACACACCAGTCTTCACTGCGGGCTCAGCTGCAGTTCTCCCGTGTTCTCACTGACGGCTCCTCTCCTTCTGGAACTTCACGCCTCCTCTCTCTAAGGGGTCCTCACCCCACCACCAAAGCGCCTTCTATCACATTACAAATGCCTTATCGTTATCCTACAGCTCTTCCAACGACCTAATACTTGTATTACATTGATTTATTTCCTTCTTGTTGATCTTTTCCCACCAGGCTCTTGTCTGTTTCATGCTCTCTTGAGCCCCAATGCCTGAGACAGCATTTGCTGACTAAATGAATAACCTTGAAAATCAAATTACTCAACCATAATAAATTCAGATAGTCCTTGGATTCATCCCTCCAATTCTGAAAAACAGAGACCCATATTACAAATTGCAAACACAGGGAATCCCTCCAGAAACTTTAAGAGAAATGTAGGCCATGCTGCACAGCCCTGCCAGGCCCCTTTGCCAACAGAGGCAAGTCCAGGCTTCAGGGAAGGGCAAAATCCATAAAAGGAAGACGTGAAAGGATAAAGCTTTCTTGATTTTTTTCTTTCCTTTTCAGTTTCCCTGTAATATTTTTCTTCTCCCACTGCCATCACTTTTTTGTAAACTACAGCAATGCCAGAAAAGGAGAGAACAGTGCCCGCTGCTGCCGTATTGACAGTGACCAGGAAGGGAGGATGGGAAGAGGATGCTGTAGGACAAACACTTCTCCGGCTCCGTTTCCCATCAGGGCCCAGCTGAAGATTCTAGGGGCCTGGCTCAGGAAACCACAGTTGCGAAGAACAGTAGCTAAAGGTCATATGGTCCAGTTGCCTGGAGAGAACTGAAACTCTCGGAAACAGCAGCTCCGTGCAGTTCTGTAAGAAACTGGGAGACCTGGCCTGTCCGCAGCATTCGTGACTCTAGACAGGGTCCCCTTGGGGTCTACCCTCTGCTCTGCCTGGTGGCAAGAGGGGTGAAAAAACAGCCACCGCCTTCCAAAGGCAACCTTCACCTCCCTCTCTGTCTCTGCCTCTCTATCTCTGTTTCTCTCTCGTCTGTCTCGGTTTCTGTCTCTCTCTCATTTGCTTAGCTGTATTTGTACATTTTTAATAAATCAGCTGAGAATTAAGCCCTTCACCTTCAGAACCCACTTCCCATAACCACACTTCCATGGGGCATCCATCTGGCAGGCTGGGAGCACAGGAAGTTCTGACCTTGGTATTAGGTTGATCTTTGGTGCCAAGAAGGTTCCTTGATCAATGGAAAACTTTCAGTGTCACATTTTGTATGGCGTAAAGCAACTTTATACTTTTATTGTTTTTATTGGTTTCTTTTTTTTAATTGACTTTTTGTCAATTTAATTCTTTAGTCGCTATTGTTTCTTAGTGTAAATCAAACTTTCCTAAATGCTTTTTCTCCATTGATTGGCTTTTCTGGAAAGATTTCCTGTCTTTTCAACATGCTGTTTACCTAATTTTTTTTCCTTTTATATTTTTTCTTTTATGTTTTTTCCCTGGTTAATTATAAATTTTTCTTTCCTTTTATTGGCTTTGTTAGGGTCTGGTTTTAAAGCATTTTTTGGCCTTCTGAAAGAAGTAAACTTGAACATCACATAGAATGTGGTTTTTCATTATATACTTGTAGCAAGTGTATGATAAATATGGATTTGGGACGTTTCAGAAACAGAAGAATACCCAAAGACGGGCTACCTACAGGACCTATTTCTAGCAAATTAGACTATTATGTTTTGAACACTGAAGAGAAAGCTAGCTGGAGCTCAAATCCCACCATGGAAGGGTGTTCTTTTTCAGGTAGCTGTCAGGAGAGCCTTGGCTGGGGAAGAGGTTCCAGAGGAAAGACCAGGGGCAATGTATGTCCTAATATATATAACTACACATGTGATTAATCCTAACGTATATGACTGACCCTAATGTACATGACTGATCCTAACATACACCCAATTCTGAAAGCAGACAAGGAAGCTACTGACTGCTAAATAAATAAACCACGACAGAAAGAAGAGGATCATGGAAGAAAATTCCCAGCCCCTCACCACTTGAGTGCTGCTCTAGAGATTCTGCACTGCCTTGGTATGTAAACAAGTGAAAGTCTTTCAATTCCTTCAGACAGAGAATAAGCAAGGTAAGTGGTCACCTTCTAGAACTTACAAAGGCTTTTTAAAAACTGGAGGCCACGCAGAATCATTCTGTGACCCCCAGAGGCAGATCCTACCCCTGGACCTGCCGTCTTCCCAGCTGCACTTTCTGTATTGTGGGAACAGCTCTTCCTCCCTAGCAAAGTCAGCTGCCGTCGGCTCCAAGTGACTCAACAGTGAAAAACACTAGGCAGCAGGCAAAGCTCTAAAGCCATGTTTCCGACTAGCCCACGGTGACCTACTGAGCCTGCACAAAGACGAGGATGGGCCCAAAGTGCCCCCCGCTCAGTTCTAAGGACGTTCTCAAGGGACCAGCCCCCACTAACAGAGTCTCCTTAATAACCCCTACACTCACCCCTTACAGTCCTGGAAAGCTCAGGGGATGTGCCCTGTGAGTCCGTTCTTGGCCTGGAAGCACAGGAAAAAGTCAATTCTCCCTTAAGAGTTGGCTCCAGGTTGTGAAATGCTCATGGCTCACTGTATCAGATCCCATTTCCCAAAGCAAAATACCTGCTACTTTCACTTTCCAGTATTAACAAAAACTGATACATCGGGGCTGCAAGGATGACTAATGAAATGTTTCTAAAAAGACATATAATTATGGCAAAATGAAACTATGGTTCCAGAAATGAAGCCAGCTGCTTGACGGTGCAGATCAGC
Source organism: Globicephala melas (assembly GCF_963455315.2). Taxonomy (NCBI): domain Eukaryota; kingdom Metazoa; phylum Chordata; class Mammalia; order Artiodactyla; family Delphinidae; genus Globicephala; species Globicephala melas. The sequence continues at coordinate 83,994,461 of NC_083327.1, read as the reverse complement.
TAGGCTTCCCAGAAAATTTCTTGTAGGAATAAAATAAGAAGGGTTTCTAAGATGCAGTACGAAGAATTATTTCCAGAGCAAAGATTTTTAGTTTTCAATATTTCATTTAGGTATTGTTAGACTTATTTTATTGGCAATGGCCTGCATTCAAATAAAACAAATTATGTATTTAATGCAGTTCAACTCAGCAAACAACTCTCTAGCACCTACTCTGGCTCAGGTTCTGAGACAGGCAGTTTACAGCTGTTATCCAATCTTCCACAGACAAAGGTGGTGGGCACCGTCCTGATTTTGCACATACAAAGACAGTGGCTCAGGGAGGCTAATAACTTGCCCAAAGTCACACAGCCATTATGAGGATTAGCTGGGGTTTGCCTCCGGGTCTCCCAGAGCCTGTGTTGTTCATGCTCTTAACCATCATGGCTCTTGGCCCTCACCCTTCACCCCAAGTATTCATAAAGTACATAGAAAAAGGGGAACAGAAAATGATTTTCAAGTGAATAAAGTGATCACTGTAATTTTAATGATAGAAATCCACATAAAGTACTGTGAAAGCACAACGGAGGGATGAATTAATATATATGTGAAAGCAATCTTGTTATTGCAAATCAGAAACACTTCAGCATATCCTTGGGACGGATATTGCTTTTCTGTTGTTGTTATTGGTACTTGGTTTTTACTTCGCTTTGCATTTTGGAAAGGGAAAGAAACCCCATGGGTTGGCTGAAGCTATCTAAAAGGCATTTGAAGGCAGCCTAACTCCACGCGATCCATGCCTCCATGGGGCCATTTGAGAGTTTTAACTGCAACATAAATGTGCACAGTTCACCAGTGGGAAAGAAGAGCCATAACGACGCATTCAAAGAACCTTCACTATAAGTACATAAGATTACGCAGCTGCTCCAGACTCAAAGATGCTTAAGCTCTGTTCCAAAGAATAAAATAGTGGTGCAAAGTTTGTTTTGAAATAGTGTCAGACTCTTACCATTAAACTACTAATAACATCATTTCCTGTTTTTTTAATACCTTAGAGGTACAGCTCCCGAAGCTACCAATTGCCTGACAGTAAAGTGAGATGGGGCGTGTAACAGATATAATTTAGTATCTTCTAATACCCTAGGACATAATAAAAGTGAGATTCAAATATATATCAATAAAGCTGATAGAGCAACCAGAACAGGTAAGTTTCAAAGTCTTATTCAGCATAATGCCACTGATAAAAATTAAAAAGAAAGGAAAAGAGGGAGGACGAGGAAAAGAAAAAGAGAGCCTATTTGCTCTACTGAGGCAGGATGCTAGCCCAGACTAGCAGCAGCACAGGGTGGCCGGCCCCCCGTGCACCCAATTCAGAGCTGGATGTCCCGTGTCCTGGGCCTGCAGGCCTGGGACCACCGGCGGCCCACACTCGGCCGCCCAACTTTGCTCATGCTCTTGACTGTTTCTATCCTTCTGGTCCATCTGGTCTCACAGTTTACACCTTTGGAAAACTTTAATTCTGTCTCTTTGTTTTCCTTTCCGAATGAAGGATCATTTTTCTGCTTCACTCCAGTTGAGACCTACTTTATTCTGTTCTTCCTTCATTTTCTCAACAGTAATCAGACTCCCCTTGCTCCAGCACACCTCTTTTATCTAAGCAGCTTTTCTTTTCTCTCAGACGTGTTGTGATCAAGGCTGGAAGCCCAAATGTTGCATCTAATGTACAAGGTCATATTTTAGGCAGCTTTTACTGAAATGCTGAAAATGAATGAGCACAAAACTCACTCTTGTAAATGAACGCAAGACAGGCTCAACTTGGCCCACTCTTGTTTATGCTACCCGTGGAAGAAAGAGGAGAGAGAGAGAGAGGGAGAGGGAGAAATGCTCTGTTATTACTAATGTTTCCACTGATTTGTTATTATCTACTGAGCCTTTTCCCCACCTTCTGAAGATTATTTAGGTCAGTCGTCAGATGCCAAGGAGCACAATGCTCTTAACAGAAGGAAGAGCCCCAAGTCATACTTTACTTCAACTAACATATGCAAAGGTTCCAGTGGAATCCCAGTGGTCTCCACCAGCAGATCGCTGACTGGTCAGCTTATTTAGATCCAAACCAAGGAACTGAAGACAGTTCTGGAATGAGGGCGTCAGCCTGTTTATTAGTGCAAACCAACCACATCATGCATTTGAACAAATTTAAAAGGAGCTGGAAGTCACCTGGTTCCAAAGAAGACAGTTTGAATGAGAGCTGTTATTTGTCACGTGTTCCACCAGGAGTTTTTTTCTGCTTGACCAGACGCAGGGGATGGGAGGGTGTGGGCAGAATGGGGACCCAGTGCTGGCTTTGGAATGAATGGGAAAACCATGAGAAGACACCACGGTATGTCCAGGAGAAAAACACTCTCTGTTCCCTAAGAAACCTGTCAATAAAGAGACAGACAGCTTCCTCTGCCTGGGATTCTGAAGTGACAGAACAGTCTAGACCCTCCAAAACGCTGATTGTACTCAGCATAATACGGCTCAGCCCACTTCTGGGTGGTCACATTACATAGAGAGATATAGTGAAAGAATTTTTTTTTGGTAACACTAGGAGCTGTTTGGGAGTTTTTGTTTGTTAAATTCAATATCCCACTGACCCAACAAAGCTCTTTAGAGCAGCGGTCCCCAACCTTTTTGGCACCAGGGACTGGTTTCGTGGAAGAAAATTTTTCCACGGACCGGGTGGGTGGGTGGGTGTTTCAGGTGGTAATGTGAGTGATGGGGGGATGGGATAGCTCAGGAGGTAATGCGAGTACTAGGGAGCGATGGGGAGTGGCAGATGAAGCTTGCCTCGCTCGCCACTCACCTCCTGCCGTGCAGCCAGTGGGGGTGAGGGGTGGTGAGAGCGCTGGGGACCCCTACTTTAGAGGATCACCTTGACCTTGAGCACCATTCGAAGAACTAAAACCTGATCAGTGTTTTGTATTCACCAGGGTCACACACTTAAAGGATTCCCACTGCAAAGTTGTTCTGCTACCAGAACAAAAAAAAAGGGGGGTGGAGGGGAGGGTAACAGCAGGTATAGGCAGGCAGGAAGGAAACTAGCCTACAAAATGAGAGGAATTACCTGTAATAAAGGAAATTAAGGATTTTAATGAGCCTGCCAGGAACCACTTGGTAATCACGGTTTAATAAGACGAAAAATAAATAAAGGGGAAAATGATGGAGGTTATGGAACAAGAAAATGTTCTCAATAAATTTCTTATCTTCAATCTTAGTGCATCCTTTGTGGTACATTTTTTCCCCTCTCTTCTTTATTCCAAGAAGGTTAGTTTCTATTTTTAGTCTAAAGGGCAAGTTGAGAAGACAGTGACATGATGGCCATCTTGAAGTGTTTGAAGAGCTCTGGTGAGAAGGGGGAACAAGTGGGCAACACGCAACCACACCCCATACAAATATAGATCAGAATTTTCTCATAATTAGAGCTGATCAATAATATGGAGCAGTTTTCCTCAAAAAATATAAGATGGAGTTTCACATCCCTGGAAGTGTCTGGACAGAGCTGGGGCCACCATCTGTCAGGGGAAACTTTCATTTGGACAAGTTAGCATCCAAGTGTCCTTTAACTTCTGGGACCAGTCCCCCCAACTCTTTGTGGGATGGGACACAGAGATTTTCATTTTCCAACTATCTCAGCCCTAATGCAGCACATTTGGTGAATGTTGCCAGCCAGCGGCGAGTTTTAGGGGTTTATGGGTCCCGATGTAATCGCTGGGACAAACATTCTCAACCAACCCCCAGCTGCTCTCTAGTTCCTTCTCATTTGTTCAAGGCAAGCAGAGAAGGCAAGAAGTGAGTATCCCGTGGAGACTGTCCTTTCTCCCCTCATCTGGGACTGGGTCTGCTGGGGGATGCACCCAAAGTGGTAGAAATATGCTTCATTTGCCGTCCTGTAAAACTTCCAGGGAGCCCTCTGGAACAACTGAGGATTTGGGCAGGTCTAATTTAGACCTACATTGAATCCCTTACCATGGCATACCTCCTTTTAAATTACATAAAGAAATCTCCTAACCCATTAAGAGAAAGACAGACAACCAAACAGAAAAATAGGCAAAAAGACTACACAGAATAGGATAACTAATTGGTTCATAAATACATAAAATGTCCTTAGCCCCTTAGTCTTCAAAGAAATACAGATTAAAACTACAACAAGTTATTATTATAATCACCCCAAAATTAAAAAGACTGACAATAGAGTTTGTAAGAATGTGGAACAACTAGGACTCATATTGTTGGTGTGTTTATTTGTACAATCACTTTGGGAAACCATTTAGCAGTATCTACACATACCTTATGACCCAGAGATTATATCCTAGGTACATATAGAAGGCGTACTTTTGTGCACCCAAAGACCTATACAAAAATCTTCATAGCGGCGTTATTTATGATAGACAAAATTAGAATACAACCCAACTGTCCATCAACAAGAGAATGAATGATCAAGTTTGGTATATTCACAAAATGAAGTACTAAACAGCAATGAAATAAACTACAATTACATGCAATATCATGGATGGGTCTCCTAATGTTAAATAAAAGAACATGAACAAAAAAATAGTATATCCTGCATGATTCTATTTATATAAAGTTCAATAACAGGCAAAGCTAATCTGTGGTTTTAGAATTCAGGACAGCAAGTGCCTTTGGAGTGGCGACAATGATTGGGAATGCACAGGGGAGATTCAGTGGTGCTGGTAGTATTTTATTTCTTGACTCGGGCTGTGGTTAAACAGATGTAGTCCCTTTGTAAAAATTCACTGAGCTATACAGTTACGATCTGTGCACTCTTCTGCATGTCATACATCAACAAAAGTTTGTTAAAGTACGTTATTAGAATGAAAAAATCATATAACCTTTCACTTCTTCAGGTTATTTTTACTTTGCTCAGTACTAAATAATTCTAAAATTCAGGTTGACTTAATGCAATCTGAAAGGAGAGGAAATCAAGTCATTGACTGGAAGAAACTGGGGCATTCCAGAACCAAGGTGAAGGCTGGTGTTAGAACTGGAGCAGAATTCCAATAGGAGCCAAGAAGTACTTGCGGAACCATGACCCAGAGGACATTAGTGCTTGACTAAATGCTTAGACGGAGGAAATTTGTTAGTATGCCTTCCAAGAAATCGTTCGTTTCAGGCAAAATTATTCCCCCCCATACACTCAACTTGTCAATGCACATGTACATATTAAATGCATAAAATCACAGATCTCAGAATCTGTTTATGCATTTGCATTGTATAACTATATAGAACATCTTACTTCTCGAAATTGTTCCTTCTTGTTCAAAGATATTAGGGTTTATTGCCATTTTAAATTTGTTATAGAGCCATCACCTACTGTGCTTAGGACACCAGAGCATGGCATAAAGACAAAGCTTCTACCAGAACTCAATATATCATTTTGGGAATTAAAGTGAATTGGTAAATATTTAATTTTAAAGTTTCTCCATTTTATAAGCATTCTTTTCAATCACAACTTGTTACATGCCCATATAATATGTTTCATTTAGCCCAGTATGTATGAGAAGCTGCCAAACTGGCTTGTCTGTTCTAGGGCCAAAATCAGAAACAATTTTCCTTTGAGTTCTAATTTGGTAACAAAATTTAGAGAGGCTTCTTGGTAAAAAAAAAAAAAAAAAAAAGAACAGCAAAAGAACTGAGAAACACCGAACTGACAGATAAACGAGAACTACGTGTGTTATTCTGGCAGTAAACTACAGCCGCATTTTATATGTACGTGTGTGTGTTTGCATTTAGCTACCTATATGCCTATCTATCTATCTCTATTTATCCATCTATCTATATATCTATTATCTATCCAACTATCTATCATGGTTCCTGTATAAATGTCAAATCCCCACCCACCAGAGACGATGAAACCTGTATGGGGTCCTCAGGGAAATTTCTGACCCAGACAGGTCTGAATTTTCCATTTCTTCTCTGACTAGCTCTGCCTCACGCTGCTGGGTCCACACCACCTTCACTGGCATGCACGGTTTCTTCTTTGCATACAGAGAATTTTCAGCCTTCCTGGCTATACCTGCTGGAAGATCACATCTTATCTGCACATTTCAGGAGGTTTGCTTTCCTGGAATATTTAACTTCTGGAGACCACAACGCTCTCTCTTCAATTCTTAACATTTATCCTACCTCCACTCACCAATGCTGAAACTTCTGCTGTTTTACAAAGTAGAACAGGGTTTCTTAACTGGGTATGCCTTATAAAGAGTTCCATAATGTGCAGAAAACATAATTTCTACAATATTTCCTGTTTTAAGCAGTTATCTACCTCTTTTCCTATTTTCCCCCAGAATTTAGCTACCTGGGATTTTGCTGTGTAACTACTGGTAACTTTCATTTAGACCAGACCTCAGGGCACATGCTGTTCCAGGGGTAAAGATATTCCTAAACAAAGGATTAAGACCCTGTCCTTTTTGTTCTCCAGATTTGTTCACCTTCACAACTTAGGGCATTTCTTCCCATTTTTTTCTGGGCTTTGCATTCCTTGAGAATAGTTCTCCACATCTGACTCATCTTAAATATTCATCCAAGCAAATTTTACATGTTTTCTAAAAATATCTCTTCAATAAATTTCTAAAAATCATTGCATGAATAAATATTTTAAATATTTGTATGTTTCCCATCTTAAAAATCTTTTTAAAAAAACACTAGACAAGTCATTTTGTACCCCATCTCCTTTCCACTATAACACCATGGACCGTTGTTAGTTCTGTGTATAAAATAACCCACGTCTTTAAAACTGACCATTTACTAACATGACCAATTCAAGTTTTGGAATCACTTAGAATCATGAAAATTTAACAAAGGGGAAGTAATAGTGGAGTTGTATAGTCAGACTACCTTCCTGCAGGAAACAATTAGAAAAGGTAGACAAAAAAATTATTTTTAAAGACTAAGGCACTAAGAATGACCAAAAACAGGCATAGATTGGAGTGGAGTCTAGGCTGGAAAGATGGAAAGATCAGCAGTGAGGTTTGTGAGTCTGCAGCTTTCTGACTGAGGAGACATCCTAATCCATGCATCTTGTGCAGTAGAAAACCACAGCCTTACTAGCTAAAGTGTCAGAGGACAGAGAAGACCAGTGGCAGAGCAGCTGCAAACACAGCAGGAAATCCTAGAAGGGAGACAGATCCCAGAGGAGTGAACCCTGACTCCTAAACTATGCATGCACAGGGAACCCATGAAAACACAGCTTACATTATATAGCAAAGATTTCAGCGTCCGCCCACTGCAGGGGAGACAGAGTTTGGAGTGTGACTCCAGGCAAGTTAACTACTGTGAGAACAAGAATCAACACTCTTCAGAGGAATAAAACAGAATCCATGCTCTCTACATATTATTATGTCCTAAATTCACTAAAAAAAAATCACTAGAAATATGGGAAAAAATTGACTAAAATTGAAGAGCTAAATCAGTCAAAAAATCACCCCAACATTACCCAGATGTTGCAATTAGCAGACAAGATTTTAAAGCAATTACTACAAATATATTCAGGGACTCAAAGAAAGCATTCTTATAATGAATTAACAGGTGGGTAATCTCAGAAGAGAAACAGAAACTGTAAAAAAAAGTTGCAAATGCCACATAAATACCTGCACACAGATGTTTATAACAACTTTATTTATAATTGCCAAAACTTGGAAGTAACGAAGATGCCCTTCAGTAGGTGAATGGATAGATAAATTGTGGTACATCCAGATAACGGAATATTATTTAGTGTTAAAAAGAAATGAGCTGTCAAGCCATGGAAAGACATGGAGGAACCTTAAATGCATGTTACTAAGTGAGAGAAACCAATCTGAAAAGGGCCACACACCTTATGATTCCAACTCTACGACATTCTGGAAAAGGCAAAACTATGGAGACAATAAAAAGATCAGTAGTTGCCAGGGGTTGAAGGAGTGGGAGAAGGAGTGGGTGGAGCACAGAGGATTTTTAGGGCTGTGAAAATACTCTGTAGGATTCTGTAATGATGGATACATATCATTGTACATTTTTCCAAGCCCACAGAGTGTACAACACCAAGAGTGAACCATAATGTGAACTGTGGACTTTGGGTGGTTGTGATGTGTCAGTTGTGACAAACATCCCACTCTGGTGGGGGACTCTGATAATGGGGAGGCTATGCATGTGGGAAGGCTTTACAGGCAAAATAACTAGTTTTATCTTAAATTTGAAGTTGATTTTGTCCTATTAATGTGAAGCCAAAATTATTTTTTAATGTCTTAAATTATTCATTGCACCCCTGACCAAAAATGTATCTATTTCCATAAGTAAGTAAAAAGCACGAAATACATACATACTCTTTGCTTGTGGCATTTTTTGTCCACACATAGGTATCTCTATTCAGACTTGTATTTTTCTGGACCAGCCCATCAAAATTTTGCAAGTGCTGCTATACTTCAGTTCTCTTCTACAGGAAGTAGCATTTCCATGCTCCATTATGTAGTACTATTAACATATTTAGCTCAACAACAGAATATTACATTTTACTATGTTTTCTCCTGCCTAGAGAATAGCTATTCATTTCTTAATAAAATAGTACAGTGTCTTTTCTCCAAGATTATTTAAGACTCAGGTGAGACACAAGAACAATAAAATAAAGAATTGAAAACTCTGTTCTCAGGATTTCACTAGCTGAATTAGATAAAATGACTCCTCTCTTTAAATCTTTAACGTCATTTTTTTGTAACATGATTTTATGTTTTTTCAGGGGAAGGTACATCACGCATATTGTCATTATGTAAAGGAAAACAGTCAATACACATTGAAGTCAAATTCCCTAAATTACAAAAAGCAAATTAGAAATACCTGTTGATAAAGAAAGTGCTCTGAAGTTAAATAAAAATATTAACAATATTAAATTTAATTCAATAAACATTTATTGAGAGGCTACAATGTCCCAGGGTTATGTTGTTTTAGTTATTAAAAGATATTTCACAACTATTGTGTATTTCAGTGCAATATGATTTTGCATACACGTCTTTTAAAATGTTTTGCAAGCAGACTAATGAAAACACTGGCAAGAATCAAAAGAATATTTGAAGAAGAAAATAGGCAATAGCCTAGTAATATTTCACAAATTAAAGACATGAAACTTCACTGCTTCAAAGACCAGCCATAAGCTACAAATTTGATTCACAGAGCTCTTTACCTATCAGCCAGGAGCAGGCAGTAGAATTGGCTTTGATAAATGAGCTGTCAGAATTTTTTGCCATCTTTATTTAATTTTTAATTTTCTTCCCAAATTCTAGGGTCATACTCCTTGTGATTCATATAATTAAACAACAACAACAATAAATCTTAAGAAGAAAGTGAGGAATCAAAGTTGTAGGCATGTTACAAAAGAATAAATCACTACCTACAGCAGAACAATTAAATGCTGGAGTTAAGCACGAGCCTGATCTAGTGGAAATCTGTTCAGTTAAGCAAGGAAGACTTTGCAGAGTGTGAGAGGTGTACAGTCCGCCCAAAAGGTCATGTGAAGATTGCCTAGGAACACGATGAGGGTCTCTGGGGAGATACATCACCTTCACCCATGAAAGATTCCATCAGATGGGTGTCCCACCCAGAATAACATTGTTTATCTTATTAGTTAACAAGATACATCACCTATTGCCAAACTTCAGTATATTCCTTGAGCATTTGAGTCCAAAGGGTAATTTTTATTTTTTTTTACTGACCTTTAGATATCCCACTCTGTGGTAATTCTACTTCTGTATAAGTGACAGCTGGCTGAGCACTTAAGAGGAACAGCCAACTCGGGCTGGAGGCATCAGAGAAGATTTTTGAAGGAAAGTAAATCTAAGATGAAAAGGAAGAAAAGAGCAGGAACTACGTACACCAGGGGAGGAAAGAATATTTCAGACAAAGGGAATTGCATGTACAATATCCTGAAAGTGGGAGAAAGTGTGCTCTATTCGAGATGAAAAAAGAAAAATGCACCGTGCCCAGAGGTCTGAACGGGGAGGTGGAAGAGTGAACAGGTGTACAACATGCAGGCAGAGGAAGTGCTGGCAAGAGGAATGGAAACAATTGAATTGCCTTCCTCAGGCCAGCGCACTGACCAGATCTGTATTTTTAAAAGGTCACTCTGACTGCAACATTGAGTATGCTATGAAGACACAGAACAGCAGTCACAGGGTTATAAAGTAGAAAACTTTCCATAGTCTCACTGAGGCATGGTGCTGGCAGGAATTGGGAGTAACAGCAATGGAGATGGAGAAGGATGGAGATATTTACACGTTAGAACACAAGCTTGGTAAGTAGGGGTGTGAAAAGAGAGTGACAGCAGAGCCCATGGCCCAGACAACTGACAAACAGGAGGTCCATTAGCTGACTACAGGTTTGCAGGGAAGCCGGGCTTGCTTGAACATGAAACATGTGTGGGACTGTGAAGCAGAGATATCCAGCATCAGTTGGAGCTGGAAGTCAGGAGATGTCATTATGAAAGAAGCAAACTCAAGAGCAGATGGTGTCACCCATGGAGGGAGGGAGCAGGAAGGATAGCCCAAGAAGGAGCCTTGAACCAAAGGCCAAAGAATCCATCAAAGAAACTAGCAAAAGGCCAGTGAACTAAGGAAGGAAGGCCAAGAAGTAGGGAAATTTTGTCAAGCGTCCCCCAAAAGAAGAGGCTTTCAAGAAGGAGAGAGGATGAATAGAGACGGTTCCTACACACATGACCAGGGAGCTACACACACCTTCCAGTGTTTCCTCCAAGATGTTGATTCAAATGTTGAACAACAAATGGCCAAAAACAAACCCTGCCCCCAATCTTTCAATCTGTTCATCAATGTCAGTTAAGGCTCAATTATGGAAACTTCTAGAAGTCATCACCAATCTTCACTTTTTTATGTGTCCACAAGTTTATCACAGGAATTTGCTAAATTCCCTGAAAAGTTCTAGTCACACAGTATTTCTCTCATTTCTCAGACTGGCCTGAGAATAACACTGCCACCAATCCCAGGACCAGTGGGGCTCATTTGACATGACTTGTTCTCATTAATCCCATCCTGGATCCTAGGGAGCACCCTTTCTTTTCTGGTCAACCAGGAACCTGGGCATCATCTCACTGTGAATGTCACTAGACTCCCCAAACTTGCCCAGTCCACAGTCCTCTAACCCCATCAGCACTGAGGATCAAGTGTACAAGCCAATGCCTGCAGGGGACTCAGGTGTGCTTCTTTATGGTGCACACATCGACCAAGACTTGTGCGGGAGGAAGCACGGATTTTAGACCAGAGGTGAGTTGAAATCCTGGACCCTACTTTAAGTGAGACCCCGGGTGAGCTATGGCTCTTTGAAGCATTAGTTTCCTCAATTATTAAGTGGAGAAAAAAGTCTAAGTACCAGAGTTATGGCGAGGACTGAGTGACGTGGTGTGCTCAGGGCTTCCCATGTTGCTAGCACACAACAGGCACTGAAAAAATACAAATTCCCCCTGACCCTGGCACTTCAAAACAAACAGCATGATTCTAGAGGGTAGAGGTAGTTTCTTGTCGTTGTTATCAATCTCATATTCTCGTTACAAAGATCAAACTCATGTATATATACAAAATGCTCTTAGTTGGGAATGACCAGTGATAGAGTCTAGGGTTGAGAAAAGGAAAAGAGAAGACATTTTACTATTAGGAAATACAGGTAGGGTGATGATGGCCCAAACAAGGAACAAAGGGCAAGGTTTGATATCTGTAGAAATGGAAGCAGAATTCTAGCAGAGAACCATGGTGACTGTAAGAAGAATAGCACATGGGGGATGTTCACATACAGGTAAACTGGTGATGGGACTGAAGTGATGTTTGTGGGAGAAAAGAGCAGATTGTAAAGGGGCAGAGAAGAGGATGGCTGGGGACTTCCTGAGCACCTCCAGATTCTGAATTACAGAGGTCATACTGACAGAGTTATTGAAAATCTATATTGTAGAGTCCAAACGCTGGTAAGGACCCTACCACCCAGAATATAAATAAAGTTGGATAAATAAGATACATGCACAAAAATAACAAAATAGTATATGACGAGGGTCACAGGTAGGGTATAGTAGGTGAGGCTTCTGGCATCAGGGAGCTGGCTGTGCGTCTTGCTCCAGTGCAGACCATCTGTGGAAGCTGGCCCCTTAACCAGTTACTTAATGAGTTACTTAACCTCTCTGTGCCTCAAGTCTCCTGTAATTGAGTAAGGATGTTTTAACACGTTCCCAGGAGTATAGGAAAGCAGTCCATAAGTGGCAGCTATTCTCGTAATTATCAGTGGCTTTGGGTAACTCTCTCATCTGTAAAGCTGGAAGAGTGGACAAAAATGCTAACGCCTCACTGATCCTAAAGATGCATGAATGATACAGTGAGAAGGCATCTAATTCAGAGCAGGAGGTGTTCCCACGGGGGGCATTCCACCAAAGACTTCTTGGCAGTCAAGGTCTTGGCGACGAGATGTTTGCTCGTAAGCACATTCCTTTGGAGGAGGTGAGTGATACCCAGAAAGAGAGCTGGGAGAGAAGGCTGGGAAGGTATACAGTGGTTAACTGAGAAACACTGCAAATGACACGTAGCAGACGTAGAACTTATCCCGTAGGAAACAGGGAGCCACTGAGGATTTTAGACAGGGAAGTAGTACCGTTGACTTGACACTTCAGGATTTTTCTGGTGGTAGTTTGCAGAAAAGATTGATCAGAGATACAGATTCTAAAGAAAACAAGTTAAGAGGCAATTGTATTTTTAGACGCGAAATAATAAAGCTCTGAACTAAGGCAGGGGCAATGGACACAGGAAAGACAGGAGAATACAAGCACCCAAGCCTGAGCAGGGCTGAGAAGCTGCCACATCCAGTGGGCACCGGCCCCCAGCCGGGGTGTCTTCATGTGTGGCATCCTCATCTGTGTATTTGGACAAAACTGCCTGCGCTTTGATTTGGCTAATGGATGGCAAACAACAATAGGTATGCCTTTGCTCCCATCTATTTTTGTCTTAAAACAAACCATGATCCACTAGTCACAGCTGCACTTGCACAAAGAAACAGTAGTCTTCCACTTGCAAGGGAAACAGCTAAGAAGGGAGAAAACAAACAAAATTTTAAGATCTGAGATTTCATCTGGCGTGAGAATGGTTTTTTAAAATGATTTCTTAACCTAAATTGTTTCCTGTCTCATTTGAAAGCATCCCCAGTGGGCTGTGACCTCTCGCACACGGGTGATGGGAAGGCCATGCCATCACAGGCAGCCACTCCTCCTCTCAGACCCCTGTCCTCGTGGCAAAAGCAAACACTGATGCCATTCTAATAGCTGTTAAAGATAAAAATTGAGGGAAAAAAGCGGCATAATTTGTGGAAAAGTTGAAGACAGATGCTTGAAGGTCACGGGTTTTGTGGAGAAAGTCACAGGACACTAGTTTTCAAAGGTCAACAGGAAAAATATAAGATTCTCCCCTTGGCCTTCTCTGGCTCTAGAGTAACAGGATGCTGCAAGCATCAATAAATTTTTGGGACAGTTTTCGACTGAGAATGTAAACCTTAATGTTATCTGATATTTGGGTTGTACAAACTTGAGGAATTGCAGAAAGTCTGATCCCAGGCAAGGAATCAGAGCTGCAGATCTAATTGGTACCACACACTTCTATCTATCAGCTATGTTCTTGGTGCAATAGCGAAGAGATGAATTACAATTTGGATGTTTTTTTAATCCTAAAATGAAAGAGGGAGACAGAAGGGAAAGTAGTCAGGTGGGGTTTGGCTGAGAAAACCTGGCTAGAAACGCAGGCAGGGATTCCATTCTGGAGATGACCTCTCAAGCAAGGCTGCAGAGGGTGGGCAAAGCTGGCCTCATAGATGGAGCTCCAGGCAAACAGCTCTCCTTTCTCCCTGGTACCTCCTGCCACCATCCTGTTTGTTGTTGATGCCAAGAATCCAGGCTTCCGTGATTGAGAGGAAATTGATACAGACACGGTAACCCAAAGGCCAATGAATACCTTCTCTTTTCTTTTGGAACAGTTCTCACTTTTGTGAAGATTTCCTAGCCAGGCTCCCACTCACTGATTCTCCTTCCTCTGAACCTTTACATAACTTGATACTTGGCATTTCTTCTGAATTGCTTTTTGGCATCTCATTTGTTGTTTTTTTATTTAGCTTTTTCCTAAAAGACACCTACTAGATTCAGCCCAACCCCTCCTTTCGTATTTGAATGCACTGCTAAGCTATTGGTCGTCTGGCTTCCAGACAGGAGAGAGAAGACCCCCAAGGACAGATGTCTCATTGCCCACAGAGTCTGCTCCATCCTAGAACAGAGAGGATCCTTGGGAAATTAGAAGCTTCGGAACACGCCCATTTGTTGCTGGTGGGGGTATAAATGTTGATATTTCTGGAAGACAGCTAGACAAAACATATAAAATCTTTTACAGTGCTCATACGCTTTGACCCAGATACTCCATCTTTAGGAATTTATCCTAAAATGTCATATTGGGTGGTCCCAGTTGAAGGCACCTCACCTCTCCCAACTCCACCTTCACTGAAATTGGTCACAGTGGGAGAGGTAAAGGCACTTACACCTCAGAAAATCAACAAATGCTACAACGGGGGCGCCCCGACCCTGAGCCCCAGAAAGTATTTTCAGCATACCACTGGGTGAGCCCAAATGTTTAGCTGAAGTGTATTCATTACAGAATATTGTAGATGAAATAAAGAAAACAAAAATGAAACACAACTTAAATGTCCATATAGGCATTAATTAAGTGAATTATAGCATGGTTGGATCATGAAATATCATGCAATTTGCAAAATAATATTAAATAAAAACACAGAAATACATGTATATATTTAGTAAAAAATAAAAACAGGTTACACAGCAGTGGGCCATGATAAAATCCCATTTTTGTTGTAAGGGGTGAAGGAAGAGAAAAAATCAATGGGACTTTTAACTGGAATGTGGGATGGTGAGATTTATTTTTTGTTTATCAATATGTATAAAGTCTTCTACGATAAACACACATCTCTTTTGTAATATTAAAACATTAAGGATTAACTTTGAAAGCAGACATAGAGACAGATGTAGAGAACGGACATGTGGATATGGGGGGCATGGCGGGTGGGATGAATTGGGAGATGGGGATTGACATATATACACTAACTAATGAGAACCTACTGTATAGCACAGGGAACTCTACTCAGTGCTCTGTGGTGACCTAAATGGGAAGGAAATCCAAAAAAGATGGGGTATATGTGTATGTATAGCTGATTCACTTTGCTGTACAGCAGAAATTAACTCAACATCGTAAAGCAACTATACTCCAATAAAAATTAATTAAAAATAAAAAGTAAAGACACACACATATATTTCCCATCAGTGCCTATACTTAATTGCATAGTTTTGTTGTCTGACGCATTATTTTTTGTAAGGGAGAATTGCAGAAGGAAAGACTGGGCTGGGAAGGCCCAGGATAAAGTAGAAGATGTGCCAGGACAGCCGACAGGAGGCTCCTCCTGCCCCACAAAGGTCTCCACTGAAATGTGGCACTAATCTAAACAGAGCTTACACAGAATCTAGGGAATAGTCGACAAAACATGAGATCCATGGTCAAAGTAACCATATTTCTTGATTTTTCCACTTAAAAAGTCTTTATGTCACTTACGGCACCATCACAACAAAGTTGAAAATACGCCCTTTCTCCCCTTTTTCCTCCAAGCCTTTTCTTTCTTTCTGGGTGCTTTCTCTGCACGCGCATCAGAGAAGTCCCAGTGCTGGGGCTCTCCCCAGGTAAACAGCAAGGGCCACAGAGATTCCTCTGGGGATGGAGGTTGACATTATTATGAAGAGGTCCTCCAGCTCCAAGTGACAAAGAACTGTCCCCAGATGCTGCCCTGACTGATGGACGGCAACCACCTTCTGAATGCTAAGGAAAAGCAGTCCTGTTCCAGAGACTCCACTGCTCTGGAATCACAGGGAAAACTCTGAGAGCGTTTATGCAAGATACTCCTCCTTAAGGTGATGCATTTTTTTAACTTTTTTATTTTATATTGGGGTATAGCCATTTAACAATGTTGTGATAGTTTCAGGTGCACAGCAAAGCAACTCAGTCGTACATATACATGTACCCATTCTCCCCCAAACTCCCCTCCCATCCAGGCTGCCACATAACACTGAGCAGAGTTCCTTGTGCTCCACAGTAGGTCCTTGTTGGTTACTCATTTTAAATATAGCAGCGTGTACATGTCAATCCCAAACTCCCTAATGATTCCTGCCCCCCACTCTTCCCCCCCTCGCCGCCACCTCTGGTAACCATAAGTTCATTCTCTAAGTCCATGAGTCTGTTTCTGTTTTGTAAATAAGATCATTTGTATCATTCTTTTTAGATGTCACACATAAGGCATATAAGGGATACCGTATGATATTTGTCTCTCTGTCTGACTTACATATACACAATGGAATATTACTCAGCCATTAAAAAGACTGAAATAATGCCATATGCAGTGACATGATAGACCTAGAGACTGTCATACTGAATGAAGTAAGTCAGATAAGGCGACCCATTTAAAACATGCTCACCAGTTGCCTTGATGCTCCCTGTCTGACTCTGTGTGAGAGCCTGGGCCTCGGCCTCTCTCCGCACCCAGGAAAGCTGCTCCCCTTGGCCACCCACTTCATCTTGTCTAGGCAACTGCCTCCCCAGTGTTTGCAGTGAAAAGTGGACAAAGGAAGAGAGGGTGGTGAGGCTGGACAGAAGGAGCTGATTGCCTTCCACTTCCTTCCAGAACTATCTCCTCCAACGTGGCCCAGAATGAGCGTGAGACACGTGTGGAGTCACCGGAGAAGCTCTGAGCGCCTGCAATTCCTGCCACATGAATCGGCCAGGTGAGGAGCCTGGACATTGGGATTTATTTAAATTTCCCCAGGTGATGCTAACATGCATCTAGAGTTCAGAGAAAGCTCCACACCCTCTAAAGCGTGTGTTGCTGGAAGGAGATGAGCCTACTGCTTCTACTACAGCGATTTTCCCTGGAAACCAGAGATCAGAGTGTTAGTATTTACTCTGGCCCTGGGGTATTGGGCATTAGCGATGCCCCACAGGGCATCCTGAATTATTCAGAGATCATCTTCGGGCTGTTGAAGGATTTCCAACCCCTCCTCCCACCATCACCACCAACTCTTCTTTCAAAAGAGACTAGTGAAAGCATCTGTAAATGCTTCAAAGGGGGCAAAGTCTACAGACAACACATGATGACATGATGGAATTCAAAAGGTCCTGGGAAGAGGCAAAACCACAGATTTGAAGGGGAATTTCTCATGAGGTGAAATCTTAGAGGCATGTGGTAAAATCGTCTGACGTGAACCCTTCAAAAGATTAAAGTGTTCAATCTCCCCTTGGCAGGGTGAGATGAGCTGCCAAAAACCCAGAGAGGGAAAAAATGTTCTTTGTGATAGAGAAGCTGTTTGATAAATTACCAGATATAATGGGTTCAATTCTTCCATCCTTAGATCAGGAAAGTAAAAACCCTAACGCTATTAATGGAACAGTGGCCAAAAGAAGTAATGTAAAAATATGGAGGGAAAGAGAAACAGAATGGGAAAAGAATATTCACATGAAATATACTTCTTCTAAAAGCTTTGCAAGACCAATTTTTCCCTCATGGAGGTGGGGTGAGAGGTTAAATAGACAGCAACTGCGTACTTAGACTAAAAAGCTTTCCATTAACACTGTTCATAAATTTTAATGCTCCAAATGAGGACAAATTAAGGTTATCTAAAAAAAAATGGTAACTGTCGTTATTTCTGGTGTAAGTTTCTTTGCTATGAAAAGCAGTAATGTCTACTCACCAAGGCTGCCTTCACTCC
This sequence comes from Globicephala melas, assembly GCF_963455315.2. Classification (NCBI taxonomy): domain Eukaryota; kingdom Metazoa; phylum Chordata; class Mammalia; order Artiodactyla; family Delphinidae; genus Globicephala; species Globicephala melas. The sequence goes on along the minus strand of NC_083327.1, from coordinate 83,976,616 downwards.
ACTTTCTACGTTTGATTCTGGGGAAATAAGCAAGTGTGATTATAATTACCTCAAGCAATTCCAAGACATTGTTGCCCTGACACATAAAGCAGTTTCTAGCTTTCCTCCAGGACTCCACTACAGATTCAAATGCTTGTGCTAAGTCTGAATCTGCAGTCTGTCCCACCTGCCTGGCCAGGAAATAGTCTGCATAGAGACCACCCAATACTACACTATGTTCTCTGAATCACCCCAGGCCATGTTCATCAAGCAATAGCTTCTGAGGAGTGAAGGGGACAGCACATGATGGGGAAAATACGAAGTGTCACACGGGGGCAGGGAGAGTGTGGACTTGAACTTCACATTCTGTTCTAGGCTCAAATTCTTCCTCCCCTAATCGAAAGAGTAATAGTTATGCCTCCTATACTGGAAATATTAGGAAGTTGCCCATAAATTTTGATGATTAATATAACCCACTAACATCCATGATACTAACATTTTTGCAGTTCCTCTGTTGAATAAGAAGGGTGCGGAGGCGGTTCCAGATCTTTTTCTTCCTGTTTTGTGATATTGCACATATATTCATGGCTTAAGTGGCCAAGAGCATGGACTTTGGAGTAAAGTTTGGTCCTATCTCTGCCATTTACTTATTGTATGATCTCAGGTAAGTTATTTAACCTTGTCAAACGTGAGTTTTCTCATCTATAAAGTGGGAATAATAATTAAAATGCTTCAGGAGATCAGAAACTCAGTGTTATCTGTTCCCTCTTACACTTCCTGCGCCTTTAAAAAAGGCTAGAACTATGTGTAGAATGAAGGGATAAATTCTGATTAGGATTAATTTAAGGAAAGGCAGCTAAATTCCTTAGCACTCTACTCATCCATAGTAATTACTCATTTAACGATGGTTATCAACGTTTAAGAATGAGAGACTAAAAACATCTTTATTCTTTATATGATAGGCATTTTAGTTTCCTGAAAGGAGCTAATTTTACCCAAGGAGCAAATTCAGCAACCTTACCCTGCCTGCCCACTACCAGTTCGGTGGAATTATTACCACATGGTGAGATAGAGCCACGAGTTAAATGAAATAATCCGTGTGTTAACACAGAGCCTCAGTAAGCACTGGCTGTCGTTTTCATCCACTCTCAGCACCATCTTAATCTGAGGCTGGAGCTTGGAGGGTGCATAGAGATTGCTGGGCTTAATTTTCTGAATTTTCTTCCTCTCACATATGAGGCAACTTGTCCAGGGTTGCCTAGAACTTCACAATCAGGGACTGACTTGCTCTGGGGCTTCTGGTGCTTTCTATTCTACTCAGGCAGGTGTGACTTATGTACTATGTACATATAAGTACATCCGAAGGGTGGCTGTGGGGCAGATCCCAGAGTCATAAGATGTCACAGTAAGAAAGAATATTAAACATCACTAAACCGAAACGTTCAGTTTCCACAGATCATAGTGACGCTCAGGGGGCCAAATGATCATTCAAGGTTCCACAGGTACATAAATACCATCACGGTTACCATCGAGTAATCAGCTCTATTTATAGAATTTGCTGAACATAATCACTGCCGAAAGCTTGCAATCTAAACTGGACCAAAAGAGAGAGCACCGAAACGTTAGAAAATATGTGAAGTGAGAGAGCAGGACATCTCAGTGGGAGGGGACAGCAGAAGCCGCTCCAGAATACATAACTAAATTTCTCCTGCAGTAATCCAGGTAAGACATGATACGGCCTTAACTGAGGCCATTACACTTGGACCGTAAAGGGATCAACGTGCAGAGAAATGAAAGAAGTAGAACCAAGGGGACTGTATTATTCTCCTAGGGCTGCTGTACCTCAAACTGGGTGGCTTAAAAGCATCATTATGCTCTCACAGTTCTGGAAGCCAGAAGTCCAAAATCAAGGTGTCAGCAGGGCTATGCTCACTCTGAAGGCTCTAGGAGGGGAATCCTTCCTGCTTCTTCCAATTCCGGGGGTGGCTGACAACATTTGGCGCTCCCTGGCTTATAGCTGCATCACTCGAATCTCTGCCTTTGTTGCCACATGATATTCTCCCCTCCGTGTGTCTCCGTGTCTGTGTTTCCTTAAAACTCTCTGAAAGTGCATCAGTCATTGGATTAGAGCCCACCCTGAACCAATATGACTGCATCTTAATTTAAGTAATTACACCTGCCAAGGCATTATTTCCAAAGAAGACCACATTCTGAAGTTCCAGGTAGATGTGAATCTGGGGAGAGGGATATGATTCAATCCAGTACAAAGATTTATTGACTGACATACTGGATGTGGAAAGTGGAAAAGAGTCTGGATTGACTCCTACATTTTGGTTTGAGAAATTGGCTGGATGGTAGAAGACATGAAAATTGATGATAATTCTATCAAATTGGTTTATTTTGAGTTGGAAGTGACTATGGACCTCTGATAGTCAGTGAGACGCAAGGCTAGAGAAGGGCTCTGGGATTCAGATTACCTTGGACCAGTGAGAGCATATGTGTTCCCAAGATCTGGGGAAAGCAGGAAAGTGTGGCTCATATCAGGACTCCATTTCTACTCCAGAGATCTTGATTCACAATCATCTGAATGATTGAGAATCTTGTCCTTCTTCTAGCTTTAAACAAAACGTATAAAAATGAGAAAAAAAAAAAACACGTAAAAAGCTGCCTTGACATGGAGTTATCCCCAGCCTTCAGCTTTGATGAGCAGCCAGGTAGCCCCTTGTGATTCCTCATTCCCCTTCTCCTACCCAAAGCCCATTCTCACAGCAGAGCCTGGACCACACAATGCGTTCAAGTATGATAAGCACACCTACATCCACAGTGAAGTTTTAGCAAGAAGACAAGTTGTACAACCTAGACCCTAAGCAGTTCAAGCAGCTAAGGTGAAGGTTTGCACAGAGGAAACACTGAAAACACATGAAAGATTGAAAAGGCTATTTTGGAAGATGGAAAGCAGATAGAAGAGTGATAACCAGTTTAGCAGAGTAGCTAAAACAGAGGACTGAACGCCTGGGGAGAGGGAAACCATCAGTAAACAAGCTATAAGTAAGGCAGAAATGCAAGTTTCGGGAAATGCAGACCCCAGGAAAGGGAAAGAGGAAGTGAGGCACAAGGCTGGAAACAGTCTGCTTAACTGGAAACCTGTGTAAGTGGTGCCTAGACCCCAGATCTTCTCTCCAACCCTGTTCTAGGCAACTTCTTCTCCCTTTCCCTCCCCCTCTCCAACAGGTGACAAAACATGTACTCTCTGGAGAATTTAGAGGTTTCCTAGACTCAAGATACTAGATACAGTAGAAGGTTGAGAAGTGAAACAAAGGGCTGAAAACAAGGGGAATTGAGTGAAAGTCATCGTACTGGATGGTGAGGCTCCCAACCCCATCCCTCCTCAGAATACCCAGCACCAGCATCCAGGTTCACACTAGTAGTCTGAAGAGCAGAGGCTTCTTCTTCAGAGAAAGTGACTAACTCTAGAGAAATTCCTCAGGATAATGGCATTTGGCCATCCATAGCCACATACCATCTAATCACCCTATAGTGAGGCTCACTAGATAATAACCTCAACCCAGTACACATGGCTTCTAATACACTTCTTATAGGTTTGCTCCTGAATGTGATAGATAACTAAAGACCACAAGAGAATAGAGGAAATCTTCTATAAAAAAAAAAGAAGAAAAACAACAACAACAAAATTTGGAGAAAGATTAGGCAGGAGTAGAAGAAACTTTTTTCATAATATAATTAATATCCTCAGAGAGATAAAAGAATCTTTTACATTCCTGAAATAAAAATAGTCTGCTTTAGGAAAGCAACATTGTAGGAATAAGAAAGAGCTCTTAGGAATTAAAATGATCATATTATGGATTTCAGAACTCAATTAAATGTTTGTAAGGTAAGTTGAAGCAGTTTCCTGCAAAGTAAAACTAAAAGAAAAAGTGATGGGAAATAGGATTAAAAAAGATGAAACAATTAGATGATCAAACAGAGAGGTCCAATACCCACATAATAGGAAATCCAAAAGAGAGACTGGAAAAAGTGTTGGGAAAGAAATTAGCAAAGAAATAATACAAGAAAATTTCTCAGAATGGAAGGATAAGGATTTTCAGATTTAAAAAAATCTATCAAGTGCCTAGAGCAAATAATTTACAAATTAAAAAATAAACCTACATTAGGCCACCAAGGATTAAAAAAAAATACCTCTAAAGGCTTCTGGAGATTATAATAACAACAATAAAAAAAGAAAAACAGAGAAATCATGAATCAAAATAACATTATGCTTCCCAAGAGTAACACCGGAAGCATGTAGACAATGGAACAATTTCTTCAAATTCTGAAGAAAAAATGTTAAAATTGGAAATTTCAGTTTAGCTAAACTATCAATCAAGGACAGATAAAAAAGAGTTTCAGACTTGCATGTCTCCAAAAGATTGTTTCCCACACAGATTTTCTCAGAAAGCCAAAGTTCAGTGTGTTAAACAAATACAAGAGAGTAAACTAAGAACAAGATCCAAGAAGTGAAAGATTAAGTTTGGAAGAAAAGTAAGTATAATTCTCAAAATGCAGGTAAAGGGAAAGTCAAGTCAGGTAGCTGTGCCTGGAGGACCCAGGTGGTGCCAAGATCCAGGAGGATGGACTGCAGGACCGATGCATCCAAAAAGGTAAGTAACTCACATCTTTGATTATAGAAAGGAGTTTTACTGATTGATTGATTGGTTGATTGGAAACTTTGGAGAGGAGTTGGTGATGGAAATATAGACAGCGAAGCAAATCAATATTGAAAACAAATGTTGTACACGAAAGAAATTGTAATCAACTGTGAAAAAAGCTCTATTAATATAAATATTAAATAATCAAAAACTGTATTAGGAGGGTGAGGAAAAGGGGAAATGGAGAGGGGTAGGGAGAGGTCTAAGAGAGCTAAAAGTTTATCTTCCATTTAGAAATAGAAGTCAATATGTGGTATCTAAAATTTTGAGAATGAAAAAAATAGTTGTATATTATTTACAATGTGGAGGTAAATAACAGAAGTACCTAAAATAACAGAAGTGGGGGCTGTGACCCTGGGGAAGGAGGAGCTCAAGAGAATGCTTGCTTTTATATTTTAAACCTTTTAGTGATATTTGAAGTTTTAAACTATGTTCATGTGCTATTTGATAAAATTTAAATTAAAAAAGAAGAGAAAATTCTATTTTCAGGGCCAAGAAAGGAGGACAAGTTAGCCACACACTCACGAGAGCAAACCCGCAAGGCCAATTCTGAGGCACACCTGCCTGCTACGTGGGCATTGAGACACAGCAGGGATTCCTCATTCAGGCTTTGGCCAGAGAAGCTAGGGACTGACACCCAAGACAAGAGGTAAGTGATCCCTGGGTTCCGGGGAGAGCATTACTTCCCTTGCCATGGTTCCTGAGGATGACTCATTAGTATCTGTGACTCATTTTGCTGTAACTTAAACACACCAATGCCTTGGGTTCATAACAAGTAGTTTTGGGGGAAAGACAACATGTTTTTATCACTTCATAATAGCCCTTACACAGCATGCAGTTAACTTGGAGTGAATTAGGTTCATCCTAGCTTTGGGAGAAGGTTGTCCTCAAGAAATAAAAACTCAAGACAAAATTTTAGAAGGAACAAAGATAGCATTTACCAGCTACAATTTTTTTTTCTTTAAAAGGCCTATTTCCATAAAGCCAAGGCCATGTTTTGAATACTGGGGTAAGTATCCGCTATTGATGTCCTGCACTGTTAGGTGTGCCACGGTCTGCCCAGGTGCTTTATATCCACCGTCTCACATGTCACAACAACCTTGTGAGATGTGTATTTTCATGTCTATTTGGTAGATGAGAAAAGTAAGGCTTAGAGATTAAGTGGGGGACTTAGAAACACACTCTCCTAGGCTCACTCCAGAGTTACCAAAATAAAATCTCCAGTCATGGGACTCACGAATCTGTGATCTTACGAGCTCCCCGGGTCAATCCGAGGGCAATCCAGGCTGGGAAGCACAGTTAGGTCACATTGTTAAACTAGGTGTAAACTAGTTATTGAGATCAGTCAGCTAATTAACCATTCTAAAATGTAATTCAGTCTTTTTCTCTGCTCTCTTCTTTTTAACTCTACATTTATGAGTAGTGTTCAAAAATAAAAATCTTATAAAGGAACATTTGGATAACAGGAAAGAGCTTTTGAGAATGAAAATTGTGATATTATGTATAAATGAAACATGCTTGTCTAAAAAAAGTCTAACTTTTCCTGAGACTAAAATGAGAAGTTGCCTGCAAAGGAGCTGGCACATAATAGAGGCCCAGCTAGCGGTCGGGAGAGCATAGGATGTCTTGGAAAGAGTGTGGGCTTTGAAATCCAACAGACGTAAGTTCAAATTCTGGTTCCACAACTTAGGCAATCGTGACAGTTGGTGATTATTACCTGCCTTGCAAGATTGTTCTGGAAATCAAAATGTAAAAATATACCCAAAACCCCTAGTACAGTCTTTGGAACATAACTGTGCTCAAAATAATGTGAATTTTCTCCCCCATAACCTCATCCATCCATCTACTCTATTTTGTTTGCTTCTCTTTTCTCTTTACTTAGACTACCTTCCCATTGTGCAAAATGCCATGGTCCTTTCTACGATTGCCTCCTTTGCTAATCCAATAAATAATATAGTACTTTTCGTTTTCTAATCTCACAACATTTTTATCCTGAGGGGGGGAAAAAGGTATTTCTTAAAAAGTCTCCATGTTTCCTGTAGATTACTTACATATATTAAAATCAATCCTTTTGGGTTTTTTGCTCTAATGAAAGTTTTATAGTTTGACTTTCCAAAATAAGGTATCCATGTGATGATTTGCTTTAGTCCTTTTTCTCATGGATTATCAAATTTAATCCTGTGATCCTTATCAGATAGTCCTTTATGCCTGACTATACACTACATTGATCACCTTCCATTACCAAACCCAAGACTATGTATGGTGACCATGTGTCCTTAATTTGCCAAGACAGTTTCAATATTAGGTAATTTTATTCTTTTCAATAATTGAAGGGTATTAAATATATAACAATGTGAATTAGGTGTTACACCTTTATATGATTTTTATATAAATCATTCATCTACTTTTTGTGTTAAGACACTCTACAATTTTTATAATACATGAATTTGTTCATATTAGAGTCTTAAAGTGATGTAAAGTTAGATAATGATTCTTGACATATAATGAATCTTCTTAAATGAAATGAATAAAATTATCTAACATTGGAACTGTCTTGGATAATCTGGGACATACGGTCACAATAAATATAATTTCCTTCCTCTGCACACTTAGGAAGTAGTCATATTATGATCTCACATGAATTAGAGAAACTTACCAAGAGCAAAATTATAGAATAATTGTATTGTACAGAGAAACTCCCTCAGTTAGACAATAACCAGAAGATGTTAACAAAAATATTTAGCATTGATGGCATAAGGATTTAAACAGATTAATCCAATACAGACTACTCAGTGTTCATAAGATCAACAAGAAGTATATGTATTGTAACTGTTGCTCAGAGCTTTGGCTGTTTAAGCTGGTGCTGTGTATACTGAAAATAATCCAAACTGCAAATATGAGGAGACCACAAACTAATAGAAATAAACTATGAAATAGAAAGGCGTCTTGTGTTAAAATGTTTGAAGGACTAGTTTTATGGACCAGCATCCAGGTCCACAAAGACTGTACAGAAACTTAACTTACATCATCAAATTCTCAATTGACTGGTCTCCCCTCTGTCGAGAGTTATTCTCTGGGACATTTAGCTCCTTCTCCTTTGTAGTTTAGTAGATGCTAAATACAGTTTCATCAGCAAGTGCATTTTTTATCAACTCACTCAAACAAATGGTGCCCCTAGAGCTGTTTATCCAGGAAACCACCACTCCGTTGACATCTTGTGTGCTGAGTACCAATACCCAGCACTTACCGAATCCTGTGTGCCAGGCTTTACACTCAGTGGTGTACTGGTAAATCAGTTTCCTGGGGCAGAGAGGGATGTTTACCTGCCAATGGCTGTGGTGTAAGTTCTTCCACCGTAGCCAATTTCAACCTACTAACAGTTTAACAATTACCTTTCAAAATTAATGCAAGCTGACTTGAGCACACGACTATTAAATTATTGAATTAACAGTGAAACAACCAGGCAGGTAATTTTTATTGACCTCTTTTTATAGATGAAAAAACTGAGGCCAGGAGAAATCAACTACGTTGGCCGAGATCACATGACTGATAAGTGGCCAACTTGGGATTTGAGTACATATTTGCCTACATTCGGTCTATTATTCAACAAATATTTGTAAGACCAAAATACTATTTCGTCCAGCAAAAGACAAAACAAACAAAAATCCTTTAAAAACTTACAGGCTGGTGTAAATCAGTCCATGCCCTAAATCATTCCAGTCTTTTCCCTGTATTACACGTGTCAATCACCCCAGGGGATTGCAATGAGACAAACTGGAAGACCCTCCGATAGACACTGACCCCACATTCTGTTGCCATCGGGCAAGGTTTGTTACATTTTTATTCTTCTCTGTGGAACCGCTACTTGGAGGTGCCTCTTCAGCATAGCACAAAGTCAACTGGTTATAAGAAAACATAAGGAACCTCTGGACGGCTCACTACATACTGACTAGAGAGTTAGGGCTAAATGGTCATTTCTTAACAGGTGAAACACTACAGTCTGGGTTCTTCATGGCTTCTACCTACTTGTCTCTCAGGCCAGTCAGACCACCCCTGACCCATGAGGTTTCCTTCTTGGTCCTCTGGGTGAGCATTACCTGCTGTCTCCACGGGCACCTGAGCTCTGATTGGGAGACTCAGCCCTTGCTTGGGTTCTTGGCATTGCTTATTTCAAGAAAACCTTCCCAAACCCTAACTAAATCTGCTTAAACAAATTCCTCTGAGTGCCCCTTCCTGCTTTCAAGCCCTTTGTATGGGATTCTCTCTAGTCAGATAATGGTCCAGCTTCCATCAAATTGTCTCAGGTTACCAGTTCCTCTAAGCATCCAGCACACAGTCCTGTCAGATCAAGGGGCCACCTCTTGCCCAGACTCATTAAAAATACCAGCATGAGCAGAGCTGGCTTGTGGATTGTTGGAAGATGGACGGACTTCATGGAAAAACTATGAGGAGAGTGGCTTAAACTCACATTTAACTCAGTTTCTTCATCTGTGAAGTGGAAGCTTTTAAAACATATACCTTACAAGGTTGTTAGGAGAATCACACAAAACGCTTATTTGAAAATAGTATAAAATGTCATTATTTACATTTTATAATACTGTCTAATGAGGGATAAGCTATATTACTATTCCCTAAGCATCTGGGAAGAATGTATTTCTAAACAAGATACGAAAAGTGGTTTTCTCTGTAATGATTGCCCTTAAATCACACGCTTTACAATTATTATGCCCTGTGAAGTCACAGACTATCTCTTTGAGCCCCACAGCACAGCAGGCACCGCGCTGGGTCAATGATACAGAGTTGACTGAGACTTACTCCTTGCTTCCATGGAGCTTACAATCTAGTGGGTGGGCTGCCCAGGAAACCCTCCTTACTCTAGTTAGAAAAAGGCCATGGCCTAAAGGAACCAGAGCATCTAAGCCAAACCAGTGGTTGGGGAGATACCCCTGCTCTGAGTTTTGAAGAAGAAGAAAGAATCAACCCCAGGATTTGGTGATCAGAGGCCAGGATCACCATGGAGCCTTGTCAGACCACACTTGCAAAGGTTCAATCCAGGTATTTTGGTTTGATAGTTCTTGGGTAAGGCTGGATATTTGGATATTAATAATCTCCACAGGTGATTCTTCACAGGGGTAACTATGACCTACATGTCTCTGATTTTTTATCAGAATATTATTATATCTACTAAACATATTAGAGTTAATTCTTGGTATCTGGGGACTCTTGTGATATCCAGACAGTAGGAATGATGCTACATCGACTCACATCACATTTCTACTCAATTTCTTCATTTTTAATTTTAGAGCTCCTTGCAAAATTAGTTGAGCTTGACTTTTTTTTTTTTTTTTTTTTTGCGGTACGCGGGCCTCTCACTGTTGTGGCCCCTCCTGTTGCGGAGCACAGGCTCCGGACGTGCAGGCTTAGCGGCCATGGCTCACGGGCCCAGCCGCTCTGCGGTATGTGGGATCTTCCCGGACCAGGGCACGAACCCGTGTCCCCTGCATTGGCAGGCGGACTCTCAACCACTGGGCCACCAGGGAAGCCACGAGCTTGACTTTTTAATAACCTTAGAACTGTTTAATCCTATCCCCTTTGTCCATTTCTCTTAAACTCAAGCTCATAATTTAGGCCAACCACATTTTCCCTGAGCTCTGAAGCTTTAGAAATAGTATAGTATAGGTTTCTCTCTTTATTACTGTAGGCAGTAGAAACTGTAGAAAATAGTCCCAGTTAAAATATCATCTAATACACAATTTGCCAGAGACTCTGATAGCTCCGTACAGAATTCCATCATAACAGTGGCCATAAAAACAACATTCTATCCCTAGATCATGCTGTGTGTTTATTCAGCCAACAAAACATTGAATGAACATCAGAAATGGCAGCATCTGGCAACTCCTGTATATTGATGCATCTCCACTCATTTACTGTGTGACAGCTTGAGAAATGGAATAAAATACCAGATACTAGAGGTACCAGACAAGTGACATATCACCTTCACAGAACCTCAGAAACCTCCATCTGCTCATCCTACTGATGAGGAATTAAGAGGAAGGAAAGGTAATTGGCTTAATTGACATATTCAGATTAGGGCAAAGCCAACACCAGAATTTTAGTCTCTCTCTGTTCAAAACCCAAAGTCCCCTAGTACCTGATAATTTAGTCACATTTTTATGATGAAATACACTGTGATTTCTTTATGCATGATTACAATTTATGGCCAGCAATGAAACACTTTTGTTCAAAAATAAATTGCATGCAAAAAAATCATTCATATAAGCTATGCAAACAATTACATATGCAATGATATCTACATGAGCCATGATCTGACTGTAAATAGAAAATTATTTTAATTTAAATTCAGAGTCCAGAAGAAGTTTACAATCTAGTATAGACTATTGTCAGTACTTTGTACTTTCAGCCTAGAGTTCAGATACAAAGAATCAGGAAAAATTGCCTTCTGATGAGCTTTAAATTAAAAATGTCAGTGTGGAATGAACCAAAACAGAGCTATGCAAAAAAATACTGGCAAAGAAGAAGATGAGGGAGAAGGGAAGGAAGATGAGATGGGGAGGAAAGAAGATACAGTTAAATTATTTGGCAATACTTTGATCCTTTGGAAATTTGCTTTTAAGTCGTGTTAGGCAGGAATGGAGCAGTCTTCATCTAATCCCTCTGAGGATTCTATTAAATGGCCTGTGATTCCAGGGTGTCCAGTCAGCCTGGGTGAACAGCACTTTTCTTGATGTTGCATGAGCTTTGAGGATTGTTCCTTCTTCGCCTTTCAGGTGGTTATTCCCTAAGCTTGGGGCAGTTTCCTCACAATATGTGCTGAGCAACACTTAGAATAAGATTGGAGAGGGAGCTTCTGTTGATCTCTGGAGGGTCTTTCTGCTTCCAGTGTTCTGCTCCCTTCGTCTACCTGGACTTCTAGCTGCATCTCCTCAACACAGGAAGTCTTCCCTGCTCCACCTGGTAGAGGAATAAGCTGTCTGTATTCATCGATTGCTCTTGTATGTTACCCCTCTTTCAGGGATCTCTGTCCTATGCTCCCTGATGTCCGATATCTAAAAACCATTGTTTCACATATTCCATCCAGTTTTTAGTTTCTTTCGAGAGAAAAAAATTTGCCCCTGTTACTTTATCTTGGCCAAATGTGGAAGTATCAGCGTTACCTTTAGACCACTTAGCTTTTTATTATAAATTGGCCTTCAGATTTTACCCCTAGTCTCATAGTTTGGTAAGCATGACTCTGCCCTCGTATACACTGTTTGTGTGCCAGCACACAGGTGTCTGGTCCCTCAGGCCTGGGGTCTGGACCCCAGACCCAACAGTCATCAGGGTGACACTGTGAAGGCCTTATGGAGATGGCAACCCCTATGAGACACATGCTGACTGAACTCAAGCCTGATTCCTACCTTGAATTTCTTCACAGGATGAATTACTCATGCACATGATTCAGAAAATAAAATAGCTCCATGAACATATGTAGCTTGCAGAATGTTGTATATAACCAAATCCTGTGATTACTCATTATAATTTTCAGATGGAAAGTGTATCTATCCATATCTTAGTAGTACCATTAGGAAAAATACTATATACTGAAAACACTACTGTATACTGAAAACAATACTATCTGCTATTATTTTTAAAAGTAAACTATTTTATTTTCCAGGAAGTGTGTACTTGTGTTCAAAATTACATTTTCATTATAATATGTTTGCCATATTCCAGTCTTCAAATGCCAGGCTTTTGAAAACGGACTATAACGGGAACTTTAATTCATGTCCAGACTTTCTGGTCTCCAGTTACTATAATACTAGTAAGGAACCTCTCGCTACGTAACTACCTGTACAGGTCACCAAGATGGAAATTTCATCTGAGAGGAGATTGAGTACCCAATTACAGACCTCTCTGACCTCAAGGAAACTTGCCAAAAGTTTTAATTTGTTTTGATCAGCCTGAGGCAGAGACTCAGGTTTGGGCCGACTTTAACTGGAATTTTCTGTTACAAAAACACAGAACTCAGTGAGTCTGTTTACTTCTTCTCTCCTTCACCCACTGTCCCCAGTTTGGCTGGAAGTAAGAGAAGTCGTGTCTGAGACATTACTTGCCAATTTTTTAAAAATTTGTCTTGTCTACTCAGAACAGGTCAACAGAATGGATCTGGAAATTTTATGATCTATTTGTCTCCCTTAGTCCTATTCAAATATACTCTGATATCTGAAAGATAAGGTTGTTTGTCCTTATAACATTTCTAAAATTTATTTTTATCAAAGTTTTATATGTATGCATGTATGTATGGCATATGCACATAAAGAGTCAAAGTGCTCTCAAATCTGTTACGAAAAACAGCAATGTCTCTCATTTCCATTTTCACTCCCTCCCAGGAAATTACTTTCAATCTATTTACCAAGTCTTCTGCTATTTACTTCCATATCTCTAAATTATACATTTATATTGTGATGTCTTCATTATAAATATGTGTGTATATATATATATAGTTTTAGTGAATATTAGTGAATTTCTACCAGAATCATGGACATTTAGCTCTCCTCCCCACTCCCGTTGCAGCGTCAGCACGCACAATACCAGGAAAGCCCCATGCATACTATGTCCCTGCTGAAAGGATCCTCTTGAATCAGTACTCTGGGGAGCTCCACCACCACATGAATTGTCCTCGCAGGACTTGTGTGACTCAGGGACCCTGCTCAATCCCCTCCACATTCCTCTACCCTCTCATCTCCATCCTCCTAATTCAGATATATTCACTTTGGTTACATCATCAATAAGTAAAGTATTTGCATCATTATATCTTTAGAGTACTAGTTACATAGTATATTACGATTAATTTTATGTTCTGTACATTTTTTACTTGAACAAATAATCTCTTTGATTTTGTTGTTTGCCTAGTTTTCCATGCACTTACCAATATTTCAACCCCAGAATTTCCACCCCTCATCAAAATCCCTTCTTAATAAACCCAGATATGTCAGGAATTCTATCAATTTTATATTCTTGAAACGTTCTCTCCCTTTCCTTCTCCAGTTTGGGCTTGTGACCTCGTGCCAGCTGCACAAATGTCGCATTGAGATCACCAAGCCTTCACCTGAGGATCCACCTTGCCTCTCCCCTGCACAGTATTCCCTGTCTCCTTTATCCCAAGTCTGCTCATTTCTTGGTTTCCTCCCTCATTTTGATGGAGTCTGTCCTGCAGTGGCTTTCTGAGATGGCTGTGTGGTAGGTAAATCTTTTGAGAAATTGCCCGTCTGAAGGCGTCTTTCTTCTACACTCACATTTGTTTAAGAGATGAGTCAAGAATAATATTCTGAGTTCAAGACAATTTTTCTCTAGAACTTTGAAGCCATGTTCTATTGTCTTCAAACCTCTGATGTAGCTATTAAGTCCAAAACCTTTCTGATTCCTGATCATATGGATGAAACCTTTATTTCTCTCTCAGAAGCTGAAAGAATCTTCTCTTTGTCCCAAATATTCCAAAATATCATGAGGACACACTTTATCATATGGTGCATTTTAATTCACTGTGCAAAGTTCTTTTATTGGCCTTTCAATATGGAAATTCCTCACTTTCATTTCCAGGATAGTTTACTTTCTTGGTTTGTTTAATGATGATTTCTCTGTTCTGTCTTTCCAGAACCTCTGTTATCAAGACGCTTGACTTCTTGGATTGGGCTTCTGATTCTCTTGTATTTCCTCCTCCTACTTTCCATCATCTTGTCTTTTTGTTTTACTTTCTGGGCTATTTCCTCCACTTTACCTTCCATTCTCTCAATATGTTTATTGTTCCTACCATATTTTATCTTCCAGGAGCACTTTTTAATCCTCTGAACTTACTTTTTTTTAATTCTTCTTCTTGGGTGGGTGCAATTTTTTTTATCACACTGAAGATATTAATAAGGGTTTTTTTTTAACGTATTTTCTTTCTTCAGAATTTGTGTTTCTTTAAATTGTTTTTGTTTGTTCACTCATCTTGGTCCCTAGGTTTCATATTACAGGTTATCTTCAGATGTCTCATAATCTTTGGTTGTCTGCTCAAGTTTAAGGCTGGGCTCTAAAAACTGGGTGGGGGCCCTGGGTGTGTACACGGTCAGGCTTGTTCATTGAAGAACCTTTGATGCAAGCATCTTTCAGTCTTTCCCTGTGGGCTAATCACATTCTCCACTGAAGAATCTCCTGTACTAGAATTTACAAGACTGGTGACTGCCATCATTCTGGAAGCCAAGTCGGGGGAAAGCCTGGGGATCTGCACTTTTATTTAATCCTACTGTTTTCATTAGCATCTGAGCCCTCTTCTGTGACACATGCCTGAAAGCCCAAGGCCCTCTGTTTTAACCTTTCCAGAGATCACCTTTCCCTCCAATGTTCCCTGGGGTACAGAGGGAATCTGGGAATCCTGTCCTTTCCCAAACAGACTTTCAAGCAATCCTCCAGATTTTTCTCCCACCTCGTCTGCATTTCCAGAGGCCCCTTGTATCTCTAATCCCTAAGAATTTGGTGATTCTGTGTTGTAACACACAGAGTTCCTGACTTTCCCTACTGCTGGTTTAGGATTCAGTTTTTTCCAATTCTGCTATCATTCATCTCTTTGTTTCCAGCTTCTAAAGTACGATACTTTCTTTCCCTTTCTCTCTTTCTCTATTTGTCCTTGTGAGATTATGCTTTGTCGTTATAGTGGGGATTCAGGAGAGAGCAAAAGTAGATGTAGTAAGCATTCAACCTACCATCTGTACCTTGAAGCCTATATCATTTATCTCTGCGATAAATCACACAAATATCCAAATTCTTCACTCTTCTTTGTACCTTTGCCCTTTTTAGTGTGGTTTTGCATCTTCCTGTCATCAGAAAGTGAAGTCTATTCCCTTTCTCTTAAACCAAGGCTGGTCCTGTGACTTGCTTTGGCCAATAAAATGCAGCAGAAATGGCAGCAGAACAGTTCCAAACTTAAGCTTCTAGCTGCCTTCTATGATTCCACTCGCTGTCTAGAGCCCGGTCCAGCCACGTTGTGGACCAGCCCAAGCTTGCCTGCTGGAAAGTGACACGTCCCCAGAGGAGATGAGCCATTTCAGCTGAAGCCTTCCTAGACCACCTGCCTTCTTGGATCCCAGAGCTGCAAGGACAGGAGTGAACACACTTAAACTATTTAGAAAAAACAGCCTCGCCCTACTTAGCACAAATTTCCAACCCACTGAATGGTGAGCTAAAGAGTTGTTGTTTTAATCCACTCAGTTTTAGGGAGAGTTGTTACACAGCCAAGGCTAACCGGCAGAGTTTCTAAAGAATGTGATTTCAAAGATTCACGCAGCTCAACACTTTAAAGACATCGGAAAACGTCTTCACCGAGTCAGAAATGGAAGCATCCATCTAGTTCAGTTAAACTTGCCGTTGATTATGCATTTGAACAACACCTGAATAAATAATAATCTGTTGCTGTTGAACTTTATATTGTTCTTATTACAAAACTATGCTCCCCAAAAGATAACAAGTCAATTTCATAGCCAGTGCTCATGTATCAGCAGACGATTTATCCTGACACTTGCTACCTGCTGGCTACAGTTCCCAATCACACCAGATGCTGAAGAGCGCGTCTCTGGACGGTGTGCAGTCAGACTCGTTAAGATTCCAGGAGTGGGTGAGCCATGTGTTTCACTGCACCATGGACTCCCTCCATGAGCAAAATAGTGACACCTCCAACTTTCACGTCTGAACTTCTTACCAGGACTAAAGTGACAAATTAATTCACTGGGAAGTTGCCCTTTTTGAGATGTTACTGGATTTGCCCACAGTCAAAAAGAAGATCAAAACATTGGAGCAAGTGTGAATGAAAAAACACGATACAGCAAAGCAAACATGATAAGTGCTTATGATAACCCAGTCACACCAGGCCCAATGGGGAGGCAACCATGTGTCCTCCCTGCCCAGGCCTCTCCAGAGCTGTGGGGAATGACCAATAGGTGCAAAGAAGTCTCAGTCTCAGCCCTGTTCCAGAATTGACTCATGCTTCTGGGTAGGACAGGGAGTGAGAAACATCCCTTGTGGGTGCAGTACAGGGTTCAGAGGCAGGAGGGCAGATCATCTAATCTGGGAGACATACCAGCTTTAAGCAGAGCAGGAAAAGCAAGAGGTGAAAAGAAAAATTTAGCCATAAAAATTTAACATCCTCATTTCCTGAAACCTAGAAAATTCTAGTTAGCTTAAGAGATAACCAGATTGAAGAAGTAGTACAAAAAGCTCATTATCTAATTCTTTAGACACTGGTTCTTTTAATTTTTAAGATACATGTAATTATATTCCCTCATGAAATTTGAAGTAGTGTATTATTTAGAATGTCATTAACAGTTAACTTCACCAAGTCTCTAAAAATGCAGTGACAAAGGATTCTTCTATTTCATTTGCTTCTTTAGGTATGTCCCTTACCAAGTTTCTTCTTTAACCCATAAAACTGACTTGAAGGTTTTTATGGGATCTTCTAAGTGAATTATTGGTGGAGAATGGAAGGAGATATCACCGAAACACAAAAAGTAAAGAAGAGATTAACTGCGTGCTAGAAATTAGCAGAACTGCCTCAAAAGATTACAATGGTCACAGATCTGCGGCTTGCTGTATATGCCCCGTGACTTTGCTGCTTTCAAATGTCACAAGTTAAGAAGCACTCACAGCATATATTCAACAGTAATGCCTTGCAAGGATCCATTCTTAAATACACATGCATTTAACAAACTTTCAAGAAACAGTTGTGAGCAACACCGTGTGCTGTGGATTCAAATGTGGAAAGACAGACACAATCCTTGACATCATAGATTTACAAACTAGTGAGGGCTACAAATAATGTGATGTGACATGCAGAGGACAGAGAGCTCTGTGAGCACATGGGAAAGGCACTGAGTTTGGATGAGGGGCTGGAAGGCTTCCCCAGTGAAAGACCATCTAAGCCAAATGTGAGGAATGGGTGGGAGGAGCCTGGAAACAAATACGGGAGCAGCTGTGTGCTGGGCAGTGTGAGCCATCTGGGCAGATGCCCAGGGGTAAGAAATCACAGGGCTCCGGGGACAGTAAAGTTGGGTGTGTCCATTTAAAACTGATGTTAAGTAGTATTAAAGGCTTAGAAGTAATCACAAAACAAAGTGGACAAATATTTATAAGCGGTATTAAGGAGGTACACTAACCCTCATTCTGTATTTTAAAAATTGAATTTAACCCTGATAACAACAAAGGAAACTAACTCTCTATGGATCTATCATCTGTATCTATCATCTATCTATCTATTGGGTTGGCCAAAAAGTTTGTTCAGGTTTTTCCAGATGTTACGAAACAGAGTGAATGAACTTTTTGGCCAACCCAGTATCATCTATCTATCTATCTATCTATCATCTGTCTGACTATCTACCAGGAAGTTCGGAGAGAGCTTGGACATTGTGCTTTTGCTCATGACTGTATCCCCATGGCTTAGAGCAGTGACTGGCTGGGTACTCAGTAAACTTTTGCTGAATGGGGGGAGCTCTTGTATATTTAGCTGTGGGGTGACCTGACTAGATTTGTGTTTTGGGAAGACATTGCAGCTGAATGTGGGGAACACGAGCAGAGGCAATGGATCAGTGTGGAGGCTCACCCACATGTAGATAAGGATGACAGTGGGAACAAATCCACAGGCACAGTAAGAGGTGTTAATGTACACCTAACAGGAAAAGCTGACCAAAATAATCAGTACAATGTAGACTTGAACACTACAATTAGCAAAGTGACCTAATGGTTAAATAGAGATTTTTGGATTCAACAACTGCAGGATGTACATTCCTTTCAAGCATAAATAAAATATTTTCGAAAATAGACCACATCCTATCTAGAGCAGATTCTCAAAATCCACAGAATTAAAAATCATACAGTTGCTTATGGTCTCATAACAAGATAATTAAGTTAAAAATCAGGAGCAAAAAGATAATAAGAAAATCCCCAATTTTTATAAATTAGAAAAGCCTCCAAATAACCCATTTGTTACAGTTAAAAATATATTCAACTGAAAGTGGAAAATCTAGGTACCAAAACTTGCGAGATGCAAAGTTATGCTTAGAGGATAATTTGTAACTATAAGGTTCAAACCTTACGGAAAAAACAGAAACACTGAAAAAAGTCAGGGTCTGTGCATCCACCTCAAGGAAGTTAGATAGACATAGAATATACACAAACCAGGTAGAAAGAAGAAAAAACATCAAGCAGAAAATAAAGGGTTTTGGTGACTGAGACGGGCCATGAGGGGGCCTCAAACAAGGTTAAATTCCTGGGCCTGGATTATGCTTACAAATACATTCACTTTGCGATTATTTATTCAGCTCTTCATTTTTGTTTTATATGCTTTATTGTATGTAAGTTATGTTTTCACAATAAAAATGGTTTAAGCATCTGTATCTATAAGGAAGCAAATAGAGATGACGGTTATCTAAACTAGCATCGGGAAAAGAGAAAAAGAGAATTAAGCAGAATCAATAAACATTAAAAATTAAACTGCATTGGACACGGACTCTGGTGCTCCTTTCCAGAAGGAAACTGGAGGAAAAGCAGTTTGGGACCCACTGATTTCGGAGATCTGTGGAGGATTCTCCAGTGCAGGCACCCACTCTGCGGTCAGGTTTCTGTGTCTTGTTCTCAGACGAGGGGCCGAAACTGGAGACTGGGGATTTGTGAGTCAGCAGCATGGGGTAGACGGTCTTTGAGGCATATGAGTTAAGTAAAGAAGTGAAGAGAAGGTCAGGTGGAATCCAGAGGCACAAGTGGATTCAAGAGAGAGGCGGAGGAAATAAAGACTCCAAAGGCACTTCCAGATGCGTAGAACCAGGAAGCAACCCGGAAGAGAACCAGAAGGAAGTGGGCCAGCGAAAGCCAAGCCAACAGGAGGGAGTGACTCAAGAATTTTAAATGGTCAACAGTGTTTCATGCTGCCAAGAGGAAAAAGGAGGTCAGGATGCAGAAGCATCCTTTGCATTCGCGACGAGGGGGAGGGAGCCCTAGAGACACCTCCTCCGTTGTCAGGGAGGGAAGGAGAAAGCGGAAAATGTAGGCACAGGTGAGTTTGTTCACCATATAGTCAGGAGAGGGAGTAAGTCTGGTGGCCTCTCTCTTCTTCATGAGGTAGGAGTGAGGATACCAAGTGAAGCGAGGGGAGGAATGAGGTGAGGGAGATTTAAGGGCATGACGACAATTTGAGAAAAGGATAAACGAGGCAGCTGGCAACAAAACATGGTAAGACAAGGTCTCCGGTACCACAGGCTCCGGACCAACTGGTTCAGTGGTGTATTTCACTACAGGACTCTATTTCAGGTACTTTGTGTGAAATTACCACATTTGTTATATTTAATTTCCCTAGGATATTATGTCTGAATCCAAGCTCCTTCTTTCTGTGTGTCTGAATCACACACCTGTTTTCATCCTTGGGCAGAGTCTGATTCTAGATGCAGTTGAGAACCATGTGGGTAATGAAAGGGTACAGGACCTTACACTGCAACCTGAAGACGATTATTTGTGTGGGTAGTGACCTCAACAGCAATGCAAGGGAAAGAAAATATTTTATTACATTGCTGAAACGACATTCTTACGTATACATTCTTATGTATTGACACACATAAAATGACTTTGCTGAAAAGAACTCAGGCTTTAAAGTCACCAATAGACCTGAGATCAAATCCAATACTGGTCACGTAACAGCAGCTTCTCATTCTCTATTAGGGAAATAATATCTATCCTCCAAATTGTGTGTAAAGAGTAAACATAAAACAAAGTCTTGAACAATGGTCACTGTATAGTAATAGCACTCCCAGAAATGTATAGTTATTTATAAGTAAGTTACAGTAATTTATAATTATAACATCATCACTATCATCACATCATCCCTGCTGACATTTCACTATGCTAGAAATCTGAGTTTAAGTGTCAGTTGTATCAGTAACTAGCTGTGTGACCCTTGGGCAAATTATGTAACCTCTTTGGGTCTTTTTAATTTATTTAACATAAATAAGGCTGATTGCAGTAGAAGAACTCTAAGGATCATCAAAGGTATAAAATTTGATATCGATTTCCAACCAGAAATCTTTAACATTTGACCAGGTATTGCTAATTTTGACACTTCAGTATCTTTCTAAACATAGAATTTTGGCTACAAGCCAATATAAATTTCTCTTCAGCACCATTTTCCAAATGTATGATATAGTCACTATGTAAATCTGTTCTTCTGGGTCAAGCCTCCCTTTGTTTTATTTTGTTTTGTTTTTAATATAACTTTCTTATGAAAAACTTGTGACTTATAAAAGGAGGAAAAGAACAAGTTAGAGTTCTCATCAACACAGGCCAAAACGTAAGCAAAAAAAATGCTTTTCCCAAATCTGAAGTACAAAATGTATGCTTCTATAAATTACTTTTGGAAAGATGACCTCTCTTTAAACTGAAATACACACTCCTACCTATGAGGCGCTTGTGCATTTAAATCTGTTTATCTGGTCGTGAAAGTGGTCAAACTGCTCAACATCCAAAGGGATCCCAGTTCCCAGTACCATATATTAGCTGCTGGCAAAAACTGGACTCTTCCAGAAGCCATGACATCTTCACTGTACGTTTCAACAAAATAACATTCCCAAATATTCCTCTATGCATTCTATTATTATGAATGCTTATAATAAATTATTTGGGGAGAAACGCAAGTTGCACATACACACTGTTTAATGTTCATTCAAGAATATCAAGAGGAATTCACCCTAACTACTAACATTGCTCTGTCTGAAATATGGAAAGGGAAAAGGACAGGAGTTTGAAGGAACTGTCACTTTTTACTTCAAAGTTTTATATTGTATAAATTTATACATTAAAATGTATTGTTTTATCATTTTAAATAAGGAAAACTTAATTGACAAATCTATATAGACGCTTTTACACCAAGAAAGTGATTTATTAGGAAGACGATACAAAAATAATAAGCAGTTCATGAGACATTTTAAAACTTTAAAAGCCGTTTCTGTCAGTTAGGCTTCCAAGATTGGTCTACTTCTTATCAAAATTAGTCTGTAGTTTACATACTTGCTCTACGTGAGGTGCTTTGCCAAGGGTCCACATGCATTCAAGCATTTAATGCTCACATTAAATCTATACAGTTGGAGTTCTTAGCCCCATTTTCACAGGAGGAAATTAAAACCCAGAGACATTAAGTGTCTTGCCACCTAATCATCAGAAGAGAGTGGACTCGGTATTTGAATCGTGTCCTTAACCTTTACACCTCGCAACCTGCTTCCCTTCCCTCACACTTTGCATTTTAGAAAACAATGCAATGAAGTGTCGAGAGCCCAAGAGTAAAATGATGTGATCAGTTCTCCTACGGGAAGTGAAACACCGATTAGCCACTTACACTAACAAATGGTCACTTGACGCCAGCAAGCGGTTCATGCACCTGCACTTTGCCAAAAGCAGTCACAGGAGACGGCAGGATGGATGTGCGAAATGGAAAGAACCATCCTGTCCTCACCGCAGTGAAGCTCGCGGAGTAGCCAAAGTGGATGGACAGCTGGATGGACTGAAGTGTTTGTATCAGTCCCAACAGCTTAGATTGCAGCCCCTAAGGACCGGAAGCACAGGTATCATCTTTGTTGCATATGCTCTGCAAAACCCCCAAAACAGTGTCTCAGATCTTTCGTTAGTAAACGTTGAAGGTACGATCTGAATGAGTCAGTGCTCTCTGGATCCATGTGGCAGAAAATCCAGCTCAAAGTTGCTCAAGTATATACATATGCATTTATATTTACATTTATTTATATATTAAAAGATACGTAGAACACATTTCTCTCCATATAAACATACATACGTAATTTTTACATAAGTGACAAGCTCAGGGCAAGGTAAGTGGAGGCTATAACTTGCTCCAGAAACTTGAACACACCAGGACTCACTTTCTCACCCTCTCTGGGGAACCTTCTCCATGGCAACTGCTTTGTGGAGACAGGAAGCTTCTGCAGCTTCTCTCGCCTCCCCAGGTTCACGTCCAGAGAAAAAAGAGCTCCTTGTGTGATCACCAGCACCAAAGCCCTGAGACTCCCCAGGATTGAGTCAGTGTGGATTCCATGCCTCCCCAGCCAGTTATCGGCATAGGACGTGTGGATGGCTCGAACCCCCAGGGAACCAGAGCTGCTGAGGTCACCTGAGGGGTCATAGGGAGAGGGTGACCTTCACTTGGAAGTCAGGGCCTGTGGCTCAAGAACGGTGGGAGGGATGCCCTGAGGCCAAGCATGGACCCTCGCAGGACCCCAGCTCGGAGTGCCGTCCACTGGGGCTCTGATCGGCCTCAGGGGCAGCTGGGTGCCCAGTCCATCCTCGCAGCAGCATTTACAAGGGGTGGCACCATGTGGTCACACTACTGAAGGCTTGTTCAGCACAGTGTCTCTGCATCTATCAGCCTGTCCCATGTAGCCCTTGGATGGTAATACTGGGCTGTGTGATGGAGCTATGAGCAGAGACCAACATTCCTCTCCAGAAATCACTTATTTCTGTAGTGGATGAGAAAAGAGCGCCATAACTACGTAAGCTCACCTCTCCAGGCAGAGACCAGAAGGGGAAGAGGCAAGAAGGAGGGGAAGAAAGAAGCCTTAGGTTAACTCAACCTCTTTCCTGGCCAGGATCCCCCAAACTTTCCACTTCTGGGAAGAATAGAACCAACTTAAAAACTGAATGTTCATTAGTAGATTATCAAAGCAGAAATTCTGTACAGAAGAAAAATAAACAACAGCAGCAAAAAGCTAATGAGTTTTTTTCAAACTTCCAAAGATGAACAAATTATAGATAATGATAAAAGGAGTCAGGAATGGCAAACTGCCAACGCCTCGATCTGCCTAAAGATGAGAGACGTCAGTTTTCTTCTCCACCTACTATTTGCCGAAATTTTTAAGGAGTTTGCAGTCTTCACACTTCAAGGTGCTCTGTCCCTTTAAAGAGGAATTTCTTCAGGAGGAAGGACATCTACTTCCACTCTACAAAATGCTACCCAGTAAACTGTATTGGAGAAAGTTTACTTTGTTTTATTATTAATAACTTTTGTACAAATATAAACACAAACTTGTCCTTTTTTTCCAAGTAGTTCTCTTCACGACAAGGAAATGGAAAGCAAACTCTTCAAACAAAATGTGGGCTGTGTTTGCTTAAAAGAATAGGCAAAGAAGAAGCCCACAGAGGCCCCTCCAGCCCTCTAGGTCTCCAAATTTAGTGGTTAAATGTGTCCAGTATCATATATAGAGATCTGAACTTTAAATAATAATTTATACAAGAATTGGTGTAAGGTCAAAAGGTTAAAGACAAAATATCATTGCCAGAACCACTCATCGGTGGGTAGATTAAATAGGACACCATATAATTTTGTTTTCTCGTAAAGGAAACCGCAAACAAGAAAGTGGAGAAGGCAGAGAATATGTGAAGAAACTATACACGTTTTTTCTGAAACAGATGACAGAGACGCTTTCTTCAGTAATTTTTATCCAAATTTGGTACTCTAAATGTGCAAGTATTCAGAGATGAGAATTAACCAGCTTTGCCAAACCTTAAATACAGTATTTCATTTCGAGGATCAGTTCCGGGTGAAGCGTTCGCACATATCTCTTAAAAAACATTTCCTTTTCCATTTCATAAATCACACAAGTATAGACCCTCATAATATATATATTTTTTTGCGGTACGCAGGCCACTCACTGCTGTGGCGTCTCCCGTTGCGGAGCACAGGCTCCGGACGCGCAGGCTCAGCGGCCATGGCTCACGGGCCCAGCCGCTCCGCGGCATGTGGGATCTTCCCGGACCAGGGCACGAACCCGCGTCCCCTGCGTTGGCAGGCGGACTCCCGACCACTGCGCCACCAGGGAAGCCCAACCCACATAATTTTAACTGAATAAGTCCTGCTGCCAGCCCCCGATGACTCCCAGTGCTCTGAGTATGAAGCCAAGATCCTTGCCTGGCCTCCCGGGCTCTGCAGGTCCCACCACACCATCCACAACTCTTTCCCCTGGCCCCCATATTTATAAATGTAAGGCCAAGATTTATATCTTTGTTACGGAGACACAGCTGAGTAAAGCAATATAACAGTCAAGAGTTCCTGACAGAGATCTGTCACAGGGGCTCTTGGGAGTCTATAGATTAGTATCAATGTAGGTTCTGGATATTAATATCTCCAGGGTGTTGGAGCAGTTGTTGCCTCAGACTGCTGTCCTGATCCACTCAGGAACGCTGCCTATTTATATTTTGCTTGAAGAAGAGTCCAAAGATGACACCACAGGTTAGCAAATCTAAATGGGCTCCAGTCTCCCCCTGTTGAAGAAGTAGGTCACAGTATGTCTGGCTTCGGTCATAACCTGCTCCGGTCCTTAGTGCCTTGTCCCTCCTGTGAGACCCTCCCCACCACTGCCTCACCCCATCACCTTCTCTCTGGCCAACTTCTTCTTGTCTTCTTCCCCCTCTCAAAGAACTGTCTCCAAGGGAAGAGCCTTCCTCAGACCTGTTCCTTGGGCACAAAGCCCTTCTTTGGCATCAGTTAGACCACTGGAGTTTTATTGTTTAGTCTGTAACTCTCTAGATATGCCTTTTTCCTTTCCTGTCCTGTGTGACCTCCTCATGCCCCAAATGTAAGCCTCACTAAACAACCTCAACATCCAGAAAGACCCTACATCAGTACAGCACTTCGCTGTTTATTCAACCAAGGCATGGGTGTCAAGGTGCCTGGAGTGGTACTTCACTTCCCTACCAAACATGTCTTTATGTGTTCTCTTGTTTAAGCTTCAGAAGTGTGTAGTGAGTTTGGTGTAACCATTCCCCTTTTATCATGTAATAATAAAATAATAGCTAAGATTTCTTGAGCGCCAGCTGCTGTTTAAGCACGTTAGGAGTTAACTCATTTAGTCTTCATAACGCCATGGTGGTAAGTACATGATCACCTCCATTTTACAGGTGAGAAAACTGAGGCATGGAGGTCTAAGTAACTTGCCCACGTTTATACAGCTGATGGATGACAAAACCAGAATTTGAATCTGATGCAGTCTTATCCCCATGTGGGCTTACCCCTGCGCAGGAACTGCCAACAGAAGAAAATCTACCTATTTGGGGGGCTGGGAATGGAAAGGGCTTATCCAGGATGAGACGGGAAAAGCAGGCTGGCCTTCTCACTCAAGCATCTCTCTTTCTATAACCTGCTGCTCTCTGTCTGCCTCCTGGTCGTATTTCCCTCAGGGGAGCTGCACACCCTGTTCGCCCCTTAGCCTGATGGTCTCAGCTGTCAGTAGCACCTCACACGGCAGAGGCCATCCACAGCCACACCTCTGTGGGCTCAGCCAGATTCAGGTAAGAAAAATGGGGATGAACAAACAAGCATGACAACATCTCACCACCACAGGGCATGAGGATTCACTGGTATTAGGCGGAAGGATGTGAAGATGCTGATCTTTGACAAGTTTTGACTCTCAAACACAGCATTTTGTACGGGCTCTGGTGCTCGGCCCAGAGAGTGGGTCTGGGTGAGTTGTTGTGAAGGGATGACCAGAATCCTCAAACCCAGAGCAGAAGCAGCATCGGTGCACACGGGAGATGGCTAAGGGGGGTACAACTTTGCTGAAAATGTGCCATGATGCGGTTTGCAGAAGCCACAAGAAGAAAAGAAAACCACCCAGCCTTCCATCAGAGGCACCAAGGAAGAGACAGGGCAGCCTCTGGCAGCCACATCACAGGAGGGCAGGTGTGGCATCCCTGCCCTCTGGGCATAACGAGGACAAGGAGCTCCCTCTGACGTGGGCATCATGTCCTCCAAGTGCCTGCTTCTCTGCTCTGTGGTCCCTTGGCATGTAACGAGCACAGCATGTCACAGCGGATCGAGACACAATCATAGCAAGTTCCCCAGCATTTAAAGCTAAAATAGCATTGAGAAGCATCACCCTGTGGTCAAATCCAGGAGTGAAAAGAAAACCTCCCCCAAGAGTCTGATGGATTAATGGGTGACCCATGGGTGGCTCAGCTTTGGGACACTAGGTAGTTAACAAATGTCACCATTTATTGATGGGAATGAAATTATGGGGACAAGATGGAATCGGAAAGAAGAATTTAGTGTGAAACAGAAACTTAAACAGTTTCAATAAATCAAAGGAATAAACCAAGAAGAAACACCACAAAAAGTTCAAGCAACCCCATTAATAGGAGATGAAGTACTAGAAGCCAGAATAATTGAGTTATCCCAGAGAGGAAATCACACGTAAGGATGAATTTACAGCCCTGTCCTGCCTGATAGAGTGAAAGATACAAGGAAGCTTTTAAGCAGCCGCAAATATAGAGAGACAGCAAATATCAGCAACGGGAGGCTGGAGATTTTCTTCAGGAAGCACGTCTCACCCTATCAAAGATGCCCTGTGCCTCAAGGTGATTCTTTCAGGTAAGAGGCAGACTACTGTTAGTTAACTAACAAAGGGGAAATCAATTAACCAAAAAACCACACTTTTAGGGGTATTAAATAATGTCCTATCAGTGACTTGTTTGGGGAGCAAAGACCATGTAAAAACAGGAAAAGAAGAAGATGAAAAAGAAGGAGGAGGAGGAGAAGGATGTGGAAGAAGAAGAAGGAGAAGGGGGAGAAAAGGAGGAAGGGGGGAAGAGGAAGAAGGGGAGGGGGAGGGAGGGGGAGGGGGAGAAAAGGAGGAAGAGGAGGAAGAGGAAGAAGGGGAGAGGGAGGGAGGGGGAGGGAGGGGGAGGGGGAGAAAAGGAGGAAGAGGGGGAAGAGGAAGAAGGGGAGAGGGAGGGAGGGGGAGGGGAGGGAGGGGAGGGGGAGAAGAAGAAGAAGAAAGTGATGATGAAGAAGGAGAAGAAGAAGAAGAAGGAGAAGAAGAAAAGGGTAGTGAGAAAACCAGCTTCTCAGGGACCTCGTTGCTTGATGAATGAGTAAATTTTCAGTCTATTGGCTGGGATGGGGATGTATTGATGGTCCAGGGCTCAGACTGTCCTGCAGAGAAACCGCTGTGCTCACGCCAGAGTCTTACTAAGGACAGGGCCCTAAAAGCATGCAACATCAGAGAGGAGGTCTGCAGGCATATTCTGATCTAGAAATAACGCTGTCTAATATGGTAGCCACTGGGTACCTGTGACTACCGGCTAGTTGAATCCAGATGCGTCATGAGATACACACCAGAATCTGAAGACCTGGTACAAACAAAAACAGGTAAACTATCTCAACCCTACTGTTTTATATTGATTAGGGTGTCAATGATAGTATTTTGGATATATGGGGTTAAGTGAAATATATTATTAAAATTAACTTCACCTGTTTCTTTCTGCTCTTCTAATGGGAGTAGTAGAAAATATAAAATGCTAGGTGTGGCTCTGTCTCTGTCAGACAGCGGGAGTCTAGAAACAGAATGTAGCAAGTGAGCCAGGCCTTCCCCTTCCTCTGGCAACTCTCCCAAGTTGAGGACTAAGGGGCAGCTGCTAGGGCAGAAGCGGCCAGGTAGGGGCTCCTGGGTGGTCCCCTCCCAACTTCTAGGCAAGAGAGGGCAAGAGCCCTGCATGTGCTACGGGCACCAGGGGACAGCAGGGGAGGACTGGCTTCCCACCTGGAGGGCAGCAGAGGCAACACCTCTACCTGGGGGCCAGGAGGACTTGATCTGCAGCCCAGGTGACTCCAGGAATCTCCAAATCCAGGCAAGGACCTGAGCCAAGGAAGCACTGCTCATTCCTGAGACTGTGCAACTCCCTTCTCCCAGGGAGCGTGCGTGGAGTGGGCAGGAGAGGGTTATTAACAAAATTACAAGTCGTCATGTAGTAACCTCTGCAGGAAAAAACATTGAGTACCAGTGAACTCAGAAAACAGGGCTGTGTTACCTTACTAGTACTGCCCTAACAGGATCGCAGAATAGGGGACGAGAGAAATTCATTGTCTCACAGTTCTGGAGACCAGAAATCAAACATCAGGGTGTCGGCAAGGTTGATTCCTTCTGAGGCTGGGAGAGACGACCCATTTCACACCTCTTCCTGGCTCCTGGGGATTCGCTGACCATCTCTGCTTTCCTTGGCTTGTGGCACCATCACCGCATTTGTGCGTTCCTCTGCACACGGCTTTCTCCCTGTGTGTCTGCACTTCATCTTCCCTCTCTGCAGGTCTGTTGCTGCATTTAAATTGTCTCCTTTTCTATGAGGACAAGTCATGTTGGCCCAGCGCTGCCCCTGACTTGATCACCTCTGTGAACAGCCCATCTCTAAATGAGACCACATCCTGAGGTATGGGGGTTGAGACTCCCACACATCACTTCTGGGGACACAATTCAGCCCTAACAAGGGGGAGGTGGTCTGTGTGAAACGACTTAGCTACAGGCAGTGCATTAAGAGTTCCGTATGCCAGTCCAGAAACTCAGGTGTGAGAAATAGAACTTTTCAAAATATATTCCCACCCCTAAACTTCTGTTAAAAGGTTTAAAGCTTGTTCAATTCAGTGAACCAACTATCTTCCCTAAGTTGTGTCTTGATCTCAAGGACTTGCCTAGTGCAGAGGAGTTTTAATTCTGTGTTGGGTCGGGAGCTAGAATGTGATTCTTCCTGTCTTCTATCCAAGTGGCCATTTTCTGAATTATCCGGTATCCCGTGTAGACATCTGTCATCGATTTACTGAAGCCTCACTGAGATAGCCTCATTTCCATCTTCCTGCCCCTAAGTCCAGAAGCTCCCTCTGCCCCCTTCTTAACACCTCAAGCACTGGAGACTCGGGCATGGTTTCTATGTGGTACCACAAACAGGAATCCCTGCAGTGCAGTCGACACAACAGCCCCCGTCCGTCCGGACCTGCCACGCCGCCATCTCCTCTCTGGGGTTCTGCTGTTGCTGTATAAGTCGAACGTGGGAGTGGATGTGGGTTCTGGTGCCCTTTGCTCCTCAAATTTCTCTGGTCCTTTCTCTTGGACCCCTCAATATCCCTGCAATTTTCACTTGTCCTGCTCTCTCAATTTTAGAAAATCTTTCCTAGCTGAAGAAGAGCTAGAAGCACAGTTCTGACCCAGGATGCTTCCTCCACATAATGATTCTACATTTGTAGGGTTTTCACCAAGGGGATGGTCTCTTGGAACACAAAAGCCAAGGGAAAGCAGGACTGAGTGTTGTGTGCCCTGTATCTCCCTGCTGAGACCAGGGGCATAGGATAACCATCCACCTGGCCGGGGAGTGGAGGGGATGGGAGAAAAAGGAATCACATAAACCACCAGGAAGAGAAAAGGCATTGGTCAAAATCTCGGCAAATACACTGTTGCTCCCCTATGTGACCAACCCTGACAAGACATATGAATGGAGGGACAAATGTGTGCTCTTCCTGTTAAAATAAATCTTCATTATGGTATAGGAAAAAATATTTAAATTTATAATATGTGTACCTAAGAGTGGCAGAGATTTGCTCATTTTTAACTCAGTGAAACCTCACTAATTTGGACTTTTAAAAAATGCTATTTCACAGCTTCTAGATAATAAAATTATTACGATGGTTTAAAAAAGTATTCACCAGCAGAACTTCCAATGGGCTTTGCTACCTGAATGGATACTGCCTAAATACATTAAAACATTTTCTGCCCTTAGTGGATTACACATTCCCCAGGTAACGTTGGTTCATCCACTGAGCGAACCCTTTTATTATAGATTGTAGAAAGGCCCTGGCCATTTCTGATTTAACACGTGTTTCAAATTATCGAAGTCTTATTCTATCAAGCTGTATCTGTTTGTCTAAATGATTTATTGTTTATTCAATTACAGATTTCCAGCAGTGGTAGGACCATCACCAGTTCTGAAGTCATCTTGGTGACGGCACACGTGGTGGATAAATTCTCACAAGGCAGAAATCTCTTTATATACCAGAAATGGGGATTTCACAGGGTAGTGAATCAGCTTCAGATCTTTCAGCACCAAGGGGTTTGTCTAATAAGAGTGCTTAGCAAACCAAAGGGAAGATGATTGTAGAGTGATGAAATATTCAAGACGACAAAATAGCTACCCACAGAAAGCAACAGCACTTGCCAGATAACTGGGTATTTCCTCCAGGCCTCTCAAGATAGTGAGATCTGGACGAAGCATCCGCCCACACTGGGTGCAGATAAACCTAGTCCAGACACCTCTCTGTGGGCCTCCCAGCTCTCTCTCACTGCCCCCAGGGAACGCAGGCTTCCCTTCAGATGCCTTGGCCCGGGAGCACTGCACAGTTAGGCTCCCAATATAACCAAAGGAGGCTTCAGCTCCCTGCTGCCCGGTCGTGCTCTGTGCAGAGCAGATACAGCCAGCTCATGGAGGAACATGGCCATAAATCATTAAGCATCAGAGCCTTTTCAAGTTAAATCCCTCAGCTCTGGAGCCCATGGCTCACAGAAGGTTCACGGAGCGTCAATTATGGAAATGCCTTCGAGTTAAGATTAGCGGTATATTTGGTTATTCATTTACTTTCCATTCCTGAATTGCAATAACTCTATTTCAGGAATCATTCTGCAGTCTACCGTCTACTGTTTGGTGCAATTTTCTAACATGAAGGGACTTTCAAAAATAATTGTATGCCATATATACAAATATATATGTGTGTATGTATATATATTTTGTGTGTGTGTGTCTGAGTACCTGTGTGTGTCTGTCTGTGTGGAATTCCACCTAGGAATGAATCAGTTAAAAACATTTTTAATTAATACTGAATACAACACTGAAAAGTCACTTGGTGTCAAACAGAATTGCTTTTGGGTGGGCTAGAGAGGTATCCAAGGATGCAACCACTGCACAGGATTTTGTCAGCATCGTCAGAAGTAGGTTTTAAATCCCTGCCTCCTAACCCTTGCCGCTTTGTGTGTGCCTCATAAACCCATTCTATAATGAGCATTTAATTTAAGCCATTTTTAGAGATTAGAACAGAGTTTATTTCCTTCTACTTTTCATTTACGTTCCTTTTAATCCCTTCATTCTATAAACTTAATTGCTGTTTTGCTAGTCCCCAAGCAGCTAACCTAAGCCTTCTTGAAGCATTTCTTAGTAATTTTCCTTTTCGTTATTTAGCACATTTCTCTTTAGAAGCTAAATGAAACTTTCAGGATATTTCTTGGGTGAATAAAACTTTCAGATGAGGCATTTGCTTTTTGGTTACAACTAAACACATTTTATTTTGCATTCTTTCCCTCTTCTAGGGGGCTTCAAATAGATGACAGAGTGATGGATACCCGCCATTAGTAATGTTCTTTTTTTTTTCTTTATCTCGGGCAAAACACTCAACATTACATTTGGTAGAAAAACAAATGAGCATTTGACACAACTGCCACCATCTCCCCCCATCCTGACAGATTTGGACGCGGCTCAAGATATCCCAGTACCCTCTTCTTTTGGTTTGACGCCCACACTCAGGCTGCTACCTGCTTTATCTTCCTGTCTGACTGCAGTTTTACTCTCTCACATATACCTGTTAGGGCAGCAGCATAATAAAGTAAACAAGCAAATAAATGAGTTTGAAAGAACCCACTGAGGATACGTCCCACCTGGGTAAAATGATTTCATCCAAGGAAAAGACTTTGGAGAACAGTTCGATTATTTACCTACTTATTCTCTGTGATTAAAAATCGTAGCAAATATGGAAAGTAGACCAGAATTTGTTTTAAGAACTCTGCAATGGAAGCATGTCAATAAGTCATGACAGTCATGAAATCAGTTGCCATGACGAATGGGTGTATATTTGTATATAATATATTTATCTAACTATACTTATTCAAAATATAAGTCCTTGCAATCAGTTCTTCAAAAAAAGGGAAAAAAAATGGATTTGGCCAGTAGTATAGTGGCTGGCTTGAAGATAAATAGCCATAGGTGTACGAGTCAAGTGTAAAATGAGGCAACAAGAGTCAAGTGTAAAGTGAGGCAACAAAAGCAATGTGTTTCTCGTATGAGACCACAGAGCCCTAAACTTGCTTTCATATTTGTGTCTCTGGATAAGGCATTTCTCACCTCAGCCCCCAGCCGGGCCATGTCCCTGCCATGGAAAATAGCCATTTACATTTCTTTCAGGTGTCACATTTCACAGGAGGATTCCATGTTTATTTTCTCCTTTGATTCTGTCACCCACTACCACAAAGATTATCGATGACCAGGGTGGTCGTTATCATCCTATTGCACCAAGAAGAGAACAGGCTTACGGAGGTCACGTGACATGGCGTATCAGTGGTGTCTCACTGCTCATGCTGGGATACAAAGACTTGATTAAATTTTATTCTGAATTTGATCTTCCTTTAGCAGCACTGTAGCCACCTCCAACAAGTTATTTCTTAGTCTTGACTTAAAAAAAAAAAAAAAAACAGTAGGAATTTTTGTTCATTCCAACTTGAGACTTGACTTGAGACCCTAAGTCAACCAAGTTGACTTTCCCGCTGTGCTTACCGTGCAATGGATCAAGGATCTGGACAAGTAACTAGGAATCTCTACCAAAGACTTGATAAGGACAGATAAAACACAGTCCACACAGTGTTGAAACCAGTCCAGTAAAATCTCAACCTGATTGCTCATCACTGATTAGTCCTGAAGGATATGAAGTTGGAAAAGGACACAGTTTGTACACAGGGGTCTTGCCATTCAAAATTGCAATATCATATATTAACGCATATATATGGAATCTAGAGAAATGGTACAGATGAACCTACTTGCAGGGCAGGAATAGAGACGCAGACGTAACAAATGGACATGTGGACACGGGGGAGGGGAAGGGGTGGGACAAATTGGAAGATTAGGATTGACATATACACACCACCATATGTAAAATAGCTAGCTAGTGGAAACCTGCTGTATAGCACAGGGAGCTCAGCTCAGTGCTCTGTTATGGCCTAGCTGGGTGGGATGGGGGTGGGAGGGAGGTCAAGGAGGGAGGGGATATAGATAGACATATAGCGGATTCACTTCATTGTACGGCAGAAACTAACACATTGTAAAGCAACTATACTCCAATAAAAATTCAAAAATTAAAAAAAAAAAGAAATTGCAGCTGTGTCATATTCCATAGGTGACTCACTTGAATATGGTTAATTCTCCAAGGTAATGAGTATTTGAAACCTCATTGAAATTGATCAATGCCTCTGTTACAAACTAAAATGGAAATTACTAACCTTGATAAAGCTACAAAAAAACATGGGGTAAATACCAACTGTTTATTTGCTTACTTTTTGAACTGGAAATGGAAAGCTAGTCACTCAGGCTACAGGTCATCTTCTGGAGAATACTTGTTGCAACCACTTCACCAGGTCTCATAAGTTTCCCAATCAAAAGAAGATAATAATGCCTGTGAATGTGCTTGGTGAAGAGTAAAGAGACACGAAAATGTGAATGGAATTTTTACTCTCATCAGTATTATTATATTATGTTGTAGATAGACTAGCACAGAGTAATTATGGTTTAATGTAACATATTTACTGCCAGCAACAGCTATAGTATTAGCCAAGCTTCCAGTGTAAAAAAAGTCTATGAAATCTAAACCATCAATCTATGGATTGATGGAGTGTCATCACTGCAGAGGTGGAAGTGGACATTACTTAGAACCCTTATTGTCAAGACGCACCCCTTTCCTTGCCGCTCTGCACATCAGAGTCCAGCTGAAAGGAGAGGAAAACCGGGAGCAGTGTATGGCGAAAAGGAGCCCCGGACAAAGGGCGTGGAGACCCCCATCTGCACATCCATTGCTCTTAAACCCTGTGTCTTAAACCCCATACAGCTACACTCATGTGGCATTTTTTTCCTCCTTGAAATCTAAAACAGAAAACTGTAGTGATTTACTGAAAGGCACAACCAAAACAACAATAGAAACAGCGACAACAAAAGGAAACATGCAATGTGCTTGGTTCTTCAAGACCACGTTTAAAACAAGCACTCCCTGTTTTGGGGGAATGTGAGGCCGTGCTCTAGTACTTGGGGTCTTATTCCTACATGTACATGGTAATATTTAGTTCAACAAATACAAGTCTTAACAGTAACCATAATTGTATTGTTGCTCTTGTTAGTAATAATAAATAGAAAAAAGACTTAATACCAACTTCAGAGATGGGAAAATTAAGGCCCCCAAAAAGTATATGAACCACAGTGAATTATGGGGCAGATCCTGGAGTCCAGTCCTCTGAACATCCAGCAAGAAGAAATCCCAGGAAAACAGGCTGTTTCTTCTAGGAAGTAAAGATGACCAGAGGGCTGTCAGTTCCAATTTAATAATTTTATGCACATCCTACCTTGCAAATTCTTTTAAAATATATGTATATTTAACGTGGACATAAAAAATCAATGTTGCGGGCTTCCCTGGTGGCACAGTGGTTGAGGGTCCGCCTGCCGATACAGGGGACACGGGTTCGTGCCCCAGTCTGGGAAGATCCCACATGCCGCGGAGCGGCTGGGCCCGTGAGCCATGGCCGCTGAGCCTGCGCGTCCGGAGCCTGTGCTCCGCAACGGGAGAGGCCACAACAGTGAGAGGCCCGCGTACTGCAAAAAAAATAAATAAAATAAATCAATGTTGCAGCCTCAGCCCCATTCACACCTTGATGTAGTTTATCATGGAAAAAGCAGCAGTAAAATTAAAAATGTTGATGACTTCCTAAGAGTGCTATTTGTTGTTTTATGTTTGACATAACTGACCAACTGGGACATGCTCACTTTTAATGTGGTTCTATTTATTTTTCTTACACTATTTCTTTAGGACTTTTTCTTCTCACATGACATATTAATATATAATTCAGAGATTTTATGCCTCCCTGCACTACTGGCATGATTTTTTGTGCTTTCGAGTTGCTCTATTTATGAGCCAATGGCCAAAATGTCTTTGATTATTCATTTTGCGGAGGGGAAGGGCAATTTTTTAAAGCTGCTGGGAATTTTAACCCCCTAAATCCCAAGTTGC
Source organism: Globicephala melas (assembly GCF_963455315.2). NCBI lineage: Eukaryota > Metazoa > Chordata > Mammalia > Artiodactyla > Delphinidae > Globicephala > Globicephala melas. The sequence goes on along the minus strand of NC_083327.1, from coordinate 83,941,015 downwards.
TTTTCTGTGTTTTAGAGATTTGTCTAAGCTCTGACCCTGGCCAGTAACAGTCTATCTCCTGCTGGGCCGTCCTGTACTCTGTCTGAATGCTGACACTGGGAAGCTGATGGGGGTGAGGACCCCCATGATGGGGGCACAGACACCTCATGGGTATCAGCCCAGACTCTCGGGCTTTCACCCCCAAGTCTTCACAGCCATTTTCTTAGTTTCTTTACACGTGTTTGTTCCCCTGATTTTGTTGTTAACTTCTATCATTTTGGGCAGCAGCTCATTCGCTGGGCTCTTGGGAAACTCCTGAGAAATCCCAGGAAATCTGCAGCTGAGCCCTCACCCCAGAGCTCAGCATCCCACATCCGCTCTGCATCTCTCTAAGGCAACACTGGTGCCTCCCTCCGAGCTTCTGGGATGAGAAAATCCTGTCAGCGGAAGAGTAAGATTATGCAGCATAATTATAAGATTTAGAGGCCAGAAGGGGCTTTGGAGATCATCAATCTTTTTGTTTTACATGAGGAAGTGGAGAAATCACGCTTTGTGAAAAGGTCACAGAAACAGCAAGTGGTAAGTGCTTGCCTTGAACCAGAGTCCTAGCCCTCCAGAACGTCGTGGCCCTTCCACTCCCATCCCCATGAACTTTCTCAGTTACACATGGGTGTGTGTGTGTGTGTGTGTGTGCATGTATGTGCGTCTGTGCCTTAAGCCCATCTGCCCAATTGGTCCCAGGACCTGGTCTCAGCTCACCGAGTGCCTTAATGTTGCCCCGAACCCAGGCAGACGGGCGCGTACATCACTGTCCCACCTCACGCCCAGCCGGACTCCTCTGGGCTTCTTCTGAATGATTTTTCCCTCTGCACCAGACTTTCCACAATTAGAAAAAGCCCAAGAGAAGGACAAGAAAGAGGAATGACAAGGATGAGGATGGAAACTGCCAAGACGCTTTCCCTTCTCCACTTACTTCTTTGCTGCCTTGGCTAATTACTTCCCGGCGTCGTGTGTTCTCACACCTGTGGACTGCAGACACCCTGTCTTCCATGTCAAGAGGACCTGGGTGGAGCCAGTCTCAGCACAGCCCCGGGGGCACAAAAGAGTGGGTGTCAGAGCAGAGAGGAATTAATATGGTGACATACACGATAAGAGAGGTAGGTGAAGCCCATGACAGCCAGGTCTGTCCTCCAAGATGGCTGTGCACATCCTCTTAACTCCCTTTCTTCCTCTCTCTCCTTCCCTTCTTTTCTCTCTCTTCCCTCCTTCCATCCCTCCTTCCTTCCTTACATCCTTCCGTTTCTGTCTTCTTTTCTGTATTTTTCTTTTCCTTTCTTTCTTCCTTCCTCCTTCCCTCCTTTCTTTCCTTCCTTCCTTCCTTCTTTCCTTTTTCTTTTTTGCCAGAAAAGAAGCAGCCAACAACGCTTAGCCTCTCACAGAATCTTTAACTAAAAGAAAGATGCCATTCGCCCACAATTTATAGACTTTTCCATTCACCCAACACTTACTATGTTCCATAGTCACCAGGCTGGATCCCAAGGCTACAAAGGATGATGAAACCCAGCTTCCACCCCCAGCTGAGCTTGAATGTTTACACTCGGCCGTCTTAGGCCAGCCCTGCCCGGCAAACCTGAAGTGTGCAGATCAGACTGGGACAGCCGTCGTTCAAGCTGCCTTCTAATCATGCTACGTGGACCAGCTTGCTCAGGACCATGAGGGCTGATAACCAGCAAACTGCACACTCGGTTGCCAAGGCGTCGAGTGGCTCCATTGCCTCCCACCCCCGGAGGGCCCCAGGGGAACCACGGCTCAAGCTGCAGGCGACAGAGGACCGATTCCGACCTCTGTCTGCCAAGACAGCATTCAGTGAAAACACACGCATGTTCCGCCACTTCCCAAAGTGCAGCCACTCTCTTAATAAGAAGAGCATGGTTTTTATGAGGCCATGATTTTTTCCGGTAATAAACACAGCTAACAAATTATGCAGCACTTACTCTGTGCCAGGCACTGTTCTAAGTCCCCCTTATGAGTCAATCCACTTAAACCTCACACCAGACCTGAGTTAAGTGCTTGATTTTCCCTGTTATGGACTGAATTGTGTTCCCCAAATCCATACATTGACGCTCCAGCCCCCAAAGTGACTGTATTTGGAGATGGAGTCTTTAGGGAGGTGATTAGGGTTTGATGAGGTCATGAGGGTAGGGCCCTGATCCAATAAGACTGGTGTCCTTACAAGAAGAGGAAGAGACCCCAGACCCCAGGGCTCTCTCTCTCTCACACACAGAGGAAAGGCCATGTGAGGACACTGAGAAGATGGTCATCCATGAGCCAGGAAGAGAGGTCTTTCCAGAAACTAGCCCTACGGCACACTGATCTCGGACTTCTGGTCTCCAGAAGAGAAAATAAATTACTATTGTTTGTTCCACCCAGTCTGGGTATTTTGTTACAGCAACCCTAGCAGACTAATACAACATCATTTTACAAATTAGGAAAGTGAGATTCGTGATCAGGGACCAGTGTTCAAACAGAGCCTGTGTTCTTATATACTATACTGCAGTCTCTCTACTCAGCAGGAGGGTTTATCAAAAAGTCCACATTCTCATCCAGAGGACTCTTCCAAACACCTTCAAGAAAAGCTTAAATATATTTGGATAAAGTTTTGTTTAATGGTTTTCAAACTTTCAAGTTTCCCAATGGTGCTTTTAGATATTCTGCAAATATTTGAAGTATTTGAAATATTTCTAACAATTGAAATATATACATATAAACAATGCAAAGACTCCAAAATGTTATAAATCAATTTCAACACATCAGGCAACACCAAATTAACTAATATTACCATTAGTTGATTTTATCATGTGTTATAAAATTTGCTTATAAAGCATTTACACATAATTTATGTAAGATATAACAATACATAATATACTCTATGTAATGATATATAATATAAAATTATACATAATAAGTGTCATTTTAAACTGCTTTATGTATGGGTATTTGTATTAGTCTGCTCAGGCTGCTGTAACAAAATAGCATACAGTGGGTGGTTTAAACAACAGATGTTTATTTCTCACAGTGCTGGACACTGAAAAGTCCAAGATCAAGGGATCAAGTCAGTTTCTCTTCCTAGCTTGCAGATGACCATCTTTCTCACATCTCATGAGAGAGAGACACAGACAGAGGGAAAGAGAGAGAGAAAGCAAGTTGTCTCTTGTCCCTTTTTATAAGGGCACTGATATCATCATGGGGGCCACACCCTCATGACCTCCTCTGAACCTAATCACCTCCCAAAGGCCCCATCTCCAAAAACTATCTCACTGGGTATTAGGGCTTCAACCTATGAAATTTGTGGGATGTGGGGGACACAATTTAGTCCTCAGCAGGGTTCCATCTAGATCATATTTTAAAACAGAATTTTGTTACTTAAAAATTTTGAAAATCTGCTCTGATTCATATTCCTTTAGTAATTAAAAACTTTATTTTCCTTTAGTGTTAAGGTGGAACTTATAGATTGCTTGTCAATCTCTATTTACATTTTGGTAAACAGTAATATTACAATGGGAGAAAAATATTAATTTCTACTTACTTTCTGGTAGAGGAAGTTCACTGTAGTAATGCATACAAAAGGTTTTCATTAGTGTGCCTTTAAACATCACTAACTTTTGAACAGCATAAAATACAAACACAGGGAACTGTGGACATCTCACAGCCCTGGATCTAAATGGTGGAGCTTTTGGTCTGAATGCACAGACATGTCCACTGCTAGTGCACATGTGAACACATACACAGACAACAGAGTGAACAAGTACCAAATCATGGAGAAAAGATAAGTTCTATCATGGTATGTGGTAAGCACACAAAAATCCTCTACAACCTCCCAATACACACACGGAAACCTTTAGTGAACAAGCTTTAAGATTTTATTTACAATTTTTTTTCTGAACTTAAGCAAATTCCTTTTCAGTTCAAAACTAGGCAAATACAACCAAAACAGGAAGGCTTTGCAGGTGGGTCCAGGGACCATGTCTCCCAACACAAGACTCTTGGGCCTCCAGCGCCCACCTCTACAGATGGCGGATCTGGTTAGTAAGGCCTCCTGCCCTTATCACCTCCAAATTCCAATGGAAAAGGATCAGTCTCCAGAAAAAGGGTGGAGCCTGAGATCTCAGGCAGCAAAACATAAAACAAAGCAAAAATCCCATCCATGAGTGAATGTTTGCCCAATAATGCTGCTCTGACAGCACCATAGAAGCAGGTTTATTTTTTATGGTAAGTGACCCCAAAAAGGAAGAGCTTGGGTGTCTGCCTAAGAACTTGAAAACTCTGAGCAGTTATAAAATTGCAGCACCGCAGCTTGGCTTTACAACCACTCAGAGACCCCTTTTTCCATCTCTATCAGGGAATAAAGCAATCTTTATTTAATTTTAGTTCTGCCAACCAACGACGGCTTCTCCACATTTTGTCTTGTTCAGCACTAGGTGTATAGCTTTGCTGAGAATGAGGTGCAGCCCATGGAGCTCAAATCAGGAGATTAATTCAGTTATGCTTTTCAGGGTTTCAAAAATACAATTTTCATTTATTACATAATTTATATTGCATGTCCTCTGTACCTGGATTTCAGCTATCTGACTCTTTCTAATATGGTCCTAGATTATCTGCCGTCACCTGCGCCATAATTTTCTCCTCTTATTTCACTCCCACCTTACAATCTTCTTTAAGAACCCCTTGTACTGTGATAATTAAAATTTAGGCAACATCTCCATTAAAAGTACACACTTGCAAGGGTTTATAACCATGTCGTAAAACCTTACCCGTAACTAAAGGAAGTGAAAACTGTTTCCTACATAGCATCATGGACTGAGAACATTCTACGAGAGTGCATTCATTGCTTCAAATGATGTGTATCAACTGGTTAGACCAACCCCACTCTGCAGCTTGGAGGTCAGGATCCAGGGTAACAGCAATCTTCTTGGGATTTACTCTGAGGGATGATCTACCTAATGGACCTCATTGGGGACAGATGTGTGCTTTCCTGTGTCCTACAGAAAAGGGGAGCCACTTATGTGGAAATTCCACAACAAGATAGAACTGCAGAAAACTTTCCTAACAGAGATTATGGAAAAGAATCTCAATACCTGAAACAAACCTTCAGATAACCTACATTGCAACTTAAACTCTGATTTTCTTGTGCTGTGTGATGTAGACAACTTGCTAGATAATATAGTTTTCAAGCAAAATCCTGAAATGTGTAAATACGTATGAGGGGAGAGATACAGAGAATTTAGAAGAGTGATTACAGCGGAAACACAACCTCCTCATTAAGGCAGCATCATGAAGGAAAAGTCCTCACAATCGATTAAAATATACACTTTTCTTCACAAATTACTCAGTTCCTGGCTTAGAGGAAGTCCTGAATTGTCTATTTGATATTCAAAGCAAGGCCAGAGAAGAGAAGGATGGGCTCAAACCCAAAAGATCCTGTGAAAACTTGGTGCCCACCCACTGGGTAGTTGAAGAAAAGCACACACACAAGCCTTCTTCCTGTTCATTAATTTTATCAGTTGCTGTAGTCCTTTGACACACATAAAAAGTCAGGGATATTCTTCTATCTAGAGAACCTTAGCTTCCCAACTGTCTAATAAAGTTAAATCAGTTTCATAATCGTATGGAGGCTCTCAACTCAAAGAGTTGATATTATTTAAGTGTACGGCACTTTCTACTTAAGCATGTGGAGAAAATGATATGAGAAAAAAGGCCACTAAGACTTCCTATGAAGCATAGTAATTAAGACAGTGCGGTATTGGTGAGAGAACACACAAGTATATCAATGGAACAAAAGAGAAAGTCCAGAAATAGAACCACATAAATACAAAATACAGTCAACTGATCTTCCATTAAGGAGCAAAGGCTATAAAAGGGAGCAAAGATAGTCTCTTCAGCAAATGATGCTGGAACAACTGGACATCCACATGAAAAAAATAAATCTAGACACAGAACTTACACTCTTCCCAGAAATTAAATTTGGGGTCTTCTGTGGATCATAGCCCTAAATGTAAACCACAAAACTATAAAACTCCTAGAAGATAATATAGGATAAGACTTAGGTGATGATGAATTTCAAATTCAACACCAAAGGAATTGTCCATGAAAGAAAGAATTAATAAGCTGGACTTCATTAAAATTAAAAACTTCTGCTCTGTGAAAGACAATGTCAAGAAACTGAGAAGATAAGCCATAGATGGGGAGAAAATATTTGCAAAAGATACATCTCATAAAGAATGAATTCAAAATATACAAAGAACTCCTAAAATTCAACAATAAGAAAACAATCCAATTGAAAAATGGGCCAAAGACCTTACTAGACAACTCACCAAAAAAGATTGCAAACATGCCTATGAACAAATGTTCCACATCATATGTCATCAGAGAACTGCAAATTAAAACAAGGAGATACCACTACACACCTATTGGAATGACCCAAATATGAAACGCTGACAACAGTAATCTCTGGCAAGAATGTAAAGCAACAGGAACTCCCATTCATTGCTGATGGGAATGCAGAATGGTGCAGTCACTTTAGAAGATAGTTTAGTTGTCTATTACAAAACTAAATATAGTTTTACCCTATGATCTAGCAATTGCACGCCTTGGTATTTACTGAAAGGAGTTTAAGACTTGTGTACACACAGAAAACTGTACACAGATGTTTACATAAGCTTTACTCATAATTGCCAAAACTTGGAAGATGTCCTTTAGTAAGTGAGTAGATAAATAAACTGTTGTATATCCAGACAATGGAATATTATTCAGCACTAAAAAGAAATGAGCCATCGAACCATGAAAAAAACATGGAGGAAACTTAAATGCATTATTACTAAGTGAAAGAAGGCAGTCTGAAAGTGGTATGTACTATATGATTCCAACCATGAGACATTCTGAAAAAGTCAAAACTATGGGGTCAGTAAAAAGATCAGTAGTTGCCAGGGGTTGGAGGAGAGGGAGAAGGAGTGGGTGGAGCACAGAGGATTTGGGGGCCAGTGAAAATACGCAGTAGGATTCTGTAATGATCGGTACATGTCATTATACATTCTTCCATAGAATGTACAACACCAAGAGTGAACTATGGACTTCGGGTGATTATGACGTGTCAATGTAGATTCATTGATTGTAACAAATGAACCCTCTGGTGAATGATGCTGACTATGGTGGAGCCTGTGCATGTGTGGGGCAGGGAGCATATGGGAAATCTCTGTATTTTCCTCTCAATTTTGCTCTGAATCTAAAACTGCTCTAAAAAAATAAAGTCTTAAAATTTTTTTTTACATTTATTCAGTTAGTAAACATTGAAAATCCACATTGCACAGAACACCATTCCAGGTTCTAGGAAAGGGTAGGGTGGGAGAGGGAAAGAAAGTGAAGAGAGGGGAAGAGGGAGAGAAAGGAGGAAGAAGATAATGTACAAATGATAACGAAGAAAAAAACAATGACAGAAACCATGATAAAGCCTCAATAAATGGAATTTACAAGACAAATAGAAGAGACGTGGTGATAGATAGATAACCTTAGCCATTTCAGTAAAAACTTATTTTGTGAAGAATAGAAATACTGCAAACAAGGCTCGAGGTAACCAAGGAAATCGGTCACACTGACGGTGTATCATTATTCAAGTGGTCCAGGGCTGATGAAAATGGCCAACTCCCAATTATCAGCACTTAATGTTTCTTCTCTTTGGCTTGAAGACCCTTTCCTCAGCGTATACCACACATTGCTGAGAACCTTCCAGTCATTCACAAAGCCTGGTTTCCTCCAGGACCAGGTGGGCAGTAGCAAGAGAAAGAAACCCATTTACCATCTTGCTGGCCAACATCCTCACTTGGTGTTTGGTTAGAAACAGGTGGAAGGGCTAAACTAACACTGACTTGGAGGTGATGTTTGTTGACTGCAGCCAAAGAGCTTTTATTTATTGAGCACCTACTATGTGCTGAGCATGAAGGGAGCAGGGCAGCCCCTTGGCCTGCCATCCACACACAGGCTGGTGTAGGCGAGTATACAGGAAGGAGAGCGAGGGGTGCTCCTGGCTCAGCTCAGAGACCAGGGCTGTTCACCTGACTGTCATGAACCAAGGGGCTGAGCAGTCCAGTTGGGGGAAGCGGCCTGAGCAAAGCCACAGAGAGGGGGCAGGGTGGGGAGTATCCAGGCTGCTGGAGGCGGCATGGGGAGGAATGAAAATAAAAAGAAACTGATAAGCAAGGGCTGGGGCACCCTCCCCTCTGTGCCAGGCATGGTTCTGGGACTTTGTTCACACCCATCCCAGGTGGGGTGTACAGAACCTAATGTAACAGACGAGGAAACTGAGGCCTTAAGAGCTGAAGTGTTTGTTCAGAGCCCTGTAGGGGGACTTGAACCCAGACACCTCTAACCTCACCCCCTTAGAGCTGGGGGAACACGTGATTAAGACGGGGAGGGCTGAACTGTACTGTGAAGTCCTAGTTCACGGGATGGACCCCCTCAGAGGTCTGAATGGGCCCCCGAGAAACAGCGCGATCTTGCACAGTCCTCTGCGGGCGGGGTGGTTGGAGGATTTGGACACAAAATGTAAATGTCAGGCAAATCATAGGAAATGCTTTCGTTTTCAAATAAATTAAAGTTGAGTGGGAAGAAGACAGATCTACCATCTCGTCAGTGATCCCCACATCCGTCCTCTATGGGGGGTGGGTTCTGCGGGCTGAGGGACCGAGGCTGCCCCTCAGGAGCTGGACGGGGACAGAGGTCCTGGCCCCCAGGCCCCGGCCTTTGCCTCCGAATAAGCCTTCAGATGGGAAATCTTTCCAATGAGACTTAATGCTCCAAAGGCAGGGCAACTCCTCTGATGACTCAGGAACAGAGGTGCTTTCTAGGCCAAAGTACTGCAGAACAGGTTAAGAGAATGAAAATTTCAGCTGAAAAACTTTAACTAAAACTTGGGAAGCTCTGATCAAGCCATTTGGTTAAACAGAAGTAATTCCGGCCATCCTTCCTACCAGAGGCCTTGAAAAGGTGGAACATTTAAAAATTAAGGGAACTCTTCTCAATACTCTGTAATGACCTATATGGGAAAAGAATCTAAAAAACAGTGGATATACGTATATGTATAGCTGATACACTTTGCTGTACCACAGAAACTAACCCAACATTGTAAATCAACTATACTCTAATAAAAATTTAAAAATAAATAAATAAAATGGAAAAAAAATAAAAGCATTGAAATCACACACACACACACAAAAAAACCCTTGTTATGAAGCTTGAAAATGCAGTTCAGAGTTGACAGGAGCACATTTCCGTTACCTGTTTAACTTTAATAACACAGGTAAGTAAACAGTATAACACAGACTCAAACGTCCACTCTACCACATTGGACACCTCACTTTTTTATCTAGGTAGTGGCACGGGATATATGCTGCTTTGGGCTGTCTGGTACTTCTCTCTATAGGAAGCCACCAGCTTCCATTCTATCTGGTTGGGGACACTGTCACAGCTTAAGTGAGGCCACAGGAATCGGTGTGTAGCCTACGCCAGGCCATCCTGCCTCTCCATCCCACTGCCCACAAAGTGCCATTAAAGGTAGACATTTGAGAGCTGGAGCCTTTGCCTGGGCTTCATATGTAAACATGCAAGTTATATGCTTTCCTCTTGCCATTGAGTTTGCTAAACTTGGGGAATGTGACTCTGGGGTCCTGATGGACAAATGGTTTCTGCAGAATGGAGCCGCGAGGAGCTCATCAGAGATGGACCAAGGTGGACGCTTCTGCATCAGGACCTGGATCTGGGGTTTTTCCTGCGTTCCTGTGAGGGCCTCGGCTTCCTTCCCTGCCCAGAAAATCAATATGTTCCCTTTAGTGTTCAAGCTAACTATCTGGGGAACTGGGGAACTCTGGTCACTGCTGTGCTCTCACTCCCTTTCAGAGGCCACTTAACTGAACTAAGGGCTCAGAACTTAAATGCATAAGGAAGCAGAGAACATTTTTGGTCACTGGTAGAATATGATCAAGGTGATCATTTATGAAGCTAAATGTCAAAAGACTCTACAGGATAAACTTGAAAGGAGTGTGTTTGTTAGTGAGACAACCTGGGGACTCAATTCCATTGAGGAATGAACAGACACACATCGTACAGGAAGGGTTGTCAGAACTTGATGCCACCGGGTTTGAGGGGTTTACTTCCTTGTTGTTTGACTTTCTTTGCTGGAGGGAAAGATTTTGTATAGTAAGAATTGTGGAGAAGAATTTTCTGGGAACCAACCTCTGACCGAATTTTAAAAATTGCAGACAGATCTACTCCAGCCAGCAGGAAAGAAGTTCCTGATCATATCATACTCTCCCATAGTGTTCCTCACTTACCACGACACCCTGACGAGCAAAGTTCCTATCAGTGTAAATAAGCTGAAAACTAGGCCCTGGTACAGAAGCGATCAGACTAGGATTGGGCCACCATGGATTAGCCTGTGCTCATGGACACATCTAGATCATGGATTGCCAATCCACTGTATGAGCCAACAACAGCACATGGGCCGATTTTCAGGATTAGTCCTCACAAGTGACATACTCTTCCCCAATCCCGTGCCCCGTGGGCTTATTTACAACCATCCCCTCTCCCCTGGCAAGCAATGAGCATCTGGATGCTTTGAAAGGCGGTCCACTGTGGCTCAAAAACAAGTCAGGGATGAGTTCAGCTAATACACTGTTCACCGCTGAAAGGGGTCACCTTGGAACCATCACTATAATGTTGATTTAGTTAGTAAAACATGGCGAGTGCCACCAGCTCTCCTGGATATGATCTTGGCTTTAAGTGACATCAGTGGACACAGATATATTAGGATCAACCATCCCGGTTGGTCCAAGACTGAGAGGTTTCCTAGATGTGAGAGTTTTAGTGCAAACACGGGGACAGTTCTGTACAAATCAGAACAGTTGGTCACCTTATTTGCAACAGGAAAGCTGGGAAAAAGGATGCACTCTTAAATTTTTCAATTTTGCTTGAGGTTTTCAACACACTTGAATTGATGAAACTTAAACATTAACGTGGTCCAGCTTTCTGGAGCCTTTTATTTAGGTCTAGACTTAATTCTCCTGACCACGGTGGCGGGGTGCCTGGTTTGTCAGAAGACCTACTGAAATAGCAGAACACTTGGGCAGGGCTCAGCTTTGGATACAAAGTAAACAACCCTGAAGGAAACAGACCTCCTTACAGACTAATTAAACACAGCTACTCTGAACTAGGGGAGAAATCTGCATTTTTCTATTCTGAGGTATGCACATGTGTTATTTTCAGGTACATACCTTTGAGGATGCTAAAGTTGACTACTCAGATTTTTGGAGTGAATTGCTTCAATGAATAAAATAACATGTTTTTGCAATCCAACTGTTTTTTAGGAAATGGATACTTCTAGAGCTCGAAAACTGTTTGACTGAATATTTAGTCACAGAGGATAGAAGTCATGCAACGGGGGTCTGTAGACGGTACAAAGACTGTGGTCGATGTCCAGGCAATGTGCAGGGAAGGAATCTATTATCCCAGGCAGCCTAGTGCCTTCAGCCCTTTCCCTGTGAGCTGGCCTGAGAGTGGCTCCAAAGGACGTGAAGCTGCCCAGGTTATCCTGAGTCTTAAAAGCAGCTCACAGTGGATGCTGCGGACACGAAATTGCAATTACCCCAAAGATGTGTGGAATGCTGATGGCTTGGAGGAGAATATGGGGCTGCTCGGAGGCGAAGCCATTTTTCTAACAAAAATTCAACCAACGAGCAGTGTTGCAAGTCTGACTGGCTCCCAAGCTGTCAGACTAGAATCATAACTGGCCCTTTGGAAGGTTCAGCCTCTCCAAGACAAGTTCCAGTTTTAGACTGAGCCCCTCGAGTGTCTCTAAAATTGAGTCTCCGCCCTGCCCAGCCTGTCACATAACTCAGCTACTTGCTAGGGCTGTGGAGAAGCAGCTCTGTGTATCTCACATCAGAAACTGAGTCATGCTCTATCTTAGAGTGTTATCAAATCCATCAAAGAAAAGGAATTTCCTTCTGTGAAACCTAAGAGGAGATAGGGAGAATAAATACGATCTTACTTCATTAAAGGTTTAGGAAAGCAGAACCGACAGGGGTATGTTGAATAATCTGTGCTCACACTGATTTATCATTTGGAGCTGTGACCCGCCCCCCTGGCCCACACCAGCCACGTGCACTTCTACTCGCCTGCTGGTCGGGACCCAGACTGCAGCTGGAGGCTGGATGGAAAAGAGTCTCTGAGAAAAGGTCATGTGAAACGAAGCCCATCAGGTGACTGCCAATGTCAAGCGCTTGTTGTCCTTGGGCCAGCAGCAATGGCATCTCCTGAGAGCTTGGTAGAGATGCAGACCCTCAGGCTCCCTCCCAGACCTGCCGAATCCCAGCTTCTCTGCTGACGGTTCGTATGGGTGTCAATGTCTGAGAAGCACCGACCAGGAAAGTAGATTGATCATCCCAGACCCAAATCCACTATCAAGGATGTCACCCAGCAACATGCCAGCCCATGTCACGGGCTCAGCCAATGGTGGCTACAGCAGTGAGCTATTTGCCAAGAGGTAACTTAGACTAATGTGCTAAGAAGACTTGCTTTCCCAAATGCTCCACCAGCACCTGATTGTTAAGACTATGACTCATGGTTTACTTAGCGGTACACTTGGTCAATTCAAGTCTTAAGGGCAGGAAGGAATTCTATTTGAACCAGGATGTCAGAGGTGACAGAAAGAGGCAGGGCCGATTCTTATTTAGGCCACAGAAACCCAAGCAAAGTAATCACTTCTTCATTCTGAGAGAAACAATAAAACACAACATTTGTACAGTGTTTTTCTCTTGGAAAAGCACTCAATGTACATTACCTTCATTGACTGGTAACCAGAGAATTATTTGAAAATGACACATAGTTACTGTTTTAGTCTTTATCAGGAACTGGATTTCCTGTCCTCCTCCAATCATCGTTGTTTCTCGTTCCCCAAACCTGATGACACAACCTCGGATTTGCTCCTTAGCTGTGACTGTGCTGCTGAAATCAGAAAGCCTCACCAGTCCTCCGCTACCTGGTCGGGTCCTATGTATTCCACGTCCCTGGTCATCCCTAGACAAGGGAGCTCAACAAAGCTGGGGGAGAGGAGAAACGACACGGTCTTTGGGACGTATTTACATTTGCTCTAATTTAGACTGTGCAAAGTCAAACATCTATCTGCCTTCCTGCAGTTTAACCTTGAGAAGAGAATGATTTCTGTAAAGTAAAAATATCCATTGTTCATAGTTGTGATGAATTTCTTCTCCCATTAAGAAGAGTTACTTTGAACAGTTCATCCTAACTCCATCTTCTGACCGTTAGGGGACCATTAATGCCTTTGCGTTTTCTGTAAATTGAAGAACTCAGTGGGCAATTTTCCTGAATGAAAACAAGCAAAATTTCTCTGGGATTTATATCTTTCTCTCCTATTCATATATCCATGTACATCATTTAGTGTTTTCCTTTAAAAAAAAAAATGAAGAAGAATAAGAAAAGGAAGAGCCGGAGAGAGCACAGGAGCCGGCTGTAAATATCTATTTCAGCTGAAGTGAAAGGCTGGGACATTATGTCATTTTCTCCACTATATGGAGCCCACATTAGTCTTTCTAAAAAAGGGGGGAGCTCTGCCTATTTGAGACAAATTTTGCCGCACTCTGAATGAGATGTGTGCTTTTTATGTTTATGAAACTACCATCCGGCGAAAAATGGCAGCCTAATATTTTGACATGAAGGTCATTGGAAAGTTTTACTGCCTGCAAGCGTCATCCATTTTTGTTGACAAAAAGCTCTCTCAGGGCCCTTTAAGACGCCCCAGCCCGCTCGACTTTCTCTGAGTCTGGCATTTCAGCTCCCTCCCTCTTTACCTCCACCCACCAGACTAATTATCAGCTCATTAAGGCTGTCCTAATGAATTATGTTACAGCATTAAGAAAGGGTTCGGGACAAGTGTTAGTGTCAGCGAAGTAGGGAGGGTGAGGAGGGACCGGGGACAGGAGGGGGGGGCGTGTCATCAACGCTGTCCACTGCCACCGAAGCTAGTGTGATCCCACCGGGCACACACGGACACCTCATGAATATTTCAGCTGCCATGAAGTTCAGACTGATGTAAACATGCTCTTGGGAGTTGCTGGCTCGCTAAGGCTCCTTGGCTTTGCAGAAACAGAAATTCTCCCGAAGGTGATGTTGCACACGTGTGTGTGGATGGATGCCCACATGTGGTCAGAGAGGGTGGCAGGAGGAAAGGGGACTTGTAGGGCATCCTGCTGGGACTCAGGCAGGGCAGAGCAGGGAGCATGTGAATCTTCTGCTGAGATGACCAAACATTACCAGGGGAAAAAGAGACAGCACAGTGTCTCTCTTTAAAAAACACATACCTGCAATTTCAGTTTTACTACTTGCTTATTTCATTCTTTGGGGTGTTCCAAAGAACAAAATAAGATACCCCGTTTTCCTTCAACCTTCAGAACACAGAAGTCATTGCTGCCCTGAGAACAAAGAAGGCCTTTTACGCTTCAGTTCTTTCCAGCATAGCATTAACAATAACAGAATGATGCAGACAGCCGCTCCAAACTAAATCAGATCCTACAACCAAGTCGAAACCGAATTACAGAAGAGCAAAGTGCAGCAATACATTTTAAAATGCCAAATGTATTTTAAAGGGCTTGGTTTTTCGTTTTCTCCTGCATTCAGAATTGTCGGTGATACTGATCATAAGGGTACTGTTTCCTTATTTCAATAATAGCCCACATCTCAATCTCAAGTCTTCTACTTACTACATCTGTCAAGAAAAGAAACACCAAGCTTATAAATCACATCCCAAGCATCTGACTTTTTTGCCTATGATTATACTGACGTTGTTTCTCTTTATATAGCTTCCCCAAGCACCATCGGCTGAGCAGCTCAGCTAGCCGAGCGGCCACACAGAGGGGCCACTTCAGCCCCTAATGAGAGACAGTCACCTGGGAATTGAAGTACGGAGCTAATTAATTATCATATTTGGCAAAGAATCCTTTGTGGCTACTAAGCAGATAATACAGATGATGAATATCACTCTATCTATGGATTTTAAAACTTCTTTTTGGCATTAAGTGATATTTTTCTCAGACAACACAATAGCAGAAATTCACATTAGGGGAAAAATGGTTAATTTCACCAGTAACACCCATCCTACTGGATTCATTAGCTCTAAGCAAGTGTAAATCTATGTCCAGCTCTGAGATGACATTTCCATGCAGATCCTCAAACCTTTTAAGCAGCAGCGGTAACTTTAATCAGGTCTTTAAAAAATAAAGGAATCCATGAACAGCTTGGAAGAACAGCCTTTGCAGACCTGCCGATCAGTGGTCAACAGCAGGACACCTCACCCACCAACAAGCCTTCCCCATTCAGCTGGTACCCTTTGCACAGGGGTTCCCTAAACACGATACTTCTTTATTCCTCCTATTTATTTTTCCTTTATAACAGCATGCATAATGCAAGAACTTATAGATTGATGATAGGAGAAACATACTTTAAATGTAGGGAGGGAAGTATCTAAATGTTGGACTGAGAGAGGGGACATAAAAATAGACCAATGTGAGAACTCATTAGTTTAGCCATATATTAATTCATCCATATGGGCCTGGGAAGAACTTCTTTTCCTGGAAATATCCAGATGATAAGGAGACTCCAACCGCATGTTTCAAATAGTTTTAGTGTAACCTTTCCTAAGAAAATGGTAAATTAAACACACTGAGAAACTACTACGCTCCCGGCAACTGGCAGTGATGATTCATTTGATTCTCACAATGGCCTTAAAAGGTGGACACTGTTGTCACTTTACAGATGGGGAAATTGAAGGCTAAGTCACTGCCTGAGGTTACAGTGGTACGTGGAAGCCTGCCTGGTGCTAGAGACCTCAGTATTTTTTTTTTTTAACTTTAAGTTATTGTGGTAAGAACACTTAAGATGAGATTTCTCCTCAATAAATTTCTAAGTGGACATGACGTCAGTATTGACTGCAGGCACAGTGTGGTGTGGAAGATATTTAGAAACTTATTCATCTTGCACAACTGAAATGTTATGCCCATTGATAAGCACTCTCCATTTCCCCCTCTCCCCAGGCCCTGACAACCACCATGCCACCCTTTGATTCTCTGAATTTACTTATTTTAAAGACCTCCTGTTAAGTGGAATCAGGCATAATTTATTATTCTGTGACTGGCTTAAGTCACTCAGCATAATGTCCTCAAGTTCACCCATGTTGTTGCACATCATAGAACTGACTTCCTTTTTACAGCTGAATAATATTCCATTGTATGTGTATATCACATCTTCTTTATCCATTTATCCATTGACGGACACTTGAGTTGCTTCCATGTCTTGGCTATTGTAAATTATGCTGCAATGAACATAGGACTGCAGGTATCTCTTCAAGATCCTGATTTCAATTATTTGAGATAAATATCCAGTAATGGGATTGCTGGGTTATACGGTATCTCTATTTTTAATCTTTTGAGGAACTTCCATTTTTCCATAGTGGGTGCATCATTTTGCATTCCCACCAACAACATGCAAGGGTTCCCTTTTCTCCATATCCTCAACAATGCTTGCCTTTGTTTTTTGGTTTTTGGATAGAAGTCATCCTAGCCATCATGAGATGGCCTCTCAGTGTCCCTGGTACTGACCGCCTCAGATCACACCAGGTGCTCAGGCTGTGTTCTTCTCCAATACCAGTGAGTGATTTGGTCAAGAATGATGTGTGCTGGGCATTGGGTCAGGGAGACAAGTTTGCAGGTGTGGGCCTGGACAAAAGTTAGACTTTATGAAGGAAAATCAAAACCGCAAAGGGTGGCTTTGTCCTCCTCAGAGCCTCACGTCAGGGACCAAACAGCAGAGAGAAGAGCTGCACAGCCCGGGACAGAAGGACAACACCAGAGAACAGCATCTGGTCTGAACAGAGAAGTGATGCACGCTTCCCCTCTCGTGTCTGTCCCTCCGCGGACCTGGGTTGCCTGCCGCACAGGCTTGGTTGGTTTGGGACTGGGTGGTGGTGTTGTTTGGGGTCGGGTTTTTCTGTTTCGTTGTTTGTTCAAGTCAACAGATGGAACAAAGAGAGAAAGGACACGTATCATCTTGCCTTTGAGAGGGAAGCTGGAGAGTGACAACGCCCGCCCGCCAGAGGCACGGCATCTCTGTATGTCTGGGCCATCGGGGGCGCCCCCCACCCATCAGCGCCTGGCAGCTGGGGAGATACATTTAGATAAAGCAGCCGCAGTCGCCGATAACAAGCCCCTCAAATGTCAGGCGGCACAAAGGCCGGCATTGATTGCCCCGCGCAGCCCGCCCCCCGCCCCCCTCTTCAGCGCTCCATGGCTTTTTCCTTTCCTTTTTTACACAGCAGAGCCTCTGGCGGGGATGATCTGCCTGTGGAAAAGGCCATTGTGCCTGAACACGTATTGTGTCATTTGCTAAATGGAATTTATCAACATCTCTCCAATCCCTGCTCCTTTGCTCTGCTTCCTCTGAGGCTGGTTTCTCTCCCAGCCAGGCCCAGGGTTCGCTCTGCTCCCTCCTCCCTCTTGGAGCCCATCAGCCAGCTTCCAGGCACAGGCCTGGGGCTGGACAGGAGCATCCCCTGCAGCAAACCTCGGATAGGGGGTAGGTAGAGGCTGGAGAGGCCAGCCCAGCGTGAGAAAACTGGACGGAAGCCCAGAGACAGCTGCTGCGGGCAAGCGGTATCAGGTGTCAGAGAGATGCTCAAGGCTAATGAACAGGTCCTCCCTTCCCACTGAGCAGAGTATCTTTTCTGTACAAGGAACTATCTTTCAAGTCCCTTTGAAGCCCTATGAGAGGATACAGAGAAGGGAAAGAGTGGGTGCAGATACCAACAGTAGGACCAGCGCTGGTATATGACCTGGTCCAATCCTCAATTCTCAGACCCTGAGAAGGGGCTGTGTGTCAGAGAACAGCAAGTTCAACAACAATGGATTTTTTTATTTTAATTTCTGTTTTTGTCCTTTTGAGTATCCTACACAGTGCACTGAGTTAATGTGCAGTCATTCCAGAACTGTTTAGTGGGAACCAATGCCTTGCACAGCGAATGTTTGCACATCCATTGCTGGTTTGTATTGGCTCCCAAACTTGACGTATATTCCAGTGACATGAGAGCCTCCGAGGGAGATAAATTATAATATGCATTATTATTTTGCTTTTAATAGCTACTGGTAAATAATAGATCCCTATCTCTATTCTGTTCCACTGTGCTTAAAATAGTTGCTTTGGAGCAAAAACAGGAATTAGACATCAAAAACTACTTCAGAAGATTCCAACAGTAAGAGGAGTTCGCTCGAAAAACAAAAAAGAGCAATGCACCAAGTAAATCAGCACTTAAAGGGTTCCAACAGTTTAATGACAACAAAGAGAAGAAGGTATGGTAGGCAGAAAAATTGCCCCCAGAGCTGAACACATCCTAATGCCCAAAACCTGTGAATATGTTAGGCTACTTGGCAAAGAGGGATTAAAGTGGCAGATGCAATTAAGGTAGCTAATCAGTTGACCTTAAGGTGGAGAGTTAATTCTGGATGATCCAGTGTTGTCAAAGTAATCAAAGGGTCCTTACACATGGAAAACAGAGACGGAAGGGTGGGCTAGAGCCATGGGATACGATGGAGGAGGACTCTCCCTGCTGTTGCTGGCTTTGAAGATGCAGAAAGACTCCACAGACCAAGGAACGTGGGCACCTGAAGAAGCTGAAAAAGGTAAGGGACCAGATTCTCCCAGAGTCTCCGGAAGGAATCATCCCTGCCCACATCTTGATTTTAGCCCTGTGAAACCCATGTTGGATTTCTAACTCAGGGGACTGTAGGATAATACATTTGCTTGCAGTAATTTGTTGCAGCAGCAATAGGAAACTAACCCAAAAGGAAAAGGAAGAGAAGAGCTACTGCTTATTGAGCACTTACTATGTTCCAAACCCTGGGCTAAGTATTTTACTTGAATAACCTCCCTCAGTCCTCACGGCCCTCCCACAACATGACCACTAGTTTTGTTCCCATCGGATAAGAAAACTGAAGTTTATAGAGTTACAAGGTCTGATTTTAAAGCTCCAGCTCCTATCCACTACTGCTTATCCACAAAGATCCCTCCATGTTTCTGCTGTACGAAAGAATAAAATACTTATTGCACTTGTAGAATTATGGCACACATTGAACCAGAGCCATCTATCATAGTTTAGAGATTCACATTGTACAAATGAAATCAAGAACCTGGTGAGCACGTCTCTGAGTCATTGGAAAGCTATGTCAGTTGTCTCAACCATGCAATACTGGAGATTTCCTAGACGAGTTTGTGGAATTACCTTGCATGCAGCATTCACAGTGAATTGCTCCAAAAGTACCTTCTGACTGAACCAAATTTGACGTTTATAATGGCCCAAGAAAAACATCTCCCTAATGACACCACATCGCTGCATGTCACAGAAATCAAAGGTGTCATTTCTAATAGAAATGCCGGCTCCAACAAGAAGGAAGGAGACTCCTTCCCAGAGTCAATGGAGTACAAGTCAAGGAGGCAAGACCCTGCAGAAGCTATGGACAGTCACACCCAGGCAATTTGTCCATTCAAGGAGAAGGCAGATTCTGAAAGAAGAAGCAACTTTTCAAGACTGTATACTCTTCAAAATCCTTTGGAAAAAAATCCCAAGCGCATGTCATTAGGATATCTTGCTTCTTTAACATAACAAAGCAAAAGAATGATACTGTACTGTGTCACCGAGTCAGCTGTCCAACAAAGATGTGTGTTCCCCTTCCAAAGCATAGAGCTGCAAGGAAGAGAATTTTCCAGGTCCTCTTGCATTTAGATGGGGCCATGATACTAGCTCTTATTAATGGAGACTGTAAACAGAAGTCATGTTGTCTTTTAATTAGGAGGCTAATGTGCTTTCACTACTCCTTTGTCCCCTTCCCACAGTGAACGTGGAAGCCACGTGTCAAAAACAATGGAGCAAAAGAGGGAAGGGGCTTGGATCCCTGAATCACTGTGTGGAAGACCATCTGTTGAACACGATGTTGGATGATTATATAAGCAGTAAATTCAATTGCATTAAGTCACTGTAATTTCAGGGTTTATCCTGTTAAACCTGTTACAGCTAGCTGGTAGCATTATTATCATTAAAACATACATTCAGAAGGTCAAGAAGAGCATGTCTTTTGGCTTTGGGTAGCAATACTGATAAGTACCTGGGAGGGCAAGTTGGAGTCATTTCCGTGTATGGTGTGTAGCAATAACGAATCCTTCACAGTGATTTCTCACAAGGTCTTTTGCCAAAGTTATTAAGGTCACCAATCTTTAAAGCTCAAAGTTGTGTGTGTTGTTCTGGAATTGATTCCGACATATGAAAGACACTGAAGGTGCATTATTGAATATCTCACCCTAAGAATCAGTTGATTTTGCAGGACCTTTTCAGGGAAAGATGTTGTTTATAGAAAATACTTTCTAAAAATGGCTCAAAATGCTCCAAAGTCCAAATCAGAAATATGCCACAAGAAAACAGGTTTTTTTGGTAAGAAAACACAGTTTTGCATTTATTATTTGCAACATATAGATTGAGAAAAAATAATAATTCTTCAGTGGAACTTCATAGACATTAGCTGAGCTTTAGAATATTGTTGGGGGGTGGAGAGGTTGTTTGGCGAGTTACCAGTTGCACCAAAATACCTTCAAGCAAGTAATGAGGCTTAAAAGATAAGGGAGTTAATTAAGACGCCTGAAGCAGCCTGTTGAAGGACTTGGAACACTGTCCTGTAAAAGTCTACGGTGAACCAGGATGAGGGAGGGAGCCTCCGCCCTCCCTCACCTGGAAGCTTGTTTACAACCACTCACCCTCATCTTGCACATGCGCATGCCCACGTGAGACCCCTGCGATGGAGAAAGGAGCCAGCCAAGCCTACTTCAGTCTTACTCCTGAGGTTCCCAAGTCCTCCCTTGGACCATTCCCGATGGGCAAGGGAGAGGGAGAGCTGGGAAGCCTTCCCATAAAGAACTCCATCGACAATTCCAGCTCCCCGAGCCCAGCTCCACGCTGTCCATAGGTGCAGATTTCCCCGCTCCCACCTTGATTCCTTGGACCCGGCAACCACAGATAACTCTTTATTTGGAGGTTACTATTACTGTGCTTACCTATTACTATGACCATAACCTATTATTATGAGGTTGATTCATATGAGATGGCCATTTTTGTAGATCACAAATAGGCAAATATGACCAAGTTCATGTGATTCGACTTACTGTAATGCAGGGTATTTAGAAACTAAGAAGGCAAATAAAACAGCAACAGTGTCACAGTTCTGATTCCCGAAGTCCCTGCCGCATCCCAGCTCTGTGCTACGTGCTGTCCACATGGCCTTCACCTCCTTCAATAAGTCTGGCTTCCCTCCTTAAGAGTAAACATCTATATGCCAAGTTGCATCACGTTTTGAAAAGGATGCGAAATATGCATCCTTTATATTTTATAAAACAGATTATTCCCTTTAAAACTAATAAATTCTCACTATAAAAACAGAAAATACAAATAAATAAAATGTAGTCTTGATGTGTCCAAAACATGGCACAATTTCAAATCAGGCCACATTTGAGGCATTGACCCTGCCAGACACTCAACCATTCTCCTGTTTCCTCTTATGCAGAACCAGAGGCCAATTTCTTACTACCACAAAGAACTGCTCTTCCCAGCATCCTACACGATTCCTAACAGGTTTCCAATCCTGATGAACAAAAATGAATTACGATTCTTTTCCTTGACTCTTAAAATATTAAACCTTATAACTTTTGGACATATGCTCCACCTAAAATGTAACTGTTAAGATATATATTGTACACTCATCCCCACCTCAGTAAACAATGTATTTTTTGCTCACCAAGCTCAATTTGTCTTTTTATCCTTTAAATTCTAGTGGTGAACATCATCAGTAGAGAATCTTAGGAAATCAGACAAGAGCACAGGAAGCATCTGCTGTAGGCGGTGTGAATTGGGGACAAGCCCACTGGTTCATGTCTAGAATCCTAAACCCTACCAGTACCTCCCCATCAATCTCCTACAACAAGCCTCATGCAGGTTTGAATTCTTAAATGTGTAAAATTAAGAGGGAAAGCCCACGATCTTCCTCACCAGCAATTTCTAGGTTTTAGAAGTGAATGATCCATCATGCTCTTAAAAGAACTTTGCTCTTTGAGGAAAATCATTTTGATTATTCTTTTTAATAACAATAGCCTATCGATCTGTCTGCATTTAAAGTTGGCAGATCAGGAGAGAGAGGGAGGTGGCACTTGTATTCCCATCAGTGGATTCTTTAAACACACCCAGCCCCCCAAGAACTGCTTAATGAGTTCCGTTGGCTGTCAAGTCCTACTGTAGCCCTCCCCGTACACCTGCAAAGCCCACAAAGTCTAAGCAATCTGCCCACAACCCTCCTTCATCCTTCTGTCTAAATACCCTCCCCAGGGAACTGTGTCAGGTGGTTTAAGAAAAAGAGCATCATTCTTCTTCCCATGTGTGGACAGTGACCAGATATCCCCACATTCCAGGATGAGTGACAGACACTGACTGAGGACCCGGATGTTCAAAGCAGGGGCTAAGCTGGGCCCTGGGAAAGGTGTCGGCTTAGCACCAGGTAGACCCACAAGTTCACTGGGCTGGATGCTTCTGCCCTTGCTGTGGGAGAGAGCCAGAGGAAGGAGAAGTAAGCACTTGCCAGCTAGTCACAATCAGTATTTATCACTAAGTGAGACGGACAAAAAGCCAAGGATCTGTTCGTCTCCTTTCTCAAAGACAACTAGGAACGAGCATTTGGTGAGTGGGTTTTTATAAAGAGGCTGCCGTAGTCCGACAAACCGCTCCAGCCCACGGCTACCCGATCCCCACCGTCAATCCCAGCCTCAAGAAGCCTGCGTCAGGGACATCGTTTGGACCAAGCTTAGCCTCTGAAGGTAACTGAGGGAGGTCCTGCCAAAGAGGGTATATGCCTCTTTTCAAAGAAAACAGCAGAAGCTAACACAGCACTGTAAACCAACTATACTCCAATAAAAATTTAAAAAAAAAGAAAAAAAAGAAAACTGCCTGTCTCTTGTTCATTCATTGCTGAGGAATGTCTTCATTTCAGACAGGAAATCCCCTGCTTTGCGGGGATTTCTCTGTCTCGGGAAGACCAGAAGCCCAGCACTGTGGGCAGTGGCGCAGAGGGGCCCACAGAGGCTGCAGACTTCAGCTCCGCTCATACACGTGCTCACTGCAGGGCAGGTGTCTTTGCAGCCAATCACAATTTTGCACCCAAGGATTATCTCAGGTTAAATGGAGCATCGTGTACCACTTAGAAGAAGATGAACCTGTCATGTAATGAAGAAACGCTTTGCAGTCCAACCTGCCACGTACTAGCCTGGTGATCTTGAAAAAGGTATTGAAAACTGTTGAACTTTGTTCAACCTAGGAAAAAATAGCACCTCAAAATACAGCTCTACTACTTAGAAACTAAGCAATTTGGACAAATTATTTACCTTCACTGAACACATACTTTCTTATCTAGAAGATAAGGCTAATGACAATTACCGTTCTTACCTTGTAGAGTTGTTACGTGAATTGAGAAAATTTAGGTAAAATACTTAGCATAATACTTAGAAGGTAGTAGGTACACATTAAATGTTAGATAAGATTTATGTGTTCAATATTCATCTGCTCATTTATTCAGTTCAAAAGGTATGGGAATTAAATAAGAGATGCCGACTGCCTATCTAAATGTCCCACACACAGTAGGTACTGAACACAATTTATTTCTCCTTTTCACGATTAGAAAACTATGATCCAGAGGCCCAGGTCCATTCTACCTTATTTAATGTTGCTACTAAGCTGTTTCTGTATCAGGCAAGTCCCCTGCAGGAAGAAATTGAAAGTGAGAAAGGGACAGAGAGAAACCTGAGAATCTTGTATCTGCTTTAATTGATTTACTTCAGGTCAAACTCAAGGAGCAGGGACGTAAGTGGAAGTCCATTTAGCTGACTTGAAAGCTCTGTTCTTGACCTCGGTGGGCTGGGAGGTCTTTGAACTCATCTGAGTTTCTAAGGCTTTGGCCAGAAAGAAAAATTTCTCAGCTGCTTTTTCATGCCTTCGAAATGAATTAATTTCCTAAATGGAAAATTGAAGTAATTAGGTTATAGACTGAGTGACATTTACTAAGGTGAAAAGCAGGGAAATTTTTATATCCTTTATTAAACAGTTATTAGATGTATTAAGCCATATGGAATAATTAGTTTTATTCCCCCAAACGTGATTATTCTTTTCATGCTAAGGCAAGCTCAGACTCATAAGGATCCAACAGACCGTGACTATTCACAAAAGCACCAAGTCACATTTGCAGCCTTGTTCCCAGGACCAGTGGCTCACTGGGCAGGTGGGCAGAGGGGCTCAAGGAGACAGACAGAACTAGGTTCTCATGATGGCGCTCAGCCTTCTTCATGTACTTGGATGTGCCTTTCTCAGGAACGTTTCATTTTATCCTACCAACCTGCCCAACGAGGAAATTTACTCATTGGTTCAAAACTATTTTTAATAGCACCTACTACGTGCCAGACGCTGTTCCAAGGTCTACAGCAGTGAGAATAACAGACAAGCCTTCTCATCTCTGTGGAATTCGCATTCTAGAAGGGGAAGCTGGACAGGAAATTAAATAAGTAGAATCCATAGTAAGTCAGAAGATCATTTGGGTAGAGAAAAGGGAAAGTCCTACAGAGAGGTGCTGTTTTAATAGACAGTTGAGGGAGGTGAGGGAGCTAGCCACACAGCTGACTGGGCAAGAACATTCTAGGGGAAGGAATCACCGTGGGCCAATGTCTGACGTGGCCAGGGTTCCAGGAGCCCCCAGCAGCAGTGGTCCCAGTGACTGGTTAGGGGGTGGGTAAGAAGGGGGTCTCAGAGGTGGGGGAGGACATTCACTGGGAAGATTTTGACTCATTCTGAGTGAGACAGTGAGCCACTGAGAGATTATGAACAGGGGCGCTCCCATTAAGAAAGCACACGGATATCCTTAAATGAGTTACATGAGTATTATTTCTCCAACGAGCCTTGCTTCCTACCTCCGTTTCCTAAATGAAAAATGACCCCTTTGTCTTAAAGGTATCGTTTCCCACTGCCTGATCTTCATTGTTTCGGGATCTTGACAAAGCAAGGAGGCGATGGGAATAGCACCTGGCACAGGATTTGATCTATTTTTAGAATATTGATTGATTCGGAGCCCAGAGAGAAATGCCTGTGTCTTCTGATCCAACGCTGTTACTTGAACATGTCTCTGCATCTTCCTTAGCCTCAGTCTTCATATCTGATGAGTAATTGTGAAGATTGCATCAGGCAGCACATTTAAAACGTCTGACATAAAACTAGTGCTCAGTAAACACTAGCTATTTCTTCCTAAGGAATGACTTCCTATGGAAGTACACTTCCACCTCTAATTCCATGTTCTTGAGCTTTCTTCCTACCCGGAGAAGGCTCCTTGGCTCCCACCTTGGAAGCCACATGCCCGATCCTGCTTCCTTGCCAGGTTCTGTTTAGGGCCACCATCTTCCCCAAGGCGTCCCTTCAACTCCCTTTCACTCGGGACTTCTCACTGGGTAGTGCTACTAGATTTTACATGTGTAGAGGCTAGGGATACTGCGAAGCATCCTACCTTGCACAGGACAGTCCACAACAGAGAATTATCTGGACTCAGGTGGCAATAGTGCTGTCACTGAGAAACCTTGCAGCTGACAATACATCATGTGTGGTATCACACTTTCTTTCATGTGCAGATGTATGTATATAATAGTATATAATATATACATCTGCTTCTTCCTAATGGGCTCTGTCTGGTTCACCATATCCCCAGCCACTCTGGCACAGTTCCGGACACATAGTAGGTACAGTTACTGAGTGAGTGAGAGTTTGCCAAAATAGAACTTTATGGAAACAATTTTACCATACAACCCCTACTGATATGTTGACCAGAGTGCCAGAGATTTGGACTCCAAGTAAAAATTTCCATATTATGATCCTTAAATGTCCATACATAGTTCAAGAGGCCCTGACATCCTAAGTGGATAAAATAAAATAATAAAACAAATCAAAATAAAATAAAATAAAACAATCTCTTGCAATTATTCTCAAACACAATATTAAGGATTTAATGGAGAAGAAAAATATAATATGCTTAATCTGATTAACATCCTGAGTGAGGGGACACAGAATGCTGTCAATGATGGTGGCCTCGTTGAAATGGAGGTGGGGTCACCTGGCTGGAGGAACCCCTGGCAGGCAGGCAATTCAGGGGCCGGATCCGCAATACTTTCTGCAACCCCTGCTCCCCTGAGCAGCCACACAGTCAAGGATGCTGGTAGCACTCACCGTCTCTTCTCAAGAATATGCTGGATCAGCTCGGCGCTTTGTGACCGCCTGGAGGGGTGGGATAGGGAGGGTGGGAGGGAGACGCAAGAAGGAGGAGATATGGGAACATATGTATATGTATAGCTGATTCACTTCGTTATAAAGCAGACACTAACACACCATTGTAAAGCAATTATACTCTAATAAAGATGTAAAAAATAAAGAATTATGCTGGTGCATGCAGCTTCTTCATCCATGTGGGCAGGTACAGGAGTCAGAGAGTGGAGGTGATGTCAACCACCACTTCCCCCATGGCCGTAGCCTGGCCCCTTTGCATGAAAGTCACAACCACTTGTGGTGACCCTGCTCTTTTCTTTCAGATTACCTCATCTTATCAATATTCCCGTTCTCTAGAGAAATGTATCGTTACTACACGGGGCAGAAATAAAGTGTCCAAAATAACTTGGAAACCAAAGACCTTCCTGAGACCGAAATGCCCAAGAATCACATGTAATGGATAAAGCCAACCATCTGAAGAGAAACCAGTCCTAGGAGATGGTCTGTAAGTGGGTGGAGAGGAGACACTGGAACATCCCAGTCCAACAAATGCAGCTGGGGTTGAATGTCTAGGAAACATGTTTGAATACAAAAGAAGGTGTTAACCTAGGCTACTGGAATTTGACCGAAAAAAGACTGTTAGCAGAAAGGGGTGTTTGCATGAAGTCTAGAGAAAGGGGACTCATGGTTATCCACCTCTCCCCCCCTTCTAGAAGTTTCCATAACATGGCTTTGTCCTAATAAGCTCCCTCTTGGCCTCCTCTGCTCACCTTTCTTCTTCTCTGAGTCTGTTTCCTCCTCTATCAAGTGGAAGGAATAGCGTCCACGTTGCCTTACAGAATTGGGTACATTGTAGGCACTTGGTCAATGTTCATTTGCCTTCTACACGTTTGAAAGTCTCCTTTCATCTCTGCCCAAATAAAACTGCCCTTTCCTTAGTGCAGTTAATCTTAACTAAGTGTTAGGAAGAAAGCCCTTTAAATAAATGCATATTAATGTGTTCCTGACTAATAATTCATTAGCCCTTCAAAAGGCATCTGGTATTTTTAGGGCCCAATGACAACCCAGAAGGTTCATCACTTTGTAGGCATGTTGATTTCAAACAGTGTGATACAATAAAATGGAAAAACTCAGGCTACTATTGACCAGGAATCAGCCTCCGGGTATCAGCTCCCTCAAAAGCTTAGCATTTCCCAACATCGTCTTTCACTCCTGAAACCAGAGATCCTCTGAGGGTTTTGAGTGTAACTTCCATGCCTTTTTGGCCAGTGTTGTCCACGTTAAGCTGGTTCTATGCAAGCTCCTCCTCCCCTTCAGGCACGTAGCACAGACACAGAGCTAAGAACCCTATCCTTACCCCTCCTGTACTTTGATACTTGTCTTGCAGGGACCTGGGGGGAAGGAGGACACAGCTGTGCATGCCAGGTCAGTAGGATATAGCAGTAACGGTGCCTGAAGTGTAGGAAGTCTCCTTGTGCCGGACGGAGTTACTCTGATTTCCACCAAATAGCCCAAAAAAACATGTTTGTCCTCACTGTGCCAAACACAAAAGGCTGGAATTGTCCCTGGATTCCTCAGCATGAGACACTGTGATCATGAATTTGGAGGGACTCAATCAGACTGACCTGGGTATGACTCTCAGATCCAACATTTGATACTTTGCCATTTTGGACCTGTTATCTCATCCTTCAAAGTTCAAGTACCCTGTTCTCTAAAATGGGCTAGGAATGGTAACTGCCTCCCTGGAAGGGTAAACTGAGATCAGACGGGTACCGGCTGAAGCCGACACCTGCACTCACAAAGGGGCTCAACACACGTGAGCTGACCTGGAGTCCCTATGGTCGGTGCCGTTGCTACCACCTCCAGGGGAAGCAAGACTTCCGAGTCCTTTACAAGCTCCAGGAGTGCCCTTGGGCATCCCATGCTAGAACTGGGTGAACTGCCTTCTCCTCCTATGTCTACACCAGCCATCCTCACAGTTAGATGCCTTCCAGTCAGTCCATCATCAAGGGATGCATTTCTTTAATGCTGCCATGCACCAGCCTGCCCATTCCCTCCAGTCTGATGGTTTTCCTAAGAGGGAAACAGTTGTTTCTAAAAGGTGAACATTCATGTGCATGGATGACAGTGAAGCAAAATTTTCGTCTCCTTCCAATACTTTCGTGAGATTTGCCGGTCACTGTCCACCAACATCTTAGAATAACAGAAGCCTCACCACCCCCCAACCATCTCTGTCCCCTGCACTTGCACCTGCCACTCTCCACAGCCAGCTCCCACCGGCAAAGCCAAGATCCGCTGTCTCGTCTCTGCTCCTTTAAAAGATGTGCGGTAAGTGAAAAGCTCGAGGCATTAAGAAATGCAAAAATCAATCCTACAATGTGTTTAAGCAGAACAACTTCCATACAAAGCCCTAAAATAATGACTGTGTCAAGGCAAATGGTTTATCGCCGGCGTCTTGGTAGCAGATAAAATTATAGTATTGGAAACTTGACAGTGGAATAATACAAAGGAAATTAAGAGAGGGAAAAAAGAAGGAAAAAATACCCTGTTTCTAATTTGTGCTGCTTTTGTCAAAAATGCACTTAGGATCGTCTGTCCTGCAGAGCATCTGAGAATGGTGAGGCAAAAGATGACTTTTGGCAGCAAGGTTAAAGTTCTAGCAAAGTCACGTGCCAGTTGACTGTGCTAAAGCCTGTTTTCTGGAGGGCGTTGCCCCCGGTGTGTTGTTTCATAGAAAGGTTTCAGGGAGGCACCGGAAAATGTCAGAGCACGTCCTCTCCCTCCACTAACTCCTCAGCTGTCTATGCCATCCGCCCTGAGAGCCCCAAGATGCCTCCTTCCCTGTGGGTTTGCCTTCCATGTTCCCGCCTGCAGGCACTCCCTTCCTGGTCCCTTCAGGCCAGAGGGGGAAGCTGAGCTGTTGTCAGGCCGTGTCACTTAGACAGAGCGCAGACACCCTACGGTGATGTCACCAGCCACGTCACTTCAGAGATGTCAGCTACCAGCAGCCCAATTCATCAGGAAACTAGAAATATGACAGTCCTTGGAGATACGTGGAGAGACTAGCAGAGCCAACTTGGGTTTGTCATATTAAGAAAAATAGAGGCGGGAGGACTGTTTCCATAGATAGTCTAATGAGTTTTGAGTAGGGAAGAAAGAGTAGCAGCGATTTTAGATAGAATTGCCACCTAAGTCTCTCAGATCTAACCGGTAGCAGACTCTGACGACCTCACATGCCATCTCCCGCCTAGCTCCAGTTCAGAATCTATAAAGCTCTAACTAGGACCAAGGTCAGAATATTTTTCTTAAAATTGGGAACTAGATCACAGCATATTCCATGAAGTATTTTTATCAGCCCTAAAATACTATGCCATCCTATGACAGCAAGAATGGGCTCAGTTAAGCAAATATTCCTAGAGCACTCCCTCTGTGTGTGAGGACCTGCTGGGGGCTGTGAGAGAAGCAGGTTAAGAAACACATCATTTGTGTCATTAAGACTCACATCATTCGTGCCATTAAGATTCTCAAATTCTATTGGAGTAATTATTAGACACAGACATAAATGACCATGAAATATGGAGCAAAGGGTAAGTGTCGTTGAGAAGCATAAGATGCTGCAGGGATTCAGAGAAGGGGGAGATCACATCAGGTTAAGGACTGAGAAAGGCCTCAAAGGACAGAAGATTAGAAATTATCTCAAAAACAGAACAAACAGATTAGTGAACTCCAGCCTGAGGGAACCACATTAATAAGGCATGGTCATAAGAAAATGCAGGTATAATGGGTATTTACCCACCTAGTCATTAGTTAAGTCAACATTTATCATGGACCTGTTATATGCCAGGCCCTGCTCCAGGCATCAGAAGCAGAGAAATGAATAAAGCAGACGCTCCCGGAGCTTGGAGACAAGTCACACATCCATCGATTAAAAACTATCACCATGAGTGACAATCAGAATAGGGCAACAGGAGAGATCATGACATCCAGACGAGACCTGCGTATTATGGACCCAGACACGGGAAGGAAGGATTCCTGGTGGAAGAAAGAGGTGGCAACAGGCTTCAAGGCGGAAATGACCTTGACTGTTTGCAGAAGGCCAGCGTGGCTGGAGCAGAGACGGGGATGGGAGATGGGGTCCAGGGAGGACAGAGACAAGGCCGCATAGTGCGTTATGTTAGCCAGGGTTCAAAGTTGGGATTTTGTTTTAGGTGAGTTGGGAGTTCTGTGGCGTGTTCTAAGCAGGACGTGACGTGATCTGATTCACGTTTTGGAACAAAAACGCTTCGTGCTATGTGGTCATGACTATGATGGCAGCAGGGACTCCTGAAAAGAAGGGAGAGTCGTTAACAGCGCGTTGAGGTGAATCTGGGTTGAGATCAAAGAGCAGTAAATTGTTAAGGAAATTTGCTGAGTTCAAATTGGTAGCATTTGCTGAAGGCATTGGTCTGAGCCCTGAAGGGAAGAGAAGAATGAAAGAAAACTCCGAGACTTTTACCATAAGGGACTGGCTAGCTAGTCTAGTTTATGAGATGGGGATGCCTGTGTGAGGGTAACTTTAGGGGGAACATTCTATTTTGTCCTAATTAAATTTGAGATTACCGTAAGTATTCATGGTGAGATGCCAAGAAGAAATATACACATACACAATTCGTTTTGAAAGAGAAATAGAAAAATAAGGTAGTAATTGGAAGAAGATGTAAACTTTTTTGTCTTAAGACAAGAAGCACTGGAATATTTTCATATAATTTTCTCCACCCAAATACAGTGGATAAACCAAAAATATATGTCACAATTCATAGCCATCTCTGATACAAAAAGGACATAGAACAATTAACTGTAATAAACCCAAGAAATGCAAATTAGAAGAAGAATGAGGTAATACTTTTCCCCGTAACAGAGTAGAAAAATACAAAAAAAATATAAATAACACCCAATGTTGATGTGGGGTGTAAATTAGTACACAATTTTTTGGGAGTCAGTGTGGAAATAGCTATCAAAAGCAGTTAGGTCAAACAACTCCATTTGAAATTTATCCTGTAGAATCAAAAATGAAAATGATTGTATAGGGAATTCCTTGGCGGTCCAGTGGTTAGGACTTGGCCCCTTCACCACCAGGGTCCACGTTCAATCCCTGATCAGGGAACTAAGATCCTGCAAGCTTCCCGGCATGGCAAAAAAAAAAAAAAAAAAAAAGAATGTATAAGGATGCTCATTGCCTCATTTCTGATAAGGGAGTAATGAAGATCATTTTACATCTACAATACATAAAGAAATACTGTCTCAACACACTGACATGGAAAGATGTCTGTAGTTTAAGTGAATAAAAAAGGCAAGTTGCATTATAGTGTATAGCATG